>NC_138160.1:109877574-112277574 GCF_964165515.1 Mesoplodon bidens
CACATGATCATGTGGGTAAAAAATCCTAAAGACTAAACTATTTTCATTCCTGAGCTGTCTACTCAGGTCCAGGCCCTGGAAATATGAATGCCATACCACCCAAGGTCATCCTATAAAGGGTTGAAGGATGTAACCATATTTTTGGTTCTGACCGGTCCTGTGGCAGAACCCTCAATTAAGGTAATGTCTATGGAAAGGTGAGGTTGTAGTGTACACCTTGGATCTCTTCATTGTTAATAGCCTTCCTTGTGATCCTGGGTACAAATTATCCTTTGGAGAGACAAAGAGTAAAAAAATCACTTTCAAGGAGAACAGATGCATGTGTCTACACCACTGAACAAGAAGTACCATTTTTTTCATCTTTAAGGACATAATGTTAAATAAAAATAAATAGTAGTAACATTGATTTACATAGTTTTTATGTTATAAAATGCTTTCACATATATTCTCAATTCCTGCTATTTAATCTAATACATCATCAAGAAGTAGAGTATGTATTTTAAGTATATATATCCTGCATTTGAATAACAAATATTCATGAATGAATTAGCCTTTATTTTTGTAGCAGTTAGTGGCTTTTAATAGCACTGCTGCCTGGATGTCACTGGGTTAATATATGTTTAACACCTTCAGTTGTTTTTTTTTAATTAATTTTTATTAGAGTATAGTTGATTTACAATGTTGTGTTAGTTTCTGCTGTACAGCAAAGTGAATCAGTTATATATATACATAATCCACTCTTATTTAGATTCTTTTCCCAGATCGGTCATTACAGAGTATTGAGCAGAGGTCCCTGTGCTATACAGTAGGTCCTTATTAGTTATCTATTTTACATATAGTAGTGTGCATATGTCAATCCCAGTATTCCAGTTTATCCCTCCCCCCTTTTCCTCCTTGGCATACTGAGTGAAGTAAGTCAGACAGAGAAAGACAAATATCATATGATATCACTTATATGTGGAATCTAAAAAAGTGGTACAGATGAACTTATTTACAAAACAGAAATAGAGTCACAGATCTAGAAAACAAACTTATGGTTACCAGGGGGGAAAACCTTCAGTTTCAATTTGTATGTATAATCTCCAGGGGATCAGTTTAATCATACAGAATAATATTGCCAAAATGCAAGGAGCTAAATTGTCATAGATACTTTTCCAGGCATACGATTCAATCAAATGGAAAAGTTTGTGTTCTTCATGGAAATATAAAAATTCTCTTTTTTAAGCCAAATAATTAACATTTCTAAGAAATAATCAGTTCAAGTAGAATTAAAACTAGTTAAGACAAAAAGTTAAGCAATCCTAGAGCAGATGCTCTAAATCCTTGTATTCAAAAACAGCATAATCCCTTTCTCCAACAATTATTTGGAGTCCTTCTTGAAGTATCATGTGTCAGAAAATAATGAATTAAAAGGAGAATTTAATTAAAACTCCATTTTCTCTCTTCATTTTTTCTTGAAGGCACATCCCCAAACACAGAAGCACAGTGGTTGGAAAATCTTAAGGTTTTTAAACATAAATTACTGAATCATATTAGAATAGTGGCAAAAGGAACAATCGTAGCAGAACTGTCTTTTATTATACATGCCATAACACTCTATTTCTTCAGAAAAACTGGGGCCAGATCTACATGACTGAATTTTTTATACCAAGAGCTCATTTCAAGCACTTTATTGCTGTAAATTTTAGTCACTTTTGATAATCAGCTTTGATTTTAAGGATGCCTGAAATTGCAATTCTTAAATATCCCAGCTAGACATGTCTGCTATCTAGGAAACGAGGAATGTGAAGTAAGTGTGAGCAGATTTTTGTTTTGCTATGTTTTTGCAATGTCATCCATAACAATACTTATTAATTTGTATTCTCATAATGGTGGACATATTGAACACATTCCTTTTTCTTTTTAATCTCTCAACTAAAAATCCAAAAGAAGCTTAAATGAAAGCCATGAAATGGAAACTTAAAAGCCATTTGCAGTACACTTATTGGATTTGGGAAATCTATCTTTAATAAGTCTATAAAAGCTCATGAGTAAGACCATTATTCATTCACTTTACTCCTTTATTATAGGGTGTGTGTGTGTGTGTTTATCTTTTATGCTCCATGAGGCAATATACATGAGTCAACGTGTGTGTACAAAATCCTCCAACTTAAGTGATTGCTCTTTGTTTCTACTCATGACACCTAGTTTATCTCATGACACCTAGTTCCCTGTGTTCTGCTTCACAGCTGCTCTGACTTTCAAGTGCCTGGGAAATCAATGGCCTGTGTACTGCCGGGTGATACGTGAGAAGAACCTCTGTCAGGACATGCGGTGGTATCAGCGCTGCTGTGAGACGTGCAGGGACTTCTATGCCCAAAAGCTGCAGCAGAAGAGTTGACCTCTAGCAGGCTGTCTGGCTAACAGCTCTTTACAATTACATTATTTATAAACCCACACACTAGCATGTTTTTCAGACCAAATATTATCAGATTACATATAATTTAATCAAATTAATTTATTTTTTTGCCTGCCACACACCCAATATGGTGTTTGTTTTGGTTCTACAAACATTTTGATTTATACTTTATGGCTTCATAAATAATTTTATATAAATAAGTTGGATCCAGTTTCTGGAATAAAAATAAAAAGGGAAAAAGAAAAAACCAAGGTCTTTAGGCTTTAAAAAAACAAAAACACCCACATTTTTTAAAATTAGGGCTGTCTCTAAGATGCTACTCTCTCCCCAACAATACCATTGAGTTATCCAGAATGTATACTAATTTAGCATAATAGTTTAGTTATATATGGAGAGAAATCATTTTTGTTTTTTGGTATCCTGATGCAGAGCTAGCCCATTTTCTGTAATCTGCAGTAGATGTGTCAACATAACAAACCTCATAGTGTTGAACAGGTTTTTAGAGAATGTATTATGCATTGCATTCAGATTTAGAGATATCCATAGGAAAAATTCTACTGTAATTATAGCCTTATTTTAATAATGAAAAAGAAAAGTCAAAATAGAGACTTTGATCATGTTCATGAACATGTACTTGAACACAAGTATTGTAACAATGAAACACTGTAATGATTTACACTGAATCACCATTGCACTGTTGATATAGTGTAGAGAAACCGTTATAGAAATGGTAACATCCTACAAAAATGTGTATTATTTTAACATGTTGTCATTAGATTTTAGCTTTTTAAAATATTTTGAACAAAGAAAGCGTTGATCCCCTCATTTCCTTGTATCTTTTTAGCAGATCTATAAAAGAGTATAGTACTTAGCCTCACAAATCATAATGAGAAAATTTACTAGTTTTCAGTCTTTTCCCTAGAAACAAGGAAAAACAAAAAGCTTATAACACTGTGGTAGTTTCATTGTGTTTTTTCCTTCTAAAAATTAGAAAAGTTTTACAATTCTGTGAAACGTTTAAAAACCAGCTTAAAGGTTTTCTTGTGAGAAAATATTGTACATGATTCACATGATTTCTTAGATTTTTCAATAAAATATGTGAAACTTCCTGCTGGGAGGCAATTCTTCATGAGTCTCTCACATTTCCACATGTCTTGGCACTGTCTGCTTTTGTTCTGGAGTGTCTTCTAAAGGATGTTTGTGTAATGAATAGCCTTGGAAGGTAAAGATAGCGTCTTTTTTGGAGCAAAGGGCAGACATTCTTATTTCTCATTATGAAAGTTTCAGGTTCCTTAAAATTGGGGTCCCTCTCCTGTAATACAGTTCACTGCATGTGCAGGTACCGCCTGGCTCTCTTCGTGTCACCCTGTGGGAATTGGGGCTCAGGGAACCAGTGCAGGAAAATGCTGATTCTCTGGCTACTGCTGTTGCCGCAAGTAATAAAGTTCTTTGTCTCTAACCCAGGAATTTTATGTCTTCTGCCCTGAAAGTGTGGCAGGCCAACTTGCTAGATTGCAAGTAGAGTAAAGCCTCAAATTCTTCACAGTTCTTGACACCTTCCCTCATTAGTATTTTCACCTTCATGTTCATACGGGGCACAGTTTGTTTCTAGACTGTCCCTTACTTTGGATATCCTTTAATTTAATTGTTGAAATATAAAGTCAACCAGTATCAACACATCTTAGGTAAGATAGTAGGGGAATGAGAAAGGGAAAAATTACATAGGAAGAGGAGACATTCTTAATCCATCCCTTGATTCCTGAATCCATGAATTGGTGTAGAACTACCACCATTTATTGGTCGATGAATTAGGCCCTATACAACATCTTAGAGGACCTCCAAAATGTTTTCACCCAGCTGACGCCAGAATTTATTATTTGGGGGAAAAAAGATGTTGCATCATTCTGTCAGGCCATCTGTTCAGAGTGATGGGGAACATGGTAATACCAGCGATTCAGGTGAGCATGAGCCCACTGCCACATTTTTTAAAACTGTAATATGAATTCTCTGAGCAGAAACAATATCGTATGGAATACCCTATTGGTGAACGAAGCATTTGGTAAGTTCATGGATGCTATTTTGGCAGAAACTTTGCAGGCTGGGGAGGCAAATCCATACTCAGGGTACGTGGCTATTTCTGTGAGAACAATCCATTGCCTGTTTGGTGATTAAAGTGATCTAATGAACAGATGGCCTGACAAAATGATGCAACATCTTTTTTCCCCCCAAATAATCAATTCTGGCATCAGCTGGGTGAAAACATTTTGGAGGTCCTCTAAGATGTTGTATAGAGACTAATTCATCAACCAATAAATGGTGGTAGTTCTACACCAATTCATGGATTCAGGAATCAAGGGATGGATTAAGAATGTTTCCTCTTCCTATGTAATTTTTCACTCTCCCATCTGATTAAATTTGTGATAATACAGTGTAATTCTCCAAAATCCATCTGTCTTCTGTCTGTACAAGACTATAGGCCAAAAAAAAACAACAAAAGAGGATTTAACTTTCCTTAATCCTTCAAATCCTTCATGATAGCAATAATTCTCAAATCTCTCCATGAATGAAGTATTGATTTAATTTCCAATTTTGGTATGTAGAGGCAGTTCTAGGAGCTTCTGTTGCCATTACTACTGTTACAGCCCTCATTCTACAGATCGTGGAACCAACAAGGGGAGCAGGAGTTCTGCCAGTTTCTGAGTATTTTTACTCCAAATAAGCCTTTCAGAATTAGGAAAGTAACTATGGGGTAGATTCAGGGACTCTTTGGTCCACTATGAGACAGATTTAAGCAAAAACTTGATTAAAATGTTTGACTTCCATAAGCTCTTCCTCTGACTATGGGAGTCCAGTGGCAATTCAGGTCATCAGGAACTAGTATCAGTTCAGAGCCAGTAATCCAGTAGTCATCAAAAAGTCTGAATATTTCCCTCTTCCCATTACACAGTTCCCATCAGGGAAGACTAGATGGTAGATTTACAGTATGAATTTTGGACGGCATAGCAGAATCCTTCCTCTAAAAGATCCAGCCTTCCCTTTATTCAGAGAGTTCTGGGTTTGTGAACCTGCTCTCATATGGAAATGGATCAAGGGAAAGTAATTCCCCGATGTGGTGATTCAAATCAGGCTTATTTTCACTAACTCTAGAGGTTAAATGCTTATATAAATCAAGTAAGACTTTAGTAGAATGCTCATCTGTTTCAGTACTCTGGACTCCATGATCAATTAGGCAATACCAAAAATCTTTGCAGGTCAAACCATTGCCTTTACCCGTTTGACTTTGCTGCCCCTTATGGTAACCATTCCCATCTGGTCCCTGGGATTTAAATACCCTTGTAGAATTCCATCATCCTCATTAAATTCAAGAAGCTCAGTTCTATGGCAGCATTTCTCAATGTCATTTCTGATTTTCAGGGAGTAGCTACTACGAAGTTCTTTAAAGATTCTAATACTGCCTTCACCAATGTATTTTTCAAGTCCTGGTGAAGGGAATACCCTTTGGACCCTTTTCAGGGACGTGTTTAGTACGTTAGTGAGCACACCTATCATATTTTTAAAAACTGTCTTTCTAAACACGTGTATACTTTCCTCCTTATTACATTATAGCAAGGAAGTTTTGACATCTCAGTTTCATTCAGTGCAGACCACCATTGGGTCCAGTTTTCAGTCTTATTGTTAGAGCTACTCCCAGACATGTGAACTAACACTTTGAATCAAGAATCTCTGCTTAGTGAACCCATATCAAAAACATTTAGGTTAATAGAATATTGTATTTCTTTTGTCCTAATATAACACCATTAAGAAACATCCTCATACATAATATCTTGGGTTTCAGTTAATGTGAATTGGTGAAATCCTGCAATTCCTTTGGCATGTATGGTAACACCTTAAAGTCATACTTTTTACCTGGTTCTGGATCTTCTAGGACTTGAATCTGGATGTGGATTTAGAAGACATCACAGATGGTAAGTCATCAGCCATACAGTTTTAAAGGTTTTATTTCAAGGCAGTCATAAAAGCTTTCTGGTTCCCAACTTAGACCTTGAGCTGTGAATGTAAAACCCCAGGCTTATCATTCTCTTTCTGTAAGTTCTCCATCTGATTTAGAAGCAATGAATCAACCCCATGGTCCTTATTCTCTTTGTTTCTATGGAAAATTTATATTGCAGCAGGTACTTTGTAACCTAGGACCTTGCTTTCTCTAGGCACTTCAGGTAACTATAGGTGAGAGTTTTTATAACCATTCTGCCCCTGTATGTCATGGATGACCAGGGTCCCACTTACTACTGGTCTTTAATGCCTTTAAGTCTAGTCATATCAGAGAACTAATTCCAGATTCCATTTTTAAAATTCTGTTCCTTGGAAGCACTTCTGACACCAGTAGTTGCCAGGTCCAATCAGCAAAGCAGTGTTAGAGGATAATAGGTTTGAACTCCAACAACAACAGGAGGACCCTGGAAGTGAAGGTCCGTAAGAGGAGTTGGAGGATCAGAGCAGTCACCAATCTGAGCAGCCAGGCACAGCCAGGTAAGTTTAACTATAAAGGGGTAATTTGTGAAGATGTCTATGAGATACTGTTGCCTCTATATAGCTTCCTCCTTTACAGGACCAGGGCCAAACACTGGGTAGTGGATCTAAGTTTCCTGGCGGTCAACAGGACCAACAGTTGGAAATAAGAAATGGGCATAGAGCTCAGGAGAGCAAGGCAATCTAGAACCTGCCAAGAGCCTATGCCTCTGTCACGATATCTGATTGCAAAAAGAATTGCAGATTAATGGATGCTGCTTCCATTGTGCCTTCCAAATTTCATGCCAGTTTCTCTTTCAGCTTCTTCTAACCCAGACTCACACAAAGAAGGGTATTCTGGGAAATGGAGTCTGCTTTTTAACTGTGGATAATAAAACTTTACATTTTTTTCTCCAGTTTGCTTTATATTGGAGATGGCTGAAATGAAAACCCATTTCTTATGCACTCTTAAAATAATAGTGAATGTTTTTTAAGCACTTAATATATGCTAAGCATTCTTTTAACCACTATACCTATTAAACCTCACAGCACCCTCGTAAGGGACCATTAATATCTTCACATTGTAGCTGAGGAAACTGAGGACCAGAGAGATTCAGCAACTTGTTCAAGAGCACAGTTTAGTTGGATGTATCACTCTGACCTCAAATTCTGTGCACTCAGTTAACGTGGTTGCCTCCCTCGTTCATCAGTTTTGATAATCTTTTGTAATAGATGCCCAATGATTTATAACCTAATCACAGGCTTTCTTTGTAATCAAACTATCCAAAACTGTCCAAATTTTCAAAGTCAGATAATTTGATGAACCCCAACTGCTCATGTGGACATCATCCAGGCTTTTCAGATGGAAATACTTTCAGATATTTCAGTTGATTATTTGCATAAGAAAAAGAAAGAAAGGAAAGAAGGAAGGAGGGAGGGAGGAAGGGAGAGAGGATGAGGAGAAGAAAAGAAAATATGGTTAATTAATATGTAGACAGTTTTGCCTAGTGAACTGTATTTCTATTTTTATAATTCTCATGGTTCAAAAGATAATAATTCTGGATCCAAATCCAAGGGATAATGATGCTTTTATTAAAATTTGCTATAAAGAGAGAGAACAAATGATTACATACATGGTAAGAGTTGAGAAGCCCCAGATATCCAGATTTCCACCAGATTGTTCCTGTAATATAACTCTTTATTTATATTTATTTATACTCTTTGTCACTCTAGAATGAAGGTGTTAGTGACAGCAAAGAAATAGAACTCCTAAGACAGTATTTGTCCAATCACTGTCAGGTAAATTTTTTGTAGAGTTAAAAGGACAACAATGAAATGGGTGTTATGTGATCAAATAAATTTAGCAAATTCTAACGTTAATGAAGCAGAACTTCTCAGAGTCTTCCATGTGAGTTTGTGCGTTATAAACTACCAGAAGAGAATACAGAGTATGTCATAAATATTTTTGGCGATGGAATTCTTTTTTCACTGGGTATGGTTGATTGAAAAACAGAGCACTAAGCCATTTTTGTAATCAAATTTAATTGGATTATCAATTTCCAACCAGAGGGCTCTGGAAGAGACAACAGCCACCACTATTGATTGAGCGAAGGGCTTTATGAGGTTCTTAGGACAGGACTCATGTGAGGAAGGAAGCATCCAATAGGGCAGCTCGTTTGTAATGTATCCAGTATAGGGGCTCATAAAAGAAAAGGGAAAAATATATTATCAAATGAAAGATAGTAAGAGTATAAACAAATCACTCTGAAATTTCAAAAGAGGGAAAAATCATTTCCCCTGCTAGAGAAAATATGTAAAGTTTTTGTGAAAGGCTAGGTATCAGCAATGGCCCATGAAGTATGAATAGGAGGTGGTCAAAATCCAGGGTTGGGAAGAAATGTTTCCAGGCAGAAGGACTGGCGTCAGCAGAGGTGTGATTTGGGGGTGAGGAGGGGTTGGGGTTTGGCCAGTAGCAGGAGAGGGAGTAGTAAGCTTGATTTCCTGATTATCAGTCATGTAGGCTACCCATAGGGACAGTAGTGAGAAGTAAGGACTGATGGTTTTTGGGGTGACAGTAGACAAAGGATGGTGGGAGAATGTGGAGAGTCAGAAACTGAACTTGTAAACAGAAGGAGATAGTAGACAAACCTCTGGGCATCTAAAGCACGGTGGAGGAATCTAAAAGGAAGGACGCCTAAGGAAAACTGAAGGCTCATTTCACCTACCTCATACTTTGGCTAAGGAAATCTTCTAATCAAATATATTTGGATCTGGGTTTTGTGTCTCCACTTGGCCAATATAGAGAGCCAAAGAGAAGTAAGGTTCTTCTTGAAGATGTGTGTTATTCCCCAAAGAATCTTTTAGGAAAAGCAAACAGCCTGAGAAATATTTGTTCATTAGATGTGTTCTGGCAGCAGCCAGAAAAATCCAGAAAGTACTAAGTACATGCACATACACATAACACACTTGATTCTTCAAACACTTGTGATTTAACTCTTTTGTTATCAACTGTCATTATGAAGTACCTCTTTCTCCAGTAAGTGTGTTGATAAAAACCACTCAAACTTATTTCAAATATTGTAAGACAGTGATAGAGTTTGGGTCCAAAAATTCTTACAGAAAACATTGGTTGTTTAATCAGTTTGCAACTATCAGTAGAACAGATGATTTTTTAACATCCTCATGCTTTTTGTTATAAAGAAGGTAAGTACACTCTAGTGTCTTGCTTGATTCAAGAACATCCTAGCTGCTGAGTCTAATAAGCTATAGGGTACTCTTCTGAAATCTGGTGCTGATACATTCCACATGTGACCTCATTACCTCTGTAAGAAAATCCTTCCTGCTGAATCAGATGGGTTTACAGAGGCACAAACATAACAACCTATGTCTTTTAAAAACTGCTGATGTGTCTGTCCTATGCCTTCTCAAGAGTGGAAATGTTCTCTTTCTCTAGATGAAAATCCACACTTTCCCGGTGAGAAGTGTGGTTTGCCCAAGGCAGAGTGGCTTGTAATGAGAGAGCTTATCTCCCTTAAAGTCATCATCACTTCCTGGCATAAGACGCCATCCACAACCTCACTCCCACCTCGGCTCTCTGACTAGCAGGTGGGTTCACTTAGGACAGCACGTCATCCAAACCCAGCAGCCATGTTCTCCTTTGGTTCCAAATGTACTTTGTAAACACCAAGACCCATCACAGGAGTTTATACAGCTAGGACCAGAGTCAAAGAGACCTCAGATAGAGAATGGGTCAAAGCAGTAGTTTGGGGCACTAAATTACTGTAGCAAACTATCAGATTCTTGCCATTTCCCTACTCGAGCTGAAGCTGACCACCTAAACACGGTTAGATTTCACATGAGCCTGAGACTCTGGGAGTCAAAACATGAGAAGAAACAAGATCCCACATATCACATGTGAGGCTGTGCAGGCAGAGCCAAGTCAGCTGGGTCAGCTCGGCAATGTTCAGAGAGAAATATTAAGTAATGTCTCCCTACAGGTGATTGTTTCATGTGCTCCAAACTGTGGACTGTAACCCTGAAATTCTGGCAGCCTTATCCAAAGAGTAGTTCCTCTTAAACTGTTATTCCTAACTCTGTATGGAGAGACGTTACGTGCTACACATACCTAATTTTGGTATCCTATCCAATTTAACGCGTGTGGGCCCAACTGTTCCATTCAAGCACTCTAAATGCACGCGCACACGTGTGCGTGCCTGCGTGTGTGTGTGTGTGTGGTGAAAGGTAAGGCAGCGTGCTACATTGTTCCTGTGTGTGGATGTGTCATTTTGAGAGTAGTTTCTGAACACAGCCCAGAGACCTGGTTTCAGATGCCTGTCAGGCATTCTCAGGCTCATTAATAATGGACAGTTCTGACAGCAGCAGCCTTGCTTGCCTTTGTTTTCCACCGTAGATGAAGGGAGACATGGATCTCTCCGTTTTGCCAAATAACAACCATCCTGACAAATTCCTGCAGCTTGACGTGAGGTCTTTAGTGAGGAACTCAGCCCTTCTTCAGGCCCGTCTGGTGAGGTTTCCGGGAGGGAACTACCCTGCTGCACAGCACTGGCAAAACCTCATCTACTCACAGGTAAGATCTGGGAGCACATAAGTATGCGGGCAGGGGCTTGCTTCTTTCTCATTATTGGCCATTTCATCATTTGTGCAAAAAGAAAGCTATAGGAAACGGAGTACAAAGTAGCTGCTCACACTTGCCATAGAAAAGGTCTTTCTCTCTTCCTTAACATAAGGAGACTTTCTCTGATCACTTTATAAATTCTGTGAATTTTCCCAACCATTCGTTTTCCTCCAAGCACTAGCTTCTCAGCCTGTCATTTTAGATTTTGCCTAGCCCTCATTTTATACCTTCCCTTCAAATTTTTTCAAATCAATTACTACATTTGCAAATAAGGCTCTGGGGGGAACCCTACCTCTATCTTTTGGTTAGTCTAAGCATAAAACATCAGAAGCTTACATTGTGTGGGCTCATGCATGGCCTCTGAGAGAACTGAATCTTGCTTCTGCCTCATTTAGACTGACTCCCTTTCATCTCATGCAAAGGAGACTCAAACAGTGGAACAATGGCAACCTATGATGGAAAGAAAGAAAACAGAGAGAACTCTCCACCTGGGAAAGGTGCTGGCTATTATTTTAGAGGTTCTTTTTTTTCCACAGGTGTCCATGTGGGCAAGACTTAACAATCAGCCTTCAAACCCAGACTTCATTTCTTGCTTGCTTCTTTTGCATCTTCCTTCTTTTTGCTAACCAAAGGAGAAGAATAAAACTGTGATGAGTTCCATGTGCTGAAATAAACATAAATAAACTTGACTGTTGCACAGCTCATGAAACAGGAATAATCTTTGTTTAAGATGTGAGGGCTAATGGGGTTAAGGGTTAGTCAATTTAGAAACAGGAAGAAGCATGTCATTTCAGAACAGATGTGACTGACCTGCAAACCCCTGCAAATCATTAAATCCTTTGGAGTGGCTCAAATTCCCTAAACAGAAATTTGTTTTCTTTTAAGAAACAGTTGCTACTCATGAGTCCTGGTGTAAAGTGACTCCTTTGTGGTGTGTTTGTGGGCTCCTCGGGACCTTTATCATGAGATCATTCAAAATCAAGTACACTTGGATGATTATGTAAGTGTTTCCTCCATCTATGAGGATTTTAATTTATTTCCATTGTAAGGCAGCCTATTATGAAAACTAACTTTTCAAAAATTTTACATTCTTCCCTTTTATAATCCTCAAAACCCATCCATACACACCTTTTTGGTGGTTGCTTTTTTTGTGTTTTGTTTAAGTTAAATGTGATGAAATTTCTCCTTTGTCTTATTGTTTATATCATGGAATAAAAAGATTCAAAACTCAATTCAGAGAACCTTGGCCCTCCTGTGCTATGAAGTTTAGTCTAAGAAAACATATCCAATAAATTCCTTTGAGGTTGGAACACATCGATTTAACATCTTTTGTTTAGTACTGGAGCTGACCTATTTCCTTCTTGTGGAACTTCACAGTTTAAAGCTCTGTTGAATGTTGTTCCTAAACCTGAATGAAATGCAAATTTTTAAAGGGCATCTCTTTCAACAGGCCCTGATGTGTTGATATAGTTATTCAGGGCAAACCAAGAAGGTAAAAATCTGCTTCATATGTCTTTGAATATGTTATTGGTAATTATAAACTATAGATAAACTTTATTAAGTTATACTTTTACCCTAAAATAAAATGTTAAATGACTGAATAAATATTTCAGTTCAATATACTACTGAAATAATGCTTGGAGAGAAGGAGTAAATCAATTACAAATTTAGTTAGTTGAGTAGGTGTGGCACAGATTATGAGTAAAAACAATTATATTCGCTACTTCAGATTGCAATATGTCAATAAGTAATTCTTCTGTCCTTGGCTGGATCTTAATATCCAGGAGTGATATATTCATTGGCAAAAAAAATAAATCTAAAAGAAATGAACGTATAAAAGTTTTAAGGGGGCTTCCCTTGTGGCGCAGTGGTTGAGAATCTGCCTGCCAATGCAGGGGACACGGGTTCAAGCCCTGGTCCAGGAAGATCCCACATGCCGCGGAGCAACTGAGCTCATGAGCCACAACTACTGAGCCTGCGCATCTGGAGCCTGTGCTCCGCAACAAGAGAGGCCACGATAGTGAGAGGCCCATGCACCACGATGAAGAGTGGCCCCCGTTCTCTGCAACTAGAGAAAGCCCTCACACAGAAACAAAGACCCAACACAGCCAAAAAATAATAATAATAGATTAATTAATTAATTTAAAAAAATGTTTTAAGTAGCTGTGGTGATACCTGGAATAAGGCACTGAATATATCAGGTGAATTTAGGTTTTAGGGATGCAGAAGGTGGTAGGCAGCTGTTAAATAGTTCATAATTTAAAACCCTCGCTCTGTTGGCTTAATGTCTCATTCTGCTGGGGAGACATTATGCCAAGTGGGAGAACGTTGAATAAAGAGATTTGAAACTTGGTTTCTTGTCTCAAATCCACAATAAACCAATTTGAGAGACATAAATTATGGCCCTTATTCAGTCCATGCCTTAGTATTTCCATGTGCAAAATTAGGATACTGTTCATTTTACATATTTCCTTAAAACTGAGAGCAAATAAAATAAGGTAAAAACAATTGACAGGGTTTCCTATAAGAGTATAAGAAATGTGTATCATCATCATCATCATCATCATTTGCCAGTATTCCAAAATGTGTTAAAATTACCCTATCATTAGAATTTGAAAAATAGCCAATAATACCACTTGCATTTTTCTGGATGCAGGGGGGTATATGAGCATGTAGGTGTTAGAGGATGTAGTCAGTACATCTGTCAAGCTATGTGGCTAACTCAAGCAGTTAGATTTTATACTCCCATGAAATCCACACAAACTTCAGATTTGTGTCAGCTTACCCTTTGGTCTCATACCCTCCATGTGCATGGTGTTTAGAATTCAGACTATCTCATGGAATGTCAAAGGACTTAGCCTACAAACATTGCCTTCAACGTTGGTAGTAATGCAACAGTTAAAACAAAGATCTCCTAGGGACTTGCCTGGCAGTCCTGTAGTTAAGACTCCGCACTTCACAGCAGGCACCACAGGTTTGATCCCTGGTCAGGGAACTAAGATCCTGCATGCCGTGTTGCATGGCCAAAAAAACCAAAAAACAAAACAGAGTACTGTATTTATATCCATGATTTATCTTTTAAGCTTTTTTAAAATTCACATTCCACCTTCAGAGGCAATTCTCTAAGCCATTCTACACAAACGGAAGCAATACCATACATATAGAAAAGTAAGCACAGATGTCCTCAGGCACGCCAGTATCTCCAGACACTGTTCACTCCCTCTTTGTGGATACACAGGTCACCTGTATTTGCAGGGAGAGAGTACAAGCAAATATTTCTTGATTCCACTAGATTTATACTTCTTAAATTCTTTCAACTAGAGAAATAAAGAAGCTTCCTAATAAATTTCTTTTCAGTGCAATGAACAAACTTTTGCCAAAACCTAATGTTTCTGGTTGTTAAAATAATTTGGGGCATGTATCTGATGAAGGCATTTGGAATTATATCCCAAATATTTCTGCCAATCCCTTTATAAAACGAGGTAATAAAAGGAAAAAGATGATTCTTTTTTTTGGTATAAATGATAAAACATGTTTTTTCAAATATTGTGGTGGGATTTTTTTTTTCTGATTAGCAGTTAGACTTCAGAATCTTTTCAGGTTAATCTATTTCTTATATCTTTTTCTGGCTTCCATCACATCTGTTTGAGAACCCAGGGGATTTCTGTACTAAACCTGTGAACTGGAACAAAAGACCAAGGGTAAGGAGGTTGCTCTTCGCTTGGTTTCTAGACAATGTCATTTACTGGGTGTATTTCCTAATCACCGTTCCTCACTTTTTTTTCAGTCTTATAACTCTTTTCCCCTTAAATTCTAATGTCTCTTCTTTCTATCTCAATTTTTTTTTGATATATCATAACTGTATTTCACAATCTGTCTCTGAACACGTGTCATGCCTTCTCCTGGACTGTCTCTATTCCCAATACTCCATTTCCTATTTCAAAAAGAACAGCCTCCTATGTGCAATAGGCTCCCATTTTTAAGCTTATATTTGGGCAAATGTTATAGGACTTTTGAGGTACTTAATTTATTGTCTAGGAAGTAGATTGAGGAGCATCACTAAGCTGCTCAGGCAATTATCAGGACATGATTTATCAAGTTATGCTAAATTTACACAGTTCACAAAATCTCCATTGGGGTCAGAAATTCACCCTTGGATGGTATGCTGCCAGAAGCATTACCCACTTTGTCCCATCACACTGCTCCCAGATGAGACCCAAATGCCCCTAGCACTGAAACTGTATTAAAAGCACTGTGTGTGTCACAGGAACACATGTGGGACTCCAGAGCCCTGGTTACATGGAGAGGAAGGCAGGAGAGGGGGTTAAAGAGAGGTCTGGGTCAGACCAGGAAGGCTTCAGAGGGTGTTGTCTAGATTTTTCAATTTTATCCTGAAAATTTGGAGGGGTTGATGAAAAATTTTAAGCAAGAGGATCACATGATCAAATTTGTGTTTCATAAAGGTAACCATTCTAGCAATTTGGAAAACAGAATTATTGTGGTCAGTGGGGAGCTGCTTTCCAAGAAAAGTTGTCTGTGAGCTCATATGTGCAATATAAACGAAATGCCTTGTTTGCATTATGATTATGATAGGAATTACATTGTATGTGTAGACCAAACTGGGGAAATGGAAGTCTTTATGATCTTGATTCTCCCAGTTCATGAACATGGTATATATTTCCATTTATCATGCTCTTCGTATAGCCTTCAATTATGTCTTATAATTCTCCACATAGAAGTTTTGCATATAGTTGTAAGGTTTATATCTAAATACTGATAGTAATTACTGCTCTTAAGAATAGGACCTTTTAAATCATGTTTTATAAGGAAGTATTACATATGCTATTGATTTTGAATCCAGAAATTGTATTAAAATCTATTTTACTTTGATGGTAAATATCCCTGTAGATAATCATGTCATCTACTGTTTTGTTTCATTATTTACAACCCTTATTCCTTTGATTTATTTATTTAATTTTTAGTGTATTGCTCAGAACTTTTCAATAACGTATGAATGTTTGTGATTACTGGCATCCTTGTATTAATTCTGAAACCAAGATAAATGCTTCTAATATTTGAACCATTAAGTAAACAGTGCCCTGGAAGTTTTGGGCAGACTCTCTTAGTTTAAGAAAGTTCCCTACGATTTCCATCTTGCTAGGAAATTTGCTCTAAATATGTTTAAATATTTTCCAAAATTTTTCAGAATGTACTGCAAACTTCTGTGTTGTTTCTTTCCTGATAATTGGTGAGTCACATTAATCTTCGAATATTAAACCACCCTCCTGGTAAAACATCCTTTTCTGGTATAAATCTTTCCTATCCTAGTATATAAAATATACATATTGTAGGATTCTGTTTAGCAATATTTTATTAATGATTTTTTTATTTATGTTTATAAGAGAAATTGGCCTATAAAAAATTACCTTTTCTTGGACTTCCCTGGTGGCGCAGTGGTTGAGAGTCTGCCAGCCGATGCAGGGGACACGGGTTCGTGCCCTGGTCCAGGAGGATCCCACATGCTGCGGAGCGGCTGGGCCCGTGGGCCACGGCTGCTGGGCCTGCACGTCCGGAGCCTGTGCTCCGCGACGGGAGAGGCCGCAGCGGTGAGAGGCCCGCATACCGCAAAAACAAAACAACAACAACAAAAAATTACCTTTTCTTTTATCTACTGCCCTTGTCTGGCGTTTATACCAACTTCATAAAATGAGTTGGGGAGTATTCCTTGTTTTTCTATATTCCGGAAGAGTTCAACAAGATAGAAATGAGATAGAAGTTAGATAGAAATGATCTGTTTCAAGAATGTCTGAGCGCTGTTTACAACACTCATTCAGCCTGGTGTTCCTAAACCTGTGTATGGTTGGGGTCGATTTTAAACTATTGATTCGGTTAGTCAAATGATCACTGGTTTATTAACATTTCCTATTTTTTCCTTAATTAAATTTTGTAAGTTATATTATGTGGGAAATCGCCCAATTGCATGTAAATTCTTAAAGTTACTCAGAGTATACTCCTATTACACTTCTTAATCTTTGCTATGTAACTTCTCATGCTCCTTTTACATTTCTAACATTGTGAGTTTGTATCTTTTTTTTGTTTTCCTGAGAAGTATTACCAGATATATTTTTAATCAGTTTAGCCTTTTCAAAGAAATAGCTTTCAATATGGTTGATTCTCTTCGTTGTATATTTGGGTTATTTTTCTTCATCATATTTATTGATTTCTCCTTCTATCCTTATTATTTCATGTTGACTATTTTCTTAGATTTACTCTGCGGTTTCCTTTTAAGGCTTTGAATTAGATGTTTATTACTTCATTAATTTTCTCATTCTGCTTTTATAATGTGAGCATATATGCTTATAATACTCCCTCAAAAGCTATTTCAGCTCCAGTTTTCATTTTCATTCTGCCTAAGTTTTTTAATTCCCATCATTTATTTGAAATGTGTGTTTTAATTTCTACAAAATGTGGTAATTTACATTATCTTTTTGATATTAATGTCTAAATTTCTAATAAGTTGTCTGTGATCAAAGAGCATGATCTATATAATATTGAATGTTTGGAATTTCTTTTAGAGTCCAGGACATTACCAATTTTTGTAAATATTCAATGTATTTTTTAAATGAGTATTTTTAGTCATTGAATAATGACATCAATGTCTTTGATCAAATGTGTTGGTTTCATTGTTCAAACCCTCTTTATATTTAATAATGTTTTATCTGCTTGGTAAAAAATTATATGTATAAATTTCTCCTAGTTATCTCAAGTTTTGCTTTATATATTTGAGATTATTTTACTAGAGGCATACAAGTTTAGAAATATTATATTTTACTGATTATGCCATTTATTCATTTTCCACCAACACTTTCTTCACCTAACAAAGTCTTTTACCTGAAAGTTTATTTTGTCTGATATATATACTTTCTTAGTAGTTAGTCAGGCTAAATTATGTTGTGGAAACAAATATGCCCAAATTCTTAGTGACTTGACTCAATAAAATGTATCTGTCATTCACACAAGATCTGTTGTGGGTGGGAAAATTATCCTAGTGGTTTGCTTCCAAGTGGAACCCAGACTGTTCCTTTTTGAGTCTCTATTATATCAGAATTTTTATGATGCTTGTAGCTAGAAAAGAGAGAGAGACTAAGCCAAGGATCAGGGATTTTAGGGGTCAAGCCTATGTCCCAATCTAGCTGTTGTATGCCCATGAAGAAGAAATGGGTTTGCTGAGCACCTAGCCAGACTCTGCCACAGTCTATCATTCTGTTAAACATATATATACTTATATATTTCATCTTCCTACACACAGCATTCATCCTTCCCCAGAGGTACTAACACCAAAGTGAGCCAGTCACTACATTTAGCAGATGTCCCAACCATATCATCCTATAATCTTTGTTGGAATAAGAATGGGATCGCTACAGTAATTCTTCCTTTCTGAAGGGAAAAATGACAGACGACAGACACTACCCAAAGTAATTCTGAGATTCCACTGAAAATAATGTGTGTGGGTCTCCTTCCTTGAAGGTGGGGAAGGTGGATTAGGCCATGATTCTGCTTTTTAGAAGACTTCCTGCTGCATTGTTCTCTAGGGTCCCCAGTCCTACCCACTAGGAAGCTGCCCTTTGTTCATCATTCTCTTTTGCCATATCAGAGTGGGCCCTCCCTTGAGGCTGTAGAAGCTTCAAAATTTACTCCTATTTATGGATATTTGGAGGCATAGGGTTATTGTTTTGTTTTATAATTTTGAACAATCAAAAGCTTTTAGGTCCAGGCTTGTGGTTTCTTTGGTGATACATATCTTCTAAAACTTAGTGTGAGCTATTTATTAATGTAATCATATCTATTTTGTTGCGGTCAGTTCTATAGGTCAATACACACATCTGAAGTTCTCTTAAGGCATAGCTCTCAGATAGGCTTTTTTTCTTTTATTTGGCTATGTTGCGAGGGCTTCCTTCTGCTGTGTCGGGTCTTCGTTGTAGCTCTCGGGCCTCTCTCCTGTCACAGGCTTCTCTCTACCTGTGGGGCATGGGCTCCAGGGCACGTGGGCTCTGTAGTTTGTGGCACACAGGCTCTCTAGTTGAGATGCGTGAACTCAGTAGTTGTGGTGCACGGGCTTAGTTGCCTCGCAGAATGTGGGATCTTAGTTCCCAGACCAGGGATCGAACCTGCATCCCCTGCATTGGAAGGCGGGTTCTTTACCGCTGGACCACCAGGGGAATCCGTCAAGTAGGCTTTAATGGTTTGCTTTTCTACCTCCATTTCTCCATCCTTTAACTCAATGACAAACACCTGGAAGCAGTCAGGAATAATAGTTTTGAAACCACACCCTAACAGGACCTTTACCCTGAGTCACTTCGTTCAGCTAAGGAGTTTGTTTTTATTTTTTAATGTTTCATTTGATTTTTCTATTTATTTATTTATTTATTCATTCATTCATTCATTCATTTATGCCTGCATTGGGTCTCTGTTGCTGTGAGCGGGGGCTACTCTTTGTTGCGGTGTGCGGGCTTCTCATTGCAGTGGCTTCTCTTGTTGTGGAGCACAGGCTCTAGGGAGTGCAGGCTTCAGTAGTTGTGGCTCACAGGCTCTAGAGTGCAGACTCAGTAGTTGTGGCATGCAGGCCTAGCTGCTCCGCGACATGTGGGATCTTCCTGTACCAGGGATCGAACCCGTGTCCCCTGCATTGGTGGGCGGATTCTTAACCACTGCGCCACCAGGGAAGTCCCAGCTAAGAAGTTTTAATCCGCTTTTTTTTTTTTTACCTCAATCCATTCTTTTAAATGATTCTATATCTTAGTGTTTGAGGTCTATAAACAGTCAGATTTTTAACAATAGAAGGCATCAAATTTCCAGAGTTTCTCTACTCTCTTCTTGCAAACTATTCAGTTCTTTCTCTAATGTCATCTTTTTCTTGTATTACACCAGCACTGTGATCCTTGTACATAAATGCTCTGATTATTTATAATACCACTCATACAGCTACAGGGGATTAGATTCCAAATGACCACAGATGACACTTATACCAAACATTTTTCACTGTATTATGTGAATAACCATCAATCCGGCTTCCAATATCCCTTTCATCCCTTTCCACTTCTTGACTGCTAAGCCAATGCCCACATTTGTAGAATTTCAAGATATCACTTTCTGTATTAAGGAACGTAGGCTAGGCTACACTGTAGTGACAAAATATCTCTAACCAAAAAGAAGAAAAGCATTCTTGTGCATGTCTGAGGAAGGGCAGATGGGTTTGGGGATCAACTCTTTTCCATAGCAGTATGAAGTTCTTTCATCTTAAAGTTCTGCCATCTCACAATCCTTGCTTACAGTGACACAGAAATGGAAAGTGAGGAAGAGTGAGCCAAAAATCTTGTTGGAGAATTCAGGGGCTTAGCTTGGAAGTGGTCTCTGTTACTTTTGTCCACACATCATCAGAAGAGCTGTCCCCAGTTTAAATTCAAACAGCCTGATAAAGACAGTCATCCCTTGTACTCAGGAAGGCAAAACAAAATTGCTGAGTATTTAACCAGTCAAATACCAGCTCTTACTTCTTTATATTTGCCTGCTATATCTTTTTTTATACTTTCACTCTCATTTTTTCTGAGTCCTTATATTTTAGGTATTTCTCTTGTAAATATTATATAATTAAATTTAATTTTAAAAATCTGATATGACAGTCTGTCATTTAAATAGAGGGTTTAGTCTATTTACATTTAACATGATTATTTCAATTTTTTTCTATTTTCCTAAGACTTTCTCCTCTATATTCTTTGTTTCAGGTTTCTTACCTTTTAGATTAATTTTCCTTTATCCTTTGTCTTCTGCCCTAACAATTTAGAAGCTATACATTCTTTCTCTATTTTTTAGTAATACTCTCACTGAAATGATTTCTTAAAATTTCCTAATTAAATATATCTGTTAAACTTTTAACTGTACAGTTTCAGTTTTCTCTTATCTTAAAACTCACAAATTAGTGGTTATTATTATTTCTATTTTACCATAAAATCAGTGCTTCCTTAGATTTCTGTATATATTTGTCAGTTTTTTCTTTTTTTTTTTTCCTTTGTTTTGCCTAGCATTCCTTCTTGCCACTTAATCTTTCATTCTATTATCAGGTTTCTTCTTTTTTTTTCCCTTGTGGTACATGGGCCTCTCACCGCTGTGGCCTCTCCCGTCGCGGAGCACAGGCTCCAGACGCGCAGGCTCAGCAGCCATGGCTCACGGGCCCAGCCGCTCCGCGGCATATGGGATCCTCCCAGACTGGGGCACGAACCTGTATCCCCTGCATCGGCAGGCGGACCCTCAACCACTGCGCCACCAGGGAGGCCCAGGTTTCTTCTTACTCAAGTACATTTTTTAGAGATTCCTTCTGTTTTGGCCTATTAATTGTATATTCTCAGTGTTTGTCTGTCTGAAGGTCTTCTATATCACTCTTTCTATTAAATGATAGCTTACTTATACATAAATGACATAAATAATGATTAAAGTGTATAAAGGGTAAATGGACAAAGTAATGGTTAATACAGAAGAGCCTAGGTAAGCTTTGAAGTGTTACTTTCCTTTAAGTATTTTTAAGAAGAAGTTATTTAAGAGCTTATATGAGTAAAATAATGGAATTACTGTTGAGTTTCCTTTTGTTAAATGTAGTCCATCTAGAATGTGGAGTGAAAAGTTAAACTCAAATACATGCTCTGTTTCCTTTCTTAAAAGATTGTGAAAAAATTTATCAAAATACAAAAGAACCTCAACAATGATTAGTATTTTCTATTTCTTCCATAAAATTCTTAATAAAGTTATTCTATTAATTTTCCCTTCACATGTCCTTCAGACATGAAATTGTCATGCAATTCAAAAATAAATGGCACCAAGTTCTAGGATGAACATCAAACATTCAAGAATATAGTTTAGAATTAAGGGCTTGAATGTTCTTTTAAAAATAGCTCTGATTATTTTTCTGTCTTATGTATATTAGCTTTTCAAGGTCTTTATACATTGTAATAGAAAGTATTATTTTTTCTTAACCCCCGAAACTGTATTTTTCTGATTTATAGAGCTTTCTTATTTAAGAAGCTCAAGGAATAGGCCAGCAGGCAAGAAAACTGACAAAGTCAATTTTTCAATGTCAGAAGAATTATTTCTTTTCAAAGATAATCAAAGATATCTAGCCTTGAAGAAAAAAACTTGAGTCAGAATTATGCTAAACTGAAACTATCTAAATTTTGTATCAAATTGTTTTTTCTCAATTCAGAAACATTTTTCATGAGGTCATCCATCTTAAGGATAAACACTAAGTCAAGATGATTTATTATTTCATTACAAACTTCAATATTATGGAATATAAATTGATTTTGAGCAGACCAACGACCTAATAAGTCAGAGATGATCTCCAAGTTGAAAGTCAGAGATGATCTCCAAGTTGATCACTAAGTATGTAAAAAATGTCTGGATTAAGAAAATTAGATAAACCTAAGGCCAAAGAGAATGTGAATGGTTTTATCTAGATGTTTTCTTGTCAGCCATTTCAGAAGGAAACTATATATAATATTAGTTCACAACTTAGCTTATATAAACACATATTTAATGTGACCTATATACCCCAATAGATGCTGAGGGAATCAGTGTATTAATGATTATAAATATAACTCAGAAAAATATTAATTGCTATTGAAACTTCTCTGTTTAAGAAGACTGAAATATGTGAAACACATTTATTGAAAAAATTCCTGTAAATTAATGAAATATGTCACCAGTTTTTAAGGGTTAAACCTAAGTGTTCCAAAAATTAACTTATGTGAAGTTCCTCTCCCGTGATGCCCCATCATAAATGAGACGTTACTATAAACTTTTTTTTCTTCTCAATTTTATTTGGCCAATGAACAAATTTTAATCTTAAATTTGTCTACCTTTGTGATAGTTTTGTAGTCATAAGAAAAAAAAGCAAAGTAAAAATATGAAGGTCATACCAGACACAGAAAAACCACTTTGTATGATTCCATTTATATAAATGAAACTGACATATGCTGTTATCCTACTGGTTATCCTTAGGGAGGGAGAGGATAGTAACTGGAAGGCAGCATGAGGTGTGCTGGTAATGGTTTGTTTCTTGATAGTATCTTGGGTTTATTTGGTATGTGAAAATTTATAATATACGCACTTTTATAATATATGCACTTTTCTACATATATATCATGCTTTAATAAAAAAAAAGTTTTTAAACATCTAAAAGTCAGAATTAGAGCCTTCCAATAGCCAGCTGGTCTGTAGCTACGTATAGGATTGCAATGCTAAGTTAGTCCAGTTCTCCAAGCTGCCTGAAATAAGAGTCCTAAGGGAGTTCCCATGAAAGCCAAGGCATATCTATAAAATGCCTTTTAATCTTGATTTTGCTGGATTAATACAGCAATGTTAATTTTTTTCAATCAGTCATGGAATGCACAAGTAGAAAGAAATAAAATGTCAAATCTCAGTGCAAATAAGCTGGGGGAAAATGGCATTGTTTAGAATTCTACTATTTGAATTAAAGAACATTGTCCTTTCTCTGTTGTTATAAAATAACATTTTAGTGAATGATTACTGAAGCTCAACAAGATCACATGCAAAGAAATAACTCAATTAATGGTAGGATCCTAGGTTGAACTGGATCCTAGAATTCTTCCTTCATTCATTGTCCTAATCTGTTGGGCTTCCAGGCAGAATCAGCAAGCTTTCAGGTACAATTATTTCACGTTGCCTTCCTTGTCATCAGTGACCTATTGGTAAGACAAACTTTGTCACTGTGCCTCCTGACAGAGAGAGAAGAAGAATATTACTGCTCAACGAATGAGGAGATCCAGTGCGGAGGGTGCTGTGACCACAGAGAGCCCCCCTCCATCCCTGTCATCAGTTCTGAAGAATAACCCACTATATGGTGATGTGAGTTTGGAGGAAGCTATGGAAGAAAGAAAAAAGAATCCTTCATGGACCGTTGAGGAATATGACAAGCATTCCCTGCACACAAACCTCTCTGGGCATCTGAAGGTACCCAAGGCAAAGAATCAACTCCTTTAATTGACAAGGGAGATCAGTTAAATAATCCTAAAAGAAATGGGTACTGAGGTGAAAGGCACTCTCCACTAGGCACAAAATTTCCAGATTTCAGGTCATTTTGGCCTCTGGCTTCACTTTCTCTCTCCTAGTCAGTAGTTTTGTTTATTTATGTGTTTTGTGTTTTACAATTTCAGCAATTACCAGCATCTCTACAGTGTAGAGAGAAAGAAATGGTGTGACACAGAAGAAGGGTTTACCTGGAAGGTATCAGGTTTTGAAAGTTAATTTGCCAGATTAAGTATGTTTTCCTCTAGTTTTGTGATCATCTGTGTTCATGAATACTTAAGAGTTCCTTATTCTACATTTACTCAAAAATATTGACTAAATGCTCTGTCTTAGGCACTGTGCAAGGCAGTTCTCATCAAAGATCATTTTATTTCAAGCCTACTCAGTGATTTAAGATTGCAGATTTACATTTTGGACATTTTCCTGTGTCTCAGTAACAAAACAAAACAAAAACATTTCAACACAGGAAAAGTATGCAATGAACTCATTCACCCAGCTTAAACCCAATTCAAGTTTTTCTTTTTTTTCCCCCTGGTGTCACCCATCAAATAGAGGGTCTAGGAATACCTGCAAAGCAGGGAGAGAGGCCCTCTGTTTTCTGAGTGGACTGGATTCCTACCCAGCCTTGGCTTGCCTCTGCCCACCCTAGGGCCAGAAAGGTCTGACATTTTCCAAGTACACTTCCTTTAACAATGTATGTCTATTCTAAACCCCATACTTTAATCACCTACAGATTTTTCCTGCTGAAGGGGACAGCATTATGTCCCTCTAAAGTCCTACACTTTTAAAAATCTCAAGTGTGCACTCCTTGAAATAATGTCCAAAGTCTTTGGAGTTTCTTAGTCTCCTAGTGGATTTAGTGTATCTCCTCCTTAATGTAGCCTCTTTTCCAGAGATGTTTCCATAACAGATGCTCCCCCCTAGCAACAACAATCTTGTGTTTTTTATCAGGAATCTAAAGATCAATACCTCTAGGAAATAACCTTCTGCAACTAGGAAAAAGTGTATTGATTTATTTAACAAACATTTCTTGACTGTATGCTAGAGCCTCTATTCTTTTCTTTGTTGTTTACATGAATGACAAAGGGACTATGAAGATGAATATGACTCTCCTGGCCCTCAAAATTTCATCTAACTGAGCAAAGTAACAATAACTCTAGACAGGACAGAGGAAATGACAAGACAGAGGAAGAGGATAGTGGATAGAGGATAGGAAGAATAGTGGAAAGTGCTCTGCAGATTCAGAAGAGGACAAAGTCACACTGGATTAAAAGAAGCCCTTACGAAAAAGTTAATTTATGCTGGACTTGAAAAATGTGTACAATTCCAGAAGACATAGGTTGTTTGTATGAGTGGAGAGGCCCTCTTCTGTCAAAAGTGGCAAGCGAAAAGGCACATATGGAAGAGTATGAGAGAGTTTGTCAGAACAATAGGTAGTCCAGTTTTGCTGGAGCTAGTTTAAGTAATAGAACAATGGGCCGGGGGGGGGAAGCTAACAAACAGACTCAAAAAAACCCAAAAATTCAAATGTAAGGCTAAAGAAACTGAACATTATTGGCACTGAGGGGTAATATTTTGTTGGACAATACCATGACTTATGCTTAGGAAGACTGAACGTGAATTGCTGGATGCATTGCTTTATGAAAACCAGGGCCAGCCCCCTCCCCACCCGTCCTCTACCTGTACACTCACCTCAGAGCAGAGGCCCGTCAGGTCAGAGGCTTGTATGCAGACCTCTTGATGCTATTTTGAGAGATGCTTCTGGAAGTCATGGCTTTTGTTTTTATTAGGATCTCTCCTTGACCTCATCATTTCAACTTCTTTCATCACCATCCCTACCCATATCTCCTAATTAGCAGACAGAGCCCCCAACCTAATTTCTGAAACCTTTTCAACTACTTTACAGGCCATGAAAGTCCCATGTGCTTTTGGGCACTCCCATTTTTCTAAATTAATAACTTTATGAATAAGAAAGGAGAAAAGAAGCCCATATTTAGTTACAAAGGCAAGCTATAGGCAGAATGTAAGAAAGGATAGTCTCCATTATGGAAGTTCTTACTGAAGAATGAGGCCTTAAACTTGCAGGCAAAGTGCAGGCCTCTGATTAGGACACAGACACAAATGAAGGATAAGAGTGAAGTAGGCAAGGGTTTTTAAATCACCTATCCTTTTGCACAGGTCATCCAAATTTTATTTTAATGTTTTCGCTTTTCTAAGACTGGGAAGTTGAACCTAGTAGCGATGTGATGGAAGAGTTATATTGCCATCACCAGAATCCACCCAGCTTCCCTTCCTCTTTTAGCAGTCTGAAGCTAGTTCATTACCCTTGTGTCCAGCCATGGAAACTGTCTGACTTTAAGTCCACTGAGCCTAGAGAGGCAGAGAGAGGGTGGGCAGCCCAGCTACAAGCCATTGCAATACTCCAAGTGAGAAATAATAAGGCCTGAAGTGGGTTTATGAAAATAGAGATTCAGCATTCACCATAAATTTGTTGTATGTCTACTAGATGCCAGGTATAGACACTGAATCATTAGCACTGAAAAACAGCAGGAGAAAATAGGAGGGAAAAAATATCTATATGTGTGTGTATATATATGTTTTAGATGTATAGACAGTAGAGTTTGCAGATGATTCATTGGACATAGGAGATGAAATTGAGTTGAAGACAATTTCTCAGGGTTGAATGGGAGACAAGGCCAGTGAAAGAATCAGAGACATGGGGACTAGGAGGTGATGTGGGAAAGGATATACTGGGTCCTTTCTCCAGAAGGTCAAACAGTGCCAGAGTTTCTGCATGCCAACATGCTGTATTCCGCTACAAGGAAGACCAGAAGATTGAGAAGCATGGAAAAGACTCTTTACTCTTGGTCTTACTCCTCCTTCCATGGAAGTCAGCTTCTGGATTTACTGAAAAACTCAGCAAACATCTTTATCCCTATTATGCTAACAAAATCAAACCCCCAAGGCTCCGCTAAGGCAAGGAATTTTCATTTTATTTCAACTCACTAAACTGATTGACACACAGTATCTATGAGTTGTAAGGGACACAAAATTAGCGAAAAGATGACAGAAACACTCTTGTGTTTCTGACCCTGCAATGTGAGCAATTTATTCAGTAAGCCATGCAGACTACCTAATGAATTCTCATGCAGACCTACAGGTTGAAGCTGAGGATTCCTGGTCAGCCAGGAGGCTGTAACTACATGTTCCTGCTATTCAGGGAAGCCTAGCCTCTCTTATTTGAGCAGTGACACTTAAACCTCACTTAGGAGAGTGTGAATATGGACGTAAAGTACCTATACGGTCTTGTTCTGCAATCTCATTGAGTCTGTAACACTGACTGATCCTATTCTTCGTGTAATTTTCTTTTAGGAAAATCCTAATGACCTACGGTTTTGGTTGGGAGACATGTACACACCCGGTTTTGATACCTTACTGAAAAAGGAAGAAGAGCAAGAGAAGCATTCAAAATATTGTCGTATAGGTCTGATTTTGCTCCTCATTGCCTGCGTCTTGGTTTCCATAGTAATTGTTAGCACTTTTTTCACCTAAAGAAACTGCCACAGACATAGTAACATTTCTTTAAAATCTTTCTAAATAAACATTTGCAGAAAAACTTGTTTATGGAGTGTGAATGTATTGTTGATGGTTCAGTCAGATGTAATTGTCTCGTAGGATGCAAACGTTGTTTGAGATATGCTAACTTTCTCTATTTTGTCCTATGAAACCTTGGTAAGAATCCCAGCCTGAGCTTTGTCCTTTGAGAAGCAAGAATTCTGGGGATCATAACCACTGAAAAGTTAATACAGACAACCAAACTTAAACACTTTGATAGCGAACAAAACAGCACCAACAACTGTCAGCAGCTTTGTCCTAATGCTTACACTATATTCACCTCGTTTTTATTTCTTTTTTTTTTTTTTTTTTTTGAGTTATGCGGGCCTCTCACTGCTGTGGCCTCTCCCGTTGCGGAGCACAGGCTCCGGACACGCAGGCTCAGCGGCCATGGCTCACGAGCCCAGCCGCTCCACGGCACGTGGGATCTTCCCGGACCGGGGCACGAACCCGTGTCCCCTGAATCGGCAGGCGGATTCTCAACCACTGCGCCACCAGGGAAGCCCTTTATTTCTTTTTTGATTATCATTTTTTATTGGAGTATAATTGCTTTACAATGTTGTGTTAGTTTCTGCTGTACAATGAAGTGAATCAGCTATATGGATACCTAGTCCCCTCCCTCTTAGACCTCCCTCCCCCACCCCAATCCCACCCATCTAGGTCATCACAGAGCACCGAGCTGAGCTCCCTGTGCTATACAGCAGGTTTTTAAACACTGATATCACCCTCCTGTCATCACTAGGAAAGTTGAGCAGATCATTTTTTGGCCAACTGCCAGGTATACAGGATACAAGCTTCTGGTCATGCTGCCTGTTGGGTTGGATTCATGCTGTTTTATCTTCCTTTATTTCTGTTTAAGCCAGAAAAAAAAGGGGTAGAGATATTCAAACATATTTTTATTTTCCCAGTAATCCTTTATAATGCCTCAGTTTCATGTTGCAATTTTCATAGACCTAAACTTGGACAGGCCATAGTTATATAATTAATCACATTTAGATCCAGTTGTGCTTACTGATTGATCCAAATTGGCTAGTGTGACCCCTGGTGGCAGTCAGGGTATATCAACAGCCCTGGCCCTAAAAAATCAGAGGGAATTCTAAGAGAAGAGAACTTGAATACTAACTGTGCCTTTTGCTAGAACTCTTGGACCCTGAGCAAGTCATTCTCTCTGAGAAAGGATAATATCACCTCCCCAGTAGGGCTTGCCTAAGGACTAAATAAGAGGTATAGATAAGAGTAATGCCTGGCTCCTAGTAAGTAGTTGCCTAGTTAACTGCGGTCTTTTCCACTAACATGGTTTATCAGCACCTGAAGTCACCTTACTTTGCATGCAGATACCTGGGAACGTGGTTCTGGGCACAGAAGGAGAAGTAAGTCACCACCCTTCCCTTTCTCCTTGGACACCCTTCCCTAAGTCCCTCATCCCCACTCCTTTCTCCTCATTCAAGACTCCTCCCCGCCCCCAGACTATCTCAGGCAGAAAAAAAAAAAAGGGGGGGGGGACATTCTCTTCTTCCCATTAGTCAGATTTTGCCCTTTTGGGGTTGCCATATCATTTTGTTGTTATTTCTCTTAAAAGTACTTGAAATAAAGTGCATTAAAATACAGCGTGACTGTACACACGTTGTGCACAAAAATTCTGTTAAGCAAACTTCTTATTCGTCCTCTTCTTTATGATAGGTTCTAGTCCCAGTTAGAACTGAATTAAGAAGCAGTGAAGGTCCTGGGGGCTTCCTGAGGGCAGGCACCCCCTCACTGCATATGCCTCGTAGACAACAACTTGCTATTACTCTGTTTTCAAAGCTTGAGTGTCCAGTGTTTGCCTCTAAGGGATTCAAACATGTTCAGATCTCTGCTCCACATGGAAATCATTTGTGCTGCACCAGGTTACATTGGGCTGTCCAGGGCCACGTACAGGTAAGACTCTCTAAAAGCACGAAGCAGAGGTAAGCATAGAAGTATGAAGCTGCCCACTTCATCTCATTACCCTTCTTTTCTGCCCAGTCAAGCATTCCTCTGCTCCCTCTGGCCCTCCTCTACTCTCATCTACCATACTATCCAGTCATTTGTCTTTCAGCTTGAATGAGTTTATTACTTTGCTACTGCTCCCAAACCAGTCTTCATTTTCAGCCTTCAGTATAACTGAAATATGTTATTGTCCCTCATCAGGTTAATGTTGTGCATCTACATGCGAGGGGAAGTCATAAGTAGAGAGAGTACATCCATGTGTGCACTAAAAATCATACCATGAGGGCAGTTCCAATTTCTCCTTCAGTATGGGTTTTGAAAATGGCTCAAGCAGAAAAGGCATAAGATCATGGAAAATACAGAGATGATGGCCCTAAATAGGCTTAAGTTCAAATATGGGCTTTCTGAAAAAGCTCCAATTCAGATTCAATGAACTAATGCTTTAAAAGCATTTAAATACAACCCCTGGCACATAGTAGGTGGTCATTAAATAATAACTATAATTATCTTCAAAGAAGTGACAATTTTAATCACTTCTTTTAAATTTTTTTAAATTAAGACTGGGAGCCATCAACTCTTAAATAATAATGGTTTCAAATAGTAATCTTTCCCAGGTTCTTTAGAACGTGCACTGCACCCAAAAAAAATCTGGGGGGCTTTTTGTTTTGTTTTGCTTTTGTGTATTAGGTTAGTGTGTGGGAGGTCTAAAAGCAACTAGAATCGTAATTTTCTAGAGAAAAAAAATTCCAGCTGTGGATACTTTTTAAAGTGCTGCTCTCAGGTTTAAAAGAATAAATTTTTTTAAAAATATATATAACCCATTAATGGCTATTCCAATTATATTCATGTTGCTGTCACCTAGTGGAGAGTTTGTGGTTGGAAGACAGAAGGGTGTGTGGCTGCTCTATTTATCCGGAGAGCACTCCTGCCATCTGGTGGTTATGTTTACTGGGCCAGCCCTGAACCCATGAAAAAGCCTTTTACCAAAGGGACATTTTACAGGTGGAGGCCTAATTCTGTCTCTGTGGTTAGAATCAGTGTGATCAGATGGCCAAAAGCTCCTGTCTTCCCTCTTGCAACCACCAATTTTGATACCATCTCATCTTGCAAGAAAAGAGATATGACTGACCTGGAGTCATCCTGACATTTGAAGGCAGAAGGGTGATCTCAGAGATCACCCCGTTCCCAACCTCGTCAAATTGCTTAAGATGTTGGGAATATTAAATAATTTACGGCTTATTTCAGATATAGTATGGCCTGAATTTCTGAATTTTTAGCTCTCCATATTGAGAATGTCTTTATTTTTTAATTCCTCTTTTTCCTATACCTATTGTTTATTACCAGTTTTTAAATTCTCCTCTCATATAATTGAAAAGGTAATTTTATCACCTATGAGAAATAATTTTTAAAACTGTAATTAGATAGGGCTGTTAAATCTCAACCCCTCTGGATTTCTACTTACATAGTCACAGAGTCTGATGGACTGTGCTTTTTAGAGGAAAGATAACTTTTTTGGTTCCTTCCAAATAATCACTTAGTCCAGGCTCTTGCCCAAATTGAGATGAGAATATTCAACCAAAGTGAGCAACTTCAGAGACTGAACACAGCTTTCTGCCACAGCAGTTGTTCTGCTCTCATTTTATGGACCCAGTGACTCATGTACCTGATCAAATTTCCCTCTGTGCAGACTGCTGGAAAAATTCAGGACCAAATTGGGGCCCTCTCTTCTTAAGAAGTATGAGGACTTCCTCGTGTGTTTTTCCTGTCCTGTCCTCATTCATGGCTCCATTTCATCGTTCATCCTTTGCCTCATCTTTCTCACTGCCTCAAATATATGGTATGTCACAGTGCTCTATTTTGTAAATGCCTTAAACCTATTGAAAAGATGCAAAGCATATAGAGATAAGTACATAGAGAATTGTGTGTGTGTATTCTATATGTGTCCTATGTAAATCAAGACTAAATACAAAAGACTGTATCTCAAAAGAAGATTTTGAAATTAAAAATATCATCTTTTAAAGAAGGAAACTAGTTTTTTTAGTATAAAGTGTTCCCTGACTAGGTTTTTTTGGCCAGAAGAAATGAGATTCAAGACTCACAGTTTTACTTGTTCTGTACTACCGTTTTCAAGTGCCTGACAAAAAGAACAAAGTAAGAATTCTTCTTATGCCCATTCAACCTGTTAGTTTTTCCCAATTAAGAAATGTGTTAAAATCTCTCACATTTGAATTAGCTTCAAGGTTGGTGAAACACTGTGCAGATAATTACCTGAATAATAAAACAATGGCTAGGCTACATTCAAAACTTTATCAGTCAGTATAAATGAAATAGCAGTTAACTAAGCTTCCTTCTAAAATTATATTATTTTAAAGGCCAGGAGGAGACCTTCAAGATGGCAGAGGAGTAAGATGTGGAGATCACCTTCCTCCCCCAAAATACGTCAGAAATACATCTACATGGGGAACAACCCCTACAGAACACCTACTGAACGCTGGCAGAAGAACTCACACATCCCAAAAGGCAAGAAACTCCCCACGTACCTGGGTAGGGCAAAAGAAAAAACAGAGACAAAAGAATAGAGACAGGACCTGCACCTCTGGGAGGGAGCCGTGAAGGAGGAAAAGTTTCCACACACTAGGAAGTCCCTTCGCTGGCAGAGATGGGGGAGAGTGGGCGGGGGGTAAGCTTTAGAGCCACAGAGGAGAGCACAGCAACAGGAGTGCAGAGGGCAAAACGGAGAGATTCCCGCACAGAGGATCGGTGCCAACCAGCACTCACCAGCCCGAGAGGCTTGTCTGCTCACCCGCTGGGGTGGGCGGGGGCTGGGAACTGAGGCTTGGGCTTCGGAGGTCAGATCCCAGGGAGAGGACTGGGGTTGGCGGCGTGAACACAGCCTGAAGGGGGCTAGTGCGCCACAGCTAGCTGAGAGGGAGTCCGGGAAAAAGTCTGGACCTGCCTAAGAGGCAAGAGACCATTGTTTCAGGGTGCGCGAGGAGGGGATTCAGAGCACCGCCTAAACAAGCTCCAGAGACGGGCGCGAGCCGCGGCTATCAGCACGGACACCGGAGACAGGTAGGAGACGCTAAGGCTGCTGCAGCCGCCAAGAAGCCTGTGTGCAAACACAGGTCACTATCCACACCTCCCCTCCCAGGAGCCTGTGCAGCCCGCCACTGCCAAGGTCCTGAGATCCAGGGACAATTTCCCGGGGAGAACACACGGCGCCTCACATTGTTGCAACGTCACGCTGGCCTCTGCCGCCACAGGCTCACCCCGCATTCCGTACCCCTCCCTCCCCTCCAGCCTGAGTGAGCCAGAGCCCCCACATCAGCTGCTCCTTTAACCCCGTACTGTCTAAGTGAAGAACAGACGCCCACAGGCGACCTACATGCAGAGGCAGGTCCAAATCCAAAGCTGAACCCTGGGACCTGTGCAAACAAAGAAGAGAAAGGGAAATCTCTCCTAGCAGCCTCAGGAGCAGAGGATGAAATCTCTACGATCAACCTGATGTACCCTGCATCTGTGGAATACCTGAATAGACAATGAATCATCCCAAAATTGAGGCTGTGGACTTTGGGAGCAACTGTAGACTTGGGGTTTGCTTTCTGCATCTAATTTGTTCCTGGTTTTATGTTTATCATAGTTTAGTATTTAGAGTTTATTATCATTGGTAGATTTGTTTATTGATTTGGTTGCTCTCTTCCTTTTTTATATATATAAATATATTTTTTTCCCTTTTTCTCTTTTTGAGAGTGCATATGGGTATGCTTCTTGGTGCGATTTTGTCTGTATAGCTTTCATTTTACCATTTGTCCTAGGGTTCTGTCTGACCGATTTCCTTTCTTTTCTTTTTTTTTTTTTTACTATAGTTTTTACCACTTGTTATCATTGGTGGATTTGTTTTTTGGTTTGGTTGCTCTGTTCTTTCTTCCTATTTTTTTCTTTTTTATTATATTTAAATTTTTTTAATTTTTAATAATTTTTTTATTTTAATAACTTTATTGTATTATTTTATTTTTTTCTTTCTTTCTCTCTTTTTTTCTCCCTTTTCTTCTGAGTCATGTAGTTGACAGGGTCTTGCTGCTCCAGCTGGGTGTTAGGCTTGTACCTCAGGTGGCAGAGCCGAGTTCAGGACATTGGTCCACCAGAGACCTCCCAGCTCCATGTAACATCAAACAGTGAAAGCGCTCCCAGGGATCTCAGTCTCAACACTAAGACCCAGCTCCACTCAATGACCAGCAAGCTACAATGCTTGACTCCCTATGCCAAACAGCTAGCAAAACAGGAACACAACCCCACCCATTAGCAGATAGGCTACCTAAAATCATAATAAGGTCACAGAAACCCCAAAACACACCACCAGATGCAGTTCTGCCCACAAGAAAGACAGGATCCAGCCTCATCCACCAGAACACAGGCACCAGTCCCCTCCACCAGGAAGCCTACACAACCCACTGAACCAAACTTAGCCACTGGGGGCAGACACCAAAAACAATGGGAACTACAAACCTGCAGCCTGCGAAAAGGAGACCCCAAACACAGTAAGATAAGCAAAATGAGAAGACAGAGAAACACACAGCAGATGAAGGAGCAAGATAAAAAACCACCAGACCAAACAAATGAAGCGGAAATAAGCAGTCTACCTAAAAAAGAATTCAGAGTAATGATAGTACAGATGATCCAAAATCATGGAGAGAATGGAGAAAATATAAGAGACATTTAACAAAGACCTAGAAGAACTAAAGAGCAAACACACAATAATGAACAACACAATAAATGAAATTTAAAATTCTCTAGAAGGAATCAATAGCAGAATAACTGAGGCAGAAAAATGAATAAATGACCTGGAATATAAAATAGTGGAAATAACTACCACAGAGCAGAATAAAGAAAAAAGAATGAAAAGAATTGAGGACAAGCTCAAAGACTCCTGGGACAACGTTATACATACCAACATTCAAATTATAGGGGTCCCAGAAGAAGAAGAGAGAAAGAAAGGGACTGAGAAAATATTTGAAGAGATTATAGTTGAAAACTTCCCTAATATGGAAAAGGAAATAGTCAATCAAGTCGAGGAAGAGCAGAGAGTCCGATACAGGATAAATCCAAGGAGAAACATGCCAAGACACATATTAATCAAACAATCAAAAATTACATACAAAGAAAAAATATTAAAAGCAGCAAAAAAAAAAAACAACAAATAACACACAAGGGAATCCCCATAAGGTTAACAGCTGCTCTTTCAGCAGAAATTCTGCAAGCCAAGAGGGAGTGGCAGGACATATTTAAAATGATGAAAGGGAAAAAACTACAACCAAGATTACTCTACCCTGCAAGGATCTCATTCAGATTCGACGGAGAAATTAAAACCTTTACAGACAAGCAAAAGCTAAGGGAATTCAACACCACCAAACCAGTTTTACACAAATGCTAAAGGAACTTCTCTAGGCAGGAAACACAAGAGAAGGAATAGACCTACAATAACAAACCCAAAACAATTAAGAAAATGGTAATAGGAACATACATATCCATAATTACTTTAAATGTAAATGCATTAAATGCTCCACCAAAAGACATAGCCTGGCTGAATGGATATAAACACAAGGCCCATATATATGCTGTCTACAAGATACCCACTTCAGACCTAGGGACACATACAGAGAGAAAGTGAGGGGATGGAAAAAGTTATTCCATGCAAAGGGAAATCAAAAGAAAGCTGGAGTAGCAATACTCTGACAAAATAGACTTTAAAATAAAGACTATTGCAAGAGACAAAGGAGGATACCACATAATGATCAAGAGATCAATCCAAGATGACATGACAATTGTAAATATTTATGCTTCCAACATAGGAGCACCTCAATACATAAGGCAAATGCTAACAGCCATAAAAGGAGAAATCAACAGTAACACAATAATAGTAGGGAACTTTAACCCCCCACTTTTACCAATGGACAGATCATCCAAAATGAAAATAAATAAGGAAACACAAGCTTTAAATGATACATTAAACAAGATGGGCTTAATTGATATTTATAGGACATTCCATCCAGAAACAACAGAATACACTTTCTTCTCAAGTGCTCATGGAACATTCTTCAGGATAGATCATATCTTGGGTCACAAATCAAGCCTTAGTAAATTTAAGAAAATTGAAATCGTATCAAGTATCTTTTCCAACCACAACACTATGAGACTACATATCAATTACAGGAAAAAATCTGTAAAAATACAAACACATGGAAGCTAAACAATATATTACTTAATAACCAAGAGATCACTGAAGAAACCAAAGAGAAAATCAAAAAATACCTAGAAACAAATGACAATGAAAACACAGTGACCCAAAATCTATGGGATGCAGCAAAAGCAGTTCTAAGAAGGACGCTTACAGCAATACCTCAAGAAACAAGAAAAATCTCAAATAAACAATCTAACCTTACACCTAAAGGAACTAGAGAAAGAAGAACAAACAAAATCCGAAGTTACTAGAAGGAAAGAAATCATAAAGCTTAGATCAGAAATAAATGAAATAGAAACAAAGAAAACAATAACAAAGATCAATAAAACTAAAAGCTGGTTCTTTGAGAAGATAAAGAAAATTGATAAACCATTAGCCAGACTCATCAAGAAAAAAAGGGAGACGACTCAAATCAATAGAAGTAGAAATGGAAATGGAGAGTTAACAACTGACACTGCAGAAATACAAAAGATCATGAGGGATTACTCCAAGCAACTATATGCCAATAAAGTGGACAACCACGAAGAAATGGACAAATTCTTAGAAAAGCACAACCTTCACAGACTGAACCAGGAAGAAATAGAAAATATAAACAGACCAATCACAAGCACAGAAATTGATACTGTGATTAAAAATCTTCCAACAAACAAAAGCCCAGCACCAGATGGCTTCACAGGCAAATTCTATCAAACATTTAGAGAAGAGCTAACACCTATCCTTCTCAAACTCTTCCAAAATATAGCAGAGGGAGGAACACTCCCAAACTCATTCTACGAGGCCACCATCACCCTGATACCAAAGCAGACAAAGATGTCACAAAGAAAGAAAGCTACAGGTCAATATCCCTGATGAACATAATGCAAAAATCCTCAACAAAATACTAGCAAACAAAATCCAATAGCACATTAAAAGGAGCATACACCATGATCAAATGGAGTTTATCCCAGGAATGCAAGGATTCTTCAATATATGCAAATCAATCAATTTGATAAACCTTATTAACAAATTGAAGGAGAAACACCATATAATTATCTCAATAGATGCAGAAAAAGCTTTCAACAAAATTCAACACCCATTTATGATAAAATCCCTCCAGAAAGTAAGCATAGAGGGGACTTACCTTAACATAATAAAGGCCATATAAGACAAACCAACATCGTTCTCAATGGTAAAAAACTGAAAACATTTCCACTAAGATCAGGTACAAGACAAGGTTGCCCACTCTTACCACTGTTATTCAACATAGTTTTGGAAGTTTTAGCCACAGCAATCAGAGAAGAAAAAGAAATAAAAGGAATCTAAGTCAGAAACGAAGAGCTAAAGCTGTCACTGTTTTGCTGATGACATGATACTATACATAGAGAATCCTAAAAATGCTACCTGAAAACTACTAGAGCCAATCAATGAATTTGGTAAAGTAGCAGTATACAAAATAAATACACAGAAATCTCTTCCATTCCTATACACTAATGATGAAAAATCTGAAAGAGAAATTAAGGAAACACTCCCATTTACCATTGCAACAAAAAGAATCAAATACCTAGGAATAAACCTAACTAAGGAGACAAAGGACCTGTATGCAGAAAACTATAAGACACAGGTGAAAGAAATTAATGATGATACAAACAGATGGAGAGCTATACCATGTTCTTGGATTGGAAGAAACACTGTGAAAATGACTATACAACCCAAAGCAATCTACAGATTCAATGCAATCCCTATCAAACTACCAATGGCTTTTTCACAGAACTAGAACAAAAAATTTCACAGGTTGTATGGAAACACAAAAGACCCCGAATAGCCAAAGCAATCTTCAGAAAGAAAAATTGAGCTGGAGGAATCAGGCTCCCAGATCAGACTGTACTACAAAGCTACAATAATGAAGACAGTAAGGTACAGGCACAAAAACAGAAATATAGATCAATGGAACAGGATAGAAAGCCCAGGGATAAACCCACGCACATATAGTCACCTTATCTTTGATAAAAGAGGCAAGAATATACAGTGGAGAAAAGACAGCCTTTTCAATAAGTGGTGCTGGGAAAACTGGACAGCTACATGTAGAAAATGAAATCAGAACACTCCCTAACACCATACACAAAAATAAGCTCAAAATGGATTCAAGACCTAAATGTAAAGCCAGACACTATAAATCTCTTAGAGGAAAACATAGGCAGAACACTCCATGACATAATTCACAGCAAATCCTTTTTGACCCACCTCCTAGAGAAACGGAAATAAAAACAAAAATAAACAAATGGGACCTAATGAAACTTAAAAGCTTTTGCACAGCAAAGGAAACCATAAACAAGATGAAAAGACAACCCTCAAAATGGGAGAAAGTATTTGCAACAAACAAAGCAACTGACAAAGGATTGATCTCCAAAATATTCAAGCAGCTCAATTTCAAAAAAAAAAAACAACCCAATCCAAAAATAGGCAGAAGATCTAAAAAGACATTTCTCCAAAGAAGATATACAGATTGCCAGCAAACACATGAAAGGATGCTCAACATCACTAATCATTAGAGAAATGCAAATCAAAACCACAACGAGGTATCACCTCACACCAGTCAGAATGGCCATCATCAAAAAATCTACAAACAAATGCTGGAGAGGGTGTGGAGAAAAGGGAACCCTCTTGAACTCTTGGTGGGAATGTAAATTGATACATCCACTATGGAGAACAGTATGGAGGTTCCTTAAAAAACTAAAAATAGAACTACCATATGACCCAGCGATCCCATACTGGGCATATATCTGAGAAAGTCATAATTCAAAAAGCGTCATGTACCAAAATGTTCATTGCAGCTCTATTTACAATAGCCAGGACATGGAAGCCACCTAAGTGTCCACTGACAGATAAATGGATAAAGAAGATGTGGCACATATATACAATGGAATATTACTCAGCCATAAAAAGAAACAAAATTGAGTTATTGTAGTGAGGTGGATGGACCTAGAGACTGTCATACAGAGTGAAGTAAGTCAGAAAGAGAAAAACAAATACTGTATGCTAACACATATGTATGGAATCCAAAGGAAAAAAAAATGGTTCTGAAGAACCTAGGGGCAGGACAGGAGTAAAGACGCAGATGTAGAGAATGGACTTGAGGACATGGAGAGGAGTAAGGGTAAGCTGTGACGAAGTTAGAGAGTGTTATGGACATATATTCACTACCAAATGTAAAATAGATAGCTAGTGGGAAGCAGCCGCAAAGCAAAGGGAGATCAGGTCAGTGCTTTGTGACCACCTAGAGGGGTGGGATAGGGAGGGTGGGAGTGAGACGCAAGAGGGAAGAGATATGGGGATATATGTATATGTATAGCTGATTCACTTTGTTATAAAGCATAAACTAACACACCATTGTGAAGCAATTATACTTCAATAAAGATGTTAAGAAAAAAAAAGGCCAAAACATTTAGAATCAACACTTTAGAGTTAAAAGAATAATTTTACTGTTCTTGCTGCCATTGTTTTGCCATTTTTAAATAAAATAGTCACAAATGTTTTTCATGAATTCTGAACATAGTAAAAACTTTTTTATTTTACTTATTGTCATCAACACACAGATGCAGAACTTTTAGAGCCATATTTTTTAGTTATTCAGAAAGATTCTCAGTGGATGTCCATGGACAGCAGTCTCTCCTACCCTGAACCTTTCCTCCTAGCCTTCATTTGCGCTTATATAAATCAACAGATATAATCATACATTCTATATTTCATAATTTCAAAACCCTTCTGCTTCTACAATCTCATTTATCTCAATGATAATCTTGTAAGATTAGTATAAAACCTGCATTTTATAAGAGTAGAGGTTGAGACTCAGGGCCATCAAGAGACTTGTCAGAATAAAAAGTGAAGTGAGAGCTCAGATCTTTTAAACCTAGTTTGTTTGTTCTTTCTGCTCTAGTTTTTATTTTTTCTAGTTTTTATAGTTTTGATTTTTCACTATAATGGGAGCTTGGTGTATTCCAGCTGTTGTCAAAAACAGAAGTGTACTCTTCTCTTCTCCACCCCACAGCCATATATATAGTCACGTTCTTTTCCAGCCCCCATCTCCAAAAGTGAATAGAGAAAATGTATGATTTAAGTAAGTGCAAAGATAGTTATGCCCAGAAGCCCTGTAAACCTGAATGCCATAAGGTTGCATGATTTTGTCAACTTAGATTCACAAGGCTTCTTTGTAAGAGAAAAAGTAAACCCTGCATCTCATGATTAAGAATTCTCATGGATTAATGACTCTTTACTAGCAAATAATGCTGATAGAATGTCTTTTCCCTATCACAGTGTTCCAGAGAACAGCATCTAAATTCTCCAGCCTTGCCTTGGATCATCCCTAAATTAGATGCCAGCCTCAGGATGCCCCAACTCCTCTAGAGGAGCTGACATCAAACCCACTCTGAGGAGAACATAACCCCCTGCAACCCTTCGGTCCACATCAGCATCAGAGACATTACTGAGATGAATCCCTCAAACACCCGCTCTCCAGGTAAGGCTCCTGCCGGGTAAGACAACAAGGCACAATTTGGCAATAACATTTGCTCATGCACTTTCCCCATCTTTATGCCTTTTTAAGCTCACCTTTTACATTTTATGCTGACCAAACACTCTCTGAGTTGTTAACCATGGAGAAATAGCAGAAGGGATCACTTGAACTTCCCTGTATCTTGGCATTAACCTCTCACCACCAGATGGCAGGTGAGCACCGGGATGTGAAACTACTGCTGGCACAATTTGAGGACAATGGTTCTTTGGTGTCAAAACACAGAAATCCAGACAAATGAGTAGAGAACTTCCAAAGAATAGGAGTGCTTAACTGTGCTGATTCAGCCCTCGAGTGGAGAGTGCGAGGCTTGCCAAGTCCGCTGAGTGTACATCAGCTCAGGGAAGTGACAGTAATTGGTGTCCCATACTGAGAAGTCTTCAGACCCAGAGGTTCAAGCAGCGCACACGGAATTCATTAACCAAGTCCTCCGTGGTGTCTTTACTCAAACTTGTTCATGCTTGTTAAGAAATGCAGAATCCCAGGACAGCTATACCAGAATCTTTGTGTTTAACAAGCTCTCTGGGTGATTGTTTTCCATCTTAAGTTTGAGGAAAGAACTTGAAGGGTGCAGGCTCCTCAGCAAATGCTTTCAAAGCTAGGGCTCGGGGTGGGGAGGCCCATGAGGATCCTGAGTTGTACTGGGAATTGCAGAACACCCACTCCAGACTCCCACGAAGGTATGCTCTACTTGATAGCATTTCCCTCTGGAACAAGAAGGCAGACGTAGAGCTATAAGTCATCTCTTTGTCCTGGCACCTTCCCCCTCCTTTTCACTTTCCTCAGGAACACAAACTTCATGAGCTATTTAACCCTTAAGATATTTTAAAACTGATCATGATTCAATAGGTACTTTATGATTAAAACATTGAGCTGAAATTAGTACTGCATTTTAAATGGGATCTTAGGAACATGTTCTGTGATTGAAGATATCCTGAGAAAGCCTCGGCCATCAGGGATAATGCAGTACCGTTGTCCTGTGCATCAGCAGGATTTTTGTGTGAGTCAGAGGTTAGCACTCCAGCCACATACTGGCTCTGAAGTTGGTTTCTGGGCTACAAAGTCAATCTGTCTGACCCCAGATATGTGTAAAAGGTTTAAATTCTACAGTCACCAACTTGAGTGAGAAAAAAAGTAATTCCTGATCTGCCTCCAGAAAAATAGTATTGGGGTAAATTCACTTTAAAATTAGTCATTTATCAGGATTACTAATTCAATCAAGTCCAAATTTTAACTCTAATTCTAATTTTATTTTATTATCTAAATTATCTAATTTAAATCTAATTGTAATTATGGAAAGGGGTGCAAGTCTAAGAAGGACAAGTCCATTCAGATAATCGAGCACATACCCATGGCAGGGAGGGAGAGATACCTTCCCCTTTTGTTGTTCTGTAGCACCTGTGCTATGGCATGCTGGCTCCTGCAGGTAACACTGTAGCCACCTGTACAGTGGACGGGAGTCAGCTCCCTCCTAAAGGTCCACATACCTCCCTCTAATGTGTATCTCCTCAATCTATGACTTTTGCTTGGCCAGATGGCCTCTGGAGAGGGTCAGCAACTCACCCTCCAAGCTTAGTCCTCCTAGAGCTTGAATTTTTAGTATTATTCCAAGGCAGGAAGACAATCAGTTTGATCTCTTATACCCATTTTGAGTCTGTCCTGTTTTGTGATAAGAGCAGCATCTTAAAATGATATACTTTAGACTATGGCTCCTTGATCTCTGTGGAAGTCTTCCTCACATCTGTTAATGCAGTTTGAGATAAATATGAAGGCAGGAGATGGCAAGGGATAACCTAGGGAAGGAGATAAGAATGAGTATTAATATTTGATTATTCCTTCCCATTTCATCTTGCCACATATGCTTGTGCCCACAGAGGGTGAATCATGAGATCACCTTAAGTTCCTTTATTTCAACACAGTTCCTCTCAGAACCTGTCCACAAGGAAGTGGTTAATGTTACCACCTTCACCCAGACAGTAAGTAAGAGATTTCTGGAATTCCCATGTAATGGTAGAAACCTTGTGGGAAACACTGAGTAAAATGTATTTGACAAGCAGCGAAAGCATAGCCATAGAGCAAAGATTAGCTGTAGCCAAGAGTTGGGGGGATTTGAATGCATGACTAAAAAGGGGCAGGCTGAAGGAGTTTTTCAGGGTGATGGAATATTAATTCTGGTGATGAATACACAGCTCTATAAATGTGCTGAAACTTATAAAACCATGCACCAAAAATTTACCTCTTGCAATTTACCCTGACCCCTCTCTTTCTTGCACTGGCAAAGGCTCTCTTTCTACTGGATGATACCTATCAACAGATAAAAATGTTAAAGTATCCCCCATCTTTTAAAACTAGTCAAAAACAACAACAAAAAGTAACTTAATCACCCTATATTTCCTTTCAGCTATTGCCTCATTTTTCTCTACAATAAATTTGGAAAGAACTTCAAAAGAATTACAATACATTTGAAAGAATTGTCAAAATCATGGTTTCAACCTTCTCTCCTTTTATTCTCTCTTGAACCCACTCTGTTCATACTTTCATTTCCATGAATCTGCTAAAAATTAAAAATTGTCCTTGCCAAGGTGTTGCCAAACCCAAAGGCCTGTTTCAATCCTCAGCTACTCAATTTGTTAAGAGCATTTGCCTGGCGGATCCTCCTAGAAATATTTCCAAAATTTGGCTTCCAGATTATTTACTCTCATGATGCTGACTTCTCCTTTTCGTTTGCCTTTGCTGGGTCCTCTTCAGTTTCTTATCCTCTAAATGTAGAGTGGCCCCTGGGCTCTGTCCTCACATCTTCTCATCTCCCCTCATTTCTATGGTAATCTCACTCAACACCATGATTGTAAATCCCATCACTTACAATTCCAAATATTCCAATGTCTGAGCTACCCTCTCAACTCCAAACTTGTGTATACAACTATCTACTCAATCTCACCAGTCAGATGTCTAATTGCCAATTCAACTTTACCATAAACTCTTGGATTCTTAACAATAACCTCTGAAATGTTCTCTCTGCTTTCCTGCTTGCCCGATCACAGCCTCATTTCAACATAATATGTAGAGAGGACTTTTTAAAACATAACTCAATCATGTCACTCTTCTGCTTAAAACCTTTCAATGGTTTTCTGTTGTTATGAACTCAATGTTTGTGTCCCCCCGAAAAATCCATATGTTGAAATCCTAACCCCCAATGTAATGGTATTAGGAGGTGAGGCCTCTGGGAGGTGATTAGGTGATAAGGGAGGAAGCCTCATGAATGGAATTAGTGCTCTTAAAAAAGAGACCCCAGAGAGCTCTCTTACCCTCTCTGCCATATGAGAATACAATGAAAATGGCATCTGCCGCCTAAAAGGGGGCTGTCATCAGAACCCAACAATGCTGGCACCCTGATCTCAAATTTCCAGGCTCCAGAACTCTAAAAACTAAATCTTTGTAGTTTATAAGCCATCCAGTCTATGATATTCTGTCAGAGCAGCCTGAACTGCCTAAGCCACTTGTTCAGAGTAAAAGCTAAAGTCCATGCTATGACCTAAAAGTTCCACGGGCTCTGGCTCCCACAATCTCTCTGACCTCATCTCCCTTTTTCTCATTAGACTCAGGTCACACTGTCTTCATAGGTATTCCTCGAAAACACCAAGTATGTTCCCAACCCAGGGCCACCGCATTTACTTTCTTTCACCAGAAAAGCTCTTCTCTTAGATGACCTCATGGCTGGCCCATTCATTTATTTCAATTCTCTGCTCCAGGTCCTTTTCTTCAGAGTCCTTCTCTAACCATTTATCTAATGTAGCCTACCTTCCCCCATCCTACTCCATGTGTCCCTCTCCCCTTCCCCAAATGAATTTTCTCCATAGAACCTGTCACTCCCAAACATATTATTTGTTTGTTTATTGGCTGTCATTCTACCCATTTCTCCCTCATTCCCACATGCCACCACCACTAGAATGAATGAACCATAGGAGCAAAGAATTTTATTCACTGCAGTAGCCCCAGTGCTCAATTAACTAATTACATAACACTGACACTAAAGTAGAAGGTTCACAAAGATTGAAAACTGGTGGCCGTATATGTGTTTTTAATATTTTTAAAATACACAGCTATAATTAAAATTTTGACAAAGTTATCAACATATAAACATTAGGATTTCACATCAATATTTGGTTTTATAGCATCTATTGAAAAATTAGAAATTGCCAATTTTAGTTGATACTTGGTACATTCTAGGCATTGTTGTTATTGCTTTACAGCTGTTCCAAAGAATGACTGCATTTAATCATAAAACATCTCGCTGATGAGTTACTGTAGCTGAAACACAGAAGGATAAGAACTTTTCTAGTCTTCTATCTAGTTACCTGGGAGCTAGGATTCAAACTATTCCAACTCAGATAAGCGCACCTTCACAGATCCTGTCTTTATCCTCTCTGAAGGCAGCATTCCTGAAAGGCTACACACAGTTGGAGCAAGCATTCCATTACTTTGCTGTCTCCAACCAATTCTCTCCTTTACATCACCTGCTTTAGCCCTGTATCCATTCACCAGAGTTTATAATCCTTATCAGATTGAAATAATCAAATTTGAATCAACAATCATTTGAATGTCCATTTACATACAGTCACTAAGCCAGGTCCTAAATGTGATAAAATGTGAGTAAAATACAATTCTTGTTTTTACAGGGCTTATAATTTTTTTTTTACTGAGCACACATACATAGAATATAACTTATATATGGTAAAAAGCACTCATGAAAAAAGCAATAAAATGATATACTGCAATAAAGTTCAAAGTTCAATGTAATGAAAATTTTATTATCACCAACTAGTCATGAGGCAGGAATTTCATTTTTCACTGCTATATTCAAAGCATCTACATGATACCTGGTACATTATAGGTGCTCGATACATACTTTTGAAATATGTGAATATTATATAAGAAGTCGTATCTCCTTCCTAATTCAGTTTAACTTCCAATTTCTCTTTTTAGCATTAACTACCCCCCATTTCATATGTTTAATGGGAAAGCACTATTAAAGATAAACTGAGGGAAATTTTAAAATTTAAGGGTATATTTGAGGAAAAATCTATTTTTTAAATTTATTTTTTGAATTATAGTTGATTTATAATGTGCTAATTTCTACTGTACAGCAAAGTGATCCACTTATACATATATATGCATTCTTTTTCATGTTCTTTTCCACTGTGGCTTATCACAGGATATTGAATATAGTTCCCTGTGCTATACAGTAGGAACTTGTTGTTTATCCATTCTATATATAAATAGTATACAAGCAAAAATTTATTTGAATCGGGTAGGGCCAAAGCAGAAGTGATTCGCAGCTCTCTGTCATTGGAAGCCACGGGAAAGACTTTCAGAGAAAGTCTAGAAGCAAATAAAGGAAATGATTACATTGAACACAGTTTAAAGACTTGTTGGCCGTCTGTGATTTGTTGTCCTTAGCATTCTGATTTTGTAGCCTTGAGGCATTTGCAGGCTGAGATTTTGGTTTGCTGTCATAGGGCCGCCATGACATAGAACCACCTCCATCTAATGGCCTCCTTGTTTAATTAATTCGCTGGCACAGAGACTTAAGTATGAGAAACAATACGTGAACACAAGTAAACTACAGTTTACTTTACAGTAGCAGTTCAAAAGAAAAAGGGTTCATACCTGCTTGTGGGAGATCTGAGATTTCATGGAAGAAATGATCTTTGAAATAGGTCCAAAAGAACTGGTAAAATGTTAGCAGGCAGAGATAAATAGAAGGAACTTCCAGGCCCATAAAAGTGAGTCAGGCCAAGCTATTTGTACTATATGCCGTGGAGTTTGGCAGCAGCTCAGGGAGTTGAGCGGGTGGATGTTGATTATCTTTTGACATTTACTTGGCTTAAGAAAACAACTGAAAATAGATCTGTGCTATAAAAATTTAATAACTAAAGCAAAAGTAAACTTCTGGCTTTAATTTATTTACAGGGTGATCTTTGGCAGTTTCCCGAGCTCTCAGTCTCATGTGACCAGATAGTTTGATCAAATTTATCTCTTTCCACCTAAAATCAATCCGCAAAGATACTGGGTTAAGGATCAGGAGCCTAAGCATTCACCCTCAGTCAGTTACCACTGGTGTGACCTTGGGCAAGTCACTCACTTAGCCTGAACTTCTTCATCCATTAAAAAATCACGAGTCATTTTATGACTTCCTCACAACAGCGGAATGATCAAATGAGTGAACATACAACAAGAATTCCTTGTAAGCAATCAAGTGCTCTGCCAAAGAAAGACGGCTCTATTCCATCTTTCTCTGTTGTCCCCAGCCTGCCTCAGCAGCATAATAGTGGCATGTATGAAAACATATAAGGATATGATGGTATAGAATTGTATTTTATTACTCAACATTTTCCATTGTTAACACGTTCAATGATTGCTGGTCAGGGCATATATATGTTCCTGGTCTAGCTGGAGTCCAAGTGACATTGTGCCTTTGTATTCATCTGCTATTGCAAGGGGGTATCATTTTCTATTTGCTGAGAAAGCCTTTAACTAGAGTAAAATGATCAAAGCCAAATATAACATTGACATTTATGGAACCACTCTATGCCCAAGAGTAAATGTAGCTTAAGTGTTATGACATAAGCAAGGCTTCGAATATTTAACAACTATGATAGAAAAAGACATTTTGTGCCCCCAAGGAAAAGAGAATTATTATGAAAGGAATATGATAACAGCAACAAAATTACAGCAGGTTCCATCCACAGAAGAAAAAACTGAACGACAAATGCAGTGTAGCCCATAGTTGGTCTAAGCAGTGGGATAACACATGATAGTGAGCAATCTGAAGATGATCTGGAAATTTAACATGTCAAAATTCCAAGTTACACAAGAACTGTCTGAGCACTGAGTTAACTCATGGCATCGTAAACCTCTGTTCTCTTTCTGACGGCCTCTCTGAGTTTCCACACCCTAATTAGACCAGATGAAATGAGATTAACTGAGGGTTGTACCTAGTTCTGGCCCTTAGAAAAACCCATAAAATAAGGTAAAGCTTTTTTTTTCCCCCATTTTTTTGGATAATTACTTCCCTCACTCAAAACCCATTGTGAAATACCTTTCCTTGCCCTTGCTGCTTTTTAGACATTTACTTCCTTTCTTTTCTCTTACCTCCCCTCCCCACTTCTCCATCCATCTTATATCATGTGTGGTCACTTACACACAAGGTAACCCCTCTGCCATACCACATATTCCACTGCCATCTCAAATCCACTCTAGATATCAAAGTTTACCTACAGAGGGCTCTAATTCCTCTGGAATTTTCTTTCTACTCATGCAATAACATCCTAAATTTATTGATGTGCCATTCATCCCAAGAAATATATTTATATTTTAGCTGAGCCTTCTGAAAACATAAATTTTATACAGTGGCACTCCAAGTAGTGAGAATTGAATTATAGAAAACAAACAAAAAGAGAATTTTGCAACAAGCCTTACAAAAGTGTTCCTGAGAGCCACAGTTACTTAAGGCTAAACTGAATATCTGATGAAACCCATTTTAAGTATTATATAAAGATATGGATAGGTTAAAAGCAAAAGAATGGAAAAAGCTGCACCATGCAAACACTAATCACAAGATAGCTGGTGTAGGAATATAATACAAAGCAAAATAGACTTCAGAAAAAGGAATAGGGGGATAAAGAGGGACATTATATAATGATGGAGGGTTCGCTTAAAAAAATAACATTCTGAAATATGTATGCACCTATTAACAAGTCTTCAAAGCACATGAAGCAAAAATAATAGAACTTAAAAAGAAACCAGTTTATCCACAACTGTCGTGGAAGACTTCCACACTCCTCTCTCAGGAATTGACAGAACAATAAGATAATAAATCAGTAAAGATTTGGTGGTGCTTCGAAGTGTGTCAGTTTGGCTAGACTGAAATACATTTCCTATAATTTCCTTTTTCTGTATATTTCTAGTCTGGGTAACTCAAAAGAAATGCTCTTATGCAGGATTAGAAAGGTGGAAATAAAAACTCATCCATTTTGCAGCTCACATATTATGGCTTATCTGCTGGCTTATCTTATTGGAAAGGACAGTAATCAAGATCCACCTTTCCCTGATCCCCCTTCAATTTCTCTAATTCCTGAGCATGTCACATTCTATGATGAAGGCCCATAGCAATAGCTTCTTTTGCAAGACATCCATGGCATCATGGTAGAGATAGCAAGAACTGACCTGTGTTTCTTGTTTGTGGGTCATAGCTTGTCATTGCTCTTCCCTACATTATATCCATCTTTCTCTCCTGACTGCCTGACCTTCGGACTTCAGCTCCAGCATCAGAGGCAAAGACAGTAGTCTTACAGACACTGACTAACAAGATCCCATAATTGCATAGGTCAAATTCTTGTAGCAAATCCTTTAATCTATCTATATCTGTATCCACAGATCTCTATTTCTACATATCTGCATCTACATCTATATTTATATCTACATCTCCTACTGGTTCTTCTTCTCTGATTGAAGGCTTACTGGTACAGAATTTGTTACCAAGAGTGGCTCCAGAGGAGCAGAATCTTCAGGATTAGCTCTCTGAAATGATTTTGAGTTTCCTGGACTGGATCCTCTGATCTGATTAGACTTATAAGCATTAATGACCTCATTTCTAGGGGTAAAAAGGACATGTCATCCATGACATGTAGTTGTACAACAGTTATTCAAATTATCACCTATAAATAACTGTAATCAAGTGCCTATAGAATCCAAGGCTCTGGGTGACCTAGTAATTGCTGCCATAGAATGTTTTAGTGAAAATAAGGAGTATAGTGGAGTTGGTTGGTGGTTGTGCTGCAGAAATTGGGGAAAGCAAATAATGAGTTCAGGGCTTTAAATTTCAAGCTAAAGGTCTGCATAAGGGAACTAAAAGCTTTAATAACAGTCCTGGAGGAAATTCTTATCTCTTACAGCCACAGGGAAGATATTTCTGAAAATCAAACCCAATTTCTGATCTGTGAGTGGTCGAATTGCAAAGGCAAATCGAATTCCCAATTCTATAGAATCTCTATTGTTAAAATTAGAGCATTCATATAGCTGCAGTAGAACCTGAAAAACTGGACCGGGGTCATATAGGCAGATTCTAATGAAGCTCAAGACTCTAAACCCCCCAATTCTGCCAAGCCTCTTTTGCTTGTAGGAGCAGCCTGTTAACCTCTGCCTCAGCAGGTTAGTCTCCCCTTGTGTGAAGAACCTGCTTTCCCTGAGGTAGCTATCTTGCAAGGTACTACTGATGCTGCCCAGGACCTGCTCCCACCACTGCTCTTGCTTCTAGACCTGTAACTAAACTTGAGATCCAGTAGGGTCCAGAGGGTAAAATACCAGGTATGACCTGTGAGGACATTTGATATGCACAGAATAATGACTTCCCAGAAAGCTGGTAAATACGTGTAGGAATGGAGTTTATAAGTGTAGGGCCAAGGTGGAAGCAATATAAAATTGGATCAGCATGAATTTATTGAAAGAGCTTACTAATCAGATTTTCTGTAGTCAAAACTGAAGGGCTGAAAATGGTTCTAACAGTTTTTTTGGTTAGTTGTCCAAAATGTGAACCCACAGGTGGCCTATACTAACTTAAGTGGAAATGCCAGATTTTTGGTGTACTATAGAGTAAGTTATCCAAAGGTTTAGGGACATGGAACTATTTCAAGTGAATTTAGTGATTGTTTAACATACACATTCCTTGCTTGTTATATGCCAAGTTTTATTTATAGCTATTAGTTTGATCTTATTAATTGTATTACTCAACTTTGATATTGATGATAATAATTTGTCTCTTTCACCTGTTTCTGAGAAGCATATGCTAGAATTCTCTGACCACAATCGTGAATTAGTCTCTTTCTTCTGATTCTGTCAGTTTGCTTTTTTAAGAGAATAATTCTCTAATGATAAAAAAAAATTATACACTTCTTTCTTTAAATTTGTAACTTGGCCTTTTCCTTTAAGCTCTCCCCAAATAAAATTCTCTTCACAAAGGAACATTAATAAGTAATGGTGAGTTTATTAAAGTTAACACAGGTCACATGGAAAGGGATTGTATTTCACAGTGTATAGCATTCATTTCAAAATTTTCCACTGTATTTGCCCCCTTCCAAGTTCCCTTTCTTGGTCTCACATCCATCAAGTGTTTTCCTTCCCCTTTCCTCCCTCTGGCTCTATAATGCTTGCCTCAATCCTGTGTTACCCCAGTCAACTCCACTCACCACCACTAAAACCACAACCAATCTCTCTCTTGGTTTATTATGGACAGTAGTTTAACCTTATCCCATATTCCTGCTCCAAACCATATGATTTAACCCACTACTTTATATAAATTCAATATATCCAAGGCCATTTTGATGAGGAGAGACATGTTGATTATGCTCAGAAAATGAAAGATTTTCCAGCACCTAGGCCCCATCTTCCTTAGGAGGCAATTGAGCCTACACATTTAATAGTGTAATATATTTCAATTCAAAATAAGTAGAGACACAAAGAGGAGAGAGACAAAATTGCACTTTCTGATTAGCTAAAGAGTCATGAGTAACAACCTGAAATAACAGACTTGATCTATGCCTTTATTCCAGGTTTTAATCATTTTCAATGTTTCAGCATCTCTTTTGGGTAGCCACTCTGACAACTGCCAGCCTGATCCATCATTTAATCCAATTCTGATCCAAAATCATGACAAGAGAAAATGCTAAACTTTCTTGGAGAATCAATGAATTTTAATGTTTCTTTTTAATGCTTCATCTCCACACAGAAAACTATCCCATTTTAATGTAAATTACATAATTTTTTTAGATGGTAAGACATCAGCCTGAGGTCAAGATTAGTGGTTACAATTGCCTAAGACCATAAAACTCATGAGGGCACAAATATGTAACTTTAATATATCATTCCTCTTTACTTATATTTCAAGTATATACATCTCTTCTGATATCATAAAATAGAAACTTAGTCAATCCTAGGTCACTTCAGGCTTAAAGTCAGTTCTGTAATTTCTCCCAATTTTTCTCTCTCTCTGGTAATCATCTAAATTCTGGAGAGCTCATAGCAGGTGAATTACCTGGTCTGTGATAATTGGCTCTGTCCACTGTGGTATCTGCTGAGATTCCCTCACCGAGGCTGGTCTGCATGACTGGTATCTTCCTTCTGTTGGTTTTCCTATATAAGATGTCAGTTCAGTCATTGGTACTTGCACTCCCCAGCCTCTACATCATGGTTGAGTGATGTCTTCAGGTCTGCCATCCCTCTCTCACATAATCCTGTACCCTCTTGTGACAAAAGAAAGTTAGAGTTATTCTAAGTCATTCTGGATCTTTAAAAAACTTCTGTAGCCATCTGAGGCCTATTCTGACTCTAAAAATCCATGCAGCCAATTCTATTCTACTTCTCCAATATCTGGGAGATAAGAGAACCGTCCCATGGCTGCAATTGCTTTTCAAATGGGAAGCAAGACACTGTGCCCTCTACACTTGAATCTCTAAACTTAGCTGTTTACATAAACACACGCACCCCTACCCCTTGAAGAACTGGTCCTGAGTGAGTCAGGTGCAAGCCCACAAGAGCATCTAAATCTCTAGAAAGCCCTTTCTCTTAACCTATTGTTTGTTAGAGTATTTTAAAAGTCTAGTTTGCAGCAATTACTGATCGTACTCTCTTGTTCTGTTGTGCTTCCCACCACAATCCCCCACAGTTTAGCTCCTGTCTAAAATTAAAGGACAGGGACTAAAAAATATGTTCAGAACCAAAAAGCACATCAATTTATATCACTGCAAATAAAAACTCTGTTTGTAGTCATGGCTTTTCTACTAATCCACCGTAGGGCACTATGTGAATTATTTAACCTGAGTATTAGTTTCCTCCTTTGTAGATTAAAGGGGTTGAACTAGGTGATTTTTAGGGTCCTTCCCAGCACTAACATTGAATGAGCACATGTTTACAGACTACAAACACAATTCGAAGTCCAGAGTTGACAAGTTGCATCTGCAGTCAGTCCCACACAACTTGAAAAGGATGACATGATATAATCCATATTAAAGTGTTTTGAAAAGTTAAATGTACCATATAAGTAGACCTTGGTGTACAGCAATTTAATGTCCAGCAATTTTCTTTTACAGCCTTCAGCCAGTTAAATCTGTGTTATCAATATACCACACTCATTGCCAGCAGAGAGCACAAAGTGAACTTTAATCTGCGATTCTCCTTCTTAATGTACTCCAGAGACTAGATCCAGCATCATCTAACCTCTCACTGTCCTATACCCCTCTGCCATGACTTCTCCACAGAGCCAGGCAAGTGAAGCAGAGAAAACAAAAGAGGCTTTGGACCAATGATGATTATCCCTAAGTGTAAGGATAATGGTTTTTATTCATTTTATTATTGTTGTGATTTTCATGGTTTGCACACTCTTTTAAGCCATTTCAAATGAGATGATACTAAAAGATATTTAGGGTAATTGCAGCAGTGCCTTCCAAACATCTGCTTTGAAGAATTCTACTCTGTCATTGCTCATGATTATGACTTAGTAAGAGAGAGCTTGGACTTTGGAGTTGAACAAACTAGAACTAAATCTATGCTTGACTCATGGCTTTTGTAGCCTTGGCTGTGTTTCTTAGCATCTTTGAGCCTAAATCGTTTCTTCTTTTAAACTGTTAACAAGTTTTTTAAAAAATTACCCAATAGAGAAGTTGTGAAAATTAGTGTTAAAAAATGTACCAAATGTAGAGAGCTTGGCACATTTTGGATTCTTGGTACTTGATCAGCGATAACTTGGTGCTGGGGCTGCCACTGAATGTGGGAGTCCCTGTGCAAATATTGTGTATGAGGCCTTTGTCTATATAAACATTTGATTTAAAACAATTATTACAAAATTTATTGAAACATGCAACGTTTATTGTTTTATTGGTGAATATTTAGAGTAATGAGAAGGGAAAAGGAAGTTACATATATGTCTGTTGTCCAGTCAGTGCACTTGAAGATTCTTCGTGGTGCCTAGACACCAAATCTTCCTGTTCAGGTCCAAGAACCACTTCTTCTGACCTTTATAGTTACATGCACCATCCTGTCTAATTTCATATCTCCCACTGAGAGAAAAGAGATAGCAACACTGATAAGAAACTAGGAATCTGGAAAGCTCTAGCTTTCTCATTAGCTCTCTGAAATTATCTTTTGCATCAATTGTTCCTGAGCGCTTTTAAATGATCTTATTACGCTATTTCTTCTCTCTCTCTCTCTCTTTCACTGGGTATGTATTGGTAGAAATTGTTGGCTTTTCAAAACAATTGTCTAAGCATTTCCAAATCTTTAGTGTCCAAGAAAGGTGTTTTTTTAATTAAAAAAAAACAATCTTTCCTAATGAATATGTTAAAAATAATTTAACATTGAGCTCTGTGATCCTTCAGTGTGGTTTTAGAAATTATCTTATGAGATCATTCTCCTGAGATGGAAAATTAACACTGCTTGATAATAAACCATTGACCATGACCATTTTTATTCCCAGCCTCCAAAATCAGTCATCTACTAGGAAGAAGGTAAGAATATGAGAAAAATCTGTTAGGAATAGAAGAAAGAAAGTTCTTTATATGACTAAACAGACTAAATTAAAAATGTAGAATCTCGGTCTATTTTGAAATACTGTATACTCCTCATGCACACTCAGGTGTATGAAACAGAATTAATACTTCAGTTTACCTAGGTCAAAATTTCTATCATCAATACCCTGTTAACAATAAGAAATCCCATGTTAAGAAAAAAAAAGAAACATACTAAGCATTTTATCTTAAGTCTTTGGCACAAACTTACTGCCTGGCTGACACCTTCTCTGTCCTTTGTCTTTACCTGAGTAGGATGTTAACGTCTAGTAACTGCCCATCCCCATGTTACCATGGAAAAGCAGTGTACAGCACAAGTCTCTCTCACTGCTCGAAACCTTAGCAATAGATATAATTGGCCCAGAATTTACCTTATAGGGAATTTGATGGCAGGTTTTACTTTTTAAAATTAAATTATACAGGATGAACATGACAGGATGGATAACTAAAATATTTTCTTTTAGATGGATGAAATAAATTTTTTCATTAGCCTCAAGTATGCTGGGCAGTTTGCTTGGTGCTCAGGTGAGCCCAGAACAGAACACTAGCCTCTGTCCTCTTAGAACTTATAGCCTAAATTAAAAAATGAAAGTAAAACACACACACAGACACACACACACACACACTACATAAAAATTCATGACTCCAGTAGTGTCCTAAGTATTGTGGGAGTTCAGAGAGATGAAGGGAAGAGAAAACTACCTCATTTTACATTCAGGACAAGACAACAGCAAAAGACATGAGTTTTCTTTTTCATTTTTTAGATTATCAGCCAAAGAGTAAACATGCTTCTTTTTCCATCACTTCAGTATACTTCATGTAATTTCCCACTTTTTTGCAAAGAATTAAGGTTCACAGAATACCTGAAATCTGCATTTTCAAAAAGTTTAATAACTTAAATATTCTGATAAGAATAAAATATAAAACAGTGAAATATATTTTCCATTAATCTTCTTTTGTTATTGATAAATAAAACTTTTTAAATTATTGAGATAAATATGCCTTTAAGGCAGAAACACATCCTTTTCTGATGTATTTCTTTTTATTAGTTAATATATGTTATGTCCAGTCTAGGGCTTCCAAAATATATTTGGTAATATAAATGTGTAATGAACCAAATAATACTTTATTAGGCACAATACACAAGACTGTAATAAAGAAAACATTTTGCTCTAATTGTCTTTATCATCTCTGGCCAGGAGGACAATATTTTTGAGCTCTTCATATTGCTAAATTTTCTTTTTAAATGTGATGCTATTGGTACATGAAAAAAGATAGAACTTAAAGAAGAACAAATCCCAGAGAGGGAATGGAAATTAATGAATTAGAGAATAGAAAAACCAGAATGTCTAATTAAGAACTCAAAATGCTGTTTTTTGGAAAACATTAGTAAAATAGCTCAAAATAACAAACAAAATATATAACTTGATCAAGGAAAAAAGGAAAAAGCACAAATATACAAATTAAAAAGTGACAATAAGGAAATAGCCTTTGAAAAAAGAAATTTAAAAAAATCTTAAGATACTATTTTGCAGATGTCTATGCAAATATATTTGAAAATCTAGACCAAATGGATTATTTCCCAAGGAAATACAGGTTGTAAAAATTAATCTTATTAGAGTTAAGAAGCTTATATAGACCATTTTCCATAGAAGAATTGGAGAAAGTTATTAAGGAGCTACCCCACATAAAGCACCAGGTTTCACAGGTGAATTCTACAAAATCTTCACCATCACAGAGAAGGAAGGCTCATTGTACAGGTCCCTCCTGTCCTTTATTAGTGCTATTAATATAAACTGACATGTATTTGGGACATGTATTTCTTAGAGAAACTCAGGAAATATCACACATTCAATTTGCTACAACATGGGAAATGAATTTTTCTGAAATGCTACATTTTATTTGTTTAAAATTCACTATTTGGTAATGTTATTCTTTCTTTTTCCTAAGAAAGAGAGAGAGAGAAAAATTATTAATTTTATAAGTGTGAAGTGATTTGGGGTCTAGATAGGAGAATCTGACTAAGGATTTCAGCCTCAGAAATAACACCAAGACATCCAGGGTTCATATTACTTCTTATTCTTCAAAGCCTGTAGGCATAATGTTATCAAAGTGTAAACTTCACACTGCAAAGGTCTGTGATATAATGTCATCATGAATTTCAGTCCAAACTAGATTGTAGTATTTGTCAGAAGAGGAAATGAATCAGTGTCTGGATGGTGAGGGTGTACTGCAATACTGCTAGGTTAAAGCAAAATACTCATGCTATTCATAAAAATTTTAAAAAAACATATTCAGCCGACATAATTCCTTACCATGTGCTAGGCATTGCATTAATTTGCCTCAGTAAGAAAACCACAACTGAAATACAAACATCAATTCAAGTCATCACCTGATTAAGTTTATAATAACCCTTTGTCATTCTCCAAGACTTTCAGTGTTTTTAACTCCCCATCTGTGGAATTTAATGATATTGTGATCAGAATATAGATACTAATCTTGCAGTTCCTGCAGTGAAATGATTTTACTTTGAATTTGCTAATTTGGAAGGAAAGAAGAGACTGAAGGATTTACTTCATGGGTATGGGATCCTTTCCATTGTTCAAGATATGTATTCAGCTATATAATAAGAGACTTGGAAAATAACCATAAATAATATGGAAGATCCCTTTGAGGCTACCAGGAAGCAAACCTAGCACAGACATACTTTTACACCAATTAATACCCATTATAACCATTGGGCTGAACTGGAATCCTGGACCTCCAGAAATTAATGTCAGTTCTCAGCCAGTATCTTACAGCCCTTCCTTATTCAAGAGTTCCTTTAGGAAACAGTTGAATGAAGGTAGACACATGTGTATTATCACAGTGTCTCTCTGTCAAGAGTTTAGCTAATACTCCATGGTATTGCTGTTTCAGCCTCCATTTTGTTTGGCCAAATGGCCTGCAGTGACCTTAAACTGACACTAGCCCCTTCAAGCAGGCACAAGCCCTAGGTAGTAGCCCACAGTGTCACAGGCTAGTGTAAGTTCCTGATATGATTCCTCCTACAGCCCTTGTGGTCAATATTCTCTCTTGCTTCTCAGTGCCTTCCTCTTGTGTGCCCCTTAGATAAGACCCCACAATGGAGCTTACCAAAGCCCTCCTCTTACAGATTGAATTGACAAATCTGCCCTGAGCTGGAGAACACCAAACCACTCCACCCACAGACCCTAATAAAGACATGTGCCCCAGGTCCTGCCTCTCTCTGTCTGCACTCTGCCTTGACCTCCCCATTTGCCCCCCAGGTGTCTCATGTACTTCCTTCAGGACCTGTGACTAATAAACTTCTCTACTTCAATGTCCCTTGTGGTCCATTGTTGAAGTGCAGCAGCTCACCATTTGTCACCCTGTGCTCCACTTAAGTATAAATTTGACAAATTCATAACACTCTCCCTAATGGTACCTGACCCCTTCTTTACCCAAAGTGCTCTCTGAGTCTTGATCTGACTCAGGCATGAGACCTAGTTAGAGGTTGGGACTTTCTACTGTTGTGACTCAGATCAGGCATCTGTTCATCAGATTTGGAATTTGGAGTTTTTACAATTTAAGTAAGACCTAGTTGACTTTCTAATCAATTTTGGTAGACCTCTATAATTATTTAACCATCCTAGAGAATTCTGAGTGTCCAATCATCCCCTGAGATGTTAACTCTTCCTTCACTTCTGCTCCATTTTCTGCTATGTAGGCTCTGCCCACCAGGTTCCTCCCATTTTTACTAAAATCATAGAGTCCAGTTTTGTCCCATTCAATGGCCATTTTGCACTAGAATTCCTGGCCTAGAATGAACAGCCAGTAAAGTTGTCTTAAAGATTCTAGTGCTCTCCCATCAATCTACTCTTCATCACAAGTGTGAAGGAAAAGTTTGGGAGCCTTAGAATGAGGTAGGTTTTTTTTTTTTTTTTGCAGTACGTGGGCCTCTCACTTTTGCGGCCTCTCCCTTTGAGGAACACAGGCTCTGGACGCGCAGGCTCAGTGGCCATGGCTCACGGGCCCAGCTGCTCCGCGGCATATGGGATCTTCCCAGACCGGGGCACGAACCCGTGTCCCCTGCATTGGCAGGTGGACTCTCAACCACTGCGCCATCAGGGAAGCCCAAGGTAGGGTTTTTTGAAAACATGGGATATACAATCTAGCATTTTTGTCTCCCAAATTCTTTCAAGTCTATCTTCCAAATTACACCAAGATTTTTCTACTCTTATTATGCCATTTAAGGTCTTTGTTCAGTCTAAGTTGTACTAAAGAACCTAGAAAATGTTTAGATCTAAATAGAGCTATCATGTTGGGTACAGAAAAAATTTAGCCCAATTGAAAATTGTGTTTAACCTTCCTGGGTTAAGCACTCAAAATGTCCATTTCCCCAGACACTTAAAATTCACAAATTCTTGCAAACATTTTTACTCTGATTTTTCATTGTATCACCTAAGCAATATTGAGATTGTTAAAATCCTGCTTACTGAGAACCAATAAGGCACTAGTGGAAGTTTCAGCTTTCTCTTTCAAAGGAGACACATCATACTCAGCCAAGAGAGGAGCAATGAAAATTACTTCAGATGGATTCATTAGTTCAGAGTTCTCAAAGCTTTCAAAATCCTCTCAGATTTTATTGATTTCAGTTATAAAAATCTCACTCTTATTTGATCAAGGCTCTAACTTTCACTTAAAAGACTTGGCAAGGTTATTCACCCAAAGGCTGCTGTAACTCAGCAACTCAAAAAAATCAACCTCCCAGTTTAATTTTCAGTGATCTCTGACCAACTGCTACAATCAATAAGGTATGTTTTTTAGCACTATCACAGAAAGGCTAATAGTTTTATCTTATATCTTGAGTGATCATTTCACAATGTGAGCTAGTGTTTCTGGCTTTAACTTACCCAATACCATCAGGGTCAAATATTCCACCCCACTGTCTGGCATCCCTTAGCCCCATTAAATTAGCCTTTTGCACTAACTTCCAATGCCAGAGAGTTTCATCATCAGTGGGCACATGACTCCCAGTGAGTAGACTTGATTAGTACTCTTGTAAAGATAGACCATGAGCAGTTAACTTCTTATCCAGGAGTCTTCCTATATTACTCTATCTCCTCAAAAAATTAAATCCAGGTAACTCACATTTTCTTGAGGGTCTATTGCCTAGAACACAATTTTTGTATCTAATTTTGTCAGATTTCTTTGGTTGCAATCAACAGAAACTAATTATGCTTAACTTACGTGGGGAAAAAAGAATATATCAGAAGAAAACTGTGTAGCTCACAAAATCAAAGGAAAAGTTGAAAACCTAAATCATAGACAAGACCAAAATCAGAAGTTTCAGGTGTTTATTTTATTTTATTTATTTTATTTTTTTAAGTGTTTTTTTTACAGTGTGATTTTGTTTGATTGATTGATTGACTGATTTATTAACATCTTGATTGGAGTATAATTGCTTTACAATATGTGTTAGTTTCTGCTGTATAACAAAGTGAATCAGCTATATGTATACATATATCACCATATCCCCTCCCTCTTGCGTCTCCCTCCCACATTCCGTATACCACCCCTCTAGTAGGTCACAAAGCACGGAGTTGATCTCCTTGTGCTATGCGGCTGCTTTCAAGAGCTATCTATTTCACCTTTGGTAGTATATATATGTAAACTCCACTCTCTCACTTCATCCCAGCTTACCCTTCCTGTTCCCCGTGTCCTCAAGTCCATTCTCTATGTCTGCATCTTTATTCCTGTCCTGCCCCTAGGTTCATCAGAACGATTTTTTTTTTTTAGATTCCATATACATGTGTTAGCATATGGCATTTCTTTTTCTCTTTCTGACTTACTTCACTCTGTATGACAGACACTAGATCCATCCACCTCACTACAATAACTCAATTTCATTTCCTTTTATGGCTGAGTAATATTCCACAGTATATATGTGCCACATCTTCTTTATCCATTCATCTGTCAATGGACACTTAGGTTGCTTCCATGTCCTGGTTATTGTAAATAGTGCTTCAGAGAATATTGTGGTACATGACTCTTTTTGAATTACGGTTTTCTCAGGGTATATGCCCAATAATGGGATTACTGGGTCTCATGGTTGTTCTATTTTTAGTTTTTTAATGAACCTCCATACAGTTCTCCATAGTGGCTGTATCATTTTACATTCCCACCAACAGAGCAAGAAGGTTCCCTTTTCACCACACACTCTCCAGCACTTATTGTTTGCAGATTTTTTGATGATGGCCTTTCTGACCAGTGTGAGGTGGACCTCACTATAGTTTTGATTTGCATTTCTCTAGTGATTAGTGATATTGAACATCCTTTCATGTGTTTGTTGGTGATCCGTATATCTTCTTTGGGGAAACGTCTATTTAGGTCTTCTGCCCATTTCCAGATTAGGTTGTTTGTTTTCTTGATATTGAGCTGCGTGAGCTGCTTGTATATTTTAGAGATTAATCCTTGGTCAGTTGCTTCGTTTGCAAATATTTTCTCCCATTCTAAGGGTTGTCTTTTCATCTTGCTTATAGTTTCCTTTACTGTGCAAAAGCTTTTACGTTTCATTAGGTCCCATTTGTTTATTTTTGTTTTTATTTCCATTTCTCTAGGAGGGGGGTCAAAAAGTATCTTGCTGTAATTTATGTCATACAGTGTTCTGCCTATGTTTTCCTCTAAGAGTTTTATAGTGTCTGGCCTTACACTTAGGTCTTTGATCCATTTTGAGTTTATTTTTGTGTATAGTGTTAAGGAGTGTTCTAATTTCATTCTTTTATGTGTAGCTGTCCAGTTTTCCCACGACCACTTATTGAAGAGGCTGTCTTTCCTCCATTGTATATTCTTACCTCCTTTATCAAAGATACGGTGACCATATGTGTGTGGGTTTATCTCTGGGCTTTCTGTCCTGTTCCATTGATCTATATTTCTGGTTTTATGCCAGTGCCATACTGTCTTAATTACTGTAGCATTGCAGTATAGTCTGAAGTCAGGGAGCCTGATTCCTGTAACTCCGTTTTTCGTTCTCATGATTGGTTTGGCTATTTGAGGTCTTTGTCTTTCCAAACAAATTGTGAAATTTTTTGTACCAGTTCCATGAAAAAATGCCATTGGTAGTTTGATAGGGATTGCATTGGATCTGTAGATTGCTTTGGGTAGTAGAGTCATTTTCACAATGTTGATTCTTCCAATCCAAGAACATGGTATATCTCTCCATCTCTTTGTATCATCTTTGATTTCTTTCATCAGCATCTTATATTTTTCTGCATACAGGTCTTCTGTCTCCTTAGGTAGATTTATTCCTAGGTATTTTATTATTTTTGTTGCAGTGGTAAATGAGAGTGTTTCCTTAATTTTTTTTCAGATTTTTCATCATTAGTGTATAAGAATGCAAGAGATTTCTGTGCATTAATTTTGTATCCTGCTACTTTACCAAATTCATTGGTTAGCTCTAGTAGATTTCTGGTAGCATCTTTAGGATTCTCTATGTATAATACCATGTCATCTGCAAACAGTGACAGCTTTACTTCTTCTTTTCTGATTTGGATTAGTTTTATTTCTTTTCTTCTGTGATTGCTGTGGGTAAAACTTCCAAAATTATGTTGAATAAGAGTGGTGAGACTGGGCAACCTTGTCTTGTTCCTGATCTTAGAGGAAATGGTTTCAGTTTTTCACCACTGAGAATGATGTTGGCTGTGGGTTTGTCATACATGGCCTTTATTATGTTGAGGCAAGTTCCCTCTATGCCTACTTTCTGGAGGGTTTTTTATCATAAATGGGTGTTGAATTTTGTCCAAAGCTTTTTCTGCTTCTATTGAGATGATCATATGCTTTTTCCCCTTCAATTTGTTAATATGGTTTATCACATTGATTGATTTGTGTATACTGAAGAATCCTTGCTTTCCTGGGATAAACCCCATTTGATCATACTGTATGATCCTTTTATAGTGCTGCTGGATTCTGTTTGCTAGTATTTTGTTGAGGATTTTTGCATTATGTTCATCAGTGATATAGGCCTGTAGTTTTCTTCCTTTGTGACATCTTTGTCTGGTTTTGGTATCAAGGTGATGGTGGCCTCATAGAATGAGTTTGATAGTGTTCCTCCCTCTGCTATATTTCGGAAGAGTTTGAGAAGGATAGGTGTTAGCTCTTCTCTAAATGTTTGATAGAATTCACCTGTGAAGCCATCTGGTCCTGGGCTTTTGTTTCTTGGAAGATTTTTAATCACAGTATCAATTTCAGTGCTTGTGATTGGTCTGTTTATATTTTCTATTTCTTCCTGGTTCAGTCTGTGAAGGTTGTGCTTTTCTAAGAATTTGTCCATTTCTTCCAGGTTGTCCATTTTATTGGCATATAGTTGCTTGCAGTAATCTCTCCTGATCCTTTCTATTTCTGCAGTGTCAGTTGTTACCTCTCCTTTTTCATTTCTAATTCTATTGATTTGAGTCTTCTCCCTTTTTTCCTTGATGAGTCTGGCTAATGGTTTATCAATTTTGTTTATCTTCTCAAAGAACCAGCTTTTAGTTTTATTGAGCTTTGCTATTTTTTCCTCCATTTCCTTTTCATTTATTTCTGATCTGATTTTTATGATTTCTTTCCTTCTGCTAACTTTGGGGGTTTTTTGTTCTTCTTTCTCTAGTTCCTTTAGGTGTAAGGTTAGATAGTTTATTTGAGATGTTTCTTGTTTCTTGAGGTAGGATTTTATTGCTCTAAACTTTCTTGTTAGAACTGCTTTTCCTGCACCCCATAGGTGTTGGGTCATCTGGTTTTCATTGTCTTTTGTTTCTAGGTATTTTTTGATTTCCTCTTTGTTTTCTTCAGTGATCTCTTGGTAATTTAGTAGTGTACTGTTTAGCCTCCATGTGTTTGTATTTTTTACAGATTTTTTTTCCTGTAATTCATATCGAGTCTCATAGCGTTGTGGTCAGAAAAGATACTTGATATGATTTCAAATTTCTTAAACTTACCAAGGCTTGATTTGTGACCCAAGATATGACCTATCCTGGAGAATGTTCTATGAGCACTTGAGAAGACAGTGTATTCTGTTGTTTTTGGATGGAATGTCCTATAAATATCAATGAAGTCCATCTTGTTTATTATGTCATTTAAAGCTTGTGTTTCCTTATTTATTTTCATTTTGGATAATCTGTCCATTGGTAAAAGTGGGGGGTTAAAGTCCCCTACTATGATTGTGTTACTGTCGATTTCCCCTTTTATGGCTGTTAGCATTTGACTTATGTATTGAGGTGCTCCTATTTTAGGTGCATAACTATTTAGAATTGTTATATCTTCTTCTTGAATTGATCCCTTGATCATTATGTAGTGTCCTCCTTTGTCTCTTGTAATAGTCTTTATTTTGAAGTCTATTTTGTCTGATATGAGAATTGCTACTCCAGCTTTCTTTTGATTTCCATTTGCATGGAATATCTTTTTCCATCCCCACACTTTCAGTCTGTATGTCCCTAGGTCTGAAGTGGGTCTCTTGTAGACAACATATATATGGGTCTTGCTTTTGTATCAATTCAGCCAGTCTATGTCTTCTGGTGTTAGTATTTAATCCATTTACATTTAAAGTAAGTATCGATATGTATGTTCCTATTACCATTTTCTTAATTGTTTTGGGTTTGTTATTGTAGGTCTTTTCCTTCCCTTGTGTTTCCTGCCTAGAGAAGTTCCTTTAGCATTTGTTGTAAAGCTGGTTTGGTGGTGCTGAATTCTCTTAACATTTGCTTTTCTGTTAAGGTTTTAATTTCTCTGTCTAATCTGAATGAGATCCTTGCTGGGTAAAGTAAGCTTGGTTGTAGGTTTTTCCCTTTCATCACTTTAAATATGTCCTGCCACTCTCTTCCAACTTGCAGAGTTTCTGCGGAAAGATCATCTGTTAACCTTATGGGGATTCCCTTGTGTGTTATTTGTTGTTTTTTCCTTGCTGCTTTTAATATTTTTCTTTGTATGTAATTTTTGAATGTTTGATTAATATGTGTCTTGACATGTTTCTCCTTGGATTTATCCTGTATGGGACTCTCTGCTCTTCCTCGACTTGATTGACTATTTCCTTTTCCATATTAGGGAAGTTTTCAACTATAATCTCTTCAAATATTTTCTCAGTCACTTTCCTTTTCTCTTCTTCTTCTGGGACCCCTATAATTCAAATGTTGGTGCATTTAATGTTGTCCCAGAGGTCTGTGAGACTGTCCTCAATTCTTTTCATTCTTTTTTGTTTAATCTCCTCTGTGGTAGTTATTTCCACTATTTTATCTTCCAGGTCACTTATCCTTTCTTCTTCCTCAGTTATTCTGCTATTGATTCCTTCTAGAGAATTTTTAATTTCATTTACTGTGTTGTTCATCATTGTTTGTTTGCTCTTTATTTCTTCTAAGTCCTTGTTAAACGTGTCTTTTATTTTCTCCATTCTATTTCCAAGATTTTGGATCATCTTTACTATCATTACTCTGAAATCTTTTTCAGGTAGACTGCCTATTTCCTCTTCATTTGTTTGGTCTGGTGGTTTTACTTTGCTTCTTCATCTGCTACATATTTCTCTCTCTTCTCCTTTGATTAACTTACTGTGTTTGGGGTCTCCTTTTTTCAGGCTGCGAATTCATAGTTCCCATTGTTTTTGGTATCTGCCCCTAGTGGGTAAGGTTGGTTCAGTGGGTTTTGTCACCTTCCTGGTAGAGGGGACTAGTGCCTGTGTTCTGGTGTATAAGGCTGGATCTTGTCTTTCTGGTGGGCAGGACCGTGTCCCGTGGTGTGTTTTGGGCTGTCTGTGAACTTATTATGATTTTAGGCAGCCTCTCTGCTAATGGATGGGGTTGTACTCCTATCTTGCTAGTTGTTTGGCATGGGGTGTCCAGCACTGTAGCTTGCTGGTCATTGAGTGGAACTGTGTCTTAGTGTTGAGACAGAGATCTCTGGGAGAGCTCTCGCTGATTGATATCACATGGGGTCAGGATGTCTCTGGTGGTCCAATGTCCTGATCTCACCTCTCCCACCTCCAAGGCTCAGGCCTGACACCTGGTCAGAGCACCACGACACTGTCAACCAAATGGATAAAGAAAAGGATAAAAAAAGAAAGAAAAAAATAAAATAAAATAACGTTATTAGAATCAAAAAGAAATTATTAAAATAAAAAAATAAAGTAATAAAAAAAAGAAGAGAGCAAGCAAACCAATAAACAAATCCACCAATGATATTAAGCACTAAAAACTATACTGAGATAAACATAAAAATCAGAAACTAGTCAGTCGCATACAGCAAATCCCAGGTCTACAGTTGCTCCCAAAGTCCACCACCTCAATTTTGGGATGATTCGTTGCCTATTCAGGTTTTCCACAGATTCACGGTACATCAAGTTGATTTTGGAGATTTAATCTACTGCTCCCGAGGCTGCACGGAGAATTTTTCCTTTCTCTTCTTTGTTTGCACAGCTCCTGGGCTTCAGCTTTGGATGTGGCCCCACCTCTGCATGTACGTTGCCCTCTGGCATCTGTTCTTTGCCCAGACAGGAGGGAGTTAAAGGAGCAGCTTGTTAGGGGACTCTGGCTCACTCAGGCGGAACACGGGGCAAGCCTGTGGTGGCAGAGGCCAGTGTGACATTGCAACAGCCTGAGGCGCACTGTGTGTTTTCCTGGAGAAGTTGTTCCTGGGTCACGGGACCCTGGCAGTGGTGGGCTGCACAGGCTCCGGGAGGGTAAGTGTGGATAGTGACCTGTGCTTGCACACAGATTTCTTGGTGGCTGCAGCAGCAGCCTTAGCATCTCATGCCCGTCTCTGGTGTCCACTCTGATAGATGCGGCTCACGCCCATCTCTGGAGCTCGTTTAGGCGGTACTCTGAATCCCCTCTTCTCACGCACCCCAGAACAATGGTCTCTTGACTCTTAGGCAGTTCCAGACTTTTTCCCGGACTCCCTCCTTCCTAGCTGTAGTGTACTAGCCCCCTTCTGGCTGTGTTCACGAAGCCAACCCCTGTCCTCTCCCTGGGATCTGACCTCTGAAGCCCGTGCCTCAGCTCCCAGCCCCCACCTGCCCCAGCAGGTGAGCAGACAAGCCTCTCAGGGTGGTGAGTGCTGGTCGGCACTGATCCTCTGTGCAGGAATCTCTCCACTTTGCCCTCTGCACCCCTGTTGCTGCGCTCTCCTCTGTAGCTCTGAAGCTTCCCCCCTCTGCCACCCCCCATCTCCACCAGTAAAGGGGCTTCCTGGTGTGTGGAAACTTTTCCTTCTTCACAGCTCCCTCCCAGAGGTGCAGGTCCCATCCCTATTCTTTTGCCTCTGTTTTTTCTTTTTTCTTTTGCCCTACCCAGGTACATGGGGAGTTTCTTGCCTCTGCGGAAGTCTGAGTTCTTCTGCCAGTGTTCAGTAGGTGTTCTGTAGGAATTGTTCCACATGTATGTATTTTTGATGTATTTGTGGGGAGGAAGGTGATCTCCACATCTTACTCCTCTGCCACCTTGAAGGTCCTCTCCCAGTTTCAGGTATGTTAACAGCAGGGATTTTCAGATTTATTATAGGGCATTGTAATCAGACAACCGCCATCCAATTTCCTTCCACATCTGAGTGTTTCTATGTAACACCTGAATTCCAAGGATAGAGAGTCTGATTGGCTAGCATGGATGGATCCACCTCTGTGTTGGTGGGGAGTGGACTGGGTCTCATAATTTCTCCAAAATTAAACAGATTAGGAAAAGAGTAATCTTCAGTCCACTTCCCAAAGAAGGGATGGACTACAAACATAAATACATACATAAATAAAGACATAAAAGACTGTCCACTACACATGAAAAATGATCAAGAATTCTTATTGATTTGCATGATAATTCTGGGGAAAAAATTAGATTACTCAAATGATGGTAAGCACTCCTTGTTCATCTTCATACCTCAGCTGCCACAGTAACAGCTTTGTGTAAATTATTTTCAATGCATAGATTCTACACACTCTTGTGTCTGAAACTGGCCTCTCACTTACCCTAGCTGAGCTCAAGGGATTTGCAGATAGAAACATTAGGCAAATGACGGAGGAGGCTGGTCATCAAGATTTCATAGTTGTCTTACCACTTACCACATCACTTCAAACTCCACTAAAGGTGTCAGTCCTTCTGAATTTCTAATTAGATGATCTCTTAACTGTGCATATCCACGTATAAATTACAAATTACGAGACAACAATTAGATTCTGGCTAATGGTTTACTTCTATCACCAACTCCTCATGCTTTTTTTTAAACACAATAATTTGATTTTTTTGCCATGGTAACTTTGTTTGGTGGCTTTTTTCCTACAGGGAAAAAAGATGGCATTGACCACTGAAACTCCATCATGGTGTTCAACTTTGAAAACATTTCTCTCATGTAGGACCACAGCTTGCCCATGTGACACATTGTTGCAAATTAGAAAGATGACGCCCTTCAGCGATGGAATTAGAAAAGCCACTCTGAGCAACAACAACCACTCCAGTATATAACTTGGCAAACAGAGCAAGAACAGAGCTTCAGCTGCCCCTTCCCTCATGGCCTGGATCTTTGTACAATGCATAATTGGATTTGCCGTTTGTGGTGGCTCTGCTCTCGGGATAATTTAGACAAATTGGAACAAATGCAAACCTTTCCTTTGGAGTCATCTTGTTGGAAGCGTCAAGAAAAAGGACCACAGAAAATCCTGAATTGGAGTTGTCCAGTGTTTCTACATTCGTGAGATTACTGAAGAAAACTGCACCGTCTTACTGGTTGAACGATTTTTGCCATCGTGGTACCCAACTCTTGAGATGCTTCTATTTCCTTAGTATTTAATGTGATACATCATGTGTAAGATGCTGGGTCCTTGTTGAATGCAGTGAAAATTGATGCTTACCCCTTTTTCAGAAAGGTAGCTTCCTGGACGGCCCCCATTCTTCCTGTACTTTATCCTCATGCCTTGTTCTTGACTTCTCTTGCTACTGTCCACAATGTGTCTTGACCCCTTACCTCAAATTAGTGCAGGCTCTTGTGTCTTGATAGCTATCCTGGTTGTGACATTGTCCCTCCATCTCAGCAATGCCCTCATGGACATCATTAAGTAATGATCCTTCCATCTCAGCATGGTCCTCAAGACCCTCTCATATGTATATGTTACCCCCAATCTGGCTTGGCCAGACTGACAGTTTTCTCTTTGGCTTATTTTCCTTCCTTACCCAATTTGGGCCCAGGCTCACTCATTTCACTGTACTTTTATCAGCACTAGGTATTCATTTTGATATTCTGTCACAGCTACCGAGTTGAAATGATTAATGTGGGTCAACCCAGCTATTTAGAACTTTTTACCAGTGGTTCTGAAATGTGATCTGAGGGCCCCAAAACCATTTCAGGGGTTCAGCAAGGTAAAAAACCCCATATATCAGGATCTCCTAGCGAGTTGGGTGAAAGTAGGACTAGTATTAATGAGGCTAGGATTAGTAGTAGAGTGTCTAGGATGTCTTTGATTGTGTAATAGGGGTGGAATCGGATTTTGTCTGTGTCAGATGGGATTCCTGTGGGGTTGTTGGATCCTGCTTCATGAAGGAATAGTAGGTAGACGGCTACTAGTGCTGTAATGATGAAGGGAAGAATGAAATGAAAAGTGAAGAATCATGTGAGTGTTGCTTTGTCTACAGAAAAGCTGCCTCAGATCCATTTGACAAGAGTGGTGCCGATGTATGGGATTGCTGAGAGTAGGTTTGTAATAATTGTTGTTCCTCAAAATGATATTTATCCTCATGGTAGTGCATAGCCTATGAATGCAGTGGTTATGACTCTAAGCAGTAGAATAATTCCAACATTTCATGTTTTTTGAAAGGCATAGGATCTATAATATAGGCCACCTCCTACGTGACTGTAATACTTGGGTTCAATATTGAAGTACTAGGAAATTCAGAGAGCCCATGGTGTTTTGGATCTACACTAATGCCACTAGCAGTGGGAGTGATCCAACTAGTGTGTAGAATGAAAAATAGAGTCCTGCATTGAGGCGTCTGTTTGGTTGCCTCATTGAGTTATGATAATAGGTGTAGGAACTAGTGTGGCCTTGAATGTAATGTAAAACAGAATTAGTTCTGTGGCGGTAAAATTTATGATTAAAAATGTTTGTAGTATGATTAGTATAGTGATGTATAGTTTTTTTCAGGTCAGTGATTCTTTGAGTAGGTGAGATTGACTGGCTAATAATATCAGAGGTAGGAGTCATACTGTCAGTAGTGGTGCAGATAGGGAGTTGGAAAAGAATGTTAATGAGAAATTAAGGCTATTATCATAGAACTGATTAAGAAGAAGCAGGCTTGTGAGACTAATTAGCAAGCTATGGGTTGTGGTGTTAATTCAAATTATGTTGTTTTCTGATAATCAAGTCAGGGTTATTAGTATAATCGTGGGGATAATAAATTTTAGCATTGGAGGAGGTTAAGGTTTTGTACATAGTCAGTTCCATATGTATTATTTATATGTCATTTGCCTTTTTAATTCTCACTTACTCTTAGTTATACAAAGAAGTTTCCAGCTCGAATACAGAAGCAGATATGAGACTTCACCTGTCTTGTGTTTGGTCATACATTATAGACAGTTGCAAAAATTTAAAACAACACTACTCTTCTCACTAAGCCTTTTGCTTTCCACAGATAGTTATTTTTCATTAAAATGTTATATAGGTTAATGTGTAATGAGTTTATTATGTTTTGATAAGTGAATAATTTTTAAAGTTTTCAAAGGCTATGTGACAAAAATGTATAGTGATAAGGCACAGTAATGAAATCTCTGTGGAGGCTTAATAGTTGTTAATACTAAGACCAAAAGTTTGGAAATCATTGTTCTAAAACATGAGATCACTTATGAACATTGTGGGAGGGTGATGTGCCAGGGTGCTTCTAAATCCAGATATCATGCCCACAGCAGCTGGAGAGTGAGTGTGGCTCTCAGGACATAGATATGAAGATATATCGGCGCTTTGAGAATCTTTGGTGTGTAAATGATCATTTAAGCAGTAGGTATGGCTGAAATGTCCCAGAATATGTACAGAGTGAGAGGAGAATGAGGACGAACTCCCAAGAAGTGGCAACCTGGAAAGACAGACATAAAAAGAAGAGTTTGCAAAGAAGGACCAAATGAAATGTCTAAAGATAAAGAAAGGAAGTGAGGAGACTGGTGTCACAGAAATCAAGTGGCAAGCATTTCAGCAAGAATAGAGTGGTCAGCTGTTAAATTCTGCTCAGGGGTGGAGAAAGAGAGGGCCCTGGTGACCCTGGTGAGAGATGTTTCAGTGACCAAGAGGGTAAGAGGTTGACAGAATTCACATGGAAACAGTTTTAGATAAAGTAGAAGATGAAAAATTTGAGACAGCAGCTCTCACAAGAATTCGATTAAAAGGGAAAAAGAGGTGATGTAACTGGAGTTGGGCAGCGGGGACACAGTATGGGTGAGGCTTTTGTAACAGGGAATGTTAATATCTAGCTCACAAAGTAGCTTTGTAATAGGGGCGGGGCGGGTGCACAGCCGCTAACGGGAGACCCTTAGCGCGGAGGTTAGAGACCCCACTCCGCCCACAGCCGGGCAGTGGTCCCCGGGGCAGAGAGCACTGTGAGAGGTAGATCTCCGCCTTCTGTCTGGGGTCCTCCAGGCCCTTCCGCCTTGGGCTGGTGCGTGAGCTTGGGGGCCAGGCGCAGGCTGCGGGCTGTGTCCCGCAGGGCTTCAGAGCCCTCGCCGCGGCTGCCCACTGACCCGGCGCAGGCCTTAAAGCGGCAGTGAGCCTCTCCTTCATCCCCGCCTCCGAGACCTAATGGCCGCGGCAGTCTCCATGGGTCGCAGTCCTCGGGACCAGGCCCCGTTTGGGCGGCCTGAGGAGCCTGAGGGCCGGCTGGGTCCCGGGCACCTGGCTCCCTCAGTGATGACGGCTGGGTGGTGTCTGGGGACCTGGTCCTGGGGGTGGGAGGACCCAGGCTGGGTGCTGGACGAACACTCCTGGGCAGGGTAACGGTCCAGCCCAGGGACCCCCTCCTCTTAGCCAGAGTCTGGACCTGGAGCCTTGGGACCTTGCCCTTTCATGTCAGAACAGAGAATAACATTTGTTTGGTGGAGATTTACAGGAACATTGTGACCTGAACTCAAGAAAAACAAAATGGATCTGACACCCAGAAGTTTGCAACAACTAACCACACCCCTTCCTCACCTTTCCTGTAAAAGGGCTTTGCTGAAAGCTTTGGGGGAGTTTGGGTTTTTAAGGCATGAGCCACCTTGCATGGCCCTGTCATAAACCTTTCTCTGCTCCAAACTCTGACGTTTTGGTGTTGTTTGGCCTCACTGTGCCTTGGGCACACGGACTTGCGTTAGGTAACAGCTTAATATTCCATTTATGTAATTATCTTCATGTGTCTGTCTTTGTTGTCTAATTACAGGTACCTTGAGTTAAGTGGTCTCTTTAACACCCCCCTCTATATTCTCAGTATCAGTATCTGCTACTTATCTGACAAAGATCTTCACAGGAAGATCTATATATATTTGTTTAAATTAATTACTTACCTTTCTTACTCTTTCTTAGTATAAAGCAGGCTTACAGTTCTTAATAAACAATGGAAATAAAGAACTATCATCGCATTTGAAGGAAGCCTTAAAATGCTTATGGTAATAAGGCCATACAGCTAATTTATATCATCTAGGCAAGAGATTAACATATAAAAATCCTAAAAAATACAGAAAAATACAAATCTTTTTTTTTTTTTTCAGTACGCGGGCCTCTCACTGCTGTGGCCTCTCCCGCTGCGGAGCACAGGCTCCGGACGCGCAGGCTCAGCGGCTATGGCTCACAGGCCCAGCTGCTCTGCGGCATGTAGGATCTTCCCGGACCGGGGCACGAACCCGGGTCCCCTGCATCGGCAGGTGGACTCTCAACCACTGCGCCACCAGGGAAGCCCTACAAGTCATTTTTAACTCTCAGAAAAATGTGCATTCCTTGTTCCTCCCTGAAGAGAGGATGTGTATTAACTATATCTATTTCAAGCCAGTGGCAGCAGGGAAGGCAGAGGAGAGTCATCAACTGTGGAAGCTCTGAGAAAGGAATTGAGTTTTGACTGATGGAAAGATATACTCAATTCATCTCTGTACATCTAGTAAGTGGAACTTTGAAATCCTAAATACACACTAAGGTTATTAACAGTGACCTTTTAAAGATCTATGAAGTATCAGTGAAGTGAAATCATTACAGAAAATCACATGTTCAGAAGAAAATGAGCCTAATTAAAAGGGATGGTGATTAAAATTTATAAGTGCAATTCATAATTCTTCAATTATTTTTGCGAGATTACTCTAACATCTGTGTTTTAAAAATTCCATTACAAACACAAAACACACAGGAGCCTCTATAGGCTCAAAAATAAAATTACGGGGGACATATGTATGCATATGGCTGATTCACTTTGTTGTGCAACAGAAACTAACACAGTATTGTGAAGCAATTATACTCCAATAAAGATCTATTAAAAAATAAAATAAAATAATGCACAGCCGAGAAATCAGCAGCATGCTAATGACCATTTGTTTTATTCATTAGTGATATACATAATTGGTGAAGTGAATATTCTTTCCCGTAATCTTTCATTAAAGAAAGATTTTTCTTCTGAACTAGCAGTTTGTTTTAGAGCAGAGCCAATGACAGCCTCTCAAAATATATGAGGCGATGGTATCTAGCTCTAACTAATGATGGAAAACACTCAGGACTAGTAAATCCTTAACTCTTTCAGTATGTGGGTAGAAAATAGAGTAGGAGCTAAACTTCAACCCTGTTTGTGATGGATATCTATTACATTTTTCATCCCCCATCAGTTTTGTATGCCCTTCCTCATCAGGGGGAAATGTCTGCAGTATGACCATCACCTCTCCAGTGTGGAAATCAGAAGTAAATTGTCAGCCTCCGTTGCAGATAGGATGAAGGTACATGATCAGAGCACCACAGTCAGACACACCTGCTGGGCCTTCCAGTCAGACATGAGTAACGGGAGCAACTAGATGCAGGAGGTGGGAGCAGGAAGAGCATTAGCTTCCCAGTTGTTGCAAGACTGGGTTCCTGCCACAGAAGTGCAGTCAGCACTGGCCACAGTGCCAGTCACGTTGAACTTGTGATATTTGGCACCCAACAGAGGCAGTGAGTACAGTTTCCTCAATAGTCTGGTTCTATGTCACAATTTGGAGTATTACTGCTAGAAGCTCACTTTTGAGTCGATTCTTTTTTTTTTCTCAAAGTATCCCAGTGAATCTATTAACCACCTCATATTCTCAAATACATCACTTTTCTGATTAAACTAGCCAGAACAGATTCCACTGTTTACAACCAAGTGTTCTGACAGATACACCACGTAGCTCATAAATTGAAGGGGTGAGGGCAAATCAAGCTCTAAATGCTTCTTTGAGCTCTTTATATCTTTACTGGAGAATTTATGTGAAGTCAATATATTGGATGTTTCTACTCTAAAAGGTAATGAAACTGAACAGCCAAGTACAAGGAGGGGCACATGGTCACCAGGGCTTTGGGTTTCCATCTTGATACCACCATCACCAGCTCTGGATAAGTAACCTAACCACGTTGATTCTCAATTGTACCACTTAAGATAGATGACAGTAACACCTAACGATTGTTAGGATTAAATGGGATAATCTTTATAAAGTATTAGGGCAATGCTGCATACCAACTGACAAAGAGCTTTTATTAGCTATTGCTAATGCCTTATAATATTGGTGAATTTTCAGTTACAGAGAATCTAATCCACTCAAGCTACTTTAAGCAGAAAAGGATTCATTTTAGAGGATTAAATCACTTCCAGAATGTTTGGGAAGGCTGAAGAAATGGAGACTAAGGTAAGCTTCTAGAAAAGCCCCCAAAACTACCAACAGAATAGGCTAACAAGGAAGCTGCTATCCCAGTCCTGACCTGTCAAGTGTAGGAGCAGGAAGCCTTCTCATAACTAGGCAGCTTTTGCTAACACTGCTAGCTCCACCACCTGTGCTATGCTTGAGACTCTACCTGCTGAATCAGGAAATCACTATTCAATTTCCATCAAACTAAAAATAGGATTCTTTTGGCACATTTTTTAACCTTATATAAACAAAACTGTGAATTATATACTCATCTGTGTCAGCTATTCACCATCATGTATGTGAGATCCATGCATGCCGTTCTGTGTAGCAACAGTACAAAATTTCATTGCTGTGTAGCAGGAGGAGGTAGGCAGAATAATGGCCCCCAAAGATGTCAACAATCCTAATGCCTAGAACCTGTGAATGTTAACAATACTCGGCAAAGGAGAATTGATTTGCATATGGAATTGAGGTTGCTAATCAGCTGACCTTAATATAGAGAGAGTATTCTGGACTATCCAGGTGAACTCAAGGTAGTCGAGAGGGTCCTTGAAAGTAGAAGAGGCAGAGAGAGCGATCTGAGAAGGACTGGGCTGGCTTTTCTCCTTTTAAGATGAAGGAGGTGGTCCAGGATAAAGTATGAAATGTAACAATTAAAAGTGGATGTCGTCTAGCAGCTGGAAAAGGTAAGTAAACAGATTTTCCCTTAGAGCTTCCAGAAAGGAATACAGCCCTGCCAACACCTCGATTTCAGCTCATGGGTCCTATGCCGGACTTCTGATCTGCAAAACTGTATGATAATAACTTTGTGTTGTTTTCAACCAATAAGTTTGTGGTAGTTTGTAACAGTTCGTAGTAATCTGTAGTTTTATAGAAAACTAATACACAGGGTTCCTCAACCTCAGCACTACAAACATTTTGGACTAGATAAATCTTTGCAGTGAGAGCTTCCCTGTATAAAGCAGGATGTTTAGCAGTGTTCTGGATTCTACCCACTAAATGCCATTAGCACCCCTGCCAGATGTGACAACTAAAATGTCTTCCAGATAGTGCCAAGTGTCTCTGGGGACCAAAATCACTGCCAGTTGAGAACTTACACTGTATAGTGTTTTATTTCAGAAATACACCACAATTTATTTAGACAATCTATTATTTGAAGATGTTTGGATTGTTTCCAAAATTATTATTGCTAATAATGCTTCTATGACTATCCGTGCATGTGTTTTGGTTAATATATGTGCAGCTTACTGTTAGATATGTACAGAAAAGTAGAATCACTTGGTCAAACAGTATGACTTCTGTAACTAATTTGCAATTCTATAGGCAAAGGAAAACTTATAGGAAAGTTTCTGTAGCATCCCATTCTTGATAATATTTAGTATAGCCTGCCCTTTTCATTTTCTAGCCATTTGAGTGAGTGTGTACAGCATCTTCTTGTAATTTAAATTTGCATTTCCATGATAGCTAATAAATAACACATTTTTACAATATGGGTATTCCCACTCTGATAGTCTTGTCTATGAATGTCTGATCAAGTCTCCAATCCTACTGTTTTTGAATTGTCTCGCTCTTTTTTTCTTAGTTTGCAGGGGTTATTTTTAAATTCAGATACATGTTCTTTGTTGGGTATGTACATATGTGGACTGGGTGATTGATCCTAATTATCTCAGTGCAGTACAGCTGTTATTTACTGGGGTTGCAATTAAGTCTGGAATCCAGGTGAAACTCTGTAGTGCCTCTTAGGTGGGCATTTACCCTAATTTTTTGTATCCTCCACACTGTGAGAGTCCTTAGAAGTCTATTCTCCTTTGCAGTGGCTTTCCAGTGTGGTTTCTTAGTCTCTATCTCTGTGCAAATGGCTTGAGGAGACACCCCTTCAAGGGCAGGGCTCTCATCTCCCTGCCTCTCTTTTCTTCAGGATCTTTGTTGTCCCAAATCTTGTTTTTTGTCTCTCTGGAACTATGCAGTTGCCAAGAGCCCTGCTGGTGTCTCTACTTCTTTTTTTTTTAATTTTTTAAAATTTTTTTTTATACAGCAGGTTCTTATTAGCTATCCACTTTATACATATTAGTGTATATATGTCAATCCCAATCTCCCAATTCATCACACCACCACCACCTCCCCGCCCCTCTGCCACTTTCCCCCCTTGGTGTCCATACGTTTGTTCTCTACATCTGTGTCTCAAATTCTGCCCTGCAAACTGGTTCATCTGTACCATTTTTCTAGGTTCCACATATATTCATTAGTATATGATATTTGTTTTTTTCTTTCTGACTGACTTCACTCTGTATGACAGTCTCTAGATCCATCCATGTCTCTACAAGTGACTCAATTTCATTCCTTTTTATGGCTGAGTAATATTCCATTGTATGTATGTACCACATCTTCTTTATTCATTCATCTGTCGATGGGCATTTAGGTTGCTTCCATATCCTGGCTATTGTAAATAGTGCTGCAGTGAACACTGGGGTGCATGTGTCTTTTGGAATTATGGTTTTCTCTGGGTATATGCCCAGTAGTGGGATTGCTGGGTCATATGGTAGTTCTATTTTTAGATTTTTAAGGAACCTCCATACTGTTCTCCATAGTGGCTGTATCAATTTACATTCCCACCAACAGTGCAAGAAGGTTTCCTTTTCTCCACACCCTCTCCAGCATTTGTTGTTTGTAGATTTTCTGATGATGCCCATTCTAACTGGTGTGAGGTGATACCTCATTGTAGTTTTGATTTGCATTTCTCTAATAATTAGTGATGTTGAGTAGCTTTTCATGTGCTTCTTGGCCATCTGTATGTCTTCTTTTGAGAAATATCTATTTAGGTCTTCTGCCCATCTTTGGATTGGGTTGTTTGTTTTTTTAGTATTGAGCTGCATGAGCTGTTTATATATTTTGGAGATTAATCCTTTGTCCATTGGTTCCTTTGCAAATATTTTTTCCCATTGTGAGGGTTGTCTTTTTGTCTTGTTTGTAGTTTCCTCTGCTTTGCAAAAGTTTTTAAGTTTCATTAGGTCCCATTTGTTTATTTTTGTTTTTATTTCCATTACTCTAGGAGGTGGATCAAAAAAGATCTTGTTATGATTTATGTCAAAGAGTGTTCTTCCTATGTTTTCCTCTAAGAGTTTTATAGTGTCTAGTCTTACATTTAGGTCTCCAATCCATTTTGAGTTTATTTTTGTGTATGGTGTTAGGGAGTGTTCTAATTTCATTCTTTTACATGTAGCTATCCAGTTTTCCTAGCACCATTTATTGAAGAGACTGTCTTTTCTCCATTGTATATCCTTGCCTCCTTTGTCATAGATTAGTTGACCACAGGTGTGTGGGTTTATCTCTGGCGTTTCTATCCTGTTCCATTGATCTGTATTTCTGTTTTTGTGCCAGTACCATATTGTGTTGATTACTGTAGCTTTGTAGTATAGTCTGAAGTCAGGAAGTCTGATTCCTCCAGCTCCATTTTGTTCCCTCAAGACTGCTTTGGCTATTCGGGGTCTTTTGCATCTCCATACAAATTTTAAGATTTTTTGTTCTAGTTCCATAAAAAATGCCATTGGTAATTTGACAGGGATTGCATTGAATCTGTAGCTTGCTTTGGGTAGTATAGTCATTTTCACAATATTGATTCTTCTAGTCCAGGAACATAGTATATCTCTCCATCTGTTAGTATCATCTTTAATTTCTTTCATCAGTGTCTTATAATTTTCTGCATACAGGTCTTTTGTCTCCCTAGGTAGGTTTATTCCTAGGTATTTTCTTCTTTTTGTTGCAGTGGTAATTGGGAGTGTTTCCTTAATTTCTCTTTCAGATTTTTCATCATTAGTGTATAGGAATGCAAGAGATTTCTGTGCCTTAATTTTGTATCCTGCAACTTTACCAAATTCATTGATTAGCTCTAGTAGTTTTCTGGTGGCATCTTTAGGATTCTCTATGTATAGTATCATGTCATCTGCAAACAGTGACAGTTTTACTTCTTCTTTTCCAATTTGTATTCCTTTTATTTCTGTTTCTTCTCTGATTGCTGTGGCTAGGACTTCCAAAACTTTGTTTAATAATAGTGGTGAGAGGGCTTCCCTGGTGGCAGCGTAGTGGTTGAGAGTCCGCCTGCCAATGCAGGGGACACGGGTTTGTGCCCCGGTCCGGGAAGATCCCACATGCCGTGGAACGACTGGGCCCATGAGCCATGGCCGCTGAGCCTGCGCGTCTGGAGCCTGTGCTTCACAACGGGAGAGGCCACAACAGTGAGAGGCCCGCATACCACAAAAAATAAAAATAAAAAAAATAATAGTGGTGAGAGTGGACATCCTTGCCCTTCTGGCTTGTAGAGTTTCTGCTGAGACATCAGCTGTTAACCTTATGGGAGTTCCCTTGTATGTTATTTGTTGTTTTCCCTTGCTGCTTTCAGTAATTTTTCTTTTTCTTTAATTTTTGCCAATTTGATTACTATGTGTCTTGGTGTGTTTCTCCTTGGGTTTATCCTGTATGGGACTCTGCGCTTCCTGGACTTGGGTGGCTATTTCCTATCCCATGTTAGGGAAGTTTTCAACTATAATCTCTTCATATATTTTCTCAGGTCGTTTCTCTCTCTCTCTTCCTTCTGGGACCCCTATAATGTGAATGTTGTTGCATTTAATATTGTCCCAGAGGTCTCTCAGGCTGTCTTCATTTCTTTTCATTCTTTTTTCTTTATTCTTTTCCACAGCAATGAATTCCACCATTCTGTCTTCCAGGTCACGTATCCATTCTTCTGTCTCAGTTATTCTGCTATTGATTCCTTCTAGTGTATTTTTCAGTTCAGTTATTGTATTGTTCATCTCTGTTTGTTTGTTCTTTAATTCTTCTAGTTCTTTTTTAAACATTTCTTGCATCTTCTCGATCTTTGCCTCCATTCTTTTTCTGAGGTCCTGGATCATCTTCACTGTCATTATTCTGAATTATTTTTCTGGAAGGTTCCCTATCTCCACTTCATTTAGTTGTTTTTCTGGGGTTTTGTCATGATCCTTCATCTGGTACGTAGCCCTCTGCCTTTTCATCTTGTCTGCCTTTCTGTGAATGTGGTTTTTGTTCCACAGGCTGCAGGATTGTAGTTCTTCTTGCTTCTGCTGTCTGCCCTCTGGTGGATGAGGCTATCTAAGAGGCTTGTGCAAGTTTCCTGATGGGCGGGACTGGTGGTGGGTAGAGCTTGCTGTTGCTATGGTGTGTAGAGCTCAGTAAAACTTTAATCCGCTTGTCTGCTGATGGGTGGGGCTGGTTTCCCTCCCTGTTGGTTGTTTGGCCTGAGGCCACCCAACACTGGAGCTTACCCAGGCTCTTTGGCTGGGCTAATAGTGGACTCTGGGAAGGTTCACACCAAGGAGTACTTCCCAGAACTTCTGCTGCCAGTGTCCTTGTCCTCACGGTGAGACACAGCCACCCCCCACCTCTGCAGGAGACCCTCCAACACTAGCAGATAGTTCTGGTTCAGCCTCCTGTGGGGTCACTGCTCCTTCCCCTGGGTCCTGGTGCACACTCTACTTTGTGTGTGCCCTCCAAGAGTGGAGTCTCTGTTTCCCCCCAGTCCTGCCGAAGTCCTGCAATCTAATCTCACTAGCCTTCAAAGTCTGATTCTCTAGGAATTCCTCCTCCTGTTGCCAGACCCCCAGGTTGGGAAGCCTGACATGGGGCTCAGAACCTTCACTCCAGTGGGTGGACTTCTGAGGTATAAGTGTTCTCCAGTTTGTGAGTCACCCACCCAGCAGTTATGGGATTTGATTTTATTGTGATTGCACCCCGCCTACCATCTCATTGTGGCTTCTTCTTTGTCTTTGGATGTGAGGTATCTTTTTTGGCATGTTCCAGTGTCTTCCTGTCGATGATTGTTCAGCAGTTAGTTGTGATTCCGGTGCTCTTGCAAGAGGGAGTGAAAGCATGTCCTTCTACTCCGCCATCTTGAACCAGTCCTCAGTGTCTCTACTTCTTATCTGTAGGTCTCCACCTAGTTTCCCTCCCTTCCCCACCCCCAATACATCACAGCAAAGAATTGTCAAATACCTTGAGGGGAAAGTGGAGTTCAACCCACCTATCCACACTTCCCTTCACTTTATGATCTTGTTTCCCATGGTCTGGTTGCCTGGGAACACTCCTATACCTTCAAACAGTTGATTTTGTATTTTAGAGAAATTTAGTAATTGGCTTTATAAGTATTCTCCACAGGATAAATGGTCTGTTAAATTCCATCATAGCTAGAAGCAGAAGTGCCCCAGTGAAGTTGTAAGGCCTTAGATCTCGCATTCATTTATATCCATCCTCAATTCCCTCCCCCTCATTCAATAGCATTGTTCTATGCTGTAATTTAACATCCCACAGTATTCAACTCTGTTGCTGATTTTCGGCTGCACCAGCCCTTGTAGCCAGCAATAAGAGATTGTTTCAGGAAAATCGTAGAAGCTCTCTCACTATGCCTTGTGCTGAGAATTTATAATTATAATGCTGTTATTTTTGTTCTTCTCCAGTACAGTTAGAAGCAGGGAGCCTTCCACCATACCCAGGGTTTGTATTTTTCATTCTCACTCAAATGGTTCAGTGCAATAGTTACTAGGTCTAACAAAGATTCAGCTTCATTTCTCATCAAATGACCACAGATAAAAATTGTTTTGCCATGGTCAATCATGGACAACTTTCTTCCCATTTCGTGTTCATACAAATTCTTTCCAGGTAAGATAACCCAGATTTCCCATTTCCCATGACCTATAGACATCCCTGTTACTGAGAAGTACATTCTTTCAGAAACACATTATTTGGTTTAATCTAAAAGAGAAATTTTTACTACTCTTCTAGAATGGTTAGAAGAACTGAAGAAATAGACTGTAAGCTAAACTTCTAGGGAAAAAATAGCAAAACGATCTATAACTTGGGCCATTAAAAGTCCTGCCACAACTGTTGTAATCCACAAGCTGTAGATTCAGGAGTTGCTTCTGGTCTCCAGAACCATGCCACTTCTACCATGTCCTGCAACATCAAAACGAGCTCAATCCTCACATTTCCCTCTCCAACTTGGTTTTGAATCCAACTTTCATATGAGTATGTTTGATGAGCAAAATCAAGCTCATTTCTGATACCCTCTGATTTCCTGCAAGAGGTGAGGAAAATGCAGCATGGAGTTTCCAGCCTCTGCAGTACAGGAAAGCATTTGAGAGGGAAACTGGAACTCCTGACAAGCCAATCTGCAGTGTCCATAACTGTCTACCACTCCCCTCATGACCTATTTCCCAATGTATCCATTATTCTTATTTTTTGATATTATCTGACCAGAATGTCTTGCTTATAGCCCCCTTACACTATATGATAAACACTGAAGTATTTTATTCTGCAAACCTGCTTCTCTCCCTGTTCTCTCTCTCAGTGAAGAACAATGGAATTCCAAACTAGAGGCCTGTGAGGTGGCCTAGAAGCTTTCCAGTTTCTTTCCATAGCACCATTCCAGTCCTAGCTACACAAGCACCCAATACTGGGGATTCTGTCTCTTTCATAATATGCATTTTATCTTCTCCATTCTCTCTGCTACTTAGTTCATTTAAACTTTTTCATTTCTTTCTTAGATTATGGTAATAGGCTTTTAATTGTTCTTATTTCATGTACTCTTTCTTTCCATGTACTAATCTCCAAACTGAACATCTCCTTCCCACTACTGATGAAGGTCTTTTTCACTTTGCCCAACCTATATGCACTCTTCCCCCAGCCATGCACAGCTACTAGTAAATGACCAAGCTCATTTTGTATTTTTACACTTCTTTCACTCTCATTCATATCATTCCCTTTGCCTGTTTGAATGCCTTTCCTAAGTCTTACCCATCCTTTAAAACTCTGTTCAAGTGTCACTTATTCCAGGAAGTTCCCCAAACTTCCTTCTGCTTTAGAGGAGCGTAACACTAGTATAACATCAGACGTACTCTTCCATTATCAAGGCTTCACCTCTGTTTTTCCCCTAGGCTATCAGATCCTTGAGGGCAGGTGTCAGATTTATTAAACCTGGACTGCCTAAAGTATAAAGTTAGAGCTGAAGTTGAGTAGTCAGTCATATTTGTGAGAAAAAAAAATAGTGATTAGAGTAGAAATCTTAGCAGTATTTTGCAAAGCTTATAGATTTGATTATAATTTTTAGTTCATTGCAAGCTGGAACTTGGCAGTTTGTTTTCCATACTTGCTATGTTTTCAATAAATGACAGTGATGAACAAACTTTACTAACTTTGGCCAGGAAGACTTGTCCTAAAAAATTCTCTGTTTGAGTTAGGGTCCATAAATTTAACAAGCTATACAGGCATATCTCTTTTATTGTGCTTCAATTTATTGAGTTTTGCAAATGTGCTTTTTACTAATTGAAGGTTTGTGGCAACCATGAGTCAAACAAGGCCATTAGCGTCATTTTTCCAACAATATTGGCTCACTTTGGGTGTCTGTGTCACATTGTGTTAATCCTTGTGCTACTTCAAGCTTTTTCATTATTAGTATATTTGTTATGGTGATCTGCGATCAGAGATCTTTGTTACAAGTTTCAGATGATGCTTAGCATTTATTAACAATTGTCTTTTTAAATTAAGGTATATACAGGGCTTCCCTGGTGGCACAGTGGTTGAGAGTCCACCTGCTGATGCAGGGGACACGGGTTCGTGTGGGAAGATCCCACATGCTGCGGAGCGGCTGGGCCCGTGAGCCATGGCTGCTGAGCCTGTGTGTCCGGAGCCTGTGCTCCACAGCGGGAGAGGCCACAGCAGTGAGAGGCCCGCGTACCGCAAAAAATAATAATAATAATAATAATAAATTAAGGTATATACATCATTTTTTAGACATAATGCTATTTCACACTTAACAGATTACAATATAGTATAAACATAGCTTTTATATGCATTGGGAAATCAAAAACTTTGTATGACTTGCTTTATTGTGATACTTTATTGCAGTGGTCTGGAACCTAACCCAAAATATCTCTGAGGTATACCTGTATTAAGGTCTCATGTAGACCAGTTTTTCTAAAGTATTGAGTATTGTTTTGAATAGTTCTTTTTTTATTGAAGTATAATTGATTTATAATATTATATTAGTTTCAGGCATACAACAAAATTATTCAATATTTTTATAGATTATACTACACTTAAAGTTATTATAAAATATTGGCTATATTCCCTGTGCTGTACAATATATCCTTGCATCTCATTTATTTTTTACATAGTAGTTTGTACCTCTTAATCCCCTACCCCATCTTGCCACTCTCCCGTTCCTCTTCCCACTGGTAACCACTAGTTTGTTCTCTGTATCTGTGAGTCTGTTTTGTTTTTTAAATATTTATTTATTCATTTATTTATTTTATTTTTTAGATTCCACATATAAGTGATAACATATAGTATTTGTCTTTCTCTGACTTATTCCACATAGCATCATAACCTCCAGGTCTATCCATGTTTTTGCAAATGGCAGAATTTCATTCTTTTTTTGCGACTAAGTAGTATCCCATTGTATAAATATACCACAACTTCTTTATACGTTCATCTGTTGATGGATGCTTAGCTTGCTTTCATATCTTGGCTATCGTGAATAATGCTGCTATGAACATTGGGGTGCATATATCTTATTGATTTAGTGTTTTCATTTTCTTCAGATATATACCCAGGAGTGGAATTGCTGGATCACATGGTAGTTCTACTTTTAGTTTTTTGAAAAACTTCCATACTGTTTTCCATAATGGCAATGCCAGTTTACATTCCCACCGACAATGTACTAGGGTTCCCTTTTCTCCACCTCCTCGCCAACATTCGTTATTTGTGGTCATTTTGACAATAGCCATTCTGACATGTGTAAGATGGTATCTCATTGTGGATTTGATTTGCATTTCCCTGATTATTAGCGATTTTGAGCATTTTTCAATATGCTTGTGAAGTATTAAGCATTTTTCAAATCAATTCTCACATTGTAGGGTGAACTCTAAAACTTTACCTTGATTGAATATATTCTTTAATGCAGCCACATTCCTTTAAAGTGTTTCCAGAAATAACACACCTCTCTGATATGGCACACATGCTTTGAAAGTAATACTGTCCTTTGTATATAAAGACCACACTACAGATAAGGGATTGGTAGACCATGTATTTTAGCTCATAAACACCCAATTTTGAATACATGTTTTACCAAATATAGTCCTGAAGTTTGCAAAAGCAGCATGCATTTTGTTTGTCCAAACAAAATGTCAAAAATGTCCAACCAAAACTAGAGGTTTTTATCTGACTTAGAAATAGAGCAAAGCTAGACTCTAACCAGGTTCTTAATCAAACTATATTCAAAGAACAGTAATAAGATTTTAATCGAACTCCTTGAAAAATGGTGAGATGGCAAATAAACTTGGGAAATGATGAGTTAAACAAATTTGAACAGGTTTGTTTTTGTCTTGTGTTATGTTTGGTTCTTACAGTAGGACTGTCAAATCTTAATATGGTAATAAGAATTTTGTTGATTCTCTAAGAAAATGTTAGACTAGGCAGTGTCCCCAAATTTACCTGACCACAGAATTTCCCCCCACTCCAAATAGGCATATTTTTAGCTGCTTTTCAGATTACTTGTTTACATTTTTCAGAGAAAATGATTCTGAGAGCTCGGTTTGGGAAATGCTATCCTAACAAAAAGAACTGAGTTGCTAGGAAATCTTGACAACAACTTTATAAAAAAATATTCAAAACAATAAATTAAACCTTGGAAATCAGAAAAAGTTGTATAGATATTTATATATATATATTTTAAAAATCAGTAATAAGAATAATCTATTTTTAAATTTTTATTGGAGTATAGTTGATTTACAATGTTGTGTTAGTTTCAGGTATACAGCAAAGTGAATCAGTTATACATATATATATATATCCACTCTTTTTATAGATTCTTTTCCCATATAGGCCATTACAGAGTACTGAGTAAAGTTCCCTGTGCTGTACAGTAGGTCCTTATTAGTTATCTATTTTATATATAGTAGTGTGTATATGTCAATCCCAATCTTCCAATTTATCCTTCCCCCTCCTTACCCCCTGGTAACCATAAGTTTGTTTCCTACATCTATAAATCTATTTCTATTTTGTAGATAAGTTCATTTGTACCTTTTTTAGATTCCCCATATAAGTGATATCATATGATATTTGTCTTTCTCTGACTTACTTCACTCAGTATGACAATCTCTAGGTCCATCCATGTTGCTGCAAATGGCATTATTTCATTCTTTTTTATGGCTAAGTAATATTCCATTGTATATATGTGCCACATCTTCTTTATCCATTCCTCTGTTGATGGTCATTTAGGTTGCTTACATGTCCTGGCTATTGTAAATAGTGCTGCAATGAACATTGGGGTGCATGTACCTTTTCGAATTATGGTTTTCTCTGGATAAATGTCCAGGAATGGGATTTCTGGATCGTATGGTAGCTCTATTTTTAGTTTTTTGAGGAACCTCCATACTGTTCTCCATAGTGACTATACCAGTTTACATTCTCACCAACAGTGTAGGAAGGTTCCCTTTTGTCTACACCCTCTCCAGCATTTATTGTTTATAGATTTTTTTTTTTTTTTTTTGTGGTACACGGGCCTCTCACTGTTGTGGCCTCTCCCGTTGCAGAGCACAGGCTCCGGACACGCAGGCTCAGTGGCCATGGCTCACGGTCCCAGCTGCTCCGTGGCATGTGGGATCTTCCCGGACCGGAGCACGAACCTGTGTCCCCTGCATTGGCAGGCGGATTCTCAACCACTGCGCCACCAGGGAAGCCCATTTGTAGATTTTTTTGCTGATGGTCATTCTGACTGGTGTGACACGATACCTCATTGCAGTTTTGATTTGCATTTCTCTAATAATTAGTGATGTTCAGCAGCTTTTCATGTGCTTTTTGGCCATCTGTATGTCTTCTTTGGAGAACTGTCTATTTAGATATCCCGCCCATTTTTTGATTGGGTATCTCCTTCTATTGAGTTCATTCTCAACAAGGGAAACAATGGCTGGTTTGCCGAAGTGTTGTTTGTTTGTTTGTTTGTTTGTTTGTTTGTTTTTTTTTTTTTTTTTTTTTGCTGTACGTGGGCCTCTCACTGTTGTGGCCTCTCCCGTTGCGGAGCACAGGCTCCGGACGCGCAGGCTCAACGGCCATGGCTCACGGGCCCAACCGCTCCGCGGCATGTGGGATCTTCCCAGACCGGGGCACGAACCCGTGTCCCCTGACATCGGCAGGCGGACTCTCAACCACTGCGCCACCAGGGAAGCCCAATGTTGTTTGTTTTTTGGTTGGCAGTATTATACCTAAATTCCTGATTAATATTGTCAGAAATGAAGTCCTTTCTTTAGAACTCATTTCTACATTCAATAGGTGGCTGTGACAGGAATATCTCTATTGAAACTAGTCAGAAGCTGTGCTTCTGGATTTCAATCTCTGAGAGATGGGCTAAGTTCACTTTCAAGTCTCAAATTGTATTGTTGAATCTATAAATGGATCAATATACAATTAGATGCCAATTAGGTACCAATCTATGCTTATTATAACTGTAGTTCATTTCTTATTGAGATATAATTCATATAAAAGGCATTTTATGTTATACATTGAAAAATGTATAATTCAGTAGATTTGATATATTTATAACATTGTACAATCATCCCCACTATCTAATTCAGAACATTTTCATCATTACCCCCCAAAATATCTTGTACCTCTTAGCAGTCACTCCTAATTTTCCCCATCTTCTCACCACCCCTAATCTACTTTCTTTGTGTATTTGCCTATTTTGATTATTTCATATGAATGAAAGTATATAATATGTGACCTGTTATGTCTGGCTTCTTTCACTTAGCATAATGTTTTCATGGTTCATCCATGTAGTAACGTGAATCAGTACTTTATTCTTTTTTATCATTGAGTAATATTCCATTGTATAAACATAGCAAATTTGTTTATCCATTAATCCATTAAGAGATGTTGAGTTGTTTTCACTTTTTTGGCTATTGTGAATAATGTTGCTATGAATGTTAGTGTACAAGTTTTTGTGTGAATTTGTTTTTGATCTTCTTGGATATGTACCTAAGAGTAGAATTGCTGGGTTATATAACTTTATGCTTAACTTTTTGAGAAACTGTCAAAATATTTTCCACGGAGGCAGTACCATTTTTCATTCCCATCAGCAACATATGAAGATTCCAATTTCTCCATATTCTCATGAACATATTTTCCCCCCAAATATGAACAAATTTATAACTCAACAATAAAAAGGCAACCCCCCCAAAACATGGGCAAATTATTTAAATAAACAATAAGATATACAAATAGCTAATGAGCACTTGAGAAGATGCTCAACATCATTAGTCATTAGGGAAATGCAAATCAAGACAAGATACCACATCTAGTTCTTTTTAAATTGAGTAGAACAACAGCCTGTCATTTTTTTCTTTATTTTTCTTGAGGAGATCCATAGTTAGCTCCAGGGCAGGGCAACTAAATTCATCAAGTATTAAAACCCTGGTGATCTTTGTCCTTCTGTAAGACTTTGACTAAGGGTTATTTTTAGCAGGCATTGAAACTCAGCTTGCCCATTTCATTATTAACCCTGTTCCTTTCTCTCTTTATTCAAGTTTCTACTTCATACACATTATCAGAGTTAGAGTCTATATTTTTCCCTATATGTTCCCTAAATCTGTGATAACCTTTGGCCACCCAGAAGGGATTAATTTCCAATTTTCAAGTAAAGATTTTACCTCTCAAACAGTATTTGACTATATGTTCCTTGTGGACTATTGCCAGCCCCTCCTTACTACCATTTTCTGGTCTCCTATCTTTGTATAGTTTAACCTTTGATCCAAAAAGCCTTCATTCTTTTTTTTTTTTTTTTTCCTGTACACGGGCCCCTCACTGTTGTGGCCTCTCCCACTGCGGAGCACAGGCTCCGGATGCGCAGGCTCAGCGGCCATGGCTCACGGGCACAGCCGCTCCGCAGCATGTGGGACCCTCCCGGACCAGGGCACAAACCCGTGTCCCCTGCATCGGCAGGCGGGCTCTCAACCACTGCGCCACCAGGGAAGCCCAAAGGCTTCATTTTTAAATGGATCATACTTCTTTTTAAAGACTATTCAAGAGCTCAAATTTAAAACACAGTTAAATATAACTTCATACAGCATTGAATAGAAATATCAAGGTGAAATTTCAGAGTGTATCAGACAAGATATTAACATTTTTATAGCTAAAATTTATGAAAATTATAAGATCATCTTCTCTGCAGTTAGATATGTTTTTGAGAAATGCTTCTAGTATATGTACAACACTCAGACAGACATACACGTGTTTCTAACAAAATACTGGAAGAAAAACCTTTAGAATAGAAGGTAGTGACCTACTCAGTTTTTTCTGTATGTTCAATCTTTGAGACTACAAAATTTCACAGGTAAAATTTTGGTTTAAAAGATAATGGAAAGTAAAAAGAAACGAAATTGAGTTGTTTGTAGTGAGGTGGATGAACCTAGAGCCTGTCATACAGAGTGAAGTAAGTCAGAAAGGAAAACAAATACCATATGCTAACACATACATATGGAATCTAAAAAAAAAAAAAGTGGTTCTGAAGAACCTAGGGGCAGGACAGGAATAAAGACGCAGATGTAGAGAATGGACTTGAGGACATGGGGAGGGGGAAAGGTAAGCTGGGACGAAGTGAGAGAGTGGCATGGACATATATACACTACCAAATGTAAAATAGATAGCTAGTGGGAAGCAGCCACATAGCACAGGGAGATCAGCTCGGTGCTTTGTGACCACCTAGAGGGGTAGGATAGGGAGAGTGGGAGGGAGACGCAAGAGGGAGGGGATATGGGGATATATGTATACGTATAGCTGATTCACTTTGTTATACAGCAGCATCTAACACAACAATGTAAAGCAATTATACTCCAATAAAGATGATTTAAAAAAAAGATAATGGGAAGTACTTATAAGAATCATTCCATATGCATGTTAAACCCTTTCCTTCATGACAAGCCATAATAAGATCATTTTTAAATATAAGCCTTGCTCATTTCTGCATGCCAGTAAGAAAAATACTGTATCGTATAATTGCTTTAAAAGAGGTCATTAAAAGTGAGAAATATATCTTTGCATGACATTTGCAGCTTTATAAAACTGCTTTATTTCCCAGTTTAGAAGAATATGCAGAAGCATACACGTCAATGCTTGAGTAAATTATGAGAGACCATATTGGCAATACTTATTTTAGAAGCATTTGTCTCTCAGTGGAATTTTGATGAATGTCTTCAATGTATATTTATGCATATTAACAACATTTGAACACCTCCTTGACTATAGTACTGCCTTTCAAATATTGAGCTCTAAAGCAGGCCTAAAAGGTTTCATTAAAGGTGATGTTTTTCATTTTATCTCTGAGCATATGCTTGCTTATTCCTCATCCAAGGTGCAGTCATCTGCATTACATAACCTATTTTGTTTCAGGATCAGGAGTCTTTTCATTTTCCCCAGAGAATCATTTCAGGTTATAAACCTAAGCTTAAGCCTTAGAAACCAATGTGTCCCATGTGAGGTAGCCTTTGGTTTGTAATCCATTCTCAACCCACTGGACAGTCAATACTAGTGAGAAATGTTCAAGAACAAGATCCATGACTTGAACATTCAAAGGACTTTTAAAGCAAAATTGACTTATTTTATTAGTAAGAGGCTACAGTTTCCCTTTATATATTCTTTTTCCACATGTGGTCCTCTGTTAGGTATGCTGCCTTTTGATGATTTACATTTAAAGGGGCATGCTAAGTATTTTTATAGGTATTTTCATCTCCCTTCATTGCTAACAGATTTGAAAAATGAAATATGTTTCCTCTATTACTGATTTTTATCACTTTCCCTATGGCAAATGTGGGTTCTTATCTGTCGACTCTTAATGAAACAGGAACATGCTGACATGTGCATTTGCTCTGTCATTCAGCCAAGAGCTGATTGTAAAATGTGCAGTGGGATCTTAGGACTGTCTATAAAGTGCCAATTCCTTCTGAGCATAATTCACAAATATGATATCACTTCTCCATGTTAACATCAAGCCGGACCATTTCCCAAATCTCTAGAGCTGCAACACAGTTCTCATCCTTTGATCTTTCTGAATGGCCTCTGCAATTCAGGAAAAGAAGAAATTATAATGGCCATGGACCATTATGGGAGCTGTCTTAAAAACTGTTCTCCCAGTCTCCTCCACCATTTCATTCAATCTCTTTAATTGGATTCTCCCAAGTTTCTGAAAGTAGGAGCTGCATCACTAACTCTTTAACACTGGATCAATGGACACATCTGCTGGATCCAGATATCATGACTTCTCGGAACTAGTGCTTTTTCCATACCTCTTCAACTCAGATTTTAACAGCAGGCATTTTTTCAAGGGAATTTTAAAGGAATTTAGGTTAAAAAAAATTTTTTTTATTTTTTGAAATCAACATCAGAAAAAGTCAAAAGCATCAAAGTGAACAGATGAAAAAACACAGATTTTATGTCTTGAGTCAAATATAATTGATATTTATTGAACTCATTATGTGTAAAGCAATGTCTTAGGTACTCAACCTGAATAACCTCATTCAGTCCTTATAACAAGCTGAGGTGGATAGTATTATCATTCCCATTTCACAGATTAGAAAAAAACTGATATTGAGTAACATGCCCAGAATCATATACTAAAAACAGGGGTCCTGTGATTAAGATTAAAACCTCTCTAAATTGGCACAGCTTCAAAACAGAAGACACTGGGCTCCTTAGCTTAGCCCTAAGAAACTAGACTCTGGGCCACTGTTTTCATTTGTTGAATAATTAGTCTTCTCTGAAGGGAATAATCTAAACTACGAACTTTAGTTCATACATCATTACTCAATTTTTGGATAATATCTACCCTCTTTATCATAAAACCTTTGTCATAACAACTGAATAAAATAATGTAAAATATAAACATAAAATTGTAAGTATTCTTAAACTGATGGACATGTATATATATACATATATGAGGATAGTATGTATATATGAGCATGAAATATATATATTTGTATTTCATCTTCATAAGAACCCTTTTTGGTAGATATAAAATTTGGTAGATATAAAATATAGGCACGTTTGGATTGCCATAAACATAGGCACGTGAATGGACAGTAAATGAAAGAGAGAGAAAGACATTTCTTCCCACTAGAAATGGGCAATATTTGTGGAGAAAATCAATCTCTGTAAAAACACAACCAATAAAGATCTTGTATATACAATCCTGGATAAATTTCAGATGTAGAAGTTGAGGATTATCTGAAAATCATAACACAAGTCATAGCCATTCTTGGACAGAACATCATGGGACAAGAACAGGTGGTAGAAATCTAAGAGGCCCAGGCCAACCAGAGTGATTAAAGAAGAGGAACCCCTCCCAGAAATGAACAAAGAGCATTCTTGAGATCCTAGCTAAGTGTTTTCGCTAAATTCTGGGAAGAAGAACAAAAAGTTTATACTAGAAATCTGGTGTATATTATTAATATGATTTAGGCATTTGTTCTAAGTTAATTGTATTAAAAAATTGGGTGTAATTATCTTCCCTGAAGTCACAAGTTTAAGGACCCATCCAGGTATTCTGTTCTAAATAAGTATTTGAATTTTATCACAATGGCAATGAAAGTAAGTGAGATAACCCCCCTGAGGCTAGTTCTAGACTTTTTGAGTCTGTATGGCTTGAAAATGACACCACTGAGGTGGTTTGTGCCAGAAGCATTCCCTTTCTGATGGGTAGAAATGGGCAGGAAAGACTGTGTTTCTGTGAGAGGCATTTCTATGCCCTGCAAGATGATGCCTTCATGATGCTGGGGCTTGGAGTGGGCTGCGGAGAGCATCTGGCCCACTTGCAATAGCTGCAGATGAACTGGAACACTTGTTTGCTTAACTCCTTTTCCATTTTGCAGCAGAAAACATTCTGAGAGCAGCTTGTTCTGAAATGTATCCTGTGTGTCAGGTTAACACAGAAGAAACAGGCAAACAGGTTGTGTTTAATGTCCTTTGATACACAGAAGACGAAACAATTAGAAAAGGACAAAGACAATATGGTTTGCTGTACTGGAAGTGAGGATCAGGAAGTCTGAGTCCCAGTGGCAGATGGATCACTAATTATATGACCTCGTACCACACTGCTTTGAGGCTCTTCCAATTCTGGATGCATTCTGTGCCAGGCCTGTCACCTCAAGGAAAAACTTCATCTGCACTATTGCCATCACCAAGAAGAAGAATTGCAACGGATTGTTCAAAATCAAGGATGCCAGCAGAAAGCCTGGTAGGAAAAGGGAATGAGAAAGCCATCTATGGCTCCTAATCATGTTTACCCAAGGAAGAAAAAAACATGTCAAGACATTTCAGGTTTGATAAAATCACAGAGCAGTTGAAAAATACTGAAAATGCCAGAAGTCCCCAAAATCTCTGCACGAGCTCAAATTGGAAGTGACAAATACCAGAACCCATAGACGAAATCCAGAGGGCCAGCAATTGATAGTGACTGATGGACAACAATCCATCAGCTCCCCTTCTGATGCTTTCCTCCAAGTTGGAGTACCCGGTGCCAAAATATCCTGTAGGTCCAGTGTTGAGTTAAACTTTAGGCCAAGGAGAGAGAAGTTATTAACAATGTTAAAATGTTAAGAGAAAATAAATGTGAAGAGGGTGTAATAGAGATTAATAGACTGATTACTTTCTTCCATTTTTATAGTTTTTAACACAATATCAGAGGCTAATTTTTTTAATGATGTATGTGTGCTACCAAAAACCAAAAATTAAATTAATAAATATTAAAAAATAGGAGATAGGGCCTCCCTGGTGGCGCAGTGGTTGAGAGTCCGCCTGCCGATGCAGGGGATACGGGTTCGTGCCCCGGTCTGGGAGGATCCCATATGCCGCGGAGCGGCTGGGCCCGTGAGCCATGGCCGCTGGGCCTGCGCGTCCGGAGCCTGTGCTCCGCAACGGGAGAGGCCACAGCAGTGAGAGGCCCGCATACCGCAAAAAGAAAAAAAAAAAAAAAATAGGAGATAACAGAAACAGGTAAGCTGTCTCTTACAGAATACTGCCGTAAGACTCATTCTTACCTGGGTATGCTAAACCAGGGAATGGTACAAAATTCTTTCTTTGCTAAATAAAGAAAGCAGGCTACAGTCAGGGTCACTGCTAGCCCATAAGCATCTTTGGTGCTAACAAGAAAAAAATGTCCCCTCTGGGCAGATAAAGCCTTGTGGATACTCGGCTTGGAGAGTGGATGATGTCTTTGAGCAAATTAGAAAACTGCAGCCCTTCCTCTATGCAGATGCAGTTCCATGATGGGTCCCAATTGACTAGGGGGCTGCAAACTGGATTTTAGCCCCCAGTTACCTACTTGGTGAGGCACTACTGTGCAGTACACTTTCTGCGCAACAGAATGTAACATCAGTGCTTGTACTTTAATCTCATTTTTATACACAAAAAGTTAATGTATGATATTTGGAAAGATATACTAACCTGTCAACAGTCTCTTGGTATCTCTGAATTGTGAAATTGTGATATTTTTATGAGTTTTATGATCTGTAATTTATATATAAAATTATACTCAACCAATCGGTATCATTACTGAAGTAAAAAAATAAATAGTAAAAACTATTATTTAAATCCCCTTTTCACTGAGGTTTTCTCTCATATCAACAATTTTGCCACTTGTTTTCAGTTTTTATTACTATCTACTGTTCCAGTTGTTATGTATTAAATGAATTCTGGTCATTGGCATTTGTCTGGCATTGTCTGATCACTGGCATTAGATATTCCTTCAGATACTGGGGTGTGGAAGAAAGCTAACTCTGAATCTTGCATCTAACACTTTCTACTTTGGTAATCTTGGTCACTTATTCCAAAACTGTTTCCTCCATCTGTAAGATGTAATATTTAGATTGCAAAATTACTAAAAAGGATACAATTACTGTATATAATGTGGCTACGCATCAGGGGTTTTAAATAATGGTAATTATTTTTTTCCAATTTCTTCAAAACTTACTTTTATTATACCCTGCACAAAAATATTAAAATCTCCTATGACTCCCGGTGGCATTAACTGGTCGCTTATCTCAGGCAAAACTACACTTTAAGTAATTCCTAAAATATGTTTGCTCAAAGAAATTTTATTTCATTTCTCCTAAGTATATGTGTCTGAATTTGTGAAGGGTTGGAATGAGAATTAGTTGAACTATTCAGAACAGGAAAGAAGTGTTTACCTAAAATATTCATAGGCACAAGTTGGCATTAAGAGTAGGAATAATTTTCATGATGGGTGATGTCACATAGAGGTGGCAGAGGCAGGAAGTGGAGAAAGGAGGTGGATGGGAGGTAGAGGGGAGATGGTGAGGCAGCCTGCACTGCCTGTCCACAGTGTCCCTGAAAATAAGCCATCAACCACTAATTTCTGGATTGCTAGCTGACTTAGAAAACAGCATAGAAAATAGCTTGGAGATAATCTTGTAGGAAGAGCCAAAGTTTTGATTTCTAGAGCCAATTCCACAATTTCTGACTTCACAATCTTTAGCAAACTCAAATTTTCAGACTGACAGTGTTGTTATCTCTAAAATTTGGGGAAAAATATTATTTTAATTTTCTGAGGATCAAAAGAGATAAATATACAAAATTGTATTTTATATACAATTTTTTATTGTAGTTGATTTACAATGTTGTGTTTTAGGTGTACAGCAAAGTGATTCAGTTATACATATATATATATATATATATATTCAGTTATACATAGATATATTCAGTTATACATAGATACATATATATCTTTTTTTCAGATTCTTTTCCCTAATAGGTTATTACAAAATATTGAATATAGTTCCCTATGCTATACAGTAGGTCCTTGTTGCTTATCTATTTATATATAGTAGTGTGTATATGTTAATCCCAAGCTCCTAACTTATCCCTCCCCCATACCTTTCCCCTTTGGTAACCATAAGTTTGTTTTCTATATCTGTGAGTCTGTTTCTGTTTTGTGGATGAGTTCACTTGTGTCATATTTTAGATCCCACATATAAGTGATATAATATGGTATCTGTCTTTCTCTTTCTGACTTCTCTTAGTATGAGAATCTCTAGGTCCATCCGTGTTGCTGCAAATGGCATTATTTCACTCTTTTTTATGGCTGAGTAATATTCCATTGTATATATGTACCACATCTTCTTTATCCATTCATCTGTCAATAGATATTTAGGTTGCTTCCATGTCCTGGCTATTGTAAATAGTGCTGCAGTGAACATTGGGGTGCATGTATCTGTTCGAATTACAGTTTTCTCTGGATATATGCCCAGGAGTGAGATTGCAGGATCATATGGTAGTTCTATTTTTAGTTTTTCAAGGAACCTCCATACTGTTCTCCACAGTGGCTGCACCAATTTACATTCCCACCAACAGTGTAGGAGGGTTCCTTTTTCTCCACACCCTCTCCAACATCTATTATTTGTAGACTTCTGTGAGTTATTATTACTTAGAGTTAGGTTGACAGTCTTCCTCTCCTGTTGACTGAAGCTTCCCAGGTGCTGAGCTAGAAGAAGACCAAGAGGAGTACAACCAAGACTGACGTTGCAGTATAGGTGCCAGGGATGTTTACTCGTTCATTCGTTAAATACTTATTAAGTACCTTCTGTATGCCAGAAATTCTCCTAAGCACCTGGGATTCAGTGTAAATAAAGCAAAGATAATACTATACCTCATGGATACAAACTATACTATGGAAAGCTCTAAAAAGGAAATTGTAGGCTGCTGCAAGATGGGACACAAGATCTGGTCAGGTAATTCTTGAAAGGACATTTAACACAAGAGCTAAATAACAAAGAGGGGTTAACCACACAAAGAGAGAGACAAAGAGTCTTCTAACAGGGAAGAATGTACAAATGCTCCTAAAATCAAAGGGAACTTTTATATTGGAGGAACTGAAAGAAGCTCAGTGAGGCCAAAACAAGGAGGCAAACAGAATGAGCCAAGACTGAGATGTAGTCAAGGTCCCATCCACGCAGCCGTTGCAGCTACACTAAGGATTTTGGTCTTGTGGCAGAATGCAGTAACCACACAGTCAGTTTGACAGGAGCAGTGGCAGTGGAGTACAAGAGAAGTGGACATATAGAAAAGATATTTATGAGGTCAAGTCAATAGGATTTCCTAAGAGTTAGGTGTAGATAGGTGACAGAGGGAGGGGGTATAATAGGTGTTTGCTAAGTTTCTGGCTTGTGAATTTTGCTGAGTAATGGTCCCTTTCGTTGGATGCCAGATTTAGGGGAAAGGTCATGAGTTCCATTTGGGCATATGACGAATTCAAAATGATTCAAGATATCTAAGCGGATGTGCCAAGCACCTAATGAAAATTTAATTCTGGCATTCAGAAGAAGAGGTCTGGGCTGAAGTATAATTTGGTCCTCATCAATGTGAAGCCAGAGGGCATGAGGATGGTATTACATAGGATAAAGAGTACAATTAGAACGGAATAACATTGCACGAAGCCTAAGATAAAACTGCTATGGTGAGTTATATGGACCTTCCTTAATCTGCTACAAAGTTAAAACTATCTCTAAAGAACAAACATCCCTAGATTGCATAGTTGCATGCCCAACCAGTCCCCAACTCAATTTGAAGAAGCAAATTGGGTCAATCGTACTTTTTTATATGTTGGAGAAACTCATGCTATAATCATCACATAGTTTTTGTTCCTTCTATTTTGTTGTTATTTGCTACCACTTTAGATTCTTAAAAAGAAATACAGCCTATTTTAGAGAGCAAATCGCTTACTAAAATCGTGCCTTGGTGCCAGAAGTGTCATTTAGCAAAATAAATGAGAAAGAATGCAAGATTCTTTTACATAAAAACGTATAAAATAGTATACCAATTAGGTAACCCTCTGAAATGCTTTTCCAAGGTTAAAAATGGAATCTCAGAATAGATGACAAATTTTCTAACCATTTAACACTGGAAACCTTTCCAATAAGTTGGTTCTAAAGATGACTAACTCTCTATTCAAGTCTTCCTCTATTCATCTCACTGCTGTCCTTTCAACTGCATAAAACAAAATCATTAATGGGGTGACCATGAAGCCTGATAGAGAAATGACAATCTCTACCTGCTCTGGTCTGTGAACACCCTTTCATTGGCCCAGCCAGGGCTGTTAAGGTGGCAAGAAATAAATGTCTATTGAATGGATCCATTTTGAGTTTGGACTAACTTGTTACTGAAACCTAATCCCACTTTAATTAATCATCAGTGAGCATTCATTTGCTTCCTTTTTAGAGTATGAACCAGGTTACTTGGAGACCATCATTAAAAGAATAAAAGAATACTTCAGTGGTAGAGCAACAGATAAGTTATTTGTGAATGATATCAGTCAAAAAAAAGGATAGTTAGATCTTTTAAACATTTTATTTTGACAACAATATAATAAGTACTTTTAAAACTGAACTAATAGTGAAAACGGGAAAAGGCATGCTAATAGAAGCTTAGAATCATAGTTGGGGAAAAAGGGAAAAAAGGAAACTCACTATTTATATTAGCCAAAAAATTTTCTAACTTATACATCCTTTAAAATTCCACTTTTAAGAAAGAATGATTTTAAATGGATGTTGATTTTCTTTTTGATAAGCAAACCAAACAAACAAGCAAGCACGGAGCCAAAAAAAATCTTTAGTCATCAACATATATTCTTTCACCAGATATTTGTTTAAAGGTATCTTTGGATTTTGAAAAGTAAATATAGGTTACAAAATTAATTTAGACATTGCCTTAATGGGAAACACAGAATTGAATGTTCCAAAGTCAGGAATTATTATAATAGGAGCTAACACTTATAAAGGTATTTGTGTCATATACTGTGCTAAGGAATTTACTACATGTTTTAGCAGATATTATAATTAACCCAATTTTTGAAATTGGGTTAAAAATCTGAACTCAGACATTTCAACCCAATAACCCAAGTTTGCTCAGAAATGGAGACTGCTTTCAAACTGAGAAGTCCAGTGCCAGAGACATATGCTTCCCCTCTGGGCTGAATTTTGTGATCCTGGGAAGAGAGACCAAAGACAGATTAGAGCCCTCAGGTTACAACACTGAAGTGCTTATACCAGAAAGGTGTGGTTTCCATTTATATATATATATATATATATATATTTTGAGTTTGAAATTCCTATAGCAAGATATTGCAATGCTAATACAGTAGTGTCCATATACTGGACACATAGGTTTTACCAAATATGTAAGTTAGCTGTGGTTTGCCTCTAAAACATATGGAGCCGCCATAAAAATAAGGGAGAAAGGCTCATAGCTAAGCTTCCCTTGGACAGGCCTGACTCACCTGGCACCCAGCAGGAATCCAGTCTCACATATCATTATATCTAACATTAATAAAAAATAACAGCAACATGACAAAAATAACAAACCTAAGATAGACTTTTATTGAAATTTGTTTAAGGAGACAGAGGAGGGAGCTAGCATCTCATAGTTCAGAGTGAAGTTCTCAAAAATCACTTAACCATCTCTACTATTTCTTTTTCTCTCTAAGCCTACTGCCAGTGTTCTTACCAGCTTCCAATGTCCCTCTTCTTTGTTTCCTCTTTCAGGCCCTCTCACCTCTATTTCCTCTTCTCTGCACTCTGAATCATCCCCTCAGTGTTTCCCTTTCTTATGTAGCACAGGGCACCCCTCTCTGGGATCTGGGATTTTGAATGTTTCTCTGGCATCTTGCTCAACAAAAAGAATCTAAGGATTTACTCATTTAAGAAGGTTCGGAGTCGTGGGGAGGAAATGTCCCTACTAATAATTTAGCAAGCTTTCCCTGGTCACCCTTGTAACAGCATTAAGATAAGCAGAGAAGAAATTTACATCCAGAGCCTTAATCTCTAACCTGCCCTGGAGTCTTTACTAATAAGTTCGCATGGTGGACTTAGATCTCCACTTTTCCCCACATATTTGGAAACATTACAATACAGAGGCACCACCATTTATACACGGAGAAACAGAATGCTTCCAGGTTCAGATGCTAACATTTTCTCTGGATCAATTCTTATTGATCCAAGCTGAGAAGGAGCAAGAGTTCTTAAATACAGAGAACGGAACATGGAGGATATGTTGGCCACATTCATCTGGGTTCCCAGGAGAGACTTTTCGTCATTATTTTCTATATCCTGTGAGAGTCACCAAAATTGAGGACTAACCTCCAGGAGGGTAGAGGATATTGTCATTTTTACTGTTGTAGTTTAATTTCTTGAAACATCTCCAGAGTTCGACTATTTTATCACATATATTCACACATGCCTCATAAGTGAGAGCATTTGTACCTTTAAATGTCTCCTGTTCACCACTGTCAATAGGAATTAAGGGGCCTTGAGTGTAGGTTTCAGTCACCCCTCAGAGTAGGCAGAGTGCTTTTGAAGTCAGAGAAAGGATTTGGATTTTACAAATCTCTGTAGGATTTTACATATCCAACATCAGGAGTCTACTGAGGTCTCTAAACCTGCCTGTGTTTACTGAGAGCCCCAAACATCGCTCCCACACTCACAGTCCCTTTCCATGATCTGCCTTAAGACCACTGGGCCTTATCTCATCACTTTCTCTTTTTGTGGGTATAAATCCCCACATTCTAAGTCATCCTCATCTCCCACACTCTGATCTCCAGGTGGCTCTGTATACTGCCATTTCTGACCCCATCTTTTATGCCTTCACAATTTGGGGAAGCCCTTTTGCGTGTTTTCTACAACTCAAAAATCTCCTGTGTCCTCATCCATTTCTCTGAGAATTTCCTTTACAGGAAATTCTAAAAATCTTTTGCTCTAAAAATATCTAGACCTTGGTTGAGAACACTGCTGCCTACATGTAATGGCTGTTTGCTTTCCCACTCCTCTCATTCCACTGGCCTGTGGGAGGGAACCCGTGTCCTCCTTAGTCCTCATTACTGGGTCAGATCATTCTTCCTCTATCCCTAAAAATGTCCAGTTTTGCATCTCATATTATCAGGATATGGTACTCCTGGACCCTTTTTACTGCCATCATCTATCGCTGCTAGGATATTGCCTCTTATTCACTAATGATTTTATTTCCTTGCCAGTGTAAATCTCTTCTACATCTTGGTAATGTCCATATCCATGTAAATGACCCATCCAATACTCTAGCCCCTTAATCCTTGATAAATTCCCTACTATCTTATCTCAACAACTTATATCCTTAGTCATACCCTTGACTTTGTCACTATAAATAACTGCAATCGCTCAATAATTTTGGTTCCAAAGATGGTACTCTCTAACCTCATCTCTCTCCTGCTCACTCTTAGTAACCCTACTTCATCAACCCGCAGTATCACCAGGACTTTCAGATCATTGATCCTATCACCTACTCATCTCTCCTTTCTCAGCTTAAATTCCATTGTCAATCATACCCCCTTCCAGGAAAATATCCTCGACTTTCTCCTCTGTCTTCCTTCAACTCTCTCACTTGGTTTTACCACCAGTCAGGTTAATTTCAACTCTCTGCAGTCAAAAGTTGCTAAAGAAAAATATACAACCATGATAACTTGTCTCACGTTAAAAACATGATCACTAACCTCAAATAAGCTCTTATTGTTGCCTAGCAATCACACTATGTTCCTTATCTCCATTTACTTAACCACTCTACCAAGATATTAATTCATACTCTCTCCTCAATCAGAAGAAAACTTCAACAAGTTCCCACTTTATCTGCCTATTGACCTCCATCTTTACCCAGATGCTCCACTTATTCTTCTATTACTGTAAATGGAAAATCCTTGTTTTTCCTTCTCTTTGGCATCATTCACAACTGTTCTGCCAGCTTAATAACAAATATTTCTTTTTGTTATTATTTCTTCTGTCTTAATAACAAATCCAATTAGTAGTATGCTTTTCTCTTTCTCTTTATAGCAAAACTTCTTTGAAGTGTTATCTTACACACTGTTTCCAATTTTATTCCTCTTTACCCAAACCTATTCTAAACAGACTTTGGCTTGCACTGCTCCATTAGAAATATTCTTAGAAAAGTCACCAAAAAACTCCACATTGCTAAATTCAAGTTCAGTCATCTTATTTGATCTGTCCACAGGTGTTGGGTTAGAGTTACAAGTATTGGTATGAATTCATAATTTTTCAACTGTATATAAACAGAGATACATGAATAGCTATATATATGTGTGTGTGTGTGTGTGTGTGTGCGCATGTGTTTGTGTACATATATACATTCTAACCTTATCTGTTGAAAGAGTCCAGAAGCCATAACACTTGTAGCAATTAGTATACTAAGAATCCAGATTTTGGTTTCTAAATACCATCCATCATTGAAAGAAACAAAGCCTCCTTAGAGAAATGGCCAAGTCTAGGACTAAGACAGGGAAACTATAAGATGAGACTAGAGCACCTTTTTGGGCCAGAAAGAAAAGAAAAGCTTAAAAAATGATAGTGACATGTGAAAGGGCAAAAGAGACAACTTGAAGAGATCCTCCATGGCCAAATTGGTGACAATTAGAGCATCAAAATAAATAAAAATTCCAGCTTACAAAACATTGAATAAAATAGGAACTCATTTTGTAGAGAAACATAAATATACATATGGTGTATATGTGATAATTTTACTGATATAAATATATGAATAAATAACTGAAGGTGAGGGCAACCCTTTATCTTAAATTGATATAAAACATCAATTTATATATATAGAATGACTGATGATGAAAATAGCCACTATTTGGCAACCAACTAACATAGTGGCTATTAATTCCAGAAGGAATTGTCAGTGGATACTAAGGCTAATTGGTAGAGGTTCGATGAATAATATGATGTTTGCACAATATGTGAATATCTCCCTGTGAATTTAAATACAAAGGGGAATAAGAGGTACAAACTACTAGGTATAAAATAAGCTACACGGGTATATTGTACAACACAGGGAATATAGCCAATATTTTAAAATAACTATAAATGGAATATAACCTTTAAAAATTGTGAGTCACTATATTGTATACCTGTAGCTTACATAATACTGTGCAGAAACTATACTTCAGTAAAAAAATTTAAATACAAATAATCACAAAAAACAAAACAAACAAACAAACAAAAAATTTAAATACAAATAATCAAATAAAAATGAGAAAATGTTGACTCTATTTTGGGTGAAGATGGTAAAGAAATCTGACAGAAACTGGACTGACACGTGAGCAAGGTTAAAATCCCCAGTAGCAGGAACAGGTTGGCCTGTGTGTCCCAGAAGATAAGGCTCTATGGAGTGCGCAGCATTACTGCTGTGGCCTTCCTGCCAAAAATGCACAGCCTGAGATGTGCGTGAGGAAACGTCCAGGTTGAGAGTATCCTACAGAAGGAAAGGTCTGTACTCTTTTAAACTGTCAAGGAATGAAAGACAAGGAAGGGCTGAGGAAGTCTTCAAGATGGAAGGAAACTGACAGGACATAACAACTAAATGCAACCTGGGTTCCTGGGTAGGATCCCTGTTGGAGTAGTTGACAAAATTGAATTGGGTCTGTGAATGAAACAGTAGTGTTTTATCACTATTCACTCCCAAATTCAAGGGGTTCTCTGGCGATTCTTTAGGACAGCGTTCTTGTTTTTGAGACATATGGGCTAGGTCTTTGGATTATTTAGGGGGGATAGGACAGCAAGTCAAGAAATGTTTGTATATATATTTTTTATATAATATATGTAAAAGCACACAGAGAGGGAGAGAGAAAGAGAAGGTGATGGAGCAAATGTGGAAAACATTCGCATGGAAGGGATGTAGGTGCTTTTATACTGTCTTGTAACTTTTCCATAGGACTGACACCATTAAAAAACAGTCCTTACTTCCTTACTATGATTTATGAGGCTCTTATGATCTAGTTCCTCATCACCTCTCTGACCTCATGTGCTATATATTCTTTACTCTTTTAATCCACTCTCCACACTTGTGCCCTGACCTGGGCCCTAGGGTGCTGATCCGTGACCACATCAACAGGTCCTCTTCCTCAGCTTCTAGTTTGCTTTGGAGAATGGGGAGCACTATCGAAACAGAAGGGTAAGATAAAAGAGGTGGGGTAGTTTATTTCCCTAGCCCTCTCCTTGCCAGGTCCCATATTGGCAGGAGTTGTGTTTCTGTGCCCAGGCCCTCAGCCCCTACTGGGGACCCTCTCCTCCATCCTCTCCTCCATCTCCAGTGGCAATTCCCTCTGTGTTTGGTAGTCCCTCCCTCCCATTCCATTTTAAGTCTAGACCTCCTTAGGGCTTTCACCATCTCCTGTTTGCCAACTCTGCTCAACTTTATAAATACCCCCTCATCAAATTCTCAGTTATCTTGTGGGATTGTCCACATCTCCTTGCAGGATCAGAATGATACACCTTTCCTCTTGTTACTCTGCCCCCATGCATACTGTTCCATCTACATCCTCCTCGCTGCTGGTACTTGGATCTGCGAGGTACAGCTTCTGTTTCTTCTCCTTGCAATATTCTTTCCCCAGATATACACGTCTTGCTTCCTATTTTTCTTCCTGTCTTTAATCAACAGTGATCTTCGCAGTGAGACTTAGAATTTCAACCCCTGACATTTCCTCCTGGCTTTCTCCACAGCACTTATTACTCTCTAACATAGTGTATATTTACTTATTTGCCTATTTTATGTCCATTTCCTCTTTAGAATACAAAGCACAGAAAGGTAGGAACTTAGGTCTTTTTTCATACTAGTATATACTCAGAGCTAAGAACAGGGCCTGGCACACAGTCAGAGCTCATTAAATATCTCTTCTTGAATAAATTGTATCTATGTGCCCAACATGTTGGTAATGAATGAATTTTTTCAACTAATGACTAATTGATTTACTGACTGAACATATGAGTAAACTTTAACACGTGGAATCAGAGAATCGAAGGGATGAGTGGAACTTGAGAATCATTGGCTTCAACCTTCTAATTTTGCAGAGAAGCAGAATGAGGCCCAGGTTTTATGACTTATAGTGAAACCCAGCAACTGTCACACCACAAGTGAGAAGCAAGGTTGAGATGATTATCCAGCCCTCTGACCCCTGAGTCCAGTGCCCTGCCACACCCATAGACTCATTTTAGAAAAAGAAATAATAAAATATATTTCATATCATTCTAACTTTTATTTTATATACAGATATTGATCAGAATATTCAAGTAAACCACCCTGAATCTTAGATTAGTGTCACAGTCATTTTCAGGGCTTAAGCTTAGGTAGCTTCTGGCATTAGGCTGGTTTATTGTCAAAGCCCCTGTAACTTGTTTCTCGGCTGTTCTATATTACTTCTCAGCGTATGAGCCAAGGGTGATCTTTTTAATTCCACTAAGCTGCTGAAGCTAATAAAAGTAAAGGTCTTTTTGCCTCTCTAACATTCCTCTTGCTGCAGAAATGTTTTTCTATGTTCTCTTGCACTAAATCCTCTTGTTTCCTAATTTCCAGAGGATGGAAAGCCAAAAGAAAAAGAGCATTTGTGCCCAGCCCCTACTGGAACAGGGGAAAATAGTTTCCAAACTATTTCTATTTTTAAAATAGATTTAGAAAGTAGAAAATCTCTTTAACTTCAATCTTCCTACATTATTTGCCATTTTAAAATGACTCAGAAACAATCTTCACTTTTGGAATAGGCAAAAGAGGAATTCTGGGCTTTTGTTGTTGATTCTGGTGGTGGTGATGGACCATCTGTTGGTTTATAATCATTGTGTACCTTATAGAAGAATGGACTATCTTTTTTTTTTGAACTATCTTTTAAAAACCAAACATTACTAATGGTTTTGGCCTGAGAGAAAAATAGTGATAATTCAGTAATTTGGTCTTATTTTCCATTTAGAAGTAAAGAAACTAGAAAAAAAATAGCTTGTTTAGGGTCACATAGCTAGAAAGTGATAGAATTTGGGTTTTAATTCAGGTCAGTCTGATTCTAATATTTAAGCACTTTTGACTATGTTAATGGCCATATAGGAGAATTATCATTCCCCTGAAGAGCAATACCAATTGTTTCTAAACTAGTATTCTTAAAGAACTTTTATATTTTTTTAAACATTTAAATTGGATTCCAGAAGCACAGATTCTCAAGACTGAAAGCCTCTGAGGTCATCTAATTGAACCTTTTTCTGGTAGCTTCAGTCTCTTACACACTATCCGGGCAACTGAGCATCTGGTCTCTTATTGAACAACTCAAGTGATGGGGAACTTAATCATTATATCCAAAGTAGGTTTCAGTGTAACTCTAATTATTAGAATAATCATTTGTTTTGATATAAATTCTGTAGCTCTAAAACTTTTGAGTCATGGTCTTTAGACCCACGACAAGCTCATAAAATGTATGTTCTAATTCTCTGATTATCAACCTGGTAGACAGTAGAATCAGAACAGAACACAATACCATAAAACCTCACTCTCATATATATGGGGAGGGGGTGGTCCAAAAATTCAAATGCAGGTTGGTGATATTACCAATTTAATGAAATATCCATGATGAGCCTGGAGTCCAAAGTTCTCTCTTGTGATGCCTATCCACCTAGGTCCCTGCTGTGCTTTGGTGCCACCTAGTGGTGGATACTATGTGACAGATATTGTGATGTGTGCCCTGAGTATTCAGTTGGTTAGTCTAGTAAAAAGATAGACTTAAACAATGACACAAATAAGTATGTTTTAACAAATTACAATAATTCCACAGAAAAATAGGAACAGTGATACAGAGAATAAAACAAAATATTTAATTGAGGGTAGAAGTTAGGGAAAGCCTCTGAGGAAGTAACATTTAAAACATGATTATAGGAGTCAGTCTTAGATGTCGTTAAAGGAAAGGGAAAGAGCAGGTGCAAAGTTTCTCAGGAATATAGAAACAGGATATTTTTTAAAATTGCAAGAATCTCAGTGAGGTTGACAATTTGTTAATAGGAGGAAGATGAGACTGGAGAGGTAACCTGAACTTGAAGCATTCTGAAGAGATTTGGGGTTCTCAGACTGCAATGGGAAGCCATGAAGGTCAAGACTCATATTAGATCGAGAGCCGGGATAAAAGCAAGAACACCAGTTAGGAGATTATTGCAGTGGTTCAGGTAAGTGGTGCTCGTGGCTTGAACTAGAGTGGTGGCAATGGAGAGAGAGAGAGACATGATGGCTAAGTCGAGGAGAATTTGCTTTCTGTTGATTTTATTGTAGGTATTTTCCCTTTTTATATTTATGTCATTTATGAACATGCCCTGCATTTTTAATGAATAAAATGAGGTATTTAGAAGTATTATTGGTTGAACAAAACCAAAGTTTTTTTGGTTTTTTGCTGTGTTTTGTTGGTTTCGTTCCCTAGACAGTTTGTCAGAGATAGCTCTCTAAGTTGCAGTTATATCTATTAAAATTCTAGCATTATTTGTGTCATCTTAAAAAATACGAGGAAACACTGCAAGGTTTCTGACATCAAACTTACCATCAGACCTTCAGGCAGATGCTATAGAACAGAATGGAAATGTGGGCTAGAAAAGAAACACTTCTTCCTTCCCTATTCCCCAAATTTTGGTTGTTTATCTAGCTTCCTCTCAGATGTGAGTGAGAAAAGTGCATATAGAGGCAATATAAATTAATGCGTAAGAACACAGGCTCTGATGCAAGACTGCCCGATCTCCATCCCAGCTCTACCCCTTACTTGGGCAAGTTACGTAATCTCTTTGTACCTAAGTCCTACGTCTGTAAAATAAAGATAAAGTGGAACCCATTTCATAGAGTTGTTGAGATGGTGAAATGAGTAATATACGTAAGGTGTTTAGAAAAGTGGCCTATAGGTAGTGCTAAAAATACTAGCTTTTAAGTTTGTGAAAGATCAGTGTGTAGTTGTTTATTAAATACTTTGAAAATAAAATTGTCATCAATAAGAGGGTTGTATATTTAGAGTGAGAATAGAAGTACAGTGTTTCAACTTTTTCTACCTTCTACCTGGAGTTGAGTCACATACCGGAAATACTTTCTTGCCAACTTGAACACCCAAAAAATCCAAGATCAGCAAAAGGATAAAATGAAGAACAGGGAAAATGAAAGAAATGTCTAGGGTTTCCACGTATATCCCTTTTTCTATTAAGAATCTGAAGAGGCTCTTGGTGGATGTTTTCAGTTTCTCCAAAAATGAAAAGCTGTTGGAAGGACCTTTACATTTAAGAGTATTTTGACAACCTTAATCAGTGGTTATAAATAAGAAAGAAAATAAATAAGACAACACTCTCAATAAAAGTCATGGACTTGGGCTTCCCTGGTGGCGCAGTGGTTGAGAGTCCACCTGCCGATGCAGGGGACACGGGTTCGTGCCCCGGTCCGGGAGGATCCCGCATGCCGTGAAGTGGCTGGGCCCGTGAGCCATGGCCGCTGAGCCTGCGTGTCCTGAGCCCGTGCTCCACAACGGGAGAGGCCACAGCAGTGAGAGGCCCGAGTACTGCAAAAAAAAAAAAAAAGTCATGGACTTTGCAGTGACTAAACTTAAATAGAAATAAAGACAAACTCTTCACTGCATTTTCTCTTAAAGACTTTTAAGAGATGCTAAAAAATAGTTTTTGTCTTCATAACTGAGTTGGATTGTAAACAACAGTGTGCAAGAATAATATTTCCCATGATGGCACTCTGATTTTTTTTTTTTTAACCAGTAGACCGCTTTGGCAATAGCCAAAACATTCAGGAATAACTGTTAACGACATAGCCAGATGTGTCTTAGAGAATCAACTGTCTGGCCAAACCACCAAATGCTGCAGAAAGGGAGAATGAGCTCAGCAGGTAGAAAAAATTCCATCATGCATCATGTATGCTAGGAATATTATTGTGACTCAGTAGTGTAGTCTTTATTTCCTATTGGGTTTAAAACTATTTCTGAAAGAAGCCTGTTTTTCCCAGTGCTTCTACAAGATAACAAACATACCTTTCTAGGTCCCATCCTAGTATCCTGAAAATATCCGTGTGTGTTCACAGTGCTTGATTCATTCCCAGGGTGCGCTGTACTCACTGTGATTCTAGGTTATTATTACAGAAAAGTGAACATACGTTAGTCATTCAAATGTATTGTTATCTAGTGAGCCATTCTACAACAGTTCGCTTATTAAGAACTGATTTTTAAAACAAATTAGTCTTTGAAGATATTTCTTTAAAGAAAAACTAGTTTATCCTTACACACTTCTCCCACTCTTCTTCCCACCTCCTCATGCTTACATTGGGGGTTCTTCACCAGAGGAGTCTTCTCTCTGCCCCTCTCACTCCTCAGAGGAGGAAGACGATTTATCTGACTGGAAAGTTTGGAAGCTCATTCAGGTCAATTTCTCTGTTTCTCTCTCTCTATGTTCTTTCTTTCTCTCTCTCTCTCTCTCTCTCTCTACCTCTCTACCACCCCCCCTCTCCGCCACCCTCAGCTAGATACTGACAGGATGATGCATTCTCAGCTGTATCTTTTTCTGCAAGAGCTTTTCTTGCCTGTAGTTATTTTGCAATCTCATCTTCTTTCTGCCACACAGTAAACTTATCGTGTTAGGTTCTCTCAGGGGGTTGGGGAAAAGGAATGAGAGGGATCTGGCAGTTTATTTTGAAGAGAGTAAATTCAGCTCAGAAGCACATAAAGAAGCCTACTCGAGTTGTTAATGATGGTAAGTACCTAATTTCTAGTGGGGGCAATGCACTGGCTTATAAAGTATCTTGAGCATTTGGGCGAGATGGGACAATTGTAATTACAAGGTCTGTGAAGCCGATCAGTGACTGCTCCATGCCATTTATGCACCAAGGGAAGAAAATGATAGTGTCAGATGAGTTAACTCTCAACTCAGGTCCACATATGAAAGCCAAAAGGCCTCCACGGTAGCATCTAAAAACCTCTTCATCTCCTGAAGTCGGAGGGAGACTATTTCAAAGTTCAGTGCCAGGACCTGGTTTTCAGACTAGCAGATTTACAAAGATTGTTGAATTGACAGCCCTCAAAATCTTCTATGTTAATGTCAGAACCCTGATAAAGAAGGAGGGAGATCCTGACATACCAGATGACAGTATGTAGGTGGCTGTCCTTGGGACCTACACTCCCAGATTTACTCTGAACCTTCTAAGCCAGAAAGAGTGTCTTCCTCCTGTAGCTATAAAATAGCACCCTTTTCTTGCTTGGAGGCCATTTAAGAGCCTCATGTGAGGTGTATGCCTTGCAAGATGATTCTGGCCCTCCTCAAAATCTGCCCTGGCTTCCTTCATTGCTTCTAAACCACTAACTAGATTCAGTCTTAATATGGCCTGACCAGGGACCTATTAGCCCTACTTTGGGAGGAAATGGATTATTCATCAAAAAGACCTCAAGACCTAGCTAACATATATTAGCAGGGACCAAAAGAGCATGCTGGGTACTAAATGAGGATATCCTATGTTTTAGGGTTTAATGTCCCAGCAATAACATCCACAGTTATTGCTACAGTTATTGCTAAGAGGCTGCTAATATAGCTCTTGAAGTTGGGGGAAAAAAATGATAGCTAGAAAAGCTAGAATGGCATGGATGAATGTTGAGGAAAGGCTCAGAAAATTAGTCATGTCCAAATGGATTTATTTTGCATAGGACCAGAGAATTATTGACTGTGATCCTCTGAAGGTCCCAAAAGAAACTTCCATTCACTCTACTCATAGGAATCTGCTAGTAACACAGAACCAGCATTGTTGAGGAGCTCAGTGGTGGCTTCCCTCTTTATGCAGAGCCAAGAGTATGCTTTACTCTTACGGATCTGGGTTCCCTGGAAATGATGGGAGTCTAGACTAGCAAAGTCCAGGTGGCAGCACTTAATTATCAGAGTCAAGATTGATGTAATTACTGTGATAGGAGCCAACATCGGAGGCAACCAGAGAGCCCTGACCCATAGGGATCAGTCAATGATAACAGTTAATAGAACATGGTGATCCTAGGGTCAAGATAGATGGACAGCCAACAAGAGTATTGCCTAATATCTATAATAAAAATGATCATGAGTGCAGAGACAGAAGGCTTATGGCAGCCACTGTAAAGTTGTGATCTTTTGCCAATTTCCAGAACTGAGCCTATTCTCAGACCTGGAACCCAGAGATTTAAGAAAAGACTGGGTCCCCTTGAGGAATGATTCTGAAATGCCTGTGCAATGTTTACGGTGTGATTCTTCCAGTCCTCCTTCTTAGGGACATATGACCATTTCCCCAGGTAACATGCATTCACTGAAGAAAAGACAATATTCAAAACTTTCAGGGGTAGTTTGATACAGGATCTAATGACTCTAATATGGGGAACAAAAACATCATCATGGCTCCCCTGTGAAAGTGCAGATGCTGGTGATAAATAGTATCTTGGCTCAAAGTTTTTCTCACAGTGGGACCAATATGTCATTTTCCTGGTCTCTGAGTGCATAATTGGTATGGATATACTTGGTAGCTGGCAGTACACTCAGGTAGGTGTCCTGGCCTGTGGAGTAGGAGCCAGAAGGAGACGAAAAGCCAAGTGGAAGCACTTGAACTTGCTGACTCTGGCTAAGATAAGAAATCAGAAGCAATATGTTATCCTAAGTGGAGTTGCAGGGATTAGTGCTACTCTCAAAAACATAAAAGAATACAAGTTCCCATTATATCCCCAGTTAACCTGCCAGCAAAAGGGAGATAAATTATGGCCAATGATGTGAACTCATTTATTGGGTAACATGGACAGCTCTCAGATTTGAATGGGGCTTTTCTGTAGGATCAGGCTGCATTACAAGACTGCTGCTTCTTGGGCCATATATCATGGGAACTTCTGTGGTGTTAGAGATTTCTAGATAAGGGTACCATGTACGTTTTCTCTGAGCCCCAAGAGAAGAGTCACAGCACAGACACCCTACACTTCTGCAGCAAGATGATGCCATCTGCAACAGGGAACTATTCATCATTTGAGAAGTGGCTCCTAGCATGCTACTGAACCCTAATAGAAGCTTGGCTTCTGACTTTGGAGCATCAAGTGATTATATGATGGAGATGCCCATCCATATCTGGATTTTGTCAGAGACACTCAGTAATAAGATTGAAGGGTAAAGCATAGGATGGAAGTGATACATTCAAGTTTGTGCCTAAGGGGACCTGGGGAAGATAAGAAAGCTACAGATGATCCAGATTTTCCCATCAAGACACCTTTGCCTATTGCATTGATGTCAGTCCCACAGCATACTTATGGCTTTGGTGGGGGGAGTCCCTATGATTGGCTGACAGAATGTGATGGGTTCAGGTTGTCATGTTGGTAAAATTCAAAAGTGTATTGCTGCTATACTGCAATTCCACTCAAGACAGCAGTGAGATGAAACCCTCCTGTGGGCAGAGCTTTGTATAGTATACCTGGCCATCAAGTAGGTATAGAAGGGAAGTAGTCTGAGTACATGTGCATAATTGGTATTCCTGACAAGGCTACATCCATGGCAACACAGTACTTGAAAAATCAGCCTCTAAATGGAATAGTCATAGTGTCAGGGATAAAGGTTTACACAGGATGCCAATGCTGCCAAGATAGAACAGGGTTACTACCAGTGTTGAATTTCAACCAATCAAAAAAGAATTGATGTTAAATCCCAATATGGCACCATTCCTCAAGAAACAAAACAGCCACTTGGTGGCAAGTTGGGTAAATCTTTCAGCCTGGAGGGGACAACAATTTGGGTTTACAGAGATCGATCCATGATTGAATATGTTTCTTACATCCCTTCCCATACTACCTTGGCCATCACCACTATTTGACGGCTCAGAGTTTCTGACTTATAATCATGGAATTTCACATAACATCACCTCAGAGGAAGAGGCCCATTTTGTGACAAAGCAGGTGTGATATTTGGCATATGCCCACTGGTCCTAACACATACATCATTATTCATAAGCTGCCAACCCAATGGAACATCAGAATGGCTTCTTCAGTGCATAGCTAAAGTTTCAGCTTAAGAATAATACCATCAAGGGGCTGGGGCATTGTTCTTCAAGATGCAGCATATATTTTGGACCAATAGCCATTACGTGGTTCAGCATTCCCAATATATAAGATACATGCATCCAGAAATCAAGGTGAAGAAGCAAGAGTAGCCTTCCTCACCATCAGTCCAAATGACCCACTGGGGACCATTGTGCTTCCTGTTCCTGAAACTTTAAGGTTTTCTGGACTAGAGCCCTGGTTCCTGGGGGAAATGGGATTACTTTCATCATGTGACAGAAGTATGAGTTCCATTATACCTAAAGATACAACTTCAGCTTGGTTGTTTTAGATTTATCATACCAATAGACCAGCAGGCAGAAAATAGCTTGTTATACTAGCAAGGATAATTAACCCTGTTTATCATGAGGAGATAAGAGTTGCTGATACATAATTGGGATAAGGTAGAATATTTTTGGAATTTGTGGGTTCACTGGGGAACCACTTCTTTCTTCCATGTCTGGTGATGATCATGCAGGACATTTATAGCAACCTGACAAAAGAGCACAAAGCCAGTTCAGAGCACAAAGCCATCTTCATCCAAAGATGAAGATACAGCTTACCCAAGAAGCATGCAACCTAGACTAGCAGAGGTGTTGGCTAAGGTGACAGAGATGTACAATGGGTGGTTAAAGAGAAAAATGATATTATTTGTTGCCTTGTAACTAACTGCTACAGAAAAATAATATAGCTGGTCCTTCTAATCCACATCTTGTAAACATTTACTTTAAAAATGATGACTGGCTACCACCTTGAAGAATGAGTTTGAGAATGGAATAAACTTGATGAGAATCTTGAGTAGGTCTGAGGGATGCAAGAGGTGAACTGTAGTAAATGATGTCTAAGATTTTTATTAATATCTTCATTCTGTTGATGGGCAAACTGAGACAAGATGGCAGAAACTCATCTAAGGTAACCTAGTTAGTGATTTCTGGGAGGAAGGTTTTAACCTAGATCTTCCCCACAGGGAGCTTCCAATTAGAGCTAAAACATTTGGCTACAATTTTTGGCCATATATAAAATCAATTGATTTTTGACAAATAAGCCAAGGCAGTTCAATGGAAAAAGGATAATCTTGTCAACAAATGGAGCAAAAACAATTGTATAGCCATATACACAAAATAGAATAAAGAGAGAAAGGAGAAAAATGAAAAATAAAAATAAAAATGATAAAAAAGAGAATCCACCTTCACCTTATCCCACATACAAAAATTAACTTAACATAGATCCAAGACCTAAATGTAAATTAAAACCATAAAACTTTCTGGAAGAAAATCTTAATGACCTTGGACTTGGCAAATATTTCTAAAATAGGATACAAAAATGAATTATAAAGGAAGAAATCAATAATTGGACTTCATCAAAATTTTAATTTTGCTCTTCAAAAGGCATGACATAAAAATGATAAGACAAACCAAAGATTAGGAGAAAATTACATATGTATATATTTAGATTATATATAGACTCTTATTCTAGAGTGTATAAAGACTCTTACCATTCTGTAATGAGAAAGCAACTGGTAGAACATGGACGAAAGATTTGAACATACACCTCACCACAAAAGATAAAATAGTAAAGATATAGTAAAGATGCACACAAAAAGATGCTCCACATCACTAGTGATTTGAGAAATGCTATTAAAATCATATTCAGATACCATTACATAGCAAAAATTTAAGACTGACTATACCTACTGTAAATAAGGATATAACAGAACAAAAACTGTCATATACTGCTGGTAGAAATGTAAAATGGCACATTTTTGGAAAACAGGTTGACAACTTCTTGAAAGTTAAATATATACCTACGATATGACCCAGCCATTCCACCCCCAAACATTTACTTGAGAGAAATGAAAGTACACTCCCATACAAAGACTTGTACACAAATGTCCAAAACAGTTTTATTTTTAATACCAATACCTGGAAACAACATAAATGCCTATCAACAGATGAATGGAAAAAAGTAAATAGTTGTAAATTCATATGATAGAATAGTATTCAGCAATAAAAAGGAATAAACTATTGATATATACAACAATATAGCTAAATCTTGAAATAATCATGATAAGTGAAAGAAACTAGACAAAAAAGAATACAAACTAAATGATTCCATTTATAGGAAATTATGGAAAAATGCAAACAATCTATTGTAAGAGAAAGTAGATCAGTGATTGATTGAGAATGAGATGTGGGAAGAAAGGATATTTTACAAGGGGGCACAAAAAAACTATTGGGGGTGAAGGGCATGTTCATTATCATGATTGAGGTGATAGTTTCATGAATATACACTTATGTCAAAATGTACCAAATTGTTTACTAAGTATATGCAGTTTATTTTGTGATAGTTGTACCTCCATAACTCTCTTTAAAAAAAATCAAATTATACCTCAGTAAAGCTGTTCAGGATGTCCTAAATGACAGGAACTCTACCCTATATTAAGGATATTATAAGGAGAAACAAACACAAGTAAATGAAGTATTTAGTAACTTGAAGTTGTGTCAAGACTTGGTGTACCTGCCTGTCCACCTAGTTTGCCTTTGTGGATGCTCTAGGGAGGAATTTGGATTTGTGATGCAGACTAAGAATCAGGACAGAGGAAAAGAATGTGAATTGTCAACTGGTCAACGCAAGCCTGTATTCTGTACACCTAGAAAGCTGATCACTCCTACTCATTCCTACCTATTGCTTCTCCCACTAACTCTAGTCAAACTGGAGTAAGTAGAAATTTTATGGTTAACATATCCATATTGTTTGCCTGTTCTGCTCAATGACAAAACAGTGAGAAAGGAACCATGGCCTAGCAGAAGAGAATCTAATTGCTCCCCTATGCCCTGTATCAATTAGTTAAGGTTTGGAGACCAAAAGCTATCTAGAGTATTCTCATAGGTTTACAGGTTCCAGTCCACCACGAGAGTGGAGCGAAAGGCGGATCAATTCTGTTCAGTGCTCATCTCAGCAGAACTTTTCTATTCCTTCTCTAGCAAGGTGCACACATTAAGAAAGATCTTTGTGAGACTTACCATGCCTCTACAGATTCGTGTTGTCCAAGATTGACTTTAACTCAACTGCCCTTTCCTGCTAGAGTAAATAAGGTAAAACTTAATGATGTGGAAAGCTTGGTGAAATTTTGTTCCAGCATCCCAAAACTGAGATGGTAAGGAAGTCATTTCCTGATAATAAGCACAGTAAAATATAAAAGTAAAGCCAATCAGCCTGAGAAGCATTTCTAAAAAGGAAGGGCACGAAAGAGAAGATAAATCACCCTTGGGTGCCATAGGAGGAGTAAAGCAAGTAAGACTTGGGAGTTTGTGTTTGGTGATATTCTTATTATAACTGCCCACTCTGGTGAATAGTACATTTAATTTTTATTACCAAATTCAGCCTTCTATTCTTGCTCTGATAAGCGCTGTCTTAAGAACTAGCTTGTAGGAGTCAAGTGGATTGACTTTTGGACTTGGTGTCCTGAGGCATCTTAAGAACTTTGTCCCTTCATATTGGGAATGCAGAGGAATATGTGATGGATGAAGTACTGATAGCAGTGCAATGGCAGATTTGGGAGTAATAACATTTTGCTTTATTCTTTCTATTTTTAAAATAAATCATATTTATCATAATATGTTTCCCTTTTTCTTTTCTTCACTTTGGTGGGATTGATCCATTATATTTTTCCTTTTATTGTCTTCTTCTGGTAACTTAAAAGTACTATTACAAATTTCTATTTTTCTAGTGATTAACTTCCTATTTCTAAACACTAATATTTCATTCTGTATTTCTCAATTGATACAACAAATTTAAATAATATCACCCCAAATACTTAATTCACCAAGCAGCAAAGAAAGTTGTTGGAACCCAACATCCATTGATTGTCACAGGTAGGGAAGTGGGCAATGGGGACATGTGACAGGTGACAGTCTGAGTGAAAAGCACCCATTCATAGGTGGCTGTGATGGGAGGTGGGAGGTAGAAGGTTAGACAATGGCCCAAAGGTAAATACAAGAGTCAGTGGCTCCGGATGCCTTTGTTCTTCTGCTACTTTTGATTACCTGCGTTTTCATTCAGTCCCTGCTACACTGCTACTACAATTTTGTGATTATATTAGGTCCTGCTAAATAAATCTTCTATAAATGATCTTTTGGATTTGGGAGATTTTTTGTTTTTGAGGTCATCTTTATCACCTTTTGGAATTTCAGAGTTTTCAGATCTTTTGGGTTTGGAGATCAATTTGTTCCTGTCTGCTTTACATCTTTCGGGGATTCCCCATTTTCCTGATCTTGCTGTGTCAACCCTTCCTATTTTCCAGGGTCACCTACGAATTAGACTTGATATTTAATCTGTCATTTCAGCTGCATTTTAAGAGGAAGGCAAAGTCATCACACACATGGCTATTGGGATCTCTGTAATAAAATCCAGAGGAAAAAATTGATTAAATGAAAAAGCAATAGATAATTGGGGTTTATTTATATTTTCTTTGAGAAATGCAATAGGTATGTAAAGTTACCCAAAGTTTCTAGAAGTAGTGTCATAGATTTGAAAATTATATAACTCATAGTCATGACTCTATTTAATGCAAATACAGCACAGACATTTAGGAGATATTATTTTAAAATAATTGTTGCTGTAAGAGCCATTCAAGGAAGAGATAGTCCTTCTGACTTCTTGCATTTATTATCTTTATTCTCTTAGGTGCTTGCTTTTCCTTTTCTTTTTTTAAATTTTATTTTATTATTATTTTTTTGAAGCCTTTATTTAATTTATTTTTTTAACATCTTTATTGGAGTATAATGGCTTTACAGTGGTGTGTTAGTTTCTGCTTTATAACAGAGTGAATCACTTATACATATACATATGTCCCCAGATCTCCTCCCTCTTGCATCTCCCTCCCTCCCACACTCTCAATCTCACCCCTCTAGGTGGTCACAAAGCACCGAGCTGATCTCCCTGTGCTATGTGGCTGCTTCCCACTAGCTATCTATTTTACGTTTGGTAGTGTATATATGTCCATGCCACTCTCTCACTTTGTCCCAGCTTACCCTTCCCCCTCTCCGTATCCTCAAGTCCATTCTCTAGTAAGTCTGTATCTTTATTCCTGTCTTGCCCCTAGGTTCTTCTGACCATTTCTTTTTTCTTCTTCTTTTTTTTTTTTTAGATTCCATATATTTCTGTTAGCATACAGTGTTTGCTTTTCTCTTTCTCACTTACTTCACTCTGTATGACAGTCTCTATGTCCATCCACTTCACTATAAATAACTCAGTTTCGTTCGTTTTTATGGCTGAGTAATATTCCATTGTATATATGTGCCACGTCTTCTTTATCCATTCATCTATTGATGGACACTTAGATTGCTTCCATGTCCTGGCTATTGTAAATAGAGCTGCAATGAACGTTTTGGTACATGACTCTTTTTGAATTACGGTTTTCTCAGGGTATATGCCCAGTAGTGGGATTGCTGGGTCATATGGTAGTTCTATGTTTAGTTTTTTAAGGAACCTCCATACTGTTCTCCATAGTGGCTGTATCAATTTACATTCCCACCAACAGTGCCAGAGGGTGCCCCTTTCTCCTCACCCTCTCCAGCGTTTATTGTTTCTAGATTTCTTGATGATGGCCATTCTGACTGGTGTGAGGTGATAGCTCATTGTAGCTTTGATTTGCATCTCTCTAATGATTAGTGATGTTGTGCATTCTTTCATGTGTTTGTTGGTAATCTGTGTATCTTCTTTGGAGAAATCTCTATTTAGGTCTTCTGCCCATTTTTGGATTGGGTTGTTTGTTTTTTTGTTATTCAGTTGCATGAGCTGCTTGTAAATTTTGGAGATTTATCCTTTGTCAGTTGCTTCATTTGCAAATATTTACTCCCATTCTGAGGGTTGTCTTTTCATCTTGTTTATGGTGTCCTTTGCTGTGCAAAAGCTTTGAAGTTTCATTAGGTCCCATTTGTTTATTTTTGTTTTTATTTCCATTTCTCTAGGAGGTGGGTCAAAAAGAATCTTGCTGTAATTTATGTCATAGAGTGTTCTGCCTATGTTTTCCTCTAAGAGTTTGATAGTATCTGGCCTTACATTTAGGTCTTTAATCCATTTTGAGTTTATTTTTGTGTATGGTGTTAGGAAGTGTTCTAATTTCATTCTTTTACACGTAGCTGTCCAGTTTTCCCAGCACCACTTATTGAAGAGGCTGTCTTTTCTCCACTGTATATTCTTGCCTCCTTTATCAAAGATAAGGTGACCATATGTGTGTGGGTTTATCTCTGAGCTTTCTATCCTGTTCCATTGATCTATATTTCTGTTTTTGTGTCAGTACCATACTGTCTTGATTACTGTAGCTTTGTAGTATAGTCTGAAGTCAGGGAGCCTGATTTCTCCAGCTCTGTTTTTCTTTCTCAAGATTGCTTTGGCTATTGAGGTCTTTTGTGTTTCCATACAAATTGTGAAATTTTTTGTTCTAGTTCTGTGAAAAATGCCATTGGTAGTTTGATAGGGATTGCATTGAATCTGTAGATTGCTTTGGGTAGTAGAGTTATTTTCACAATGTTGATTCTTCCAATCCAAAAACATGGTCTATCTCTCCATCTATTTGTATCATCTTTAATTTCTTTCATCAGTGTCTTATAATTTTCTGCATACAGGTGTTTTGTCTCCTTAGGTAGGTTTATTCCTAGATGCTTTTCCTTTTCTTTAGTGCACAAACATGCACCTCTGTCAACCACAAATCTGCATTCATTCAGTACCTGTTTTGTTTTCTATCAATACATTGGCTCGATTCACTAAGTTCTCACTTTCCACTGTGCATTGCTATGTTAGAGGAGTGTGGTGCATACACTGTGTGTGTTTTCCCAACATTTCACCACCCACTGCTCCTTGTCATTAATTGAAAGGAAAAAATGGAAGTTAACAGGAACCAGAGTTGATGTGGCACATCAAGTTAATGAAGTGGAGGAAATATGAAGATTCAGGAGATGAAGGAAGATGCACCCCATAGATTGCAGAAATAACTACTCTGAATTGGATAATTTCCCAATACTCTTTTGATGCAAATTCTTAAAATATCTAGGGCTGTGTATAAAACCACAAAGTAATTAGAAATCCAGAAAAATTAATGGAAATAGATTCATTTTGCTACAGAATGAAGAGAATCAGGGGTTTGGAAAGAGGGAAAAACATTGTTGTAAATATGAAAGAGAATTAAGAAATATTAATTTTTCTCTTTATTATCTCAAAAGGCAATTATGGTATGATGTAGAAGGTCAATGTTGCAGTGCCATAAAATTTTATAACCAGGAGACATCAGCTAGTATATAGCTATAACCACCTATGCATATAAACCTAGACAAAGCCATCTCTGCTGATGTAACAGTTCTAATATGTTTCTATTTTTTTTAGTAACTAGGGAAACAATTCAAGTGTAGGGAAAACAGTATCACTGAGTAAGATATTTTGATAAGCTTTTTAAGGGGAACAGTAGCACCTCAGGTTAGTTCCCAGGTTCATAGGTGAAAGAGGAAGCAGCCTGCAAAATAAAATGTAGTGGGAGGGAAGTACAGGGATGCTCAGTGTTGCACCAAGGGTCATGAAGATGATTAGTGTGGCTAAGGAAAGACTCTCCCAAGACCAGACCTATCTAATAAGAATTTACCATATAATTCATTACTGATTTTGATTTAATTCTTTCCTCCTTCTCAACTATACAATTGTCAGCAAATCTCAATTCCTCACTATTGCTTTTTTCAAATGGGTTGTTTCCACTTTTAAACTTACATATTAAAAAACATATTTAAACTTTCATGTAAAGCAAGGTAATCTATAAAGAAAATCAAAATGCTGTGGAAAGCCAAAAGCTTGTAACTTCAATCAATCCAACTTTTTTTTTTTTTTTTTTTTTTTTTCTTTTTTTTTTTTTTTAATTAGTTTCTGCTTTATAACAAAGTGAATCAGTCATACATATACATCTGTTCCCACATCCCTTCCCTCATGCATCTCCCTCCCTCCCACCCTCCCCATCCCACCCCTCCAGGCGGTCACAAAGCACCGAGCTGATCTCCCTGTGCTCTGCGGCTGCTTCCCACTATCTATCTACCTTACGTTTGGTAGTGTATATATGTCCATGCCTCTCTTTCGCTTTGTCACAGCTTACCCTTCCCCCTCCCCATATCCTCAAGTCCATTCTCAAGTAGGTCTGTGTCTTTATTCTCGTTTTGCCCCTAGGTTCTTCATGACATTTTTTTTTAAATTCCGTATATATGTGTTAGCATACGGTATTTGTCTTTCTCTTTCTGACTAACTTCACTCTGTATGACAGACTCTAGGTCTATCCACCTCATTACAAATAGCTCAGTTTCGTTTCTTTTTATGGCTGAGTAATATTCCATTGTATATATGTGCCACATCTTCTTTATCCATTCATCCGATGATGGACACTTAGGTTGTTTCCAGCTCCGGGCTATTGTGAATAGAGCTGCAATGAACATTTTGGTACATGTCTCTTTTTGAATTATGGTTTTCTCAGGGTATATGCCCAGTAGTGGGATTGCTGGGTCATATGGTAGTTCTATTTGTAGTTTTTTAAGGAACCTCCATACCGTTCTCCATAGTGGCTGTACCAATTCACATTCCCACCAGCAGTGCAAGAGTGTTCCCTTTTCTCCACACCCTCTCCAGCATTTATTGTTTCTAGATTCCTTGATGATGGCCATTCTGACTGGTGTGAGATGATATCTCATTGTAGTTTTGATTTGCATTTCTCTAATGATTAATGATGTTGAGCATTCTTTCATGTGTTTGTTGGCAGTCTGTATATCTTCTTTGGAGAAATGCCTATTTAAGTCTTCTGCCCATTTTTGGATTGGGTTGTCTATTTTTTTGCTATTGAGCTGCATGAGCTGTTTATAAATTTTGGAGATTAATCCTTTGTCAGTTGCTTCATTTGCAAATATTTTCTCCCATTCTGAGGGTTGTCTTTTGGTCTTCTTTATGGTTTCCTTTGCTGTGCAAAAGCTTTGAAGTTTCATTAGGTCCCATTTGTTTATCTTTGTTTTTATTTCCATTTCTCTAGGAGGTGGGTCCAAAAGGATCTTGCTGTGATTTATGTCATAGAGTGTTCTACCTATGTTTTCCTCTAAGAGTTTGATAGTTTCTGGCCTTACATTTAAGTCTTTAATCCATTTTGAGCTTATTTTTGTGTATGGTGCTAGGGAATGATCTAATCTCAAACTTTTACATGTCCCTGTCCAGTTTTCCCAGCACCACTTATTGAAGAGGCTGTCCTTTCTCCACTGTACATTCCTGCCTCCTTTATCAAAGATAAGTTGGCCATATGTGCGTGGGTTTATCTCTGGGCTTTCTATCCTGATCCACTGATCTATCTTTCTGTTTTTATGCCAGTACCAGACTGTCTTAATTACTGTAGCTTTGTAGTATAGTCTGAAGTCAGGGAGCCTGATTCCTCCAGCTCCGTTTTTCGTTCTCAAGATTGCTTTAGCTATTCGGGGCCTTTTGTTTTTCCAAACAAATTTTGAAATTTTTTGTTCTAGTTCTGTGAAAAATGCCATTGGTAGTTTGATAGGGATTGCATTGAATCTGTAGATTGCTTTCGGTAGTAGAGTCATTTTCACAATATTGATTCTTCCAATCCAGGAGCATGGTATATCTCTCCATCTATTTGTATCATCTTTAATTTCTTTCATCAGTGTCTTATAGTTTTCTGCATACAGGTCTTTTGTCTCCTTAGGTAGGTTTATTCCTAGATATTTTATTCTTTTTGTTGCGATGGTAAATGGGAGTGTTTTCTTGATTTCATTTTCAGATTTTTCATCATTAGTGTATAGGAATGCCAGAGATTTCTGTACATTAATTTTATATCCTGCTACTTTACCAAATTCATTGATTAGCTCTAGTAGTTTTTCGGTAGCATCTTTAGGATTCTCTATGTATAGTATCATGTCATCTGCAAACAGTGACAGCTTTACTTCTTCTTTTCCAATTTGGATTCCTTTTATTTCCTTTTCTTCTCTGATTGCTGTGGCTAAAACTTCCAAAACTATGTTGAATAAGAGTGGTGAGAGTGGGCAGCCTTGTCTTGTTCCTGATCTTAGTGGAAATGGTTTCAGTTTTTCACCATTGAGGACAATGTTGGCTGTGGGTTTGTCATATATGGCCTTTATTATGTTGAGGAAAGATCCCTCTATACCTACTTTCTGCAGGGTTTTTATCATAAATGGGTGTTGAATTTTGTCGAAAGCTTTCTCTGCATCTATTGAGATGATCATATGGTTTTTCTCCTTCAACTTGTTAATATGGTGTATTACATTGATTGATTTGCGTATATTGAAGAATCCTTGCATTCCTGGGATAAACCCCACTTGATCATGGTGTATGATCCTTTTAATGTGCTGTTGGATTCTGTTTGCTAGTATTTTGTTGAGGATTTTTGCATCTATGTTCATCAGTGATATTGGCCTGTAGTTTTCTTTCTTTGTGACATCCTTGCCTGGTTTTGGTATCAAGGTGATGTCGGCCTCGTAGAATGAGTTTGGGAGTGTTCCTCCCTCTGCTATATTTTGGAAGAGTTTGAGAAGGATAGGTGTTAGCTCTTCTCTAAATGTTTGATAGAATTCACCTGTGAAGCCATCTGGTCCTGGGCTTTTGTTTGATGGAAGATTTTTAATCACAGTTTCAATTTCAGTGCTTGTGATTGGTCTATTCATATTTTCTATTTCTTCCTGAGTCAGTCTTGGCAGGTTGTGCATTTCTAAGAATGTGTCCATTTCTTCCAGGTTGTCCATTTTATTGGAATAGAGTTGCTTATAGTAATCTCTCATAATCTTTTGTATTTCTGCAGTGTCAGTTGTTACTTCTCCTTTTTCATTTCTAATTCTATTGATTTGAGTCTTCTCCCTTTTTTTCTTGATGAGTCTGGCTAATGGTTTGTCAATTTTGTTTATCTTCTCAAAGAACCAGCTTTTAGTTTGGTTGATCTTTGCTATCGTTTCCTTCATTTCTTTTTCATTTATTTCTGATCTGATCTTTATGATTTCTTTCCTTCTGCTAGCTTTGGGGTATTTTTGTTCTTCTTTCTCTAATTGCTTTAGGTGCAGGGTCAGGTTGTTTACTCGAAATGCTTCCTGTTTCGTAAGGTGGGATTGTATTGCTATAAACTTCCCCCTTAGAACTGCTTTTGCTGCGTCCCATAGGTTTTGGGTCGTCGTGTCTCCATTGTCATTTGTTTCTAGGTATTTTTTAATTTCCTCTTTGATTTCTTCAGTGATCACTTCGTTATTGAGTAGTGTATTGTTTAGCCTCCATGTGTTTGTATTTTTTACACATCTTTTCCTGTAATTGATGTCTAGTCTCATAGCATTGTGGTCGGAGAAGATACTTGATACAATTTCAATTTTCTTAAAATTACCGAGGCTTGATTTGTGACCCAAGATATGATCTATCCTGGAGAATGTTCCATGAGCACTTGAGAAAAATGTGTATTCTGTTGTTTTTGGATGGAATGTCCTATAAATATCAACTAAGTCCATCTCGTTTAATGTATCATTTAAAGCTTGTGTTTCCTTATTTATTTTCATTTTGGATGATCTGTCCATTGGTGAAAGTGGGGTGTTAAAGTCCCCTACTATGAGTGTGTTACTGTCGATTTCCCCTTTTATGGCTGTTAGTATTTGCCTTATGTATTGAGGTGCTCCTATGTTGGGTGCATAAATATTTACAATTGTTATATCTTCTTCTTGGATCGATCCCTTTATCGTTATGTAGTGTCCTTCCTTGTCTCTTCTAATAGTCTTTATTTTAAAGTCTATTTTGTCTGATATAAGAATTGCTACTCCAGCTTTCTTTTGATTTCCATTTGCATGGAATATCTTTTTCCATCCCTTTACTTTCAATCTGTATGTGTCTCTAGGTCTGAAGTGGGTCTCTTGTAGACAGCATATATATGGGTCTTGTTTTTGTATCCATTCAGCCACTCTGTGTCTTTTGGTGGGAGCATTTAGTCCATTTACATTTAAGGTAATTATTGATATGTATGTTCCTATTCCCATTTCCTTAATTGCTTTGGGTTCGTTATTGTAGGTATATTCCTTCTGTTGTGTTTCTTGCCTAGAGAAGTTCCTTTAGCATTTGTTGTAAAGCTGGTTTGGTGGTGCTGAACTCTCTCAGCTTTTGCTTGTCTGTAAAGGTTTTAATTTCTCCATCAAATCTGAATGAGATCCTTGCTGGGTAGAGTAATCTAGGTTGCAGGTTTCTCTCCTTCATCACTTTAATTATGTCCTGCCACTCCCTTCTGGCTTGTAGGGTTTCTGCTGAGAGATCAGCTGTTAACCTTATGGGGATTCCCTTGTGTGTTATTTGTTGTTTTTGCCTTGCTGCTTTTAATATGATTTCTTTGTGTTTAATTTTTGACAGTTTGATTAATATGTGTCTTGGTGTATTTCTCCTTGGATTTATTCTGTATGGGACTCTCTGTGCCTCCTGGACTTGATTAACTATTTCCTTTCCCAAATTAGGGAAGTTTTCAACTATAATCTCTTCAAATATTTTCTCAGTCCCTTTCTTTTTCTCTTCTTCTTCTGGAACCCCTATAATTCGAATGTTGGTGCGTTTAATGTTGTCCCAGAGATCTCTGAGACTCTCCTCTGTTCTTTTCATTCTTTTTTCTTTATTTTGCTCTGCATCAGTTATTTCCACTATTTTATCTTCCACCTCACTTATCCGTTCTTCTGCCTCAGTTATTCTGCTATTGATCCCATCTAGAGTATTTTTCATTTCATTTATTGTGTTTTTAATCGATGCTTGATTCATCTTTAGTTCTTCTAGGTCCTTGTTAACTGTTTCTTGCATGTTGTCTATTCTATTTCCAAGATTATGGATCATGGAAATAGAATCTTGGATCAGCTTTACTATCATTATTCTGAATTCTTTTTCAGGTAGACTGCCTATTACCTCTTCATTTGTTAGGTCTGGTAGGTGTTTATCTTGCTCCTTCACCTGCTGTGTGTTTTTCTGCCTTCTCATTTTGCTTATGTTACTGTGTTTGGGGTCTCCTTTTTGCCGGCTGCAGATTCGTAGTTCCCGTTGTTTTTGGTGTCTGACCCCAGTGGCTAAGGTTGTTTCAGTAGGTTGTGTAGGCTTCCTGGTGGGGGGGACTAATTCCTGTGCTCTGGTGGTTGAGGCTCGATCTTGTCTTTCTGGTGGACAGGTCCACGTCTGGTGGTGTGTTTTGGGGTGCCTATGGCCTTATTATGTTTTTAGGTAGCCTCTCTGCTAATGGGTGGGGTTGTGTTCCTGCCTTGCTAGTTGCTTGGCATAGGGTGACCTGCACTGTAGCTTGCTGGTCGTTGACTGAAGCTGGGTGCTGGTGTTGGGATGGAGATCTCTGGGAGATTTTTGCTGCTTGATATTATGTGGAGCTGGGAGGTCTGTTGTGGACCCGTGTCCTGAAGTTGGCTCTCCCACTTCAGAGGCACAGCACTGGCTCCTGGCTGCAGCACCAAGAGCCTTTCATCCACCCGGCTCAGAGTAACAGGGAGAAAAAGTAGAAAGAAAGAATTAGTAGAAGAAAGAAAGAGAGAGGGAAAGAAAGGAAGAAGGGAAGAAAGGAAGGAAGAAAGGAAGGAAGAAAGAAAGGAGGGAGGGAGGGAGGGAGGAAGGATGGAAAGAAAGAAGGAAAGAAAGAAGGAAAGAAAGGAGGGAGGGAGGGAGAAAGGAAAGGAAGAAAGACAGGAGGGAGGGAGGAAGGAAAGAAAAAGAAAGTGGAAAGAAGAAGGGTGGGAGGGAGGAAAGAAAAAGAAAGAAGGAAAGGAGGAGCGGAGGGAGGGAGGGAGGAAGGGAGAGTAGGAAAAAAAGAAAGAGCAGGTAAAGTAAAATAGAATAAAGTATGAAATATAGTAGCGTTATTAAAATTAGAAAGTAATTATTGAAAAAAAAAAAAAAAAAACGGACCGATAGAACCCTGAGACATATGGTGGAAGCAAAGCTATACAGAGAGAATCTTACACAGAAGATTACACATACACATTCACAAAAAGAGAGCAGGGGGAAAAATCAAAAATCTTGCTCTCCAAGTCCACCTCCTCAATTTGGGATAATTCGTTGTAAAAAGAGGAAAAGGGCGAGAAGTCTGAAATCTTGCTCTCTAAGTCCACCTCCTTAATTTGGAATAATTCGTTGTAAAAAGAGGAAAAGGGGGGAAGGTCTTAAATCTTGTCCTCAAAGTCCACTTCCTCAATTTGGGATGATTCGCTGTCCATTCATGCACTCCACAGACGCAGGGCACATCAAATGGACCGTGGAGCTTTAATCCGCTGCCTCCGAGGCTGCACAGAGAGATTTCCCTGCCTCTGCTCTCACAGCTCCCGGGTCTCAGCCTTGGACCTGGCCCCGCCTCTGCGCGTAGGTCGCCGGAGGGCGTCCGTTCTTCGCTCAGACAGGACGGGTTTAAAGGAGCCGCTGATTCGGGGGCTCTGGCTCACTCAGGCAGAGGGGAGGGAGGGGCGCGCAGTGTGGGGCGGGCCTGCGGCGGCAGAGGCCGGCGTGACGTTGCAGCAGCCCGTGGCGCTCCGTGCGCTTTCCCGGGAAAGCCGTCCCCGGGTCTCGGGGACCCCAGCAGTGGCGGGGTGCACAGGCCCCCCGGAAGGCGGGGCGGACAGTGACCCGCGCTCGCACACAGGCCCCGCGGCGGCGGCGGCGGCGGCGGCGGCGGCGGGCCGCGGCGGGCGGGCCGCGGCGGCGGCGGCGGCCCACGCCCGTCTCCGAGGTCCGTGCCTTACCCGCGGCTCGTGCCTGTCACCGGCGCTTCCCCAAGCAGCCCTCTTAATGCCCTCTCCTCGCGCACCAGGAAACAAAAGGGAAAAAAGTCTCTTGCCTCTTCAGCAGCTCCAGACCCTTTCCCCGGACTCCCTCCGGGCTAGCCGTGGTGCACTAACTCCTTCAGGCTCTCTTCCTGCCGCCAGCCCCAGTCCTCTCCCTGCGCTCCGACTGAAAGCCGATACCCGAGCCTCAGCTCCCAGCCCCGCCCGCCACGGCGGCCGAGCAGACAAGCCTCTCGGGCTGGTGTGTGCCTGAGGGCACCGGTCCTCTGTGCCAGAATCTCTCCGCTTTGCCCTCCGCACCCCTGTTTCTGTGCTCTCCTCCGCTACTCCGAAGCTTTCCCCCTCCGCCACCTGCAGTCTCCGCCCGCGAAGGGGCTTGTAGTGTGTAGAAACCTTCCCCCCTTCACGGCTCCCTCCCACTGGTGCAGGTCCCGTCCCTATCCTATTGTCTCTGTTTATTCTTTTTTTCTTTTGCCCTACCCAGGTATGTGGGGAGCTTCTTGCCTTTTGGGGGGTCTGAGGTCTTCTGTCAGCGTTCAGTAGGTGTTCTGTAGGAGTTGTTCCACGTGTAGATGAATTTCTGATGTATCTGTGGGGAGGAAGGTGATCTCCGCGTCTTACTCTTCCGCCATCTTCCTCCGGGGTCCTGAAGCATGTCCTTGCCTCCTATCACACTGGAATCCCATCAAGCCTTCAGGCTTCCTACCAGCTTACAGGATGGAATCTGCTGGCGTCTCCCCGCTTTTCCCCTCCATTAATGGCAGGGTCCCAATGTGTACTTGCGACCCATGCTTTTCTCAAACCAGTGCTTCTCCCGTTTAGCGCGCGCCAACCCCCCTCGCGGGCTCCTTGCAAAAGACCCAATCCAACTTTTGAAATTTAGAAAAACCTAAAGATATCTCTTTCTTTAGGAAATGACAGAAACTACTTACCTCTATCTATTATGTTAATATTATTCATTCAACCCTGAGTTATCGACTTCTTACCCTTCATGAAGCACTGGTAGGCACAATTGAATAATTAAGTCTACTTAAAATGGGATACTGAGTGGCAATATGTTCTTATAAGATCAAATACTACAGTAACTTAATGGACATTCAGTATAATGTGTACTCAGAGGTATAGATCACTCTAAAGAGAAAAATGAAGAAAACTCAAAAAGAAATTCTTGGATCTGAAAAGATAGGTAAAATTTTATTAAGCTGAGAATAGAGTCTACATGATGGATGGGAGGGAACTAGTGGTACAGGGAAGGCACAGCAGGCTTGAGGGAGGGTGGAGATATAGGTCCAGTGACAAGTGAGAATGTGGCCGGATGGTAGCAAAATAAGCCCCAAATCAGACAGAATCTGATCCTGCAGCCACTTGTCTGATCCTGCCATCATAGAAGTACCCAGGCTCTTTAGGACTCTTACGTAAAAGTGTGGTGGTTGATTGAGAAGCAGTGGCCCCCTGAGAACTGGAAGGTAGGGTGAGGCTGGAGTGGAATGAATTGGTGAGTTCTGAACCCACAAATATTACACAGCTCCTTTTGCCAGTGGAGGCCCCTCTCCTCTTCCTTCTGATGAGCTGGCTCTGCCTTGCTTAAAGACCTGGTACTTACCTCCTCTGAAGCCAGTGTGGGGGGATGGATTTTAAAAGTGCTAGATTAGAGAAGAAGGAACATGTCATTAGTTTGGCCATTCCACACACATTCCCTAGATGTCTCTATATAAGTTAGCAAAATCTTGTGTTTCCTTTAGAGTGTAAGCTGTCTCCTCTTGGGTGAGACTTTGAGCTTGTTTCCTGGTATGTTCATTTCCTAGGGCTCCTGTTAAAAAATTACCAAAGATTTAGTTCTTTAAATCACACAGATTTATTCTGTTAGAGTACTGGATATCAGAAGTGCTAAAATGGTCAGCAAGGCTGTGTTCCTTCAGGAGGCTCTGGGGGAGGATTTGTTCCCTTGCCTTTTCTAGTTTCTAGAGATCTCCTGCGTGCCTTGGCTCTTGTCCTCATCTTCCACCTTGAAAGCCAGCAGTGTGGTGTCTTTCAGTCTCTCTGAACCTGACCCTCCTGCTTCCCTCTTATGAGGATCTTTGTGATTTCACTGAGCTTGCTCAGCTAACTCAGGATAATTTCTCCATCTCTAGATCCTTAATTTAATCATATCTGCAAAGTCCCTTTGCCATGTACGGTAACATATTCACACAGCCCAGGGATTAGAATTATTAAAGTAATTCAACAAGGAGGCTGTAGGGGAGGAAAAATAACTTTCCTTCCACCCTCCTAGGTTCTTTGCTGAGACCTTCCCCTGTAACAGAAGGCAGATTAATAGGAGAAAAACAAACAGAAGTTCAATAACATGTATAGCTCCTGTATACACAGGAGAGACCCAGGAAAACTAAGTAAAGTAACACCCCAAAATGGGCCAAGCCACCACCTGAGATACCATCTCCAACTAAAGACTAAAGAAGATATTGTGTAGGGGAGGCCAGATAAGAGGTTACCAAGAAAAGCAGAGTAAACAAGGATAAAGTTATGCAGATTCACATCCTCGCCTTCTCCACTGATAAGAGTTGCTAGAGATTTAGTCATCCTTCTTTTCCTGGCAGAGAAAGGGAGATACCCTTACAAATGGAGATTTCCCTTATAAATGTAAATGTCTCTTACAAAAGGGTAATTTCTACTCAGTTTTCAGAATTTTCTCACATCTGCTATTTCCTAAAAATAATCAGCCTAAAATAATCCTTATGCTAAAGAGACAGATTTGGGGGTGGCAATTTCTGCTTGCCTTCAAGACCATTAGACTAAGGTACCTCTAATGTCTTGGTAGCTTACATAAGCACACTGAAACCTAAGCCAGGGTCAATTCCTGTTAAGTGCTCTCATATCCCAGAAAACAAAATTTAAGAGCTCCCAATCACAAAGAGCCAACTAGGCTTTCCCAAATAAGGCAACCACTTAAACTATAGCCAATCAAATAATTTCCTTGCTTTGCTTCTGAGGCTGCTCTATAAAAGCCTTTCCCCAGCTCCAGTCCTGAGAGCGTTCCTAACCACTTTCGGTTTGGCACTGCCCAATTCGAATTGATGTTGTTCAAATAAACTTGAAAATTTTAATGTGCTTCAGTTTATCTTTTGACAGGATGTGGGCATCTTTGGGACCATTATTAAGCCTACAATACCTGGAGCATGTGGGGATTTGATGTTAGTTGTGGGTCTACAAAACAACACAAATTGCAAAGGGTGAGGCATGAAAAGAATTTGTGTCCCATTGTAAAGTACCTGTTTCAGAGTAGCTGCGTTTCAACAATAATGATGGAGTTATATAAAATAGACAACTAATAAGGACCTACTGTATAGCACAGGGAACTCTACTCAATACTCTGAAATAACCTATATGGGAAAGGAATCCTTAAAAAGAGTGGCTATACGTATAACTGATTCACTTTGCTGTACACCCAAAACTAACACAACATTGTAAATCAACTATACTCCAATAAAAATTTTTGAAAAATCATAATGGAGTGACAGCAGCAGTTTCCAGAATTATGAATGGCAGTAATAGTTTCCTGGAGTCTGGATTATTGTATCAGGACATGACTTTTAATTTAAAAGTTCGGTAACAGCCTCTGACCCTCTAGTTTATCCAGTGTGTTTGTAAAAACCTAATCCCCCATAGCAAATCCTTTGCTGCTTGAAATATCTAGATGGCTCTCTATTTCCCATACTGAACTCTAATTGTTATGACCTTGAGTCTAATACACATATAACACCTGTGACAGCTAAGAGCAGTATTCTGACAGGTCTCAAGTTTGAAATCTCAGCTCTAACACTTAATGGCTATGTGATCTTGAGTGAGTTACTTTTTTTTTTTTTAATGTCTCAGTTTTCTGGCCTGTAAATGGGAATTATATTATCAATATTATCTCCTACCTACCCAGGGTTTTCTTTCTAACTTTTTTTTTAATTGGAGTATAGTTGCTTTACAATGTTATGTTAGTTTCTGCTGTACAGCAAAGTGAATCAGCTATACGTATACATATGCCCCCTCCTTTTTGGATTTCCTTCCCATTTAGGTCACCACAGAGGATTGAGTAGAGTACCCTGTGCTATACCATAGGTTCTCAAGAGTTATCTTTTTATACATATTAGTGTATATATGTCAATCCCAATCTCCCAATTCATCAGACCACCATAACCCCCTGCCGCCACTTTCCCCCCTTGGTGTCCATACGTTTGTTCTCTACATCTGTGTCTCTATTTCTGTTTTGCAAATGGGTTCATCTGTACCATTTTTCTAGATTCCCCATGTATGCGTTAATATACGATACTTGTTTTTCTGACTTACCTCACTCTGTATGACAGTCTCTAGGTCCATCCACGTCTCTGCAAATGGCACAGTTTCATTCCTTCTTATGGCTAATATCCCATTGTATATACATACCACATCTTCTTTATCCATTCCTCTGTTGATGGACATTTAGGTTGCTTCCATGTCCTGGCTATTGTAAATAGTATTGCAATGAAAGTTGGGGTGCATGTATCTTTTGGAATTATGATTTTCTCCAGGTATATGCCCAGGAGTGCTTTCTTTCTTTCTTTCTTTCTTTCTTTTTTTTTTTTTGTTATTAGTTAAATGAATTAATACATGTCAAGTTTTTAGGAAACAACTGGAATATATTATTATACAGAATATCACATCCCCAAAATATAGCAAATATTTGTCAACACATAGAACAGTCACAAAAATTTACCACTTGTATCAGTCTCGCATTTTAAAAGAGAGGATTTATATTTTAAAAGAAAGAAAATTTAATGTAAGTAATTTTTATCTAGTTAATTAAAAAGGCAAAAAAGAGCACTATGTTATCACAAGGTTAGAAACGGCAAGAAACAGCTATCACCTCTGGAAAACAAAGTGAAGAGATGGAAACTAATAAAAATAAGAAGCTTGAAGGAGCGGCCCCATGGAGCTGAAACCCAGATCTCTGAAGAAAGCACTATTTTTGACCATTTGGCTAGTCTGAGGGTCTCCAAAGGCAGTATAATTAGGCTGATTCTGAAAGTGTTGGGAAAAAATATTAAATGGATTCAACTGCTACAGAAAGGTAGCTCAGCTTCCTTTGTTGGAAATATTTTTTAAAGCCATTGATATGAAGATACACAGAGGAGCAGGAAGCAAATGGGAAGTAAACACAAGGCAAACAGAATGGAACAAGTTTCTCTTCCCTCTTATAGCCTTGAGTCTCTCTCTCTAGTGCCAGATATTAGCTGTGACAACAGGGAGCTAGCCCAAAGCTGCAATATGATTTGTAGAGTTTCAGCCCTAATATCTCAAAATGAATATGGAAGGATGTGTTTGGAGCTGAGATAGAATAGCTTAATAATTATCAAATCTACCTTTGGCTACTCAACATTCATATAAAATAGATACTGAAATTCCATATTTCTACCCAATACAATGCAACTACTCTTCATACAATTGGAAATGTTGTTCTTTTTCCCCCAGATAAGAAGTTCCAATAGCCATTGTATCCACCTCTGGAAAACAGTCACACACACTGTTTCTTCACTATGTTAATTAATCTTCAAATTCAGTCATGGTTCCAACTTCCTATTGTATTACTTAAAAACAACTCTCACACAAAATGTTATAAAATTCTAAAGAGAAGGAGGGGGAGATAGTGCATGCAGAGAATTTCCATAAAGGGGAAAGGCAAATTGCTCCATTTTATACCACTTATTTCAAATGTTTGGTATACTTTTTCAATTTTGCAAGTGACATACACCACATTTGAGTGTTTTCCTTGGGTTTGCTTACCAAGCAAAATACCATTTTTGGATTTGATTGTTACATATGTTTAATTTAATATTTTTAAATGGATTATAATTAAGTATATTTTGTCTAACATTTTCTATGGTGTAAAGAGAGAGCTACATTTCCAAGATCTTCAGATTGCTATAACATCTCTCATATATTCTCCAAATATATTGCTTTCCTATCTTTCTATTCTCACACAGTTAAATCTGTATTACAATCGACATTATCTTCCATACCCATCTGTAAACATTTCCTATACCTAAACATATTTCACTTAATGTTGTCATTGATCATAACAATGCATGTGTGACCTTTTACTACTTCTGAGTAAAGGAAGTGTCCGCTTGTCTTAATTGAAATGCAAATAATAGATTTTGAAATACACATTAGTGTGTTTTTATCCTTTTAAAAATTCCTTTCATGTGACTCCTCTCCTGACATTCTTCCACAGGCATTATTTTTCTTTAGGACAGATTTTGACTGTTACAGGAAGGGTGCCAAAAGGAACATGGAGTCAACATTTAGCATTTGTTGTCCAGAATTGGATTTTCGAGTCAATAACATAAAAATAGGCTTGAAAGCAGGTTGTTGAGAAGAAGATTTCAATAACATTTCTGGGGCCAAGCTTTGTTGATTGTATCATAGAATTTTATCATAAGCCAAGAATAGAAGAGAATCAGAATAAAGTTAGGGCAGTCCTTGTCACATAGAGAGAGAGAGGCGGGGAGAGAGCATGCCCTGATTGACCTTGGATTGAGAGAAGGAGAAAACCACAGACATCATGGAAGAAGAGGCCTATGTCCTGTGTCCTGACTTCCACTTTTCTAGGCTAGTGCCCCAGGAATTACGGGGGAATTACATTAAGCATGTTCTGGAGAAAGTAGAAAACAGAATAGCTTTCACCTTGTACTCTGTCTGGAGCCCTGGCAAAGGTTGATACAAGGACCACACAAGATTGGGGAAAACTTTGCCACATGCCTTAAGCACTGCAAAGTATCCCCTATACCCTGATTTCAGTTTTAAGAGGAAAGTGAAAGGGAGAAACTTCCTGTAGGAAGTTTAACTTTGGACTGAGAGAATATAATGCAGTAGACATTTTTTAAATTGAAAGACACTGTTTAAAACAAAAGATATCCATTCTTCTGCTGATGGACACTTAGGTTGCTTCCATGTCTTGGCTATTGTAAATAGTGCTGCTATGAACATTGGGGTGCATGTATCTTTTTGAATTACAGTTTTTTTCCAGATATATGCCCAGGAGTGGGATTGCAGAATCATATGGTAACTCTACTTTTACTTTTTCAAGGAACCTCCATACTGCTCTCCATAGTGGCTGCACCAAATTACATCCCCACCAGCAGTGTAGGAGGTACTTTTTTCTCCATGCTGTCTCCAGCATTTGTTATTTGTAGACTTTTTAATGATGGCCATTCTGACTGGTGTGAGATGGTACCTCGTTTTACTTTTGATTTACATTCCTCTAATAATTAGTGATGTTGAGCATATTTTCATGTGCCTATAGGTCATCTGTATGTCTTCTTCGGAGAAATGTCGATTAAGGTCTTCTGACCATTTTTGCATTCGGTGGTTTGCTTTTTGGTTATTCAGTTGTATGAGATTCTTGTATATTTTGGAAATTAAGCCCTTGTCGGTCGCATCATTTGCAAATATTTCTCCGATTCTGTAGGCTGTCTTTTCATTTTGTTTATGGTTTCCTTCGCTATGCAAAAGCTTGTAAGTTTGATTAGGTCCCATTTGTTTATTTTTGTTTTTATTTCTATTGACTTGGGAGACTGACCTAATAAAACATTTGTATAATTTATGTCAGAGAATGTTTTCCCTATGTTCTCTTCTAGGCAATTTGCAGTCTTTTAAGATATTTTGCTATCCTTCCATTCCAGAGCATTCTGACTGGATTCATTTTAGAGAAAAAAATAATAAAAAGTATCTTAAGATTTATATAAAAGTCCAATATTTATGGAATACTTGATACATTTATGTTATCAGTAATTTAAAACATCTGTTATAGTCAGAAATCTTGATGATTTGTTCTACTAATTTACACTGTATTATTTTTCATCCAGTTTGCATTCTTAAATTTTCACTTAAGCCTAGGAATTGACTAGCTATATTTAAAAAGAAACAATGATATGTTAACACAAATTATCATTTCAATATAATACTTGCTGCCACATAATTTTCCTCTTTTTTTAACATCTTTATTGGAATATAATTGCTTTACAATGGTGTGTTAGTTTCTGCTTTATAACAAAGTGAATCAGCTATACATATAGATATATCCCCATATCTCCTCCCTCTTGCATCTCCCTCCCACCCTCCTTATCGCACCTCTCTAGGTGGTCACAAAGCACTGAGCTGATCTCCCTGTGCTATGTGGCTGCTTCCCACTAGCTATCGATTTTACATTTGGTAGCATATATAAGTCCATGCCACTCTCTCACGTCGTCCCAACTTACCCTTAGCCCTCCCCGTGTCCTCAAGTCCATTCTCTACATCTGCATATTTATTCTTGTCCTGCTCCTAGGCTCTTCAGAACTATTTTTTTTTTTAGATTCCATATACATGTGTTAGCATACGGTATTTATTTTTCTCTTTCTGACTTACTACACTCTGTATGACAGTCTCTAGGTCCATCCACCTTACTACAAATAACTCAATATCGTTTCTTTTTATGGCTGAGTAATATTCCATTGTATATATGTGCCACATCTTCTTTATCCATTCATCTGTCAGTGGACATTTAGGTTGCTTCCATGTCCTGGCTATTGTAAATAGAGCTACAGTGAACACTGTGGTATATGACTCCTTTTGAATTATGGTTTTCTCAGGGTATATGCCAAGTAGTGGGATTGCTGGGTCATATGGTAGTTCTATTTTTAGTTTTTTAAGAAACCTCCATACTGGTCTCCATAGTAGCTGTATCAATTTACATTCCCACCAACAATTCAAGAGGGTTCCCTTTCCTCCACACCCTCTCCAGCATTTATTGTTTGTAGATTTTTTTGATGATGGCCATTCTGACTGGTGTGAGGTGATACCTCATTGTAGTTCTGATTTGCATTTCTCTAATGATTAATGATGTTAGGCATCCTTTCATGTGTTTGTTGGCAATCTGTATATCTTCTTTGGAGAAATGTCTATTTAGGTTTTCTGCCCATTTTTGGGTTGGGCTGTTTGTTTTTTTGATATTGAGCTGCATGGGCTGCTTGTAAATTTTGGAGATTAATCCTTGGTCAGTTGCTTCATTGGCAAATATTTTCTCCCATTCTGAGGATTGTCTTTTCGTCTTCTTTATGGTATCCTTTGCTGTGCAAAAGCTTTTATGTTTTATTAGGTCCCATTTGTTTATTTTTGTTTTTATTTCCGTTTCTCTAGGAAGTGGGTCAAAAAGGATATGGCTGTAATTTATGTCACAAAGTGATCTGACTATGTTTTCCTCTAAGAGTTTGATAGTGTCTGGCCTTACATTTAGGTCTTTAATCCATTTTGAGTTTATTTTTGTGTATGGTGTTAGGGAGTGCTCTAATTTCATTCTTTTTCATGTAGCTGTCCAGTTTCCCCAGCACCACTTATTGAAGAGGCTGTCTTTTCTCCATTGTATATTCTTGCCTCCTTTATCAGAAATAAGGTGACCACATGTGCACGGGTTTACCTCTGGGCCTTCTATCCTGTTCCATTGATCTATATTTCTGTTTTTGTGCCAGTACCATACTGCCTTGACTACTGCAGTTTTGTAGTATGTTCTGAAGTCAGGGAGCCTGATTCCCCCAGCATCATTTTTCTTTCTCAAGATTAGTTTGGCTATTCGGGGTATTTTGTGTTTCCATACAAAGTGTGAAATATTTTGTTCTAGTTCTGTGAAAAATGCCATTGGCAGTTTGATAGGGATTGCATTGATTCTGCAGATTGCTTTGGGTAGTATAGTCATTTTCACAATGTTGATTCTTCCAATCCAAGAACATGGTATATCTCTCTATCTGTTTGTATCATCTTTAATTTCTGTCATCAGTGTCTTATAGTTTTCTGCATACAGGTCTTTTGTCTCCTTTGGCAGGTTTATTTCTAGGTATTTGATTCTTTTTGTTGCAATGGTAAATAGGAGTGCTTCCTTAATTTCTCTTTCAGATTTTTCATCATTGGTGTATAGGAATGCAAGAGATTTCTGTGCACTAATTTTGTATCCTGGTACTTTACCAGATTCATTGATTAGCTCTAGGAGTTTTCTGGTAGCATCTTTAGGATTCTCTATGTATAGTACCATGTCATCTGCAAACAATGACAGTTTTACTTCTTCTTTTCAGATTTGGATTCCTTTAATTTCTCTATATTCTCTGATTCCTGTGGCTAAAACTCCCAAAACTATATTGAATAATAGTGGTGAGAATGGACAACCTTCTCTTGTTCCTGATCTTAGAGGAAATGGTTTCAGTTTTTCACCATTGAGAATGATGTTAGCTGTGGGTTTATCATAAATGGCCTTTATTATGTTGAGGTAAGTTCCCTCTATGCCTATTTGCTGCAGGGTTTTCATCATACATAGATGCTGAATTTTGTCAAAAGCTTTTTCTGCATCTATTGAAAAGATCATATGGTTTTTCTCCTTCAATTTGTTAATATGGTGTATCACATTGATTGATTTGTATATACTGAAGAATCCTTGAATCCCTGGAATAAACCCCTTTTGATCATGGCATATGCTCCTTTTAATGTGCTGTTGGATTCTGTTTGCTAGTATTTTGTTGAGGATTTTTGCATCTATGTTCATCAGTGATATTGGCCTGTAGTTTTCTTTCTTTGTGACATCTTTGTCTGCTTTTGGTGTCAGGGTGATGATGGCCTCATAGAATGAGTTTGGGAGTGTTCCTTCCTCTGCTATATTTTGGAAGAGTTTGAGAACGATAGGTGTTAGCTCCTCTCTAAATGTTTGATAGAATTTGCCTGTGAAGCCTTCTGGTCCTGGGCTTTTGTTTGTTGGAAATTTTAATCACAGTCTCAATTTCAGTACATGTGATTGGTCTGTTTATATTTTCTATTTCTTCCTGGTTCAGTCCTGGAAAGTTGTACTTTTCTAAGAATGTGTCCATTTCTTCATGGTTGTCCATTTTATTGGCAGATCATTGCTTGTAGTAATCTCTCATGATCCTTTGTATTCTGCAGTGTCAGTTGTTACCTCTCCTTTTTCATTTCTAATTCTATTGATTTGAGTCTTCTCCATTTTTTTCTTGATGAGCCTGGCTAAAGTATTTTCCATTTTGTTTATCTTCTCAAAGAACCAGCTTTTAGTTTTATTGATCTTTGCTATTGTTTCCTTTATTTCTTTTTCATTTATTTCTGATCTGATCTTTATGATTTCTTTCCTTCGGCTAACTTTGGGATTTTTGTTCTTCTTTCTCTAATTGCTTTAGGTGTAAGGTTAGGTTGTTTATTTGAGATGTTTCTTGTGTCTTGAGGTAGGGTTGTATTGCTATAAACTTCCCTCTTAGAACTGATTTTGCTGCATGTCATAGGTGTTGGGTTGTCGTGTTTTCATTGTCATTTGTTTCTAGGTATTTTTTAATTTCCTCTTTGATTTCCTCATTGATCTCTTGGTTATTAAGTAGTGTATTGTTTAGCTTCCATGTGTTTGTGTTTTTCACAGATTTTTTCTTATAATTGCTATGTAGTCTCATAGCATTGTGGTCATAAAAGATACTTGATATGATTTCAATTCTCTTAAATTTACCAAGGCTTGATTTGTGACCCAAGATATGATCTATCCTGGAGAATGTTCCATGAGCACTTGAGAAGAAAGTGTATTCTGTTGTTTTTGGATGGAATGTCCTATAAATATCAATTAAGTCCATCTTGTTTAGTGTATCATTTAAAGCTAGTGTTTCCTTATTTATTTTCATTTTGGATGATCTGTCCATTGGTGATAGTGGGGGGTTAAAATCTCCTACTATGACTGTGTTACTGTCGATTTCCCCTTTTATGGCTGCTAGTTTTTGCCTTATGTATTCAGGTGCTCCTATGTTGGGTGCATAAATTTTACAATTGTTATATCTTCTTCTTGGATTGATCCCTTGATCATTATGTAGGGTCCTTCTTTGTCTCTTGTAATAGTCTTTGTTTTAATGTCTATTTTGTCTAATATGAGAATTGCTACTCCAGCTTTCTTTTGGTTTCCATTTGCATGGAATATCTTTTTCCATCCCCTCACTTTCAGTCTGTATGTGTCCCTAGGTCTGAAGTGGGTCTCTTGTAGACAGCATATATATGGTTCTTGTTTTTGTATCCATTCAGCCAGTCTGTGTCTTTTGGTTGGAACATTTAATCCATTTACATTTTAGGTAGTTATCGATATATATGTTCCTATTACCATTTTCTTAATTGTTTTGGGTTTGTTATTGTAGGTCTATTCCTTCTCTTGTGTTTCCTGCCTAGAGAAGTTCCTTTAGCATTTGTGTAAAACTGGTTTGGTGGTGTTGAATTCCCTTAGCTTTTGCTTGTCTGTAAAGGTTTTAATTTCTCCGTCGAATCTGAATGAGATCCTTGCAGGGTAGAGTAATCTTGGTTGTAGTTTTTTCCCTTTCATCACTTTAAATATATCCGGCCACTCCCTTCTGGCTTGCAGAGTTTCTGCTGAAAGAGCAGCTGTTAACCTTATGTGGATTCCCTTGTATGTTATTTGTTGTTTTTCCTTTGCTGCTTTTAATATTTTTTCTTTGTATGTAATTTTTTATAGTTTGTTTAATATGTGTCTTGGCATGTTTCTCCTTGGATTTATCCTGTATGGGACTCTCTGCACTTCCTGGTCTTGACTATTTCCTTTCCCATATTCGGGAAGTTTTCAACTGTAATCTCTTCAAATAGTTTCTCAGTCCCGTTCATTGTCTCTTCTTCTTCTGGGACCCCTATAAGTCATATGTTGGTGAGTTTAATATTGTCCCAGAGGTCTCTGAGACTGTGCTCAATTCTTTTCATTCTTTTTTCTTTATTCTGCTCTGTGGTAGTTATTTCCACTCTTTTATCTTCCAGGTCACTTATCCGTTCTTCTGCCTCAGTTATTCTGCTATTGATTCCTTCTAGAGAATTTTTAATTTCATTTATTGTGTTGTTCATCATCGTGTATTTGCTCTTTAGTTCTTCTAGGTCTTTGTTAAACATTTCTTGTATTTTCTCCATTCTCTTTCCACGATTTTGGATCATCTTTACTATCATTACTCTGAATTCTTTTTCAGGTAGACTGCCTATTTCCTGTTCATTTGTTTGGTCTGGTGGGTTTTTACCTTGCTCCTTCATCTGCTGTGTGTTTCTCTGTCTTCTCATTTTGCTTATCTTACTGTGTTTGGGGTCTCCTTTTCTCAGGCTGCACGTTCGTAGTTCCCGTTGTTTTTGGTGTCTGCCCCCAGTGGCTAAGTTTGGTTCAGTGGTTTATGTAGGCTTCCTGGTGGAGGGGGCTGGTGCCTGTATTCTGGTGGATGAGGCTGGATCTTGTCTCTCTGGTGGCGGGACCTCATCCGGTAGTGTGTTTTGGGGTGTCTGTGACCTTATTATGATTTTAGGCAGAGTCTCTGCTAATTGGTGGGGTTGTGTTCCTGTCTTGCTAGTTGTTTGGCATAGGGTGTCCAGCACTGCATCTTGCTGTTCGTTGAGTGGAGCTGGGTCTTAGTGCTGAGATGGAGATCTCTTGGAGAGCTTTGAAGATTTCTGGGAGAACTTTTGTCATTTGATATTACGTGGAGCTGGGAGGTCTCTGGTGGACCAGTGTCCTGAACTCAGCTCTCCCACCTCTGAGGCTCAGGCCTGACACCCAGCCATAGCACCAAAACTCTGTCAGCCACACAGCTCAGAAGAAAAGGGAGAAAGAAAGAAAGATAGAATGAGAGAAAGAAAGAAAGAAAGAAAAGAAAGTTATTAAAATAAAAAATTTTCAATTATTAAAAATTAAAAAGTAATAAAAAAAGGAAGAAGAGAGCAACCAAACCAAAAAACAAATCCAGCAATGATAACAAGTGCTAAAGATTATACTAAAAAAAAAATAAAATAAAATAAATAAATGGATAGAACCCTAGGATAAATGGTAAAAGAAAACCTATACAGACAAAATCACACAAAGGAGCATAAACATACACACTCACAAAAAGAGAAAAAGCAAAAAAATATATATATATCTATATATATTAAAAAAGGAAGAGAGTAACCAAATCAATAAACAAATCTACCATCTAAGTATTAAACTAAGAGAAACATAAAACCAGAAACAAATGAGATGCAGAAAGCAAACCCCAAAGTCCACAGCCTCAATTTTGGGATGATTCGTTGTCTCTTCAGGTATTCCAGAAATGCAGCATACATCAAGTTGATTGTGGAAGTTTAATCCGCTGCTCCTGAGGCTGCTGGGGAAAATTTCCCTTTCTCTTCTTTGTTCGCACAGCTCCTGGTGTTCAGCTTTGGATTTTGCCCCATCTCTGTGTGTAGGTCGCCTGAGGGTGTCTGTTCTTGGCTCAGGCAGGACGGGGTTAAACGAGCGGCTGGTTAGGGGGCTCTGGCTCACTCAGGTCTGGAGGAGGGAGTGGTATGGAATGCAGTGCGAGCCTTCGGTGGCAGAGGCCAGTGTGACATTGCAACAGCCTGAGGCATGCCATGTGTTCTCCTGGGGAAGTTGTCCCTGGATCACGGGACCCTGGCAGTGGCGGGCTGCACAGGCTCCCCAGAAGGGAGGTGTGGATAGTAACTTGTGCTTGCACACAGGATTCTTGGTGGATGCAGCAGCAGCATTAGCATTTCATGCCCATCTCTGGTGTCCCCGCTGATAGCCACGGCTCACATCTGTCCCTGGAGCTCGTTTAGCCAGTGGTCTGAATCACCTCTCCTTGCGCACCCCGAAACAATGGTCTCTTGCCTCTTAGGCAGTTCCACACTTTTTCCCCAACTCCCTCCCGGCTAGCTGTGGCACACTAGCCCCCTTCAGGCTGTGTTCATGCTACCAACCCCAGTCCTCTCCCTGGGATCTGACCTCTGAAGCCCATGCCTCAGCTCCCAGCTCCCTCCCACCCCAGTGGGTGAGCAGACAAGCCTCTCGGGCTGGTGAGTGCTGGTTGGCACCGATCCTTTGTGCAGGAATCTCTCCACTTTGCCCTCTGCACCCCTGTTGCTGTGCTCTCCTCTGTGGCTCTGAAGCTTCCCCCCCCCATGCACCCGCCATCTCCGCCAGTGAAGGGACTTCCTAGTGTGTGGAAACTTTTCCTCCTTCACAGCTCCCTCCCAGAGGTGCAGGTCCCATCCCTACTCTTTTGCCTCTGTTATTTCTTTTTTTTTTTCTTTTGCCCTACCCCGGTACGTGGAGAGTTTCTTGCCTTTTGGGAAGTCTGAGGTCTCCTGCCAGCATTCAGTAGGTGTTCTGTAGGAGTTGTTCCCCATGTAGATGTATTTTTGATGTATTTGTGGGGAGGAAGTTGATCTCCACGTTTTACTCCTCCACTTTCTTGAAGGTCTCTCTCAATTTTCCTCTTTTGATGTAGAATATTTCTTAATATGTTATCATTTTACTTGCCACATCCTCTAATTAAAAGCCTCTGACTGGAACTGCATTCCAGTAAATATCTGTTACAGCATGTCTGTACAGATGTCTGCTATATTTGTCTAAAATTCTCAGGACACTGGAAGCTTAACATTCAATTTTTATATAATTCTATTAACACCACTCTTAGAACAAAAAATTAAGGAAAATTTACAACTAAGGTACTGAAATAGCTAACAAAAATTCTGCCAGTTTAGAGTATCTACTGTTGATGCTGTCCATAGAGTTTTTGTTTTAGTGCCAGAATCAAAGATTCCATTTAAAAATTAAAATAAATAGAATGTCTGGGCCACTGGTTGGCAACTTTTGATTCATGGATTTTTGTGCTGCTGGTGTCATTAAACACAAGAATTTATGTCTTCACTTTTTTTTTATGTTCCTATTTTTTACTAGGAATTTATTAATCTTTGAGTTCCATTTAATATCACTGTGCTCTATTTTCTCTACCTTTGCTTTGCTTCAGTATTGTTTTTCAACTTTTTACTATCAGTTGGTTTTTTAAATGCATTTCCTCTTAACCAGGTAATTTTTTTTTCATTATGCACACTATTTAATGTGATAGTAATACCTTGTATTTACTGATTACTTGTCATGGACCAGACAATGTACTATACAGATTTAATTTCTTACTATTCACTCCAGATGGAGGCCTGGGGATGAACTTAAGGTGACTTTAAAAAATAACATGACACGACATGTGTATTGAGTATATAAATTAAGATTCATACCTTACATAGTCCACCCTTCCTTAGGCAATAATGACCTTTAAAAATATTTTAAAAATGTTTCTTTCCCCAGTGATACTTCTGTTTTACCAAGAATGTTAATGAAGTACTTGTTGTTTCAAGTTTTTATAACTTCTGAACTTTTTACTTTAAACATGGTTCTTAGTGATCACATTTATTCAACTAAAGAGAGTGAATAAAACTGACATTCACTGAACAGAAATACAGTCTCAGTTAATACTCCCACTTAAGGAGGTTGGTGTTACTATTATGCCCTAATTACACAGGAGGAAGCTGAGGCACAAAGGATTAAAGTAATTTGTCCAAGGTCACAAAGCTGGCAAGTCAAAGAGCTGGAGTTTGATTACAAGTGGTCTGACTTCAAAGCATACTTAACGATATTTTAGTGAAAAGTTTATTAGTCATGAGTGACAGAAATTTATCATCAACTTGCTTATGAGATGTGGCATAAAATGCCTCACATAGCTGAAAAATCTGGGAGTGGGCTTCCAAGTGTTCCTGGATTCAGATACGTCAATAAGAACAAGGTCTATCTGTTGCCATCCTTGTGGCTTCATTCTCAGACCACCTCCACATGACTAGAACGACAGTCACCAGCAGCTGTAGGCTCATAAGGTCCTTGAAGTCAAAAATCATGGAGAGTGACAGCATTTTTCCTGCCACCTCTGGCAGTAATCCCAGGGAGGGCTATGATGAGCCTTGTTTGGATCACATGCCTAAAGAGGAATTGTGGTCAAGGATTTTAAGGCAGCTACAGACAATAGTAGCCCTACCCAAACTGTAAAGACTGAACAAGGTTACTGCAGAAGACAGGTTAGATGATCCCTTAAAAGAAAGATATTGAACAGGCAAAAAAAAAAAAAAAAGTCCATTAAATGTCCATTAATGCACACTGACATTAGACCTTGTGAATACTAAACATATTCAAAAATGCCACATAAAACTTTACAAAAATACTGTGAGGTAGATTTTATCTTTATTTCTTCAGGTAACAGAAACAAAGACTGATACAACTTGCCCAAGTTCACACAATGTGTAAGTCATCGGATCTTTTAAAGATAAATTATGTACCCAAATGCACTGCTATTAGAGGAATAATGTACAAAATTCACATACCTAGACCTAAATGAGATGGCATCAAACCTAAGTATCAATTTTTTAAAGACTAAATGTACATAAGTGAATGAAATTAGACACTAGTCTGATTTAGTCCTTCAGTGTTTGGTGATAATCTTTAAAAACTACTCTAATGTCCTATACATCCTAACTTTTACTTGCTATTTCCTGAGGGTATAAAACCAAAGAGAGGAAAATTCCTGTTGGGTGGATGTCAGTTTTATTCACATTCTTTAGTTGAATAAATGTGATTGCTAAGAACCACATTTAACAAAATGAGTTCAGAAGTTACAAGAACTTGAAGCGACAGCAAGTATTTCCTTAACATTCTTTGTAAAACAGAAGTGTCTTTGCGGAAAGGAACTTATTTTTAAATATTTTTAAAGGTCATTATTTCCTAAGGATGGGTAGACTATGTACGATATGAATCTTAATCTATATACTCAATACGCACGCCATGTCCCGTTATTTTTCTAAGTCATCTTAAGTCCGTCTCCAGGCCTTCATTTGGGGTGAATAGGAGGAAATTAAATCTAAGACATTGCTGGGATATGCACCCCACACACAGTTGTCTAAAATCCTAGGGTTGTGTGCAACATCAAGTATGCAGGATGCCCCTGAAATTATGGATCTGCAGCGGTATCTGGTGATACATCCATCACTCCTCTAAGGGTGGTTCCTTCAGGTCTAGTGGCTCTCTGCTTCTCCTCCACTGGGTGCCCTAGGTCCCTGTAGAGGCTGAAACCACTGTGTCTAGGGTCCAGGCTCCCTGGAGGCTGCTACCTAGGGGGGGCCCATGGGGACCCACAAATCTTGGTCCCCTTCACAGTTTCTAGAAATGTCACATCTCTCACTATTTGGCCTCAAAGGCCTTAGTCTTTTCTGCCTTCTCTCCTCATCTGCTGGGACAGCCAAAATGAGCTAATACTTTTACAAAAGATAGGAATGGCTACCGTCCTCAAGATGATTTTACTTCCAGCTCTGCAAGAACTCTAGGAGCAAGGAAATACAAATGGCCTAGCTACCAGCTTGAAAACAGGAGAAAGAGGGAGAAACAGAAGATAAACACAAATTATTTTCTTAAAAAGATTGTTCTGAAAATGACTAATTATATAAGAATAAGTATCATTTAAGAGTTCAGCCATTCTCCAAATACCTGATGGTCCACAACGGAGAATATTTTGTAACTTTACTCTGTACAAATTCAAATTATATTAGCCCTTCATTGTTTGTATAAGGGAGTAAATCACTTAACTAGTGAGTGGTCTCAGTCATACATACACACAGATACTGGAATGAGACATTATTTTCAACTTGCTCCTTGCTCTTCGTAAATCTTCTTGTCATGGTGTTCTTGAATTTGGACATTGTCAAGAATGTCAATAGTAGTAACATATACTTAACATGTGCATAAGAAAGCGTAAGAAACAATAAGTGAAAGAGACTCTGCTAAGGATTTATCAAAAATTTCAGCAAATCAGTTCAGCCCCCCAGAGAAAACCAAAACAGGATCAGGATCATTTCAACCTAAGTCACTCTACCTACATCTAAGATCCAAAAGTGCCTGATTTGTTTTCATAGATTTTCTCACCATCTTACATATTATACAATTTGATGTTGCATTTCATTTTACTGTCTGCCACCTCCAACTAGTGTGTGAGCTCCCCAAGACAAGGGCAAGGGAACATGATCTGCTTTATTTAATGATGAAACCCCAGCACCTAGAACAGTGCCACATGGAAGGTACTTAGTAAATTATTTTTGAATAAATGAATAGGGGGCTAGATGATCAGTGGAAAAAAGATCAAATGCCATCTCAGACAGACGAGAGCAAGCGATCAAATTTTTCTTTATAGATTCGTGTGTGTCTGTGTTTGTGTATGTTTTAACACAGAAAGTGTTAGAATATAGACAGCTTTATTTTTTATTCCAAATTGTTGTTGCAGCTTCTTGTATACACACTCATACATATACACACACGCAAATGTATGAAGAAATATTTTATCCTTTGCTTAAATATATATATGCATATGTATTTAAAGAATGTATAAAGAATCATAATAAAATATATAAACTCTTTATTAAGTACCTTCTGTGTTCCAGACCATATTCTTGGAGTGTTCATCTTGTTTAACTCATTTGATCCACAAAACAGCATGCAAAACTCTTAAGGTATGTCAATAGCAGTTAAACACTGATAGCAAGGGGCATCTTAGCATTCTCCACCTACCCTTTAATCACTGCAAGTGTAAGATCGGTTTTCTTAAAGGCACAATGTCCACACATGTGAATGTATTCTTTTTCTTAGTCTAGTTCAGCAGTCTTCAAACTTAAATGGCATAAAATATACCACACGTGGATACATATCCAAGACCAGTATAATCTACTTTATGGGCAAGTAAGGGATTTTCAAGAGTAATTTCTACTCAACCCAATTTTCAGTTTATTTTCTAATCTTATAATATCTTATAATATCTTTCTAATATCTTAAAATGTAACTTCAATTTACATTAACTTTAACCTCCTTGTGATTTCAAAACACCTTGTTTCTGCTTGAACTTCAGAAAAAACTTCAACTGTCATATTTGTGCACATATTTGAACATTGTGTTGAGGAACCTTGGAACAAGAAGGCTGCTGGGGCTTCCCTGGTGGCGCAGTGGTTGAGAGTCCGCCTACCGATGCAGGGGACGAGGGTTCGTGCCCCCGTCCGGGAAGATCCCACATGCCGCGGAGCGGCTGGGCCCGTGAGCCATGGCCGCTGAGTCTGCGCGTCCAGAGCCTGTGCTCCGCAACGGGAGAGGCCACAACAGTGAGAGGCCCGCGTACCGCAAAAAAAAAAAAAAGAAGAAGGCTGCTGTCCTTCACCACACTCTTTAAAATTCAAGCTTGCTTATGTCCACTCACATCAAACTGCAGCAGCAAACTCATCTGCTCTCTGCCAGTTCCTCAGCACAGTTGTCAGCGGTGCAATGACAAGAAAGCACCGAAAGTGTTAAAATACACAATTTTATCTCCTTTTCCAAATTGTTGGTGCTCCTTGTCTGATTGCTATATTTTGATTATGAGAGCTTTTTTTTGTTTTTTTGATGTTGTAAGTAAAATCAAAATTTTCTACCTCTCTTTTAAAATTTGGATTAGTTTAATTTCAGAGTGTCCTTAGATTGCAAGGTGAGCTGTTAAAAAATTGCTACTATTTATAACCACTTATCTTCTTGAAACAGGATTTTATTTTTGAAATCATCCAACAACAAAAAAATACGCAGGAATAAATTGTAGGTTGAATCTCCTCTAAGACTGTAATTGTCATCTGCAGTCCTCAATGTCAAAATTGTTGTTCCTTCTTTTAGTCTATCATCTTCATCAAAGCAGCCCCATCGTTCCTGTTTGAATTTTTTAGAGAGCAATTATTTAAAATTTTTTTAAATTCTTAATGCAATTTAATTACACATTTGTTTGCTTTAAGCAAAGGGGTTTAGAATAAGATTTTTATTTTTCTCTTTTTAAAAAGTTCTGCTCCTGAAAATAGTTTGAAAATCATTGCTGTAGCCCAGGAGTTGAACTTTTTCTGAAAGAGCCAAATACTCACTGTTTTAGGCTTTGCAAGCCAAGAGGCAAAATTGAGGATATTATGTCGGTATTTACATAATATTTAAAAATAACAGTTTTTAAATGAAAACCATTTTAATATATAGAAGTCATTCTCAATTGGAGGTCACCAAAAAAAGGTAGTGGGCTGGATTTGGCCTGTGGGCCAGAGTTTGCCAGCTTCTGCTCTAGCCCAATACCCTTCATTTTAGTGGAGAAGAAATGCTTAGCAGAACTGAACTTCTTTTGGAAGGTTCAGAGATGTTGTGGTAACACTGAGAGAGGAGCATGAACTGCATTGTAAATCTCTTGATATCTGACATTGCTGGATTGTTAATGAAAACTTAAGAATAAAAGAAGCCCAGATACAAACATCAAAAGACCCCAAACCACGGGTGAAGCCAAAACCACAGAAAATGACTGCATAAACACTCACTGTGTAAAAGAACGATGTTTAGCAGGTTTTTGTATTTCCCATATTCAACCCCACTAAACTTTTTCTTAATTTTTATTTTATATTGGAGTATAGTTGATTAACAATGTTGTGTTAGTTTCAGGTGTACAGCAAAATGATTTAGTTATACCTATACATACACATGTATCTATTCTTTTTCAAATTCTTTTCCTATTTAGGTTATTGCAGAATATTGAAGAGTTGCCTGTGCTATACAGTAGGTCCTTGTTGGTTATCTATTTTAAATATAACATTGTGTACATGTCAATACCAAACTCTCAATCTATCCCTCCCCCCGCCTTCCCCCCAGTAACCATAAGTTCCTTCTCTAGTCTGTGATTCTGTTTCTGTTTTGTAAATAAGTTCACTTGTATCATTTTTTTTAGATTCCACATACAATTGATAGCATATGATATTTGTCTTTCTCTGTCTGACTTACTTCACTTAGTATGATAATCTCCAGATCCATCCATGTTGCTGCAAATGGCATTATTTCATTCTTTTAATGGCTGAGTAGTATTCCATTGTATATATGTACCACATCTTCTTTATTCATTCATCTGTCGATGGACGTTTAGGTTGCTTCCATGTCCTGGCTATTTTAAACAGCATTGCAATGAACACTGGGGTGCATGTATCCTTTTGAACAATGTTTTTCTCCCAATATATGCCCAGGAGTGGGATTGCTGGATCATATGGTAGCTCTATTTTTAGTTTCTTATGGAAACTCCATACTGCTCTCCATAGTGGCTGTACCAATTTACATTCCCACCAGCAGTGCAAGAGGGTTCCCTTTTCTCCACACTCTCTCCAGCATTTATTCTTTGTAGACATTTTGGTGATGGCCATTCTGACTGGTGTGAGGTGATATCTCATTGCAGTTTTGATTTGCATTTCTCTACTAATTAGCAATGTTGAGCATCTTTTCATATGCCTCTTGGCCATCTGTATGTCTTCTTTGGAGAACTGTCTATTTAGGCCTTCTGCCCATTTTTAGATTGGGTGTTTTCTCTTTTTGATATTGAGCCATATGAACTGTTTGTAAATTTTGGAGATTAATCCCTTGTCAGTTGCATCGTTAGCAAGTAGTTTCCCCCATTCTGTGGGTTGTCTTTTCATTTTGTTTATGGTTTCCTTTGCTGTGCAAAAGTTTTTAAGTTTAATTAGGTCCCATTTGTTTATTTTTATTTTTATTCCATTGCTCTAGGAGACAGATAGAAAAAGATATTGCTGTGATTTATGTCAAAAGTGTTCTGCCTATGTTTTCCTCTAAGAATTTTATAGTACCTGGTTTTACATTTAGATCTTTAATCCATTTTAAGTTTATTTTTGTGTATGTTGTTAAATAATGTTCTAATTTCATTTTTTTACATGGAGCTGTCCAGTTTTCCCAGCATGATTTATTGAAGAGACTGTCTTTTCTCCATTTTATAGTCTTGCCTCCTTTGTTGTAGATTAATTGACCGTAGGTGCATGGGTTCATTTCTGGGCTTTCTTTCCTGTTCCATTGGTCTATAGTTCTATTTTTGCACCAGTACTATACTGTTTTGATGACTGTAGCTTTGTAATATAATCTGACATCAGGGAACCTGATTCCTCCAGCCCCATTTTTCTTTCTCAAGATTGCTTTGGCTATTTGGGGTCTTTTTTGTCTTCATACAAAATTTTTACATTTTTTTTAATTTTGAAAAAAATTTGGCTGCACCATGCAGCATGCAGGATCTCAGTTCCCTGACCAGGGATCGAACCCGCATGCCCTGCAGTAGAAGCATGGAGTCTTAACCACTGGATCACCAGTGAAGTCCTTCTGCAAACAGATTTTAGGATGTTTTGTTCAACTTCTATGAAAAATGCCATTCGTAAATTAACAGGGATTGCATTGAATCTGTAGACTGCCTTGGTTAGTATAGTCATTTTCACAATATTGATTCTTCCAATCCAAGAACATGGTATATCTCTCCCTCTGTTTGTGTCATCTTTGATTTCTTTCATCAGTGTCTTATAGTTTTTGGAGTACAGGTTTTTGCCTCCTTAGGTAGGTTTATTCCTATGTATTTTATTCTTTTTGATGTGATGGTAAATGGGATTGTTTCTTTAATTTCTCTTTCTGATCTTTTGTTGTTAGTGTATAGAAATGCAACAGATTTCTGTGTATTAATTTTGTATACTGCACCTTTACCGAATTCACTAATGAGTTCTAGTAGTTTCCTGGTAGCATCTTTAGGATTTTCTATGTATAATACCATGTCATCTGCAAACAGTGACAGTTTTACTTCTTCTTTTCCAATTTGGATTTCTTTTATTTCATTTTCTTCTCTGATTGCTGTGGCTAGCCTTCCAAAACAATGTTAAATAAAAGTGGTGAGAGTGGACATCCTTGTCTTGTTCCTGATTGAAAGGAAATGCTTTTAGCTTTTCACCATTGAGTATGATGTTAGCTGTAGTTTGTCATATATGGCCTTTACTATGTTAAGGTATGTTCCCTCTATGCCCACTTTCTGGAGAGTTCTTATCATAAATGGGTGTTGAATTTTGTCAAAAGTTTTTCTGCATCTATTGAAATGATCATATGGTTTTTAGACTTCAAATGGTTGATGTGGTGTTTCACACTGACTGACTTGTGGATATTGAAAACTCTTTGCATCCCTGGGATAAATCCCACTTGAGCATGGTGTATAATCCTTGTAATGTGCTGTTGGATTTGGTTTGCTAGTATTTTTGTTGAGGATTTTTGTGTCTATGTCCATCAGTGATATTGGCCTGTAATTTTCTTTTTTTGTGGTATCTGTGTCTAGTTTTGGTATCAGGGTGATGGTGGCCTCCTTCCTCTGCAATTTTTTGGAATAGTTTCAGAAGGATACATATTAACTCTTCTCTAAATGTTTGATAGAATTCGCCTGTAAAGCCATGAGAGGAAATTTTCCTATAATTCATATATAATTTTATATATAATAAACCAGAAATTCCAGAGGGCTAGGAAATAAATAAATATATAAATAACAACTTCCCACCTTACATTTACAGCCTGTTTCCAAATTTTAGAAGTTCTATAAATGCAACTTAATGAATAAAAAAGTAAAAATAGAAAATATAGCATCTTATTCTTCTCACAGGCGCAGCTTTTAGTCCAGATTTGTAGATTAGAATATCAGTGATGTGACTGGGGATTAACAGCAGAGACCGAGATTATTTCCGGTAGCAACAAAGGTCCTGCTTTTGGATTATTTCAATTAATTTTACCTAACAAGGCCTTATAAGGAACTGAGTGTAGACATCTTTACTGCTCAGCCATCTTTTAAAATCTCTGGATCATCAGAAATAAAGTGTAAAAAAGAATCATTGATGTTGTCTTTACTATGCAGATTGTACCAGTAAATAAATTACTAGTAACTTTTCATAAGAATATTCCAGTTAATAAAGGGAGAGACAATGATAGGATTAAAATTATTACCATTTGCAATTTCTAATGAATCTAGGATTTCATTATCAACAGTACATCAGAAACAGAGATGGACATTATGTGCCTCCTACTGAAAGAACACAGTATAATCTATTAAGTACTTTTGTTCAAAAAGAAAAATTGAACTTGTATCTGTCAATTCTCTAGATCCTCATACCAATTTACCAGTTCACAGAACATACAGAAGACAGAGAAACATGTTAAATGAACTAGTGTCCCCTGGGAATAGCCCATAAACAATGACCGACAGAAGTTAATGCGTAAATACAGCCAACTTCTTTACTCTTCCGATGGGATAAATCTGAGGCCATGGTCTATATTGACTACAAGAGTTTCCCAAGTGGGATTAAACTCCAGCTATCTTCAATGGAAACTGACTTCAGAATTCACCCTTTATTGGATTCCTCCCCTTACCTTGTTTTACTTCTCCTCTCTACTCCCATTATTCCCTGGAATCCCTTTCAAATAAATTTTGTGTTCCCAAATTCTTCTGAGTCTACTTCTTGAGGAACCCAAACCAAGACATAGAGAAATGTAAATACATTCAATTTGCAAATAGCAAGTGAATGAGGGTTCTTTTATCATTTGGTGTTGGGGAACCTAGAATTTTAGCTAGCTATCCACGCTTTTTGAGGGTGGTAAATGTCAGTAGAAGGATGTCATAGTTTTGTTTTTTTGTGTTAATTTGTTTATTTAATGGATGATCTTAGGACTTTCAATTATCCCAATTATCAAGGAAGATTAGAATAGTAAGTTACAAACTTCAGTATGTTTAAGAATTGCTCAGGTGTCTTGTTATAAATGTGGATTCTTTCACCTTCAGGGATTCTGATTCAGAAGTACTCCAGATTTACTAGTAATAGTTATGCACATTAAAACATTAGAAAGACTTACATAGGCGTTCTGAGAATCCCACTTTGAGAAACACTGACCTAAGTGCCAAAGTTTTCATTACTTGTAAGGTTTCATGGCCAGTTGGATTCTATACGTCTATAAGAAGATTTGATCTGATGGCTTTATCATGTCCCGGAGTTCCAATTCTGTGCTAATACTAAAGCCTAAATTTAACTTTACTCTGGTTCAGATGGCTCTGTTGCTATTCCTGCTCTGCTTTCCGTAAGGTAGACATGGGAAGTGCAGTCTGGAAAAAAAAAATGTGTGGCGTGGTATGGAGGGTGTGGTAAGCATAACTCTACCAAAGGTCTTAAAAATGCAGTGCTCCACCCCTCACTTATTTCTTGGGTGTGCCTCAGTCCTGCCTCCTTTTGAATCTTTTTGTGCCCAGTTGGGAGATGAAAGCAGAAAGCACTGCTGAGAAATCACTTAGCTATGAGGCTAGCATTTGCTCTTATTCCTCTCTTAAGGCTGTTCTTCTAGTCCTCTTTCTGCCCAATGAAGATGCAGAGCTAAGGCCACAGGGGTCCAAGGAGGGCAAGTATCATTGCCCCCCTCCCCCACTCTACCCACACACTCATATTTTGCATCTTCCACAATATCCTTATAGTAATTTCCAAATGATGATCACTTATTTCATTTATGAGAGCCTATTTACCTTTTTCAATTAGTTCACCAGATTTTATTTGGATTTCACATTCTGTCTATTCCTAGAGTTCCAATTGGCTTCAAAAGGCAAATAGTTGCCCTTTCAATTTTATTGGTATGGCAGTATTATCTTCTTCCTTCTTCACTAAATTTTATGAGTCTTTAACTCTAGATTTAACTTACTGAGACATTCTTTCTTTGGCCCAATATTACAAAATGGTTGGAGCCTTAGAATAATGTATCGTCCTACAGTTTGTTTTTGTGGAAATTAAAAGTATACCCCTAAACTTGTTAAAGATACCAATTTGTTACTATATACAAATTAGAATCATAAATGTCTGAATTAAACTCTGTCTCAGAAGATTCATTCCTGCCATTCCCTTCTAATAGCAGCACATGCAAAAACAAACAAAAAAATGTTAGGCTATTGGATTTCTGGAATGCCATAGGTGTGAATCAAAAACCATGGAGGCAATACTATAGTTACAAATATGTCAAAGCTTCAAACGTGCAAATTCACAGACAGTCACCCTCATGTCATTGCAAACTATTAGAGTCAATGTTCCATCAGGAACAAGGCATTCTAATTCAATTATTCCTCTTTTAAAAAATTGTGCTACTTTCAGGAGTTGAAAAGAATGAGTGAAGGAATTGCCTTAGACCAGTGTTCTTGGGACCTCTTTATAGTCTTAAAATTTAATGAGAATCCCAAATATTTATTGTATGAGAAATTAAAAATTAGAAGTATTAAATTTTAATTTAAACAACTCATATATAAATAACAAACCTATTATATATTAACATGAAGAAACAAAATATTTTATGAACATAAATATATTTTCCAAAACAAAAATCATAAAGAGTAGCAGAAAATAAAAGTTCTGCCCTCCCCATGCTGACACTTTATTGAAATCCATCAAACCAGACTTTCAAGACTATTGAAAGACTGTCATTTATTAATTCACTATGTACTTGCAGCAGCCTTAAAATGAATTATAAACTGTACCTGCCTCACTCAAGATCCTATGACAATGGGTTGAGAAATGTGATATCTAACTTCTCTTGCATCTTGTAAAATATCCTGAAATTTAATAAAAATAGGTATGAGAGAAGACCCCCTAATCTCTCCTCTTATGCTTATTCCGTAATGATAGTGTGACTATAAAGAAAAACATTTTACATATATGCACTATATATATGCATACAACATACATATATAGAGATCATATTTGTGTGGATTAGTATGCACAATATTTGTATATTGATACTTAGGAAAGCAGCATAATAAATCCCATAAATCTTCTGAAATCCATTTGTTTTTTTGTTATCCAAAAGTGGGCTTTAAGACTTACTAGTCAGAGCTACATATACTGGGGAAAATAAAATATATTCTTAAGATTAATTTCACCTGTTTTTACTTTTTAAAATGTGGCTACTAGAAAAATTTAAATTACATATGTGGATCATATTATATTTCTTTTTAATAGCAGTGATCTGTAGGACGGGGAAAGAGACCAAGTAATTAACAGGGGGTGAAAATTAAAGAAACAGGAAGAAAGGTGGCATGTGCATTTTCACTTTTCTAAGATAGAAAATATTAAATTGGAGTTTATTAATATTTTAGGTGAGTAGTGAAAGGATAAAATTAAAATAAAAATCTTTTTAGAATAAATTCAGATTGGTGATTAGGAGCTCTCTGAAGATTTTGAAGCTCACTGCCTAATCATAGACTACTATTTCTTAAAAGTAAAAAAATCCACACATCATAAATAGTGCTTCTTTATTTGTAAAAGCTTGATTGGGTGTTTTGCTTATGTCTAAGAGACTGTCATTGGAGCCCAGGAAGGATGGAAGTTATAGAAGTTTTAATTCTGATATGGTCACCTCTTGACCCTTTCATAAGTGACAGCAGTAGTTTCATTGTCTTCTTCTCAAAGTACATTGATGGTTTGGACAAGTGGATTATCTCTTAGATAAAGCTATAGGAAATAAAAATTGAATGTATGCTGATCTTAAACAAAATATTTTCTTTAAACTTTTTATTATAGAGAATGTCAAATCTACCCAGAGGTAATCACCCAGTCCCAACAGTCATCAATACTTGGTCAATCGATCCCCCTCCACACCCCTCACATTGCCATCCACTTAGCACCACCCTCAATCCCATATTATTTGAATTCCAGACATCATACCAGTTCACCTATAAACATTTCAGTATATATTTCTGAAAAATAAGAACTTCTCTTAAAAAAACATAGTCATAATACAATTATCATACCTAAAAAGGAATTAATAATTCCTTAGTAGCATCCAATATTGTCAGTGTAAAAAAAATTAACTACAGCCTTTTCATGTTGATTAGCTAAATGCAGATTAGTATAGCTTTAAAAGTTACACAGTCTTATAATGTGCTCTAAGTAATTACCTTTTCATATTTCAGTATATGAACTTCTATCATCCTTGATTTCTGAGGGAATAAAAATATAATTAAATGGTTATCTTATTATATCTATGATTATAATCTTCCTTGGCAATGTCAAACATATTTTATAACACAATTTATCCCTCAGAAACAAACTGAATTACATTATGATCATTAACCACTAGATGCCAGAGTTGCTTCACGCAAATGAAATCAACTCAGTCTTGATCTGTCAAGAAAAAATGATAATATTCTAAATATCACAGTAAAATAGTAAATCAAAGTGTCTTTGCTTACACCTTGTAACAGAAGCATATGCTGAACCATATATTTAAATATCTACCTTTAACCTTCATAACTGATCAAACTATGATATCCCCCTTTTAAATTCACTTGTACCTTGTCTGTGATTTTAAAGTTCTTGCTAATTCTTTCCAATCAATTTAAACAGGGACTCCTGGGACTTCCCTGGTGGCGTAGTGGTTAAGAATCTGCCTGCCAATGCAGGGAACACGGGTTCCAGTCCTGGTCTGGGAAGATCCCACATGCCGCAGAGCACGTGGGATCATGTGCCACAGCTATGGCCCGTGCACCACAGCTGCTGAGCTTGTGCTCTAGAGCCTGCGAGCCACAACTACTGAGCCCGTGCACCACAACTACTGAGCCCATTCACCACAACTACTGAAGCCCATGCCTAGAGCCTGTGCTCCGCAACAAGAGAAGCCACTGCAATGATAGACCCGCGCACCACAGCCAAGGTAGCCCCTGCTCACTGCAACTAGAGAAAGCCTGCGTGGTAAAGAAGCCCCAATGCAGCCAAAAAAAAAAAAAAAAATTTAAACACTCAGTGTAGTACCTTCAGACCAGTCTGCTGAAGGGCTTTCTCTAAGTGTACCAGACTTGGTTTCAGGGTAGTTAACATTCATGTCATTCTAAAGCCAGGGACACAACCCCTGTGAGAGCTCTGCTTCAATGTGAATCCAGATGATCCCTTATGTTCTAATATCTTCAGCTCAGAGAAGGAGGCAACTGATTTATGTGTTACAATGTCAAATATGGACATGCTTGAAATTGTTAAAGGATTTGGAGAAGAGAGGGAATTAGTTTTGTAATTTTTCTGGAAACTATTATAATTTTTGAAGTTTTGTTATTTTTTCTCAAAATCTACTATTGAGGTGTTTCACAGAGATTTCATCAGGTGTTTCACAAGTATATATATTGAAACATTCTTGTTTATATCAGAATAGCAATCCTGTCAGACATTTTTAGCCAGCAATATTGGAAATTACCTATATTTCTGTATTCTTTCTTCCAATATAATGCATAGGTCTGGCTATAGTTTAGTATGCATTTATTATGTTTATTTTTCTTCAATGATAGTGAGTTTCCATACAAATTTGTCCCTTAACACCCCTCTTATCCAAATAAAATTTTTTTCTTAAATTCTTCCTAGAACATATTATTTTATTCTTTGTTTTAATAAAAAACTTAGTCCTTGGTAGAGATTTCTCAGAAAATTATCTACCCTCAAAATTATGTATCTTCAAAATTAAAGTGAGTACAAGAAAATTACTTCACTGACTTTGGGAAATAACAAATAAACATCTAGAGGAACCTTAATAAACATGAAATTAAACTCATATAACAAACTTACCCACTGCTTCTACTTATTACAAGTGAGGAAGAGGTGCAAACACTGTGGAAAGACAAGTCTTTTTCTTTTGTTTCAAAGTGATAGGGTGATTTCAATAATGTCTTTTTGTGTGTGTGTGTGTAGTACGCGGGCCTCTCACTGTTGTGGCTTCTCCCGTTGCGGAGCACAGGCTCCGGATGCGCAGGCTCAGCGGCCATGGCTCACGGGCCCAGCCGCTCCGCGGCATGTGGGATCTTCCCGGACTGGGGCACGAACCCGTGTCCCCTGCATCGGCAGGCGGACTCTCAACCACTGCGCCACCAGGGAAGCCCTCAATAATGTCTTAAATGCTTTCCCTGATTCTACCTTTGTTCCTCCTCTAATATTTTCCCCCACGGGAGCTAGAGTCGTCCTTGTAAAACATAAATAAAAACCATATCACCACTTAACACCTTAATTGTCACTCAGAATTTTAAAAATTCTTTCCAAATGTCTTCCAGGCTCAGAATATACACTGTCCAATATGGTAGACACTAGTTACATGTGTCTATTGAACATTTGAAGTGTAGCTAGTTTGAATTGAGATGTGCTATAAGTATAAAATACACAATGGATTTGGAAAAGTTAGTAGTGATAAAAATAATTTTCACAGTAATAATTTTATATTGATTACCTCTTAGCATGATAATCTGTTGAATATATTAAGTTGAATGAAATGTATTATTAAAATTAATTTCACTTAAAAAATGTGGCTACAAGAAAAATTTAAATTACATGTCTTGCATTTATGGCTCACTTTATTATTCTACTCAGTAACACTGGCTTAAATAACCAGGAAGTCACCTGCTCCCTTCTATTTTCAACCCATATTGGTTTCTTTGCTGTTCCTCAATTTACCTTGGCTATGTCAAGCCGATGTGTTGACTATTCCCTCTTCCTGGAAGATCCTCTCTTGGATATCCTTATGGTTCGTTTCCTCACTTTCTTCTGTTCTCTGCTAAACTTATCAGAGAGAACTTCTCTGACCAACAAATTTAAAATGGCCTCATCCAACACAAGTACACACCCACCATCTCTCTTTTTTCAAAATACTTATACCTGGCATATTATATGTAGGGGCGTGTGTGTGTGTATAATCTCTACTTAGTAGAGTATAACCCCCATGAAATCAAGGGCTTTGTTTTGTTTACTGTTTCTCTAGAATAGTGACTAGCTTAAGGTAGATACTAAATAAATATTTGTTAAATAAATGAAAAGATGGAACATCATTTAAAATAAAGGTGACATCAAAGAGATTTTATCATGAAGGAAGCATTGGAAAATGAGAAGAGCTAACATTTTCTGAGTGCCTACAATGAACTAGACACTGTGCTAAGCACTTACATATAATATCTTAATAAATCTTCATAGAAATGTACTTGCAGATGAGAAATCTAAAGCTCAGATAATTTAAATAACTTTCCTAAAGTCACTTAGCCAGTATGGAACATCATTTCAATACTTTTCATTTTATTTCCATGTCTTCAAGTTCCTTCTCTGGCTCCCAGACTAAATTAGGTGCTCTTGTAAATACTCTCTGAGTACACTCCATTTTCCCTTCATATCATTTGTCACCACGGTAATTCATTTTGTAGCGTGGTATTTAATGTCTGTCTTCTTCACTGCACTTTAAACTTCAGATAGGTGGCAATGAATATGTTGTTGACATTTCCATGTCTAGAGCCTTCCACCTTCCTTGTCTAGGGCTTAATTTCTCACACACATATATTGAATAAATGAATGAAGTTAACTTTATCCCAAAATATTGTAATTGATGAGTAGGTTATTCGTACCTGCTAAGAATTAATGATTTTGTAGATCAGCTACATGAACTGCACCCAGTGGAACGATGACCGGCTGGATATTCCAGGGGAGAGTATGCTGGTGTGTCAGTGGACTATTTGTTCTTCACAATGGACCACAGGTAATGGGCTATGTTATGAATTTCCTCTGGAAATGTGCTGTCCAACATGGTAACCCCCTAGCCACATGGGGCTATTTAAATCAAAATTAATTAATATTAAATAAAATTGAAAATTCCTTTCCTCAACCATTTTAGCCAAATTGCAACTGCTCAGTAATCATTCGTGGCTTGTGCCTGCTGTATTGGATGGCACAGATAAAGAAAATTTCCATTATACGGAAAGTTCTATTAAACAGCACTATTCTAGAAGGTTTAAAATGTCCTTGGGAAGATTTATTTTTAAATCAGAAGGGGCCTATTTGTTTGATTAGTTTTGTATTCTAACTAAAATTAAACTTTGAGAAAGAGTTCAGTAATCTGTATTCCCAAGTGTTTCTGGGCAAGACCTAGCCATGGAAAAGGAGCTTCATTGTCCAGCAGATGAAACATTTCGTCAGACGTGCTCATGCACAGCCAGTTACTGGTGTGGAAAGAACCACCCCTCCAAGGGCTCCAGGCAGGCCTACTGTTCCAAGGACGCTGCCAGCACCTTGCTGGATGGAGCCCATGTCTCATGCCATTCAATGCCATCCCTTTGCGTTTGATGTACAAAACGGAAGACTGAAATCTGAGGAAGAGGAAAGGGCTTGGGATGCCAAATGCACCTCAGACTGTAGTTAGATTCACAGCTTCTGGAGAGAAAGCTTTTAAATGTTCCCTTCTTCAAAACTTCACGCATCTTCAGGTAATTTCTTCACAATATAACTTTCAATGATTTTGGCCAATACAAGTTAACCTTTTTTGAGATTCCGTTGCTGGAGATTTTTCTTCCCTAATTGTCGAGGTAAAACATTTCCTGTCATTGTCTTAGAAAAGAAAGTGCTTTATAGACAAGAATAAAAATTATATTCTCTATTTTATTTTCTGGTTAAGTTCCAGGGGGGATAAGAATTTTCTTAGCTTGAACCTTCTGGTTATTGGCTCTATTATTTGTTCACATTTCTCCATCATTTGCCAATCCTACTGAGCTAGTCTCTACCAAGGCTGCAAACAGTTCATGGTTCTCACTTCTAGACATGAAACCAACGGAGAGCTGAGGAGGGGACCACTAGGCAGCCCCACATGCCCCAGCTCAACAGGTGGGGAACACGGAATTTTTATTTTCTTTGGGGATGAAGCCCCCCACTCACCGTGACTTCCCCTAGCCTTTCAGGGTAGGTATTTCCAATCCCTCCGGAGATTTTCTTAGGAGAGACACCGAGTGACAATGGTGCTTCTGTGTACAACTGGGAAGTAGTGATGAAAGTGGTGAAGGATGCAGGTAGGGACTGGGGAGTTGTTAAGGTTGGATGGAGGGGTGCTAGGGTGGGACAGATGGTTTCCTGAACAGTGAGCGGGATAAGGAGTAGGGAGAGTAGACCCAAAGTGGCAGCCGCGAGACAAACGCGAAAAGGACCGAAAACGCGAAGACAGGAGCCTGGGCGGACCTGGGCGGGGCAGAATGGGGAAGGGTCACGCCGGGACGTAACCGGCTGTGGGCTGGGGGAGGCGAACGGGAAGGGACTTGCGAGCGCTCGTCGGGAGTTCTGGGGACCCGAGCTCCGCTGATGAGGTCAGTGGAGCCGACGCGCTGGGAGGAGGGCGGCGGAGACCCCGGACGCGGGTGTTGCGAGGCTGGCGGAGGGGCGGGACGGGACGGGAAATGGGACGGAGAACTAGGACCGGGGGAGGAGGAACGAGGGGGCGTCGGCGCTGGAAGCCGGAGGCGGCCCGACAGGGATCGTTTCCTTCCGGAGAGGAGGCCGGCTCTGGACCTAGGCGCGGGCGGGGGGCGTCCAAGGGCGGGTGACCGGGAAATACCGCGGCCCGCGCTTCCCCCGGCTGGCAGCGGTGGTGCTCGTGGCTCCTCCTCCGGGCCAGTCCGGAGCTCGGCGGCGGGGAGAGCGAGGGCGGGGGCTCGGGAAGGAGGGAGGAGGGAGGGACCAGGCACGCAAGTGACAGGGTGGCAGCCTAGGAGCGGACGCTTTGCCGCCGCCGCTCCACCTCCTCCTCCTGCAGCTCCTCTCGCTGCCGCCGCCGCCGCCACCGCCGGGAGAAGTTTCACTCCCGACCCTCGCTCGGAGCGGGGAGCTCGGCCGGCAGCTGCAACGCGCCGCCGGCTAGGCGCCCGGAGCGCTCCGACGCGGAGGCGGCGTCAGAGCCTGGGCTGCGGGCGGCGGCCGGGGCTGGGGGCGTTGAGGCGGAGGAGGGGCGGGTGTGAAGCGGCAGACCCTTGCGCAGCGCCGCAGCCGCTCAGCCAGCGTCAGCGCCCGGGGCAGCCGCGATGGCCGTGCGCTCCCGCCGCTCGTGGATGAGCGTGGCCTTGGGGCTGGTGCTGGGCTTCACTGCTGCGTCCTGGCTTATCGCCCCCAGAGTGGCCGAGCTGAGCGAGAGGAAGAGACGCGGTTCCAGCCTCTGTTCCTACTACGGCCGCTCGGCCGCTGGCGCCGGCGCGCAGCAGCCGCTCCCTCAGCCTTATGCCCAGCAGTGGCCCGAGCAGTCGCCGCCCCCAGCGCGCCAGGAGCTCCAGGGGCCGCAGCTGCCTGAAGCAGCGCCGGGGGTAACCAGTTTTCGCAGCAGCCCCTGGCAGCAGCCCCCTCCACTGCAGCAGCGGCGGCGAGGACGCGAGCCCGAAGGCACGACGGGGCTCCCCGGAGCCCCGGTGGCCGAAGGGGAACCTGAGGAGGAGGATGGAGGCGCAGCTGGGAAGCGGAGAGGCGGTCGGCCGGGGAGTAGCCACAACGGCAGCGGGGATGGGGGCGCCGCCGCCCGGAGCTCCCGACCCCGGGATTTCCTGTACGTGGGGGTGATGACCGCGCAGAAGTACCTGAGCAGCCGCGCGCTGGCAGTGCAACGGACCTGGGCGCGCTTTATCCCCGGCCGTGTGGAGTTTTTTTCCAGCCAGCAGCCCCCCAACGCTGGGCTTGGCCACCCCCCGCCACCCCTGCCTGTCATCGCGCTGCCTGGGGTGGACGACTCCTACCCTCCCCAGAAAAAGTCCTTCATGATGATCAAGTACATGCACGACCACTACCTGGACAAGTATGAGTGGTTCATGCGCGCCGACGACGATGTCTACATTAAAGGTGACCTCCCAGCCCCTGCTGTCCCGTCTCCTCGCCTCCCCGACTCCTTTCTCTGCCAGGAAAGCCAGCCCCAATCCCTGCCCAGCCCCTATCCCTGGCCAGCCCCTCTCTGCTTTTCTGCCAGCACGTGCTCCGGGCTCCTGCAGCCCCCAGACGGTCGCCCCCCCCACCCGCTCGCCTCCGCCCACCATTCCTAGTCCGCTCCTCCTCCTCTCCAGCGGTCTGGACCCTCCTCACACCTGCCCAGCTTTTTTCGCCTTCCTCACTCTTGCTGCTCTGGTTTCCGCCTATCTCTTGCTACTACTCTACCGTGTAGGAAGGCGAGGAAAGGGACCTCGGGGTTAAGCCTGAGGCTGTTCCCACTTTACACTGCTCTGAAAGCCCCAGGTGGTGGTAGTTTCCCTAATCGGTCCAGAGGGGCGTGTCCTCCGTGGAGAAAGGGAGGGTGGAGGATGCAGGCGGGAGCCAGTTTGGAAATCGGTGATCTTGATTATCCCCCTATCCTTTTGTTTTTACTGGATCAAGCTTAGTTTTGGAACTGGTGAGATTGAGGAATCATCTTCGCTGTCCCACACCCTTCTCTGTGCGTTTCCTTTCCTTCTGCACCACCCGCCGCTCAGTGGGAGTCCTTGAGTATCCCAGCCGCTCCCGCGCACAGCTCCTTCCAGCCACCGCAGTGCAGCTTCAAGCAGTTCCTTACGCCCCCGGCAACAGCTCAGTAAAACCCTGAGGGGATGGCTGTATTGACAGGAATTGGTGGTGGGGGAAAAGGGGACAGCGCCCGCGAATTATCCAGACCCTAGGAGCTCCAAGCTGTACTAGCACAGACTAGGCTGGATCCTTTCCAGTCCATCTTGGTGGTTGCGGCGTTAAGCAGGGGCTGGGAAGTCCTTCCCAAAACCACGCGCAGCCCCAGCACGAGAAAACTTTGTCCGTTTTAAAAGAGGCGCGGTCCTTCACCCTGCGTGTGAGTGGCTCTGGCCAGAGATTGCTAAACTGAGCAGAGGAATGTTCTTTAGAGCGGGAGGAAATCTTTACAGTCTTGCCTTTTGCGGAGAGGAACACAAGGGAAGTAGCTAGGTTGTATTGAAGGAGGGCTCCCTGTGTGTGTGTGTGTGTGTGTGTGTGTGTGTGTGTGTGTGTGTGTGTTTTGGCTGCCTTGGGTCTTCTTTGCTGTGTGGGCTTTTTCTAGTTGCGGCGAGCGGGGGCTACTCTTCATTGCGAGCACAGGCTTCTCATTACGGTGGTTTCTCTTGTTGCGGAGCCCGGGCTCTAGGCACGTGGGCTTCAGTAGTTGTAGCACTCCGGCTCAGCAGCTGTGGCGCAGGGGCCTAGTTGCTACACCGCATGTGGGATCCTCCAGGGCGGAAGCTCGAACCCGTGTCTCCTGCATTGGCGGGCGGTTTCCTAACCACTGAGCCACGATGGAAGCCCCTCCCTGTGTTTCTTTCCACATTTCCTAGCTTCTTGGTCAAAGGGGGGCAGCCCTTACTTAGTTTACACCACTCTAATTGTAGCCTCATTGCTTTCTCCTGATTCAGGTAGTATCTTTTACATACTCAAGGAAAAACAAACAAATAAATAAGACCCCCCCCAAAAAAAAACTGTCACATTTTGGTAAGGACTGATTGTATAGAGTTAATAACTAGAGATTTCTTGGGTTTGGGTTGAGAGGAGTGAAATACTTAGAGATGGTTGGCAGAGCAAATACTGATAATTAGATATGAAAATAATGAATTGGATAAGTTGATACAAACATTTTAAAAAGATTGCATTCCTGGTGATTGCAGTATCTTATAGGTAGGTATAAGTTGTGTAGATATTTATAATTGATAGATCCACTATCTTGTAGTCCCCATGTCTTCTGTGTCTCTTTAAAATCACAAAGGTTTCCTGGCAGAAGTTTGCCACGCTTTGCAGACAATTTCCAAAATGCGTTAACAGCATCCACTTCTGTCATATCTTTTAGTGCTTTGAAAGATTGTCCTTCAGAACATTGAAATGCCGTATTCTTTCCATTTCTATTAAGAATGAAAAGCATTTTGTATTAAGAACCCAATAATAGTCAGCTGAAACTCACTGAAATCCAAGGGGCATGGCATAGGATCAAGATAATGACTACAGATGCTGTGCTCATCAAAAATGATAGTAGAAATGCTGACTGGGAATGTAAAGAAGGTGACTACTTATTCCATTATATCACTTGGTAGAGTACGAAATGCTTTGGAACTGTTTTAGCCACAGAACTTTATTTTAAAATTGTTTTTTCTGATGAACTTACAAACTATAAACCAATTATATAAATTTTAACAAATGTTAATTTTTGTCCTAAAAGGGTACTTTCCAAAGTTCCAAAGTGTTATATTTCAAGGCAAGTTTGATATTCTCTCTCTCTCTCTCTATGTATGTATGTATATACACACACATACATATATGTATACACACACTTTTTGGGTTGTATATGACTTGAGTTTAGTTTCGGACAAAACACTAAATTAAATCAATTATCAGGGTATCAGTGGTCTGCCAGTCGGGGCTGAATATTAATATTATATTTCTGAGAATTTTATCACTACTTCATACATGCTAAGAAACCTGTCTTTATTCTACTTGTCATTATTTCACCTTTAAAAAAATCTGATGACTGTCATCAGACTTAAGGTTTTTCATTGACTAGAAGGTTGATTAAATTTTATTATAATTTAACAAGAACTGAGTGTAGAGTTAATAACTAGAGATGTCTTGGGTTTGGGTTGAGAGGAGTGAAATCCTTAGAGATGGTTGGCAGAGGAAATAGTGATAATTAGATATGAAAATACAGAATTGGGTAATTTGATACAAACATATAAAAAAGAGGGCATTCCTGGTGAATGCAATATCTTATAGGTGGATAGATAGGTATATGTGATGAAAATTTTATTATAATTTAAAAATTAGTATTTTTTAAATCATGGAATATTCAAAGAAGTTTTTCTTCTTTTCAATTGTATAAGACTTGTGGGGAGTTTATGCACAATATTGGAAGTTCTTTCCTTTGCTTGGTGTATTATAAATGATTATGAAATTAGGAAAAGGAGTGATTGTTGCCTTTCTCTTTGTAGGTGATAAGTTGGAAGAATTTCTTAGATCACTGAATAGCAGCAAGCCCCTCTACCTGGGCCAGACTGGCCTGGGGAATATTGAAGAACTCGGAAAGTTGGGGCTGGAGCCTGGGGAGAACTTCTGCATGGGAGGACCTGGAATGATCTTCAGTCGCGAGGTTCTCAGGAGGATGGTGCCACATATTGGTGAATGCCTCAGAGAAATGTACACGACTCACGAGGACGTGGAAGTAGGAAGATGTGTTCGACGTTTTGGTGGGACTCAGTGCGTCTGGTCTTATGAGGTAAGACTTGAGCTGTGATGAAAATGTTCTCATATTACAGGTAGGTGACAGTTTACAGTCTGGGGCAGTGATTCTATTTATTCTCTCTGTATCTTTGTATTTGCTTGAAAATGATAGCAACAGCCAGTGATGGACACAAGGGCGATTGTGGGAGATGCCTTTCTTATCAGAGCTGAGGCCTGTCCAAGGCTTTCTTATTAGTGTGACCCGTAACTTTAAGCAGCAGCTTATGTATATAGTCACATCTCTGGAAGATGCTACTTCCGCTTTATTTGCTTTATTGGTGTTTATATACATGTGTATCCATTTCCTGTCTCTAACAAGAGGATTAATTCTGTTCTCTTGGGCTGTAGCTTTTAGCATTTCGTCCTTTGTTTGTTGTTATTTTGGTTAGGTATATAATCGCATCTCTTTGTTTTCAAATAGTTAAACTCTGTAGTTTCTTGGAAGATTCTTATGTGGAAATTTAACATACATTTTTAAAGCATAGGAAAAATTAACTCATAATGTTATATCACTTATAATAGACTTATTCACAAACTTTAAAAGGCATGATTATATGGAAAAACAGAAGTTCTGAAGATGTTAAGTAACTGCTTAATATTATGACTGGTTCTCTAAAATTTTGTTTTGTGTCTGCCCTCATTCCATTTTCTCAACCGCACCCATTATTTAAATAATCTGAGTTATGAACTGTTGTTTTATTGTAGTAACTCGTTTTATGAAATAATCTGAGGTTTTTTCCCTTCAGAAATTGGTTTTGAAATGAAAAGCAATTATGTTTAAAACAGTTTTCCTGAAAGTTAATCTTAGTAAAAGTTACTTAACACTTAAATAACGTATTGCAGTTTTCACTACAGTTTGGTTGTCAAGTGGTTGGAGTTAAATGCTTTCTCAGTATCGAAGAAACATTTTATGAAAACTTGTTCCCTGTGAAGTCATTATACCTCAAGATTACACAGTCCCATTCATTTTTCTTTTAGAAATGTAATCCCACTTTCCTTAATTTAGCTTTCTTTTTTATGCATCATGATATTTACACTATGGGGAAGTATTTCTTATATTTATTACAGAAAGTAAGTATTAATAGTAACTAGTTACTTGGAATATGTGCTATGCAAATTTAAAATTATTACATACCTTATTCCTTTTATTGATAGAAACTATTTTTCTTTTATAAAAGCAACTTACGTATACCTTTATAATAAAAATGTAGATAAGCACATTATATTTTAAAAATAGGTAATTTAATAAACTCAATGAAAAAGATTTGTCTCTCCATTTAATATAAAACTAATTGGAAGGCAAAAAAAATACTTTATATGGAAAACAGAATCAGTTGATATTTGCTTACATGAAAATATTATCTTTCAGACATTGTCTGTGTATGGATGAGTAAAAAATCATATTTTAAATAAAGATGGAAAATTATTATATTTTATCTGATGCTTTATTGCCTTAACATCACATAGAAAGTTTTAACAAACCTTTTTTGTCCCTCCATTCAAGTTTTCATTGATTCTGCTGTGAAGGTACAGTCCTCACATAGCAGCCTGCCCATTCCTGATCCAAGACAGTAAAATATGCTCAGGTGACCTACATGCTCAAGAATTGATTTAATATTTTATTTATAATATAGGCATTTGTTCTGGTTAAAGGGGAGTTAATAGTAGATCTGCACCCTCTCTGTTAGAATAAGTGGAATCTTAGATCTTTTCATTAATTGACATAAAAGAAGAGACAAACAAAGGGAACTCCAAGTCTTGTAGGATATAACTTTATGATCACCATATTTACATTAACTTTTGACAATACATTTTAATTTTAGACTGACAATTACCCATCACTAACTTCAGAATCTGTATGAAAAAAAATAATTTCTACATTTTTTCCTAGCATTAGAAAATGTTATCTTCTAAAGGAATACTGTTTCAGAATGTTGACTTGATATTTTGCTAAGCAATTACATAGAATTTACTTTATTTTGGAATTTCAATCTTTAAAGGAGCTATTTAAACAACATTTATTTTAGAGGTGGCATTGATTTAATCCTAACTCTGACCCTAACCCTAACCCTGAGTCTTATTTAAAGGAATAATGGAAATTTTCTTTACCAAGGAATATATTAAATAGTATCTGTATTTAGTAAAGATAAGTATACAATTAAATTATATCTAAGCATTTTAACATTAGGGTGTGTTCTACATTTCCTGTACACCGAGTAGGTAGATTGGGGCACAGCCAAACTAGGGCTTTCCAGGTCGGGTTTTAGGTTACTTGATGTCCAACTATGCTACTGTTCACATTATATGGAAAAATTAATCTATTCCACTCTGGGTTGGCATTCATATAAAGGTGAGATTTCACATCTGGTCATAGAATAAACTATGAAACCCATCAGTAATTTTGTTTCCATATTTCTTTTATAAGAACCATCTACAACAGAATTTTCTTAAAATTTTGAATTTTCTTTGCTAAACTTTCCGTAGCTTTTAGGATTTTGTTTGACTTTTCCTCCTAATAAAAGTTCTTGCAGAGTTAACAGCGCTGTTACAGAAACATGTTCACAATTTTTGAGTTTGAATAAATGAAGCATCATGATGGAATGTTATCTTTTAAAAATGATAAACAGGCTTGCAGATCTTGTAGGAAGAGAATTTGACAAAAATATTACAATTATAGATTGTATAGCGTGTAGCTATTCTTGACTATGAATTACATTATTTGAAAATCTAGGAATCTTCTACTCTTCTTTACTGCTGAATTAAAGTATGCTTTCTCTGTGTATATATACAATTAAGCATAATATTGGCAAGAGGGAGGAGAGGGAAGGAGGGGGGGAGAGAGAGAGAGAGACAGAGAGATAGAGAGACAGAGAGAGATAGAGAGAGGTATAAACTTGAATTTGAGTTTGAGTCACCAGTCTACCACTCATTAGTTTCATTGTCTTTTTAAAATTACTTCTCTGAGCCTTGTTTAATTCAATTGAAAGCAGAGATTGTAATGGTGTCTGCCTCATAGATTTTATAGAAGATTAAGTGAAACGGTGAAATGATCCATGTAAAGTTCTACATAGTATCTGTCACGTAGTAAATTGTCAATAGGTGTTAGCTATTATTGTCATAATACTGAATAGATCATGTATGATATTACATATAACATGGTTTCATCAATTTTATTCATTTACTAATTATTATTAATGAGTGATTCATCTATATCAAAAAGTCAGATGAAATAAAATTTTTTCCAATGAAGAATACAAGTGTAAGGTTTTTTTGGCAAAGAACAAGAAACGAGTGTGTTTCAGTATTTTAGAACTATGAGGAATCCAATATTGGTAAAACATAAAACATGGATGACTTTCAGACATGCACTATGAATATTTGCTTCAGTCTTTGACTATCATATTAAATAACTGATCTTGAGACTGTGAAAAATATTATTTAACAAGTGATTATTTAATATATGTATTGAAGGAATCTCAAACAGATCAGACTCTATCTACATTAAAAAAATTACTGTATGGATTTCTAGATTAGCCCCCTTTTCTGAATTTCATTGGAATTTTAGGTAGGAAAGGAAGTCAGTAGTATCTCATTCTGCAGTCAATTCACAAGACCACCCTGGAACTTGTCTCTCAAGGCAGCTGGAAACCCCTCCTGATGTTTCCCAGGTGTTTCAGGAAGTGATATATATTAATAGCTTTGGTTCTTCCTCACGATAAGGTCCTGGTGGTCTGGGAAAATATGTCTTGCTTGTTGGCCCCTTGCTCTGTTTCTTCCTCTGTCATCTCTACCTACTTTTCCTTTCTTCTGTCATTAACAAGCAATAAAATACATTACAAATGCATTTTGATATGCATTGTTTCTCGTCACGTTCTCAGTAAATTAAATGCTCATGACAGGCCAACCTTGATATTCCAAGACATGACACATAGGGCCCAGGAATGGCTTGACTTCTTCTGAATAAAGAGGGCTTTGGTTGCTGATGGGTCTCAGTCAGACTGGTTCTCTCTGTACCTGAGACCATTGGAGAGTCAGAATTGAGATTCTTCCTTCCCCACCTAGAGGTAGAAACATCTAGTTTTCAAGGACATATGGCAGATGTTCATAATCATCAGACTTCGTGGGTTGCTGTTATACTCATTTATATCTCAATTGTGTAAGTATAGAGGACTAACTGAAGCATGATCATGAAAAATTATTCTATGCTTTACATTTTGTGAGTGTTAGAATTTATTGGCATCTACTGTTGGCTAAGTTCACATTTTTGGTTGAGCTCTATCTTGGCTACTGCTTTTCTAGTTATCTGAGCTACAATCTGGCAGCTTGGGAGGCTGCATATGGCTCTTAAATGTTGTTTGGCACGTGGGGTGTTTTAAGGTTTTCTTGATTTTGTTTTTTGATGCCATTAGCAGAGGCAGGCAGTCTTGAGTCCCTTCATGACCTATTGTTGTGCACCAGCCTCTCCTTGCATGTTTAGTTTAACTGCCTGGACCAGGTAGGCATAAGAGTGTTGATATTTTGAGTCAGATAATCCACGTGTTGCAAATTTCATTAGAAGATTCTCTAGGAAATAAAGTAATTTTCTAGTGAGAATGAGATGTGTATTTTAAATAGTTTACAGAGAATTAATTTTTTCAAACTTGGCTGTTTAGAGTTGTAAATCGTATAATACAGTTACACTTTGTTATAGGTATTTTTTAGTAAATTACTAGACTAGTGAGGAGTAGAAAGTTCTCACTGTTGAAAAATTGTTTGTACAATTCATTTTCATTCTGTGTCTTAGCAGAATTGGAAGTTCCTTTTCTTTGGTTTTTGTTTTAATCAGATCACTTACATTAAAGCATTAAAATAATTTCAATGATTCTTCTTCTCCCTGTGAGGGAGTTTTGCATTTCATCCATGTAAGAGTCATTTTCAGAATAGTGTGTATTTATCTTTTTAATGTTAGCAGTTAAATGGAGCCAAAAATATGTATCTTTATTTTGTCTAATTAAATGTTGTTTCAAAGAAAACAGAGTCCCATGTTGATGGAATTATTTCTCTGTGGTTTAAAAAATCATTTCTTATGACTAAACAGATTTTTAATAGATTTCTTAAAGAGTTAATTTCACACCAGAATGTCTTATGTCTAATCTTGGCCCCCTGAAGGCTATAAACACCCTAGAAAATTCCATTATTTCACAAAAGGATATATTCTGGAAGTGTTTCCTTGGCCTTGTAATACCAGAGAACTATACCATAAAAAATGTAACTACATAGAAATTCTTTGTTACATAACCATTAAGGTTAAAATATCTGTCCCATCCTTATAGGGCTGTTACACATCCTTCTTATCTTCTTTCTGTTACTTATGAGCTTCCCTTTTCTGTAATGCTAATTTTGTTGTATCATGAACATGGTTTATGCCCCTGAAGTATATTAATATCTATGGAAAAAGTATAAGTCTGGGATTTTTACCTAAAATTCAGTCCTTCAAAAATTCAGTCTTTTCTTGGTTCTAATTCAGTCATATTTAGTTTTTAACTTAACTAAAAACAGTGAGCTTCTCACACCTACTCTTCCCACCCCCATTCCACTTGTCAGATGAAATCATCCCGCATTGATTTTATGAAATCTCTTTTCTGCCACACTGCTTCCTTCATTGTACAAAATAAAATTGCATTGTGAGTTGAAGGACAAACTTGGTACAGTTTCTCCATGTTTTGTAGTCTTAGCTAGTCTGTTTTCATTGTTAACTAATGCCTTACCACCTGAATTCCGAGAATGTTTGTTTTCCAACAGTTGTGAAAAATGCAAAGTTTGGAAGATGCTTCCATGCAATTTGAAATGAGCTCCATGATAACATAAACACTCATATTAGTTAAAAACTTTGAATACTTTTCCTCCTTAATTGATCAAAAGTATTCTAATTTCCTGAAAAATTCCAAGTCGGTTTTCTACTTCCACTTCCTTTGTCTTGGTTTCTAAAAAGCTATGTGAGAAACATTCATTTCAATCTCTTTTCTAGCTAGTGAATTAATGAATTAGTGCTCAACATACAAAAAAATGTAATCTATCATATAACTGTACTGCATTTTACTTTGACTATAGCATGTTACTTCTTTTGCACAAAATATATTAAAAGTAACTTTTAATAAGGTGTTTAAGCTAAACATAAACTTCATTAAAATAAAATCAATGTCTTGAATCATATGAGTCATTATTTGATATTATTGAGCGATAGGAAAACATGTAAACTGAAAAATTGAGGAGTTGCAGTTCCTCAGAATTCTCATGCTCTTTTCATTTACTGTCCTATTAAACAATACTCTAGTTAAGGCTTAACCACAAATAAATCAGTTTGAGTCATGACATACAGTTAATGTTAGCCTGTCTTGCAAAGGTGTTGGACATTTATAGTACAAAAAGCATGTTACAAGTTTCTAAATTAACTGAATCAAAATAATATATTTATTTAAAAAATTCAACCAGCATTGTTTTGGGAACTAATGAATGAAATGGATTTCTTAATATTCTGAGATTTTAAAATCTTCACTCACCATTTATAATTTTGAAAGCTGTGTCCCTCATTCTTCACAGCCAGTGGTAGTTGAACTCTTCATTATCCCTTTCTGTTTCATTCATTTTTATTGTAGAGCTATTTATTTATAGGGTAGATGGTTTAAAGAAATATACAGATTAATAGAAGTAACATACAATAAAATAAAATTAAAATGTGAAGAAATAAGGGAAAAAGGAAGACATATATAGAAAAATAAGAAAACAAAAAGGAAAAATACATGTTGAGTTCCTTTTTTCCTGGCATTAAAGAGAACCCTAGCTTGACTTGATACTAAGACCTGGGAGAAATCTTCCCCATGGAGCAGACAGGGGTTCTGAGGGATCACATACTCAGCACCACTTCTTTGATAAGTAGAATAGCATGATTTGCTTGGCTGTTTCTAATAAATTCCCTCATTATAAACCAAGACTGTAATGCAGAAGGGCAATTCTTCAGGAGGAATTCTACTTGGAGACAATGCAATTATGGTCAGGTACACCATTGTTGGATAACTTCTGTGATTGTATTTTAAAATTCAGAATACTTTTCAGAGAGCCGTCTATGGGTATTACTTCTCAGGCAAATGTTTTATGTTAGTTTGGCCAACAGGAAATTTGAATTATGCATATTCTCTGGTGAAAACCCAGAGTGTAGCCATTGTGTCCTTGATTAAGGGAAGATCTGTGGTTGTGCTTTGCTCAGCAAGAGGAAGGTAGAGACACCAGCTACAAATGGAGAAATCAAACCAAATCATGGACCAGGTGGTGACCCCACCTGAGGAGCCCTGAGTCAGGCCCAAGAGAATTCCTAACAACTTGAGTTATCAGTGTGGTTACCTAGCTTTTGAGCTAATTATTAGAAGTGTCTTTTTTCCATAAATTTAATAATTATACTTATTATATAAGTTATATAAATAATTATATATTTATTAAATTTACTATATAATTTAATTTTAATGTAAATTTTGCATGCACAGATTAAAATATTTAAAGATCAACATTTTAATGATGAAACAATGTTTTAATAATCTAATAGTCTATTATACAAAAATAAATTTTAAATGAAATAAGGTTATTTAATATTCATGATGAGTATCCTAAAATGTGAAAAAAAATATAGGGTGAAAATAAATTTAAGTATTCTGCTTTAGAATTCAGTCATCTCATATCTTAAAAGCCAGTTGATTTCATTTGCTCAAATACATTTATTGAGCACGTCCTATAAGCAGTGGACACACAGACCTTCCTTTTCCTCATGGAGCCCCCAGGGAGGAGAACTCATACTTCTAACCAATCTCTGCTTTCACATCTGATACAGAGTTGGGTTTCCCATCTCTGTCATCCTTCTCAATCTTTTTCCTTCTAAGTCATGAAAGCTCCAGTTGGGTCCAACATTGGTACCCATCTTGGAACTAGGATCAAATGATTCTTATTTTAATTTTCTTAAGTGAGCATCTTCCTCTCGTTTGTATTACTGTCTCCTGAAGAGGAGAAAACCAAAGACGTGTTTAGTAATTTTATGGCATATTAATATATTTTGTGCCTGTTATATAGCACAGAACACCAGGATTTTGTTTTTTAATTAAGTCTGGAACTATACTACCTGGCTTCAAATCCCAGCTCTGCCATTCACTAGCTGAATGGCCTTAGTCAAGTTACTTAACTTCTCAGTGCCTTAGTTTCCTTATCTGTCGAATGGATATAACAACAGTACTTACCTCACAACACTGTTGTGAAGATTAAATGAGTTAATGTATATAGCAGCACTCAGAATAATACCCGGGAGTGTTAAGCATTCTGTAACTGTTAGCTATTTTTGCAGAAGCAGAATGGCATAAAATAGTGCCAACTTTACAGAGCCATTGCGAGGAATAAAAAGGTCAGTGTATTAGAAGCCCTTAGAATAATGCTTGATATGTACTAATTCCTATATAACTGTTAACTATTATTAATATTTTCCAATTTACAATGTTCATATTCTTTTTTTCCTCTTATGGGAAAGAAATAATGTTGACTGGAAAGCGTTTATTGCAACTGCCTTCTGAAAGCTGGGCTTTGCTGTAGTAGGGAGGGTGCTGATTCAGAGGTTCTCTGCCCTGACTGCGCAATGGAGTCCCCTGGGGGACTTTGAAAAAATTCTGATGATGGAACCCATCCCTGACTCATTATATCAGAGTCTTTTATAGGTGAGGCCTGTAGCATGGGTAGTGTTAAAAACTTTCCAGGTGATTCTAATGTGGCTCTAGGGTTTAGACCTTTGTATAAATTATTTTTTATTAATTTTCTGTTTTCAAATATCCAATCCATTCTTAACTATTCCATAAATGTTATATTTTCCTTTCAGGAAAAATTATAGGAAAGGAATCAGCACTTCTGCATTTCTTTCTATGTCTACTACTCATCTGTTCCAAAGAGTTAGTCACTGGATTTAAAGACAATGAATATAAAGCCATCACTCACAATTGTATGTTTCCTCATGGTCTGATTTTCATGGTTTATATATTACTTTTTTGTTTTAGAAAAATACAAGATTGATTTTAAAATATATTTAGAAAAAAATACATTGTTTATTCATGAAAGACTTAAGGTGTTACTGATGGTTTTATTTATTACATTTGAATAACTGTATAGTAATAGAGCTCTTAAAATATAGGTGGAATGTTTTCATTGACTTGTTTGCTTTAACAATGACTTTTTAAATTGGAGCTCAAAAGGAAAAAAGGTATCAGTGATCCATTTCATTGAGTACAGAAACCAAAGCTTACTTAAAAACTTAAATGAATAACTTCGATTTCAGCCAGTTATTCTCAGATATTTCCTTGTCCACTGCTATAGCTGACTGCTATAATGGAGGGAAGTATAAGACACACAGGAATGTAAGGGAAGAAGTTCCCAAGGAGAACAGGAAAATGCAGTACTTCCTCCAAACTAGAAGTAATGCACAGGGACATTGCCAGGTGAGTTGCCACATTGCCAGGGGATACATGGGAAGGCAAAGGTGGAAGAATAGCATGATAGCAAATAGTGTGTTTGATTCAAGCATATCTGGTGGCAGGAGACATGAGGCTCAAAAGCTGTTGGTAGACCTTGATTGTGAAAGGCCCTGTATGTCATCCTCAAAGGTTTAGAGTATACCTTGTAGATCAATGATTCTTAGAATTAGTGGGGGTTATATAATTGGTTTAGATCCACTTATTATGGAGCCCATGAATAGTATGTTAAAAATCTTTCTGCGTGATTCTAATGAGCAGTCAGAGTGAAAAATCTGTTCCATAATGGGGAGCTTTGAAGAATACTTCATAGGTAACCATGATCAGATTACCCTTTGGTGGCTGGAGCATGGAAGGATGGATTGGATGGATGGAAGGATGGATTATCTCTTGTGCCTAGAGATAGTGACACAAGACAGTTAGGAGGCTATTGCCCCAGACCAAATGAGAGATGAGTCTTGATCAAAGAGTCAAAGTGGAAGTGGAGGTGAGGAGAAGGAATTGAGAGGTAGTGAGGAGAGAGAATTGACCAAAGTAGGTGATTGGTGAGATGTAAGGGTGGAATGGGGGAAAGTTTAAGGTGACTCCTAGGTATTGGACTCAGGTGATGGTATTATAATATTCCTAGCAATAGGGAGTAATGGAAGAAGAGTAGTTTTCGGTGATTGGTGTATTTGAGGCATGAGCAGAGAAGAAATGACTTCTATTTTCGGTACATTGAGTCTCACTCATCATTCATTTATTCAGCAAATACTTACTGAGCACCTGATACTCCAGGCACTTTTCTAGGCACAGGAGTTATAGCAGTCAAAAAGAAAGAACAAATAGACAAAAGTCCTTGTCTTATTTTCTAGAGGGGAAAGACAATCAATAATCAGGGGAGGGGCTAAGGGATGCAGGATGATGGGTGTGCAGTTTTAAATAGGATTGTTTGGTGGGCCTCACTGAGATGATATTTGAGCCATGCAGATATCTGAGGGAGAAACCTTCCAGCCAAAAACAGTAGGTGGGCAAGTCCCCAGGAAAATGTATTTGGCAGGTCAAGAACTAGCCAGAAGGCAAGAGAAACTAGAGTTGAGAAGGTGCTGGGAGAGTAGTAAAATGTGAGATCAGAGAGGAAAAGGGGTGAGAGACGATGGGTCAGGTATCATATATGGCTTTGTAGCCCTTTGTAAATACTTGAAAAGTGAGGCCCACATAGCTTGAACAACTTTTCCAGATTATATAGGCAGGAGTATTGCTCTGTTGTATTATCAGACTGCATGTTGATTATATATATACCAAGTATGTGTATTATATCATATTTAGCATAAATGTATACATAAAACATTTCTGTATACATAAAACATTTCTTAATGTATAAGCTTGTGAAGACATTTAATGGGGAGTCACAGGGGTGCTTTATTACTAAAAGGCCAGTAAGTGGATAATGAGCATAAAGCATAATAAATGTTAAGTTATGAATTTGGACTTCCATTTATTGTGTGATTTACCAGATCTTTTATGCAATATTTTATGTCATTGTATAGATTTTTGCAATAAGACTGCAAAACAAATTTTGGGTCATTAAAGCATATGGCATGGAACTTTATCATATAGTGTTATTTGGCAGTGGAACAAGTTCTTTTCCTTGAAAATTTAGTTGATAATTTTAGATAGCAGTTTATTGCATATTTACATGACATCATTTGTTATACCCGGAGGTTATTCTTATAGAATCATTTTATAACAGTTCTATCTGAAATGGCTTTAGATCAATGTTCCACATCTCTTAGGATACGTCTTCCTTTGTCAAGCTGGAGTTTCAGATTTATGAACATATAATTCTGTTTTGTGTCTTAATTAATTGCACTGTAGGTGCTTCTGCTACAAGTAGATTTATAGCAGGATAATTTTAGATTAATTACATAGCATATAAATCCGTCATCCCCATATAATTGCTTACATTAAGATTCATATGTTTACCTTATGGTTGTTTAAAATTCTGCATTTCTCTTATTTAACCTATATCTTGTCTTGGTTTCCCTTTTTTAAATTAAATATTCTTAAAGATTTACGAAGTTGTGGTCAAATTGCAGAAAGAATATCTCCTAACTTTGGAAAGTCTGTATAGAGACCCACCACAGTCAAATAATCTTTATTTCAGTATTTGTTCTTCTGACAATATATTTTATAGTAGTGTTTGTGAATGTTTATTTTCATTGGTTGTAAGTATGTAACTGATGATTACTTTTGCTAGTATACACATTTGTTACACATGCATTACCATATTTATATATTCAATCGAGTAAATTCTACATATGGATTGTCTAACAATCGTTGTAAAAATAATTTCAAGTCCATTATAATTGATTTGTTTTTTCATTTAAAGAGCATTTAACAGTATACCATAAATTAATTTTTTGAAACCTAAGCAATATAATGAATAGCATTGTATTAATTGAAACCCATAATCATTATAATATAATTATGATAGTTCTATAATAAAACAAAATTCTTGAATCAGACCCTATAAATGTAGGCATTTTCAATGAGGTCCTGTAAGTCCATAATTTAAATAAATTTTATTTTTCCGTCCTTTTTTCTACCTAACTTCTAATTTTCTTAATCTTAACTAAATTTTAATTTTCTGTCCTTTATTTCCCTAATATTTCTTTGTTTTCTAGAGTTCATAGTGTTCAGATGGTATGATCAGATTTTATTCCGCCTCAGTCCATTTTTAGATTGATTCCTTATCTTACAAAATACAACCACAATGACCTAATATTCTGGACACATTATGAAGCTTCATTACACTTTTCTTGTAAAACTAAATTGCTAGATTAAGAGAGAAAATATGACATCTTATTTCCATTTTGACACTTTTAACAAAGTGTCACATGAAGTAGGTCTTGTGTTCATAGATGCGAATAGAAACCTAGCAAACACTCTCAAAATAGTCAAGGCTTAAAAAACTTAAATCTCATTTGAATTAGACCAAAGTTCCATTTTGTCAAATACATCATTTTGAAGAATTGCTTGAAACAGTTGATAATGAGTGTAATTGATTTTACCAAATTTGGCAAGACAGTTGTAAAATGTGTCGGAAAATACTGGAAGATCTGTTCCATTGCTTTCCAGATGTTACTGTATAGCAGTTATCAGTTTTGTGTAAAGTGTGTAAGTAATAATACTGACAATTCCTGCTTATGTAAAACATTTGTGCTTTTATTTTTTAAAGAGCCCCTGCTTTCATCTTATTCTTTGTCCAAAGGTAGTTTTGTGATTGAAAACACTATGTGAAAAAAATATTTTGGGGGATTTGAGTGATGAATTCCTTTTGTGGTTTTCTGTTTCACCATCCTAGTTTTAAATTTCAGTTTATATGCATGTGTTGATGGGAAATAAACACAGCCATCCTCCACAATTCCTGGGTAAGTTGAATCAAGAGTGACATTAGTGGCATATGATTCTTATGGCCAATTAATATACACTTATAGTCACAGATTTTGGAGTATTAGAAAACTGTGAATACATTTTTTGTTAGCATATTTGCCATGTTATTTTTTTTCTGTAGAATAGAACTTCTAATGTGGCTTGGCCAAATTAATCTAGATCTGGATTGAATAGATTATCTCTTTTTTTTTTTTTGCGGTACGCGGGCCTCTCACTGTTGTGGCCTCTCCCGTTGCGGAGCACAGGCTCCAGACGCGCAGGCTCAGCGGCCATGGTTCACGGGTCCAGCCGCTCCGCGGCATGTGGGATCTTCCCGGACCGGGGCACGAACCTGTGTCCCCCGCATCGGCAGGCGGACTCTCAACCACTGCGCCACCAGGGAAGCCCTCAGGAGGATTTTATTAACAATGTAGGTCCATGTAAAAGTCACTCCTAGGAGCCTGTGCTCCGCAACGGGAGAGGCCACAACGGTGAGCGGCCTGCGTACTGCAAAAAAAAAAAAAAGAAAAATATCCTCCTGAAATCCCTACAGGTAAATGGGGTTATTACCATACTTAATAGAATTATCACAGTAAGTGGGCTTGCGTTGAGTGCCAGCCGTATGCTTAGTTGTAGACAGAATATGAAAATAAAGACGGTGCTTCAGATAACAGCTTTAGAAAGATACAGCTACTTCTTGAGTTTAAACAAAATGTAAAGTTATACAGTAGAAATATTAGGATATTAGATCATATCAGAATGAATGTATCTGAAGCACTTACCAAGTATAAGATTCCATGTATTGTTCTTCCCATGAAGAGTTTAGAGTATAGTGGGAAAAGAAAGAGTGAAATGAGAATGTTAATAGTGTGGAAGTGAGCATGGAATTGATGAGTTGTACGTAGACAAGCACTGTAAATGTTTAAAAGGAGCATCGTTGGGGGCTATAAAGTCTAGGCAGGAAGGCTTCATGGAGAAGTTGACCTTAACTTTAAAGAGTAGGTTAGGTCAGTTCTCCAGGCATAGAGAAGGGTTGAGTCAAGATGGGCTGTGCATTATACCCTGAGGGCATGGTGTGGGCAGGCTGGCCTCCCCTAGGTCAAAGCTATAGAAGAGGGGGGTCACAGCACAAAAGAAGGAAACAGAGATTTTGACTGTGTCAGTGTCTACCTAAGAGCCGAACTGTTGCCAGAAAGAGTACAGACAAGAGATGACAGATGGACCTTGAAAAGTATGAATAACTGTCCTCTTTTACCGCTGGGTATAGAGGACCTCTTCTGGCCTCTCAGTTAGAGTAGGGTCTTGGAATTCTGGACACCATTATGCCACTAGGTTAACTTAATGTACTCTGAAAACAGCTTTATTCAAATTCCTGTGCAATGTGCCTCAGTCTTTCCAATCCAGTTCATTTTGAAATGCCTCTATCTGAGCCTCCATGATATTATTAAAACCTGCCTGTAATGCTATTTTTAGGCTCATATATCATGCTAACTGAAAAAAAATTTTTTTTCATTTTGACTAATCCACTGAAAACAGCTTCTGATTGTGCAGCTTTGCAAATAATTTAAAACATGTATATTTGTGAGGAGTATATCTAGCCTGAAATTATGGCTATAGTCTTATTTATTAATGTTGTTCTACAACTATTTGTGGACAAACTGACTTCTTAGTCTTGCTTTGTGGGTATCAACTGATTGCCAGGTCTGATTTCTTCCAGCCTAGCTATAAATGAGGCCTTTTAAAAAAAATACTCATTAATTGTTGTCTCAAATTTTAATTAAGGAAATCATTAAGTGCTTAATAAATTGTACCTGGGCTCTTAATATTTTGTTTTTTAAATTATTTTCTACTAACCTTTCTCTAAGGAAACACTTACCAGTTTAATGCTATAAATGTTGGAGTAGATCTGTAAAAGCTATTTTACAAGTTATTGTGTCAGATAAGAATGTGTTTAACTAAAGAAGACAGAAAACTTGGCCACAGTGGCTTTTGTTTGTCTATATTCCAGAATGTGTAAGTGAGTTGGCCCTGACTAAGTGGATAATGAATGATGCATCATGGTCCCATGCTTTTCCTCTCTTTTTGGTCTGCTTTTCCTTAGAGTGTTGAATCTGTTCTCATGCGTATAGATTTCAAGCATTTTAAAGAAACTAATCCTAGTTCCAGGTAGGAAGGGGGAAGACTTTCTACTGACATGAGTTTAGTCCTTTCTTCAAGGATGGAAGTGTTCCCCATAGATCTCTGCCTACATATCCCTGGTTCAAATTATGTCATACAGCCATCTATGAGTGCAGGAGAGGTGGGTAAATTGAGTACATCCAGCTTGCATAGCCAGAAGAAAGAAAAGGAGAAGGAGCTTGGGAATGGGTGTTAATGAATCTAACCTTATATTAGGGTTCTCCAGGGAAACAGAACCAACAGGATATATGTCTATCTACCTATCTATCTATTCATCTCTCTGGAGAGAGAGAGAGAGAGAGAGAGATTTTAAGGAATTTGTTCACAGATGTGGAGGCCAATAAGTCCAAAATCTACAGGGAACACTGGTAGGCTGGAAATTCTGGAAGGGGTTGATGTTGCAGCTCAAATCTGAAAGCAGTCTGGAGGCAGGATTCCTTTCTTTTTGGCTCTTTGGGGGACCTCATTCTTGTCTCTGAGAGCCTTCAACTGATTGGATGAGGCCCACCCACACTGTGAAGGGTAATTTGCTTTACTCAGAGTTTGCTGATTTAAATGTTAATCACATCTAAAAAAATACCTTCATAACAATATTATAGACTGTTGTTTGACCAAACAGCTGGGCATCATAGCCTAGCCAAGTTGACACATAAAATTAACCATCATATCTACATAATTTACTAAGGTTTGATAATATCCAATGGTTTAGAACCTTTGCAACTCAAGTCCTGCCTCAGCTTCAGTGGTTGACATCTTTCATGTTGTAGTTTGTGTATATTAAATGCAATAATTTTTCTGTGTATTCCAGGAAATTCTCTATGCTAATTCTGAAATGGATTTAAAAGACTAATATTAATTTAAAGAGGAATCTTAAAAAAAGATCTGTTGAGATTTCTTAGGCTCTTACGTAGTTCTAAGGTGGTAAATGACATAGCATTTTAAGCAGTAAGATTACTTTTACCTAAATGACCAGAGAATGTTAGGAGGGATAGTAGAATGTTGACTGGCTTGGAAGTGAAGAGACCTAGGTATTTATATTATCTCTGACATTAATTACTTTATCACCTTGCCTTTCTGAGTCACTTATAAAAGAGGACTAATAACAGATTTTGTACCTTTCCTATTGGATTGTGACAGTTACATGAGATAATGGGTCTAAAATGCTTTATGAATCATAGAGTGATAAAAATATATAAAGAGACACTAAAATATAAAGATAAATGTCTCATAACAACCTCCTCTGTGATTGGAGGATGACATGGCTTATGGGCTGTCAAATGAAGGTTAGGGCTGAATGCAGAGTCAGAAATGATCTGGTCCCAACTGACAGAGTAAGCTTCAGCCTGGAGGACCTCAAAGGAACATCCATTCCATGAGATTTGATTCTATGGAAAGCAATGCGAGGCCATTCCCTGGCAGAATGAGGAATGTTTTGAAATTAACATCAGGATGTTGGATTTGGTAGCATGACAGCTGTTTCAATCTATGCTTCTTCAAATCTCTCCTTTGGAAATGCACAACAATTATTCAACTAATGCTAGAAAAATATAATTTAAGAAATATTTCATTTTAAGGACAAAATTCTACAGCTAAATATTAATTAAAAAAAACTAAATAGAGAGGGGAGTAACAGAAGAGTTTACCTATTGTTGTCTTTAATAAGAACAGCCTTTAGTCTTGAGTGATGTTACTTAAGTTAATTTTTCTTGTATGTAGAATAATTAGGCACAACTAAAAGTCATTGACGATTTCTTAATTTGGTGAGCCACCATTTCAAGCATATCAAAATCAAGTAAATTTCCAAAAATAGGTGATAATAAATTTACCCATGGAATGGGATTTCTATAACTCTAACTACATTTATCATTAATCTCAGACTTCTTTCATATAATTTTAAATGTCTTTGGGAGAATGATTTTGAATGTGTTTATATATGATATCAACTTATTTATGAGACTTAGAATGTGTACCTAGGAGTTTAATTCCTCTAAAAACATTGATTTTGAAACTCTTAAACAGTAGCTTTTAACACATTTTCTTGATGTTCATATGAAATGGACACTTAAAATATCAAGGTTGGTTTCAAGTTTTCAGTGTTGGTTATTTGTAATATATCCATTGTCCTGGTAATTTCACTTTTAGCCATTTATCCTAAGGAAAGCAGAGATGACTTTAGACTTGTGAGTGATATTTAATGTGTGAGACAACATAAGGGATAGAGAGAATGGTTAAACTACTGTGCACCCTATGACAATTATAGATAGCCATCAGAAATGATTTTCTGCGTTCACTATACACGAAACTGGAAAATACTTATGACATAATGCTATGTGAAAAGAATGGGCTAAAAATGGAGGATAAATCATTATCTCAATTCAACACATAAATTATATACTGCAGTATAATTAGGACTTTAGGGACAATACATTGCACTCTGTTATTCCTCATAAGGATATATTAATATGTAAAATACTGTGGATACTCTGCTTAATGAAATTCAGAGTGCTTCTTCATGTGGGGAAATGAAAAAACAAGCAAGCATGGTGGGTTTATTGCTAGGTAATGGGCATATAGTCATTATAAAAGAATTTATTTGAATTTAATACAATAGGCTCTATCATACGTTATTCAGTAATGAAGTTCCATGATTACAATAGTCTTTTAGGGAGATAACTGAAGCACAGTATATGGAAAATTCTAGAGGAGTAACTGGATTTGAAAAGGTGGATGAGAAGCTTTTGTTTGTCATCCAGAATGAGCTGTTCACTGGTACTTCGAGTGTGAAAAAAGGCTCAGTGTTGGTTCTTGGAAACATAAAATTAAACTTAGACATTTTAACTTTTTTTCAAAAAAATAATACATCTGTTTTTTTGTTGTTTTTTTTTGCGGTATGCGGGCCTCTCACTGTTGTGGCCTCTCCCGTTGCGGAGCGCAGGCTGTGGACGCGCAGGCTCATCGGCCATGGCTCTCGGGCCCAGCCGTTCCGCGGCATGTGGGATCTTCCCAGACCGGGACGTGAACCAGTGTCCCCTGCATCGGCAGGTGGACTCTCAACCACTGCGCCACCAGGGAAGCCCTATACTGACATCCTTTTATTTCCAATAAAGGTCTGATATAAATAAGAGCTGAGAGAAGAGAAGCGATGGGAAAACAGGTTGCTTTAAGAGGCTTAGCTTTAACAACTGGAAAGAGCTTCGCTGTTAACAGCCTACTCGGGAACATAATTGTACAAACTTAGGAGCATGTAGTTTAAAGGTGGTGCTTAGAAATACAGAAGGAAATTCTTACTCATAATAAGAATTAGACCCTCACATTACATGAATCATACTGGGCTGGGCTTTAAAAAGAAGACAGACTACTAAAAAGAGCTATTTTAATTACTGTGCTAAGAAGTACATTTCTAGTAAAGATAAAATTTCCTTGGTTGCAACATGTTTTTTTCTTGTGCAGTTACTTCTTTTTTTATTGTGAGAAAATTTTAATGTAAATATCCAAATTCATTTTTCTGAGGTAGACTTTCTAAAATATTTTGAGCAGTCCCTTTAATGTTTACATAATCTCTTTCTGATCACAGCCATGAAAGATGTTGTCTTATTATGTGTCATTTTTCCTCCTTGTAGTCACGTATAGTCCTATGTGATATATGAGATAAGAAAATCAAAGAAGATTTTTGTTTACTTTTGGCCATCTGTATCTTTATTCTGTGTCCCTAAATTAGACTCATTGTATAGCCTTCCTCAGAGCACTCATATTTTGTGCCAAATAAATAAGGACAGACATTACTCTTGAGGCCACTCTGTCATTCATCTAATTAAAAGGTTGGTTCTTAACAACCTATCATTTGGACAAAATATTCATTTGACACAGTTTGCATTTTCAGAGTTCATTCATGTACAACATTGATAACAAATAGCTGTGTAAGGGAAATTCTCCACAAGCAGAATTGCTTGAATAAAAAGGAATAATAGATGGAAAAGAAAACCTAAAATTATTTGGCTTAGAAATGAGATGGGGATACTCTTTTGATTGATTGATTGATTTTTTGCTAAATTCTGAGTTGATCACGTGGAAATATTGCATTTTTAAAGTAAATGTTATAACACAGCATTTGCAGCTCTCAAATTCTAAACTGAAGTGGCCACATTCAGGTACTGACTTACATAGCTCATAAATCACTGGCTGCTGTTCAGACAGTATTCATCTGCAAAGTTGGTACAGGAAAGTGTCCTGTTCAATACTTTTTAAAACCAGATTCCTGCAAAGAAATTTCTGACTCCACAGATCTGGGAATAGGAGACAACTTCTTATTTGTTGATTCAGAAGACAATTTTTGGGAAAACAGTAACTTGAGGGTTTAAAAAAATCAGGATTTCAAAGCTCTATTAAAGTACTGTTAATTAAAAAATAATCTATATTCAAAAAAAGATAATCTATATTCATATTCTTTTTAACCATCAATTAAATAATACATAATAATACATATGTTCTTACGTAAAATTTTGGGAAAACTTGATCAACTTTATAAAATTCTTTAAAGGATAAAAAGATATAACAATTCTAAATCAAACCCACATTTGGAGGAAATGATTGACTTTTGGTTCTATATACCATACAAAAGGTCAAGCACTTTTGCATGGCATATAAGTCGGGATTCTTGGTTGAAGGCAGAAGTACCACCTCTGGATAGTTTATACAGAAGCAGACTTATTAAAGGACCTTGGGCATTTCAGAAAATTCTGGCAGAGCCTGAGAAGCAGATTGAGGCTAGGCTGCTAGGGACAGGCCCGGAATTATGCTCCAGACCCTCTCTCGTGTGATGTCAGATGCTGCTGTGGCTGAGCATACACCAGACCTCACTCTCCAGACACTGCCCCTGGAGCCAAAAGAAACTAGTGTAGCTGCCTTAGCAGCCGCCACCCTTGCAGGGAAGCAACCTGCACTGCTTATGCTTCTTGTCACTAGATTACTGGATCAGGTGGGGCTGATGGGAAAATCCCTGGGCAGTTTTCTGTACCCTCGCTCTAAGGAAGCTTGTGAAGGTGGCTATGTTCCATTTCTTGCTTCTTGGACAGACTAACATGGAGGATTCCTCAAAAATAAGAATGGAATATAGATGATGAGAGTCCAGAAAAAAATTAAAATGTATATGGCATGCAAGATCCTCAACTATCAGCTTCATAGCTTACTCTGTTCCACCCTTACGTTCACCCATATACCCTGCATTCTGGCCATAGACTCTTCAGCATCCCTTAAAATTTTATGACACTGTGAAAAAAAAATTCAAATTTTTTGATTTTACAAAATCTTCCTTTTTTTCCCTTGGAAGAAATATCATCCTTCGTTTTTTTTTTTTTTTTAATTATTTATTTATTTTTGGCTGTGTTGGGTCTTCGTTTCTTCTCTAGTTGTGGCAAGCGGGGGCCACTCTTCATCGCGGTGCGCGGGCCTCTCACTGTCGCGGCCTCTCATTGCGGAGCCCAAGCTCCAGACGCACAGGCTCAGCAGTCTTGGCTCACGGGCCTAGTTGCTCCGCGGCACGTGGGGCTCTCCCAGACCACGGCCCGAACCCGTGCTTCCTGCATCGGCAGGCAGACTCTCAACCACTGCGCCACCAGGGAAGCCCTCATTCTTCGTTTTGAGTTCTCTCTCTTGCTTTCACTCTTGTTCTCTTTTTGGTTTCTGTCTCATTCCCTTGAGTGGAAAGTTCTTCCACATGAGGTGCCACGTGTTAGTCATCTTGTGGAGCTTCAAGTCATACTGATCAATAGGCTGTATTCACTGGTACATTCTTTTAACTCTAGTCAAAAGAGTTGTTAATGTGACTCTTTAAGACCTTAATATTGTAATATTTGAATAAGAATTTACAATTTTACTTATTTCTCCAAACACTGTTTTGCATACAGCTTCAGGTATTATCTCTACATATAATTTGAAAAATAAAACAAACCTAGAAGTTAACATACTTTGAGTTTCTCTCCAAATAATAATATATACTGTTAAGACAAGTTGCTTTGTATTAAAAACCAAGTCTGCCTACCTGCTTGTTTAAATGTAGGTTCAGTGATATTGGCAGGCTATCATATAAAGAATTTTTCAGATTAAAAATAAAAGACAAAACACAAACCTAGAATATTGCTAAATGAAGACTTGGAATATGGAAAGTCTTACTCTATCTGAATGATGCTTTGAACTTATTCCATGTAGTGAGTGGACTTACATTTGAGTGATTTATTATTACAGTGATTGTGGACTTACATTTGAGACATGAATAATCTTCACTGATATTGAAAATGATAGGCTGAAAATTAAGGTGCTCATAGTTTTTTAATGCAGAGACCATAATATCAATTAACATGGAAAATCTTTTTATAAGTACTGTCTCAAAATGAGATGGTAAAGCCTGAGGATATGAAGACATAAAGATCAAGCATATCTGCAGTTTTGTTTATTCTATTTCCTATCATAGTGGCAGATATTATTCTCATTCACTGGGGACCTTTTTCTGTTATCTGATTTATAGAACTATTAAAGAAAGTATGATCTTGATACATTATCCTAGATTCTAAGTAGTTTATGCCAATCAAATTATAATACCATTGAAAGGGTCCTTTAAAGGCTCAACATTAAATAGAAATGTTCTAAATTCCTTTTGCCAGTTGGGGTGACTTTAGTCCTTGAGGACATGGGGGAATATATTCTCACTACCTACAGCACCACACATTGTCTCTGCACAAGGTATGAGAGCTGTAAACCCATTTTCTAGATCTAAAAGAATGTGAGAGTGGTATGTTGCTTGCTTTTTAAAAAAGAAAACGAGCTCTTTGTTTACTACAGATGTAAGATGCATTTCTGATCATTGAATATTTAAGATGTGAGGAATCTTTTTTTGACTCTTGCTAACTGAACTCATTTTTAGCACTTTTGGTGATAACTTATATGTGAATCAGAAATTGAAGTTTTTCAGAGGAAGTAGTTGTCTAAAGTATGTCATTAGACTTTTGTAAAAATTTTATTTTTAGGAGTATAATCTTTAGATACTATGTTAACCTTTATCAAAATACACTGAGAACAAATCCATACATAAGTAATTCTATGTAGATTCTTAAAAATGGAAAAATATGCTTGAGGGGGTGGAATTACATGAAGTTGACCTTGTTTCTCTTTGTATAAACTCTGCTTTAAAAATTTCACTTTTATTAAGAAACGCTGCAGGACATATCCTTATGTGTGTATGTATATATGTATATGATATATATTTATTAGATACAATTTACAGATCAATGTGAGAGTATATTTGTATGGATGACATATATATGTATATTACATATGTTGTATCTATTACACATGTATTCATTTACCTAAATAGTAATTATAGATATATATATATCAATATACAATATGTCTGTAATTGTATATTTGTCCCCCCACACATATACGCAAACACACAGCTTTAGTAGTAGACAGATTTGTACCAGTGCCTTGATTATGATTTTTGTACCATGTTTCTTAGTGAAGCTTTCCTAAACTTTTGAATGCATCACTTTTGATACAGCAAGGCCCATTTAAATTCTAATAATGTGAATGCTAGGTCATAAAACCCATCTAACATGTGAATATTACCAGAGAATAACATTCACTGAAACTGTAAGAACACTGTTACTTTATTTTATTTAAATGAGTCTATTATTCTCTTATAAATGTTAGTCTCTAAAATTTCTATTGTTATTTGCAAAATTACATTTGTCAGGTTTCTATCACTTTCATAAAATTAAATAAGTTTACTCCATATTCTTGAATGTAAATTTTATTCTGGTACAAAAATAAAATCAAATAATTCTTATTTAAATTTTTTCCCCAACAGAGATCATCTGATTAGCTAGAATAAAGAAAAGAATTCACATTTATTTAACTAGACACCATGCCTAGAATGATCTAAATTATCTTGTTTAGTTTTTATAGTAACCCTAAGTGTATGTATTTTTATCTCCATTTTACAGATGAACAAAACTGATGCTTAGATGAGGTTAAATAATCTTACTAAAATCTATCTGACTTCAAGACCTGTGCTCTTAGCATTCTACCTCACCAGACTGGAGAAAATGCACATTTTGTTTTGAATTTTTAAAAGTATCTTTTATTTGATGATGGATTTGGGAGGTAAAACTTATGTCTAAGACCTCCTTCCTTCACTCATGGCATGTTGCAAATTGTGTTGATAACAGTTTATGAGATTAGCTTAGTTTGATCTTTATTTTTATCTTGCTTCCAGTGGAAAGGTTTCATTGAGGTGTTACTTTTGGACCTCAAGGAATCAAGAGTTGCATTCTTATGAGTCTGAAAGTTCTTCACGGAAGTTATTCTGTGTTTTTATTTTGATTATAATTAAAAATATGTAGTGAAACATGAACAGATTCTGGATGGTTTGGATGATACTTTATAACTGAGTCTTAAAGGATGTTATTATGCAGGATATAAGTCTATAGATTTTATACTTAATGACATGTTTGTACATGTTTAGGTACTATAGTAATAAACAGTTAAAGTCAACAGTCATGATTCTTCAGAATTTTTTTCCTTTCAAAGTGTTTTATACATAAAATTTGATGAAGAGTTGATTAGGATACTCCAAATGCCTTGAAGACAGGGACCAGGTCTTATTCAGAGCTCTAGAGAATAGATGCTTTCAATAAATTTGTGAGAATTAAGCTGTGTTTTTTATATATATAAAATGTACTATTAAAGAGACACAGGTCATCATGCACATAGAACATAGAACACTATAATAATAAGCATATAAGGTTTTGGGGGTTAACTATTAAGCATCATCATAAAATTTGGAAGACATGAACTGGAAATCTCACGAATTAGATGAATGCTAGGCAAGTTGCACAGAGCTGGGGAACACACATGTATGAGAATTGTAGTAAAGTTGCTTTCTGTGGATATCTTTCTGCTATTCAGTGCTTCCTCTCTTTTCTAGTGATAGCTCTGCCAGGATTCTTATCAAACTTAGAGTTCCCAGTTAGAAAGTGATAGTCAAAAAACTGTCATGTTTCCCCTGTGCTTCAACTACAGCATCCCCTTCTATGGTGCTTGGAAAGGGGCCAGATGAAATTAATCTGAGGAAGAGTCAGCACCTCTAGCCTAGAGGTCTCCTTTCTTGGACTAAGATAAGTGGCCCATCTGAATACCTATGGTAGTTTGCTGGTGGCAGTGGGAAGGAGAGAGAAGACTGGTTGTTTGCTGGTGGCAGTGGGAAGGAGAGAGAAGACTGGTCGTTCTAGGCTGGTAATGTAAGATAACAAGGAAGAACTCCATTTTAATTTGCTTAAATAGCATGATAAACTGTGTGAAGATGGACTTATAAGTCACCTATGGTTAAAGGACCTTCAGGTCACTCATTTGGGACAATGAAATAGATTTAGTATTTTGAACTGTTGACTAGAACATATATTTATAACTATTTGATCTAATTTTTGAGATCAATACACTTGTGAAAGTGTTGCACGAACACAAAATTATCCTGCTTATAGATGAAAATTCCAAATTCTGTAGTTTTTCTTCTTTTTTTAAATTACAAAAGTAATGCATGCTTCTTATAAAGTAACATTACTAACAACTAAGGGGAACAAAGTAAAAGTCTCCTTTCTCTGTATGTTTTACCATATGTATTCATATTTTAAACAATGGATTTTGGATTGGAAAATGAATGTCACAGCAAGGATATTTTGTCATTTTCTTATAAAATGCTAATGCCAAATGATAATTTTAGTACACTAAAATATTTCTTGGTACAACATCTCTTAGCTTGTAAAAAATTCTTTAAATTTGTCTACCCAAATTAACTGGATTGGAAATTAACATGAAATGAACCCGTAGGTTGGACCCCTTGTGTTTCAATAAAAACAGATGTCTGTTTAAATACCCATGCTACTCCACTATTCAAAGTCCCTGAATCATTCTGAAGCCTTCTGTGCACTTCTGCCTTGGGTTTAGTAGGTAAAGATGGACATTCAGAGACTCTGTGGGACAGGAGGAATGTGGAACATGGCACATGCACCTACTGGGAGAAAACAAAAAACAAAATTACTGGTCTGTTCTTTTCAAATTGGCCTGGGCACTCCAAGAAAAGCCACAGGAGAAATATGGCACAGCTTCCTGAAGTATCAACTCCGCTTCAAGTTTTGAGGGCAAAAAGTTATAATGAAATAAATAAGGTTGTGTTAAGGAATAAAATTAAATGCCTAATTTGTAGGAATTTTAAAATTTTAGCATAAAAGAGGAGGAATTCTTTTTAAGCATTGAGCTTACACTGTTAATCCCTGAGGGTATGCATCCTGTCTTCTCTGCCCTTAAGGGTACTTCTGTTTGGGAAAATTTGAGGAACTCTGCTATATGATGAGGACTTAGAGAAAGAGAGAAGGGACTCATGGATTTTTTGCTTTGGGTAGTATGGGAGAAGAGATGGGTAGATAGAAACTGAGGATTTCTCACAGTATGTAATAAAATACCTTGCAGATGGTAGGGCATGTAAAAATGCTTCTGGGTTTTTAAATTTAGTTTCTCTTCTTATTAAGGAACAATGATGCTGGTATTGAGCACCAGCTCCCAAACTTTGCCAGTATGTTTTCTTTAAAACTCTTCGACTGGCTGTTACTTTTCCTTTTTTTTTTTTTAATCCTGTGGATTTGAGAGGCTCTGACTTTCTCTGAGAAAAAAAAGAATAAGACTTTGAGAGAAGTGAAACTATAAAAATATTATTGGAGCCACAAAAGTTATTTTTAACAGTCTTCCCACACTTAGCAGTAACTTGAATAGCAACAGAGAAGCCCAGCTTGACTCAGTGAAGTACTATGAGAGTACTTCACCTTTATGAATATCCCTATATTATTCACCAGCTATTTCTTTTGTCTTTAACTGTGTCTGTCTTTAAGGATGTTGGCTGATGTTAAGTAACATGATTGAAGTAATTTGTTTGTTTTAGAAAAAAAAAAGTTGACGTCTCTAGAAATTTTTATTTCTCATTTCATAGCTGCTTACTAAAGAATGATTTTGAAGACAGGTTAGAGGATTTTGGAAGTAAGCATATTTCTAGAAGGGATTTCTCCATATTGAGGAAATTATTATCCAAAGTGAGGTCAAAATAAAATATAAGGTTATAGGGTTAAAAGTGAAAAGAGTATGTTTTAAACCTAATAATCTAAACACTATTATAAATTTATGTGAATTTTTTTATGTTGAAATTGTGTAATTGTTCATAGATAATTTTGCATTAACCTATACTTATCCACTTTTAATTTAAATAGGTGTATTCAAGCAAAATATATGAAATTTTCTATTTGATATTAATGTGAGTTACAGTAAATATAGTATCTTGGTGTAATTTGCTTTTTATTATTTAATAATTGGTATAAAAATGAGTAATTTTATTTAAGCAATACATGTCTATATAAATAAATGTGATCCGGTAGAAAAGTTAGTATGAGAATTAATATAATATTTTGTTTTTTCTAATTCCATTTCAACATTTTGAGAATTAATATGAATTCTCAGGTTTTTGTCCAATCTCCTGTAAATTCAAATGTGCAATGTTTGTGCATGAAATGACATATAACGTTTTCAATGTGATTAATATTTTGGAAAAACAATTGGAAGAGTATAAATAAAAGCAGTGAAATCTATACTGCTTTAATTAATAGTCAGATATTTCAGAATACCATGGAAAGTTTGAGAATAATGTTTAGAATATACTTTCATTCAAGAATGGTCAAACTAGTACACATAACACAGGTGTTCTGAGAATATATTTTAAACCTATCAATTTTCTTTTACCAAATCTAGTAGTTTTGTGTAGTCTTCAACAGATAACAGCTAAACAATGTCATTCTTCTCTCTGAACTACTACAAAACCTTTCTCCTAGTGTGCACCGATGCTATTTTAACCTTCGTCTTGGTGCTAATGTATTATGTCCATATTGAATCTGACTCTCTTCTGCTACCCTTAACTCATGATCATGAGAAGAATCCTATTTGGTTCCAATGAAGGGGTAAACATGGATGTAAATATACTCATACTGCCTGGCAGGACGCAATTATAATGGGTCGAGGTGTCTAGGTTCCTGTTCATTTCAACATAAATACTTGTGCCCTTCCGATTTGGGATTTTTTTCCACTATTGTTTCTTTGATGCCTTCCTCCTCTCCATTTTTTTTCCCCCACTTTTCCCTGAAGTTAATGTTTGCTAGTCAGATCTTTTGCCTGCTGAATTGATTCTCTGTTTTATCTTTCTTTTATATTTTCCTCTTTCTCAGATTTACATCCTGGGCAATGTATTCAAATTTTTGTTCCAGACCTACTCTTGATCTTTAAAATGACAGTCATGTAACTTTCTAAATGTTTTTTTTTTTTAATTTATTTAATTTATTTATTTTTGGCTGCGTTGGGTCTTTGCTGTGGTTCAGGGGCTTCTCACCGTGGTGGCCTCTCCCATTGCGGAGCACGGGCTCCAAACGCGCGGGCTTCAGCAGTTGCGGCCCGGGGGCTCCAGAGCGCAGGCTCAGCAGCTGTGGTGTTTGGGCCCAGCTGCTCCATGGCACTGAGGATTCCCCCGGACCAGGGCTCGAACCCGTGTCGCCCGCGCTGGCAGGTGGACTCTCAACCACTGTGCCACCAGGGAAGCCCTTTCTAAATGTTTTTAATGTTCTCATGGCTTCTTTTCAGATCATCCAGTTATTTTTATGGGTATGATATCCTTCTTGAGCATTTGGGTGTTATTAGTGTATGTGTTTTTCTTTTATAGCTTGAAATAGCCCTTTTTTCTGTTCTTTCTTGCTCATGTTCTTGTCTTTCCTTGGAAATCAGGTGATTTTTGGTTGTCTGCCATATTTGAGTGAAAATTTTGGTTGATTATTCTAATTAGGCAATGTGGATTTCTTCTAATGTTGTCTAACCGGGTCTCTTTCCTGCTGGGCCTTTCTCTGGAGTTAGGGCATCTGCCTGGAAACCACGTGTGTATGTATGAGAGAGATGAGCTGACTGATGAGTATTGCTCAGAGGGAGTGGGCAGGCAAGCAGCTGACAAGTGGATGACCTCCAAGCCTGCGTTAGAAAGCTGTCCTCCAGGTTACTTCAAAATTTTTGGAACTTAAGTGCTTTTGTTGAATCACTTTTGTTATCCATTACATTTCATCTTATTGCAGGTTCTACATTCAGGGAAATCCTACTTATTAACAAGTTAAGAGTCAATTATTTTTAACCTGCAAAGCAGAGTTGAAAGAAAACAAAGAAAGGTATATGATTTCAAAATACCTGTCACAAAAACCTTAGAGAAAAATCAGGAACTTTATTTCTTATCCTTCATATAGGACTTCATTGATTTTTGTGTTTCCCTATTTTTCTAACAAGATTGCTTTCTTGTTTCTTTACCCATAGAAAAAAAGAAGAAAAAAAGGAAAAGAAAAGAGGTTTAGTTAGAAGTAGGTGCCCTGCTGGATACCAGAAGTAAATAGAGGATGGAACCATATAATTTGAATAATAAGTCATATAATCTCTAAGTTAAATAAGTAATAAATAATTCTCTAAGTTAATAATAAGTCATATAATCTCTAAGTTAAATTGTTTTCAATGCCTTCTTTTTTAAGAAAATAGAGAAGTAATTTCTTCTAGAGAGAGATTATTTTTGAATGGCCAAAGAAACATATAAAGATGAATCCCTGAAAGAATAAAAGACAGAACTTGATATTTCCCTACTAGTCTAAATAAGTGAGTTGTTACCCTAGTTTGTCAAATATAGCAAAGTCCAATTTATCATTCAGAGGTCAGCTTGAATCTTGTCCCTTTTAATGAAGTCTTCCTGGATAAACCCCAACTGCGTGTGTTCTCTTTAGTCCATTTACATCCTCACGTCTTGGTTCCCCTCTCTTGTGAGACTTACCATAGTTTGCTTCATATTTGGATTTGTGTACTAATATTATAGTTAGTGTTGAATGTCTTGTTGTGAACAAGATTTTAATTTTTAATTATCTTTGTATATTTCCTAGATTTTTTGCCTAGTGGACATGTAAGTAATATTGGTTAAGTGATTGGAACTATTCCAAGCTCATCATTTTCCAATAATAATTTGTTACTTTTTTCTAAGCAAAAAACATTGCCCATGTCTGCAGAATATTGCTGCCTTTTGATGCTCTCCCTTCATATTTCCTAACTTTATCTCTGGGATTATAGTTTGTATTTTGACTTATGGTTTACATCTTGAAATATGGATGTTATGAATAAAAAATTTGAACAAAATTACTTCTCTTTTTTCTCACATTCATATTTATTATAACTTAGTAGAGCAAAGAAACTCCTAATTTGCATGTAAAAGAATGTGAAGTGTATCATTTTCAATATGGTTAGAGAAAAGTAACAATAAACATATTTATGATTTGGAATAGTTGAGCTCATTGTTATTCAGCTTGAATGTACAGCTTAAAGAGGCAAGATTTTAAATATAAGTGGTTTCCATAGATAGTGTTTTTAGGTTTATTTACATTAGGATTTCTATGTCACCAGCATGGGGGAGATGCTGAGAGCTATAATAAATTTGGAAATTGTCTTCAATCACAGTTTTACTTTTCATGTACTTTTTGTTACAGTTTATGGTATTGTTTTTCCTTTATTATAATTGATGTAGATCTTTTTTTTTTTTTTTTTTAACTTCTTAACAGCACCTTAAAACTTCTCTGGTATCTTTTTTTTGATTATTTCATTGCCACAGTCTTGTTGAATGGTTAAGCATTTCTGGTGCTGGTAATACTGTTTAAACAAACCTTAGAAAATCCCTAATCCTGTGAACTCTGAATAGAATTGGTTTCATGACAATAGGCGACCATTTGATAAAGTTAAAATGGCTTTTCCTGGACCCCATTAATACCCAGCTTTCTTCTGTTCCCAAAGCTCTCAGCACATCTTTCCAACAGGGTCATTATGTTGCCTTGGTTGGCTTTACAGGCCTTTTTATCTACTTGGCTTTGTCCACAGGAGGATGGTTAGGGTTTGGCATCCATCAGAGAGATACTCACTAAAACTATTGAATAAATGAATGAAACTTGATTTCCTGAACACTGGAGGACCTCAGAAGGGTTTTGACCAAAAGTAACATGGTAAAAATATGTCTCCAAAATATTTATTTCCTGATACTTTTTAAATGCCATTGATCTTGGGATTTTATTACTGGATCCACTTTTTAATCAATAAAAAAAATTCAAAGATAGATTTTTTTTCATGGAATGGCTCAAGTAAATTTATTTTTAATTTTAAAAGATGGCTATAATTAGATGAGCAAGGATTTGGACATTTTACTTGAGAATACATGAGAAAATGGAAATTATAAAAAGGATAATTTTAACTCCAGCTCTGGTTTTAGTTAGATTTACTTGTTTTAATAAATGCTTTAAAACTCTGGATGTAACATCTGTGATAATTTGGAAAAATGTGTGACTTTGTATCAGCATTGTTTTAGTAAATCCATTGTTTTATATACTAATTATTTTTTAAATAATGGATTTGTTTCATTATTTAAGAAGTAAACTAGGTTTTACTTTTCCTGAAGTCTATTTAGGAGATGTTTATGGAACATTTTACATGTACCCTACTTCCAGTGTTAGCATGCATAGGGAAGAATGTAAGAAAGGACTGCCTTTGTAGTAATTTTACTTGAGGTCTAGTGTTCTGAGTTATCAAATTATAATTTATTTTCTAAGCTATTCTGAATACTGTGTCTACAAGAGGATATGCTCAAACCAGCAGAAAATTTCAGCAGCATGTTGTGAGCTGAAATTCTTCCCAGAGTGACTTGAATTGGAATGTTTGGTTGATTGCGGCAAGTCTGACTGGCTTTTCACCATAAATGGTACAGACGTGAGTTTTCAGAAAATGGGCAATGGAAATTACAGCTAATGCATGGAATACACCAAAAGGGGTAATTGCTTCCTTCCTTCCCTCTTTAAATTTAGTACTTCTGACATTGCTAAAGTTGCTCAAAATGCTTACGTTCCTAATTGTACCATATAAAGTCAGTAAAAGCAGGGGAGGTATGTAATAGTGATAAAAGGGTTTGAACTGAGAGAGAATAACAAATGTGTTCACATTGGCCCATTATCACTTACAATGCTTTCATATGAAACCATAGCAGTATAGAGAAAATTATTCCTCAGAATGGTCTGAAATTCCCAAGTTGATCCCTTTCATTTGAGAATAAAATTTTAGATCATTTACCCCTTTTAAGGAACAATAGTCAGTTGTCATCACCTCCTCGTCTAATATCTGAGCATACTCTACACAATATGCACTTAGCCCTGGGATGTTTCCCTGACACCCAAAAGCCCTAAACTGCTCCAGGCTTTACTCATCCCTGTGTTCCTAATTTTAAGCACCACCTCAGAAAGCCCTTTCTCTGATCACAACTTTTTTTCTTTCAGAATAATCATTCAACTCTTCCCGACTTTTCTTTCCACTAGCCCTTTTCTTGCCTTCCATCCTTTCATACCTGTGATATATATATATATATATATATATATATATATATATATATATATATATATGTATATACTTATCTCCACACCGTAGTGTACAATTTCACTAACACTTTGCTTTATCTTAACTCCCTCTAAGCCCAGACTTTCTTATAAAAGCACAACCTTGATGTCAACTTGTACAACTGTATTTTCTATAATCAACATACTTAAAAAAAAAAACTTTCAATAACGATTTCAAACCTTCTCTTATTTCTCATGTCATTTTCTATTTCTCTGTTTCTTCCATGCAAAAGAAAATGAAAGTCATCATAGAGTAACCCAGCTTCCCTCAACCCAATTCAGGAAGCTACCTATATCTGTAGCCATCCTTTCAGCTTTCCCCTTAGTTATGTAAGAGGGGTTCTGGCCATATTATACCAATCCCTTCATCTGGGGTTTGTTTCCTATATCCCCAACTCTCTCAAAAAATTTCCATTATCAGTTACTCTCTTCTCTTTCCCATGCCAACTTTTTCATCTCAAAGGAATCATTGTAATCAAGACTCAGACTCAAACCTCCATGATTGAAAGCATCACTCTCAACACCATCCTCTGCCTTTGATCCTCTGATCTCAGTAAATAGCACAACTCCAAGCCAATCGCACATAGAAACAGGAGTCATTCATGAGTGCTCTTCTTCTGTCACTCCCTGAATTCAGTCTGTCCCCAAGTCTTGTTGGTATTGCCTCCTAAAGGTCTCCAGAATATCTGTTTCTTTCCATATCCCCACCCTAAACACCCTCATCTAGGCTGGCATCACCTGCTACCAGAGAGATTACAAAAGCCTCCTAATTCATCAAAGCTGTTCTTCAATATGAAGCTGTATTTATCTTTTCTGATTATAACTATGACCCGTCACTCCTTTGCTTAAAACTCTTTAGTTACTTCAAATAACAAACAAAATAAAAAGCAAACTCCTTTCTGTAGCCCGTAAGATCCCACATGGACTGGCCCCTGCCTGCATTTGCAGCCCTGCCTTGCTCTCCCTGCTCCCTATTTTCCAGCTCCACCAGCCTTCTTTCTCTGGTCTAGCAAAGGAATCCTGTTTCCTCCTCTTTGATGGTGACATCAGGTATCTGGACTCTGGCTTTTTGTATATATTAACTCAGTGGCAGAATTCTGGCTTCAAGGATTGCATTCAAAATAAGACTTCAGTAGAAAGAGAGGAGTTCTCTAGAATTATCTAAATTATCTAGAAGGGTAAATTGACTCTGAGAGGTTAGAACACATGGGTTGTGAACTAGGTGATAGCTACTTTGGGTGTTGGTAGCTGTTCTGGAGCAGCCAGTTTAGGTGGGGTTTGTGATACATGTTGTATTGCTGGCGTTCTGCCAATCTCAAGGTGGTTTCTAGGAACTCAAGCTGGTTGCCAGGGTTCCAGCTTCAGTGGTGAGGCCAGGATGACCAGAGTTGGCCATTGCTTATAATCAGCCCAGTAAAACTATGGTGTGATAGAGAGATGACCTGTGTGTTGAGCCAAGGATTAGAATACTATTGATTATTAAAGAAAAATATGACCTTATTTTATTTCTCAGACTAGGGAAGTGGATTATAGCTACTGCAAATACCTTACATTTCTATAGCATTTTACTGTTTATGAAACTATTTTCATCTACTAACTTTGTTCATATCTTAGCTCTTAAGGTAGGCACAACAACCGTTTTTCAAATTCTTTTTGTATAGAGGAGGAAGCTAAAAGAAAGGTTATAACTTCAACATGACCTATGAGTTTCAAAGCCAGAATGAACAGCCACATCTAGTTCCTATGCTGCTCCTCGTGGGGTTGGCATAAAATTCAACACTATTCTGATCACAGTGTGTACTATTAACATATTAGTGAAGTGTGATGTAGTGGGAAAATAGCTAGCAGATGACATTGAGGAGTCAATTTTCAGCTGGTTTTCACAACGCAGCCCTCTATTCAGCAGTTAAATTGACCTATTTTTAGTTGTGTTTGGGTTGGAGCCAAGAGCAATACTGAGCAGAGTCTATAACCTTCTGCTTGGTGTTACTTGCCCTTAGTCATCATTTGAAAGTCTCATGTTATCTGACTCAAGAAATACACATTTTCATTTTCTTCTACAATATTGGTTCAGCCAATCTTGAGGCCTATAGAATGTTAGGATTTTCTAAATTTTTTTGAGAATGTAAAAAAAGCCCTAATAGGTGATTCTGCATGTGTATGTGTCTCCTGTAATTCACTTGTGATGAAGAATTTCTGAGTCGTGGTAGAGCTTAGTTTCTCCATCCTCACCTCTCAGAACCTATGTGCCAGTCAGGAATAGGTAAAGTAGGTTATCTCCACATCAGGCCCACCTCATGGACAACAAGGAAGTCTAGGCTAGATGGGAATGAGATAATCATTCAGCTTCTTCCTCAGGAGCCAGGCTTTCTATGTGGGCTGGAATTTGCTTCCAGAGAAGAGAACCTGATGTGCCTGTTGGCCATGAGTGACTGACTGCAGGTCTGATTTGACTCTGCATATTTGTGTAGGGGAAGAGGTGTGTCCTTGGATAAGGTGAAATTCCCAGTAAGTACTGCCACCATAACCTGTCTAGTCCAATCAGTCAGGCTCTTGCCATGCTTGGGAAGAAGGAGGTAAGAGAAGGTAACAGTGGTCCAGGAAAGAAATAGTTATAACCTTCCTTGAAGCTAGGGGCTAGTGTAGCCCCAGTGTACATCCATATACAGCTTGGGGGATTCCCATAGCTCTTAATCCATCCCTGACAATATCAGATGCCTCTTTTCTGTTTGGGATCCCAGCTGGAAACAGTGCATGGTCTCCAACTCTCCTTATTTTAACAGCCACTATTTAACAGTCTAGGATTGGGTTATTCAGTATGATTTCCCCCACTGTGTATAGCAAATAGTGTGTACAGAATCTTAATCACTTTAGAAATATTCTTAATTACTGATATAAGACAGGTTATTAGTAATTCTGGTGTGTTTAAAATTCAAATCAATATGAAGAGTCTTTACTCTTCCCTGTATAAACTCTAACTCTTGAGCTATGAAGCTGCTCACAGTGTAAACATTTCTTTTCTTCTGATATTTTTAACTTTTAGAGCTATGGTTGAAAACACAAAATATTCTGAACTTAACCTTTTTTCCCCCAATATGTTTTCTGTCATTCAAACATGTATTTCTTTTTTGTAATATGTTTAGTCTGCTATCAAAAAATACAGGTTGAATCATTTAGAGCCTTTCATTTCTACCAATTTAAACTTTTGATTTTTTTTTAATTGAGAAAAGGTTTACATGTCTCACGAGAATGCTGTATTGGTGTCTACCTTATTACCAGTCTAAACACAGTGCACTATGATTGTCCCTCTTGTCAGCATCAGGGGCTGTAGATATGCTTTTACTTTGCCATCAGGACCCTATCTTTGAGTATTTTCTTGGCTGCAGTTTGAAAGATACATGTCAATGCTGGTGGCTGTGCAGTGTCAAGAGGGGCATGTGTGTGTGTGCCTGTGTGTAGATATGTGTGTGTGTGTGTTTATGTGTGATGAGGGGATGAAGAATGGTAGGTACTAGAAACTGTCAGGCTGCTGGGTCACACACCTCAGGAGCCATCTCTGCTTGTACCTATTTCTGTTGCAACTGTCATTTTAGTTAAAAGTAATAGTTCTGATCTTATTGAAGATTTAGGTGACTGGGATTGTGATTATTCTTTTGACAATTCATAGAGTGTAAGTTCATAACAGGAGATTTTTTAAAGTGTGCTTTGTTCACTGTTGTATCTCCAGTGCCTATATCTGTATATGTGTGGTACATAGTAGGCAGTCAATAAATAACTTTTAAATGAGCGCGTGAATGAGTGGATGAACTGGTCTTAAAGTGACAAGTTAAATACTAATACTCTGGAACTAATCCCACTGCATCCAGCACACAAATTGATGTAGGTCATTGTCTTCTAAAATTTAATTTCAGTGTGACATTTTTATAAATATATTACAAGATTAACATAAGCTTTGCATATTAAACTTATTTGTTCAAAAATTTCAGTGCCTATTATATGCCAAGAAGAGTTTTAGGTGCTAAATATTCCAAGATGAAGAAAAACAGGTCCCAGCCCTCTTGGAATTTACATTTTAGTTTAGAAAGACAGGCAACTAACCAACAAATAAATTATTCTATGTTAAGTGCTGTGCAAGTGTTACAAAGAAAAATTTTAAAAAGCTCTCTTTAAGATAACATGAAAGGAGAGACCTGAAGGAAGTGCGGTAGTGATCCCTGTGAATATCGAAAGAAAGAATGTTCTAGTCAGAGAAAGTACAGAAGCTTTTTGGTGGCAACAAGCTTGGTGTACTCAGGGGCTTAACAAGCAGGCCAGTGAGACGAGAGGAGTGAGCAAGGCTAAGAATGGTAGTATGGAGTCAGTGAAAGCCTGGATGTAAGCAGACCATTGTGGGCTTGGAATTCATTCATTGTAAGGATGTTGCTTTTTCTTTGACTGAGCTGGGAAGCCAATGAAGGCTTGCTGAATGACTTAGTGAATGGAGTCATCAAGAAGAGAGGGTAAGATCTTCTCCATCACCTCTGTGGGTGATTGGCTAATGAGGCCACTCCGTCCTTGTATCCATTTGGTGTCTGCAATATTGCTGTACTTGCCCAGGACAATATACTTACAATCAGAGCTAGCCAATGAGAGATCTATAGGTAAGGCAGATGACACTCCCCATACCTCTAACCCCTCAGCACATGTTTATTTAAAATGTTTCTCCTTTTAATTTTTTTAATTCCAGATTTCACCATTGGTTTGAATTCTCTGGGTATGAGTGTTAGCAAAGACTTGGATTTAAGAGGAGTTTGCTTTTCAGGCGTAAGAGGCAAGAGATTGGGCAGTGGTGTGGATGCACGTTATATCATAGAAAAAGCTCTGTAATGGGTGTCAGAAATTTGTTTTTCAGATAAACTTCCGATAAACACTGCCATTTAACTTTGGACAAATGATTCTACTGCTTTAATACTTAAATTTATCATCTTAAAATAAGCAGAATTTGGCTAGATCTATTCCAAGGACTTTGGCAGTCAGTATCTTAGTCAACTTGGACTGCTATTATAAAGCACCTTAAGCTGGGTGGCTTAAACAATAGAAATTTATTTTTCACAGTTCCAGAGGCTAGAAGTCCAAGATCAAGGTGCAGGCCACTTTGGTTCCAACTGAGAACTCCTGGAGTACAGATAGCCACTTTCTATGTCTATTCCTGTAAGGGCACTAACTCCATCATGAGGGCTCCACCCTCATGACCTAATTACCTCCCAAATACCAATAAATTGAGGCTTCAACATATGATTTTGAGGGACACAAACATTCAGTCCATAAGAGGCAGCTTTAAAATCTGTGACACCATCACATGTTCGTTCATTGTATTGAAGAATTTCCTGCAGCTCATCTAAAGTTTGCTTTAACTGTCAGTACTGACAGTTAAATAAATGTTGTATGTAGTTGCTTTGTGGAAGCCTTTATTTTAGTTATCATATGCTATTTTGGTGTTGCAGTGGGCCTTGCTGTTGTTCCATTTAAACACACCGTATATTAATACATTGCTTCTGAGAGTAGTTGAAGAAAAGTTTTCAATCTACTTTCTTTCATTGAAACAAGATAATTGAGAGGTTTCAAAAAGAAACCTGGAGTAGTTGGGAGGTTACTAATTCCAACATATAATTGATAAATTTTAATTTTTTTCCACATTTGCCAAACGTTTTCTTCTACAGTAATTATCGATATTTGTTGCAGCAATAAGAAAAGAAGTGTAGGGATGCCTCTTTTGGGGTCACCAGAGACTTTGTTTTATATTATAAAATACTTGTTCATCACCCATTGTCACTTGTAAAACTTGCTGGTAGAAAAATATTTCATTTAGTGAGATCAGAGTCTTAAATTCTTGTTTTAAAAGCTATTCAGTGAGGAGTAGTTGACTAAGTCTTCTCATGTTTCATGCATTCTGGATTCTATTCATCAGAAGCATATTTTGATGGGGGGAGATCTCTACACACTTGTAAAAATGTAAGGGGTCACCCTAACATTGCTGGCAACATGCCTTATTCCGGATGTTATTCTGTAAGTATATTGTAGGCTGTTAAAGAAAAATTCTCTTTAAAGTATTAGAAATGCCAAATGGTTGGAGGATAACAGCTGCAGAGACTTTTTGAGGAGTGTTTGTATGGTAGAAGCTAGTGTGGAATATTTTTCTTCTATTTAATCTGTTCATCCATATAAATTTATCTTTGGAAATTATTCAGTGCCTTGTATCTAACAGGATGCTGCTATGTATGGTGAATGACAGTAATCAAGGTCTCATTTCTTAGTGCATAGTTCAATAGGTAGGCAGGGCATTCTGTACAACTTGCTGCCCTGCACAGGTTTGTATCCTGGATCTCCAACCTGCTTGCCCAATAACCCTTATCTCTCTTAAACTTCTGTGTGTTCATCGGAAAACAAGGCAGTCATAAAACCCATAACTTAGGGCTGTTAGAAGCATTAAATTGGGTAATAAGATGTTAACAAAATAATATAATTTTAAAAGTAAATAGAGGGCTTCCCTGGTGGCGCAGTGGTTGAGAGTCTGCCTGCTAATGCAGGGGATAAGGGTTCGAGCCCTGGTCTGGGAAGATCCCACATGCCACGGAGCAACTAGGCCCGTGAGCCACGACTATTGAGCCTGCGCGTCTGGAGCCTGTGCTCCGCAACAAGAGAGGCCGCGACAGTGAGAGGCCCGCGCACCGCGATGAAGAGTGGCCCCCGCTTGCCACAACTAGAGAAAGCCCTTGCACAGAAACGACGACCCAACACAGCCAAAAATAAATAAATAAACAAATGTGGGGTTAAAAAAAAAAATTAAAAAAAAAAAAAGAAAAGCCTTACAGAATTAAAAAAAAAAAAAGTAAATAGATATTTTTATTTGGGGCTTAGTACATTTTAAATCAAAATGGAAAGACTCCCAGGGTATACCCATCAAATCAGTTTGGAGTTTATGGAGCTTGCAAATTCAGAAGAAATTCTTTACTAAATGGGAGCTTTTCAGTTCCATAAAAATGTCCAGTTTTATTCCGTGGCTTCTCAAGGGAGAGCCTGTAACTTACTATTGAGGATCAGTTTTCTTGAAACGTGTTTCGCTCTGGCCTTGAAAAGGGAAAGAAAAAAGGCAATAAGAAGTAACAATAAGAAGGAAGCTGCATCTGACTTTATTTTCTCTCTTGGTGACCAGTTGCCTGTCTCACACTGGGCACGCTGTGAGTAATTTTATACTTAAAGTCAAAGGACTCCTTGTGTAGGGTCTCAACATGTCTAGTGTTACTTGAGTGAAAAGCAATTTAAGAAGGCAGTAATGAATGATCCTGACCATCTTCTATTTATATGACCAATTTAGAGTGACAGGGTTGTAATGGAAAAAACACTCGTCTTATATTAAAAGGACCTATGTTTAAAATCAGTCTTCAGTGCCCTCCACTGCCCTCAGTGTTATAATCTGTAGAATAAAAAATTATACTTCTCTTACAGATTCTCTGGTTTAATGTACTTCACACATAATAAGTACCCCCTATGTGTTAATATGAAACTTAATCCAATTATTTGAGGTTGGCTTGATTCAAACACTGGTTTGGAGAAATATCAAAAATCTAACAAACTTATTTGAAATTGTGGTTATTTGGGTGTTGCTCTGACCCATGGTGTATCACCATTTGTGTAACAAAATGGTTCTTCTGTATATGGGGATAGGAAATAGCTTAAATCTAGCTTAAAATAGCTAGATTCACCTATTTCAATTTTCTTTATTTTTCAGAATTGAAAAACAATTATCTTTTGTTAAAATTTTTCAAAATTTAATTATTTAACATCATAGAGTCTTTCACATTTGTCATCCCAATATTTTAAAAATGCAACTTATAATAATTCTAAAAATTAGGGATTACATTTTAGGTATTGAAAAGTTAATAAAAGATAACTGAGCAAGCCATAAAAGCAGGATATTTTGGTATAGCTATTTTAATCTGTATTTTCCCCCTTAGAATTCCCCTCATTTCATTTTTATCATTAAAAAAGGGATGATAAAATATTATCTGTCTCTTCAAACAATTTTATTTATCTAAATGAGATTGACTAAAATAAAATTGATGGCAAAGAAGCTGCCTGACTCAGGTGCCAGTGGCCTGGGGAGGACAGAGAAGTGGCTCTAGGTCCTGAAAGTCTTTTAACATAATCAATAGGATAATGTTTGGTTTTAGGATAGAACTAGAAAATGGTTCCTGGGCAACACTGTAATAAAGTGTTTAGACATCTGGCTCAGGGAGATAAATGAACACAGCAAATCCCAAGAGAATTCCAAGCAGAAACTTGTCCTCTAATGTATATTGGTGGAAGGGAAAAGAAGAACACTTTAGGGCATGAGGTGTAGTTCAGAAAGTATGAGTTTAAGAAGAATGAGAATGAGGCTGAGGGCTTCCCTGGTGGCGCAGTTGTTGAGTGTCCGCCTGCTGATGCAGGGGACGTGGGTTCGTGCCCTGGTCCGGGAAGATCCCACATGCCGCGGAGCGGCTGGGCCCGTGAGCCAGGGCCGCTGAGCCTGCGCGTCCGGAGCCTGTGCTCCACAACGGGAGAGGCCACAACAGTGAGAGGCCCGTGTACCACACACACACAAAAAAAAGACGGGAGAGAATGAGGCTGATTATAGAGGATAGTGTATAGCTTCCCAGGCCACATTTATGTAGGCTGAGAAAAGAAACTTGAAAGTAGATGTATTCAGTAAATGGAGAGCCTTTTATACCAGTCTAAAGAGTTAACATCTGATCCAAGAAGAATCAAGTAATATGAATGGAAACTATTTTTAAATGATCATACCTGGCAAAAAGTATTTATGTGACATACAAGTTATAGATGTGCTCGTACATGTGTACCTTATTCCCTTTTAAATATCCTTTGAAGAGAATAAAACAAATTTATTTCCGTAGAAATTAAAAATAACTTCTGACTGTTCCTTTTGTGGCTAGATATGGCATTTATTTGAAAGGTCTAATATTTACCACTCACTGCTACTATTTGGTTCCATAAAACCCTCCAATTATCTGAGAAAGCCAAATGTGATCTGGGCTTTCTTGGCAAAAGGATATTGACTTTCATTAAGACTGAATTGCAGTACAGACCTTTAAGCCTTTATCTGCATCTCATTAACTGGCATGTGATTTGGGAGAGTGGCTATTAATTATACAGATGATGATGAGTGAATAGAAAGGATCATTCAGAGGCAAACCATACTTAAACCTGACTGTGTTCTCAAGCGTTATTCACTTCATCTGATGGATTAATTTGCCTAAGTGTTTGGAATCAACCAGAGTAAGAGTTTTTAAAGGACACATCTAGAAGCAACATTAATGTCAAGTTCTTTTCATTTAATTTAATTCACTGCTAAGTCATTTGTCTTGAGTTTGCATGAATGCTTGGCTGAAGTGGCAAGAAAGGAGCATATATGATATAATAGGAATAAATCCTGAAAAGCTGCAGATCATTTTTTTAACTTTAATCCATTTGAATGCAGATCAGTTTTTATGAACTAAATTCATCTCCCCTCATCATAAATTATGATGGTGTACTCTTCTAAAATCTACTACAGGTTAAAATAAAATGTTTCCTTAGTATAAAGATAAAAGAAGACCTGTTGTTAAGATGTCAGCAAGTTGATTGTGTCGTGTTAAACATAGACTGTACAGGAAATCTGCCTTCTGCTTTCATTTCTCTTAGAGTGGCATCTTCTCATAATATATTTTTGTAAACCCATCGGAAGTATAGATTGAAATGAGTGTGCAATAAACTGTGAACTTTCTGTTTTCAGTTGTATTTGTGCAGGTAATGTTTTTAAAATATGGCCACGTGCTCTCAAGTTTGACCTCTTTCTAAAGTTGACCACTTGCATTTAATTTTGGTATGCAAAATTCACATCATTTCTAATATTAAAATGATAGGCCTTAATGTAATTCAGCAAACTTTCATTGAATGTTGCGTGCAGAATGCATTGTGCTATATTAAATCATGTTGATGGGAGGTTGATAGGAGGTTGAACAATTAACGTTTACCTTGGAAAGGCAGGGTAGGGAAGAGGATTTTCCCACAACACTCATGGTGTGGATGAAGTGTTTAGTCGTCTGATCTATTTGGTTTCTCACTGGTTCCTTAAGAGTTGAGATGTAACTGTGTCTGTAAAATGGCAGATATTTCTCACAGTTTGAGCAAAAGCAAAGGGGAATCAATAATTTTGATTGTAGAATTTTATTAAATGGTAAACGTTCTGTGACAATAAGATCTTGGAGCAAATGGGCCAGCGTGTATTTAAACACTCTTCTTGAGATTTTCCAGGCTATAAAGTGCAGTGTTCCCCAAAGTTCAGGCTGCTAATAGTCTATCTGCATCTGAAATAGATGGGATATGTATTAATGCAGATCTCTTGACCCTACCCCAGACTTGAGTCAGAATCTCTAAGTGGAGCTTGGGAATCTGCATTTAACCCAGTTATTGGATAATTCTTTTTTTTTTTTTTTTGATCTCCCTGTGCTATGTGGCTACTTCCCACTAGGTATCTATTTTACCTTTGGTAGTCAATCTATATACATTCTTTATTATTATTATTATTATTATTATTTTATCCATCTAGGTGAACATTTTTTTTTGCTAGTTTCTGCTTTATAACAAAATGAATCAGTTATACATATGTTCCCAAATCCCCTCCCTCTTGCGTCTTCCTCCCACCCTCCCTATCCCACCCCTCCAGGTGGTCACAAAGCACCAAGCTGATCTCCCTGTGCTATGCGGCTGCTTCCCACTAGCTATCTACCTTACGTTTGGTAGTGTATATATGTCCATGCCTCTCTTTCGCTTTGTCACAGCTTACCCTTCCCCCTCCCCATATCCTCAAGTCCATTCTCTAGTAGGTCTGTGTCTTTATTCCTGTCTTACCCCTGGGTTCTTCATGACATTTTTTTTCATCTTAAATTCCATATATATGTGTTAGCGTACGGTATTTGTCTTTCTCTTTCTGACTTACTTCACTCTGTATGACAGACTCTAGGTCCATCCGCCTCATTACAAATAGCTCAATTTTGTTTCTTTTTATGGCTGAGTAATATTCCATTGTATATATGTGCCACATCTTCTTTATCCATTCATCTGATGATAGACACTTAGGTTGTTTCCATCTACGGGCTATTGTAAATAGGGCTGCTATGAACATTTTGGTACATGACTCTTTTTGAATTATGGTTTTCTCAGGGTATATGCCCAGTAGTGGGATTGCTGGGTCATATGGTAGTTCTATTTGTAGTTTTTTAAGGAACCTCCATACTATTCTCCATAGTGGCTGTACCAATTCACATTCCCACCAGCAGTGCAAGAGTGTTCCCTTTTTTCCACACCCTCTCCAGCATTTATTGTTTCTAGATTTTTTGATGATGGCCATTCTGACTGGTATGAGATGATATCTCATTGTAGTTTTGATTTACATTTCTCTAATGAGTAAAGATGTTGAGCATTCTTTCATGTGTTTGTTGGCAGTCTGTATATCTTCTGTGGAGAAATGTCTGTTTAGGTCTTTGGCCCATTTTTGGATTGGGTTGTTTGTTTTTTTGCTATTGAGCTGCATGAGCTGCTTATAAATTTTGGAGATGAATCCTTTGTCAGTTGCTTCATTTGCAAATATTTTCTCCCATTCTGAGGGTTGTCTTTTGGTCTTGTTTATGGTTTCCTTTGCTGTGCAAAAGCTTTTAAGTTTCATTAGGTCCCATGTGTTTATTTTTGTCTTTGTTTCCATTTCTCTAGGAGGTGGGTCAAAAAGGATCTTGCTGTGATTTATGTCATAGAGTGTTCTGCCTATGTTTTCCTCTAAGAGTTTGATAGTTTCTGGCCTTACATTTAGGTCTTTAATCCATTTTGAGCTTATTTTTGTGTATAGTATGAGGGAGTGATCTAATCTCATACTTTTACATGTCCCTGTCCAGTTTTCCCAGCACCACTTATTGAAGAGGCTGTCCTTTCTCCACTGTACATTCCTGCCTCCTTTATCAAAGATACGTTAAACATATGTGCGTGGGTTTATCTCTGGGCTTTCTATACTGTTCCACTGATCCATCTTTTTGTTTTTGTGCCAGTACCATACTGTCTTGATTACTGTAGCTTTGTAGTAGAGTCAGAAGTCAGGGAGCCTGATTCCTCCAGCTCCATTTTTCGTTCTCAAGATTGCTTTGGCTATTCGGGGTCTTTTGTGTTTCCATACAAATGGTGAGATTTTTTGTTCTAGTTCTGTGAAAAATGCCAGTGGTAGTTTGATAGGGATTGCATTGAATCTGTAGATTGCTTTGGGTAGTAGAGTCATTTTCACAATGTTGATTCTTCCAATCCAAGAACATGGTATATCTTTCCATCTATTTGTATCATCTTTAATTTCTTTCATCAGTGTCTTATAATTTTCTGCATATAGGTCTTTTGTCTCCTTAGGTAGGTTTATTCCTAGATATTTTATTCTTTTTGTTGCAATGGTAAATGGGAGTGTTTTCTTGATTTCATTTTCAGATTTTTCATCATTAGTATATAGGAATGCCAGAGATTTCTGTGCATTAATTTTGTATCCTGCTACTTTACCAAATTCGTTGATTAGCTCTAGTAGTTTTCTGGTAGCATCTTTAGGATTCTCTATGTATAGTATCATGTCATCTGCAAACAGTGACAGCTTTACTTCTTTTCTGATTTGGATTCCTTTTATTTCCTTTTCTTCTCTGATTGCTGTGGCTAAAACTTCCAAAACTATGTTGAATAAGAGTGGTGAGAGTGGGCAACCTTGTCTTATTCCTGATCTTAGTGGAAATGGTTTCAGTTTTTCACCATTGAGGACGATGTTGGCTGTGGGTTTGTCATATATGGCCTTTATTATGTTGAGGAAAGTTCCCTCTATGCCTACTTTCTGCAGGGTTTTATCTTAAATGGGTGTTGAATTTTGTTGAAAGCTTTCTCTGCATCTATTGAGATGATCATATGGTTTTTCTCCTTCCATTTGTTAATATGGTGTATCACGTTGATTGATTTGCATATATTGAAGAATCCTTGCATTCCTGGAATAAACCCCACTTGATCATGGTGTATGATCCTTTTAATGTGCTGTTGGATTCTGTTTGCTAGTATTTGTTGAGGATTTTTGCATCTATGTTCATCAGTGATATTGGCCTGTAGTTTTCTTTCTTTGTGACATCCTTGTCTGGTTTTGGTATCAAGGTGATGGTGGCCTCGTAGAATGAGTTTGGGAGTGTTCCTCCCTGTGCTATATTTTGGAAGAGTTTGAGAAGGATAGTTGTTAGCTCTTCTCTAAATGTTTGATAGAATTCGCCTGTGAAACCATCTGGTCCTGGGCTTTTGTTTGTTGGAAGATTTTTAATCACAGTTTCAATTTCAGTGCTTGTGATTGGTCTGTTCATATTTTCTATTTCTTCCTGATTCAGTCTTGGCAGGTTGTGCATTTCTAAGAATTTGTCCATTTCTTCCAGGTTGTCCATTTTATTGGCATAGAGTTGCTTGTAGTAATCTCTTATGATCTTTTGTATTTCTGCAGTGTCAGTTGTTACTTCTCCTTTTTCATGTCTAATTCTATTGATTTGAGTCTTCTCCCTCTTTTTCTTGATGAATCTGGCTAATGGTTTATCAATTTTGTTTATATTCTCAAAGAACCAGCTTTTAGTTTTATTGATCTTTACTATCATTTCCTTCATTTCTTTTTCATTTATTTCTCATCTGATTTTTATGATTTCTTTCCTCCTGGTAACTTTGGGGTGTTTTTGTTCTTCTTTCTCTAATTGCTTTAGGTGCAAGGTTAGGTTGTTTACTCGAGATGTTTCCTGTTTCTTAAGGTGGGATTGTATTGCTATAAACTTCCCTCTTAGAACTGCTTTTGCTGCATCCCATAGGTTTTGGGTCGTCGTGTCTCCATTGTCATTTGTTTCTAGTTAGTTTTTTATTTCCTCTTTGATTTCTTCAGTGATCAGTTCGTTATTAAGTAGTGTATTGTTTAGCCTCCATGTGTTTGTATTTTTTACAGATCTTTTCCTATAATTGATATCTAGTCTCATAGCGTTGTGGTCGGAAAAGATACTTGATATGATTTCAATTTTCTTAAATTTACCAAGGCTTGATTTGTGACCCAAGATATGATCTATCCTGGAGAATGTTCCGTGAGCACTTGAGAAAAATGTGTATTCTGTTGTTTTTGGATGGAATGTCCTATAAATATCAATTAAGTCCATCTTGTTTAATGTATCATTTAAATCTTGTGTTTCCTTATTTATTTTTATTTTGGATGATCTGTCCATTGGTGAACGTGGGGTGTTAAAGTCCCCTACTATGAATGTGTTATTGTTGATTTCCCCTTTTATGGCTGTTAGTATTTGCCTTATGTATGGAGGTGCTCCTATGTTGGGTGCATAAATATTTACAATTGTTATATCTTCTTCTTGGATCGATCCCTTGATCATTATGTAGTGTCCTTCTTTGTCTCTTCTAGTAGTCTTTATTTTAACATCTATTTTGTCTGATATGAGAATTACTACTCCAGCTTTCTTTTGGTTTCCATTTGCATGGAATATCTTTTTCCATCCCCTTACTTTCAATCTGTATGTGTCTCTAGGTCTGAAGTGGGTCTCTTGTAGACAGCATATATATGGGTCTTGTTTTTGTATCCATTCAGCCAATCTGTGTCTTTTGGTGGGAGCATTTAGTCCATTTACATTTAAAGTAATTATCGATATGTATGTTCCTATTCCCATTTTCTTTATTGTTTTGGGTTCATTATTGTAGGTCTTTTCCTTCTGTTGTGTTTCTTGCCTAGAGAAGTTCCTTTAGCATTTGTTGTAAAGCTGGTTTGGTGGTGCTGAGCTCTCTCAGCTTTTGCTTGTCTGTAAACGTTTTAATTTCTCCATCAAATCTGAATGAGATCCTTGCTGGGTACAGTAATCTTGGTTGCAGTTTTTTCTCCTTCATTACTTTAAATATGTCCTGCCAGTCCCTTCTGGCTTGCAGAGTTTTTGCTGAAAGATCAGCTGTTAACCTGATGGGGATTCCCTTGTGTGTTATTTGTTGTTTTCCCCTTGCTGCTTTTAATATGTTTTCTTTGTATTTAATTTTTGACAGTTTGATTAATATGTGTTTTGGTGTATTTCCTCTTGGATTTATCCTGTATGGACTCTCCGTGCCTCCTGGACTTGATTAACTATTTCCTTTCCCATATTAGGGAAGTTTTCAACTATAATCTCTTCAAATATTTTCTCAGTCCCTTTCTTTTTCTCTTCTTCTTCTGGAGCCCCTATAATTCGAATGTTGGTGCGTTTAATGTTGTCCAAGAGGTCTCTGAGACTGTCCTCTGTTCTTTTCATTCTTTTTTCTTTCTTCTGCTCTGCAGTAGTTATTTCCACTATTTTATCTTCCACGTCACTTATCCGTTCTTCTGCCTCAGTTATTCTGCTATTGATCCCATCTAGAGTATTTTTAATTTCATTCATTGTGTTTCTAATCATTGCTTGATTCAGCTTTAGTTCTTCTAGGTCCTTGTTAACTGTTTCTTGCATTTTGTCTATTGTATTTCCAAGATTTTGGATCATCTTTACTATCATTATTCTGAATTCTTTTTCAGGTAGACTGCCTATTTCCTCTTCATTTGTTAGGTCTGGTGGGTTTTTATCTTGCTCCTTCTCCTGCTGTGTGTTTTTCTGTCTTCTCATTTTGCTTATCTTACTGTGTTTGGGGTCTCCTTTTTGCAGGCTGCAGGTTCGTAGTTTCCGTTGATTTTGGTGTCTGTCGGCAGTGGCTAAGGCTGGTTCAGTGGGTTGTGTAGGCTTCCTGGTGGAGGGGATTAGTGCCTGTGTTCTGGTGGATGAGGCTGGATCTTGTCTTTCTGGTGGGCAGGTCCATGTCTGGTGGTGTGATTTGGGGTGTCTTTGGACTTTATGATTTTAGGTAGCCTCTCTGCTAATGGGTGACGTTGTGTTCCTGTCTTGCTAGTTGTTTGGCATAGGGTGTCCAGCACTGTAGCTTGCTGGTTATTGAGTGAAGCTGGGTGCTGGTGTTGAGATGGAGATCTCTGGAAGATTTTCGCCGTTTGATATTATGTGGAGCTGGGAGGTCTCTTGTGGACCAGTGTCCTGAAGTTGGCTCTCCCACCTCAGAGGCACAGCACTGACTCCTGGCTGCAGCACCAAGAACCTTTCATCCACAAGGCTCCTCAATTTGGTATGATCCGTTGTCTATTCATGTATTCCACCGATGCAGGGTACATCAAGTTGATTGTGGAGCTTTAATCCGGTGCTTCTGAGGCTGCTGGGAGAGATTTCCCTTTCTCTTCTTTGTTCTCACAGCTCCCGGGTCTCAGCTTTGGATTTGGCCCGGCCTCTGCGTGTAGGTCGCCGGAGGGCATCTGTTTTTCCCTCAGAGAGGACAGGGTTAAAGGAGCAGCTGATTGGGGGCTCTGGCTCACTCAGGCGGGGCGGGGAGGGAGAGGCACGGAGGCGGGGGGAGCCTGCGGCGCAGAGGCGTGACGTTGCACCAGCCCGAGGCGCGCTGTGAGCTCTCCCGGGGAACCCGTCCCTGGATCCTGGGACCCCGGCAGTGACGGGCTGCACAGGCTCCCTGGAAGAGGGGCGTGGAGAGTGACCTGTGGTCACACACAGGCCTCTTGGTGGCGGCAGTAGCAGCCGGAGCGTCCCATGCCCATCTCTGGAGCTCCTTTAAGGAGCGCTCTTAATCCCCTTTCCTTGCGCACCAGGAAACAAAGAGGGAAGAAAAAGTCTCTTGCCTCTTCGGCAGGTCCAGACTTTTTCCCGGACTCCCTCCCGGCTAACTGTGGCGCATTATTAGCCCCTTCAGGCTGTGTTCACGCCGCCAGCCCCAGTCCTCTCCCTGCGCTCCGCCCGAAGCCAGAGCCTTAGCTCCCAGCCCCGCCCGCCTTGGCGGGGGAGCAGACAAGCCTCTCTGGCTGGTGAGTGCTGGTCGGCACCGATCCTCTGTGCGGGAATCTCTCCGCTTTGCCCTACCCAGGTACGTGGGGATTTTCTTGCCTTTTGGGAGGTCTGAGGTCCTCTGCCAGTGTTCAGTAGGTGTTCTGTAGGAGTTGTTCCACGTGTAGATGAATTTCTGGTGTATCTGTGGGAAGAAGGTGATCTCCGCGTCTTACTCTTCCGCCATCTTCCCCGGAAAGTCCCCGATAATGCTTAACCACTGATTTAAGTTATCTTTCTAGCATTTGAGGTGATGAGCAATTTATTTCTCTGAAAATTGTCTATACTTAATGGATATCACATTATAGTTTAATCAGTGTTGTTATGTATTGGTGTATATTTTACAGAATTACTCTATCGTTCAAAAGAGGTATCTGTGGGTCAGTGGAAGTAAATTGATGCCATTGTGACAGGTCTTTTCCTATTTTCTTATAAAATGATACTTCAAAAAATTTACTTTGTACCTGTACACGCAAACACGCACATAAACATACACATGAAGTTAAGAGGTGGCATAACCAGGGTTAAATAAGTTGGTACAACTTTGAGACTGGAGTTTTCGAGTCAGTATAAATACCACTGTATTAAAAGTAGTTGATACTACTTCTGTTTTCAAGGTAATGATTTACTCATTAATGTTTAATGCTTAAACATTACTTAATGTAATTAAGTGGATCATGTTTTATGATGCATATTTTCTTCAACTAAGCATCAGATAATTGTAGTTAAGTATAGTGATTGCATGCTAAACACATTTTCTTGCTCTTTGTAGACATTTAATTTAAAATACTGTAAGAACAACTATCAGTTATTTTTCTTTACCTCTGAATGAACTCAGGCCTGAATAGAAACTTTATCCTAAAGAATTTAATTCATTTCTCTTTACACAGAGGACATAGAATTTCAAAGCATGATGTAAGTGGATTTGCAAGATTCTTTGGAGTAGAAAATATATCCTCCTCCCCAATTTAAATTTCTTTTATTCAGCAGCGGAATCATGTTGGTAAGGTATTCTTAGTGCTTTTTCTGCAATAGCTAACAGTCAGCCAGAGATATAAGCTTGAACAAAATGTTCTACTTTAATTCATTAAGGCAGTTTCGGTTGAATCAAGGGGGAAAAAAGGACTTACAACCAATGACTAGTGAAGCATTATGCATGTATTTATTTGTTGAATAAATAAAATGAATGCTGCACTTCTTTCAGTTTCTCCAACACTCCAAGCTATTTCCTGCCTTCGGTTCTTGCCACATACTGTGCCTCTGCCTGTGAAGAGGCTCCCAAGTTTGCAAAGCTACCTCCTTCTCATCCTTTAGATTCCCACTCGGAGGTCATCTTCTCAGATTGGCCTCATTTGACTACTGTATTTAAAGTAGATCTTCAGTTACAACTTTTGTTTGCTTCTTTCTTAAGACTTATTACAGCTTGTAATTGTAACTGTGGACTGTGGACTCATTTTTTGTCTGTCTTTTCCACTGGGCTGTAAGCAGCTTGAGATCATTGAAAATACTTGTCTTGTAAACATTTGTATCATCTGAGCCTAGAGGGACTGACACACAGGAAGTACTCAATATATATATTTGTTTGACTTCAGAGTTGGATGGATGGATGGATGCATGGATACATGGATGCATGGATGAGTAGCTGAATAATAAGTACTCTTGGGTTGAAAATGTTTACAGAGAGAGATCTTAAATGGCATGCTAACTAATGCTTATATCAGATCTTAAATGGCATGCTAAATAATGCTTATATTTGATCATTGGTGAGGAACAGGGAACCCCTCAGAGTAATTTTATATTTATCTAAGCTATTTGAGTGAAATTGGACTAATCGAGTTGGAGCATTATGTGGCTTGTGCCATTTTTCCTGGGATGCTGTGCTTTACATACACTATTAGTGTGACTTGGTTGACACTACAGATATAATTTTCTTTGTATAATGGTGGACATACTTTTTCTCCTTTTTGTAAAAAAAGACATAACTTGTGGGTATAATATGATTAATAATGCAACCAGCTACCCTAGGCTGTAAAGCCACACTGCTAGAAGTCATGCTGTGATTTGAACTTGGTAAATGTCTAAACTTGATGATACATAGGGTGGCATTGGGAAGAAAAGAGAATTGATGTATGGAACTCTAAATTATTATTGTTAAGTATCAGTCTAAATCCCTCTGCTATGCCAGATAAATATAAGAATTTGGCAGTTCTTTTCCATGAAGCTAGAAAATTAAAGTTTATTGCAGTATGTACCTATAAAATGTATACTTAGCACATTCCTTGGTGTTCTTTTTAAAAATACATGAAAACATTTAGAAGAAAATGGAATATTTGAAATTCAAAGGGAATGTACTGAACAGGTCCAAGAGATTGAAAATGAGAAGTTTTAAAAATTACTCTTTTCTCTAATTTATACTAAGATGAAAGTAACTCTGCATGTATTTTAATTTTAATAATAAGGTAAGAAACTGTGCATTTTAGATTTGGCATCATTTTACAGAGAAAGATAGTAGATATTTAGTATGTTATTTAATTAGTCAAAATATAATAAGTTGTTTTAAGACATGCTGTTTTGAAGATATCCAAAAATAATAATAAAATGTATTGCGGTTGGTTCTTAATTTAATTTTATTTTCACATGCTACTCATTTAGTTTTATAAATTTCAACCATTGATTAATAAAAGACTAGCATTAGGGCTTCTCTGGTGGCACAGTGGTTGAGAGTCTGCCTGCTGATGCAGGGGACACGGGTTTGTGCCCCGGTCCGGGAGGATCCCACATGCCGCGGAGCGGCTAGGCCCGTGAGCCATGGCCGCTGAGCCTGCGCATCCAGAGCCTGTGCTCTGCAACGGGAGAGGCCACAACAGTGAGAGGCCCGCGAACCGCAAAATAAATAAATAAATAAATAAAAGACTAGCATTAGAATACTCTGTACTGTAAGTTGAATTGTTTATTACATTATATTACCAGGTTGTGATCTAGGCAAGTTTTTTAATGTATATAGATACAGCAACTCTTCAAGTTAGTATTATTACCTCTGTTTTACAAATGAGAAAACTGTGACTTAGAGAAGTTATTGGTCTAAAGCCGTATTGCTAAAAAATTGCTGAGTCAAGTTTATCTTCTTTCAAAGCCCAAATTCTTTATGCTGTATCACATTGCTTCTAGAAAATATCTTTAGCAATTTAAAATAATATTTAGAGATATTGTTAGTGTAGTTTATATTTTCCATTTCTTTAGTCATTTATAAGAAGTGACCAGGCACTGAACTGGGAATTAGAAATAGTCTAAAATTATGCATGAAACCTGTCCCCAAGGACCTTATTTTGGTAAAGTGAGATTGTTGCTAGTGGCTGTAAATTTCTGTACATGCTTGGGCTCTACTGGGAATTTAGCTACACTATTTCATCTCTATCTAATTCAAACTGTGGAAGGACTGCTTCCCCTAGAGCAACTCTCCGTGTGCCTTGTTTAACCAACAATGACTAAATCATTCTGGCAGGAGACAGATTTTCCCTTATGAATCAGGTTCGAATTTCAACTGCATTAAAATAGGTAATTTGAACAAAAAGATTTTCAGTGTTGCCTGCTACCTATGGAGTAAATCTCCATTAGTTAGATTGACTTTAAAAATACATCATCAGTCTCTAAATGTAAAAACATTGCAAATTGTCTCTAGATTACCACTCTGAGCCCTCAAATCCGAAAGGCCAGTTATCTACTTCCTTATTCCCTAAATTTGCCCTGGTGGTTATTGACACTAATCGTTTCCTGTAGGGTTCTCTGTACTTGGAGTGTTTTTGCTGCTTTGGCAAATCTTACTCGTATTTCATGTCTGGCTCAAGTCAACTTCCTTGGCAAAGGCATTCTCAACTGTTCCCATCCCTATTAATCATCCCTTCCCAGAATTCTTTTAGCCCATATTGTTTCACAGTTCTTTGTTCCCTAACCTGCTGTATGCTCATTCATCTCTATCCTCAGTGTGTGACTGTATTTTCAAATAGTTGTTGTAAACATCTGATGATCAGGGATCATATCATACATTTTGTTTGTTTTTGTAACACCTAGCTGGGACTTCAGACACAACTGGCATTTAATGCATGTGGGTTCAATTAATAAACCCAATTACTAGGTGAGGGTTTGTAATTTCTAGTGATGATCAGCTATAGTTACTTAACTCCTTTCAAGGTGAAACCTAATTAGACTAGGACTATCTCATCAGCACTGAGCATTTTGGTAGGAAAAGATTTTACCTTTGAGAACAAGGGGGAAATTTTAAGCAGAAATCTTTACTTGCTACCATTCGTTGTCAATCACTATGAAAGAGAGGGCCCAGGGCACAAATTTTTTAGCTGTAAGGAATCTGCAGTGAAAGAATTTGTAATTATACTTGGTTTGATACTTTAATTTTGAAGGTTCACAAAAGTGTAATTGTTTCAATTTAAACATGAGAAATCTCATGTTGAAATCCATTAAAAGCTTAATTGAACATAAGATGTGCTTATAACATCATCATTGCCAACATGTGGACTGTCATATTGTTCCATTCAGCCGAATTGTCTCTCTGACAGTGTCATCCTGGGCTGTATGCTTTTGTGTTTGTTTTTGCCTTTAACTAGATAATAAAGCTCAAATGTGTCTAATTTCCCATAATAATCCATTGTCAGGGTGCCATCTGTAAACTTGTATATTTCATATTTTTCCAATCTTTTTATGATCTGAGTAACAATATGTATACCATAGAGTAATACTTCCTTTTATTTAACCCAATACTTAGCTTTAGGAATTACCACTAAAGCTGAGTGTTGCATAGGGGATGGGGAGAGGAGTTCCTCAGTGCCTGAGGTGAACAGTGTTCTACTCATATGTGCCTATGATCACTCCCTCTAACTGGAGTGACCTCTAACTGTCCATTCATTGCCTCTTCCTAAAAGGGAGAGATACTCCTATGCATATTTGTTGTTTTATTTGTGTTTAGTATTTTAGTTCATGTTCACCTTTGAAATAACAACAAAATGTATTTTTCATTTAAATTCAGAATTTATTAAAAGTTCTAGCCATACCAATATCAAAACAAACTAAGAAAAGCCCAGTGTCTAAACAGACTTCAGGGTTCTAGAAAGACAAAAGGATGGAAAATCATGCAAGAGAGAGGGGATGACTTGAGGACACTTAACCCCTGTCCCTGGAATGTTTCCCTTCCCACTTTCTATTTCTAGTATTCCAGGATGTGCCGAAACAAGCCCAGTTTAGTCCTCTCAGCCTGTATATATATATATATATATATATATATATATATATATATATGTATATATATATATATATATAGAAGGAGTTATCCTGACGTTTTTTCATAACCTAAAATTCTTGATTAGTAGTAGCCCTTATTAGCTCATTAAAACTCTTCACGTCTGTTTCAGGAGCTTTGTCCTGGGAAATCTGCACCATGAAAGCATCTACTGGCCTATTTCTGCAGTCGTGTTGTGTGTGTGTATATCTGTGTGTCTTGATGAATACGGGAAAATGCCCCACAATTGGACCCTTTACGGACACTTCCCTCACTCAGAGCCTGAACTGTAATAGACAAGAAATAAGTAGGGAAACTCTCCTCTTTGTTCTTCTCCCAGTGTCCGGTTCTTAGGTTTGGCCATCTTATGTGCTCTCAGGTGCCTGCGTACCCTAATTGCCTGTCTTAGTTGTGTGCCCGGTGTCTTCTCATCTTCTCTGTCTTGTAGGCCTGTCTAGCTTGCCCTGCCCTTTTGTCCCATGTACTACCCTGTTCCTTCTTATATGACCTTTAGCCCACTGACTGGGCCTTGTGAGGGCTCACCCATCCTTTCTCATCTTATGATGAGTCTCATGCCTTCTGTTGCTCTCACACTGTAGTTCTAAGTCTCTCACGTGATGCTGCCTGCTCCTCCATCCCCTCTGAGGGCTCTTGCATTACATGCCTCTCTTGTGAGTTCTTTTTCAGCTCTCGTGTTTATGATCCTGCCTGTACCAAGCATGCCTTATCAGGAGTTCAGCCCTATCAGCCATAATTGTTGATTCGTATCATATTACTCAGTGTAAGATCATCTGCTTTCCAAAAAGAGTTTATTCCTGTTTTATTTCTTCTAATTTTATTACACCTTTTATGAAGAAGTTTAAAGAGAATCTAGAATCCTATCGTACTCCCAGCTTAGCTTTCTCTAACTGCACATTCAAATGAACTGAGCAAATTTTCCCGATTTTTATATGTCTCTGAATTATATTCCTGTATGACTAGCTACTTTCTGAAGATAAAACTCTTGTTCCTGTTCTAACGAATATAAACTGTTTCTTTTTAAATAGTTGCTAAATTTTTGAGTTAATTTAAAATGTAACGTAGTTTCTTCAGGATTTAAAAATTACTATTTTTTCTCTCTGTGTCTGTCTTTCAAATACCCATGGCTCTTTGGTATGATTTCTGTTAGAAATTTTCAGCAGTCTGTACTGTCATTTTGTAAAATCTCCTTTCTTCCATTTTTACAGGCAGTGCTTTGATTAAAGGCCTCATTACCTCTCCTGGAGGAGTGATGAGCTGCATTCTCACAGTCCATCCCCTCTCCAAATGATTGCTTGTACAGTAATCTTTCTAAAATGTGTCATTCTGGATAAGGTGTTTTATGCTTAGGTTTCTTCAATGTCTCCCTATTGACAAAAACCAGACTTTACAGCAAGATCTGCCCCTGCTTGCATTCTCAATAAAAATTACCCTACTTGCTGTAAAACCCAAACCATTTGTGTTTTCTCTTAGAATGATATGCTGTTACACAACACTATGACTTTTTATATGCTGGATCCTCAGTCTGGAATGCTTTTATTTTGTCTATTTGGCAAATTCCTATCTGCCCTGCATTCTTAATAGATTGACCACCCCTGAACTTTTTGTAGTTGTAAAAATAACTTATTAGCCCAAGTAACTAGATATGAAATGTTAGAAATATATTTCATCAAATATATTTTGGAGCAAATGGGATTTCCTGGCACACAGCTTCTTTCTAGTAGTCCTTAATCTGAAGGGATGCCTTTAAGTTGTTGATGCCTTTTGTACTGATCTGGTTTCACTCCTGCCTGGATCTCCTGAATCACGTACAAGGGATGGAATGTGCCAGTCTGGGTGTTCAGATTATTACCACAGAATGGGGAAACTAACTAGCCCTTATGTGGACTGACTCTGGCTTGGTGATGCTGTTACCCTTAATAAGGATTGGACCAGTCAGAGGAACAGTAATTCCAATTGAAGTGTTTATGCTCTCTCTTACCCTCCAGTGCTCTTGATACAGTTATTTTGCTCATCTTTAAACTAGGATTCTGAAGCACCAGAATCTTTTAAGTTATCTCTGGTGAAATAAAAGTACCATGGTTGAGAATAAAAAGCAAAGGCCCCTGTGTACTTAACGGTTCTTCAGGGCTGTCAAGTTGGGTAGTTGGTGCACTGCCTAGAGATTCTAGAGAAACTGCCTGGTGCCGCTGCAAGGGGTGGCCCTGGGAACAGAAAGCTGAGCAGGTTTCTCTTCATTGGGTGTCCAGGTGGGCAGCACAGCAGACGATGAAAGAATCACATCTGCTTTTACAGATTTCATGCCACTGCAGAGAAGCCTGTGTTCTTTTTGTAGAAAGGATCTAAATTTATAATTTATACTGGAAAATATGTTTTTGGCATAAAATAGAGTGTAGAGAAGTAATGTCAGGCATGATGATATTTAAAATCTAGTTAGACTGTTTCTTTCATTGTTTCTCATATCATAGCATCTACTCAGAACTTTAGCTTTCAAACTATATATAATTATTACTTAAAAATGGTTACTTCATAATTTATGATATGACAAAATGACTTCTCCATGACCCTAAGTTTCTAAAGGAAGCAGCAAGTTGCAAAATGTAAGCAAAGCATTGATTATAAGCTGATTGTCAAGGTCTTTAATGTGAAGATAGTATTTTAATGCAATAATGAATTATTAATTACTTCATATGTAACAAAATTATTTCTTTGAAAATGTATCTATGATGGTCAACTCTAAATTTTAAATAGAAAGCACTTTCTCTAAGATGATTATTTGATGATTTTTTTCATTTTATAAGCCATTTTTGGCATAGACTATATGTCATTCTGTGAATATTTAAATAATATTTTCCTTTGAAGCTTTCCATGTGTTCTGCATAGTGAGGCATCAGTATAATGAAGAACTTACTTTTGAACCATCTTCCTTCTGAGATTTCTCTTTGGTGATAATGCTGATGACAATGATGATGATGATAACAGATAGTTATTGTGTGAAATTTGAACTCATATTTTATGCAAGTCGGTGTTCCAAGTATTTTGTGTAAAGTCCTTACATGGATTAAATAAGATAGGTTCTGAGGTGGTGGCCATCATTCTCCTCTTCACACAGGTAAGGAGACCGAAGCATGGAGAGCTGAAGTGACTGTCCCAGGTTAGTAAGTGGCTGCAATTAGAGTTGCATCCCAGCTGGTCTGACCCAATTTGTTCTGTGTATGAAAAAAGATAAAATGAGAGCTTCTCTGATTGAAATTAGGGGCACAGCCAAGATCCAGTTGCACAGCGTCCTTCCAACATCTGTAGGTTCAGTTCAATAATTTGAATTGAGAGACTTGTCCAAACTGTTTGTTTTGGAAATTAAGACACTGCTGAAGAGACAGACTGAGTGGCTGTCACATGCTTTCCCTGCGTCACATATCAGTAGTCAGTTAGGAGTAGAACCTCATGACTGCAAATCAAGCATTGTTTCTGCTACATGATTTGCCCTAAGATTTTGTTTTACTTTAATGCAACTTGTGTGTGTGAGGCACAAGACATTTATTAATTCAACATCTATCAAATATTTGTCCATTTACCTAATGTGCACCAGGACCATCTCTTTCTCCTTTAGAGTTGACTTAGACACTTAATAAGGCTGATCAGTAGTTAAGGGCCTTTTAGAGGCTGAATTCACTGGCTCAGATGCCTGAAGCCATTACAGTAGCTCTCCTTGGTTTGGGCAAGAGGGCACTTGAAGAGACCTGTGTCAGGACTGAAACAATTGGCTGGAGTTTCATCTTGTTCAAGAATGCCTGCTGTTTTATTTGCTCTCTTTTTGGTACAACAGTTGGTTTGAAAATGTCTCTGTCTTGGAAGCCCACAGCTGTTAGAAATGAGCCCTGGAGGTCTCACAAAGAAGAAAGATGTGATTAATTTGGAGCTAGAATCAGTCTTTTATGAACTGGAAATTGTAGTGATAGGCAGAAAATTCCCGAGGAAGAAATCTGGAACTTGGCCACACAGAGTACTACCTTAAGTAGTTTGAAGAGCCAAATGAACCTTTTTCCTCCCACCATCAACAGATGTGGCATCTTTTTAACTTATCTCCTCCCTTTGGTTTCAGATTGTATTCTCATAGTCAACTTCATTCAGTAACCATCTCATATTCAATGAACTTTCCAGATTCTTACACATTACATTTGGATGATAGCACACTGGTTGATTTTATCTGTGTTCTGTTACTAATTCAGGTATTTCCACTATTAAAGCTGTACACCTGAAACTAACACAACACCGTAAATCAACTATATTCCAGTTAAAAAAAAAAAAAAAACAGAAAAAACAAAACTGAGGTGACCATCCAGTGAGCAAATACCTACAGAGCTTTCAGGGCCCAAGCAGGCCAAATTCTAGCTGACTGCCTCACATCCTTGGAAACCGGGGATTCCTAAAGTTGAACCTAAATACAAACCTTTTTCAAGAAAAAAAAAAAAAGCCACCCTGCCAGAAAGAGGGAGATTCAAGGATACATGGCTTTTGCACTTATTTTAGGAGTTTAGTCATCACTAAACTTGCTATAAGAACTATGAGATGACATATATATATATACATATATATATTTCTATATGAGTATATTGCTGGGATATTGGTTAACTAGGGTTAAAGATATTTAAAAGTCTTTATGGATTATCTTACTCATTCTAAAACATAATTCTCTTTTAGTAAGTAAGAGTATAATGCAAAAGTAAACAAATTCTAAATATTTAGGGTGACATGCTCCGTTTTTTGTAACATGGAGCATGGTGTTTCCCTCTGAACTATTTGAGGAACACTGGGGACTTTGAAAAAAGGTAAAGTCTGTAAATTATAAAAAGTAAAATAAGCAAATACATAGTGATTTGAGCTCTGTAATCATTCCTGCCTGGTTTCATATTTAACATTCCAGTGATTGTACTTACATACTTGCTGTAACAGATGTCCACTAAAAGTCACAGTGAATTTTCTTGAAACATTAGAATCAAATGTTATAAAAGGTGATGGTTGAATCAAGAGTATCTGAGGACCTTGCCTTTTTTGGAAATTGTATTCCTTTAAAAATATTTAGTATAGAGTTTTCTGATTGGAAGACGTACATGTACATAAAACTCTTCACACATAGATCTTTGATTTTAATGGTGGGATTTCAGGCTATGTATATAATGGTTTGTAGAGGGAAGACAGTAGCAGATTTTTAGGAACTGGCTACTCTAGGGATTTTAACCTCATGATAAAGAACTCTTTATAGTAACATGAAAAAGATTTGTTAAAAAGAAGAGCAAAATAAATCACTTTGTTTTTCTTATGACAGTCTCTGTAGGTAGCTCCCTTGAGCAGTTCATAAAAAATATCTAAAAGTTTCTCCTTTGATTTGTTGAGAAAGCAACTTCCTTGCTTATTAGGTATAGATAAGTTAGATATATTATTCTATATAAGTAACATTTTCTTGTTTATTTTAGTTTTGCTTTTTTTGTTTCACATGTTAGTCTAACATTTTCATTTAATTTATGTTATTTATTTGAGTAACTACTATTCAAGGTACTGCTTGCTAGGTGTATTTCATATATATATATATATATATATATATATATATATATATATATATATGTATGTATGTATGTAATACCTTTAATCTTCAAAGGAACTACTTAAGGTAGGACTTATTAACCCTGCTTTACTTACCAAAAAAACCAAAGCTCAGCTAATTTTAAGTGAAGTGATGTTCCAAAGGTCATGCAAGAAATGATATTGTGGCAATCCAAACCCCAAGTCCCTTTGCCCCAAAGATCACACACTTTTCATGGTACCACACCAACCTCCAAGGACAAAATGAATCCAAAAAAAAAACAATTTCAAGGATAGATTATATTTTGAACTACTGATTAACAACAAAATGATAAAGTATAAGAAAGCTTTTAAGGACAGTGCCTTATATGGACACAGATTACTTGGGAATAACTGCCCCTGTGAGTCCTTGCTGCTCACCACTGACAGCTCCAGACAAAGCAGTCCTTTGTGTACGTAATGTGTCTTTATTAAGTAAATTAAGTGTACATTTGTCTAATGTCACCCAAAGCTGGTTTAAGTTATCTTTAAGACAGTTTTAACGATGTAGGCAGACAATAAATACAATATGGTTCATCAAAATCTAGAAAAAGAATGCAATGAACATACCATTGAAGCAGGTATCTGCATTTCTATGGTAATTATCCCCCTTAAGTAAGTTAAATATTATTTTACTTTGGGGGGAAATAAAAGATTGAAAAGTATCATTTTTATTATGACCATAAAAGTTTCAAAGATTGATAATGATAAGATGATCTGTACTACAATTTTAATTTGAAAGAAATATTTTAACAACATGTATGGAAATGTCACACCATTACCTTGATTTTGGCATGCTCAGTATTACCATTATATATATGAGTAAAAAACAAAACAAATAACTTATTTCAGGAGAAAAAAAATAAAGCAGAGGTAGATTTCTAAATGGGGATTATAGATAGGCAGTACCAAAAGAAATCCATCAGAACTTTCTTTCACCAGATTTCCTTAGTCCCTTTTCTTTGTCAGTTTTTGTTGTACTTGTTTTCCACTTTAAACACAGTTTTCTGTCTTTCGAGCAAGTAAACGTGTTACTTACTTACACAGGAGTTTACAGTGCTGTGAATTGAACATTGTCATTTATTTTAGGATATTCCTTAATTCCAAGCTTAGGGTTCTAATTATTTTGTTGGATTTCATTGTTGTTTTTTGCTTTTGAAGAAAGATGGTCAAAGTTATGCTTTCAATAAAGTAGTTTAATATTTATGGTATGTCTTTGATCCCAAAGCATATTGTAATATCTAATATAAAATGGAAATTATGCTAATATGAGTTTTTTAATAGCTTTATTCATATTTTTCTCTTAAGTTAGATATATTGGAAACTCCTTGAGCTTTAGGAGGTAATTTATCCTTATATCCCCACAGAAATTAGTACAGTTTCTAAAATGCAGCAGGCTTTCAAAATGTCTGTTAAATTGAACATTAATTGTAAGAGTATTCAAGGCAGTTGTATATTTATATCTTTTAAAATGTACATGTGTATATATATATATATATAAATGTTCTTTATGAATTCTTTTGTGAGGATGTATGAATTCAGTTTAAAGAAGTAGAACAGGTTTGATAGCACCTTTTTAGTGTATTCTAATGTGCCTGCTTTCAGTACTATAGTCCCTGTCTTTTACAGCTTTCAAAAGCAGGGAGAATTAAGCTTCATGTCTTCCTCATCTGAGTGCATTCTGCACTGGGACCAAAGTTAGAGTTAAAAAAAAAAAAAGTAATAGTTTTGAGATATGTGACAAGGCTGGATTAACTTTTGTAGTTTCTTTGCTGCTTTGATATGGCTTCTTTGACTATAATATGATAGATTTCAATGAAAGAATACATGTACATAGAAAGAAATGGGATAGAATTATATCTCTGTGTTAATTGTAACCATTGGTTATTGTGAATTAAATTGAGGAAAAGAGGATTGTTCATTAACAGAGGAAAGGAGGATATGGAAAGTGGGAGGCAAATGATGAATTTTTACAAATTATGATAGGTACTCTCTCAGGGTGCTAAACATCAGTTTAAAGTAGTAAGAGATTCTTGGGTGCAGTGTCAATATATTTTAAAGCTATGCACGCTCTTTAACCCAACAATTCTCCTTGATATTTATTTTCAGGAGAAAACTAAACAAATTTGGGGCAAAATGTGAATGAAAGTATTTCTCGAAGTACTGTTTGTAATAATGAAAAAAGTGGAAACAGCCTAAATATCAATTACTGGGGTATAGGTAAAAAAAATCATGGCGTACTGATGAAATATAACATGGTACAGGCACTAAAAAGTATAATGTCTATCATATATAGTCATTATCCTTAGAAAGATCTTCCTGATAATGTTATAGAAAAAAAGCAAATTGTAAAACAGCATGTTTAGAATTATTTTATTTATAAAAAATATGTTACATGTATACACAGATTCTGAAGATAAGCCTATAATGTTGATGGGGATTTACCAATGAGCTCTGAGTATTTTGTCTTTTTAAATGCTTTTATGAATTTTCTACAGTGATTATGTATTATCATAGTTTATCTAAGTATATGAAAATCTATGTGTCAAAAGAAAAAACAGTGAGTATGTTTGCTAATTTATTTTCTTAAGCTTGAAATTATGGTTAACTTCCCAACTACAACTGTATTTATTGACCTAAGATGTCAGAGAAATGTCCATTAGTATCATACTGTCATTAGAAAAATTGCTATCAGTTTAGTAGTAAGCAATGTAAACCAGAAAGTAATGTGGAAAATATTACATTAAAAAGTTAAAATCATAAATAAGATTTAAAAATTGGGGACTTCCCTGGTGGCGCAGTGGTTGAGAGTCTGCCTGCCGATGCAGGGGACACGGGTTCGTGCCCCGGTCCGGGAAGATCCCACATGCCGCGGAGCGGCTGGGCCCGTGAGCCATGGCCGCTGAGCCTGCGCGTCCGGAGCCTGTGCTCCGCAACGGGAGGGGCCACAGCAGTAAGAGGCCCGCGTACGGCAAAAAAAATATAAAAATAAAAAAAATAAAAATAATAAAAATAAAAGTTGACTTACGGTTTAGATCTGTGTTTTTATATATCATATACTCGTTCACTGGGTGATATTATATGGTATTTCAACTTTTCAGTTCATAACAGATGGTTCAATTAGAGTGAGAGTCTTGCTTGACTTTTAATAGTATTTGGCTGCCATGTATATTTAAAATTTTACTGATATAAGTATTATCTTTTAGTGACCTTCTATAATTTAGTTTCTTTTATAAGTCCACTTTTAAGTTCTTTATAATGTACTATATGTTTAATTCATTTACGTGATAGGAAGTCAGTCTTCAGTGATTCTTCTTTTTATTTATTTCTATATTTAACTATATTCTTCTGATATAAAAACATCCCCCCTCCCAATGAACTCTACACTAAAACGGTTGGCTTGGTTTTCTTTGTAATCACAAATACTTTTAAACATAGGACAAATAAAGAATTTATTTCTTTCATCCATTTATTACATAGAGATGTGAACACTTTCCTTTAATCATTTTTTTCCCCTTTGGAGAGTAGAATAATGTCTTAAAAGCAGTTATATAATTTGATCAAAATTTGTATGTTGTATTATTAGCCCAATGTGTACTTTTCTTTTGGACAATTGAGATCTATGGTTTAAGAAAAGGGGTTGGGGGACAGTTACTATATTTAATAGAGTACCTTTCATTCACTCTTCCCAATGTATTTGAGTAGTCTCATCAAATTCAAATGTAAATGAAACATTCCAGTTCTAGGCTTTAGAAAATTTGTATTAATCTAATTGAAGGTAAGTGTCAGAAGCAGCACTCAGGAAGTTATATAAACACTAACAGAGTTAAATTTGATTAGAAGAGTGTATACTTTTAGCTTTTGATTTAAATGTGAAGTTTAATTCACTTCTTAATGCTTCCTTATCTGACAGAAGTGAAAATGATAGCTACTTCATAAAGCAGTTTTAAGAATTAAATTAACCAATATAGATAAAGAGATTAACACAGTACCTGGCACACAATAAATGCTCAAAATGGTAGCTTTTATTAATGGTTAATGTTCATTGTAATTTTCTGATTGGGATTTGAATTTTATTTTTTTATCATTAACCAGTCTGTAACTTTCCATACTATAATGAAGCATATGCTTTTTTAAATAAAAAATTTAACTTTTAAGGTATATTTTGAAAAAGACTGTTATACATCCATTGAATTAAAAAGTAAAATATAGTGTGTATCCTTTGTATATTTTAAGCTGTGCTTTTGCCTTATCTCTTATCTCTGCCTCCTGAATGGAAAGATGAAATCTCTAGGTTTTCAGTGTCTTTTTCAGGTCTAAAGAGACCTTTAATGCTGTGGTAAATTGTAATTCTTTTAAATTTATACTCACTGAGACAGTGTGATTAAATCTATATTTTGCTTAGTATTCTTCGTCCTCCTAGAGCCATATTTGTCAATATTATAAATGTAAGCAATGCAATACATTAGTTATTATGAAAGAAATCAGTTTATTATTTGCTCAATTTTTAGAAGCACATCAACATTTTTTCTCCTGTATATGCTTAGATTAAGCTTAAATATTCTTTGGTCTCTGTGGAAGATGAAGTCTTTTCATTCTTCTCTGATGTAAGCTATGAATTATTGAGTTCAACATTTATTGAGCACCAACTGTATACTAAAACCATGAAAATTGCCTTAAGATTGCAGGTACATACAAACTCATTTCAGTGCAGCTTATGAAATGTTAAGACCAACTTATGCATAAAATGCTAGAGGAATAGAGTGTCAGAAAAGCACCTAATCTAGCTTCCAGGAAGTGAATCCAGCCCAAAAAGCTCTTCAGAAAGTAGAATGATAATTATATTCATAATTATCCTTCTGAATTATCACTAAACTCTCAGTCATCAGTAAAGATTCACTTATGATCAGGATAATTTCCCGAGTATTAAGCAAAACATCCCAATGCACTTTAGTAAAAAAACAAAAAACAAAAACCAAAACTTTAAGTGTAGTAAGTAAGAAGGGTTGTCAGCCTGATGATTAACTAGAAAGTGCATCAGAAACCTCATTTTTAAATTATTATTACCAATCAAGGGTTCACACTTTGATTGAGATTATCTTTTAATTCTTAATATATTACCGATTTTTTTAATACCAGCATGGTTGGTTTACTGCCATTTTCTGCATTCCAAAAAATTTTCTTGTTAATGAATTTTCTTTGATTAAAGACAAATCAAAAAAGCTGGAAAATAGGTATCATAAAAACTGAAGCAATATTTTTCATTTATTTTATAATTATTTAAATTGCTAAAAATTTGCTTTTATTAAAGGTATATGTTTTTCAAAGTTGGCTGGTTGTATTAGAACTTGATATTTAACAAAATAAAAATATTCAAATAAAGAATACAGAAAACAAAGATTTCCCCCACTACACTAGAATTCAGTTTGTTGTGGAAGGAATTAGGTTCATCAGTCTGTTCATAAAATTCCCTGGATCATATGCAGGGGATTCAACATTATGCTATCAGTAGAGCTATTTGAAAAATGGAGGGATCTCTTAATACAAAGCTAATGTCAAGCAGCATCCCAATTAATGATGTTCAGAATGCAAAGTGCTGTCCCTGTTATATGAAGTGGGTATACAATACTTTTACTGTAATAGCCTTTTTTTAATTTTTAAATTTTTTTTAGTAGTTGGACCTTAGTATAGATTCTATGTAATTAATGATTAATGATTAGGAAATGTTTCTTAAGTGATATCAGTTCCTTTACAGTATTTTAGAGGTAATCACTTAATTGAAATATACTGGATTTCTAGCTAAGCAAATCACTCATGTTTAAAGGAATGACTTCTCAAGGAAAATAATTATCTCATTCAGAGGTATTAGAGATTTAGTGCTGTTCCTGGCTTGGTTTTAGCTCCTCTCAAAAGAAGATTGCCATGTTAACTCCTTTTTTTCCCCCCTGTCTTGGTCATATGTGTAACATAGCATATTTGTGTTATGTATGATTTGATCACAAATTGTACCTAAATGATAGGTGGCCAGTAAGAAAAATAAACATTTTGGGAAGAATGATCTTATAATTGGGCCATTTCTTTCAGTTGTTGTTAAATATGTGGAAAGAGTTGCTAACTCTAGTAGCTGCACCCGTGATTCTGAAGTCATTTCTTTTTTCATGACATCAACTGAAGATGTCATGACATCAACTGAAGATGTCATGACTGCCTGTTTCAGATCATCCTCAAAAATCTTCCTTTTATACTTATATTGTGCTATGCAGTTTATAATTAGCAGTTAAAAATTTAAGATATTTTGAAATAATCTGTGTGTGTGTGTGTTTTAGTGAACCAAGGCATGCAATAAAATTAATTTATAAAACATTTATATACACAGGATGACATCTGCTTCAAAATGACATTTGGACTCAGGGCTTAAAAACAGGTTACTGTTCTTGTTCAGGGAAATGTACTCTCCTGATAATGGAATATTGTTCCTTGATTTTGGATGAGTAATAATACCACAGCCATTTTACATGTGGGTGGGTCTAGATCTCTTAGATTCTTTTAATCCTTTTCCCTCACTCAGGAGGTGAGTACACTGGATGAAAACATTACTGATAAAAGCCTTGCCTTGATCACTCATCAAAAGGTTATCATTATTTTCCCCTATCTTCCTTACAAGATGCCTTTCAGAAGCAGACCTATTTTTATATACTGTTAGAGAATCAGGCAGTGGTAAGGATAGCCGTGAGGCCCCATTCACTTTCATAGCATCATCCAGAAGTATTCTTTTTTGTGTTGGTGTTAGTCATTGTTGGATTCTGCTATTTCAGAGCACATGACTTCATAAACCATCATCCCTTAGTATCTGTGCAGGCGGTTGGTTCCAGGACCCTTGCAGATACCAAAATCAGTGGATGTTCAAGTCCCTATGTAAAATGATGTACATAGTATCTATATAACCTATGTAGATCCTCCCATATACTTTGAACCACCTCTAGATTATTTATGATACATAATACAATGTAAATGTTATATAAATAGTTATAAATACAATGTGTAAATGCTATGTAAATAGCTGCCAGCGAATTCAAGTGTTGCTTTTTGGAACTTTCTGAATTTTCTTCCTCAATATTTTCAATCTGTGGTTGGTTGAATCTGTGGATGTGGAATCCACAGATGCGGAGGGTGGGAGGGTTGATTTTGTATTTTAGAAAGAGGAAAGACTGCTATGGTGTCCAATTTCCTATATCGCCATGTTTCATGCTTTGTCTACTCTATCCTCAGAGTATGTCTATAACCTCACCATATAAGTAATAGGCTGGTGGCTGACTCTCCTTTCATGGTGTTGGGAAAAAATTATGTCATCTTTCCCTTTACTCTCCAAAGTCATAACTTTCACATGAAAAAGTCCTTTTCTGACAAGAGTAAAAAAAATTAAATATTAGCATTACAAGAAAATTTATAAAAATTCCAAAGGAAAAATCTAGCAAATAAGGCATATAAAGCTAGAACGAAAAGCATACCTATTAGAAGTTACCGTCTTATAACAACTATACAAATAATAAAACTTTTCTACTCCTCTTTGTATATTGATTTTGAAAGAGAGAAATGCATATTTACTGTATATGTTTCATTCTCCTTTAAAATCCAGAGCAGAGTTTTTTATTTACAGCTAATTTGGAGTATAATTATGATAAACTTTAAGGATGACTCAGCAGGAATTTTTATTAGTTTTGTTCACTGCTATATCTCCAGCATCTAGAACAGAGTCTAGCACATAGTAGATGCTCAATCAATGGTAATGAATGAATGAATACATTATGTATATTCTATTAGAATTGCCACTTGTGTGTCAGTTAACTTTTATGAGATCATTGGGCTAATCGAGTCAAAGATTTAGCCATTTGGAGCTACTGACTTCTTAAGAGAGAGCTCTGATCTTTTGCAATACTTACATTATTTTAAATACTCTTCAAGATTTTAGAAAATGTGCAAGTATTTAAACCCATGGTACAGAATTTAAAGCAGGGAAGGACTTTACAAACTGAACTTTTGTACCATTGTCATCTGAGGGGCCCATTAGCCCTCCTGGAAGGGCAACCTGGAAAATTTCTCCATGCAGTTTCACATCTGGTATACTTCTTCACACAGCTGCATTCCAGTGAGGGAAGCCTCCAGAATGAAAGGAAGTACACATTAAGAGATTTTGAAATCCAATAAAATCTACTTGAAAGAATTGGTAACCCTGATGCTTTCTAATAATTTGGCCTTAAAGCTTCACCTTTTAGAAGCAAACCCAAAAAAGTATACCACTGAAGGAAGAAAGCATCAAGATTAGCAATTCTTTCAAGCAGATTTTACCGGATTTCATAACATATAGCATGACTCTGAAGGATACTACTATATTTTTTATATATAAATAATTACTGTTTATGATATATACATTATTCAGTATTTAGAAAACCATTGTTAATTTTAAAAGTAGTAAATTATTCATTATAGTGCATCAGGTTAACTTGTATTAAAAACACTGTGACAGGGCTTCCCTGGTGGCGCAGTGGTTGAGAGTCTGCCTGCCGATGCAGGGGACACGGGTTTGTGCCCCAGTCCGGGAAGATCCCACATGCTGCAGAGCATCTAGGCCCGTGAGCCATGGCCGCTGAGCCTGCGCGTCCGGAGCCTGTGCTCCGCAATGGGAGAGGCCACAACAGTGAGAGGCCCCCGTACCGAAAAAAACAAAAAAAAAACAATGTGACAACCAGGTTTGCGAGTTTGCAGATACAAACTTTTTTCTCTCTCACATCAAATTTTGTAAAATTGATGTGTTGTAGTGAAAAATAATATACGGAGTAAGAAACAACCAAAAAAGTGATTTTGAATAGAGTTCTTTGCTTAGATTCTTTCAATTAAATTAGCTTGACAGTCAGTGGTTTAAAAAGTGCCTTTTTCCTAGCTCTGCCACTTGCTAATTTTGTGACTTTGGACAGATTACTTAACCTGTTGGTGCCCCAGTTTATCATCCATAAAATGGGAATAATCACAGTGCCAACTTCATAGTATTTTTTTTTTTTGTGATTCAATAACTCAACATAGGTAAAGTACCTAGAGCAGGATTCAGCAAACTTCCCTGCAAAGGAACAGATGGCAAATATTTCAGGCTCGTGCAACTCCTCAACTCCACTGTTGTGATGTGCAAGCAGCATACATTATCCATAAATGAATGAATGTGGGTATGTTCCAGTAAAAATATATTTACCAAAACAGGCAGTCCAAGAGTCATAGTCTGCTGACCGCTTGTCTAAAATATTGCTTAGTATTTAATCAACTTTCAAAATGTTTATTTTATTCTACCTTATGAAACTTTTCATCAATTAACATATCATAACACATACATAGAGTTGTCCAATGTATAAAGAAAACAGAGCATACTTAAAGATATAATTTTTTAACGAAAATACAAAATGATTATAATGTGAAAGAATGTCTGAAAATTTCTGGTAGGAAATTCTCAAATTAGTTGAAGGACATGATTAGAACATTTTTTTTTTTAATATAAATGGAATTGGCTTAGGGACACTTAGTGATTTGGTTCAAGTCAGGAAGCTGGGAAACAGCAGGAATAGGGGCTGAATTGGCATGTGCGTGCATGTGTGTGTGTGTGTGTATGTGCACACGTGCGTGCATCCACTGCTTTCTGGTTCTGTGGCCTTTCTACCAGCCAGTCTAAAGTATGATTGGATTCAGAATATTTACCTCTTGGCCAAACAGAAATTGAATATGAAGCTATGTGTATATTTGAAGATGAGTAGGTAATATATTGTTAACTCAAGCTTTTGATTTTATAGACCTTAAACTTCACTGTTTGGTTGTAACTGACTTAATGCTAGATATATTATCCCAATCTCATTTACATCAAAGTTGGATTAATCTAGTCAAACTCCATTTGTTTATGCAGTAGTGATTTTCACTTATATTCATTTATATCTGGACTCATTTGTTCATTCATGAATTCATTTACTAATAACTAACTGAGTACCTTCTCTAGGTTAAGATATGAGAACAACAAAATGAATAACAAAAAACCCATAGTCCCAGCAATCAGAAGTTTACAGTAAAATAGGATCAATAGACAAACAGTAAGGTGACTATATCATGATTGACAGAGGCACCATAGCAAGACATCAGAGGGCTGTGAATGTGCAGAGGAAGGGCCATAATGTATAGTATAGCCTTCCCAAGGAGATGACACCTAAACTAAGACCTGGTGGAGGGGTTATTGTTAGCAGGTTTATGGATGCCAGGAAGGGCATTTCAGACAGGTGGAGCACCAAGGTTAAATATCACGGGGGGACACCAAGTGAACTCATTGGGGTGAGTCACATGAGAAAAGACTGAGAGGTTGCAGGTCTTCTGTCTATATAATTACAGGGATGGTGACTAAAGTATTTAAGTTGTGGAACAACATCATTGTATTTGCCCTTAGGAAGAACATCTAGTGGCAGGTGGGGAGTTAATTGGAAGAAAGATGTGTCTGGAAGTTGAAACAAATTAAGAGAGTTTTTTAGTGGTAATCCAGGTGAAAGATGATGCCAGCTTGGACTGCTGAAGAAAATTTAGGAGATAGAGATAAAAGATTTGAAGACAGATTCAAAGTGGGAAGTGAGAGTGTAGATGGAATCAGGATGACCTCAAGATTTCTGGCTCTCTTTTATACTAATTTATGCTTGGCATCTCAAGTGTGAAATTTCATCATACATTAATTACTCTGTGTTCTTATTACAAAATAATGATAGTGCTGATATATTCGAGATTTTGTTCCTTGGATAATATAACAGTAATAAAGGTAAACAATAAGGCATTGAGGTCTGGTCAACAAGATTCGGAGTTTTTTATTTTTATTTTTTTAGAAAATTCACCTTTTTAAAAAAGTATGTTTATTTATTTATTCAGCTGCCTTGGGTCTTAGTTGCGGCATGTGGGATCTAGTTCCCCGACCAGGGATCGAACCCAGGCCCCCTGCATTGGGAGCACGGAGTCTTAGCCACTGGACCACCAGGGAAGTTCCCTAAGCTTTTTAAAAAGTCAAGTCTTCCTTCACCAGTTTCTACCATAATCAAATCTATTGTGTTGCCATTGTTACAGCCATGAAGTTCATATTCTATAAATAATGTAACTTGGAAGCAGCCATGGGTAATACATGAAAAACATGCTTGCATGGGCAGTCTGTCACTGAATGAAGGAATAGGAAGAAGAGAAAGAAGAGAAGGAAGGGGAGGAGGGGGAAGAGGAAGAAGAGGAGGATTCTTGTTCTGGACCGGGAATCAGGGAAGCAGATAACTGTTAGCCCTTAGATTAAAAAAAGAATGCAGGAACAGTGTTGTCCCAGGGATTTTAGGGGAGATGATGTTGCTTCTTGCAGCTCACCAGGTAGCTGCATTGTGGTGAGCACCCTCGGTCTGTTTAGAATGTATAGATAGACCCATCTTATAGTACAGACTACTCTTTGTTCTCCCTTTAATTCTGTCCAAGAAGCACTGGAAATAGACAATCAAGGATGAAGAGAGAACCTTTTATTTAATTAATTGTTTTGTAGCTTTCTCTGAAGTGTTCTTTTCTGAGCACTCCTTCAGCAGTTCAAACCAGCCATGTGACGGTGTCAGCCAGCTTGCTGAAATTGAAGACCTGGGAGCATTCTCTTCCAGGGTGTTACATACTTTTGCTAAGGCACACACTTTCTTTACCTTTCAGGTACAACAACGATAATAGTAAATTAAAATCTGACTAGAGTTCAATAGTACATTACCTTGGCCTCCCAACTAAATGATTTCTTTGATTAAGCCAATATGGTTTTCAGAAGGAGTAAGAATATCTCCCCTACTCATATTTCTTTTTTAATAACATTTGATTTCATGTAAACTTTTCAGTTAGAAACCAGAAATCACCGAGGTATTGCTATTTTTAATTGCGAAAAGGAGATGAAGTAAATGACAAATACAACATAAGATACAGAATGGAACGAATTGGCATTCTTTGGAACTTAAAGGCTGTCTTGAGTTCTTGAACACATTTCATAGTCTCTAGATTTTCAAAGGGGTTGCATTTTTATGTTATCCAGGCAAAAAAGCAGGAGAACAATCTCGATGTCTGTTATTGGCAGTATTGAAAGCGGAGGAGATGGATTGGAACCAGGAGTCCTGTCCCATCAGTATATCCTGTGTTTTATGGCTGGAGCAACTGTTTGTAGTTACTTTCACCTTTTGTGGCTTTGGCTTTTAAATCTGATCTGCCTAAAGGTTTTGTTCAGAAGAACCAAGCCATTTCTAATTGCAACATGCTGGTCTGTTTGAGGCAATTTCCTAGCAAATCCCCAGTCATGCCATGTTATATCAAATTGTGCTCTAAAGTTGTAGTTCTAGATTTAAATTCTTACACATATTCTTTTTAAAAAATATTTATTTATTTATTTATGGCTGCATTGGGTCTTTGTTGCCGCACGCAGGCTTTCCCTAGTTGCAGCGACCAGGGGTTACTCTTCGTTGCAGTGCATGGGCTTCTCATTACTGTGGCTTCTCTTGTTGTGGAGCACGGGCTCTAGGCGCTCAGGCTTCAGTAGTTGTGGCATGTGGGTTCAGTAGTTGTGGCACATGGGCTCAGTAGTTGTGGCTCGCAGGCTCTAGAGTGCAGGCTCAGTAGTTGTGACACACGGGCTTAGTTGCTCCGCGGCATGTGGGATCTTCCTGGACCAGGGCTTGAACCCATGTCCCCTGCACTGGCAGGTAAATTCTTAATCACTGTGCCACCAGGGAAGTCCCACACATATTCTTTATTATTATTATTAGAAATAAAATAACAACAAAGTTTTGTGCAGTATTTTGAGTGTTTGAGTGTTCTGAGTTCAGTGTTTCCAGTGTTTTGAATAGCAAACTTTTCTTCAGTGCTTTGATATTCAAAACACTGTTCTAAATGCTTTATAAATATTACCACTTAATTTTCATCCCACCTCTAAGAAGTGGGTACTAGTATATGAGAAAATTGGGCTCAGAAAGTTGAAGTGACTTGCTCAAGATTATATGGCAACTTAATATGTGGTGGAATCAGGATTCTCGTTTTAGTCATTCATTGACTGTAACACCTGTTATCCACTGTACTCTACCTTTTATGAATGATCTGGTTCCATAGCATCCACGTACATTAAAAAATATAGTGCACATTCATAGAGGTTGCCTTTATTCCTGTTAGACAATGAATGTGCACTAAGAGATTTCCACTGCATTCAATAAACCCCTCTCAATTCACAAGTTGGAAAACTCTGGATTTGTTTGGACATTTTGTTTTCTTTTCCTTTACTCTCTTCTCTCCCTCCCTACTTTTACTTCCCTTCCCTCTCTCAACTTCTAGATAAAGAGCATGGGGCTTAGAACCAAACAGACGTCATTTCAAGGTCTGGTTCTGTCTTTTTGTTCACCACCTTATTTTGAGAAAGATACTGAACTTCCCTGAGACTCAGTTTTCCCATCCTAAAAAAAAGGTAATAACCCTTGTCAGAGTAATTTCCATTTAAATAATTTTGTGTCTGAGAAGTTCTGAACAATAGTAACTGCTGTTATTATGATTAAATTTTGTTATTATTGTCCATATTATTACCTTAGGTCACATTGGAGCCTCACTTTCAAAGCTGATGTCATTGGTACACTCAGCCAGTGTAGCCCAGTTGCTTTGTCACCTCTTTAGAGCTGATGGGATAGTTTGCTTATAAGATCTTTTGAGAAGCTGTGTTATTTCAGACACCACCTGTGAATGTCTTAAAAAACTGTAGAAGCCCAGTTGGACCTGGTGGTGTTCTTGACTCTTGGAACCCTGGAGTTGTTTGGATGTGTGGATGTGTTTATTTTAACATCTTCCTACATTTAAAATTTTTTTAAAAATATTTATTTATTTTTGGCTGTATCAGGTCTTAGTTGTGGCACACGGCTCTCTGGTTGTGGTGCACGGGCTTAGTTGCCCCGGGGCATGTGGGATCTAGTTCCCCGACCAGGGATCAAACCCACATCCCCTGCACTGGAAGGCAGATTCTTAGCCACTGGACCACCAGGGAAGTCCCTACATTTTAAAATGTTGTAGAACTGAATGCTAGCAACAGTTTCTGTCTCCCAATCAGTATACTGGATTTTTTTTTTTTTTTTTTTTGGTTTCCTAGTTCATTGTTAGAACTTGTTTTAAAGGTGCACAACCAAGTTCTGTCTTGACGAACATCATAGGTAAGTTTCGTGTGGTCAAGTCTTTGAGGAAGAAGCCTTCTAAACCAGATTGGATATTTCAAAGAATTTCTTATTATCTTAACACATAGCAATCCTAAGGTCTGCTATCCCCAATACACACACACACTCACACATACACACACACGCTTTTATATCATTGGTTCTACTTTCTTTTCTTTATAGCATTTATCCTATCTGTAACAATCTTATTTGTTTTCTTGTTTATGATGTGTTTTCTCCACCATACTCAAAGACTAATAAAAGTAGAGATCTTATATGACTTGTTTTCAGTACCCCTAGTGCACAGCACAGCTTCTGAATTTTTTGAACTAATGAATGAAACTATGAGAAGTGCCAGTGTCTGGCTCCATAACTGTGCCTTCTGTAAATGTTTGCTAGTTTCTTTCTCCTTCTTGAATCATCTTTGCATAAACTTCTGATGATTGAAGTCTACCAGTGGATAAATTTCCCAGATGACTCAAAGCATATTTAAGAACTTGTAGCTCTTTTGTTTCATTCTTGAGGATGACTTTTTTTTTAAACAAGTTAAAAGAAAACCAGACTACTGTCTACACTTATTTTATAAAATCAGTTATATGACAATATATACCATATATATGACCAACATATAACACCTACCTCATCTTCTCTCAGACCACAAAGTTCCAGGGGTGATGCTACTCTTTGTTTAAATTGACTTTCCTCAAGCTAGTTTTTTTTTTTTTTCATTGAAAAATTTGTATCCATGCATAGAGTTAAAAAGTCAAACAAAAAGTAACTGTACAATGACATGAAAGTCTCTTTGCCACCTCAGACCCCTTGGCTTCATGCCCAGAAATGATCAAGTATTTAATTTGCAGTAACTTAACAGTAAAACATTTTAACTCTTATGCCAGCATCAATGTTTGTGAATGGATGAATACTACATTCACTGTTATAACCATTGGTTACTTTTCCCCACATAAAAGTATGTGTCTTTAAGATCTTACTATATTAGTACCTGAGGATTTGATTCTTTTTTAAAAACAACTGTGCAGTGTTTCATTGTGTGGATATAATTTCATTTATTGAATCAGTCTATTAATGAACATTAAGATAATTTATAGTTTTCAGTCTTTGTTTTTAAAACAATGCTACAATATATATTACTAAAATATTTCTATATACACATTTAAATATATCTATAGGGTGAATTCTTGAAATAAAATGTTGGGTCAAAGGACTTGTGCTTTCACACTGATAATAGATCTTGCCAAAGTTTACTCCAGGTCAGTTGCCAAACCTTCCATGAGTCTATGAAAGCACCTTTCATGCCAGTTACTCACCAATATTGTTTATGATCAGTCTTTTTGAATTTTCTTAATCTGACTAGTGAGAAGTGGCAGGTCCTTCTAAAGCTGTTTTCATTTGCATTTTTAAATTATGTAAGAGGCTTTCCTTACTCATTTGAAGGAACACCTCATTCAATACAAATATTGGTGCTTTGTCTGCCATAGGTGGCAGTTTGTTGTTTAGCCCTTTTTTTCAAGTTTTTACCATATTCTTCATGAATTTTTTTTTTTTTTTTTTTTTTTGCAGTATGCGGGCCTCTCACGGTTGTGGCCTCTCCCGTTGTGGAGCACAGGCTCCGGACTCGCAGGCTCAGTGGCCATGGCTCACAGGCCTAGCCGCTTGGCGGCATGTGGGATCTTCCCGGACCGGGGCACGAACCCGTGTCCCCTGCATCGGCAGGCAGACTTTCAACCACTGCGCCACCAGGGAAGCCCATGAATGTTTTTTAAAAATATGTAGATATTAATTTTTTCTAAGGATTCTGCCCTGAGATCTCATTCTCAGTGGTCTCTCAGGGCACCCATTGATAGCACTTAACACAATATAATTCCATCTTTGTGTGTGATTATTCATCTTATTTCTGTCATGCTCACAAGGTCAGGCACTGTCTTTCTGCAGCTCCCTGTGATGGGCCCAACAGAAAACATAGCACTTACCTGCTATTAAGAATCTTTGGGCTTCCCTGGTGGCGCAGTGGTTGAGAGTCCGCCTGCCAATGCAGGGGATATGGGTTCATGCCCCGGTCTGGGAAGATCCCACATGCCATGGAGCGGCTGGGCCCGTGAGCCATGGCCGGTGAGCCTGAGCATCCGGAGCCTGTGCTCCACAACGGGAGAGGCCACAACAGTGAGAGGCCCACGTACCGCAAAAAAAAAAAAAAAAAAAAAAAAAAAAGAATTTTTTACGGAATGTTTATTGAGTGAATAAGGGAGGGAAGTAATAAGTAATATGATGTTATTCATTAACTTTAAATATATATGTTCAGAGTGTGTATTTATCACAGGCTCAAGTCCCAGTGGCATGTAAATATATCTTAAAAAGGAAAAAAATGATCCTCAATCCATTTTATGTCAGTACAATCATTGAAGACTATATTTGAAATCATTTCATATTTGCTGTAAGAACTACTGGTTTTTCTAAGGCTGTGGCTTATTTGGTTGTCATTTCTCTCTTACACAGCATCACTTTGTTCATTCAGAAAGCTAAAATCTCTTGCTTGCCAAGAAACTTGTAATGAATTTCATCATTATGTCTCCGTAACAGCTAACTTTGAACAGTGGTGAAAAAACATTTTTCATAAAGATGATCACTGTATTTAAAGAACTCATGACTTTGTAAAGGAATAGACACTTAGTTTTCAAAGATAATGATGAAGAATAATAAATATTTTACATTCTGTTGCTTTTTATGAGAGATAAGGGTATGCTAACTCTCTTTTTCCATCTCTTAGTTTAAAAGCATCTTAAGATTTTGGTGTAAATTTTTGAAAGGCTGCACTGTAAAAATAACACTTTTGCTAACAGGTACAAATAACAAGGTAGATAGAATGAGGGTGTATAATCTTTATTCGACTATCAGTAATTCAAGAGTTAGACTAGAATTATGTCTGATTTTAAATTTCAAGTCAACCCAAATTTACACTTTATTTTAAAAATTCATGTTATTTCTGTAAGTTTAAAAGATCTTTCTAACATGGATTTATATTCAGATATATTGTGTCTACTACCTTTTAACGGTCAAACCTAGAGATTGACCGTTATTATACAGACTGTAGTAAAAGCCAGGTACACCTCCTGGGTTCTTTTTGATGTGTGTGCTCACAAATTTAGGCAAAGGGCTCCACCTCTCAGCCTTTAGGTTCCTTGGAGGTTGAATTCATTCTCACAAGAAAGAAAATATTATCTGGGAAACAAACAGTCATGATTCAAAAAGTTTTTGAATTAGCGTCTCTCTGGAATTCATTTTTTAAAATTCTCCTTTTTTCTTTTTCTGAAGACATTTGGTAAGTGGGCCACTGAAGAAATTGCCAGCTGATGGAGATGCTGACAATAGCACATTAGGCATTGTTGTTTTGTGCCTGTTTCAGAGATTGGTACCAGGATACCGTGAAGGGCCTGGGATGGGAACTAAGCTAAACAGGACCTCACTGAGTATGTCTTGCTTGCCCTCCTTCCTTTATTCTTTATCTTTTTATCCTTCCCTTATTCCATAAGAAGAGCACTAAGTGAGCCTTCTGTGAGAATTGACGTATTGTTGCTTCTAGTAGGAGGGTAGGGTAATACATATAGAGTAATTTAAAAACCTGTGTATTAGCTATTTTCCATAGTTAATTTATAAAAATGAATAGCATATTATTTTTAGAAGATTATTTTTATGCTCATAAAAATTGGCATCTCTTTTTCTGAACATGCCCTCACCAATAGCTTTCTGTACTTTTAGGTCAAGGGAATACAAATGTCTATATCCCTGCAACTGACGTTCAGAGATTTAGCTCACAAACATAATCCCATGTAAACCAAAAAGGGCAAAAAAAAAAAAAAAAAGCTAAAACAGTTAAAATTCTGCCTGGTTTCCTTTAGGTTATTGATATGTAAATCAATGCTTATATTTACATTTGAATTATTCTCTATGCCTTTGTTTTATTCTTTTTAACCCATGACTTTAGCAATGGAGGATGACTTTCTGTTGCCTATATATGAAGGTAGGGCAAGGTGGCTTCCTTCTGTGTCTCTGCTGTCTCTTATGAGAACCATCTGGGTCTCTGCCTCTTATGGCCCAGGGTTCAGGACAAATTCTGTAAAGCCTCCATAGTTAAGGAACACACTTTATTGGGACAATATACCTAGCCAAGGATCAACAAGAGAAGAGAAAGCATGGGGCCCCCTCTTCCTCCTGTTATTCCATAGAGAAATGTGTCAAGGCTGGGGTGCTTCTGGGGATATGCTGTCAGAGGGGGACATCCAGGCTGATGGGTGCCAGAGAGCCTGAATTTAGGATGCCAGCTGTTTAAAAGCCTGGAAATGCCAGCTGCCCAGTGTTGCAGACCTTAGAGCATCTGAGATATTACAGTTTCCTCTGTAGGTAGCTGCAAGTCATGTGAAACTAAGCCTGCCTGGCCCCCCATCCCAGCCAGCTCATTGTCTAGGCAGCCAGAATATTCCCAGAGCCATTTTCAAAAAATCCTGATCCTCATACTGTAATGAAGGAGCCACTGAGAGCAGATTAGAATCTAAAGAGAGAAATAAATTTTAATAGTTGGAACCTGAGACATGTATTGTGCCTTCCTTCCTTCCTTCTTCTTACTTTAATTTATATGCCCACCTTTCCAAACTAACAGTTGTGCTCCCAAATAGCTTTATAAATGTTTTCATTTCTTTGTTTTTGAATTACCTTTTCTGTTTTCCCTTTTTCTAAATCTCCTGTGTCCAGTCCCAGTTTCCTCTTCTCCCTTTGCAGACAGGCATGTTATCTGGGTGCCTCAGACAACTTTCTACTCAGACTGATTTGTTCTATGCTGTCCTGCAACAAGTAAAGCTCAGCTATGTGTATTGTGAGAAACCATGTTCTGCTTTTCAATGTTGTATTAGGATTGTTGCCCGCTGAATTGTTAGGACTCCAGACAGGATGTTCATGTCAGTCCAGGTTCTTGTTTTCAAAACTGTAATGTGGTCAGCAGCATGATTACTCAGGTCATGAGTTTTTCATGAGGAATATGCCATGTGGTAATCGGCTTTGCTGGTACGTAAAGGGAATGTGTGATGTCTTTTTCCTTTGGATGGACAGGAGTCTTTCAAAGAGCCATATTTTGTAGTTCCTTGTGGGGTTTAATGTGGTCAGAGTGCCCTTTCACACTTGCATCTGGTAGATGATCAACCTAAATGGAGAATTGATTTGAAAAAAAAAAAAATTACCTGAAGCCTTGTCTCAGGGGCCTCACGGTGGTGGCTCAGGTTAGACTGTGGGTGGCCGTCACCCTTCTGGGCGAAGTGCTAGGTGGGGGAAGATTCCATTTCCTTCTGTCTTTAGCTCATGTGCTAAGGACGCAAAGCAGAGAGGGATAAGCCAGACAGGATAAAACAATATTTTATTAAAAAATAAGAAAGAACAGAAAAATCATCCCAAAGAATGAAAGGAGAAGAATTTTCAAGTTCTTCTGTAGGCAATCTGAGACAGTGCAGTACAATTTTATCTGAACTTTATATAAGGAGGAAAAGTAAACGTCCTGTGGCAGGGCTGGCTTATGCACCTTATAGCACCCAAAGGTTAATTCTGACCTACACAGATTTTTTTTTGGAAATATCATCCTTTGAGATGTCATGAATCAATTTTTGTCTTATCTTTTATTTTTTAAGGGTGATTTGTTCCTTTACTTGTGGAAAATAGATATTAAAGCATTAGTATTTTTGATAACTTATTATAAAATCTCATATTTACCTCATACTTAACCCAAAAAAACATGGATGCAAGAGTTTTACCAGCAGTCAGTATAACTGTAATGCTCACTGTTGAAAAGTGGCCAGGTCAGAGTGATGCTGACTGCTGACAACTACTACCATCATTTTAGTGCTGAAATATGAGATTCAAAGAAGTTTCCTTTAGTGAAATTGATAAATAGGAAATTCAGTAAGTCTTTAAGTGAACTAAAATACACTTTATAAACATCTTATTCTTGGTCCACGTTGCAGAGAAAAATTTCTTATGTGACTGAGAGCTGTTCACTTTCCTTTTTCTTTAGCCTTTGTTGAGGTACAAATGATGAATGAAATTTTAAGATATTTAAAGTGTGCATCAGGACTTCCCTGGCAGTCCAGTGGTTAAGACTTTGCCTTCCAATGCAGGGGGTATGGGTTCAAACCCTGGTCAGGGAGCTAAGATCCCACATGGCTCACGGCCAAAAAACCAAAACATAAAACAGAAGCAATATTGTAACAAATTCAATAAAGACTTAAAAAATACATTAAAGAAAAAAAGTACATCATGATGATCTGATATACATATATGTTGTGAAAGGGTTTCCTCCTCTAGATAATTCACATGTCCATCACCTCACATACTCATCTTTTTGTGTGTGTGTGTGAGTGAGAACATTTAAGTTCTACTCTCTTAGCAAATTTCAGTTACACAATACAGTGTTATCAGGTGGAGTCACCATATAATACATTAAATCTTCAGACCTTGTTAATCTTATAGCCAAAAGTTTGTACCCTTTTACCAACCTCTCCTTATTTCCCTGTCCTCCAGCCCTGGCAATCACTTTTCTACTCTTTGTTTCTATGAATTTGACTTTTTTTTTTTTTTTTTAGATTCCACATATAAGTGATACTATGCAATATTTGTGTTTTACTGTCTGACTTATTTCACTTAGCATAGTGCCCTCAAGTTCCATCCATGTTGTGACAAATAGCAGGATGTCCTTTCTGATTAATATTCAGAAATATTCCTGGCTGAATGATACTCCATTTTATACATACCACATTTTCTTTGTCCACTCATTTATCAGTGGAGACTTAGGTTGTTTCCATGTCTTGGCTATTGTGAATAATGCTTTTTAATGAACATGGGAGTGCAGATATCTCTTCAAGATACTGTTTTCATTTCCATTGGATGCATTGCCAGAACTGAGATTGCCGTATCATATGGTAGTTTTTAAAATTTTTTGAGGAACCTTCATACTGTTTTCTGTAGAGGCTGCACCAATTTACATTCTCATCAACAGTGCACAGAAGTTCCTTTTTCTCCACATCCTCACCATCACTTGTTATCTCTTGTTTTTTTGACAATAGTCATTCTAAGGGGTGTAAGGTCATACCTCATTGTGGTTTTGATTTACACATTCCTGATGATTAGTGATGTGGAACAAGCACCATTTCATGTACCTGTTGGCCATGTGTATGTCTTCTTTGGAAAAATGTCTATTTAATCCTCTGCCCATTTTAAAATTAGATTGTTTGGGTTTTTTTTTTTTTTTTTTTGCTATTGTGTTGTGTGAATTCTTTATATATTTTGGATATTAACCCTGTATCAGATATATGATTTGCAACTAGTTTCTCCCATTCCATAGGTTGCCTTTTCATTGTGTTGATGGTTTCCTTTGCTGTGCAACTTTTTAGTTTGATGCAGTGCCACTTGTTTATTTTTTTATTGTTGTTGCCTCTGCTTTTGGTGTCAAATCCCAAAAAAATCATTGCCAAGACTGATATCAAGGACCTTACTCTCTGTATTTTCTGCTAGGAGTTTTACAGTTATAGAATTTAAATTTAAATTTTTAATGCATTTTGAGTTGATTTTTGCGGGCAGTGTAAGATAGAGGTACAGTTTCATGCCTTTGCATGTGGCTGTCCAGTTTTTCCAACAATTTTTATTGAAATTTTAGAATTGCCTGAAATATCTCATGTGACATGGATATTTATTCATATAAAGTTTGATGGTATAGCTGTTCTGTTTTGTTTTGTTTTTGTATTTCCTTTGAGAACGTTGTGTATTTGAAGCCTATACCTGGAATAAGTTCTGAAACGTGAAGCCAGATGAATTGAACATTCTCTGGATATGGCAATCTTTAAGCTTGCTTTAATTTACTTACACTGTAACTCCTGAAATGCTAAAATATAGGAAGGAATTTGTCTCTTATTTTTTGTTGGGTTTTTTTTTTGGATTCTCCATATAGTGGCCATTCAACCACTTTTCTTAAACTATTTTTTTCTTAACTGATCCATACAATATGAAGTTAACTGAGTGGCAGATAATGAATAGTGCAACTTGTTTCATTAAATAAGATTGTATTTTGCAATATTTAAAATTTTTCTATATTTGAATGTCAGTGACATAGTTCTATTTACTTTGAAAATTTTCAATCCTCTAGAGTAGACATGCAAATAGGAACTTGATCTTTATTTATTTATTTATTTAGTGGTACGTGGGCCTCTCACTGTTGTGGCCTCTCCCGTTGCGGAGCACAGGCTCCGGACGCGCAGGCTCAGCGGCCATGGCTCACGGGCCCAGCCGCTCCGCGGCATGTGGGATCTTCCCGGACCAGGGCACAAACTCGTGTCCCCTGCATCGGCAGGCGGACTCTCAACCACTGCGCCACCAGGGAAGCCCGAACTTGATCTTTATTAATGAGTAAATGATAAAGTAAAAAGTAACTAAACCGTAGAAGCTATAGTTACCCAGATATTTCTCTGTTTTTCCTTCTGCTTTTATTTGTTAATAACATCTGCTTGAACAAGGAAGAGATACAATCAGACAAAAATACGAAATTTTGTCAGGGTAAGAATGAGAAGACCTAAAAATATTCCGGTTTTTAAAATTGGTATTTGGGGATTGAGGCAAATCTGAGTTATTTATTTGCATATTTCTAAATATGAATCATTTTCAATGTGAATATTTTAAAGTGATTTGAATATTGTTTGGGAGACTGGGAAATAAAAATTTTAAGACTAGAAGATAATGAGATAGGCTTGAATAGACTTGTCACTTTAAAATTATATTTATGCATGTTTTAATTTATTTTCTGTTACCTAATATCCTCATATAATCTCAATCTTATTTTTTTTAGCATCTTTATTGGAGTATAATTGCTTTACAATGGTGTGTTAGTTTCTGCTTTATAACAAAGTGAATCAGCTATACATATACATATATCCCCATATCCCCTCCCCCTTGCGTCTCCCTCCCACCCTCCCTGTCCCACCCCTCTAGGTGGACACAAAACACCGAGCTGATTTCCCTGTGCTATGTGGCTGCTTCCCACTAGCTATCTATTTTACATTTGGTAGTGTATATAAGTCCGTGCCACTCTCTCACTTCGTCCCAACTTACCCTTCCCCCGCCATGTCCTCAAGTCCATTCTCTACGTCTGCATCTTTATTCCTGTCCTGCCCCTAGGATCTTCAGAACCATTTTTTTCCCCTTTGGATTCCATACATATGTGTTAGCATACAGTATTTGTTTTTCTCTTGCTGACTTACTTCACTCTGTATGACAGTCTCTAGATCCATCTACCTCACTACAGTAACTCAATTTTGTTTCTTTTTATGGCTGAGTAATATTCCACTGTATATATGTGCCACATCTTCTTTATCCATTCATCTGTCGATGGACACGTAGGTTGCTTCCATGTCCTGGCTATTGTAAATAGTGCTACAATGAACATTGTGGTACATGACTCTTTTTGAATGATGGTTCTCTCAGGGTATATGCCCAGTAGTGGGATTGCTGGGTTGTATGGTACTTCTGTTTTTGGTTTTTAAGGAACCTCCATACTGTTCTCTATAGTGGCTGTATCAATTTACATTCCCACCAACAGTGCAAGGGGGTTCCCTTTTCTCCACACCCTCTCCAGCAGTTGCTGTTTGTAGATTTTCTGATGATGCCCATTCTCACCGGTGTAAGGTGATACCTCATTGTAGTTTTGATTTGTATTTCCCTAATGATTAGTGTTGTTGAGCATCTTTTCATGTGTTTGTTGGCAGTCTGTGTATCTTCTTTAGAGAAATGTCTATTTAGGTCTTCTGCCCATTTTTGGATTGGGTTCGTTTTTTTAAATATTGAGGTGCATGAGCTGTTTATATATTTTGGAGATCAATCCTTTGTCAGTTGCTTCATTTGCAAATATTTTCTCCCATTCTGAGGGTTGTCTTTTCATCTTGTTTATGGTTTCCTTTGCTGTGCAAAAGCTTTTAAGTTTCATTAGGTCCCATTTGTTTATTTTTATTTCCATTTCTCTAGGAGGTGTGTCAAAAAGGTTCTTGCTGTGATTTATGTCATAGAGTGTTCGGCCTATGTTTTCCTCTAAGAGTTTAGAGTGTCAAGCCTTACATTTAGGTCTTTAATCCATTTTGAGTTTGTTTTTGTGTATGAAGTTAGTGAGTGTTCTAATTTCATTCTTTTACATGTAGCTGTCCAGTTTTCCCAGCACCACTTATTGAAGAGGCTGTCTTTTCTCCATTGTATATTCTTGCCTCCTTTATCAAAGATAAAGTGACCACATGTGTGTGGGTTTACCTCTGGGCTTTCTATCCTGTTCCATTGATTTTTATTTCTGTTTTTGTGCCATTACCACACTGTCTTGTTTACTGTAGCTTTGTAGTATAGTCTGAAGTCAGGGAGCCTGATTCCTCCAGCTCCATTTTTCTTTCTCAAGAATGCTTTGGATATATGGGTTCTCTTGTGTTTCCATACAAGTTGTGTAATTTATTGTTCTACTTCTGTGAAAAATTCCAGTGGTAGTTTGATAGGGATTGCACTGAATCTGTAGATTGCTTTGAGTAGTAGAGTCATTTTCACAATGTTGTTTCTTCCAATCCAAGAACATGGTGTATCTCTCCATCTGTTGGCATCATCTTTAATTTCTTTCTCAGTGTCTTATAGTCTTCTGTCTTTTGTCTCCTTAGGTAGGTTTATTCCTAGGTATTTGATTCTTTTCATTGCAGTGTTAACTGGGAGTGTTTCCTTAATTTCTCTTTTAGATTTTTTATCATTAGTGTAAAGGAACGCAAGAGATTTCTGTGCATTAATTTTGTATCCTGACACTTTACCGAATTCATTGATTAGCTCTAGTAGTTTTCTGGTAACATCTTTAGGATTCTCTGTGTATAGTATGTCATTTGCAAACAGTGACAGCTTTACTGCTTCTTTTCCGATTTGGATTCCTTTTATTCCTTTTTCTTCTCTGATTGCTATGGCTAAAACTTCCTAAACTATGTTGAATAATAGTGATGAGAGTGGACAATCTTGTCTTGTTCCTGATCTTAGAGGAAATGGTTTCAGGTTTTCACCATTGAGAATGATGTTGACTGTGGGTCTGTCATATATGGCCTTTATTATGTTGAGGTAAGTTCCCACTGTGCCTACTTTCTGGAGGGATTGTATCATAAATGGGTGTTGAAAGCTTTTTCTGCATCTATTGAGATGATTGTATGGTTTTTCTGCTTCAATTTGTTAATATGGTTTATCACATTGATTGATTTGTGTATATTGAAGAATCCTTGCATTCCTGGGATAAATCCCACTTGATCATGTTGTATGATCCTTTTAATGTATTGTCAGATTCTGTTTGCTAGTATTTTGTTGAGGATTTTTGCATCTATGTTCATCAGTGATATTGGCCTGTAGTTTACTTACTTTGTGACTCTTTGTCTGGTTTTGGTATCAGGGTGATGATGGCCTCGTAGAATGAGTTTGGGAGTTTTCCTCCCTCTGCTATATTTTGGAAGAGTTTGAGAAGGATAGGTGTTAGCTCTTCTCTAAATGTTTGATAGAATTCACCTGTGAATCCATCTGGTCCTGGTTTTGTTTGTTGGAAGATTTTTAATCAGAGTCTGAATTTCAGTGCTTGTGACTGGTCTGTTTATATTTTCTATTTCTTCCTGGTTCAGTCTCAGAAGGTTGTGCTTTTCGAAGAATGTGTCCATTTCTTCCAGGTTGTCCATTTTATTGGCATATATTTGCTTGTAGTAATCTCTCATGCTCCTTTGTATTTCTGCAATGTCAGTTGTTACTTCTCTGTTTTCATTTCTAATTCTATTGATTTGAGTCTTCTCCCTTTTTTTCTTGATGAGTGTGGCTAATGGTTTATCAATTTTGTTTATCTTCTCAAAGAACCAGCTTTTAGTTTTATTGATCTTTGATATCATTTCCTTCATTTCTCTTTCATTTATTTCTGATCTGATCTTTATGATTTCTTTCCTTCTGCTAACTTTGGGGCTTTTTTGTTCTTCTTTCTCTAATTGCTTTAGGTGTAAGGTTAGGTTGTTTATTTGAAATGTTTCTTGTTTCTTGAGGTAGGATTGTATTGCTATAAACTTCCCTCTTAGAACTGCTTTTGCTGCATCCCATAGGTTTTGGGTCGTTGTGTTTTCATTGTCATTTGTTTCTAGGTATTTTTTGATTTCCTCTTTGATTTCTTCTGTGATCTCTTGGTTTCAATGTAGTGTATTGTTTAGTCTCCATGTGTTTATATTCTTTACAGATTTTTTTCCTGTAATTGTTATCTAGTCTCATAGCATTGTGGTCGGAAAAGATACTTGATACGATTTCAATTGTCTTAAATTTGCCAAGGCTTGATTTGTGACCCAAGATATGATCTATCCTGGAGAATGTTTCATGAGCACTAAGAAGAAAGTGTATTCTGTTGTTTTGGATGGAATGTCCTATAAATATCAATTAAGTCCATCTTGTTTAATGTATCATTTAAAGCTTATATTTCCTTATTTATTTTCATTTTGGATAATCTGTCCATTGGTGCAGGTGGGGTGTTTAAGTCCCCTACTGTGATTGTGTTACTGTCGATTTCCCCTTTTATGGCTGCTAGCGTTTGCCTTATGTATTGAGTTGCTCCTCTGTTGGGTGCATAAATATTTACAATTGTTATATCTTCTTCTTGGATTGATTCCTGTATCATTATGTAGTGTCCTTCTTTGTCTCTTCTAATAATCTTTATTTTAAAGTCTGTTTTGTCTGATATGAGATTTGCTACTCCAGCTTTCTTTTGATTTCCATTTGCATGGAATATCTTTTTCCATCCCCTCCCTTTCAGTCTATATGTGTCCCTAGGTCTGAAGTGGGTCTCTTAGATAGCATATATACGGGTCTTGTTTTTGTATCCATTCACCTAGTCTGTGTCTTTTGGTGGGAGCATTTAATCCATTTACATTTAAGGTAATTATTGATATGTATGTTCCTATTACCATTTTCTTAATTCTTTTGGGTTTTTTATTGTAGGTCTTTTCCTTCTCTGTGTTTCCTGCTTAGAGAAATTCCTTTAGCATTTGTTGTAAAGCTGGTTTGGTGGTGCTGAATTTCTCTTAGCTTTTCCCTGTCTGTGAAGTTTTTAATTTCTCCGTGGAATCCAAATAAGATCCTAGCTGGGTAGAGTAATCTTGGTTGTAGGTTTTTCCCTTTCACCACTTTAAATATGTCTTGCCACACCCTTCTGGCTTGTAGAATTTCTGCTGAAAGATCAGCTGTTAACCTTATGGGGATTCCCTTGTATGTTATTTGTTGTTTTTCCCTTGCTGCTTTTAATATTTTTTCTTTGTATTTAATTTTTGATTGTTTGATTAATATGTGTCTTGACATGTTTCTCCTTGGATTTATCCTTTATGGGATTTTCTGCACTTCCTGGACTTGACTGACTATTTCCTTTCCCATATTAGGGAAGTTTTCAAGTATAATCTCTTCAAATATTTTCTCAGTCCCTTTGTTTTTCTCTTCTTCTTCTGGGACCCTTATAATTCGAATGTTGGTGTATTTAATGTTGTTCCCGAGGTCTTTAAGAGTGTCCTCAATTATTTTCATTTTTTTTCTTTATTCTGGTCTTTAGTAGTTATTACCACTATTTTATATTCCTGGTCACTTATCTGTTCTTCTGCCTCTGTTATTCTGCTATTGTTCCCTTCTAGTGAATTTTTAACTTCATTTATTGTGTTGTTCATCATTATTTGTTTGCTTTTTAGTTCTTGTAGGTCCTTGTTAAATGTTTCTTGCATTTTCTCCATTCTGTTTTCAAGATTTTGGATCATCTTTACTATCATTACTCTGAATTCTTTTTCAGTTAGACTGCCTATTTCCTCCTCATTTGTTTGGTCTGGTGGGTTTTTACCTTGCTCCTTCATCTGCTGTGTGTTCTTCTGTTTTCTCATTTTGCTTAACTTACTGTGTTTGGGGTCTCCTTTGTCCAGGCTGCATGTTTGTAGTTCCCGTTGTGTTTGGTGTCTGCCCCCAGTGGCTAAGGTTGGTTCAGTGGGTTGTGTAGGCTTCTTGGTGAAGGGGACTAGTGCCTGTGTTCAGGTGGATGAGGCTGGATCTTTTCTTTCTGGTGGGCAGGACTGCATCCGGTGGTGTGTTTTGGGGTTTCTGTGACCTTATTATGATTTTAGGCAGCCTCTCTGCTAATGGGTGGGGTTGTGTTCCTGTCTTGTTAGTTATTTGGCATAGAGTGTCCTGCAGTGTACCTTGCTGGTTGTTGAATGGAGTTGGGTCTTAGCATTGAGATGGAGATCTCTGGGAGAGCTTTTGTTGTTTGATATTACATGAAGCCAGGAGGTCTCTGGTGGACCAGTGTCCTGAACTCATCTCTCCCACCTCAGTGGCTCAGGCCTAACACCTGGCCGGAGCACCAAGACCTTGTCAGCCACATGGCTTTTTTTGGTGCCGCGGCTCACTGTGAGGACACCACAACCCAACCCACTCCCAGGGGCAAATGGCCAGCCCAGTGATATTCAAGCTCCACTGGTTCCCACAACCAGGAACCAGGCTGACTGACCTCAATCTTATTTTGTGTGTAGCAATTTTGTATGATATATGAGTAACTTTATACCATTATATCAAGTTAATTGATGGACTATGGGAATATTATTTGAACATTATGTGAAGATGATGGTTTGTGTATATATTTAACATTACGTAATTTCAGAATTCTATTTCAACAGCATGTATTATAACTCTATATTAAAGTTTTAAAAGAGATGATAGAGTCCAGTTTTGCAAAAATCACCATTATTTAGATTAAGAAATTAGCTGAGATTTTAAATAGTCATTCTTTTAAAAAACTATTATCTTTCACAAGGTGACAGATTATTTTTAATCAAAATAGAAGTTAATTTTTAAAAAGTCACTCCTGTATTAAATATTGCTGTACATGACTCAAGACTATACTGAGTTTCAATTTAAATTTACATTAACATTCTGGAGATATTATGGGACTTTAAAAACCTATGATGTTTACAAATTATTTCTTTTTAATTGCATTTTTAATCTACAGGTATTTCTGGTGAGATTTCAAATTAAAGTACTTAATGAAGAACCTTACAATCTTTTTTTTTGTATCATCAGATCTGCAGTCAGGCAATAATTAATAACTTCTGTCCTAAGCACTCTAACACTCAGCTACAAATTGGAAATGTGGTCAACTCTAAAACTCTATTGAAAGAGGGAGGTATTGCTCATATAATCCCCAAATAATTTGTCTTTGGCTATAGAATACATTAATTCGTGCCTTTTTTTCTTTTGAGTTTACCTTCATTGTGTTATCAATAACACATACTCATCGCCTCCCTTGCCTCTTTAGAGTATTCCTAAAGGTCACAGGAATCTCAGAGGCATAATACATGGAACTTAGTCTACTGGGCCAATTGTACACAAAAATACAAAAAAAAAAACCCACATGGTTGCACACACTAGTGTGTGTGGAATGTGAGTGCCAAAAGTAAATATAAGCACTGCAGGAAGTAAGTGGGTATTTGGGATATTGGGGTTTTAGGGTAGTCAGTGAATTTCATGTTCTTGGATTATACTTGTGTATAACCTTCAGGACTGAGCTCAAAGAAGCAGAAAACAAAGAGGAACATTTTCCAAGCAGTGGAAATTTGGGTTAAGGTGTAGAGTTAGGACTGTGCATCAAGTGTGTGTCTGGAAGAGGACAAGGTCATGTGGTGTGACACAAGGTGAAAGAGATGAAGCAGTGTCAGGCTGAAGAGTTTGTTCTCTGAGGCTCCTGAAGCTCTTTGGGCTGAGGGCAACAAGTGCTAAAGAACCAGTTGTGTCAGATGGATCAGAAGGTGGTAAGCTTTATGAGGATCTAGGTTGGGGGTCATGTGTTTGAAAACAACAGTTTATGCTACAGATTTTGATTGCTAGACCTCACAATATTTAAACTGTTAATAAAGTTTTGTATTTTCTAAATACTGTGTTGAATTACCCAAAAGATAGATGAAGCCCACGTGTAGCACATCAGCAAAATATCCTCAAAAATATCTTATGAAAGAATTTAATATTTTTAAGAAGGGCATTGGAGTATTCATTAGTGGAAGAGAAATCAGAGCTTTATACTTTTAAATTTTATTATAGTCATTTTAAATTGCATATAGAAAGAGGGTGTATTTTTAGTGTATGGGGCCTCTAAAGAATTTAATGCTGTGTAGATATAATCAGTAATGAGGGGCCCCTAGCCTACAGTGCTGGATGACCAGTAGCTCTTAAATGTTAATGTCATACTAATCATCCAGGGATCTTGTTAAAAATACAGATTCTGACTCAGTAGGTCTGAAGTGGAGCCAGAGTCTGCCTTTCTGACAAGCTCCCAGGTGATACCAATGATGTATGTCCTTGGATTACACTTTGAGTAATAAAATGGAATTTTCAACAAGTGTTTCTTAATGTACAGTACATGGACAACAGCATACATCATGTTGCTGTGTGTTAATCTGTATTTAAAATACTGTTCTAAGAGTCTGTCCAACCACCTTTAAATACTGTGAAAGACTCAGCATTCTCTTATTTTTTTTATGTTGTTTTAATTGTTTATTCAGTTACTAATCTGTTGTGAAGGGCAAAAAGTTGTAAAAGATGTTATCAGCACCCTTAAGAAATTTCCATTTCAAAGCAGAAATAAAGACACACAATCAGGAAATGAGGCTGTGCATAGATTGATAGTTTCTGGAGCAAGTAGATAAAGCAGTGGGACACAGCTGATGTTTTTGTTTATCTACCGAGAACATAATTGTTAATAATAATAACATTCAAGGAAAGGAAGGGCCCTAGAATACCTGAAATATAGAGATCACACTGAGGATTAATTAGGCATGAGGCTAAAATGGTGTGTTAGACCTCGGATTTCTGCTTGGATTTTATTTAGTAGGCAATGGAGACCCTCCATTAAAGGCTTTTGAGATAATAGAAGAGATTAGGAAGGAGGTGCTGGTAGAAGGAGGGTGATCAAGAGATACATCAGAATCTCAAAATGGGGTGTAGAGCAGGTGATACTGGCAAGAGCCTGAAGATAGTTGCGTCTTTTAGGAGACTACTGTAACCATCCAGGCATGACAAGGACCAGGATGAGGGCAATAGCCATGGAAATTGAAAGACACTGATATAACCCAGATTTACGTAGGTTTTCCTTTTTTTAAAAACTAGTTTCTTTATGGTATTTGACGTCCTTTGAGGAAAAGGATAGTATTGGCATGTCTTCATTTGCTTGTGTGTTTTATGTTGCAGCTGTGCAGATATGGAGGTATGAGTGTGAAAGGTACTGTGTTTAGGATGCTGCCTGCCTCCAAATATTCTGGAGTCTAGTGGCTGCACCACATTTAGATTCCTGCTGCTTGAATCTGAGTTTCCCTAACAAGCTAGTCTCTCCATTGCCGAAGGCTTTCTTGAGTCATTAACGTCCCCACTGCATCTCCATCAGGTCTTTTACTGTCTGCAGGCACTAGGGTGAAGGGTGGGGTGGGGACTTTCTCATCCTGATGGCAGTGGAAAGCAGTGAAAGAGAAACGTTTTACTTGGTTGAACTGATCTCCTGAGAAGTCCTTATTATCTTTATTTTCTCCAACAAGGAAGTTTGGCAGGCTTTAAAAAAGTCTCTTTTCAAGGAAATCTCACTTCATGTTCCTTTCTCTTGGCCAATGTTTACACTTACTTATTGTTTCCTTCAGACATCTTGAATGCTAACATTCTGAAGTCAATTTTTTAAATGTCTGTAAACAATCTTTTGTTGCAGAGTATAAAGCTTACTGAAACATAGCTTTGGAGCACATTTAAATACAAAATAAGGTATTAAGCAAGGACATTAAGTGGATTTAACACAGGAACTTCAGAAAGTAACAAAAACAGCTTTGTTTCCACTTGCTCTCACAGTATCACCAGAAGATGAGAAAACTAACCCTAACCCCCTTCAAACCTCTTTGAACAAGGAAACTTACTCTTGAGAGAATGGGGCTGAAGGACATACAATTCCTTTGTAGCAACTACCGTGTTTCCTGTGAAGTGGCCTGAGGGTTACAACTGGGTGCCTGCTGCCTGGTAATCTCATGTGGGAATTGCCACTGAAGATTACAGAGGTGCATTTTTTAGGTGCTGTTATTTTTTAATAGACACACTTCTTCTCCTAGCTCAACTATTTTGTTTTCCTCCTTAAAGGGAGAGTGTGATTTGATATGCTTAAATAAATCATATTAACAGTAGAAAGATAGTAAGTCCTTACTTGCTAAATGAATCACTATGTCTTTTGCCTAGATAGACATCTCCTGGTGTTTTAATGAGTATCCAGAAATGTTACTGTTTACATTTAAAACACCCATCTATCTCCAACTATTTAACATACTCAATGAATAACTATGAAATAAATGGTCCTAGTAATTGAGATAATAAACACTTTTGCAGTACCCTGCTTCTGGTTCAACCTGTGCTTTGCATATGCTGCTGTAGCTCCGTTCCTCTGAATGAACATATTCTTCTTATGAAAGATTTTGTGATGATTATATTAGGTCAAACAGATTTCTTGGAGTTTTGTTATTTATATAATGATTGGATATCCTGACTACCAGCCAGCCTTATCGACCTTTTGTGGCTCTATCCTAATATATCTCCTAGAAAATATTTTTTTCTAACGTGTTATATTTCCATTTAAATAACTATTTTTACATCCATTTATTTGAAGAGTAACTGCTTTTTTTTGAATTTTATTTATTTTTTATACAGCGGGTTCTTTTTGGTTATCTATTTTATACATGTTAGTGTATACATGTCAATCCCAATCTCCCAACCACCAACCCCCGCTTTCCCCCCTTGGTGTCCATATGTTTGTTCTGTATATCTGTGTCGAAGAGTAACTGCTCTTATAGTTACCATCCACATGGCAATATTTTTAGACCTTAACATATACTCTAGGACAACTTATTTTGCCCTTGTCTTTCTTTTCCCTTCTCTCCTCATGTGTTCTTTATCTCTGTGAATGGTAACATCAGCTACCCCATCACTCAGCCCAGAAACCTGGGCATCCTTTGCCTTCCAGTACTCACTCATCCTCCACGATTATTATTTGGTCGATCTTTTCTTTTTAATATCTCTTAATTTCATTGCTTCTCCACTCTATTCTTTCTTCCTACTTGGCTCCCCTTCCCCTTAGTTCAAACCCCTATCCTTTCTCACTTAGATTATTGCAACTTCCACCTAATTAATCTATGTCCAGGCTGGCCAGTCCTTAAACATACTTACCCCACAGATGACAATCAGGTTCATCTTTTCCTGGTAGAACTCCTTTTGGTTTTTGCAACGAAAGCATCATAGAATATTTTCACTTCATCTCTGTATTGGAAACTTTTGTAAATTTTTAATTTAGTAAAGATGCATTTGGTTGAGTACCAGCTAAAGGTGTGTGCATCTTTGATATCACTGGTCCTATGAGAAGCCATGAGTACTCTTCACAAGGTCTGTTGTTTCACAATCCTATTGTTCCATCCAGAAATAATAGTTTGTAGATATTTTAAATATGCTTTAGAAAAATGTTAGGGATTTGGGTTGATTTATTATGCATTATAATTCTTTCCACTTGAAATAATGGAAAATAAGCTCCAATGAGCATTTTGCTGAAGAATATCATAGCACCTTATTTTCATGGTTTATTGATGTTAAGAATGAGATAGGTATACTTTCTCCACACTGTTGTCTTAGAGATCTTACTGAAACACAAGTTTGACCCCCTTCTTCCCATGTTAAGTTTCTCTGGTTCCCCCACATCCTGTTGATTAAAGTTCATAATCTGCTCACATGAAGAAAGCCTTCTGTACCTCCCCGTGACTTTTCATACTGCCCTTCTCGCAGTCTTTTTCCACCCAGGACCACGTGTGTCTGAATCACCTGAGATGCATATTAAAATTATTAATTCCCAGACTGTTCCCCAGATAGGCAGCATCAGAGATTCTGGGAGTGAGGCCTAGCAATCTAGACCCCACCCTAAGCTCATAAATATGAAATTTGCTGACCTTTGCCAAAGCAGTAACTAGTGTTGGCTGCTGAAGTGCCTGTGTCATTCCCCTGGGAAGCCCTTTGCCTCTTCCCCTGACCCCTGCTCAGAGATGCTGCCTGTCTTTGCTCACATTTGTCCTTGTGCAGACCTTGATCTAACTTCCCTCCATACCATAGTATTTTCAGTTATTTACATGGTTTTTTTTCTCAGCTCTGTTGAAGACTCTCAAGAGACGGAGCCTTGTTTCATTCAGTGTTGTATCTCCAGAATTTGGTGTGCAGCAAATGTCCACATAGAAGTGACTGACAAATAGATGAACGAAATCCTATAATTGCATTTATCTGCCAAGGCGGTAAGCCTTGGAGGCGAGACCTTTGTTTATTTGTTCCTATATTTATATTTATGTATTGCGCTCATATTTTATTACTTGCTTAAGATGATGGGTTTAGTCATACAAATCTTGTCCTGACTCACAATCTAATAAGCGTATATTACCATTATCTACATAATCTTAGCTAAGGGATCATGGCTAAGTGCCGTACTAAGAAATTCTTGGTTTCGGTGCATATAGATGCTGTAATGCTGCCTTTACTACCACTGGTAATGTGCCCCCAACAGTAATAATACTTAACTAGCAATATTGGAGCTTTTTTATCACTGTTATTTTCAGTCATAACTGAAATCCTGTTCTGACTACATCAGTGCAACCTGATTTTTACTTCATATCCTGCCAAATATGAGAAGAGAATAAACGAGGAAAAAAAATGCTTTTCGGCATGGTTTCCATGGTAATGGAGCCTTCTCTGTGTTTAACCAGGAAGGAGTGCTAGCACAACCTGTTTTCTCTCTCTCCTTCTCTTTCTCTTTCTCTCTCTCTCTCTCTTTCTCTCTCTCTCTCTCCTTCTCTTTCTCTTTCTCTCTCTCTCTCTCTTTCTCTCTCTCTCTCTCTCTCTCTCTCTCACACACACACACACACACAATACCTGCATACACACATGCACACACACATATAACTAACATACACTGCAAAAGTTTATTCTATCAAATCTTGTCAAAACTAGAATCAATTTTAATACTTTTTGCTTCAGTTACTTTGCCTTACCCAATGCTGTTTCCCTTATCAAAAAAGGATAAACATTATCTAAATTCATGTCATGATAAATATTTAGAAAATGAGAAAGGAACAAATGTGTCATATTTTCAAAATATACTACAACTTCCTAAAAGTTATGAAGACTTTTACTTCTCTAATTATTGGGGTTTTAATAAAATTAGAAAATTCGTATTGTTTACTCACTGTCTTGCCAATATGCATTTTATGTAATTGTGTGCAATCTCTTGGAAGGGTGCATCTAACTGGTGAGACACATGGAGTTTGGTGGTAATTACTACATTATTCTTTATAGGTGTGAATGAATTAGCTCATTTGTTGGGAAAGTAGATTAAATTTCTTCTGTCCTTTAAAAGGCTGAATTTGCTTTTGGAAATACCTCCCCTCATTATGGGGCCTGGATAGATTTGGCAATTTGATTTATAGTATTAATGTAGAAAATAGTTTAATTCTGTACCTGTGAAATTAGTGAATATCTATTTCCACCTGTACCAGCTTGTTATTGTCAGTGATTTGGATTTACCATGGATACCAAAAAGCTGTGCTTCCCATCCCCCTTCTAAAATGTCCTTTTTTCCCTTTTTTTTTTTTTTTTTTTTTTGACTGGCTGCTCAGAAGGATCTTTAACTTGGAATACCATTAAGTTTGCTAGAATAGCTCTGTTTTGACCATTCTGGGCCATTTCCTCTGGAACATGATATGTTCTTTCAGTTTATCCTAGTAATTTTTCTTAAATGGTATCTACAGAATTTTTCTGTTCCATCATTTTAGTGTTCTTTGGAAAGTCCAAAAAAAGTAACCAGTAGTTTGTTATCTATATCTGTGAATCTGTTTCTTTCTTTTGTTACATTCACTACATTGTTGTATTCTTTAGATTCCACATATAAGTGATATATAGTTTTTGTCTTTCTCTAACTTACTTCCCTTAGCATAATACCCTCCAAGTCTATCCATGTTATTACAAATGGCAAATTTTCATCCTTTTTTATGGCTGGGTAGTATTGCACTGTGTGCTTGTGGGTATATATATGTATAGCTATAGATATAGATATACAGACATATATATATCAATCACATCTTGTTTACCCATTCATCTGTTGATGGACACTTAGGTTGCTTCCATATCTTGGCAATTGTAAATAATGCTGCTGTGAACATTGTGTTGCATATATCTTCTCAAATTGGTGTTTTCATTTTTTTCGGATATATACCCAGGAGTGGAATTGCTGGGTCATATGGTAGCTTTATATTTAGTTTTTTGAGAAAACACCATACTGTTTTCCACAGTGGCTGTACAGTTTACATTCCCACCAACAGTGTACGAGGGAAAGGATAGTTTTGAAGTTAAATAATGATGGACTCCAACTTGAGATACCATAAACTTGACTCGAGGTAGACTCATAAACTTGAGATACTGGGAGCCATAAACAATGACTAGAATGTCCCTGGATATTCCTAGAGAAGACTTCTCAAAATCCTTGAAAGACTTCATAATACCTCCTAGAATGTTCCAGGTTAGAATGATTTCCTCCGGGGTATATTCTTATATAATGAGACCCTCAACTCTCCCTTTAGAAATGGGAAAATCTCTACATATAATCTCTTATATAATGAGACCCTCAACTTCCCCTTTAGAAATGGGAAAGTCTTTGAGTTTTTGTTTGTAATTTTTAAATTTTCCCCACTCTTTGCAGAAAAAAAAAAAAAAAACAGGTTGTAGGTGTTACCAATGCTGGTGAATACAACTATAGGGAATTTAGTAAATATCAAGAGGTTTTGGGGGTATACATTACTTCCACAGAAATTGTACAAGGCAGAAGGGACCACAGTCTGGCCTTTGATTCTGACAGTGCTGCAACTTAACGTCTCCAGAGGTCTGTTTTCCAATGTGTCTCACAATAGCTATCATGAAGCTAAATATAATGCAATAATAATAATAATAAGTGCAAAATAGAATGGGAAATAAATATTGGAAATGAATAAAGAGTGTTTATGAGAATTTCATCAACTGTTTAAAACCATTATGTTTAACATACAAAGGGGAGTAGCCCCACGAGGGTTAAATGAGAGCTAATCATTGTGCCTTATGCCTACGATTTACAAATTTTCAGTAAAACATATATAAGCAGTGAACACAGGACATTGAATTCTAAAACCATCTTCACAGGGTATTAAAGACCATCCTGAGAACAGTGTTGTGGAAATTAACACCCAGGCTGTAACGTAACACCGTCCACTTTTTTCCCCCCTGTTTTTGATCTCCTGTGTTATTAAAGAGTGGAGAGAGGAGAAATGAGTCAGGTAGTTTAACCTAACATAGGCGGAAACACTTGTTCTCTAAATATGCAGCATTAAAGTGCACATTAATTAAACATAACATAGTAAAGCTCTTTTGTTGTTTTTTACACAACGTAGCTCTTTAAAGGGAAATGCGAGTTTTATGGCATAAATGACTATGATGACTCATAGTATCACATTTTCCTAATATCAGATATTAGGAAAGTTTTTGAGCAGTTTATTCTACATAAAATAAGCAACCAATATAGATGCTTTTCCTGGGCCCCACTTATACCTTGTCTGTACTAGTCTAATGCCATCTCCATCCTTCCCTGTAGTAAGATGGCCATAGGATGCTGAAAACTGTTCTTGCTCCACGGAGGGCTCTCTCACTGCCTGTTTGGTAATTGTGTAACTGTGTAACCCCCACCTCCAGGGAGATGTAAGGTCTTTCCGCATTAGGAATAACATATCATCAAGGGTTTTTTTCCCTAGTTTTTCCAGCAGAGATAGAATCCAATTTAAATGAGTTTGATAAGATTTCAAAATGGCAGTAGTTCACCTATATCTTTTTAATATGAAAGCCCATGGTAGTGGTCTGTATTTTATTAAGCCTTTACTTGGTTAATATACGGAAAATGTCTTGAGTGCTTTGACTGTGCAAGCTTTGGGAGGGTTTACTGTAGGAGAGAAGATGATGCGCGGACCCTCAAGCAGGCTCCCTGCATCATGCGTTGTGTGGTGGTTTCACAGCGGCATCGAGTCTTTGTCTTAACCTCAGTTCTGAGACAATGTAAGACAATCTTAATCACATTATGTTTTACAAAATGTACTTTTGTTGATTTCTTATTGACAATACAGAGAGTTAATTTTCTTTTACAGTATGCCTAGAAAAGTGGCGAGAGATTAGACATTCTTTGTAACTGTGGATAGCATGAAAGAAAAAAAATTTGACAAAACATTGAGGCAGTCAGTATCTATTAAAGAATCTGCAGTTTGAGATAATAGGCACATTCTGAGTGGTTCCTACCATTGCTCTGTCAACTACTATGTATAAATTTGAGTGACAGGGGAATTCAAAAGGTAACTGATACTACTGAGCACAGAAATAGCCCTCCAACCCCAGCTCCAGTCCTCCATGCAAGAGGAAATGTATGAGACCTCAGCAGGAATTAACTGGGCAAGTTAATGATGTTGACAAATACTAAAAAAGTGTTTTACAGAATTAAGACACCTTTTCACATTCACCACCTAACTTAATCTTTGGGAAACACCATGAAATGGGCTGGACAGCTATTATTTTAATTCCAATTAAAAAAAAATAAGTTATCAGAGGTTCAGAGCTGCACAGGATCAACACTGAGAATAGCAGTACTGTGATTGAATTCTGTATTATGACTCTATAGTCATTAATTGGTTCAGCAAGTGTTTGATGAATCATTAATTTATCATCTGGAGTAGGTTTTACAGTGAAAAGGAAAACCAAGATTTTATCCCTTGAGAGAAATTGTGATAAATACATATTTTCTTCACCCTGTAGTACTCATTCCCAGTGTCATATTAGGGACCTTTATGGTTTGGCGCTCTAAGTATCCTCCTGGTTGTTCTGCCCCTTGATTGGCTTTGCATGAGAGAAAATAACCGAAGGATCCTAATTTGGATTTGGTGGAGCAATCAGTGAAGTCTTTCTAAAGAAGTAACCTTCAGGGGCTTCCCTGGTGGTCCAGTGGTTAAGAATCTGCCTGCCAATGCAGGGGACACGGGTTCGAACACTGGTCTGGGAAGGTACCACATGCTGTGGAGCAACTAAGCCTGTGCACCACAACTACTGAGCCTGCGCTCTAGAGTCCGTGAGCCACAACTGCTGAGCCTGCATGCCACAACAACTGAAGCCCGTGTGCCTAGAGCCCGTGCTCTGCAACTGGAGAAGCCACCTCAATGAGAAGCCCACACACTGCAACGAAGAGTGGCACCCCGCTCGCCGCAACTAGAGAAAGCCCGCGTGCAGCAACGAAGACCCGAGGCAGCCAAAAAGTAAATAAAATAAATAACTTTATATATTAAAAAAAAGAAGTAGCCTTTAGGCTGAGACCTGGTTAAGTTAGCCATGTGAAAAATGCAGGGAAAGGTGTTCCAGGCAAAAGAAGAGCCTGGAGGGAGCTCCAGGGAGCACGCAAAAGGGAGCCTACCAGTGAAACCTACTTAAAAGGGAAAGGTGACCAGTGTAGCCAGAGTGAAGGAAACAAGGAAGAGGGGGCCTCAGACAAGCTGGAGAGCTAACAGGGGCCAGATCATGTGGGCCCTTGTTGGGTTATGAAAAAGATTTGTCTTTTAACAAAAGAAGCTGAGGAATTACTTAAGGGAGAAAAGTGGTACTTTCTGATTTAAAATCATTTTGGCCGCCATGTTGAGAATGGACTGAGGGTCTCAGAAGGAAGCAAGGAACGATCAGTTTCACTATCACCCGTAGCACCATGAGGGCACCTAGGTGAGAGACAGTGGTGGTAGCTCCCTGGACTAGGGTAGTAAGGAAGAAGTGAACGGATGTGCAGGAAATCTCATGGGACTACGTCATCTCAAACCAAGGAAGGTTACTGTTTATCTTTTTCTCCTGATTTCTCTGACCCCTGCAGTCCAGCTCTCCTTTCCTTGAAATTCTTCATTACTGTGGATTCCTTAACAGTTTCCTATAGCATCTATAAATAGGAATTACTGTTTATCCATAGTATCTCCTCTTAATTACCATTTTGAAAAACATCACATTTTATTGCAAAAGTATTAAAATGTGAGTAATGAAGTGATTAAAATATCAACTGCTTTCACTATAATTAAATATTGTAGTAAAAGAACATAATCATTTTTTAAATAAACTGCCTTCTGAAAACACTGGTGAGCAGGATTTTCTTCAACAGAATTCATTGCTGTACATCAGCAAAAAAAATATTATGGATTTATCAGGTGAGATCTATAAATAGAAGTGATATATTTTAGTAGTATTGATGTAAATGGATCTATGCCTTCTAATTTCTAAGCCTAGTTTGCCAATTTGCATTTTTTACAGGAAAATCATGTTTAATAACCATAGTCCAGAACCAATTCTCAGCAAATGGGATTTTGCTGCCCTTAAAATTATATGTAACTTTTTCGGCATTTTATACTAGGTTGTGTTTTTAAAATTTATTATAAACAAATTATAATAAAAAAATTACCTTCCTTCTGAAAGTTTGGCAGATTAGTCTATTTAAATTTGTGTTAAATAACACATACATGTAAGTGAACCAAAATACTTATAACTTTTTATTCTGCTAGCACATTTTAAAAAATACTGGCTAGTTCACTTTTTTCTTTGTAGTTTGTGAGAAGAAAATATTATTTTTGCCAAGGGCTTTGTGTGTATCAATCTAATTTAAAGTAATGGACAGTGGGATGCTTAGTGTTCTCTTTTCCTGCACTTATGGCCTTCATCACTGACGGGTCCACTACCTTGTGTGACTTACCCTTGCAGCCCCTTAAGAAACTGACTAAATATATGCCCCAAGGCACCATGGTAAATTCAACCTTTGGGATTCTGTTGAACTGGGTACTTCTGGAGAAGTGGGGAAGGGGGTTTACACTGGTACTAAGAAACTCTGCTTTGCATCAAATAATTTTTGTCACATGAGTCTAATGAACCTAGAGCAGATAAAGGACCTAGTCTTTCATTTGGTATCTAGAAAAGTCTAAACCCTAGATAACTTTGTGAAAGGAGAATATAGTTAGTGGGAAGAATAGCCATGGCTCTGCCGCTGGTTGTTAGCTGGTCATTAAAATGAGCATGATAGTATAGCAGAGCCCCGAAACCTCTCTGAGTATTTATTTTATCTGTAAAATAAATGTGGTAACAGGATTAGTGTGAGGATTAAATTAAACATGGCATGCAGCAAAATTCCAGATGTGTAGCAGTTTTCAACAATTATGAGATAATGATGATGATTGTTATTTGCTTGAGCATCCAACATGTTGCCTCATACATAAGAACTGTTTAATAATTATTTTGGTTGAAGTGAAACCCAATTTAAATCACTATAGTGAAAGTGATAATGTATTGTCTCACATCACTGAAATATCCAGGGGTGGTACTAGTTTCTGATTCATTTGGAGAGGGTGCTGAGAAAAATGAGTCAAATTCAGTCAGTTCTCTCTCTCTCTCTCTCTCCCGCCCTCTCTCCCCCTCCCTCCTCCTCTCTCTCTCCCCCTCCCCCCATGATTTTCTGTGATTCTCTCTCTTTCTGTTATTGATACTTTCTGTTTTTGTCTCTGCCTCTTTGTTTCTGTCTCTGTTTCTCTCTCTTTGCCTTTTCTCTCTCTTAAAACTGGCTCCCTTTATCATTTCTCTCATTGTGTCTTTCTTCCTGCCTCTATCTCTCTGCCTCTTTACATCTCTCTCTTTTTCTCTGTCCCCTTGTCCTCTTTCCCCTGCCTCTACTCCACCTTGTGTCTCTTCTCTTTCCCTCCTTCTCTCTGTCTTTCTAGGTCTGTCCCTTTGTCACCTCATCTATCCTGTCTCCCTCCCACCTACTTTCCTGTTTGTTGGTTATAATTCTTGGCAGCCTCGGGTGTCAGGATGGCCTCTGACAGTTTGTATGGAAATCAGTGCTGGTGATCCCATAGAAAAAAGAATAGTACTTCTTCCATACTTCCAGCAAAAACCCATTTATCCCGATCCCCCCAGGAGTAAGTGAAGTCCTGTTTTGCACAGATCTGGAGCGAGGAGCTTTGTTCCACCCAGATCTCTTGGACTCAAAATGAATTGTGTGTGACAATAATAAACACTGCAGTTTATTAGGTAATTTACTATGTAGCAGGCCCTGTGCTACACATTTATTATCTTATTATATCCTCATAATAACTTTGAGTGTTTAGAGCCATACTATACTCCTTCAACAAATGAGGAAATTGACGTTTAGAAAAAATTAAGTATCTTAATTTTATATATATCATATATATATATATATATATATATATATATATATATATATATATATATATATGATATATATCAAATAAGCAACTGAGCTGGCATGAGAAAATAGACTGTCTGGCCCAAGCCCTTATGCTCTGAATTCCACCCATACCACTGCCTCACAAGGAATTTAAATTCTCTGGGTCTCCCTTTCTTCATCTATAAAATGAGGTATTTGATTTAGATATTTATACTATTTAGTGCTTATAATATTAATTTTGCAGTTCATCTGAAGTATATTGTAAATGTTTTTTTTGTTTGTTTTTTGGTTTTTTTTAAATTTTTTGCGTTACACGGGCCTCTCACTGTTGTGGCCTCTCCCGTTGCGGGGCACAGGCTCTGGACGCGCAGGCTCAGCGGCCATGGCTCATGGGCCTAGCCGCTCCGCGGCATGTGGGATCTTCCTGGACTGGGGCACGAACCCGTGTTTCCTGCATCGGCAGGCGGACTCTCAACCACTGCGCCACCAGGGAAGCCCTGTAAATGTATTTAATCATGTTCTGCTGCTCCCCAGTAGCTCTTAGTTCCCTTTCATTTTTTTTTTTAATAACAATGCCTGGGGTTTTATTTAATACATTGTTTCAGATCTTCCAGAGCTCCCAGTAACATAGCTTCTTCTTGCCATAAGAGAGAACATTTGCATTGGTTGTCACTGGGCACACAAAGAAAGTGTTGGTTCCCCTAACCGCCAGCTCCACTTCTATCTTTCCTTCAGGAATGGGGGCTTGAAGTCCAAAGACTTCTTCTCAACGACAGATGATATCTTTGTTTGACAGCTGAAAAACATAAAATGTAGCAGATTAGCCTTCTTTCCTCTGGATATTACAAATGAATATTACTATAGACACAAATGTTTGCATCTGTCCTGTACTTAGTGTTTTTCCTAAATTAGTTTTCCGATTTTTATTTCTCGTTATTTTTTAATTTTCTTTCTGGAGAACCTCTAATTTATTCTCTAGGTTTATCTATATTTTTTATTATTTTGGATACTTTAACAATAATTTGCATTTTCTCTCTTAAAATATCTATCATTGCTGATATTTTGTTCTAATGAGTTAAAAGGGAAACTTTAAATGTCATAGTTTTTCAGCACACATCCCCCCACTAGAGTGGTATATTTGTTACAATTGATGAACCTACATTGACACATCATAATCACCCAAAAGTCCATAGTTTGCATTAGGGTTCACGCTTGGTGTTGCACATTCTGTGGGTTTGGATAAATGTATAGTGACAAGTATCCACTGTTATAGTATCGTACAAAGTGTTTTAACTGCCCCCCCAAATCCCCTGTGCTCCATCTATTCATCCCTCCCTACCCTCCCCAACCCCTGGCAACCACTGATCTTTTTACTCCCTCCATAGTTTTTAGAAGAGGTTTTTGTTGTTGTTGTTTTTAATTGCTATGTTTTTTGTTTCTTCTACCAATGGATGCAGGAGGGTTTAAATTTCCTTTATCAGCAAGTTGAGTAAAGCTATTTTTATTGTTAAAACTCCATTTCAGGGTTAATTCCCCCAAAGGAGCCTGTGTCACAACTGATGCAATTGCTCATGCGTAGGTCATTGTTCAAAAAGAAAAATCTTAATATTACTCTTTATTATTATTTTATTTTCTGAAAATAATGTTAATTCAATAGTGATTTTAAATAGTTTTTGAAAAGTGTTATATTAGTAATAATTTGACATTTTAAATTCCAAAATCCACCTTTGAAATGCTATTAAGCTCATATCTGAGGCGTGATCCCACAGCGCCCTCTGGGTGGGCTCTTCCTAGAGGTAGAGGTCAGGGTAGTTCTGTGCAGCTGTTGGGGACTCGGTCTTACACCCTGGAGCTACTGTTGAAGAGTACTCATAAGCCCAGTCTCTGACTTCTGAACTTTGCTTTGAAGGTTTGAAGATGGTCTGAAGAATGGTAGTTAAGATTCATTAGCATATTAGTTTCTTATAAAACACTTTGCTACACAAAAATATGAAAGTTTTTGCCTGATTGTACTGTACTGTAGAAGCAAAACAGAATAGTTTTTACTTTCTTAATTTTAATAGCTAGAGTATAGCATAAGTATAGGCATGTTCTGGGAGAATGAAATCCTAGTTCTTAATTTTTCTTTGAAAAACATGGATATTACTTATTAAAGATAAAAGGCAGATAGCATAATATAAGAAGACCTGGATTCTGCTTCTCCCTATGTGTGCAGATGAGTCCTGAACTTCTGCATCTTTATTGACACATGGGGGAACTGAAGGTCTGTTCAAAGACTGACATTATTAGACTCTAATTGTCTTTATTCATCCAAGATATACTTGTTTGCTGCTATCTCACCCTTTAATGGATTTTATGCAAATTTGCATTATGTAAATTTGAAATAGTGTAATATACAATATTTTTGTCTCACCGTGTGTACAAAATTTTTAATAGAGTGATGCCCCAAATTAACTCTTTACCTGTTGAAGAATTGCAAAATTCCAAAGATGGGTGGTTAAGTTATATGTATACTTTGTTTATGATTTCCATGTGGCATCATTGCTTTGGCTAGTAAACCAATAAAACTGTCAGTGGTCATCAGGATTCATGTGAATTACACAAGTTTTGAATTGGTTGAGGTCTGCAGGGGTACATATTTTGCATAAAATGTGAATACCGTGTATGTTGTTTTATAGAATATATTTAATACCATGCATGGTTTGATAAAAGTTAACTTATTCATTCAGCAATGTACCTGAATTGTGTAAGATGCTGGAACACAAAATTGAACCCAGTAGGTGCAATATTTTCCTTCATGAAGCATGCAAGGTGATGTCATGAAGTGACATTTAGGTAAATATGTAACAATCTACTGTTTTCAGTTTTTAAAAGAAATTATCTCTATTAAAAGAAACTTGTTTGAACAGAAATGTGCCCAAGCCAAACATTTTGATATTTCACAAAAACAGGCTAGAAACTTGTAGGAGGAAGAAATGATCTTCAGCTCAGATGTACCTTGATAAATTTGCAATTTAAGAAATCAGAGGGACTTTCCTGGTGGTGCAGTGGTTAAAAATCTGCCTGCCAATGCAGGGGACAGAGGTTTGAGCCCTGGTCAGGGAAGATCCCATATGCTGCAGAGCAACTAAGCCCATGCGCCACAACTACAGAGCCTGTGCTCTAGAGCCCGTGAGCCACAACTACTGAGCCCGAGTGCCGCAACTACTGAGCCCACGTGCCACAACTACTGAACCCTGCGTGACTAGAGCCCGTGCTCCACAATAAGAGAAGCCACCGCAATGAGAAGCCCACGCACCATAATGAAGAGTAGTCGCCGCTCTCCACAGCTAGAGAAAGCCCACGCATAGCAATGAAGACCCAATGCAGCCAAAAATAAATAAATAAAAAATAAAGAAATTTATTAAAAAAAAAAAGAAATCAGAGTGTAGGCATTCAATGAAATATATAGCAAATTCCAAGTAAAAGCAAACTTGTGTTCACTTATGACTGATCCCTATTCCTCTACTACTTATTGTCCATAAATTCAGTTATGTAATTACATATGCATGGGTTTGGAATGTGTCTGTTGCATCTCTGTAGTATGTCCTATTCCCTATAGTTACGGTCTCTTATGAGAGCCATTTGCAAATCATTTTTCTGACATATTAGAAATGTGTGGCAACTTTAAATAATAAGAGAGTATTTCCCTCCTAAAAGGGTCATTGTTTGGAAGATAGTATTCCTAGTACCTAGATTATGTGTATTATATTTCTATTAATGTAATAATATTTTGTTAGATGGTGCTTATTTGTGTAATAGAGGGTTAAAATGGAAGCTTTGACTGAGACACATTGTCAAGGCAAATCTTGCCTAGGCTTCCCTCAGAGAGAACCTGCTGTGACTGAGCATCCCCTATTTAAAAAATGAGAACAGTGCAGGATGCCACCTCCTACCCCAAGCCTAGTAACACAGTCTTCAAGGAGATTTATTGAAGACAAGTCTGCTGTGTGTTCTGATCCTCTACCTTCTAAGGGGTCCTACCCACTTCACCTCAGGTTAAGAAAGGGGATTTAAGGAGACTACTCTGAGGGCATAAAATGAGTCCCCTGAAGTTTAGAGGTAGAGTAGACTACTGTCTAGAACATGCCTGAGAAATCAAAGTTGAGTACAAATGAAAGAGAGGTGGGTGCTATAGGATAAATCTGTAATCCCAAAGTTTGTTGGAATTTCCCAAGGCGAATCTCAAACAAGTCCTATTGCAGGCTGGATTCTCCAGGAAGCGGACAGTGGGGTGGAATTAGTGCAGAAGGTTTATTGCAGAATTAACACGTGTGAAAAGAAAAGGCAAGGGTCAGGATTCATTGACCCAGGGAAGCCATCAGTCAGCCATGCAGCCCTGACAAAGTCTCTGCCAGCCCAATAGGGGGCGCTCTGAGCAGAATGTACTTTAGAAGCATCTCATGTTGGGTGGAAAGGACCAGTCCCTTGTACCAGAGCCTTGTTCCATCATGGAGTGGGAACCACACTGAGAAGGCTGTGCCCTTGGCTTAAAAGCTGAGGCAGATCCAGATGAAGCTGACATCTGGAGGCCATCAGCTAACCATGCTCCTCACACGTGGCCATCCAGAGCTTTCTTGGAGGGGAATTTGTGTGGGGCATCTCCATTTGTAACAAATCCCCTAGTATTTCTGTTTATAATTATAAAATAAAAGTCCTTCATGTACTTGTAGTCATGAAACAGTCTCATTTAAGTAATTAAATTTTTTCAATCTAGTGTAACAGTTCAGAATTCTGAATATTCTTCAAAGTTTTCCTTTTCCCTCCAACTCCAGCATATACTGGACTCCACTCTTTCCTTCTTTTGCTCTTTAACTCTTCTTTCTCCCACTTGCCAGAGGTAGTTTCTCACCCTTCCAGTTTAGACACAGACATGAGAGACATTAGTGGAAAGATGAGATACTGTTGGGGTCTCCCTGACCCATAGATGTACAATTACTGATTCTCTTTCATGAAACTATCATGTGATAGATGGAACTTTATTGAATGATGATAGTATTAGATGCTTTTTTAAACATATTTTTTTTGATGTGGACCACTTTTAAAGTCTTTTTTGAATTTGTTACAATATTGCTTCTGTTTTATGTTTTGTTTTTTTGGCTCCGAGGCATGTGGGATCTTAGCTCCCAGGCCAGGGATCGAACCCACACCTCCTGCATTTAAGGGGGTGTCTTAACCACTGGACTGCCAGGGAAGGCCCAGAAGTGTTAGATGCTTTTGATGCGTTTTCACTAATCATAATAACTACCACTGATTTGGCAGACACTCTACTAAGCACTTTATTTATAAACCGTATTGGATTTTAATCCTTATATTAATTCTTATATATGAGAAACACAGCCCACTGGTAAATGGAGGAGCTGGAATCTGAGTGGCTGAGGATCCCAGAGTTCTTGTTCCTAGGCTGCCCAAAGCTGGGGTAGACTTGTTTTCTACATTCTTTACTCTATATTTCCTTTTTTATTTTTGTTGCAATAAAACCCTTGAGTTTGATAATATTGATCAATTACTGCTCCTCCTCTTAGTACAAATCAAGTGAGTAAATACAGTTAACCATATCAGAACAGATTCAAGAAATTCAGCTTGCAATTCCCTGCATGTTTGAAAGGTAGCTTTAAATGTAAAAATGTGTTTTTGGCATTAGGGAAATACATTTTAGCAAGTTGCAAAAAGAGTGAATTTTTTAGGGAAGACGTTGCTGAGGAGAGTAACAGATCAAATTCAAATAAATCTTGCTGTTGGCTGTCACACAAGTGTGTCTATACAGTAAAGTCTCCCAGATGCTTGTTCCCAAATTGTTTTGTGGTTTACCACTTGAAATAGAACTTAACGTTTAGTGTGGCTATAAACCATTTTTCTTATGTTAGAATAATATGGAAGTTAAGATTTGTGGGGAGAGGGGTTTCTATATTATTGTCTACAAAGAGCATAAATGAAATGGAAGCACATTTTACTTTCTTTTACATTGAGTATTCTGATGAGTTTTAGCTTTTAATCTTGAATGATTCTCCTATGGGAGAGTCTATCATTATTAACATCTGAGTTATTCAGAATTCATCTCTTCCATATTTATAAGAGGTACAACTTTATATTTTTTAAAAGAATGGTTCATTTCCCCAAATAGAAATTTGAGCACTGACAGTTTTAGCAATGTTTTATTATGAGCATTTGTCACCATTCTCTTCATTGACATTTAATTGGTTTCCTTTCAAAAGCAAGAAAGGATCCGTTCCACAGATATTTCTGGTACAGGCACAGATCTAGGGGCTGTGGATAAACTGTGAACAAAACAGAGAAAGCTATTCACTTCACAGAACTCATATTTATAAAAATGAAATAAACAATTTAACAAAGAAAAATATTTAGCATACTTCATGGTAATAAGTGCTATGGTGAAAAAAATGAAGCAAGAAGTCAGGGCAGAGAGTGCTGATGGGTGGGAGCAGACAGTGTGTTGTGAGTTTAAATTGGGAAGTGTTCACTAGGAAAGTAACATTTGAGTAAAGACTCAGTGGAGCTCAGGAAGCGAGTCAGACAAATACACCAAGGATGAACATCCCAGACAGAAGAGCAAGCGCAAAGGTCTTGAGACAGGCACTTCCATGGCGTATTAAAGAAGAGGGGAAGTCAGTATGGCTAGTACAGTGTGGGCAGAGGAATGGACAGAAAAGATGAGAAGTAATAGGGACATAGTGAGTAAGGTCTTGTAAGTTGTTTTAGGAACTAGGACTTTTATGCTGAGTGAGATGGGAATACATAGAAGTATTTTGATCATAGGAATGACAATGGTCTGACTTACATTTCAACTTATGTTGAAAATATACTATATCAAAACAAAGGAAGAAGCAGCGAGATTAGGTAGGAGGCTGTGGTAATAATCCAAGTGAGAGATGATAGATTGACCTGTACCAAACGTAGTAATGGAGGAGAGAGGGAGAAGAGGCAGTTTCCTGGATATGTTTTGACGATTGAGCCAAGTGGGATTTCATAACGGACTGACAGTAAAACAAAGAGAAATCCAGCCTGCCTTCAAGATCTAGATTTCTCTAGATGGTATTTTCCTAATTATATTTCTCTGTTTATATGTCATAAATTATCCAGAGCACCACATTAAAAAAGTATTTTAAATGCACAAAGATTACTTTTGAAGTGGGTAATAATTACAATCACTTTAGTTTGGTGTGCTGTAGACCTTCTTTTTCTTCTTTTTTTTTTTGGTATATTAACTATTTTGGTATATTTTTTCCAGTTTTATTGAGATATAGTTGACATATTGTATAAGTTTAAGGTGCACAACATAATAATTTGATATATGTGTATCAAATATATACATATATTATGAAATGGTTACCACAATAAGTTTATATAACATCCATCACCTCACATAGTTGTAAATTTTTTTCTTGTGATGAAAATTTTTAAGATGTACTCTCTTAGTCACTTTCAAATATACAATACAGTATTAACTATAGTCACCATCCTGGACATTACAGCCACAGAACTTATTCATCTTAAAACTGTACGTTTGTACCTTTAGACCCCATTCACTCACTTCTCCCACCCCCTACCTCGTGCCTCTGGCAACCAATCTGTTCTCTCTTCCTGTGAGTTTTGTTTGTTTGTTTGTTTTAGATTCCACATGTGAGATCATAAAGCATTTGTCTTTTTCTGACTTACTTCACTTAGCATAATGCCCACTAGATTTATTCATAAATACCCTTTCTTTTTACAAATGAACAGTATTTCATTTTATATATACCACATTTTCTTTATCTACTCATCTGTCAGTGGACACAGGTTATTTCCATTTCTTGGCTATTATAAATAATGATGAACATTAGGGTGCAGGTATCTCTTCAAGACAGTGATTTCACCTCCTTCCTGTATATACCTAGATGTGGAATTGTTGGATCATTTGGTAGTTCTGTTTTTAATTTTTTGAGAGGCCTCCATACAGTTTTCTATGGTGACTGTACCAATTTACATTCCCAGCAACAATCTACAAGGGTTCCCTTTTGTCTACATCCTCACCAGCACTTGTTATCTCTTGTCATTTTTATAATAACCGTTCTAACAGGTGTGAGGTGGTATCTCATTGGAGTTTTGATTTGCATTTCCTTGGTGATTAGTGATGTTGAGCACCTTTTCATGTACCTGTTAGCCATTTGAGTATCTTTTTTTTGGAAAAATCTCTATTCAGGTCCTTTGCTCAATATTTTTAGTTGGATTATTTGTTTTTTGCTATTGAGTTGTTGAGTTCCTGATGTATTTTGGATATTAACTGCTTATCAGATAGATGGTTTGCAAATATTTTCTCTCATTCTGTTGGTAGTCTTTTTATTTTGTTGATGATTTCCTTTACTAAACAGAAGCGTTCTAAGCATAAGATTTTTAGTTTGATGTAGTTCCACTTGTTTATTTCTATACATTAAAAATGAATTATCTGAAAAAGAAGTAAAGAAAACAATACTATTTACAATAACATCAAAAAATAAAAGACTTTAGATCAAGACATTGGTGAAAGAAATTGAAGAAGAAACAGATAAATAGAAAGATATCCCTGTTCATGGATTAGAAGAATTAATATTATTAAAATGTCCATACTACCTAAGGCCATCTTTAGATTCAGCACAATTCTTTTTTTTTTTAATATAAATTTATTTATTTATTTATTTATTTGGCTGTGTTGGGTCTTCGTTGCTGTGCGCGGGGTTTCTCTAGTTGCGGTGAGCGGGGGCCACTCTCCGTTGCAGTGCGTGGGCTTCTCATTGCGGTGGCTTTTCTTGTTGTGGAGCACAAGCTCTAAGCACCTAGGCTCAGTAGTTGTGGCTCACGGGCTCTAGAGTGCAGGCTCAGTAGTTGTGGCACATGAGCTTAGTTGCTGCACAGCATGTGGGACTTACCAGACCAGGGTTTGAACCCATGTCCCCGGCATTGGCAGGTGGATTCTTAACCACTGTGCCACCAGGGAAGTCCCTCAGCACAATTCTTATCAAGACCCCAATGACATTTTTTACAGAAATAGAAAAAAAATCCTAAAATTAGTTCACAACCACCAAAGACCCCAAATAGCCACAGCACTTCTTAGAAATAAGAACAAAGCTGGAAGCACCACACCTCCTGATTTCAAAGTACATTACAGAGCTGTAGGAGTCAAAACAGTATGGTACTGGCATAAATACAGACACATAGTCAATGGAACAGAAGAGAGAGTTGAGAAATAAACCCATTCATATATGGTTAACTAATATTTGACAAGGAAGCCAGAATACTCAATGGACAAAAGGCAGTCTCTTCAATAAATGGTGCTGGGAAAATTGGATATTCATATGTAAAAGAATGAAACTAGACCCATATCTTACATCAGGCACAAAAAATAACTCAAAATGGGTTAAAGACTTAAATGCAAGACCTAAAACTATAAAACTCCTAGAAGAAAACACCTAAAGCACAAGCAACAAAAGGAAAAATAAATAGATGCTCTCCTTTTTAAACATAGAGTTGATTTGTTCATTGATTAAAAATCATTTTCCTTGTTAAACTGCCAGAAGATTGCAGAAAAAGTTGCAGTCAGTATGAGTGGGCTGTTAAGAAGAACTCAGACCTTGGAGTCCTATACTCCTCCCACCTTCACCTCCTTCTTGCCAAAGAAGATACAGAAAACTGAGCTGTGTTGTGCCCACAGGGCAGAGACTACTAAATTTGGTGAAATCAAACCTTATTTGTAAAGCAGCAAAAGGATCAATTTCTTAAAAATTTCTTAAAAAGTGCTTTCAGATGAAAGATGGTCTGGGGGTGGGGTGTAAGCAAAGGCAGTTTGCACATCGTTTGGCCCAGCAGTTCCACTTCTGTGATATTTTATATAATAAAAACTTAATAGTGGCTACCTTACAAGAATGAGATGGAGAAGGGACTTTTCCTTTTCACTTCATAGTCTCCTATTTTGTTTGAGTTCTTTATTAAGAGTATGATTCACTATTTTATTATTTAAAGTTTTTAAAGTCAAGGACAAAAGTAGACATTCCCCAAAGTGCCCAGCACAGTTCTGGGTACATAGTGGGCAGCAGACAGTGTCCCAGAGCCTGATCCCCTGGGAGAAATAACCTTCCCCTTGTGATGTTAGTAGGCAAGTTGTTCCAATCCTACCTTCACCTAAAAACAGTCATATGATCATGTATAGAGCAAAGAATGCAGATTGGGTTTTAATCCCAGGGTCATTAGTATTGGTAATGAGTTACTTATTTTTAGAATCACTTATCCTCTTGACCCTTAATTTGTGGTGCTATTTCTATTTGACTGTTAAGGAATGGCTGTGAGAGGATGGTAAGCGGGATAAATATTATTAACCTGAACTTGATCTTTCATTAGCCCCTTTGATATGCAGTGCTACTGAATTCAGAAGATACCTGTTTTGGTACGGTAATTTCTGCAGCAGAGGGAATTGCTGAAATTTACATTTGCTTTGTATTTAACTATCTGTAGGAAATGACTTTAGATTCTTCTGCCTAGGAAAATGGCAGAGTATTAATATTGTGTAATTATCCTCTCTTTTCTGTTCCCAGATCATTTGTCCCTGAAAAGGATTCAGTTAGAGTGAAAAAGACCCCTCTTTATGTTTATCTCCTTGGCAAGTTATAAATTAGTATTGCTCTATTACCTTCTCATAAAAATACAGCTGATTGTTATTAAACTTGAAAATACACTTCTTAACTTAGAGGGTGACTGTGCTATTCTTGGTCATAATTATGACTTTTTAAAAAAGGGTTTATAAACTTTCCCTTAAATATGGCCATGAATTTGTATTAACCAAAAAAAGAGTAAGTAATGTAGAGATTCTACATGCAGAGATTCATACCCTACATGCAGAGATTGGGAAAGAATGAAGTACATCAAAGCCTTAGTGATACTGTGAGGCAGCTAATTCATTTGCAGGGACTCTCTACCTTCCTCTCCACAGTGCATTGTTTGACTATTTCTGTCATTTATTCCCTTTGCCAAATGGTTAGTTCCCTCTACATCTGCAGCAGAAGACAATGAATGTACTGTGGCCTGGGTAGAAAATGTTTATCTGCACCACAGTGTACAATATGTGAACAATTATTGTGGTTAAGAGTGAATGCCTGGTTTTTAGTAGAATTAGAACCGAAGTCATTATGAAAGAAGAAGCAAGCATAGTCACTAGATTATCTTTACTTCCCAGTCTCTTCTCCTTGTCTACTTATCGTAATTAAATTTACTTGAAATTTTCAGAAGAAAAAGAAACAGCATCACAATAATGCCAAAATTCAGAGGTTTCTACAGTGGAATGGTTCCTAAGAAACTATTAGAGATAGAAGAAAAAATTTGAAAAATTAGGAGATTATAACATTTTCACAGCATGTTTCTGATTTTGATTTGCCTCTAATTAAAGATGCACCAAGGGGCTTCCCTGGTGGCGCGGTGGTTGAGAGTCCGCCTGCTGATGCAGGGGACACGGGTTCGTGCCCTGGTCTGGGAAGATCCCACATGCCGCGGAGCGGCTGGGCCCGTGAGCCATGGCCGCTGAGCCTGCGCGTCCGGAGCCTGTGCTCTGCAACGGGAGAGGCCACGGCAGTGAGAAGCCCGCGTACCGCAAAAAAAAAAAAAAAAAAGATGCACCGAGAGCAAGGTGGCAATTGTGTGGCAGATTCCCTTTCTAGGACATCAGAGTGATTTAAGTGTATCCACCAGGATAGAGTTCCAGCAACAGGACAGTTCATAGAATGAAAATAGATGATGGATTAGAGAGAGTGTGTCTGTGTGTGTGTGTGTGTGTGTTGGGCAGGGAGTGGTGGTTGGGGGGGGAGACAGCTTTGTGATTATTTCATAATATTCCTAAAGTTACTTTATTGAATGCTAAGTCTTTTTATAAGACTGTTTTATTTTGTTGCAGTCATTGTCTAGGATTTAGAGTTTCTCCCTGTGGCATAAACTTTTTTATTTTTTCCTACACACAAATTGTGGCAACTTTTCTGGTGCCCCATTCTCTTTGTGATATTTGATTTTCCAGTGCTCCATTTGGAAAGATTCTGGATATTAGTCTAAGTAGTTCAAATTTTAACACTGACACTATATATAGCTTTAGGGAGGTTGGCTTAGATGAAATTAATCTATTTCTTCCCTGTGGAAAGTGAAGAGTGTGACTGCAAGTATTTTGAACCTCAGTCCAGCGTTTTGTGCTCTGTTGACCACATCACTGATTGCTGAGCATCTAGATACTTGGAAGCCCTGGCACCTGAGTGCTAATTGAGGCCTTTAGGTGTCTTTCCAATAAATTTGAGATAAAGCTGTTCTCACAATAAATTGAACTTTCAACCACTAATCAGTGACCATTTTCATGGAAACATTGAGTAATTGTCTTGCATTTAGAGTATACCTCACTGACCTATATACACTACCAAGTGTAAAATAGTTAGCTAGTGGGAAGCTGCTGCATAGCACAGGGAGATCAGCTCGGTGCTTTGTGACCACCTAGAGGGGTGGGATAGGGAGGGTGGGAGGAAAGCTCAAGAGGGAGGGGATATGGGGATATATGTATACATATAGCTGATTCACTTTGTTGTACAGCAGAAACTAACACAACATTGTAAAGCAATTATACTTCAATAAAGGTGTATAAAAAATGTATTGCAAAAAAAAAAGTATACCATGTGCCATCAAGTCACAGGGGAGGCTCTCTTTGTCTAGATGTCAGCCTTAGATAGTCATCAGACTTCCAGAGTACTGATTTCCATATCATGTGGCAAGATATTCATTCTAAAATTTGCTCCCCCAAGTTATTCAGATATGTCATAATATGTATTTGAAACTGTGAAAAGGTTCCAACTGTCCAAACTGCCTTTCTTTGCCCATATGTGATTTTGAGAAAGTGGGGAAGTCTCAAACCAGCAGGGAATTTACTCAGTAGTCTATGATGAATTCTCTATGGCTCTTGTGTTTTCAGTATTATATCACGGAAAGCTGTAAATTAAAACATGCAACTGTGATGCTGAAAATTAGAAAGGCAAACAATTTGAAACTTCATGGGCACTCAAAATGAGCAAATGGTTAGGTTTCTGAGAAACGGATTCTTACATCAAACACGTAAATGAACAGTTTTCAACCTATGTTAGCAGTATTTCTGAAGGAAAGAGGAAAAGTGGCTCTTTCAAGGCCCCTTCTAAACTCCTTCAGTGTATATCCATACAGATCCCTTTGGGAGGCCAACTGTATGGTTAAGTATACTAAGTAGTCTATTTTCAGAGGCGAAAATAATATTTAGTAAGCTCAAGAAGAAAAAATGTTTGGCTGTTTCTTTAACAGAAGCAAATTCATATTGATGAACAGATAAGGTGGCTAAGGAAGTCCTAGCTGTCTCAACTGTTGGGCTGCAGCCCAGATCCCCGCCTGTCCTGTCAGTGAGCCCGTCAGGAAGCTGCTATCAGGGTTGACCGCTAACAGCGCAAACTGTCTCCCTCTCTGGGAATTGCTGTTGGCACAACAAGAGTTATCTTACCCCTGAAGGAGGCTTTCCTTCTTCACCCAATGACTGACTGATAAGAGGATACAGAAGGAGGCCCCTTGCTCAAGCAGTCACACTGCAGTTAGACTCTGAGACCACATCAAGCTTAACCTCTTCTGCTCTAACTCTTTCCCTCACTCCCATTTGCCCAAGGGTGCTCCCTCAGTAAGCTCTGTGCACCTGAACCTGCCTCTGGGCACCCCAACCCAAGGGAAAGGTGAATGCTGCATTTCATCCACTATACTGTTACATTGCTAGTATCAAATGTTAGAGACACCAGAAGTGACTAGAAAGCTGTCCTTTGCTTAGCTCTAGTCATCATACTAAACTGACAAAATGATAAAAACAATGAATGCTTTCTGACAAGTATGTCCTAATTCTTAAAGATGAGGCTCAGTGAAAGAGAAAGCCACAGATAGTGACTTTAAAATACTGATATATGGGTCATTAAATTTCCTTTTTGTTTGTTTGTTTTTTGCGGTACGCGGGCCTCTCACTGTTGTGGCCTCTCCCGTTGCGGAGCACAGGCTCTGGACGTGCAGGCCAGTGGCCATGGCTCATGGGCCCAGCCACTCCGCGGCTTGTGGGATCTTCCCGGACCGGGGCACGAACCCGTGTGCCCTGAATTGGCAGGAGGACTCTCAACCACTGCACCACCAGGGAAGCCCTAAATTTCCATTTTTTGACATTTAAAGACATTTGCTTATTTTGAAAGCCATAAAGCTATATTTTTAACATAGGTATAGATAAGCAGTGCAGAGATAGAGATTAAATGCATAGTCATTGCATTCCGAAGTTTTAAAGAATGTAAAAGTATTTCTTACATCTTTTAGGGATGCCTGTGTCTTTCTAAATTATAAATTGGAAGGAGTGCAGAAAGGGGAACCCTGGTAGAAACGATAAAATCTTTCTAAGAAATTTTAAGGAAGCTTGGAATTAAGATTCACGAATATCCTTTGTTACCAGATATCATTACTACCTTCTAGGGTTTAATTTGCGTATACATTTATTGAAGCATAGCATCTAACTAATATGCATTTCCCCCCAGAGAGTAATTATTCAGGCAAATCTTTAATTAGGTCAATGCAAAATAAATATTCATACATCTAATTTTGAATTATTTGCACCTCCTGTTACAATTTTTAAATGCTAAATGCTCATCATAATATCAATTCCTTTTTGTCTCCTGGCTTTATCAAGCCAAGCTCATCATTTTGTTCCATCAGCATCCTGCGCACATGGGACAGGGTTTCAATATTTATTTTTTTGTTAAGATATATCGTATTTATGTTTTAAGTTTGATAAAGGTACTCAATAAGATTGTATTTTTAATTTTTTTTAATGACAATGCATTTGGGGTGAAATCGATCACTTTCTTCCCATGTAGGGAGATGTATAGTGGTTACAAGATATATAGTGGTTACAGTTAGCAGGACAGTTATTATGGGGCAAAGTGGTGCATTGCTGTTTTTAATTTTCCTCACTTCTCATATAGCAAATAAACATTAATTCCTTATTTTGTTTCTTGTGTGGAAAACCCTTGAGCAGTTTGTGCTTGTTATAATGGCACATATTATCTAACCCTCATTAGTAGAAACACAAAAATGTGTTTAGAAAAGGAGTTTACATTTCTGGTTCCTCAGCAAGCTCATGAGAGTAACTTACAAAATTCTACCTCAAGAACCGACAGCACCAAATTTGATTATAGGGAGTTAAGTAACTGACCTCAGGTAGTTATCCTAAAACCTGAAACCTGTCGAGAGCTATAACTGACCCAGTGAGCAAGCTGAAATATTTTCCTTAATCTTGATATAAATTTTATGTTAACAAGCAGTCCTCTTCAAGACTACCTCTACTAACTGGGTCAGAAAGGCAAAAATCTTCCATGTTAGAGATTACTTTTTATTTTTATTTTTTCTAGTTAGTTTTTTGTTTTGTTTTGTTTGCTTTGCTAAATTAGAACTTTGTTAAATGTCCAGATAATGTTAAATGTTCAAATAGGGAGAAGTCACCTATTTGGCTGTCCTATAATTTATAATATCAGGTGAATGATTCACCAGATCTTTTCCTGAGGATAGATTTTAATAAAGGGATAAGGGATCAAAAGGAGGTTTTGCATGGATTTGGTTGTGTGGGATGGGGAGGACTAATAATTAGAGATAAGTAGCAAGTTATTTGAGATATTTCCCCTATTTCACAGTCTTGCCTACATAGGTTTGTTTGCATTAGCTGTTTTGTCAGACAGGAATAATGCATATACTCCCTCTAAGTCAAGTGTTAGAGCATTAGCCATCTACAATCCTAAACGAAGGGCACTGACCATGCAGTTATCTTTTGCAGTGCTAGTGCACAATGTTTTGCCTTCTAATTTGGAAGTAAGTCACATATAACACAGATTATTCATTTGTTGCATTTGATATCATGTAGCAGAATCAGTTTAAGAAATCATTGGAAAAGTAACTGAAGTATGCACACATTTTATGATGTTTATGGCTGTGCTAAAGATCATGGGAAAAGAGCAGTGTTTAAAATGTCTTTGGAGACAAATATTGGCTTCTGGATTTAATTACAATTTAGTTCTAGATTCAAGAACAGTGTATTTTTATGGTGAAAACCACCATTTCACCATGTAAGGCTTCTTATGTCAGCTTTGTGGTTGTATAACAAATGTGTGTGCTATAAATGAAATTTTGAACAGGAATTTGGTGATCTCATACATTCCTTTATTCATTTTTTCATTAAGCAAATATTTGTTGAGTGCCTACTCATTGCTCTTCACTGTGCTCAATTCTGGGAACGTTGAGGTGAAAAGGAGAGCAGATCCCTCCCCTAATAAAACTTAAGGCCTATTAGGGGAGACAAATAAACAGGAAACTAAACAAGATAAGTATAAATCTTGAAAATACAGTGAAGGGAGCTGAGGAGGTGATGTGATAGGAAGGAATGGGCAGAGGTAACTTTAAGTAAGTTGCTTAGTAAGGAGCCTGCCGTGGGTGGTGGTCGGTGTTTCTGAGGAAGGACCAGAAGCCCTTGCTCACTGGTGCACACTGAGAAGTACTGTGAACACTGTAGCACAAGGCCAGAAAGGTAGGCAGGGCCCACATCTCGTGAGGTATTATAGACAAATGGGAGGGTTTTATTGTAAGAGAAGTGGAAAATCATTCATAGTTTTCTAAACAGGGAAGCAATATGATCTAATTAATGTTTTTAAGAGATCTCTCTGGATTTCTCTGGAGAATTAGAATAGGAGAACAAGGCTGGAAGCTGGGAGATCAGTTAGGCTGCTGAGATGCTTGCAGGTGAAGGTGGTAACAGTGGAAATAAGTAACAACTGATAGCTTATGGACAATTTTTGGAGATAGAACCAGTAGAACCTGCTGCTTTTAAAAGACAGAAGAAGAAGAAGAATTAAGGATATCTTCGTTTTTTTTTTTTTTTTTTAATTTGAGCAAACTAGGTGAGAGACAGTGTCATTTATTGAGATGGTGGAGACTAGCCTGAGGAGGTAGTATCAAGGTGGGAATCAAGACTTATGTTCGGCTGTGCTGAGGTTAAAATTCATGTTAGACATCTGATATGGAGATGTCAGGTACACAGCTGAATTGGTCTATAGCATAGATAATAGATCAGAGTTAAAAATACCTATGCTGAAATTTTCAGTGACAGTTAAAGGCCAGGGATGAGATAAGTTTGCTTCAAGAAGACAGCATAGATTGAAAAAATCTGGACAGTCCAGGAATGATTATCAGGGAACTTCATTGGTTGGAGGTCAGGTAGAGGCGAAAGAACAAGGAAATAAGACCAAGGAGTCACTGAGAAAGTAGGATAAGAACGAGCAGAGTGTAGTAACATGGAGACCAACAGAATAGAATGTTTTGAGAAGGAGAGAGGAGGTCAGCTGTGGCTAAAAAGTGAATCTAGAGACGTTGTCATTGAATTTAGCAACACAGGGTTTTGTAGGTGACCTTGATGAGGAGTTTCAGAAGCATGGTAGACAGACATCAGACTGAAGTGTACTGAAGCATGATTGGTAGGAGAAAAAGAGGGTAGAAAGAAAGTTAAGCCAAATCTTTTAAGGGCTTTTGCTTTGAAATGGGGAGAAGAAAATGGTGGCTGGAGAGAATATGAGGTCAAAGGAAATGTATATTTCTTAAAGATATAAAACTCTTAACCATGTTTTTGAATACTGAGTAGAGTGACTTAATAGAAAGGAGAAATTCATGTTATAAGACAAAGATAATATCTTGCAAGAGCAAAATCCCAGAGGAGACAAGGGAAGGTGGGATACGGAACACAAGTGGAGAAGTTGGCCTTTAGTAAGAGAAGGAACTCCTTCCTCCTCCTTTATGACAGGAGGGAAGGCAGAGAGGATGCATACAGATGTAGGCAGGTTTGTAGATTCAGTGATAGGAAGATGAGGAATCCTCATCTAATAGTGTCTGTTTTCTCAATAAAGTAAAAGGTATAATCATTAGCCAAGAATGAGTAAGGGAAGGAATTGAGACAGTTTAAGGGAGAAGAAAAGGTATTAAATAATCATTATAGAGTAGGAAATTGACTTTATTAGGAAACATAAAAGAATTTCCCGGCAATTTTGAGTGCCATGTGATATTAGCTGATGTGACTCTGATGTGCAACCAGTCAGCCCATTGTGTGATTTCTTCCAGCAACATTAGACGATCAGATACAGATATAGATAATGGCAGAAAACTGTGTTAAAACTGGGTCAGAGTTTTTCTGGGGTGGCTAAGAAGTCAGAATAAGGCAGCAACTGTAATGATGGATCATGGAATAAAAAGTAAGGAAATAAGTAAAAGCTACAAGGATGGTGATGAGCAGTGAAAAAGTAGAAGGATGAGTGACAGTGACTGTGAGGTAGTAGAATTTGTGAGTCGTGTGTCTGAGGAAATGAAAAGGGAGGAGGATGTAGTCAGAGTAAGATACTTGTGTACAAGATGAAGGAGGTAGAGTGGTTCCAGTTGAAAACTAGGACTAGGATATTAGGGGCAGCCTGAGAAGGCGAATAGGGAAAGGTTGTTAGAGGTGATGAAGTCAAGGAATTAAGACATCAGAGTATTAGATGGCACATTCACAGGATGTTGATGTCACCCAGAAGGATGACAGAGAAGATATCAATGTCGTCAGTGAATCACCCGTTTGAGAAACAAGATTGGTGAGAAGGTTTGATGTATGCCACATATTTGGGTGGCATAAGGAGTTAGGGTTTATAATGGGACTAACTGCATTACAAATGTGAAAAAAGGTCAAGAACTCTCATCCCCACCTCCTGACCCCAGGGCACACAGAGAGTAAAAGAAAATTAAAAAGCCTTCACTAGGGAAGGCTAGTTTAAAGAAAAAAAAAACAATGTGTTCCAATCTGGGTATAGCAAGGTAAAAGAAATATTTTAAGAAGAGATTCAGAGTTGAGGAAAGTTTGGTGATTATAGGTACAGGATTTTAGAGGACACATTAAAATGTTTAGAGGATGGGATGAATTGGGAGATGGGGATTGACATATATACACTAATATGTGTAAAGTAGATAACTAATAAGAACCTACTGTATAAAAAATAAATAAATAAATAATTTATAAAAGGCTTAGAGGAGTGTAGAGGAGTTTAGAGGAAAATTAGGAAATTTGCAAAGAGCCTCCTGGAGATGAAAGTCTGAGTGGTAATGAGTGATATGATCTGGGAGGTTTGCTTTCTGCTGGTGGCCAGGAGTGTGACACAATGAAATTAATCCTGAGAGCATCAGAGCGAAAGGAGGACCAGTCAGTTCTGTCCGGGTGCCTGAAAATTTCCCTGATGTAGAAGATGTGGTACTCCCTATGGGACTAGATGGTGATGCCAAGGCTCTGCAAGTACTGTTACCGGCTAAGGGCATGGGGGCGTCCTGCATACCTCCCTTAGTTTGCCTCAGTCTGGGTCCTGCTAAGTCTGGTGAGTCTTCTGAGACAGAAAGTGTGTCACTCTTATGCCAGCACATATGAACACTGTGCATGCTCAGAGTGGGTCAAAGTTCCCAACCCTGCCAAAGTGTGCTTCAAACCTGATTGCTGTGGAAAATTCCCTGTGCTCAGTGGCAGGGCAAGGAGTGAAGGGAATGAACTTTCATTGAGTATCTATCTGTGCCAGTTCTTGGCAACCTTGTCTCATTTATTATGAGTTCAGTCCACTTTTCTGCCCATTTTGTAAGCAACAGTTCCAATTCTACTATGATCAGTAAGGCTAGAGAGTGGGAAACAACTATTATAACTCATGTCATTATACTATCGTCTTTAAAACTACCTCATTTGAGGAAAAAAAGTACTAGCCAAGGGAGGCTACTTTATTATTATCCCATTACATTTAAGTAGAAATGATACTCCATTTAGAACTTAGACTTCTTGTGTCCTAATCTTTTTGAAGGTTGAAAAACAGTGGAGCATACAGTGAAGGTAAACTACATTATCCATGACAAAAATTAAACTGGCTAATAATTAAATATCATGTGTGCTATGCTATTCTTTTAGTATATGCTACAGTAAATGGTTGCAGTTTGAGGAGATATGAGGGATGTCATCATGAAAAAAAAAACTGTCTAGTTATTAAGGTACTTCAAAACGTGACATTTTCACCATGACCTTAAACTTGTAGACTAATAGATTTGGTCTTGTGATTATCCCAAATAACTGTTGAACAACTAATTTGAGGGAAGCTGTACCTGCAGTTACAGTATTAAATATGACATACCTCCTGACTTGAATGACCTTACCATCTAGTAAAAGGTACAATCAAGTGGCATTAACAACACCCTAACCATCTACATTGGAAGAGCAGGGAACCTAAACTTGGCAGGGCAGACCTCTCAGATGAATGGAGATCTAAGCATCAATAAATAATTTTCACAGAGACCTCTGCATGAAATCGGAATTTCAGTTTTTAAATATATTATTAAAATGGTTGTCTAGAAAATCAGACTTTTGGTGACATCTTAATTGGTAGCAAGTTAGCTATAAATAAGTTCAGTGTATTCAGTTGTTATCTGTATGGAAGAGATTAGATTTTAATTATTTAATTATTAAATTAATTATAAAATTTACTAAAATAAAAATTTTAAACATGGTACTGTTTCTCCTATCTTGTTTCAGTGGGTACATGTTTTCCCATATCTTCTGTAAATATAAGAAAAATAAATAAGTCAAATTTAAAAGTATATCTGAGAAGTTGCAAGATGTGATTCTGCAAAAACCTCAGGATAATAAAAATAAAAGAGAAAGTACTTTTAGCTTTGTCTTTGACCGTTGTGAACTGTGTTCATATTCCAGAATGTATTCAAATGACTTTAACTCACCTCACCTTTTATTTGGTATTTCTTCTTTAAGATTTAACTACTTTCAGGAATAGTAATGACTCATTCATCCAACAAATATTTATTTTTCCCCCTACTGTGTATAAAGTACCATATGAACTCTGACTGTGATGTCAAGATAAACCAGACAGGAGCCTCCAGCCATAGCATCTTACAAATACACCCTGACTGATTACAAGTTAAATATGGTCATCCCTCAGTATCCACAAGGGGGGTTGGTTCCAGGACACCCCAAACCACCCCAGGGTAGCAAAATCCATGGATGCTCAAGTTCCTCACATAAAATGATGTAGTGTGTGCCCACAACCTGTGCAATCCTCCCACATACTCTAAATCATCTCTGGATTACTTATAATACCTAGTACAATATAAAAGCTATGTATTGGGGACTTCCCTGCTGGCGCAGTGTTTAAGTATCCGCCTGCTAATGCAAGGGACACGGGTTCGAACCCTGGTCCGGGAAGATCCCACATGCTGTGGAGAAGCTGAGCCCGTGCGCCACAACTACTGAGCCTGCGCTCTAGAGCCCGCGAGCCACAGCTACTGAAGCCCACATGCCTAGAGCCTGTGCTCTGCAACAAGAGAAGCCACTGCAATGAGAAGCCCACGCACCGCAACAAAGAGTAGCCCTAGCTTTGCCGCAACTAGAGAAAGTTCACGCACGGCAATGAAGACCGAATGCGGCCAAAAACAAACAAATAAATAAATAAACATTTTTTTAAAAAAAAGCTATGTATTGATAAGTACCTAAAATACAATGTAAATGATATTTAAATAGTTGCTAGCAAATTCAAGTTTTGCTTTTGGGAACTTTCTGGATTTTTGAAAAAGTATTTTCAATCTGCAGTTTTTAAATCCAAGGATGCACAACCCAAGGATATGTAGGGCTGGATATACTACATGACAGGAAAAAAAGTGTTTTCCAAAATATTTGAGATAAGCAATTTATTGGCCACCTGGAGACCATCATGATCTTTTGTTCATCATCCAGGTTTTATTTGGACCAGATCTCACATGTATGTAACAGGAAAATTCCTTTTGGGTGCAGTTCACTAGCTGATATGAATAAAGCTTAAAGTAAACATACTTTTACATAAAAACTTTAAAAAGCCTCAGTAGCAACATGCTAACCCTCACTAATGCCAAAGCAACAATAATGTCTATTTCCATTTGAACTTTAAAAAACAGGAAATAAAGACCAATACTTTGTTTCATCACTTTTCCCATTTGTCCTTATCTAATCAAATCAAATAGAATGCTATCATTGTATTATATATGTATATATGTTTTAACTACTTTTGTAAATTCACTTTTTAATATAACATTTCATTTTTTGTAATTACTGAACAGAGTATATTTTCAGGTTTTTGTTTAACTTGCAAATCTTAGGAGTGTCCAATTCTTTTTCTTTCTTTTTTAAGTAAAAATAAAGTATAACCTTATCTGCTTTGCATATATGTGGCTTTAAAATAGGAGGAAGCAAAGTAAAAATCAAAGAAGGAGGAAAAGTGAAAAAAAAAATCAAGTATTTTTTAAACTATAAAGTGAAATATATACCTACTCCTTGAAATATATTCCTACTCCTTGGTGAATATTTCTGTGTACTTTGTAATTTCTTGTCCTATTTTATTTTTCCATTTATGATTTTCAATGTTTCTCTGAAAACTGATCGCCCTGTATGTCATTATTTCAGCAGATGCAATTCTTTTCTTTTTGCGTCCCCTCAAATGTATGGAGCACAGCTTGGGTGAGAGGCAGAGTTGGGTGGACAGAGCCATGTCTCTGTAGCTCTCTCGGTGAACTCCCGCCTTCAATCAGGGAACAAACATAAACATACCACTTGCAGATCGGGGCAAATTACCCTGGCACATTTCTCCTTTTTCTTTCTTTCTTTTGCTTCCTTCTCCTCGGGTTTTCTCCCTCTCCTTCTCCTTTCCTGTTATTTACTCCTTTTCCAGGTTCTTCTCTTTCTCAATCCTCTTCCAATGTGTGAGATGATGAGGATAGCTATTAGGATTTGGATGGTGAGTGAAACCCACTTTTCAAGCCCTTATTTTCCCCTCCACCAAAGTGCAGGAGGAGAGATAGTGGTTACAAAACTGACAACATTTATAATTTGGCCCTAAGTCATGAGATATATTAATACATTTCCAAACTGTCACTTTAGAACGTGATGTAGAGTTTCTTAATAAAAGATAAAGTTTGACATTTATTTGGCCAGAGTTGAGAATTTTGGTTTTCATGGTTGGCCAGAAATTTTCACTCCAAGAAGATATCTTTTAAGATTCTCTTATTGACGGACTGGAGCTTCTCTTTATGTCAGCTGGGAACATGCTTACTTAGTACAAGGCTTCTCTTATGAAATAAAATAAGTTGTTAAAGCTGTGTCCCCTTACACTTTGCCTACTGATAGCTGGAAAAGAACAAGAAATCATTCTCAGATGTTCACTTACATGGTGTCTAAAAAGCCAAAGGCCACCATGTAGCAGCTCCTCTAAATTACGAAGTCTAAGTAGACTTCTGAGAAAAACTTTTCGAGGTGTTTTATTTGACGCTGAATATATATATATACATATATATATATATATATGTATATATATATATTTGACACTGAATATATATAAATATATATATATTTTTTAACTGAAAGAGGAGCTGTCAAAGTCATAACAAGAGAAGCTTGCTTAACTGATAAAGTATGAGGATAAACTCTCCACTAGGATGTGCTTTGTAAACATCCTGATAAAATGCTGTTTGGTGCACTCATTAATTAATGCATACTTGGGTGGTTCTCTTCCATGGCCAACAGTCAGTCAATGATATAACATTTCCTACACATCTTCCCATGTCCTCAATCGAGATTGTCAATAACTGTGTCCCTTCCATATCAGTTCACAGATGGGAGGAAATAAAGTTCACCTGCTCCATAAAGTCAGTACAATGAGGGAATAAGCTTGTCATCCTTTTGCTCTCTTCGTTGGGTAGTAAAATCCCTCTGTGGTTTGTATTCATGTGAATGCCTTGCCAAGGGACTTTAAAGTAGACCCTTAAGATACTCTTAAGGTACATCTTAAGAGTGCTTTTTTCAACCCTTTAAAGGCACCTAGGAGAATGTTTTGTCGGTATGTTGCAGAAGTATTTCTCCTTAATATTTGAACACTAAGAACCAAAGTATTACTACTAAGCCACCTGGTGTCTATAACTTTGCTTAGCTATTCCAAGGAGATGAATATATATGCAGCTGTAGCAGGATTGTATTAAGTATGGCTCTTTTGGCCAGTACATTCCTTTCCAGTGTTGTACAAGTGCTGCCAGTTGTATGTCAGCTATCTTCTATTATTTTTAAAGCTTTCCTGAGAATAATTCAAATTAGCTTCCATTGTTAGCTTTCTTGTTTAAAAATAATTTATATTTCATTTGTGATATCTCCAAACAATATATTATTGTTAAAAGGGGGCATTTGTAAATGCCAGCTAGAGGAAAGCATAGTGCTATGTCTACACAAAGAATACCAGTTTATTGCTATGTTGTGAAATCTTGATTTAACCAACTGCTTTTTTGAAATACCAACAATTTCTAAAGAAATAATAATTTTAATGAATAGTAAACAATAGTTATAGATACAATTTTACCCATTACAGAAGATTTTTTTTAATTATTAATTTATTTATATTTTACTTTTGGCTGCATTGGGTCTTCATTGCTGCTTGCGGGCTTCCTCTAGTTGCAGTGAGCAGGGGGTACTCTTCGTTGCATCGCGCTGGCTTCTTATGGTGGTGGCTTCTCTTGCTGCAGAGCATGGGCTGTAAGTGTGCGGGCTTTAGTAGTTGTGGCTCATGGGCTCTAGAGCGCAGGCTCAGTAGTTGTGGCACACAGGCTTAGTTGCTCTACGGCATGTGGGATCTTCCCGGACCAGGGCTCGAACCTGTGTCCCCTGCATTGGCAGGTGGATTCTTAACCACCGTGCCACCAGGGAAGCCCCCCATTACAGAAGATTTTATAAGCACTAACATTTAGGAACAAAAAAAATATGTTTAAAAACTGGAAGCCTGATAAAAATGAAAGAAACATGGGCACTGGAATCACACATAGTTGGGTTCAAATTCTAGATAAGAACTTGCCTTCACTGACAAGGGAATGAGAATTGTAACTTAGCTTATGTAAATAGACTCATTTCCAATATTGACACTCATCTGTAGATACAGATAGGCAAGCAAGGCTTGTTAAGGCTTGAGGAAAACCAGCTGGTAACAGTGTCACCAAACTCACCTGACAAATGAAATCACTACAATTTATCTTTTTTCACTGTAGCATTGTTGCAATGGCAACATGGTTGCATTAATTGTTATACATCTATCTGTGGACTATTAATGCAGTTATAGCAAAGAATATGGTATATTTACATGTATTATCATAGAAAGGGAAACATAATATATTCTTAAACAGAAGAAAATAAATTTTAGAATACTATAAAGTATTATTGTATTTTTTGTTAACAAAATACAAACATATTCATATTTACAAGTAAATACTCAATAAAAAATCTGGAGCAGTGTATATGGAGCTCTTACAGTGGTCTCTTCTGTGGAGGGCAGTGGATGGGGAAGGGGATTGTGGTGGGGTGCTGCGTGAAGGGAGCCCTCCTGTTATATTCTGTACAATTCTATATTACTGAGATTTGTTTCTGTTTTTTGTTTGTTTATTTTATGCAAGGCTTTATTTTAGTTGCAATACAGGAAGCAAAACAGAAACAAAGTCGATAGCTCCCATGTCATAGTTCAGTGTCAAGGAACAGAGATTCTTAATATAAACTCATGTAAGTGGAAATGGGAGTGCTAGTGTTCATTATTCTTTTTTTCTTTTTAATTAATTTTTTCATTGGAGTAGAGTTGATTTACACTGTTGTGTTAGTTTCTGCTGTACAGCAAAGTGAGTCAGTTATACATATACATATATCCGCTCCTTTTTATATTCTATTCCCATATAGGTCATTACAGAGTATTGAATAGAGTTCCCAATGCTATACAGTAGGTTCTTATTAGTTACCTATTTTATATATAGTAGTATGTATATGTTGAATTTGTTTTTAAGGTAAAGATATATTCATATGTTGCTTCTGGAAGTGAAATATAAGGAATATAATTTTAAATCACCAAAACCAGTAAGTTTATTAAATCACTATAGAATTTTTTAAAAACAAACTAAAGTTCTTGAGATACTATATACATTTACCTACAGGATCCTACAAAATTTTGCTTCTTTCTAGCCTACTTTACTTTCCTAATCCCAGAAAGACATATTTTTGAGAAGAAAAGGAACATTTCTTACTCAGTCCACTGATTGGGAGCCCACAGTGAGCCTGAATTACTCACAATGCAGTCAAGTTATTACCTACCAGAAACTGACACCACATGGATGTGTATAATAGGACCCAAAAGAATGATTTAGAAAACTATCATAGGATGTCATAAATACCTGGAGGGGTGGGACAGGGACATCTTCTGTGAGGAAGGCAAGCTTGACTACCTAGAGTGAGAAGCCAGAATCAGGCATTTGAAGAAAGACACATTCTAATGGGCAAAGACAGAGGTAGCATTTAAGGCATATTCAGGGGGCAGAGATCAAGACAGATGAAATGCAAAATTGATGAAGCATTTTGGAGACGCTAAGGGGAAAAGAAGCAAGTTGTAGAGAACTGTGAATGGGCTTGTAAACCAAATGTAGAATTAGAAATGCCAAAGGAGGTGACAAGTGGCCAAAAAATAGATGCAGTACACTGAAGTGACAGAGCAAGTTTGGGGTAGAATAGAGAATGACAACTGTATGCATTAGGTTTTGAAAACGAAAGTGTAATATACTAGAAGGATTAGAGCTGAGCAAACCAAGAACTATACTCTACCCCCTCTTGACTTTTCTGGGTGTATCTGTGTCATTGTTTCCTTTCTCTCTGCAGATGAGCTTACAGGGACTCTCAGTTCACACTGCCGTAGATTATCACTCCCCCAGCTCCCACTCTGCTTGGTGTAGTCCCGTACACAGAAGTACTGGACTCCCTCTCACCCAAATCTCTCATCGCAGAGAGGGATAAATCTGATTAGCGAAGCTTGCTTCTAGAACCCATCCGATAATCCTCCAGTGAGGAGTAGTGAGCAGCTGCATTGTGCAATCATGACTCCTGTGCGTTAACCCCAATGCAGCAATGCAGTTCTCAGAGAAAGTGGGGGGTTGAGTGTGAACCAGATACTTTCTCCATCTATTAACTATATAACTATTAACTATATAATAGCCATTGTAGATATTTCCCTTTTGGAACAATGATTAATAAAAGTATTGCTAAGAAATATTTTGTGACAAAGCATTGGTCCCATGCCACTGCTCACACCAGTTCATTATCAATACTAACAATTTTTATTTTATGGGCTCTTTTGGTCTGAGAGAAAATAAACAGGGATTTTAGTCAAAAGGAAAACAGAGAGACTTCTGTCTAATCAAGACCTTGAAACCAATCTTGGGAGGGTTTTTTTTTTTCCAGTTTTCTAATGGAGCCTATGTCTTTAGCCATTGCTTTCTGCATCTTAATCTACTTCAATGTTGTAATCAGCTAATATCTACAGGCTTTGATTGATCTTTGCTGCCCCTATTTTACAAATGGAAAACAGAAGCACTTAAATTGTCTCAAAGCTACGTGAGACTGAGAAAAATGGACTCGAATCAATAAGCACATAACTTTAAGTACTAGAAAAGGCTCTAATACTAGAAAGAATGCCTAGGAGAGACAAGAAGCTATAAACCATGATAAGTAAACAATATAAAAAGTTAATAATTGTGAAAGACAGCTAATGAATGGGTGAATTGGACAGCAACCCTATGATTAACTGGCGAGTCACTTGTATAATGATAAATATTATAAGTTCAGACGAAGGTGATATCCAGTGTGACTGGAGGTGTTCAACAATTTATGCATTCCCATGTAGGGATATTCTCCTTAAATTGAGCAATTAAGACAGAATTTCTTGTAAAAAGGAAAATACCTACTATTTATAGACAGTCTCGTAAAGGAGAATGGAATTACAAGAAGACTAAGTAAATAAAATCAAAACTAGGATGTAATTGATTTGAAGTAACACATGAATGGTATACACAATGAGGGCTAAGACAAAGTAAGGACCAAAATGGGTCACAGCAACTCAAAGTTATAAGGAAGCAAGAACTATAATTAATCAGAAGCTGCACAGAATGAAAGGTAAAAATTAGTGAATTTGAGGTGGGAAGCCCAAGTAGGCAGATTGATAGAAGGAATCCATAGAATGGAACTGAATATGTTAAAAACTGAAGATCATTCCTTGTGTTTATGATTGTCAGATCCATAGATACTCACTTGTTTCCAGAACTGTCTTCCAGTTTCTAATTGTGAGACCAGGCTTGTGATATCTCTTGATTGTGAACTTCCATATGATTCCCCTCACATTTATAACATCACATATGTCTTTACAATGACTCTTGTCCTGGCCTGGCTTGAGTCTCTGTTCTTTATAACTGGAAGGGCCAAAGTAGAATAATAAATAAATACAGTCAGTTTCTTGGGTTGGGCTGCACAACAAAATACCATAGACTTGGTGGTGTAAACAACAGAAATTTATTTTTTCACAGCTCTGGATGCTGGAAGTCTGAGATCAGGGTACCAGCACAGTCAGGTTCTGGTGAGAACTCTCTTGTTGGCTTGCAGAGGACCTTCTCACTGTGTCCTCACATGGTGGAGAGAGAGCAAACTCTGGTATTTCATCTGATAAGGGCACTAACCCATCATGAAGGCCTAACTGCCATGACTTGGTCTAACCCTAATTACCTCCCAAAGGCCCCAGTCTCCAAATATCATCACATTGTGTAGTTAGAGCTTCGATGTGTAAATTTGCGGGGGACATAATTCAGTGTATAGCAATCAGAAAAAAGGTAAAGAAGGCATTCATTCAAAGCCTGGGTGACTGGAAGAATATTCGTATTGGTAATAAATATGATGAAAGTAAAATAATGAGCCTGTTTAGGTGAACCCAATTTTAGATATGTTTTAGTTATGTTAACTTCGAGGTGACCAAAAGCAGTGAAATATAAATGCTTAGTAAATCTGGAAACTTTATTCATGATGTGTCAAGATATGTTTGTTTTACTTATTTTACCAAGCATTCATTAGGACTTCTAAATCTGAGAACCTAAAACTTCCCTTAGTTTTAGGACATTTTGTTCTATTATTGCTTTACATTGCTTTATTCTTTTATTCTCTCTTTCTGGAAGACCTGTTATCAAATATTAGAATCAGTCCTCCACATTGTTTGGCTTTTCTTTCATTCTCTCTACATCTTTGTATTGTTAACTGCTTAAGTGAGAATTCCTTGTCTATTGTAATTTGTTCTTCAGCTGTAATTTACTCCTATTTAGCTCATCCATTGCCATTTATTTACTTATTTATTTGCCATGCTGCATGGTTTGTAGGATCTTAGTTCCCCGACCAGGGATCCCAAACCGTGCCCCCTGCAATGGAAGCACAGAGTCCTAACCACTGGACAACCAGGGAATTCCCTCATCTGTTGCTATTTAGATTCACTTTGTTATACAGCAGAAACTAACACACCGCTGTAAAGCAATTATACTCCAGTAAAGATGTTAAAAATTTTTTTAAATAAGAAAATAAATAAAAACCATTATTCTCAATGGAAAAAAAAGTCAATGATCATTTTTGTCATTTCTGTGAAAACTAATTGACTCTTTGTTGTGAATGTTATAGGTTCTTATTTCCCTGATGACATTAATTATACTTAATCTAAATTCTTGAGCAGTTTCTTCTGTTAACTTTGTTTCCATGTATATTAATATGTATTACCTGTTTTTCATGGCATTGGTTTTCCTCAAATGTCTCTGCCCTCACCTTTGTAATTGAGATTCCTTGTTAGCTCAAGAAAACATCTAGTGAAGTGGTTAAGAGTATGAAATCCAGAGCCCTAGGGCCTGGAGTGTGATTAATGACTTCACATTTATATGCCTCAGTTTCCTCACCTATAAAGTGAAGGCGTGGGACTTCCCTCGTGGTCCAGTGGTTAAGACTCCGTGCTCCAGGCTTCCCTGGTGGCGCAGTGGGTGGGAATCTGCCTGCCAATTCAGGTGACACGGGTTCAATCCCTGGCCCGGGAAGATTCCCACATGCTGCGGAGCAACTGGGCCCGTGTCTCACGACTACTGAGCCTGTGCTCTAGAGCCCGTGCTCTGCAACAGGAGAGGCCACGACAATGAGAAGCCTGTGCACCACTCGCTGCAGCGGGAGAAAGCCCGCACACAGAGCAAAGACCCAACACAGCCAAAAATAAAAACAAATTAAAAAAAAAAAAAAAAAAGACCCCGTGCTCCCAGTGCAGGGGACCCGGATTCGATCCCTGGTCAGGGAGCTAGATCCCACATGCTCCAACTAAGAGCCCGCTTTGCAACTAAAAGAGCCCACATGCAGTAGCAAAGATCCTGCGTGCTGCAGCTAAGACCCAGCACAGCCAAATAAATAAATAAATAAATAAATAAAATATTTAAAAAAAATAAAATGAAGGCAGTTATACCCCGACCTCACAGGGTTTTGTGAGAATTAAATGTCTAACGTATGCCAAGTTTGGGAATGCAGCCTACCATATTACCCATCCCTAGCACTTAATAAGTATTAGCTTTTAATGTTATGAGAGTAATGAAGTGTTTGTTATTAATGAATACTAGCTGTTAATATTACGTGAATGCTGAAGTGTTTTACTGCAGCCAGACCCCAGCGATTGTAAGAGGCTAGGCTGTGTTGCTGGGGGAGTATACCAATTTGTCTGCTGGGTCTGGGGGCTCTCTGTTCCTAGTGAATGTAGTCAGTCACCTGGGGCACTTACTTCTCCAAGGGGATGGGTGGGGTCTGGAGATATGGCTGGGTGAGCATGGTAACTCTTTCTCTCTCCAAGTGTGTGTAGAGGTGGAGGGCTACCAGCTACTCCAGTTTGACATGACAGCTCTTCACCCTATTGGGAGTGTGTCTGCCTATGGATCTCTATATTCTGTCCTTTGTAGGGATTTATGATGAGAAAGTGAAGTGCAGCCTATTCTCTGACCCACTTCTTGAGCAGATCCTCAATGATTGCTTCTAATGTGAATTGCATAATCCTATTTGACAAACAATTCTGTAATTATTTTTTCTTTTTTTTAATTTGTTTTTTTAAATAGCAGGTTCTTATTAGTTATCCATTTTATACATATACGTGTATATATGTCAATCCCAATCTCCCAGTTCATCACACCAACACCCCTCCCCCCCACTACTTTCCCCCTTGGTGTCCATAGGTTTGTTCTCTACATCTGTGTGTCAATTTCTGCCCTGCAAACCAGTTCATCTGTACCGTTTTTCTCCTTTCCACATTTATGTGTTAATATACGATATATTTGCTTTTCTCTTTCTGACTTATTTCACTCTGTATGACAGTCTCTAGATCCATCCACGTCTCTACAAATGACTCAATTTCGTTCCTTTTTATGGCTGAGTAATATTCCATTATATATATATACCACATCTTCTTTATCCATTTGTCTGTCAATGGGCATTTAGGTTGCTTCCATGACCTGGCTATTAGTGCTGCAATGAACATTGGGGTGCAAGTGTCTTTTTGAATTATGGTTTTCTCTGGGTATATGCCCAGTAGTGGGATTGCTGGGTCATATGGTAGTTCTATTTTTCGTTTTTTAAGGAACCTCCATACTGTTCTCCATAGTGGCTGTATCAATTTACATTCCCACCAACAGTGCAGGAGGGTTCCCTTTTCTCCACACCCTCTCCAGCATTTGTTGTTTGTAGATTTTCCAATGATGCCCATTCTAACTGATGTGAGATGATACCTCACTGTAGTTTTGATTTGCATTTCTCTGATAATTAGTGATGTTGAGCAGCTTTTCATGTGCTTCTTGGCCATCTGTATGTCTTCTTTGGAGAAATGTCGATTTAGGTCTTCTGCCCATTTTTGGATTGGGCTGTTTGTTTTTTTAGTATTCAGCCGCATGAGCTGTGTATATATTTTGGAGATTAATCCTTTGTCCATTGATTCATTTGCAAATATTTTCTCCCATTCTGAGAGTTGTCTTTTAGTCTTGTTTTTAGTTTCCTTTGCTTTGCAAAAGGTTTTAAGTTTCATTAGGTCCCATTTGTGTATTTTTGTTTTTATTTCTGTTACTCTAGGAGGTGAATCAAAAAAGATCTTGCTGTGATTTATGTCAAAGAGTGTTCTTCCTATGTTTTCCTCTAAAAGTTTTATAGTGTCCAGTCTTACATTTGGGCCGCTAATCCATTTTGAGTCTATTTTTGTGTATGGTGTTAGGGAGTGTGCTAATTTCATTCTTTTACATGTAGCTGTCCAGTTTTCCCAGCACCACTTATTGAAGAGACTGACTTTTCTCCATTGTATATCTTTGCCTCCTTTGTCATAGATTAGTTGACCATAGGTGTGTGGGTTTATCTCTAGGCTTTCTATCCTGTTCCATTGATCTGTATTTCTGTTTTTGTGCCAGTACCATACTGTCTTGATTACTGTAGCTTTGTAGTATAGTCTGAAGTCAGGGAGTCTGATTCCTCCAGCTCCGTTTTTCCCATCAAGACTGCTTTGGCTATTTGGGGTCTTTTGTGTCTCCATACAAATTTTAAGATTTTTTGTTCTACTTCTGTAAAAAATGCCATTGGTAATTTGATAAGGATTGCATTGAATCTGTAGATTGCTTTGGGTAGTATATTTTCACAATATTGATTCTTCCAATCCAAGAACATGGTGTATCTCTCCATCTGTTGGTATCATCTTTAATTTCTTTCATCAGTGTATTATAGTTTTCTGCATACATGTCTTTTGTCTCCCTAGGTAGGTTTATTCCTAGGTGTTTTATTCTTTTTCTTGCAATGGTAAATGGGAGTGTTTCCTTAATTTCTCTTTCAAATTTTTCATCATTACTGTATAGAAATGCCAGAGATTTCTGTGCATTAATTTTGTATCCTGCTGCTTTACCAAATTCATTGATTAGCTCTAGTAGTTTCTGGTGACATCTTTAGGATACTCTATGTATAGTATCATGTCATCTGCAAACAGTGACAGTTTTACTTCTTCTTTTCCAATTTGTATTCCTGTTGTTTCTTTTTATTCTCTGATTGCTGTGGCTAGGACTTCCAAAACTATGTTGAATAATAGTGGTGAGAGTGGACATCCTTGTCTTGTTCCTGATCTTAGAGGAAATGCTTTCAGTTTTTCACCATTGAGAATGATGTTTGCTGTGGCTTTGTCATATATGGCCTTTATTATGTTGAAGTAGGGTCCCTCTATGCCCACTTCCTGGAGAGTTTTTATCATAAATGTGTGTTGAATTTTGTCCAAAGCTTTTTCTGCGTCTATTGAGATGATCATATGATTTTTCTTCTTCAATTTGTTAATATGGTGTATCACATTGATTGATTTGCATATACTGAAGAATCCTTGCATCCCTGGGATAAATCCCGCTTGATCATGGTGTATGGTCCTTTTAATGTGTTCTTGGATTCTGTTTGCTAGTCTTTTGTTGAGGATTTTTGCATCTATATTCATCAGTGATATTGGTCTGTAATTTTCTTTTTTTGTAGTCTTTGTCTCGTTTTGGTATCAGGGTGATGGTGGCCTCATAGAATGCGTTTGGGAGTGTTCCTTCCTCTGCTATATTTTGGAAGAGTTTGAGAAGGATGGGTGTTAGCTCTTCTCTAACTGTTTGATAGAATTCACCTATGAAGCCATCTGGTCCTGGACTTTTGTTTGTTGGAAGATTTTTAATCACAGTTTCCATTTCATTACTTGTGAGTGGTCTGTTCATATTTTTTATTTCTTCCTAGTTCAGTCTTGGAAGGTTATACCTTTGTAATAATTTGTCCATTTCTTCCAGGTAGTCCATTTTATTGGCATAGAGTTGCTTGTAATAGCCTTTTAGGATGCTTTGTATTTCTGTGGTGGCTGCTGTAACTTCTCCTTTTTCATATCTAATTTTATTGATTTGAGTTCTCTCCCTGTTTTTCTTGATGAGTCTGGCTAATGGTTTATCAATTTTGTTTATCTTCTCAAAGAACCAGCTTTTAGTTTTATTGAGCTTTACTATTTTTTTCCTCCATTTCCTTTTCATTTAATTCTGCTCTGATCTTTATGATTTCTTTCCTTCTACTAACTGTGGGTTTTATTTGTTCTTCTTTCTCTAGTTCCTTTAGGTGTATGGTTAGGTTGTTTATTTGAGATGTTTCTTGTTTCTTGAGGTCGGATTGTATTGCTGTAAGCTTCCCTCTTAGAACTGCTTTTGCTGCACCCCATAGGTTTTGGATCGTCATGTTTTCATTGTCATTTGTCACTAGGTAGTTTTTGATTTCCTCTTTGATTTCTTCAGTGATCTCTTATTTAGTAACGTATTGTTTAGCCTCCATGTGTTTGTGTTTTTTATGTTTTTTTCCCTGCAATTGATTTCTAACCTCATAGCGTTGTGGTCAGAAAAGATGCTTGCTATGATTTCAATTTTCTTAAATTTACTGAGGCTTGATTTGTGACCCAAGATATGATCTATCCTGGAGAATGTTCCACGTACACTTGAGAAGAAAGTGTAATCTACGGTTTTGGATGGAATGTCCTATAAATATCAATTAAATCTATCTGGTCTATTGTGTCATATAAAGTTTGTGTTTCCTTATTAATTTTCTGTTTGGATGATCTGTCGATTGGTGTAAGTGAGGTGTTAGAGCCCCCACTATTATTGTGTTACTGTCGATTTCTTCTTTTATAGCTGTTAGCAGTTGCCTTATATATTGAGGTGCTCCTATGTTGGGTGCATATATATTTATAATTGTTATATCTTCTTGTTGGATTGATACCTTGATCATCATGTAGTGTCCTTTGTCTCTTGTAACATTCTTTATTTTAAAGTCTCTTTTATTTGATATGAGTGTTGCTACTCCAGGTTTCGTTCGATTTCCATTTGCATGGGATATCTTTTTCCATCCCCTCACTTTCAGTCTGTATGTGTCACTAGGTCTGAAGTGGGTCTCTTGTAGATAGCATACATATGGGTCTTGTTTTTGTATCCATTCAGCGAGCCTGTGTCTTTTGCTTGGAGCATTTAATCCATTCACATTTAAGATAATTATTGATATGTATGTTCCTATTACCATTTTCTTAATTGTTTTGGGTTTATTTTTGTAGGTCCTTTTCTTCTTTTGTATTTCCCACTTAGAGAAGTTCCTTTAGCATTTGCTGTAGAGCTGGTTTGGTGGTGCTGAATTCTCTTAGCTTTTGCTTGTCTGTAAAGCTTTTGATTTCTCCATCGAATCTGAATGAGATCCTTGCCTGGTAGAGTAATCTTGCTTGTAGTTTCTTCCCTTTCATCACTTTAAACGTGTCATGCCACTCCCTTCTGGCTTGTAGAGTTTCTGCTGAGACATCAGCAGTTAACCTTATGGGAGTTCCCTTGTGTGTTGTCATTTTTCCCTTGCTGCTTTCAATAATTTTTCTTTGTCTTTAATTTTTACCAATTTGATTACTATGTGTCTTGGCTTGTTTCTCCTTGGGTTTATCCTGTATGGGACTCTCTGCACTTACTGGACTTGGGTGACTATTTCCTTTCCCATGTTAAGGAAGTTTTCAACTATAATCTCTTCAAATATTTTCTCCTTTCTCTCTTTCTTCTCCTTCTGGGACCCCTGTAATATGAATGTTGTTGCATTTAATGTTGTCCCAGAGGTCTCTTTGGCTGTCTTCATTTCTTTTCATTCTTTTTTCTTTATTCTGTTCCTTAGCAGTGAATTCCACCATTCTGTCTTCCAGGTCACTTCTCCTTTCTTCTGCCTCAGTTATTCTGCTATTGATTCCTTGTAGTGTATTTTTCATTTCAGTTATTGTACTTTCATCTCTGTTTGTTTGTTCTTTAATTCTTCTAGGTTTTTTTTAAACATTTCTTGCGTCTTCTTGATCTTTGCCTCCATTCTTTTTCCGAGGTCCTGGATCATCTTCACTATCATTATTCTGAATTCTTTTTCTGGAAGGTTGCCTATCTTCACTTCATTTAGTTATTTTTCTGGGGTTTTGTCTTGTTCCTTCATCTGGTACATAGCCCTCTGCCTTTTCATCTTGTCTGTCTTTCTGTGAATGTGGTTCTTGTTTCACAGGCTGCAGGATTTTAGTTCTTCTTACTTCTGCTGTCTGCCCTCTGGTGGATGAGGCTATCTAAGGGGCTTGTGCAAGTTTCCTGATGGGAGGGACTGGTGGTGGGTAGAGCTGGCTGTTGCTAGCTCAGTAAAACTTTAATCTGCTTGTCTGCTGATAGGTGGGGCTGGGTTCCTTCCCTGTTGGTTGTTTCACCTGGGGTGACCCAACACTGGAGCATACCCGGTCTCTTTGGTGGGGCTAATGTCGGACTCTGGGATGGCTCACACCAAGGAGTACTTCCCAGAACTTCTGCTGCCAGTGTCTTTGTCCTCACAGTGAGACACAGCCACCCCCACCTCTGCAGTAGACCCTCCCAACACTAGCAGGTAGGTTGGTTCAGTCTTCCCTGGGGTCACTGATCCTTCCCCTGGGTCCTGATGCGTACACTACTTTGTGTGTGCCCTCCGCGTGTGGAGTCTCTGTTTCCCCCAGTCCTGTCAAAGTCCTTCAATCAAATCCCACTAGCCCTCAAAGTCTGATTCTCTAGGTATTCCTCCTCCCGTTGCCTGACCTCCAGGTTGGGAAGCCTGACGTGGGGCTCAGAACCTTCACTCCATTGGGTGGACTTCTGTGGTATAAGTGTTCTCCAGTCTGTGAGTCACCCACCCAGCAGTTAATGGGATTTGATTTTATTGTGATTGCAGCCCTCCTATCGTCTCATTGTGGCTTCTCCTTTGTCTTTGGATGTGGGGTATCTTTTCTGGTGAGTTCCAGTGTCTTCCTGTCGACGATTGTTCAGCAGTTAATTGTGATTCCAGTGCTCTTGCAAGAGGGTGTGCCCTATTCCCACAGCATGGTGTTGTGTCTCTTTCCTAGTCTTCTCTAAGTACCTTTTATACACCCTCCTCCTCTCCTCAGAGATTTTGCACTTGGTATTCATTTGTCTGAGTTTCTCTCCCTTCATTCTTTGTCATCTAACTAGCATCTCTTCCCCTTCAGAGCCCAGCTTCAGTGAATCACAATTGTGTAATATTGACGTAACCATTTCTCTTCTACTCAGTCCTAGTACCAATAGTTGCTCCTTGTCAAAATGGTCATTTTTAGCTATGGATACATGGCAATCTACAAAAGTGTTATAAAAATAAGATCCTTGTTTCTATTCTGTAGTTTAGGATATGTGGCTATAGTGTCTAAATAGATCTGTTAATACCACAGAGTATAGATTTTTCCTTGTGAGCTGAGGTTTTCATTAATATATTTAGAAAGAATAGTTGGGAACAACTGGAAAACATCCTAAGTCCTTGGCTTTTTTGATGAAATTCTAGAAGAGACATAAGAGTGTCTTCACCTATTACTTAGATGAGCTTTCTTAATTATTTTCATGGAATCAAATAGTGTCCTCAAGGGCAGAAAATGAGAATGAGAAGATACAGGTACCCTAATAGCATCATTGTGTTCTCTCCACATCCCAAAGAATATTTTGAATAGGAGATTGGTTGCACAGCTGCAGCAGCTGCTGCTAGAAGCACTGTGTTGGGAGTGCACTCAATTTTCCAAGCAGGGTGCCAGTGAGGCTCAGGCATTTTGAAGAGATGATGTGTTCAGTGTCTGAGCTCATGCAGGGTGATGGCAGTGGTGCTTTCACCCCTTCCTTACAGAGCTGTCCTTTTGGCAACTGATCACCAGCACCAAGAAATGGCATATGATAAAAAATGATGCTGGTAGAAAGATCTGGAAGGTTGATGAGAATTGATATTGAATCTCTTTCCCTTCTGAGCTCTTAAATATTCCTGTTGCCTGGAATTTAGTGCTCATTAAAACTCTCCTTGGTAGAGTAGAGAGGGGAATGCCTGTAATGCCCTATCTAAGGATTGAGGTTTGTGTGACATGCCTTGAAAACCTCATACTGTAATCTCTTTCCTCTGCACATCCAACTTCTCTGAGTTAGATTTAATTCATTGAGCCAGAAAGTATCTGATGGCATCAATTTGGCACTTAAACAAACTCTCTGACCCAGCTGGTTGAAGAAAGTTCTGGTTCATCAGAAATAAAAGTTTAAAAAATAAAAAAAAATTTAAAAACTGAGTAATTCATTTGACAGCTCAGTGTTCAGTTCGATTTAAAATATGCTGCCCTTTTGTTAAAATGATAGCATTTCATTTACTGTTATTCCCATCTTTAGTCTTTTTTTTTCCTTTTGCTTAAAGAGCTTTGGCTGAGTTGGGTAATAGCACTGTGTGAGAAAAAAGAAAATTTCAAAATTTTCCTTTGAAAGAAAGAAAAGGAATTTCAAAAGGAACCAAAGATGACTCTTCCCTGACCTCAGTAGAAGTGCAAACGATAAAGGGAAGCTTGACTTTTTGTTTTACAGCTTGTTTCCACTTTAATTAAAAAAGAAACTAAGTTGTTACACACCTATCACATTCTCCTAAAGGGAAACAGAGTGCATAAAGTAGTAGAGCTTAGTGATTTGGATCATGAATAAAATCCTGGTTCATTTCTTTCCTAGCTCTGTGGTCATGGGCAAGACTCTTAACCTCTCTGAGACTCAGTGTCCTCATATGTAAACTAAGAATAATAATTGTATCTGCATTATAGGATTGTTCAGAGGACCACATGAGTCAGTATACACAAAGTACATGGAACAATTTGTTTGTTGCATGGAAGCACCATATGTGTGTTTGTTAATGGTATTTCTTTTAAAGGAATCCATCTGAAATTATGGGGAAGTTTAAGTTCTTAGACTATATAAAATGAAATTATTTCTGAAGCTGTTTGTGAAAATATTTTATATTTGTGATATCATGTGTAGTAAATTATTACTGAATAACTTCCAAATTATAACTAGGAAGCATGGTTATTAAACAATAATTGTTCTTGTTGATATCATTGTTTTCTGAAATTAGAATGTTTTTCTTTCCTTTGGATGACCCAGTACAAGAACTACAGAAAGCATGATGTGTTGAGTTTGGAAGGAAAATGTTATCAGTAATCCTGTATTTGTCATTAATAGCATAGGTCAATAATATCATTACTATTGGTAGCATGTTATTTCATTTGCAGAGCTGATAAAAAAATCACATTAAACTTTTGCATTCGTTAAATGATAATGCCTTTTAACGTAAATATAAAAAGACTAGTGGTAAAATCATCTATAATTCTTCGACTGCTTTCTCTTTGTATCTATCTTATTAACTGTTGATGAAAACACCCATATCAAGGTGTTTACCTCACCCCTCAAATTCAACATACTCCACACCTAAGTCCTCATCGTTTATGCCTATCTCCCTCTTTATACCGCCCCCCCCTCGCCCTGCCTCCACGAGTACCTGTACACACAGTACCTCTGCTCAACTTCCTTGTCAGATGTGCCTTTGTTTTCCTAATCAAACAATCCCAGAGATCAGGTTGATTCATAATTTAGTTTATTTGATTTATAATTTCTCTACATTACGTTCATTCAGCAGGCAACTAAATCTTGGTGAATGTTCCTTTAAAATAGCTCTTGTTTATATTTCTTCTATTTCACCACCATGGGAGGACTCTTGTTTATATCCCTTGTTTTCCATCACCTTTCATGACTTAGAGCCCTCAATCTCTGATTTTCTTCTTTCCATATTAACACTATATGCCACTACCTGTATTTGTAGATCAAATTACATTTTATTAGCAAATCCAGATGCAAATGCTCATTGTTTTAAAAATGTTGCATTGGTTAATTATCTTTTAGTTGTGGGTAGATGAAAAATGGACATGGAATGATAAAAATCATATCATTGTATCATAAAATAACATTAGAAGAAGTTAAGATTAATTGGCTAAAAGTAATTGTCTGAGATTGAGGTAGATATTAATTTTCTATTTATAGCTAATGCATTAGTTTCCTGTGGCAGTGCCTTAAAACAGCAGAAACTTGTTCTCTCAGTTCTGGAGACCAGACTTCCAAAATCAAGGTGTCAGTATGGCTGTACTGCCTCTGGGGCTCTAGGAGAGAATCTGTTCTTTGTCTCTTCTAGTTTCTGCTTGTTGCCAGCTTCCTTGGCCTGAGGCCACATCTGTCTGCTTTATCTTCATTTGGCCTTCTCCTCTGTATCTGTTCTCTTCTGTGTCTCTTAAAAGGACACTTGTCTTTGGATTGAAGGCCTGTGAGGTTTCATTTTAAGTGTCAACCTGGCTAGGCTATGATGCTCAGTGGTTGGACAAATGCTAGTTTAGGTGTTTCTGTGCAAATATTTTGTAGATGTGATTAAAATTTATTTTTAATCAGTTGATTTAAGAAAATGATCCTTAATAATGTGTGGGCCTCATGTAATTAGTTGAAGTCCTCAAGAGCAAAACCGGAGGTTTCCTGGAAAAGAAGGAATTCTGTATTAACACTAACATAAAAAACTTGTGGGCATTTCTAGTCTACTGGCCTGCACTGTGATTTGAGACTCAAGACTGCATGACTTCTTAGTTAAATTTCTAGACCTACCATATGGATTTTGGACTTGCTAGCCCCTACAATTGCATGAACTAATTCTTTAAAATTAATCAGTCAATTTCTGTCTCTCTCTGTCTCTGTCTCCCTGTCTATCATCTATCTATCTCCTATTGATTCTGTTTCACTGGAGAACTCTAATACAGGACATAGCCAGATAATCCAGGTTGACCTCATCTCCAAATGTTTAACTTAGTTCCTTTGCAAAGACCCTTTTTCCAAATAAGGTAACTTTCACAAGTTTCAGGGACTTGATGTGAATATCTCTTGGTGGGTATTTTTCTTCCTACCACAGCTACTCTGTAAATTAGGACTTCCTGATTCTACCTGAGGGATACCACAGAATATTAACAAGTTTTTAAGAGATGAAACAATTCTTAAAACAGGAATCAACACAAAACAATTTTATTTACATCAGAGAATGAATATGTAGGCCAGGTGGAATTTATAACAGAGAAGAATGTCTTAAGATGGATTAATGGTTTAATGAATTATAACTTTAAAGTTCATGCATATAGCTATATTTGTTAATTAAATCTAGAATCTGAGCCACATTTTAAAAAATGAAAGTAATTTACAAGAAAATCCATCCTTCTACAAAGCAGAAACCCATTTCTAAATATTAGGCCTAGAGGTTAGCACATGTTATATTTGTTTTACTAATTTGCATATTTGCCAGAGGTTATGAAGAGTTTTTCCAGTGAATAAGTTATTCAGTCTCTTCTATATCAGACTGAAATAAATATGATCATATTTTTAAGGTATGTATTAATTCCCCTCTGCCTGTCCAATTTTTTTTTTAAAGCATGTTGAAAAAGTACAGATTTTTTTCAGATGAGAGTCAGTGACCAAATAGAAAACAGATTTCCATTTAAAAATAATTTTGCATTCAGTGGATAATAAATAGCTTTTGGATTTTGTTGAATGTGGCTTCTTTTAGTATTCTTTTCTTTCTTATAATTCAAAATTTCTTCTTTTGAGATTCAACAATAAAACTTGGTCTTCTGTACAAAATGGCTACATCTGGTTTTTCGATTTTTAATTTTCTCACCTTTTTGAAACAACATAAATTTTAAAGATTTTCTCACTATGTTCAAATAATCAGAGCAGTAGTTTTGTGACTATATGTCCACTGGCCTGAATCTCATCAGGTATTTGATTTGGGGGTGGTACAGAGAGCAGCTGAAAATGAAGAAAAGAAGGGTCTCTCAGCATAAAGGAATAAGCTGTATGACTTTTAAAATAGCCTTTGGAGCTCAGCTTTCATCCACAAACTTGGACGTGTTTCAGTAGCACAATTTCCATTGTACTAAAATATTCTTCTTCTGACTTACTATTGTTGGGACATCTCAGACCTACCACTTGTGTAGCACTTTTGTATCTCCTCTCTTTCCTAAATTTCCATCTTCATTCCTCTTGAAAACCTGTTATTGTTCTTGTTATTAAATATCTGATGAGAGTGTCCAATCTGTTTATAAAATTAGTATTTTCATTTCCTGGTTAATTAGGGAAGTGAGTACTGACCAGGAGGGTTTCTAACAGTACAGTCCGTGAGGATGACTCTAGGAGAACTCCCTCTTACTAAGTTGCCTCTTTTCAAACTCCAGAGAAAGAGATCTAAGAGGCTTGGCAAATTAACACAGAGATATGCTAAGGAAGACTTAGAAAACAACTGACTTGGCATTTGGGAGACAGTTTTTCATTAGCCCATAAGCTGATAGATATTCTTATCTAATAGTATTACTAACAATCATCTTTAGGTACATATAGTCTGTCAGAAAGGTGCCAGGTGTTTTATGCATTTTCTTTCCTGTCCCCTCAGCAGGTCTGTCAAGTAGGGATAAGGTCCATTTTACGTAGAGAAATTCAGGTCGACAGAGGGTAAGGAATTTGCACACAGTTATACAGTGGCTGAGCCAAGACTGGAGGTGAAGTCTGTTTATTACCAATAATTCTTCATGGCCATCGTTTTGTGTTTGGAATAAAGGAGGTGGTTTTGAAATGATCTTTACTTGCTCTAGGCATGTTTCAGAAGCAAACCTACTTTTGTGACACATGTGAAGAATTTAGAAAACAGTTCAATAATTTTACTTAATTTGGGAAACAGATGAAAGTCTTGTCTGCTGTTCATTGACTTCACATTTAACATAATGAATATATGATGTTTAAATCTACATATGCCTGAATCTTCATCTAGAATCAACTCTGAGAAAGTTCCCAAGGGCAAGGGCTGCTTCCAGAATTCTTCCAAATACTTCGCAGGGTCTAGAAAGTTAAGTCCAAGCAAAGTCATTTACCCCGAGAAAAGAGACAAAGCTGGATAGGTTACCAAGTAAGCATGCTGCATAGGAAACACAATTTTCTTTTCCCTTCTGCTGATGCTGCCTTTGTGTTAAGTTTAAGGAAGTGTGCTTCTCTGGGTAGCTGCCTAGGGGGAATATCTTTATTTTGGACCATCAGAGATCCTCGTATAGTTTCTACTTTGCGTATATCAGTTTGCAAGAGCAGTTTCTTTTTTCTTCTTTTCTTTACTTTGTGCACAATAATTTCCTGCGTATGCTGTGAAAAGAACTTGTATTCTGTAACTCATTCATCTGGAAGAAGTCCATTATTTTGCTACTACCGAGTCAACAGATGCAAATGCCTCAGAACAACTGAATTTATTTAAAAATTCGTTGTTTTTTTGGTGATGGTTGTTTGGGTTTGCCTTTAAAATATGAACTTAGTGTTCAGGGTTTTGAAAGAATAAATTCACTTTGGAGGAAGAACGCTGTTGCTAATAACAACTTTGACATTTAGAACTGGTTTGTAAAGTCCTCTCTTAACAATGTTTGAATATTTATTGAAGAATTGGTAGTAGCTCTTAGCCTGTATCTAATGCTAATAAAAAAGTAACAGACAAAAACCCCCCAAAAAACAGGCCATGTAGGTCAGTGACCCTTCATCTCTTCCTTTCCATAGAAAATCCTGATTATGGTTAATTTGAAGGCACTTCATGTAAAATGAGGTTGCTTTTTAGTGGTTGTGTGGAGTTCACTAAGGTCCATCCATTATATGCCTCTTTCTTCTTTCTTGGGGCAGCTTCTTGTCCTTGGATGCATCTGACAAACTGGCGGAGATCATAGACTACCAAAGCCTGTCCCTGGGAATCTTACTGATTAACTTCATAGTAAGTCAAGAAAAGCTGGTTAAGTGTAAAGCTGGTCAGGAAAAGCTGGTTAAGTGTAAGCTATCACTACTATTTCACTACAGTGTAAAAGGATCAGAGAAGGAAGTGCTTCTAGTCTTACATTTAACCCAATTTGTTAATATAGTCCTAAATTTATTTTCTAATATCATTGTTTAATCACATCTATTCATCGACTTTTCCATTTTGGTGAGATTCCAACTTCCTAAACTGAAATGTCTGATTTACACAGCGTACCCTCCCTTGTCATATTGGTTCAGGGCCCACAATTTTCCTAATTGTAAACAATTCCCTTATTCATTCTGCTTTATATTTTATTAAGCTCTCCCCAATGTGCTTTTAGTTGAATTGCATTAACTCATTGTTCCCAAACACATACTGGCTCCTTCCATGGAAAATAAACCCAAAATTGGACACACAATGTCCTGAGGCTGCACCAAGACAAAAAGTCACGAATCTTTGCTCCCATTTCTTCAGACTTTCTCACATCAGCCTTTTCTACCACTGCTGTGAGAGATTTCTGCTAATCATTACTTCTATCTTAATACCTTATAAATATGTCTTTCTTTTATCATAATCTAGAAGATACATCGGTGATTATTGAGTTTCTACCAAAGTCTTCTATCCCTTTTGATTTCATATACAACTATGCTGGGTGTTATTCTGGAACATTTGAGTATGATCTTTTTCTCCCCATTTCACTCCCCGCCCGCCCCCCCCCCTGCCAAGATGATAGAGATGATGAGGACATAGAAGTTACTTGGTCAACCTCCTTCCTTTTGAAAAATAAGAGAACTAAAGGGCATCAAAGTTAAGTGACTTGTCCAAATATCTACAACTAATTAGTAACAGAGATGAAATTTGAACTTAAGACCCCTTACTGTAAGTCCAGTATTATTTCTGTACTGTTCCACTCTCAAAACAAAATGGAACTTAGGTGTATGGTACAGTGCAGTTTGACTACACCAAAAGGAACATGAGGAAAAACCAAAACATAGGTTTCCTCAGAACGCCAAAAATTTCACCCAATGCTCAGGCAGGCAAAGCTTTATTTAGCTTACTTCTTTGCTTTTATAAGTTATATTTAACTTGCAGAAGCACTTTGACTTTTTTCAGGTGATTTTCATGATATAATCTAACTTTTCTATGAAGAAAATAAGAATCATCTGCTCTGGGTGTCCTGGAAAAGACCTAAAATGCAGGCAAGTCAGTAAGCCTAGGAGCATCCTCATAGTTCTGATGCTTCTCAGCACCATTCAGGGTCCAGGGTCATCATAGGTTCCTGGTGGCCAATTCAGTGAGGGTGCTGTTTTATCCTATGCTGGATGACTGCCAGCCAGGCCAGGGTGCTAGATTCCTTTTTAGTGATCTGCTAATATAAGAAACGTGTTTCATATAATAGTGCTTCAGCATTTTGTGAATTAACACTTGTTTCTCATCTTGCTTGCATTTCATTTTTATTGTTTTAAAATATATTTTGTACAACATGTGTTGTAGTGACTTTGGATGGGAAATGGTTCTTCACTATGTCCCATGATAGTTTCCCAAAACTCACGAGCAGGACTTTCAAATAACAGTGAAATATCCCCTCTTCCTAAACCCTTCTCTAATTCCACTGGCAGAATAGTTCTCTTCCTCTTCAGCATTATAATCATTGAATATTTGTAAATTTTTGTATGAATTTAACACCTTCTACATTTTTTATTAGTTATGTTTCTATAGTTCTGTTTTGTAATAGGTTTTGAGCACAGAGACCATTTATAAAATTGGCATATCCTTTACAAACTTAGTAGAATGGTTTGCATGCAGTGTGTACTCAAATATTTTCTGATTGAATGACTCTTTGAGATAATAAAATTTCGTTCCCTCTCCCAGCTTCTCAATTAGCTATGTAATAAAAATGAGAGTATTTATATAAAACAGACTTTTTAGTGGTAGAAATGTACATTTAGAAGATTTGAAGCTGTTTCTAGTATATAAGTAGGAGGGAGATCAGAAGGAAACCAGTCTTGAGTAACTAGATGAAGTAATTGTTATTCTTAGGTGGAAATTTGGAATTATTTATGTTCCCTCTCAATCCTTATCTTACATGCAAAAAACCGTGGCAGTCTAAGCATGACCAAAGGTATTATTTCAAAGTGTCATTTTGCTATATGATTATGTTCTGGTGGAACAAACTACAAATTCAATAGAGTATGTGCCAGCCTGACGTCTCAAACTCCTTCTTGAGATTTTCCTCACATTCATTGTCATTTTGAAATGGAAACATGTCATGGTATGTGGTGAGGCAGAAGACATTGATGAGTGCCTGTACACAAAGAACCCTACAAAGGGGCTTTTACTTTGGGAGTTACCATAGCTGGGCCGTATTATATCAGTTAAAGTCAACGTTAAGTCAGTACGTTGATAAGGAATCTTCTTGGATCAAAATAAACTCACTGAGACTGATGCCAAAATGCAGCTTACTAATTAAAAATAATATGTACAATGTCAAGTCCAACATATTTACATCAGTGATCACTACATTCTTTGCCTGTAAGCAATTGTCTGGGATGCTAAATTGTAACAAGAATGTTGCTTGTTGAAACAGAGAATAAAAAGAACACTTAATAAAGGGGCATTGACGTTGAAGTGACTAGTTCATTCTGTATCCAAATAGAAAGCTACCAGATATTTTTATGGAAAGCATGAAATATGAAGGTGGTAAGTTGTACGACTCAAGTATTTGATACCATCAGAATCAGGCTATGAAACTCTCCTGGATCCATCTATATTTTTAAGGATGTACCTGCCAACTGGATTCTTATAGGGGTATGAAGGACATTCTATTTTCTGGATTTTTTTTTCATAGCTTCTCATGCCAAGTTTTGTTCTTGTGGCTTTACTTTTCTCTCCTCCTAGCTAAATTGACCATTCTCATGTTCTTGCCATCTTTTCTCTAAGCAGTTTATTAGGTCCCACTTTCTTTGATATGATAATTTAAATGCCAGATTGTGATTGAGATATGCACACTACTATATATAAAATAGATAACTAATAAGGACCTACTGTATAGCACAGGGAACTCTGCTCAATACTCTGTAATGACCTATATGGGAAAAGAATCTAAAAAAGAGTATACGTATATGTATAACTGATTCAGTTAGCTGTGCACCTGAAACTAACACAACATTTAAATCAGCTCTACTCCAATAAAAATTATTTTAAAAAATACTTTCGATGCCATCCATCCTGAGGTTATGAGCCATATGGCTAGATGGGAAGAAGGCATTCCAGGCCCAGGAAAAATTAAGAGCAAAGGTCCTGGCTTGTGCCTGGATTATTGTGAGAATAAGGAAAAGGTTAGTATGGCTAGTAGGCACTGAGCAAGAAGGAGAAATATAGGAGATGATGTGTTAAAATACCACAGTGGGGCAATGCAAGAAGCTGGGAATCCATTAATCCATGGAAGAAATGATGATGCTTAGATTGGAGTGGCAGCAGTACAGGTGGTAAGAAGTCGTTAAATGGTGGATATGTCTTGAAGAGAGTCAACAGGATTTGCTGATGGATTGGATGTGGTGTGTGGGAGAAAGACAGAAGTCAAAGATGACTCCAAATATTTTGACCTGACCAACTAGAAAGATAGGGTTGCCACTGAGATGAGAAGGACTATGTGGAAAGCAATTTTTTCACCCATTTTGTTCAGCCACGCAAGTACAGAGTAAGTGCCGCCTGGATGTATTCACAGATATGTTTTCAAAAAAGGAGTAAGTGAATCAAGAGAGTGACAACAGTTGACGGTGTATTTTATTATAACGATTACAGTAATGGACCATGGATTTTAAGCTAAGTAAGGAGGGAAGTGAGGGCATAAGTAAAATGCTAATGGGATCAATCATTGGTCCTGGAGGCACTGAATAATTGTGGTGGTACTAAAAGTGAGTTGGAATGATAGAAGATGATGGTCATAGAATGGGATAATGGAAAACGAAATTATAGATGGGTTGCATTTATTTGTAATAAGATAGAGCGTATGGCTTGGAAGTGAAGGGCTAAGATAAAGTAGTGATAAGATCATTATATTATTAGAGGTGAAGAGGTTAAGGATTTGAGAGGCCAGAGTATTGGGAAGCTGGTTTTAGTGGATGTTGATATTACAAAGAATTATGACAGCATTGAAGATATTTGCAGGAAACCAGGAGCTAAAATTTTTAAGCATTGAGGGACAGTGGTCCAGATTTGTCATAGCTGACTGTGACAAGGAGGGATAGCAGACATAATTTGATGACAGAACATGCAAAACTGGGTATTTCTGTAGAGGAAAGATGGGGGATATGTATAGTGGTAGTTAAGGCACCTACCAAACTTTTATACTTGGTGGTACTAAGCTTTAAGAGAAAATAGTCACTCCTCAAGAAGGTTCCAGGGAAAGTGGTGTCCTCGTGGGGGAAATGTTAGAGCAAGAAGACGAAAGGAATGGAACGTTTAGGGTAGAAGTTGAGAATATGAATTATGAATGTTGGCATATCTGCTTTTTTGACTCGATTGTGCTCTCAGAGATGTAGACTGTATTTTATTCATCGTTGGGTTCCAAGAGCCTATCACAGTAAAGCATGGTTGAATGATTTAATGTTGTATAGGTTCCCCAAAATAATTTAGAACTCTTAAAGAATAAATCTCAGCCATAGTTTACGTTTGTGAAAGTTTAATGTTTGTCAGTCTATAAATAACTCTCCCAGTGAATAATAACTGGGTTCTCAGCTCATAAATGTCCAGTCATTTATTGTGTGTAGCTGTTTAATATTTAAGTTGCCAGCACCTCTTCTCACCCCTTCTTCAATGTGGCCTGTTTTCATGTTGAACTTAATTTCATTTGTAATTCTTTATTGGTTCTCCAGCCAACAACGAATTTCATTATTGTACACAGAGCACCACGAATTCCTGTTAATTAGCCCTATAATCACAAGTGAAAGAATTGAATACACTTGAGTTTCCCATGAAAATTAAAAAATAAGATGGAAATCCACTAATTGCCTATTTCACTTTCAGAAGATTTTATAATTACTGGGGAGTCTCTCTGCTGCTTTGAATTGATACCTCTGACTGTAAATTATGGTCCAGGTGCTCACAGGATGGCCTGTCTTCAGTTGTGCCAATTTCCTGTTTTTTAGTAGTCACCAGGAAAACACCGGGAGAAAAATACTACTCCTCTGAAGCAGGAAAGACTGTGTAACAAAATTTCTACTCCCTTGCCTCCCATAAAAATCTCTGAGTGTAGGGAATTCAGTTAACATCTCTGGGTGTGTATTAGGAGAGATATGGCAGGGCAAAAGGGATGCCAAGCACAGATGTCTGGATGGAAACTGGGAAAAAATATCACACCATATTACATTTCTTTAAGAAGAACACAGTCTTGAATAGTATAATTCTATAAAAACATTTTCTAAAAGATTTCATCAGTTATGGTGGTATGTGATGTTTATAGGCAATTTGTAGTCTGCCACTATCAGGGTCCAGTGCAAAGAGCTGATCTTTCACTTTAGGTGAGCTGATAGAGTGTATTAAAATTAACTAACACTATTGACTGGCCAGTCTCTAAATGCCAGGTGCTGTGCTAAGCACTTTCTATGTATTATTTCATTGAGTCTTCACAATAACACTATGAGGCGAGTAATGTTTTAAATATAATTTACAGTTAAAGAAACCAGAATCCAGAAGTAACTTTCCTAAGATCACAGAGCTAAATAGGTGTCAAAGCCAGCAGAGCAGGCAGACTGACTTGAGAGCCCAGGCTGAACTGCCCCGCCAAAGACGTAGTTCCTCATAAACAATCTGTTCCAGAAGTAAGGCCTACATCAGTGTAATGATTTGCTAAAGCTGTTTCAGGTAGTCTTGCATATATTCATTCCCTGATTTGTTTACTGATCTGAAATATTTTGTTGAGTCCTTATTATGTCAGTACCAGAAATGACCTTGGAAATCAAGTAGCCCAACTCTCTTTGCACCCTCCTGTCCTGCTGCACTCTTCATGCACATTCAGGGATGTAAAGTGAATCCTCCACCAAGAGTTTTATATCAGGAAAGTGGGTAGAAATCTTGTTACATAGATTTATCAAAGGAATGCACATTGCAACTTAGAGTCTCATTTCCAGTAGGAATTCATTAAAAATACATATGATAAGTTAGTGTAATTGAAATATTTTAGGTTAATGAAAATTCACAAATGCATAAAACTAGTTACTAGCAAAACCGGAACTGAAACCAGTGCAGTATAACTCTAAGACAAGGCCTCCAAGAAATCTTTGGTACAAAAATGGAAAAATGAATAATCTGGTATCTGGTGTTCTCTAACAAAGGTTAGAACAGATACACTTTAAAGAAGTGGTGGGCTTCCCTGGTGGCGCAGTGGTTGAGAGTCCGCCTGCCGATGCAGGGGACACGGGTTCGTGCCCCGGTCTGGGAAGATCCCACATGCCGCGGAGCGGTTGGGCCCGTGAGCCATGGCCGTTGGGCCTGCGCGTCCGGAGCCTGTGCTCCGCAACGGGAGAGGCCACAACAGTGAGAGGCCCGCATACAGAAAAAAAAAAAAAAAAAAAAAAAAAAGAAGTGGCTTCTTGAATTGTCTGTATACATGAAAAAGAATGGTGCCTACAAAATGCACATATTCTTAAGAATTTGAATATATATGTTTAACTGAATCACTTTGCTGTACACCAGAAATTAACACAGCATTGTAAATCAACTATACTTCAATTAAAAATGCACATATTCTTAAGGCATCTAAATTTCTGTAAACACTGAACAGAACAGCAAATACATACTTATTTTAAAGCAGGCTTTTAAAAAAATAAGGTACAGCTTGATACATATCTGAACAAAACTGAGTTTCTTAATTTGGGGGACTTACTATGAATTCTACCTTGGACCTAAAATTTTTTTTTCTGTGATTTGTTCTAAATTTTCTTCTTATTCAGTATCAAAGACTCCAGAGTGCCTTATTTTCTGCAGGTCATTTAGACACCTATTTCTCTCAAACACACATAGTCTCTACAGCATGACAAACTGTCCGAGTTAGCATTTTCAACCAACCTAATTCTATCTTTCCCCACAAATGATGGTAGTCGGAAGAAGTTGTGTTAAAGATTTGACAGTGTAAAACCCTGGAACTTAATTCATAAAGAGATATTTTCCCTTTTTCCTCCCAAACCTCCCTTCTGCCATCTTCACAGTATTGTTTTTCTACAGTTATGTATACCTTGATTTACATTTACCATCTATTTTTCTCTATTACAGTTTGTTGCTAGTCGAAAAGGCTCAAAATGTGGCTTAAATTTAAGAGAAAGATCCTTTTTAAATACTTAAATACTAGTTAACTAAAATTTTTACAGGGATTTTATATAGGAACGTTAGATGATTATTTGATGTCATAGTCTAAACTTTTAAGTCTAAAATATTCATAAATGAAAAAAATTCTCTAAATTGACTTTTTTTAACCTTAAGGTTATAAGTAAAGTAGACTAAGAATTACTTTATTTTTTTGTAAAAATTTTAAAAAAGCAAAGACACTTGGTACCTTGCTTCTTTTGCATATTAGTGCTCTCAGTCCTGTTAACATTTTCATATTTTGTGAACAGCCAGGTTCTTCAAAAGGTAATCGTCAGAACTTCAGAAACATCTTTCCTTTCCATTTTAACCTGGGTATACTCTCAGTGCAGATGTTTCTCTTCATTAGAGTCATATATATAGATGAAGAACATATATATATTAATATTTGCTTTTATTATTTCATTTGGATTATTATTATGCACTCGTCATTTAATGTTAAAAGAAAGGACAGTTATTAAACTAATCAAGCAATTTGAGTTGCCCCTAGAATTGATTATATTTGATTGGATTATCAAGGTACTTGCTAGTGAAACCTGAGATATCTGATTTTCAGCCAAAAATTAGTCAAGATAAGGGCACAATGATTGAAAAGCAAAGACTTGGATGAATGAATTCTCCAAATCCAGATTTCCCTGGTTCATCACAGTAAGTTTTCCATTGATTTTGCTGTCTTAAAATCATCAAATTAAAAAATCTTCCAAGTACAAATGTGCAGTTAACTACAGAAGTCATAGTGCAGTTTTGAGGTTATTAAATGAAGTTGATTTTATTGAAAGTTGAAACTGGATAATTTTAAGGTCAGTACTCAAATTATTTTGTGGAAGGCTCTACTCCTGACTTACTTATTACAGTTTTATAAAAATAAATTCAACTCTTACTACTTTGGTGAAATATAGATCTTCAATACTCTTGAAGTATTAATAAAAGTAAGGTAAAACTCAGTGGTGTTAAAGCTGCCTTTAGCAGCCAAAATAAAACTGGGTAGGAATAAGAACAGTTCAGATGTTGACTCCTTTCAAACTCAGATCTGTTTTATTTGTGCTTTGGTAAAGATTGGAAATCACTTTTATATGATTCTGTTTTATTTGCAGTGGGAAGGGTTTGGAGGTTTCATAGACATGTGTTAAATGTTAATGTGTTCATATATTTATGTGTCTGTGCCTTTTAACTATCTATCTATCTATCTATCTATATATTTTCAAGATGATACCAGCTTAACCATGTGGAATCCAATCTGATGCCCAACACTGACAATAAATTAATGCAATGTTCTCTTGGTAATAGCACTGTTGAAATACAGAGGGCCTCATAAGCACATTATTGTTTTTTAACTAATTGCAGAATCAGTAAAGACCCATTTTTATTACTATACCAGAAGTAGCACTTTTTAAGTAAAATATTAACTAATTCTTCGTGGCGTAGTCTTTTAAATTTAGATGTCTGCATGGAAATGAATGAAGGTTTCCATTCAAAATTAATTTTCCAACCTGATATTTTCATATTGTCAGAAGAGGAATTGTGCCCATCCTCTGTACAGTTAGAACAGTATAAAATAAATGAGTGAAAACATCCACCATGTCTGTGTGAGAAAACTAAGCAGTTTTATTTCACCTCATAGCACAGGACAAAATATAGCTGAGTAGAAAAATAGCACCATTGGCAAAATTGTATTGAAATCAACTTTAATAGTGTTCCCCACAATTTTCATGATAGAGAATATATTGTACATAGTTTTCAAAGCACATTCACATTTATTTCTCATGTTATTCCCATAGCAGACTTCACAAATAGGAAAAATGAGATACTGAGATTTGAAGTGACAAACCCAAGTTCACAGAACTACTACATAAAGAGCCATATTCTCCAAATGGGGATTAGACTTATTTAGTTCACCCGACTTTTTGTTGCCTTGTCTGTGTTCCAGTAAAATGATATAACATTGGCTGATCTAACAGCTCACTTACGGCTACTATGCAGCTATCGATGGTTTAAGGTTTAGCTCTTAGTGTTTTGCCTATTGGAAGCTATGGTACACATTTCTAAAAGACACAGCAACACAGTTGAATAAAGCTGTAACAACACAGGGAAATAAGGATAGACTTGGATATAATTCATCTGGATATAAAGTAGCTCTCTTAAAATCTAGGAATTGCTGAAAATAAAATCTCGATATAGTATAGAATTGCTACATAATCCCCCCAATAATCTATATAAAAGATCCAACTGCATATGTATGAGAAATATTTGGAATACACCTATTTATTGGTCCTGAAAATAGGAAACAGTTTGCCCTTGTAAATGCTCTTGGGAGAAGAAATAGTTTATTAAAGATTATGAGACTTCATTCTGTTGATTTTTACAGTAGTATCATAAATGTGAGTACTGCTACACAAAAATATCATTACTACATTTAGAATTTAATAGTTTTTTAATGCAATTGGAAGCTTTGCTTTTATACTAAATAAAAAGCTGAATTTCTGAGAGCAACCAATTGTAGTTAAATAAACAAATACATAATAATAATAATAAAAGAGAAGTCAGAAGCTGGGAATCGTTTATCAAGCTTTTTGACTTAATAGTCACATAACTTAGGACAGGTTATCCTGAGCTTCAACATCAGCATTTGTAAATGAGAAAAGAATTCCTTTCTTACTGGAATGTGATCAGAATGAAATAGAAAAAGGGCTATGAAACCATTAACTCTCACATACATTGAAGTGCTATACTGTTTGTTTTAAAACAACTGCTGCTGTTTATCAACAACAGCAAAATGATATTATGGTACACATACCTTAAATGGGCATAAAATAATGCAGGCCCAGTGATACATCCAACTCATTATACTCTCCTTGCTTTACAGGAAAAATTCAAACCCTTTCCTTTTTGGTGTAATTAAAATTACCCAAAAATTACAAAAATTTTTTTGTAAAACAATTAAAAACCTAAAATTACTACTACTATGTAGTAGTCATCACTCTATGGAAAAATATTCTTTTTTTTTTAAAGCATCTTCATTGAGGTATAAGTGCTTTACATTGTTGTGTTACTTGCTGCTGTATAACAAAGTGAATCAGCTATCCGTATACATATATCCTCATATCCCCTCCCTCTTGCGTCTACATATCCCACCCCTCTAGGTGGTCACAAAGCACTGAGCTGATCTCCCTGTGCTGATCACCAGCTGCTTCCCATTAGCTATCTATTTTACATTTGGTAGTGTATATGTCTCCATGTCACGCTCTCACTTCGTCCCAGATTACCCTTCCCCCTCCCCGTGTCATCAAGTCCATTCTCTACGTCTGCGTCTTTATTCCTGTCCTGCCCCTAGGTTCTTCAGAACCATTTTCTTTTCTAGATTCCATATATATGTGTTAGCATACGGTATTTATTTTTCTCTTTCTGACTTACTTCACTCTGTATGACAGACTCTAGGTCCATCCACCTCACTACAAATAACTCAATTTCATTTATTTTTATGGATGAGTAATATTCCATTGTATATATATGTGCCACATCTTCTTTATCCATTCATCTGTCAGTGGACACTTAGGTTGCTCCCATGTCCTGGCTATTGTAAATAGTGCTGCAATTAACATTATGGGACATGACTTTCTTGAATTATGGTTTTCTTAGGGTATATGCCCAGGAGTGGGATTACTGGGTCATATGGTAGTTCTGTTTTTAGTTTTTTAAGTAACCTCCATACTGTTTTCCATAGTGGCTGTATCAATTTACATTCCCACCAACAGTGCAAGAGGGTTCCCTTTCCTCCACACCCTCTCCAGCATTTATTGTTTGTAGATTTTTTGATGATGGCCATTCTGACGGGTGTGAGGTGATACCTCATTGTAGTTTTGATTTGCATTTCTCTAATGATTAGTGATGTTGAGCATCCTTTCATGTGTTTGTTAGCAATCCATACATCTTCTTTGGAGAAATGTCTATTTAGGTCTTCTGCCCATTTTTGGATTGGGTTGTTTTTTATTTTGATATTGAGCTGCATGAGCTGCTTATAAATTTTGGAGATTAATCCTTTGTCAGTTACTTCATTTGCAAATATTTTCTCCCATTCTGAGGGTTGTCTTTTCGTCTTGTTTATGGTTTCCTTTGCTATGCAAAAGGTTTTAAGTTTCACTAGGTCCCATTTGTTTATTTTTGTTTTTATTTCCATTTCTCTAGGAGGTGGGTCAAAAAGGATCTTGCTGTGATTTATGTCATAGAGTGTTCTGCCTATGTTTTCCTTTAAGAGTTTTATAGTGTCTGGCCTTACATTTAGGTCTTTAATCCATTTTGAGCTTATTTTTGTGTATGGTGTTAGGGAGTGTTCTAATTACATTCTTTTACATGTAGCTGTCCAGTTTCCCCAGCACCACTTATTGAAGAGGCTTTCTTTTCTCCATTGTATATTCTTGCCTCCTTTATCAAAGATAAGGTGACCATATGTGTGTGGGTTTATCTCTGGGCTTTCTATCCTGTTCCATTGATCTATATTTCCGTTTTTGTGCCAATACCATACTGTCTTGATCACTGTAGCATTGTAGTATAGTCTGAAATCAGGGAGCCTGATTCCTCCAGCTCCATTTTTCTTTCTCAAGATTGCTTTGGATATTCGGGGTCTTTTGTGTTTCTATACAAACTGTGAAATTTTTTGTTCTAGTTCTGTAAAAAATGCCATTGGTAGTTTGATAGGGATTGCATTGAATCTGTAGATTGCTTTGGGTAGTAGAGTCATTTTCACAATGTTGATTCTTCCAATCCAAGAACATGGTATATCTCTCCATCTATTTGTATCATCTTTAATTTCTTTCATCAGTGTCTTATAGTTTTCTGCATACAGGTCTTTTGTCTCCTTTGGCAGGTTTATTCCTAGGTATTTGATTCTTTTTGTTGCAATGGTTAATGGGAGTGTTTCATTAACTTCTCTTTCAGATTTTTCATCATTAGTGTATAGGAATGCAAGAGATTTCTGTGCATTAATTTTGTATCCTGCTACTTTACCAAATTCATTGATTATCTCTAGTAGTTTTCTGGTAGCATCTTTAGGGTTCTCTATGTATAGTATCGTGTCATCTGCAAACAGTGACAGTTTTACTTCTTCCTTTCTGACTTGGATTCCTTTTATTTCTTTTTTGTCTCTGTTTGCTGTCGCTAAAACTTCCAAATCTATGTTGAATAATAGTGGTGAGAGTGGGCAACCTTGTCTAGTTCCTGATCTTAGTGGAAATGGTTTCAGTTTTTCACCATTGAGGATGATGTTGGCTGTGGGTTTGTCATATATGGCCTTTATTACGTTGAGGTAAGTTCCTTCTATGCCTACTTTTTGGAGAGTTTTTATCATAAATGGGTGTTGAATTTTGTCAAAGCCCTTTCTGCATCTATTGTGATGATCATTTGGTTTTTATCCTTCAATTTGTTAATATGGTGTATCACATTGATTGATTTGCGTATATTGAAGAATCCTTGCATTCCTGGGATAAATCCCACTTGATCATGGTGTATGATCCTTTTAATGTGCTGTTGGATTCTGTTTGCTAGTATTTTGTTGAGGATTTTTACATCTATGTTCATCAGTGATATTGGCCTGTAGTTTTGTTTTTTTGTGACCTCTTTGTCTGGTTTTGGTAAGAGGGTGATGGTGGCCTCGTAGAATGCGTTTGGGAGTGTTCCCCCCTCTGCTATATTTTGGAAGAGTTTGAGAGGGATAGGTGTTATTTCTTCTCTAAATGTTTGATAGAATTCGCCTGTGAAGCTATCTGGTCCTGCGCTTTTGTTTGTTGGAAGATTTTTAATCGCAGTCTGAATTTCAGTGCTTGTGATTGGTCTGTTTATATTTTCTATTTCTTCCTGGTTCAGTTTCGGAAGGTTGTGCTTTTCTAAGAATTTGTCCATTTCTTCCAGGTTGTCCATTTTATTGGCGTATAGTTGCTCGTAGTAATCTCTCATGATCCTTTGCATTTCTGCAGTGTCAGTTGTTACTTCTCCTGTTTCATTTCTAATTCTATTGATTTGAGTCTTTTCGCTTTTTTTCTTGATGAGTCTGGCTAATGGTTTACAATTTTCTTTATCTTCTCAAAGAACCAGCTTTTAGTTTTATTATTGATCTTTGGTATCGTTTCCTTCATTTCTTTTTCATTTATTTCTGATCTGATCTTTATTTCTTTCCTTCTGCTAACTTTGGGGTTTTTTTGTTCTTCTTTCTCTAATTGCTTTAGGTGTAAGGTTAGGTTGTTTATTTGAGATTTTCCCTGTTTCCTGAGGTAAGATTGTATTGCTATAAACTTCTGTGTTAGAACTGCTTTTGCTGCACCCCATAGGTTTCAGGCTCTTGTGTTTTCATCATCATTTGTTTCTAGGTATTTTTTGATTTCCTCTTTGATTTCTTCAGTGATCTCTTGGTTATTTAGTAGTGTATTGTTTAGCCTCTATGTGTTCATATTTTTTACAGATTTTTTCCTGTAATTGATATCTAGTATCATAGCGTTGTGATCGGAAAAGATTCTTGATACAATTTCAATTTTCTTAAATTTACCACGGCTTGATTTGTGACCCAAGATATGATCTGTCCTGGAAAATGTTCCATGAGCACTTGAGAAGAAAGTGTATTCTGTTGTTTTTGGATGGAATTTCCTGTAAATACCAATGAAGCTCATCTTGTTTAATGTATCATTTAAAGCTTGTGTTTCCTTATTTATTTTCATTTTGGATGATCTGTCCATTGGTGAAAGTGGGGTATTAAAGTCCCGTACTATGTTGTGTTACTGTCGATTTCCCCTTTTATGGCTGTTAGCATTTGCCTTATGTATTGAGGTGCTCCTACTTGGGTGCATAAGTATTTACAATTGTTATATCTTCTTCTTGGATTGATCCCTTGATCATTATGTAGTGTCCTTCTTTGTCTTTTGTAATAGTCTTTGTTTTAAAGTCTATTTTGTATGTTATGAGAATTGCTACTCCAGTTTTCTTTTGATTTCCATTTGCATGGAATATCTTTTTCCATCCTCTCACTTTCAGTCTGTATGTGTCCCTAGGTCCGAAGTGGGTCTCTTGTAGACAGCATATATACAGGTCTTGTTTTTGTTTCCATTCAGCCAGTGTGTGTCTTTTGTTTGGAGCATTTAATTCATGTATATTTAAGGTAGTTATTGATATGTATTTTCCTATTATCATTTTCTTAATTGTTTTGGGTTTGTTATTGTAGGTCATTTCCTTCTCTTGTGTTTGCCGCCTAGAGAAGTTCCTTTAGCATTTGTTGTAAAAGCTGGTTTGGTGGTACTGAATTCTTTTAGCTTTTGCTTGTCTGTAAAGGTTTTAATTTCTCCATCAAATCTGAATGAGATTCTTACTGGGTAGAGTAACCTTGATTGTAGGTTTTTCCCTTTCATTACTTTAAGTATGTCCTGCCACTCCCTTCTGGCTTGCAGAGTTTCTGCTGAAAGGTCAGCTGTTAACGTTATGGGGATTCCCTTATATATTATTCATTGTTTTTCCTTTGCTGCTTTGAATATTTTTTCTTTTATTTAATTTTTGATAGTTTGATTAATATGTGTCTTGGCATGTTTCTCCTTGGACTTATCCTGTGTGTGTGGGACTCTCTGCGCTTCCTGGATTTGACTATTTCCTTTCCCATATTCGGGAAGTTTTCAACTATAATCTCTTCATATAGTTTCTCAGTCCCTTTCATTCTCTCTTCTTCTTCTGGGACCCCTATAATTTGAATGTTGGTGCGTTTAATGTTGACCCAGAGGTCTCTAAGACTGTCCTCAATTCTTTTCATTCTTTTTTGTTTATTCTGCTCTGTGGTAGTTATTTCCACTATCTTATCCTCCAGGTCACTTATCCGTTCTTCTGCCTCAGTTTTTCTGCTATTTATTCCTTCTACAGAATTTTAATTTCATTTATTGTGTTGTTCATCATTGTTTATTTGCTCTTTAGTTCTAGGTCCTTGTTAAACGTTTCTTGTATTTTCTCCATTCTGTTTCCAAGATTTTGGATCATCTTTACTATCATTACCCTGAATTCTTTTTCAGGTAGACTGCCTCTTTCCTCTTCATTTATCTGATCTAGTGGGTTTTTACCTTGCTCCTTCATCTTCTGCATATTTCTCTGTCTTTCCATTTTGCTTAACTTACTGTGTTTGGGGTCTCCTTTTCGCTGGCTTCAGGTTCGTAGTTCGTAGTTCCCTTTGTTTTTCGTGTCTGCCTCCAGTGGGTTAGGTTGGTTCAGTGGCTTGTGTAAGCTTCCTGGTGGAGGGGACTGGTGCCTGTGTTCTGGTGAATGAGGCTTGTCTTTCTGGTGGACAGAACTGTGTCTCGTGGTGTGTTTGGGGGTGTTTGTGAACTTATTATGATTTTAGGCAGCCTTTCTGGTAATGGATGGTTTTGTGTTCCTCTTTTGCTAGTTGTTTGGCATCCACCAGTGGAGCTTGCTGGCCATTGGGTGCAGTTGGGTTTTTTTTTTTAATATACCAAAGTGCCTCACTGTTTTTTTTCTCTTGATTTTATTTAGCTTCTCCAGGCAGACTTGTTTCCTTTCCCCATTCATTCAAGCTTTTATTATTCAAGTGGCTGTTACATAGAGAAGACATTTTGCTAAACATCATGAAGAATACAGGGACAAAACATGTATAAATCTTGACCTCAAATTGCTGAGCATCTAGTAGGGTAAAGGTAAATCACTTGAAGATACATATTAAAATACAATGCAAAGAAGACGACAGTGCCTTGGAGGAAATGGAACAGTGCTTGCTGTGCCATGTCTGAGGAGGAGAGGTTAGTGTCAGTAGCATAAGATTAAATTACGCATGTACCACCTAAGGTCCTTTTCATCTAGGCCAGTAAAATTTATTCATATTATTTGTGATAGTTTCTGTTGCTATCCTAGTACCTCAAATTCAGTGATATACAACCTGAATTTATCATGGTTTCCAAAAATGCTATTTTTGTTTAACCTGATTTTCCTATTTCTTTCAAGGGTGTCACCCTCATTTCAGCTACGGAGTCTTAAAGTCTTTGTAATCTTTAATCCTTCCCCATTCATCGAGGTTCTGGAAGGCAGGATCCATGTTCTTTGAAACTACGCTTTATCTGCTTATTGCCTTCCTGGTTCCAGCTTGCTTTGAACCAACCATCCCCACTTTGTGAACACACCCTATGCCGTTGCTCTTCGGCACCCTTGCATATCTGTCTTCCTCCACTTGGAATGCCCTTCCTCTACAGTTATTTACTAAAGGCTATAAACAGCTGACTCAGATGCAACCTTGTCCATGAACCTTTCCTGTCTTCTTTGCTTACCATGTACTTTGCATCTGGTTTCAGGACATCCTGCTCTCCCACCTAAAAGTGAATCTCATTTTTCAAAAGGTGATGGACCTCAGTTTCTACCTCTTATGTGGCTCCATCCCATGCTACATCACATTGTAATTATTTGAGAACATTCTTTATTCCTTAGTATAAGGGCCTAAAGGAGAAGGACTGTTTCTTTTCACTTTGGTATCCTGAGTCCTGAGGAATAGGATAGTAATAAATATTTGTGCATGAATTAATGAATATATGAACTCATAACTGTACATAATTTCAGACTTAACTGATAATAACATTTCTTGAGATTAATATTTTTGGAAATATTCCTACGTACACCTTTTCCAAATTCTGTAAAAGAAAAACATATATATATTTAGATACATATAGAGTTTACCTTTCTTGAAATTTACTCTTAGTATGAAAATAAGCACATCTTCTTGCTAAGGATGCTATGCCTTACTCCTAATAGGAGTAAAATTTGGGGTGGGGGAGTCAATGGTCTTTCCTTGGAGTCAAAGATTTTAGACTAGGAAAATAATGACAAAAATAGTTGGAAGAGACACACAAGTAGTGCCCACATGTGAATGGAAGAAACTTGTGGCCTGCTTCACAAAATATTCCAAATTCCACTCCCACATCCTCATTGATTCTGGAATTTGTTTTAATTTCAGCCAAATATACAGTAGAAAAGTATACTGGCAACAACTCCCCCCCTCCTAATTTGAAGGAGCTAGATACCATAACGTGGCTAGAGTGTGGCACAAGCCAAGATAGGAATTTTTAAAAAGGTTAGTTGAATAAACATGGGACATTCTCATTGTGGAGATGTTGGTCCAGCAACATCTGTATATGCCATATTCAAAGATATATGAAGCAGAATTAATAATCTCCCCTATTCAGCACAGTATGTTTAGTTCAGAGAGGTAGGCAAGAGGAGTTGGAGAATTCTTATTGCATATTATACTTTGCAAACAAGCAGCTATTCTATACTGATAAATGGAAATTTGAGATTATTAGAGAAATCTGAATATCAACAGAGATAATTCAGAAGTACCTATATTACCCAGTAACAGATCCTGTAACCCTTAAATACATGATGTCTAATTATTGTCTAACTTTTAAATTAACCTACTAGTAGTTTTAACATACATATGGCATATGCATGTATGTATATATGTATATATCTCATTTTTTACCTAGAATTTATATTGAAGAAAAATTTTATGTTTTATTGTATACACCAAATAGAAACCTCCTAGTAAGACTGTTTCTAAGAAACATTAAAAATAAATGTGTAGTCATAACAGCTAATATCTCTTGAGCACTGAATATTTGCCAGTCACCTTGCTAAGTAATGTATGTGCATTTTCTCTGTTTAACTGCATGACAACACTGTGAAGTATTATTTCCATTGTATAGATGAGGAAACTGAGATTTAAAGAGCTTAAATAACTCATCCAAGGTGAAACAGCTTATAAGTGGTTGTGATAGGATTTTAAATCAGGCTGACTCTGGATCCCAAATACACCACGTTGGGGGCCATCCATAGAACGTTACCTGCTGTATCTGTGTCACCTGCGTCATAAATGCCTCCCTGCCAGCTTCAGAAACACCAAATATCATTTCACATGCTCATCATGCCATGTTGCTCTTACTCTGTGGGCCTACACATTGTTTCAGGAAGATGAGAGTGAGCACATGCCTACAGAGCTGCCACATAAAGAAACACATGTGGGCCCTGGAAAGCTGCCCCACCTAAATGATGTGATCACTGGGATTACAAAGGCATTCGTTTCTGAGATCATTTTTTGAGGTTTATAAAATTTAGTTCACACATCAGTCTTGTCACCAGTGGGAGTTGACACTTCAACTTTTTATCTGATGTTCAAAAACCATAGATATTATTTGCACTTATTGCTCTAACCAGTCATCGCTAAGCCTGCTCTCCTAGTTACTATTATAGGAATAATGTTAAAAATGACATGGATAGGGCTTCCCTGGTGGCGCAGTCATTGAGAGTCCGCCTGCCGATGCAGGGGACACGGGTTTGTGCCCCGGTCCGGGAAGATCCCACATGCCGTGGAGTGGCTAGGCCCGTGAGCCATGGCCGCTTAGCCTGCGCGTCCGGAGTCTGTGCTCCGCAAGGGAGAGACCAGAACAGCGAGAGGCCCGCGTACCAAAAAAAAAAAAAAAAAGACTTGGATATAGGATGCAAAGCTGGTTCTTAAAAAACACAAAATACAAAACCCCAGAGTAAATTCCTGTTGACTTCATCAGAGCATCCTGATTGTTTTTGTTCAGTGCTTGAACCTTTGCTGGGGCCCTGCTGGGATCTAGAGGAGATGGAGGAAGACAGGTAACTGTCTGGAAAAGAGCCCTGCCCATCTGGGAGGCCTTGGGGAGGCTGTGTAGAGCAGTGGAGGATAAGATGGAGCTACCGATACCTGACCCTGGCCCTGTCTCTCATGCCCAGCCTCCTTCTAATCACCCACCCCCCTGGGCTCACTTGTGCAATGTACTATAGACGTCAAAGCAAGACGTTAAGTACTGAGATTCCTTTTCCTCCAAAGGTTATTCTGAGGATTGATGAGATTGCATTTGTGAAAGATTCCAGAAAACATCAAATGAAAAGCGCTGCCTGCATATCAAGAACCGCTGTATTTGAAGCAAAGCAACATTCTTTTCTGCTTTTTTCTCTTCTCTGCCTCTGAGACCCATGACGATATTCATCCTTCCATTTTCCCGCCTGGATATAGATTGTAGAGAGGACAAAGTGCAAAGCTGAAGCCAGAGCTGCTTTCCATAGACATTTAAGTCTGACTTGTACGGCTGTCATCTCTTCTAAGAAGAGCATTTCCTTTCAATTATATTTTATGCACCTATAGATGTACTTAAATAAATGGAAGTTTCTTTTTTAAAAGATGTGAAGCCAGATCTCACAAGGAAGACTTTTTCTGGCTGTGGTAATTTTTTTTGACCTTGGGATGCATTTCAGGCTGTATGTATATGGAAAACAGAATGTTGTCATGTTAGGTTTAAAAACAAATATTTTTGCTACATACATTTATGATTTCAATGATTGTTGTCATGTGTAGAATGAAATCCTTCTCTAGGTTTAAAGAAAATGGTTTTGAGAGAGAGAGAAGATCACAGTTAAGAACACAGATACAAATCTTACAGACTTGGGTTCAAATACTGCATCTGACACTAGCGGCCTGACTCAGGCAAACAGCTCAACCTTTTTATATCTTTGTTCTTTTTTCTATGAAAGTAGAATAATAATCATACTTGTTACACAGAGATGTTATGAAGAAACCAGATATTCATATGAAATACTTGGTATAACTTTTAAATGAACAGTCACTACTGATGATGCTTATGTGCTTTTTATATTGGAAGCAAGGTTTGTGCATACACATCAGTATGAGAATTGGAAGGCTAACATTTCTCTCTCTCGCTTTCTTCTAATGATCCAAGTGGTATTATGAAGCCATTAAATTTTTCTGTTGTTCGTTTTCTGACAAGCTCATAGTTGGCCATACTCAGGGAAATATTTTTAGCTCTAAAGAAATACACCTGCACATTTTTATACATACTCATGTACTTAAGCATATATGTAAAATTTCTATACATACATCTGTCTGTCTATTTATCTATCTACCTATCAATCGATCATGAGACTGGTTCTATAAGCCACAAAGAAGTCAATCTATGTAATGCTTCTGTGGCCAAGGTGAGTCGATTGGCCCTCAGTTTATTCATCTATAAATGGAAGGTTTTAAGTGATGAACCCCCTACTTTAAATCTTAAAAATTTTTAAATTTATCCTTTCTTTTTATCTCCAACTATAGTTATATATAATATAATATAATATAGTTATATAAGCCACTTCACCAAGGAAGACTTTCCTTACCCTCTAACTAGGTCAAACCTCCATTATACACTTCCATTGCACTGTGTACCCATCCCTCTGTGTGACCAAACTCTGTAATTTTTATTTTTTGGATAGAACATAATATTTATTACCATTTTTTAACAGTTTCTCTTATTTAAAAAACATTTTTATTGAAATGTCATTGATTTATAGTATTATATTAGTTTTAGGTGTGCAGCATAGTGATTCAGTATTTTTATAGATTATACTGTTTAATTATTTTAAAATAATGGCTATATTAACCCTGTTCTGTACAATATATCCTTGTTGTTTATCTGTTTTATATATTTTATACATAACAGTTTGTATCTCTTAATCCCATGCCTCTATGTTGCCCCTTCCCCTTTCCTCTCCCTACCAGTATCCACTAGTTTGTTTTCTATATCTGTGATTGTGAGTCTGTTTCTGTTTTGTCATATACATTCATTTGTTTTATTTTTCAGGTTCCACATATTAGTGATAACATATGGTATTTATCTTTCTCTGACTGACTTATTTCACAAAGCATAATACATTCTATGTCCATTCATGTTGTTGCAAATGGCAAAATTTCATTCTTTTTTTATGGCTGGGCAATATTCCATTGTATTATATAAAGCAGATCTTTATCCATTCGTCTGTTGATGGACATTTGGGTTGCTTCTGTATCTTAGCTATTGTAAATAATGCTCCTATGAACATTGGGGTTCATGTATCATTTCAAATTTGTGTTTTCATTTTTTCCAGATATATACCCAAGAGTAGAATTGCTGGATCATATAGTAGTTCTATTTTTAGTTTTTTGAGGCACCTCCATGCTATTGTCCATAGTGGCTGCACCAACTTACATTCCTACCAACAGTATTCAAGGGTTCCCTTTTCTCCACCTCCTCACCAACATTGGTTATTTGTGGACTTTTTGATGATAGCCATTCTGACAGGTGTAAGGTGATCTCTCATTGTGGCTTTGATTTGCATCTCTCTAATAATTCGCAGTGTTGAACATCTTTTCATGTACCCATTAGCCACCTGTATGTCTTCTTTGTAAAAATGTCTATTCAGGTCTTCTGCCCATTTTTTAATCAGGCTGTTTATTTGATATTGAGTTGTATGAGCTATATATTTATTTTTGATATTAACCCCTTATCGGTCATATCATTTGCAAGTATTTTCTCCCATGACGTATGTTGTCTTTTCATCTTGTCATTGGTTTCCTTTGCTGTGCAAAAACTTTTAAGTTTAATCAGGTCCCATTTGTTTATTTTTGCTTTTATTTCTTTTGCCTTAGGAGACAGATCCCAAAAAATATTGCTGCAATTTATATCAAAGAGTGTTCTTCCTACATTCTCTTCTAGGAGTTTTATAGTTTCTAATCCTACATTTAGGTCTTTACTCTATTCTTATTTCTGTGTTTGGTGTTAGAGAATGTTCTAATTTCATTCTTTTACATGCAGCTATCCAGTTTTCCCAGCACCACTTATTGAACAGACTGTCTTTTCTTCATCATGTATTCTTGCCTCCTTTGTCATACATTAATTGACTGTAGGTGCATGAGTTTATTTCTGGGCTCTCTATTCTGTCTTATTTATCTAATATGTCTGTTTTTGTGCCAGTACCATGCTGTTTTGATTACTGTAGCTTTGTAGTATAGTCTGAAGCCAGGGAGCATTATACCTCCAACTTTGTTCTTTTTTCTCAAGATTGCTTTGGTAATTTGGGGTCTTTTGTGGAAAGTCTATTATTTTTGTAATATCTATTCTGCACATCACCAGAGTGCCTGAACATAGTAGGCACTCTGTCCATATTGATTGTAAGACTGTTTTATAGCTGGGCTGATTTCTTTGCATTGCTAATTGAAGCCCCCTAGAATCTGTTCCTTGTCACAGTTTATTTCTGCAAGCAGGGCACTTTGTATGAGCTTATTATTTTGTTTATAATGTGTGGCCCTATTCTTAGGATATTAGGTAAAATCTGGGAATGTAAACAAAATTTTAACAATTTCTTAATGTAATCCTTGGAAAATAATCAAAACCAAAAGTCAGTGTGTGCTGAGCCAAACAGATTGGCTTCTCGTTAAAAATGACCATCTGTATTGTTTCATTCCGTTAATGCCTGAAAATTACGGGTAGTACCCAAGTAGGAAAGAGCTTAGTGGATCCAAGATGCTTCATTTACTGTGTGATCTCAGTGAGTCTTTTAGAGTCTCTAAACCCTGTTTTCTGAATTAAAGATTATATATCCCACAGGCATGGTGTGAGGATTAAATTAGATATGTTGTGTAACATCTCACAACAGCACTTTGCACCCAACCTCCCTTTTGATTCTTTTCCTCCCTTTTGAAATAGTTGCCACAAAAATTTAACAGGGGAATTAAGGAAAACAATCCCAAGTTATTGCTTAAACTAGAGATTCTCTCTACCTATGTGTCTTTAATCAGAAGTAAATCCTAAAGACATTCTGCACTGAACATAATCTATCTTTTAGAAATACCCACAGACTGCTGTGCATATTATAGGAATACAGTGGAAAATTGTATTTTTCACCTGAGTCCAGGATAATGCAAACCTAAGTGTAAGCATTAGTCATCTCCATTGGAGGTTCATGGAATTTTGATGATGATGGTCACTATTTCAAAAGTCCAGCAGAAATTACATTTAGAGTAGATTGCTGAATTGTGACTTATGTGTTATATGAAAAAGGGCTTTGATTTTAAAAAGTAACAAATTATTGACAGTTGCAAAATGATTCATTACATTTTTTAAAACATGACTTTGTAGAAAAATTAATACCCAGGATTCTGGATATGACAGATTTGGGAAGCAGTTACAATATATTTTATTCAGAGATAAGAAATCCAAATCACAATAAAGTTTGTTTCAAATCATGTGTTTGATCTAATAAGACATTTTCTCATAATGCTTTATCTTTGGTACTGAATGCTGTGAAGGGAATCTTTCCTCTTCTATTGTTGAGAGATTATCTCAATAAATCTCACAATGCTGATCCCTAATTAAAGAATCTGACCAAATTCCCTGTCTGATTTTTTAAAAATGACTATTTCCCTATTGAGCATATTGTATCTTATCCCCAAATATCATGAATGGTTGATTAGGGAGCATGGGTGAGACAGCATGTTTATATGTTTTTGGCTGTGCTTACAAAAAGTCTTCGACAAACGCATATGATAAACACTTGTTTCCTAAGTACGGAAATGGAGTGTATTTAATTACTCTCACATACTTGGCTAAAAGGAGCTCTCCTGAGAGGCTGGAGAACGTCTTTTAAGACTTTACTTTTTAGAGAAGTTTTGGGGTCACTGCAAAATTAAGAGGGAGCTACAGAGACTTCTTATATACCTTCTGCCCCCACACATGCATGGCCTCCCCCTTTATCAACATCCCCCATCAGAGCGGTATGTTTGTTATAACTGATGAACTTACATGAACACATCATTATCACTCAAAGTCCATAGTTTACATTACAGTTCACTCTTGGTGTTGTGTATGCTATGACTTTGGACAAATGTATAATGACATTTATTCATCATTATAATATCACAAAGTATTTTCACTGCCCTAAAGATTCTGTATGTTCTACCTATTCATCCCCCACACCAAACCCTGGCAACCAGTGATCTTTGAGAACCATTTTTTTAAAGTAGGAGTTATGTTAGTCATAGAAACAGAGGTGACAGAAATAGGAGCTTCAGTTATTTTCAGTGTTGCATGTTCCCATTGAATACAGTGCAGAAACCCAACTTGCCCAAGATGCGAATATTTGTCTCTCTCTTTCTTTTATAACAAGTGATTACTGTGTTCAAAAGCAGTTTGGTCTCATTTCAATTATTTTGTATTTGGGGATTGTACATTTGATCAACAGTAAAGCTAATTCATTTCTCAATTCTTCATCTTCCCACGTATGTAATTATGTTAGAACAGGGAAAGTACTGAGCTGGCAAGGCATCTTTTTTCCACTGGATCCTGTTCTATTATTTTTAAAATGTCTTTGTTGTGTTAGCATTTTATGGAAATGTATGCATAGGAAAATACATCCTATCTTTCTCTTTTCTCAAAACTCATTTCCACTGCCCTAAGACTAACAACTCTATGTTATAAGCATGTATTATTACTTAGCCATAAATATGACCAAAAAAATTACAATCAATTTGTGGTAACATCTGATTTATGTAGCATTATTAAGGAATTAGATGATAAATATAAATGAATATTTTAGATAATAAAGGGTTATTTCCTTCTGTGCTTTTCCATTTTAGCAGGTTTTCTCCAATGCATCTTTCTAAAATGCAGTTATATTTGTATGAATTCTTAAAATAAATTTTTCTAATTCCCAGCAAACATTTTTATGATGATTCAAGATCATTATCATTAAAATATTGTTCTTTTCATTTGTTTTTATCTGTATTAAAATACCTCAGGAGCCTTTAAGGAGTATACATTTTTTTGGCATTTTTATAAAAAGATTTGTGCTGGTCTTTCTGTTTTCTTTTTAGTTTTTTATTTTTTAAGTTGGGGGTTATATTCCACTGTTTTCCTCCCTCTAAATATGAAATGTGCATTTTTATCAATCAAATAGCCCTACTGCCCACCCCTCATGTTTACCTCTATTCTCTTTAATCTAACCAAATAATTAATCATGTTAGAACAATTGATGTAATATAGTCACAACTGAAGTTTACTACAGTCTAAGGATTTTTATAGTCTCCTTAACATGATTTATGTTAGCTCTATATGATAGCCTTAAAGAGGCCCTTTCTCCACTTACTTCTGGGTTGCAGATATCTGGAATTGCTGAAAACTTACTCTCTTCAACAGTGGGAAATTTTTATGTCAGATTTTTAAATAAGAAAGTGTAAATACCTATTGTGAATCGAATTGTGATAAGGATATGTTGATAGGTAAAGCAGCCTTGAAAACATCACAGACAAGATAAAATGAGTCAGCTCAGTGTCAGAAATTTTGTCTATAATTATGATGATTTTTAAATCAGCATTTTCTTTCTTAGATGATAGAGTTATTTTATTTAACAACAGAAAACTCATTTTTAATAGTTAATTAAGCATCAGATAGTGACCAAAAGAAAAAATGCTGCCTTCAAATGGGTATTAAACTTTTGCTTATCAATAATTTCAGTTTGCAGGTGGTACAAATGTGTTTAGTTGTATAATTTTTACTTGAGTTTCCAGTATCTGATCAGTTTTTAATAGTGAAGATGCAAGTTTTGGTTGAAAAATATTTGCTGAACTGATTTTAAAAGCATACATACCGCCGGACTTGACTATGGCTATTCGATTTCTTCTCATCTATTTAGAAAACTGGATTCCTGTTATTTATTTGTGTGTGCCTAATTATATACATTTCTCCCTGTGTGGGTATATGTAGGCAGATGGGTAAAGGAAAGGCAGAGCTCTGTAAATTGGCATCCATGAAGTCCTGATGATAAGGGAAGTGGAAGCTGATTTTTGTCAGCATGTGTCGAGATAACCACTGTGGGCTAATAGGGTTGATCGTCCAATATTTACACTTCAGTGTGAACATGCAGTTGTAACTGGTTTATTGAACTAGCTGAACACAGTAGGGGGGACACGTCTTTATTCTTTCCTGCCACCATCTTTCCTTCATGCCCCTGGCTAGAGACCCTTACAATTCCCATGGCTTTTGCATTTACTTCAAATACCAAGAAGTGGTTTTGTTTTTCAGGCAATAAAATGTCCACTCCAGCATAGTATCAAATCTTTTACTAGCTTGGACGTTCTTGTCTTCCCTTGCTCAGGCCTGCCTTAGCTTCTTTACTATTTCCCCTCCTCTTAGACTCACCAGGCTGCCTGTGCTTTGGAGAATTGGGTGAGGAGGAGAGAAGGTGAGATAAGGGGGCAGAAAAGGCTGGGATGGTGTTGGTGCCTTCCGAGAGAGTTGGATATCCAAATGCAGATTCTTTTTCTTGTGAGGTGCTTTCATGGGTTCCTCCAAGAGCCCTTCACTAGGGTCACCTTATTCTCTGGAATGCTGAAGCCCCTCCAATTAGCCCCCATAGTGACTGGCTGTCAATGCTTCCTTTCTGGTCACTTCTCCTGCCCATGTGTCCACTTGGGTGCAATCACTTCAGGAAAATGCAGTGTTGGCTCCCTTCCGCAAGGGTCCACCTCTGATCTCTCTCTCGTCTCACCACTGTTGCTCTCTCCTCACTCTGCAGGCTCTAGAAGGTCTGTTGAGCTTTTAAACTTTTTCAGCTGTGAGCTTGTACGAATCCCTGCATCCTCCAAACCCTGTAGAACATGTATCACATTGCAGTACCCACCCATCTCTCTCCCCAGTGGTTACATTCAGTGCCCGTGAATCTTAATGCACATAATTTATTTACTGAGGATACATACAGATAACATGGAGTTGTTCACGTTTAAGAGTGCTGTGCTTGTGATATCACAAATAGGAGAGAAGGAAGCAAGTACTTAATGAGAAGTATCCCTTCTCAGGTTGGTACTTCCCAATATGTGGCCTTTATAAATCTTTTTTGAGGATAAAGGAGGCCTTACTTGGCTTTTGCCTATGAAACAAGTGAATGAATATACTATGTGAAGCATGTTGTCTGACATGTGGGTGCTTTCTTCTCTTTCAAATCTTTTTTTTCCTTCCTTTCATTTGGGATGTTCTATTTATGAAGTATTTATCATTCCCGTTTACCAGAATGAATTTGGACCATTGCCAAAAGCACCAGGTCTGCTGTTTCTGAACTTTAAAGATAAAAATTCTTTGCTTTTGTTCTGTTTAATTATGCAGGCTTTTGCTTTCCTGTTATCAGGACCATGATTCAGTCCTTTTAGTGTGTAATTATCCCAAGTGTCCTCGATTTGCTAAAGTGAGAATCTCAATATTTTTGTCAGAAAGCAGAGTGTTGTTCAGCTTTGGAAATCTTTTGCAGCATTTTGTTTTCAATTCTGCCTTTGTGATCCTGAATGTAAACACATGAATTTGAATTCCTACTTGGTAAAGAGAATTAATCTTGAAATAAATTAACCAAAAAAAAAAAAAAAAAAGGAAAATTCTAAGCATCCATTGCCTTATCTGCCAAACAGCTGTGAAGAGCTTAAATGTTGGATGGCAGGACTAGGCCAAATGCTCTTTTGAAGATCTTTCTAAAGATCTGAACTGCTAAAAATAATTTTTTTTCACTTCTTTAATTTTCATGGGTTTTTTTGTTTTGTTTTGTTTTTTTAAAGCGAATTCTCTGATCCTACCCCAGCTCCACTGACTTAGGAATTCTGGGGTGGGACATGGCACTATGTGTTTGTTTGTTTGTTTGTTTGTTTATGGCTGTGTTGGATCTTCGTTTCTGTGCGAGGGCTTTCTCTAGTTGTGGCAAGCAGGGGCCACTCTTCATCGCGGTGCTCGGGCCTCTCAATGTCGTGGCCTCTCTTGTTGCGGAGCACAGGCTTCCGACGCGCAGGCTCAGTAGTTGTGGCTCACGGGCCTAGTTGCTCCGCGGCATGTGGGATCTTCCCAGACCAGGGCTCGAACCCATGTCCCCTGCATTAGCAGGCGGATTCTCAACCACTGCGCCACCAGGGAAGCCCAATTTTCATGTTCTTTATCTGAGAGATTAAGGTAATTATACTTCATATGGGAATATTGTATGATATAACAGTGCCTAAAACAAGACATGAAATAAATACTTGTTTTCTCTAGTAATTCATTATATTGAGATTTTTTAAAAATGGTACTTTTAAAACTGCACTTGAAGAAAGTGTATCTCCGGAAATTTCCCCAAAATTCCAATTTTACTGGTTTTGTTTGTTGTTCATGGGTATTTTTTGTTTTTTTGCACAGTTAATTGATATTTCTAGGTCCCCCATGCTTCATAAGGTTAACTAGCCTGGGGTATAAAAGGGATCCCATTAATGGTGAAGATCCCTGTTTTCTGACCCCTGCCCATGTCAGGTCCCCAACAGTTATATATTTGGGAATCCCCAGAGGGACTCTGCTCTCATTTGTTCTTAGGAACAAACCCAGTCAGTGACTGTTTGGACTCTGTCATTTTCTTCCTGTCTGTTCCCGTGGCTTTGAGTGAGGTCTGTTGCTGAGCCGTGCATGTGAAAGCCCCACCATGTTTCTGATCCTCCCTCGGGCCCCTCCACTACTGGACTCCACTGCCTCACACTGTCGAGAAGGTAGAGGGGCCTATCATCTTTGAAACCCTCAGAACACTGAATCCACCTTGGTTCCTTGCATATGACATGGGAAAATGCTTTTGTCCCTATCCTGCTGCATTTTATCACACTGTGAACAAGAGGTTAGTTTGGGGAGAAATCTGAGTTACAAATGCCATAATATAGAAAGTACTGGCAGGCCTACTCTACTAGTAAGCCAGACTTGTATAAATCGGCCAAAACCCACTGTGATTTTGGCACAGTCTTGAGCTGGGACCTCTATTATGATGATGTTTAGGTTTTCACCTCTATACAAAATACTAGATCTTTGTTTACTGTAAAGTGTCGACTCAGGGGAACTACTTACTCTGTTCCTAAGACGGAGTGTTCTTCTGATTCCCCCAAGTACTAAAATGTGGATATTTTTAATGTGCCCAGGACATTTCCTGACCATCTCTCACTTTGTTTATTGGTTTTTACTCTGATCTGAACATTTTTCAGCTGAACTTAGGGTGTTTTCTTACGCCTCCTGTTAGAAAGCCCTAGGGATACAAACATGAAAAAGGCATGGGTCATTCATCCAAGAACTTCTATAGTCCGTAACAGTCAGCTAAAGAGAAAAATTTAGACATGTTCAGTGCATGTCCTCTTGTCATTTTTGAAACATAAGTACCATTTAGTTTATTTGAACTAGCCACACTGAGGTTCTTTGGAATCATGGTTATTTTTTAAAATATACATGTTTAGTTGTAAATATTAAACATGACTCCTTCTATATAATTACATTTCCTTATCGCCTAAGAAAATATGCACAGATACTACTACTAATAATAGCTATTATTATTATTATTGCATGCTTACTTGTACTAGGTGCTTCATATGCTTTAACTTGCTTAATTATTACAGTAACCTTGATAGTTATGTATTGTGTGGTTTATTTTACATAGAAGGGAATTCATGAAAGATGTATTAGGTTGCACAGAATCACACGGCATCTGGCCCAGGACAGCTGTAAAGTCTGTGCTCTGGGCATTCCCTCCTCTTCTTGATTATGCCTCAAGGAGACAGTATCCTCTCCAAGGGTGGGTTTATTTTTATCCCCATATATATTTGTAACCACAGGTAGTTACCACCAAGAAACACTTTGAGAATTGCTACTTAGGCATAGAAAAAGTCCACATAATGTAATCGAAAGTGGTTTTTAATTTTTTTTCTGCTGACTAAAAGATATGACTACATATCTCTTTTATTCCTTCTCTTAACACCCTGCCAATCATTTATCTCCCATCCCATTTCACCGTTATCCACAGTGACCTGCAATAATAACAAAATAATATGACACATTTAAAAAAAGCACTGGTACTCTCTGCATGAGCCATTTGGTGTCAGCACACTCTCAGAAAGGGCCCGGTGGAGACAGATATGGCAGTCCTTCTAGTGATCTTCAGCAAGTACCCGACTGCTTCCCTAAAGTGCGGTCTTCCACCATGTGGAGAAGTAAAACAGCAGGCAGGTTTTTCCACTGCTTTTCTGTAAATAGTGATGTTGGACTCTGGATGCCTTAGGAGATTCCAAATGTAAACATTCAAAGAAGGAAAAATTAACAACAACAAAAAATCCATGGTGTAATTTTTTGAGCTATTTAAATCCAATTAAAGGCCAAATCTAAGCCCTGATGTAGTTTAGAACAGCAGGAGCTTATAGTTTTACAGATTAGGCCTTTTCACTGTACTGACATTAGATGCATTATTATTATTATAACATGCTTAAACTGCTCTATTTAATTCTAATTAATTCCAAACCATATACAAGGATAATTGAAGCATAAGCTTGCTTTGATCGAGGTTTGGGGGGAAGGGTTCTCTATACAGAGTTAGTATGGTGAAATTTGAGGGGGTGATGAAACTGTTATGTATGGAATGGTGGAGGGGGATATAGAGTTTCATGCTTTTGTTAAAATCCAAAGAACTGTGCACCACAAAAAGCAGATATTGCTTTGTAATTAAAAAGAAAAAAATTAAGAGATGGAGAAAAAAATAAAATGCAGACTGTGACAAATGAATCTAACTGTATTACATATGAACCACATACCCACACTGAGGGGGACTGGGAAGAAAGGAGCTGACCTGCGTAAATTTGGAAAATAGTGCTTTGACTGGATGCTGTTTGCTAACAACCAACAGAACTGAACACAAGCACTGTCATCTCATTTGTAAATTTGTTTCTCATAGGCATGTTAGTAAGGAATTCTGAAGCTAATGTATTTGTATACTAGAGTTGAAGAAATAAGTAGATATATCACAGATGGTAAAGGCCAGGTTTCCCACTATCAGAATAAGGAGTTACGAAAGGGAAAGAAGAAGGGAAAATGAGCCCGGTGGTAACAGATTAGAGGCAGAAGAACCAATGTGGGTGCATAAAATATATATATCTGTATACATACACACACAGAAACAGATACAGAAATGTAGAGGCTTGTATATACATGAGTTAATGTACAGACATATATTTCCTAGTTCTCTTCACTGAGGGGGCTAGAATCAGTCATTTCCTCAGTAACAAGGAACACATTTAGTGTCCATATCTTCCTCTCTAAATACACTCTGCAGTAAAAAGAATGAGGGGTCCTTGGAGAACTGATTGATTCCAGGGTTGGGGCAGGGAAAATACAAGATGAGTATACAGCATCTTGTGACTTCTGTGTTGCAGAGCTTGAAGTGTGCTAAAAATAAGGGGAGGTGGGGCACATTGAAAGTGGCACAGGAACCAACCAGAAAGAACTTGAGGAACAATGATAGTATTAGATTATAATCCAAGTAAATGAATAAATATCCATGAGCCTCTACTGATATAAATAAATAATTGAGTAAATAAATAAGGTGGTTAAACAGCAATTCTTCCTTGTAGTCATAGATGTGGAAGGAAAGACTTTATTAGAAATACAAAATCATAAACAGAAAATCACTAGTAGGACACCACAGCAATAATTGCTGCAGGCAAGATCCATAAATAGATACTAAAATTAGTGGGCAAAGGTTTAAGGAAAACAGATCTGCATAGACTCAAAATATCTCCTCCAAAATATTGGATTGGCCAAAAAGTTCGTTCGGGGTTTTCCTAACTTCTTGTGGAAAAACCCAAACAAACTTTTTGGCTAACCCAATATTTAGTAATTACAAATGGAAAAATAGTTTTTTACAGTGGACAATCTTGGCAGCATCATCTTAGCCAAGGTTAACATCACCACCAATAACCAATGGTCATAATGAACCCTGTAATATGCACGAACACACCTGTGTGCCAGATAATGCGTAGTCTCAATGTTATCCTGAGAAAACATTAGACAAAGCGAAATTGAGGAGCAATCTACAAAATAACTAACCAGTACTCAAAAAGCCTCAAGGTCACAAAACGCAAAGGAGGTTGAGGAACTGCTCTAGACTTGAAATGACTTACGGAGGTGTGGCAACTAACTGCAATATAGGATCCTGAATTGGATCCAGGAACAGAAAAATTACTTTCCCTAAAAAACTGGAGAAATGTAAATAAGTTCTGTTCTGTAATTTAGTTAATAGGATTGTATCACAGCTCCTAGTTTTTATAAGTCTTCTGTGGTTATGTAAGACATCAACAGAGGAGAAGCTGGGCAAAGGGTACAAGGGAATTCTCTGTACTATTTTTGCAACTCTTCTGTGAATCTAAAGTTATCTGAGAATAGAAAGGATTTTTTTAATTTGCTTTGATTTTTTTCTACCAACTCTTCTTTCCATAATATAATATAAAACTTTTGCCAAACATCTTTTTTAGTATCTTTTTATATGAGTGACCACCACCTGCAGTCAGAAGCAGTTGTGCCATCTTTTGTTTGCTGTAAAATTCAGCCTCTTCATCCCAAGTATAGAGCCAGTAACTTCCAAATGCTCTTTTTTTTTTTTTTTTTTTTTTTTTTGTCTTTTGGCTGCACTGTGCAGCTTGCAAGACCTTAGTTCCCCAACCAGGGATTGAACACGTGCCCCCTGAAATGGAATCATGGTGTGTTAACCACTGGACCACCAGGGAAATCCCCCGCTCTTAATGGGGAGAAGTACCTAGAAGAAGCACCTTGACTAAGACCCTGGGTTATCCACAAGTCATTCTTTTCTCCTTACAGTACTAACATTTTTGTTGCTTTTTCTCTTTCTCCTGTTATGATCTGTAGTCTGTAATATTTTGATATTTAAATACAATATTTCAGTGTACTGCTTTCAAGGGCCCAATTTGGGTTTTTTCTCCCCTTTTGGGCATACGCACACGTGTGCGCACACACACATAAAGTAGTTTTCTTTGATAATTTTGTGGCTTAGCTATAAATTTTCTAAGAAACTTGGGATTGTTGATTGTCCATGGAGCCCTAAACTGCTAGCTAGTGTGTCAATTGTAGAATAGTAGGCACTGCATTCTCCTCTGCTAGGAGAGGAGTGGTCCCTTCAGAGCCCCTACGTCACCAACTCTACTGTCATTTTCTGAGTTGTTCCTTTTAGTAACCCTGACACCAGCTATTAAGTATATCCAATATGAGGCTGTCCAGAGCAGCCAGTCAGCCAATATGGATAGGCAAGCTTTGGAGAAAGACTCCATCTCCCTTCTTGTCTCCCTCTGTGAGCAGCCCTGGGAAGGAACTGTGCAAAGATTGGCTGCCATCGCTTATTTTCTCCTCTTAGACTGTCACAGAGGAGCCTCCAGGAGAGACTAGGAATCTCTTGCTACCTGTGAGAATGACTGAATTGAGAAAGTGCTTCTGCAGGATTTTACTACCTGCCCCTGGCTGCCTTATGGGCTTCTCTCCTGGGTTTGGATTTTCAAGATACTGGCCTGACTTTTTAGCTTTGTTTAATTTGTATCTCAAATTAATTTCATGTAACTATGTGTTGAAATGCCTGCACGATTTTTCATTAAATGTTTTATTTTGAGATAATTGCCGATTCACGTGTAGTTATAAGAAATAGCATAGAGAGGTCTTGTGTGTCCATTACTCAGTTTTCCCTCAGTGGAAATATCTTACAAAACTAGAAGGCAATATCACAATCAGGATGTCTTAGTCCATTCAGGCTGCTATAACAAAAATACCATAGACTGGGTGGCTTAGATAACAAACTGTTCTGGGCACTGGGGAGACCAAGATCAAGGCACTGGCAGATTTGGTGTTTGGTAAAGACCTGTTTCCTGGTTCATGAGAGGCTTTCTTGCTGTGTCCTCATGTAAAGAAAGGGGCAAGGGAGCTCTCTGGGGTCTCTTTTATAAGGGCATTAATCCCGTTCATGAGGGCTCCACCCTCACGACCTAATCACCTTCCCAAAAGACCCACCTCCAGATATTATCCAATGGAGATTAGATTCCAACATATGGATTTGCGGGGTGGGGACACAAACCTTCAATCTATTGCACAGGGTTTTGGCACCGTCAAGATACAGAGCCTTTCCATCCCCTGAAGGATCCCTCCTGTTGTCCTTTCACAGCCACGTTGACTCCCCTTCTGCCCCACTTCCTCCTTAACCCCCAACAACCATCAATCAGTTCTCTATTAAGCACTTAAAAAATAATAATTCATAAAGAGTAATTGATTTGCCTGCTTCCCAATGAAAGGCAGTCTTTCTCCTATAACCTGGAGGTGGGTAGATACTGCCACATTTATAGCCTATCTGAGAACCTTAATCTGTTAAGTGGGGTGTTTGTGAGAGTTGTGCACTCATGGTTTGGTGGTAAATTCACAGGGGTCAGTACCCAACTACCAAGAATCAAATGATTACTTTACCTCTTACTGGCTATGTGACCTTGGACAAATTGGGAGACTTCTCTGAAACTAAATTTTCTCATGGGTGGCAGGGGGTGGGGGGACAAGGGGATAATAATGATACTTACCTCAAGCTACTTGGGAGAGAACTACGTGAGATGATTTAAGTAAATTACTCAACATAGCAACTTGTACATACTAATCCTTCTGATCCTTCTGGAACTATTACCCAATGGAAGTGGCTCTGGCAGAGTTCAGAAAGTGAGGGTAAGGCAAGTGACATCTGAAAACCCTAATTCCTGACTCTATTTTCTCAGGCCCAGGAGAAAGAAACATCAAATTTCTACAAGTTTATTAACTGAAAGAAATCATCGAGATATTTAGAAAGCATAAAATTAGAACGAAAGTTAGAAAGAACACTTGGTCAGTATTTTAACTTGGAAAAACAGTGAGTAGTGACATTTGCCTTTCATTTTCTGCAGTCAGAAACTATCTACTAATGTCTCTGAAATTTTTTAACTGTTTTAGAATTTTCCCTTAAAATACGCATTTATTTTATAGTATGGGCTTGACTTGACTTTGCAGCACAACCCTAAATGTGCACCTGGACAGATTTAAATTCATTCTCTACTAAGCATGCAGAGCTCAAGAGCAGTTGTGCAGAGCAGTGCCTGTGAATGACATATATATTGGTAAATCAACACATTTATTTTCCCCCCAGTGAGTCATGCAGCTGTATAGATCTAAAATAAACCTTGATTCTACCTCCTACAGACTGGTTTGAAGACTGATAATGTTTGTTTGGCAGTTGATAAAAATGGAATAATTGTATTGAATTTGCTTTTCTTACTGGCATTTCCAGGGCTCCTTTCCAAACAGGACTCTGAGAAAGTGTTTGAAAGGCAATGCTTTCCATTTCTCCACACCTCCTTTGGCATGCTGGTAGCAATATGGAGGCAAGTAGACGTGTTCATTGTTAGTAATACTTTCTTTACCTAAAACTGGACCACGTTTTACCACAGATGCCAGGGATGTAGTGGTTGTATAAAGTCTTATATAGTTCTCAAAAATTACATGGTTTAGCAATGATAATGAACTACAAATTTCCCCTGCCTTTATAAGTGAATGAACCCATTGGCTCACACATGAATGTGTGAGAATGATTCTATTTAGAATGTAATTTATTCTCTTTATATGCAAGTAATTACCTATAAAAGTGATGTTAAGCATTCCATCTCTTCATTTCTTTTATACCCATGAGAGGAGATGTCTTTGATTATCAATTCCATTTGTGAGCCTAAAATTAGGTCAGAGGCAAATGACGAAACATTTCCAGAGGATTGTCCTAGCACAGATTCTCAGGTTAAAATCGTGAGTTAATCTATGGCACATAAGAACTATGTCCATCTCTTGAAGCCAGAGTCTGCCAACCTTTCAGAGCTGACTGGCAAATATAGCAGAAACTCTGGTACAGGCTAAATCAAGCTCAGTCATAGACTCTGCCCAGACCTCTAATGAGTCCCTAGTCATCTGCCATTTACTTGTCACTTTATTTGAAATATGATCACAAGAAATAGAGAAAGCTGTGCAGGAGAAACTTAGAAATATATATACTATATTTGGGAAAATATTGAGGGTTGGCAGGAGAATGTTTTTATCAGCACAGGGAGAAGGGATGAGAAAATTTCACAGAAGGAAAGAGATAAAAAGGGCTTTCAGTGTATTTTTTCAACATAATTCGAAGATTTAGACATATAATTCACTTATATGTTTTATGGTTATATACACATATTTATCAGAGTATCTATTTGTTAGTTGATCGTATTGATTTTTCTCTAGATTCCACCTAAAGCTTGAATAAAAGAGTCAAATTTAGGCCTCTTAGTGATAGTAGTTAAATAAAGTGGCTGCTATTGGATGCTTATTATTATTCTCCAAGCACTGGGTTAAGTGCTTTGCGTGTATTGTGTCATTTAATTCTCAAACTAACCTTATGAAGTTGGTATTTCATTATAAGTATATTTTATTGAAGTATAATTGATTTGCAATGTTGTGTTAATTTCTGCTGTACAACAAAGTGATTCAGTTATACATATACATATATATATATATATATATACATTCATTTTCATATTCTTTTCCATTATGGTATGTATGTGTATATGTACTTATTTATTTATTTTTGGCTGCATTGGGTCTTCATAGCTTGCGTGCGGGCTTTCTCTAGTTGTGGCAGGCAGGGGCTAGTCTTCGTTGAGGTGCACAGGCTTCTAATTGCAGTGGCTTCTCTTGTTGCAGAACATGGGCTGTAGGCGCTCAAGCTTCAGTAGTTGTGGCACGTGGGCTCAGTAGTTGTGGCACGTGGGCTCAGTAGTTGTGGCTCACGGGCTTAGTTGCTCCGCGGCATGTGGGATCTTCCTGGACCAGGGCTCGACCTGTGTCCCCTGCATTGGCAGGTGGATTCTTAACCACTGTGCCACCAGGGAAGTCCCTCCATTATGGTTTATTAAAGGGTATTGAATATAGTTCCCTGTGCTATACAGTAGGACCTTGTTGTTTATCCATTTTATATGTAATAGTTTGCATCTGCTAATCCCAAGCTCCCAATTCATTCAAACATCAACTGTACCAGCCATGAAAAAGTTCACCTCAACCTTGCCTTGAAATACAAAATTTTCACTTATGTGGTCTAAATTTCTCCAGTTGAGTTGCCCCAGAGGTATGAACTATCTCCTTGAATCTAAATGTAATAAACACCCCCTAAAGTGCTCTTTAATTGAAAACTAAGACTGCTAGCAATTATCTGGCAGCTGGAGTATCTCTGAAGAGCTGGTATTCGGTGGACTATTTCTTTATGCTCCCATTTTTTCACTAGCGATCACACTGCTGCGAAATCTCGCAATACGCTCCATGATTTTGTTTTGTTTTGTTTGTCAATTTAACATTGTCAAAGAATAATTCCAGCCAGATTAATGACGAAATAAATGCCATCTTTTACTTTATCACTTCCCCCATAGAATAATATAGCATATATTTCTCATCGTTACCAACAATTCAGCAATTATTACAAGCTTCTGAGAAACACTACACAGCCCAAAAGATTTTCCTGGGAAAAAAAAATCACCAAAAACCCTTGCCATGTCAGTCAAGCCTACAAGATATTTTTCTTAGTATATCATTCTTAAAGGAGAATACTGGGTAAGTAGGTCAAGTAATCCATATATTTAGAAATTTCACATATAGGTACATAGTTCTGTCATTGTATAATAAAAGAATGTTGGGAAATCACTTAATTGCAATTATTTTCAGTATTTTGATTTAGGAAGTATTTGCAATCTGCCATTGGTTGAAAATTAAGCCATATTAACTCTATATCATTCTTTAATTTTTAATGAGCCTTCTCAAAATTCGGTTGCTCCCTCTGAGTTTGTTTTAAAGGATCAGACTATTTCCAAGCGCTGTTTTACTTTTGCATTTTGCAGCTGGTAATGATGTTGAAAAAAGACTGTACCAAGAAAAACAGCATTGTTCATGGGATTATTACATTGAAGTGCTTCATTATTACATTGAAGATGTCATTTACATTTTTTTCCACCAAGATGTTGGTCAAAGGGTACAAACTTCCAGTTATAACATGAATAAGTCCTGTGGATCTACTGTAGAGCATGGTGACTGTAGTCAACAACACTGTGTTGTATACTTGAAATTTACCAAGAGCGTAGATCTTAAATGTTCTCACACCATACACACACACACACAAAGGTAATTATGTGAGGCAGTGGAAGTATTAACTAACCCTATTTATGACAATCATTTCACAGTATATAGTTCTATCAAATCATCATGTTGTATACCTTAAACTTACACAGTATTGTATGTCAATTATATCTCAATAAAGCTGAAAACAAAAAACACATGCACACACACACATGCACACAAAGAATTGAGCTCAATATCTATCACAAGTGTGAATTCCAATATATTTTCATTGTATCTTATCAATATGCGATTTTAAAATGTTTCAAAAATTATCTTTTGTCATCAACCTTGAATACTGTAGTAATTAAACAACAGTAAAATGTTTACTTTTAATAAATCAGTGCAATTTAAAATCTTTTAATATAATTCAAAAAACTTACTGGGCGTTAACTATTGAGAAAGATTCTCTCTTTGTGTTTTAACCACTCTCCTCCTACAAATAGAAAGTCAACTTAGTGAGCAATAGTGATTTTCAGTCATTGTATTAGTGACCGTGTTTGCATGTTCTAGAGCAGGAGCAAGGTGGTGGTTTCACCTTGAGTTGGGGCTACTTACCTTGCTGGTGTTTAAGCCCGTGCCTGATATTTTATCTGCTAGATATAAGAACATGATTCATAGGAGGAGGTAATGTTGGTGACCACGTATAATTCTTGAATCTAAAGCCAAAGCATGAGTTATGAACATGGTTTAATTAGAATTTAAGCTTCTGCATATGGGCCCGGTTATGGAGAAGGAATATGGAAATGGGGTGCCAGATATCTTCCAGCCCCTGTTATTTCAGAACTTTATTCTCCATTTTTTTGTGGACCTTTTAACCTACATGTTTTCCTAGCAGCTTGTTCTCTGAGAAAAGTTATTATAATGGCTCTAGCAGAGTGTTCCAGTTGAAAAGGAAAGTATTTACCAAGTAACTCAAAGGGCAACAGAGGGGTTATTTATTTGCCTAACAAAAAAATGAATCACATGCCCTCCTAGAAAAATAGGACTGCTCAGCCTCCTTATGCCTAGATGCAACTATGGATGTAGCCAGATGAACATATGGCAGAAACTAGTAGACTCCTACTGGGGACAAGCCATGCACTTGCAGAGCCATTTCTAGAATGTTGAAAATTTCTAGCAACAGCATACTCTATGGTCTTGTTTAGCCTTCTGGCCATATTTGCAAGTTGTGTGATACACCTGCGTATGCAGGAGATGGGTTGTACGCAATCTAGAAGTGAAGGGATCTGTGGAATTCTGAGATTAATATATTAGGAAGATTATATTAAAGTCACTCCAGTGAGTCTTGTGCTTCTATGTTATTGTACCACAGTGAGAGCAGAAAGTAAGGTAAATGTGTGAAGGCCGGGGCTTCCCTGGTGGTGCAGTGGTTGAGAATCTGCCTGCTAATGCAGGGGACATGGGTTCGAGACCTGGTCTGGGAGGATCCCACATGCCACGGAGCAACTAGGCCCGTGAGCCACAACTACTGAGCCTGCGCGTCTGGAGCCTGTGCTCCCCAACAGGAGAGGCCGCGATAGTGAGAGGCCCGTGCACCATGATGAAGAGTAACCCCCGCTTGCCACAACTAGAGAAAGCCCTCACACAGAAACGAAGACCCAACACAGCAAAAATCAATCAATTAATTAATTAAAAATTTAAAAAAAAAAAATGTGTGAAGGCCAAGTGTGTCTTATAAGGCATTCTTTTTTTTTTTTTTTTGCGGTACTCGGGCCTCTCAATGTTGTGGCCTCTCCCGTTGCAGAGCACAGGCTCTGGACGCGCAGGCTCAGCGGCCATGGCTCACGGGCCCAGCTGCTCCGCGGCACGTGGGATCTTCCCAGACCGGGGCACGAACCCGTGTCCCCTGCATCAGCAGGCAGACTCTCAACCACTGCACCACCAGGGAAGACCCATAAGGCATTCTTAAATGTTCCCTTTATGAGCCGTACTTTCATTATTATTATAATTATCTTCTTTTTATATTTTGGTCCATTCATGTTCCACCTTTTTGCTGAGCATACTTGGGACTTAGAAAATTAGGTAGCATTGTGTTATCAGATAAGAGAGGAAAATCTCACTGGTGGAAGAAAAAAAAAGATATATGTATATGGGTATATAAAAATTGTTTTACTGAAAATGAAATATTTTTCTGTGTGAACAGTTTTAAAGTGCATACACATTTACTACTACAAATAGGGAATTCTTAATGTTATGCATAAGTTTGCCTGAGGGCATTAGCTTCTAATATATAGGCAAACCTTGCTTTTAGTATTTGCACTTCATTCTTGTTTATAAAATACCTTCCTTATTCTGGCTCTCCTTTGCTTTGTACCTGCCAGGATGCACATTTCTTGAGCAGCTGAAGATACATTGTTTGCTCTGTGATAATTTGTTGCTAATGGGGTTGCTAGGAGTCTCTGATATCCTCAAAGTGTCTTATATTTTAAGCGCAGCAGCTTGTACTAGGCAGAGAGTAAGTAGTATGTGTTGATGGACTTATTGAAGCATTCCTTTTTCATAAATGGCCAAATGCACCTGCTGTTTTGGTAGTTAAACCTGAAAGCACATTTTTATATTAACTTTGGGGGGTTTTGCTTTAAGAGGCTTACCTTTTACTGTTTATATCACCAGTCCATAAAATTCCACAGAGGTATACATACCTTGATTATTCACATTAGTAAAAATATACTTCTATAATATTTGCCAGCAGATTAAAATTAAAGCTGTTGGTTAAACACATATTTCAGCACATCTCAGCTGTGATGTTTTCTTATGGGAATCCTTTCTCACCAAAGAGCACTCTCACACATACATATGTGGCTTCCGGAATGAATGAACACTTTTGATCAAGTTAAACGTGTTTTCAAATACCACCTTCCATCATGGCAATGTGCTTTGCTGGTGAAACATAATGAGACTCAAAAAGAAAAATAGGGGACTTGGGAGATGGAGGAAGAGAAGCCCAGGGAAGCCCTTAAAAATAATCTGAACACAATAATTTCAGAACTGCATGGTACTGTTTTATATCAAATATCTAATGTTTAAACAAAATGATTCAGTCTCACTACTAGAGTGGTTCATTGAGATAAAAATTGTCCCTCACTAAGTAGAGTTTGCCATTCATTTAATGCTTCATGTTGATATTTGCACTGTGGCACAGTTTATAATTTTCTGTCAATCCAGATCCAACTATCTACAAAGATGATAGACAGAGAGATGTATTACTAACCTCAAGAAAGGCCTGCATGGGGCTTTCCTGGTGGCGCAGTGGTTGAGAGTCTGCCTGCCGATGCAGGGGACACAGGTTCGTGCCCTGGTCCGGGAAGATACCACATGCCGTGGAGCGGCTGGGCCCGTGAGCCATGGCCGCTGAGCCTGCGCATCCGGAGCCTGTGCTCCACAACGGGCGAGGCCACAACAGTGAAAGGCCCGCGTACTGCAAAAGGCCTGCATGAATTAACACACTCTCAGGACAAAGTGACATGGAATTAAGCATAATTTTTAATCATATGCACTGTTTCATTCTGAAAATAGTTTGTGGTTATGCCATCATATTATGCATATTCCTATATAGTAGCTACTAACTAGATATTTTAAAATTATGTTTACAGTTATAGCCTGTTGACCCTGGTTGAAATTCTAACAGTTCACTGAAGTATCTATCCTCAGTCATTTTTTAGTTACATTCATGCCATTTTCTTGAGCATTGGATTATCTCCAGATTATTTTATGGAAACATCAAATTTAAAACAAGGTTATTAAAACAAAGGCAAATGTCATATTATTCTTGAAAAGGTGGTATGTAGCAATTCAAGTATTCTGTTCTCAAAGTCCCAGTAATTGGTCTACGTATGTACAGTTGTAATTCTGTCAAAATATCTTTTCCTAGCATTGCCCTGAAAACTAGGATGTTGGTCTTTCGTTTCTACTGAAGAGAGTTTTAGGGTTTTATTTTTGATTTTAGGTATGTTTTGTTGTGAATATGTGAAAGTGTTTCACTCTGATTGAGATTCTTATTTAGCTTCTCAAAGCAAACAAGCCCAAGTGGATTTAGATATGAGAATAAGTGTCTCAGGCTCCTTTTAGAAAGATAGCTACCAATTATATTATTTTACTGTACCACATGATGCATTTAATCAGCCATATTAATTGAAAGAGAATTTTATTTTATTAATAGTATGAAGAGACATTGCTTAGCTTTTTGATAACTTAAGTGGATATATCACACTGTCATGCACATATGCATTTTCATTAATTCCCATAGTTTTAGTGCTTTTGAATACTGTAAATGATCATTCTTATCACATTCTTTTATTTGTGTTTAGGGCATATTGCCCCTGGCAGTACAGGAGGACAAACCACACCCCACAGGCCCACCAATTACTTAGAACACTTGTATGTGCCAGACACTGTTCGAAGAACTGCGGATATAGCAGGGAATAAAGTAGATCAAGTCCCTGCCTTCAAGCAGCTTTCATTCTACTGCAGGGATACAGACAGTAAACCCATAACCAAATAAATAAATGTGGTGATAAAGTTATATAAAGAAAAATAAAGTGGAATAGGTGGGAGAACAGATTGTTGGCAGGAAGGTATTGAACACAGTTTAACCTGTCCTTGACGTGACTTGGCATCATCTGTTATAAATATTCATAATTGTATGACACATCGGTATGGTTATGTTTGTCTATCTCTAGAGACAGATTTTTAACCTCAGCTGTCATGTTCTGGGGGTCATGATACCTTCCTCAAACTGCACCACTTACTATATTTATTAGCCACATGGGCAAGAAAGCCTGGAAATTAACCTGGTTAGAAGAATTACAGTCAGAATCAGTCCAGCTCTGGATGAATACTCAGGAAGGTTGATAATTTTAGTCGAAGCAGCTTTTATGTGGCATATGCTCTAGAATCTCAGTGACCTTTTTTGTTTATGCTTTGATTATGCTTTAGAGTTGATATTGAATGACAGTTAATTATTGTCATTTTGTCCCCATAACGGTCCATTTCTGGCTTTGCCATTGAAGGATCTTAGGTCTTTTACTAAAATATGAGTAATTAAGGTTACTAATGTGCTTAATAAAGCATAACATTGATAATTATTGCTTCAGTTAATGTGCTTTTTCAAAGAAAAATGATTTCTATTTGTGTAACTTGTATTATTTTTATCAGAGCCTTAACTCTTTACTCTTCATCTGTAAAAACAGAGATAAAACTGATCTGAGTTGCAGTTTTGCCATCCAAACATTATGTAAAGGGTAAATTCTCCTGACCTTCTTCACAGTGTTACGATAGCTAATGTTAATAATAGTAATATAGAGTTCCCACTAGCTCAGCAAAGTGAGTAGTATATATTTTAAAATGAAGGTGACTTGCTGAGTCCCTTTTACTGAATAATTAAGCATTCCTTAGAGGGCTATTATATATCTACATAAGGGGAATGGTACTGACATTAAAATAAATTTGAAAATAAGTTGATTTCCTTCTGCTTTATACACACATATATCACTTTTGCAAATGCGCTGTTAGGTAGCCGTAACTTCACTCTTATAAATATGTATTGTCAACATATGTTTTGCCAATTTATACAACAGATGCTGGCGGGACTCAGAAGTCAAAAATTAGACTGGAGTAGATACAGTGTAAAACTTAGTGATATTTGATCAGTCAAGTCAGTTCGGTTTAATAAGTAGGTCTAATTATTTGTATCCTACATGCAAAGCAGCCTGTAGCCTCTCCACCTCTACCCACAATTAATCAGTTGACTAGTTTCCTCTTCTCTCTTCTCCCTGACTTCCTTTCCCCCAAAGCAGAAGTGCAAGAGGTTATGTTTGTTTCATTGTTTAGCACACTCTTCTATAAGGCTGGTAGAGTCCTTCAGTACTCACAGTGAGAAATATTTTTTATTATCAAAACAATTCATCTGACTACAAGCATAATAACACCTGGCAATTTTATAATTCTTTATAATTATAAAGGACTTTGATACATTTTTTTAAGAAATTTTAGTACTCCCAAGAACCTTGAAAGCTAGATGGGGCAAGAATTAATATCCCTAGAGTTTATATACTCTAGTTATTGGACATTTAATTTTAAAGTGCTTGTAAAAACTTTTTACATAATGAAAATGCACCCAGATATATATTTAAATGTGTTAATGATATGTTTGAAGTTACCTGTAAACGTCATGCTCCTGTTGGAATTTCTATGCATAATTCCAGAGAATCCTTTTAAAAAATTGTCCTCCTGCATTAATGTTTTATATTATAGCTTTATATTTGTGTGTATATTACACATTTTATAGGGCAATCCAGAGTCTATGCAAAATCTTAATACAAATAACTTTTCCATTGGCTAATTTATTATAAGTGGTAATTTTCCAGTTACGTCAGATTGGAGTTTTAACAATTAATCTAAGTTGTAATGCATTGCTGTCATATTATCATAAAAACAAAATCATATGTACATGAGACTGTGAGGCATTAATGTGAGGTTTGGCCAATGGTGAGATTGAACTTGTTGGACTTGTTTTGTAAATGTGATAAGATTATATGCCATTTAAAAGAATAACTGCATTGGTACTTAGGCTTTTTATTAGAATATTCACATGTATTATGAACTCAAAAGTTCATAATCCAAAACTGGATTCACACACAGAGCCAATAATTTTGCACTTTTATCTAGAAGCATTTTTAAAGATTTATTAATGAAATAATGTCTGTCCAGCACTCAGCATAGTCCTGACATGTAGCATCCATTCAGTAAAAGGTAAATATTAATTTCATATTTTGTGGACACTTTTTTCTACAAATGGGTCCAAATAATCTAAAGCATGGGTATTACTCATTTGACTATGTCTTAGCCCAAGTTTCTTGGGCAGAAAGAAGATTGCAGTCCACTATAGTTATGGTTTGTAAGTAACCTTAATAGTTATACCATTCTTTGAAAATAAAATGAGAAGATAAAAGTTCTAATGAAAATAGGTATTAATTTGTGAATTGGGATGCATGTCTAAGAAACTTTAAAACTATTCATCTATTCTTATAGGAATACAGACTCACTGTATAATTTGGAAATCTATGTTGATTACAAATAGTCTTCTTTAGTCTTTGCTTAGGAGTATAAACATCATTTTAAGAGTCATGGAGTTCCTTTAAATTTTCACCAGTGAAGCACAGAAATATATTGATATTATATACTGCATCTCCACTAGGGGGTGATCTGCTATTGAAAGCAGTTAGAAGAGAAGGTTTGAAAACACTGTGACCCTACCATTTTAAAATGGAAATTCTTGGTAGCAAACTCTGCAATAAAATGTTTTCAGTAAAAGTAAGAGAAAAATTAATATGTTTGAAGTTGGGTCCAGCAAGAAGAGCTCTGAAATCTTTATTAAACATAAAGAAAACACACAATTTTGAGACTTAAAGGTAAGTATGTTGGTCAAGCATTTTTTTCCCTCTATTTCCAAATTTCAGGAGTTCAAGTTTTTCTTTTTTTTTTTCTTCCCATCATTACTGAGTATAAGGAACATTTCTATCAAAGAAGACTTTATCTTTGCTTCTTCTCTAAAGAACAAAGTGTCCTATTCTGGAGAAAGTAATTTTCAGAAACAAAATTTTGCATATGTAATACTTTGTAAAGCAATGTGCAGATGAAAATACTGGGTGGGAAATTGACAAGAGATTGGACTCTGATAATTATCTAGAACTTACTTAGAGCTAGACATTGTGGTACACAGGTTTCATACATCATCTCATTTAGTCCTCACAATCTTCTTGTTTGACCCATAAATGGCTTGAAAACTTTGCAGAGTCTCAGAAGAGGATGTGGGCTAAAGACTGGTTTATTAGGAAGTTGAAGGAGGTGGGGTAGAGAATGGGAAGTTCAAAATTGCTCAGGAAACCAATGCTTATAATTTCCCACAGAAAAAAGGCTTTTAACTACTGGAGTTGGAGATACCTTAAAAACCTGCAAAACTGCTCTGATAAAGAGAAAGATTGATAAAGAGAAACATTGAGAGATCATGGGTATCGATAGCAAACCTAGCTGCTTCTGAATTATTTTCCTTGGATTTGTCTAAAAGAAATGCTCTAGAACCTTATTTTTATAGTGGCTTCGAAAATTAGCCTTGGCTTCTAGTGAAAGTGGGTTTGATTTAGTCACCATTGTTTCTCATTTAATTTCCTGACAAAAAATTGACTATTTTTGCCGTCAGTCAAAACTTCCACCATAAAGAGTTGTGTTTCCAGTGCAATGGATACCTCAGTTTAGGATTAAGAAAAAAATGTATATATCTTCACCTGATTTTCTTCATCCTGCCAGCATGCTTACGATAACACACTGAGAGGGAACAGCTATTGAGAGCTGTTGCTTCTTTAGCTTTTATAATTCATTAGAAATATGTTCTAAAATTTCTCAAGGGAAAACCCAGGTAAACCACAATCTAATCTGTGGTTTTCATTCTGCCCAGAGGGTTTTATACTGATAGTTTGTGAAGCTCAGACTTCATAAGATCTGTATTGAGGCTTAGGGAGATATAATCTTTATAGTGGATGGACACTTACATGCAATTTTTTTCCTAACTTAGATAAAAAATGCATCTAACTTCTGATTCATATAAGAAGCATTGCTTCTTTACATTTCATTAACTTGAGGATTTATTAAATCTAAGTGAAATATGTAGCATTATAAGAGAGCCTTAAACTCTGTGTACAATGTATCCGTGATACCTGCAAAAGGAATACTTGTAAGATCTTTAGAAATCTCCAGGCTTGGGAACATGAAAACGTTTGGACAGGCTTCTGCTCTTGTGAAATACTAATTTTTGCTGTGAATAGCTTTTTATAGCTACCATTTCAACTTTCACGGACCTTTTATTTCTGGTATGTTGCCTGTTATCTATATACAAACCTCCATATTTTCATCATTGGAAATGTGATGTGTGATGATGGGGAACGATGCTGTGCAGTGGGCTAGGCTCAATCACTAGCGCAGCAGCTCGAATCCAATTTGCCAGCCCCAAGGCATGACTCCTTCAAATCTGTGTTTCTGTAAAGTACAAATCTCCCTACCTATGGACCTTCAGGATGAAAAACTGATAATGTTAAACCCTTAAATGCCAAGAATTTGCTATATTGTGTTTTCCCTATTACTGCCAGGATTGAAGGATCAACTCTTCAGTGTGTCAGGTGTTTAAAATTCTGTACACACCAAAGTGACTTGCCTGAAAGTATACATTTTACCACCCTGAATATATATGGTTTATTTTACACCTAAGGCCTGAGATGTGTCAAGATCCAGATGTTATTGAGTTTGCAAGCATATTATGCAATCAGCCTAAGTTTTTAAACAGCTCTGTATATGGCACTAGAGCTTTGCTCTATTCAACATAAGGATCTTTATTTTGATTCACAAAGGATCCCAAATATGACCATTGAATTCTAGAAACATACCATTTATTTATGAGTCAAGGTAAAAGTTTCCAGTCCTGGCTGAACATTAGAATTTCCTGTGGAGCATTTAAAATGTTCTAATACCTGAGCTTCAGCCTAGATCAAATAAATCAAAATCATGGTATCGGTAAATTTTAAAAAGCTCCACAGGTATTTCTAACAGTAGGCAGTGACTGGGGACCACTGGGTTTAACTGATTTCTTTCAGCCATCTGGAAATAAAATGCTAACAGAGTATAAGCAGGTAAACTGAGTTGACTGTGTGGGTAAAGTATAACAGATGCATTGGATTTCACACATTTTATTTTAAAAACACATATACAGGACTTACTAGATGTCAGGCAGAGTTTTTTGTTGTTGTTGTTGTTGTTTTTGCGGTTCGCGGGCCTCTCACTGCCGTGGCCTCTCCCGCTGCGGAGCACCGGACGCGCAGGCTCAGCGGCCATGGCTCACGGGCCCAGCCGCTCCGCGGCACGTGAGATCCTCCCAGACCGGGGCACGAACCTGTGTCCCCTGCATCGGCAGGCGGACTCTCAACCACTGCGCCACCAGGGAAGCCCCAGGCAGAGTTTTAAATGGTTGATTCATTTAACCCTTGACGAAATTCTATGAGGTATTCAGTACCTCAACCCCATTTACAGATGAGAAAATTGAGTTAAACTTCCTCAAGCTTACAGCTGGTGAAGGGCTGAGCCTAGCTTCCAAATCTTTGTTCCAATCTATCAGCTCCAAAGTGTGGTTCCTGAATCAGTTATATCTCAGCTGGAAACTTGTTAGAAATACAAATTCTCAGACCTCTTCCCTGGAGTTTCTTATTCAGTAAGCCTGGGGTGGAGCCTGAGAATTTACATTTCTGAGTTTCAGGGTGATGCTGCTGCTGGACTGGTAATCACCTGGAGAACCACTGAGAATCACTGTACTGTCCTACACCGCCTCTCTAAGTCGTCCAGCGTTGCTCCACTCCAGAATAGTCTTTTTAATTATAAGAATAATGTAAATGTAAAAGTTCAAGTCATTATAAACATAAAATATTTTTGTTACTCAGAGCCACCTTTGTTTATTTTGGAGAAACATGGGCTGGCATTGTTTGGAGGTGATAAATCCGTGTGTTAATTGCACAAGCTGCCACTGAGTTCTTGATTAGAGATGGAGAAAGTAAGATTGAACAAAAAGGCAATGAAAGAGAAAGACTGTAGATAGAGAGTACCCTCATTTCGCTCTTCTTTTTAGCCACGATCCAGCTATTTCCCCTTTTAGGTACTTTGTTTCTTACCATCCTTACTCCGTTTTCCTTTGGCTAAGTAATTCATTGGTTAACAATACAATGCAGAAAATTTCTGTTATGGACTCATTTGTAGCTGATATTTAGAGACAATTGCAAGTCACATTTTAAGCTAGTTGTATTAATCTTTTGTTGGGATGAGAGATATGTTATATTGGAATTCTATAATCATGAGTCATGCTGTAAATAATACAATAAAATATATGTATATATTTGTTATATATATATATATATATATGGGGGAGAGAGAGAATGTTAAGAATATGAGACAGAATATCATCTAATGTTCATAGCAGGGAAGATGACAAATGATGAATTCATAGATTATCTTTCTGGTAATATTTCAGCTCCAAAACATTAATGTTTGTGTAAATCAATAATAATGTCCCAATATATTTTTGTCAGAGCTTAGATCTTTAGTATACCCTTGTCCAATACAAGTGTGAGTTTTGATTTCTATAGGAATGTATTTTCAGTACAATTTTTGTTTCATAAATTTATTTATTTTATTTATTTATTTTTGGCTGTGTTGGGTCTTTGTTGCTGTGCACGGGCTTTTCTCTAGTTGCGGCGAGTGGGGGCTCCTCTTTGTTGTGGTGCATGGGCTTCTCATTGCAGTGGCTTCTCTTGTTGCAGAGCATGGGCTTTAGGCACGCGGGCTCGGTAGTGGCAGCACTCAGGCTCAGTAGTTGTAGCGCATGGGGCTTAGTTGCTCTGCAGCATGTGGGATCTTCCTGGACCAGGGATCAACCCCGTGTCCCCTGCATTGGCAGGCGGATTCTCAACCACTGCACCACCAGGGAAGCCCTTCAGTACAGTTTTATGTACTTCCATTATCCCTCAATCAATAAATGTCACAATATATATTTAAACTCAGAAGCAAAATAGAGCTATTAAAAGAACATTTTTAATTAATTCAACAAAATCTTGTTTTCTATTAAAACTAGTAATCCACAGTTAAACAAATAAACAAACAAACAAAAACCAGACCTAGCAGTTAGGAAACATGGATACACTTTTATTCCATGACTTAGCGAGTACACATCGATGTCTGATGAGTTCTGCTCCTTCTGCATGATTCCTTTGTCTGGCATACAGCTCAGTGTCTCCGTTTGTAATCTAAAGTCTGATGCAGCCTCGGAGATGCAGGAGAGACAGATCTACAGGAGAGACTGCACCGTCAGGAACTGTTTCACAAACCATTTCCATCACCAAATGGAGTCATTTTTGTAGTGCTTTTTTCCACAGGTACATAAAAATCAACTACTTTTTATTAAAATATGCTCCACCCAAAAATACCATGACAAAGCACTAAAGTGTTAAAAATTCTCTCTCTTAATGGGGTCAGTAAGAATTAAATTTACAATTCCTGTAATTATACTCTCCTTTTTTCACTGCCAGCATGAGAACTGCATTATGTTTTTGGTTGTGGGGATATGATACCACCCTTACTGTTTTATATCATTTGTATCATTTTGTGAGACTCAATTTTGTTCATAATATTTTTTCTTCCTTGCTGCCATAAATCATTTGTATGAAACAGTCTAAGAAAACATCATTGTAGGTTTGAAAATCTCAGTTGCTGGTTTATCCCAAATATAGTTATGATTGAACCTTTTTATGTTGTTTTAATAGTGGTTCTTAATGTTGGCTTATAAGGGCAGCAAAACAGCTAGAAGGCTGGATCGTTTTCCAACTAGAGAATTATGAATAAAGTTGTTCCTGTGATTGTCATTGATATAGAAGGGAAAGCATGGGAAGTATGTATAACAAATGCATAATATAGTGACGTCCTATTGGACATTACTGTTCTTCTGGCTTCTTAAAATTCCAAAGCCCCTAAGTGAAATTAGAAATGCAAAAACATGTATTACTTTTTAGTTTACATACTGAGAATAATAATAGCATCCACCTCATGGAGATGTCATGAATACATACTAGTGCCATGGAAGCGTTTGATAAATACAATAGTGAATTAACCAGAAACAGATTCCTTGAGAGCTTCTTCATGTGACGTTCCTGAAGCAAAAAGCTTTATCCTTATATTGCCCTTGCCATTTTCAAAATATCTGCAAGGACTCTTCAGACTATGTCCCTTTCTAACTGTTCTTTAGGGCATCATCTAGCTGCCCCAGACTGAGTGATGTGATCCTTCTGCTCTCTTTCCTTGGGTCTGTTTCTCTTCCTGCCTGTTGCACCCAGGAATATCTGTCCTTAGCTGGCTCCTGAAGGTGCCACACTCATGGAATAGTTCTCCCTAAATTAGACCTAGATCTTTCAACTATCAATGATGTCTGTAGCTGTCACTGTGGAATGTGCAGTTGCCATGTTAAAATCCAAATAGAGACAACAATATTGTGTGTAGAATATGATCACAGCTATGAAAAAATTGTGTGTATGTGTATATATTTATATGCAGAAAAATTCAGCAAATATTAAATAGTGGTTTATTGGATTTTAGGTCATTTTATTTCTGTTCTCGACTTTTTATAAAACTTCTACAGTGAGATCGAAAGATTGTAATACGAATGACTGCAGAGAGGATTTGTTTTTTCAAATCTCATCTCATGCCCCCCGCCCCACTTCCAAAAGAAAAGTTTTAGGTGTGTGTTTTTTTTTCTTCCATGTCTTTACTTCCATAAATACAGAGAACAGAATCATTTTATAAGCAAATAATCAGGTTTAATGTTTTGATGATAATATGTTTATATTTCTGAATTGCAATATTTGATCTGAAAAAATCACTTCAAAGCAATGCATGAATTTCATTTTCCCAACTTCCATAAAGTGTTTTTCCATGTTATCATTTTCTAACATTTTTGCTTATGTTTTATATCTTTAGGTTCCCACAGCTTAGAACACCAAATTCTTTCCTACTTCTGATGCTCCTTGAAGGTAAAAGCCCTGATCATTCTGCCCAAGCCAGAATTTGACACTTTTCGGTCCTTTTCCCCTCATATGTCTTTTTTTTTTTTTTTTTTTTTTTTTGCGGTATGTGGGCCTCTCACTGCTGTGGCCTTCCCCGTTGCAGAGCACAGGCTCCGGATGCGCAGTCTCAGCGGCCATGGCTCACGGGCCCAGCCGCTCCGCAGCATGTGGGATCCTCCCAGACTGGGGCACGAACCTGCGTCCCCTGCATCAGCAGGCGGACTCTCAACCACTGCGCCACCAGGGAAGCCTCCCTCATATGTCTTAAACCAATGATTCAGGGGTTTTCTGTGTTCCTATAGTATCTTTCACTTCCACGTGATCTTCTGTCTTGATCTTTATTAGATCACTGTCAACACGTTATTAATTTAGAGCCCAATTATCAGTTTCTCATATGGGTGATTGTAGCATGGTCTTTGCTGACTTCCTGTCTGTGCCCAGGTGTATAAGTGAATTTCCAACAACCAAGAACAGAGTGCATGCAGTCATTAGTCCTCAATAACATTTGATCTGAGCTCAGTCAGGTTACGTGATGATACAAGGACACTCAAGGCAGAGCTACTTCTTCTTCTTCTCCTGGATTCTTCTTCCAGACTTGCAGCCTAGGGAAGCCCAGAGTGGCCCACCATCTGTGGAGTCTGTCCAAGCCCCATGTCAACTTCCCAGTACCATGGCGCAAATACTCCTTTCCTCCTTTGCCCAGTGTCTCCCTCACTGATCACACCAGAGGTTCTCATTTCTTGTCTAGGGGGACTTTAAATCTTCAGTTCATTATCTGTCCCAATGAGTGCCTGAGTGCCTCGGTGCCCCTTCCATTTCGAGATCTCCCTGGCAATTCCTTCATTTGCCTCCCGGAATTGTTTTTGAAACATCTTTCTGAGAAATTTTAAGCTTTTGACCCAAATAGCAACAACAACATTTCCAGCATAAAAATTAAAAAAAAAAGGGAGGGGTATACTCCCACAGCCTTAAGCAATCATACTAATTGTCTTAGAGGAGTTCTCAAAATGTGACAAGGACAGAATGGTAATTGTAATGTTCATTCTCTGATACAATCCAGCTATAAATACTGTCTTCTACATCAGAGGAAGCACCATGCTTTTAACTAGTTTCTTGAAATAAGTTTGTCACTTTTTATATCCAGTGTTTAATTCTTCTAGAATGTTTGTTCCTGTGGACTAAACAAGAATTCATAGGAATCAAAAAGTAGGAAGATTCATGGACAGTATTAATCCTGTTACTTTCACAGTCTGGGCTAGGAGCTTAGTTGACACATGCTTTTCTTTATCCTGATGTAAGGTCACTGTCATTGGCTGTGATGAATTATTCCACCTCTGTGGGCAGTTGGCTGGTGCCAAGTGGAGTGATGCTGCCTGATGTCATTAGTCCATCACTTTTCCCGAAATGGAGAGTTTGCCACCTGCATGGATTGCCTAAGGTCGCACAGAGCCCATCTGTGTGCCGCTCGTAGGAATGTCAGCTTGAGGGCAGCACCAGCAGGCAAAGGTCAGATGATCCACTGTGGCTCTTCAAGCCAAGCTTATTCAGAATTGGTTCTCCTGGGACTTCCCTGGTGGCACACTGGATAAGAATCCACCTGCCAATGCAGGGGACATGGGTTCGAGCCCTGGTCCAGGAAGATCCCACATGCCGCAGAGCATCTAAGGCCATGTGCGCTCTGGAGCTTGTGAGCCATAACTACTGAAGCCTGCACGCCTAGAGCCTGTGCTCCACAACAAGAGAAGCCACCGCAATGAGAAGCCCGCGTACCACAAAGAAGAGTAGCCCCTGCTCGTCGCAACTAGAGAAAGCCTGTGCACAGCAACGAAGTCCCAATGCAGCCAAAAATGAAGGGAGGGAGGAAGGAAGGAAGGAAGGGAGGGAGGGAGGGAGTGGTTCTCCTGAAAACTCATTCAGCAGTATAATAAGAGACTTGATTAACTTGCCCCAAGTGAAAGTCATCTTTCAGCTTTAGCTTCAGTTGTTTGACTAAAGAATTTATTGCAGTAAAAACAAGTGTTGACTGACTAGAGTTATATTTTTGCAGTTTATATGGACAATTTGGCAAGGGGAGACAGACTACCTTTAGGAGGACAGAGGAGGGGATTGAGGTGGGAGAGGAGAGCATCCTCATTCTTGTAGTGTGTCCCTCCCCTACCTAGCAACCCCTTGTTTCTCAAGTGGAACCAGAGGGGGGCAAGTCACGGAGAATGCAGAAACCCACCACAGTGGTGTGATAAGGAAGCAGAGAGATGCCAGTATGGACATCCTCCCAGTGGGGCATAAGGACTTGGTGGGAGTGGGAGAGTGATGGTGTTGATGCAGAGGAGCCCGGAAGGCATGCCATATGTTAGTAACCACTTCACTAAGGAACTCTGCAATCATGGAACTTTGGTGATGGAAGGAATGTTGGAAACAGAGGCTTCCAAACTATTTAGTCTACAGCCAATGAAACTGAAGCCCAAAGAAATCCCCTTGAGGTCTCATGTCTAGAGAGTGACAAAGCTAGGAATAAACAACTCATCTAGTGTCAAACATACCATACATCTGTGGAATACTGATGTTGCCAGATCCTTTTTCTTGGTGGTCAGAGTAACACTGCTACATTTCCTTGAAATTCTCAGCATTAATAACTAACATTTTAGCTTTGTTTTCAACATTTATGAATTAGGGCATTCATATTGTTTTAAATGCAAATAGGCTTACAAAGCAATCAATTTGCCAAGATATTTTATCAATAAACCAGGTTATTCTAAGTAGACAATTGATAGCACACCTAGGATTACAACATATATTAATAATAGTGATCCACATTGACTTTCAGCTCTTTCACTCTATATGGAGAAGGTAAATTGGAGCAGGTGAGCATGTGTTGCAGAGTATGATACTTTCTAGCAGTATTTTTGCAGATTACCATCAATTTCCTTTCCCCACATGTAACCGTAAAATGAAGAATTGTGCCTTTTTTTTTTTTTTTTTGCAGTACGTGGGCCTCTCACTGTTGTGGCCTCTCCCATTGCGGAGCACAGGCTCCGGACTCGCAGGCTCAGCAGCCATGGCTCACGGGCCCAGCCGCTCCGCGGCATGTGGGATCCTCCCGGACCGGGGCACGAACCCACGTCCCCTGCATCGGCAGGCGGACTCTCAACCACTGCGCCACCCGGGAAGCCCTGTGCCTTTTCTTTTAATGGAAGTGAAATTTTATTCGCTAGATTACCCTGGGTAAAGCACTTTGCTAAAGTGATTCTTTAGTTAAATGTCCATGAAGTAGGAGTGCCGTGGTGCTTTTGTGTTTCAGGTGTGTCATTAGGTGGGTTTGCAGTAATGAAGAGCCTGCCAATCTCCTTTCTTTCTTGCACAGATAGGAGGAGGGAAAGTGATGACTAGAAACCCAAGTCTGGCTTTCCACACATCCTGTCCTTTACTGTCTCTGAATAAGAGAGAGCATACAGTTTTCTTTCAAACTCACACATCTTAGAATGAAAGGGGATACTGTTAATAATTAGGAGCAACAGGTATAAAAAAAAAGACTATCCTGGGAACACCAGGATATGTGTTCATCCTATCTTTGAGCCTCAGACAAGAGCATCAAACCCTCCCATTGTACAGGTAGGTAAACAGGTTTAGAGAGGAGCAGTAATTTGCCCAAGGTCGTATTTTGAAAATGAAACTTCCAGGAATCCAACTCGGGACTGTGTAAGTCCAGAGCAGTTGCGGTTTCATCTGTGCTTTCTTTCCCTGCGGTTCAGCAATTCCCAGATTATTTACATGAACATACTGTTTTGTGGCCATGATTGCAGGAGTAAGAGTTGAATGCTTGAGGAAAATGCAACTCTAGCTATTTCTTTGTGCCGTTGATTCACCACGTGGGTGTTCAGTGTGTGAAATGCCTTTGAAGGACCTCAGACCTCAGACAGGAACCCCCTTATGGACGCTCATATGCCCTCTCCCATGGGGAGCAGCACGGGCCCCTGCTGATACTCCCAACAGAAGGGATTATCTGCCCCTGGTGGAAGTTCATTGCTTTTATTCTTGACTCATCATCCATGTGGTTTCCTGAATTAGAAACCTCCACTCTGCCCCTTCCTACCCCAACCTGCCCATTTACACGGAGAGTCTTCCAGCCTTGCTCCTTGGTGACCTTCACCTCTTCCAGGGCCTCATTACCTTTTGCCTAGATACCTTGAGGGACTTCCTTTAAATATCTCTGCTATGTTTTTTCCTTCTTACATTGCTACCGGGGTCACCTTCCTGCAAAACAAACCTGAAAACCTAATCATAGCATGACTTGGGCAGTTCCTGTGGTACCCTCTGTTGTTTATAGATAACATTCATTCTTCCCAGAATAATATACAATCTCTTCCTTGCAGGGGAGGGGGGTTTCAATCTCTCTTGAAAGAGAGAAAGAGAGCAAGACAGAGAGAGAGAGAAAAGGGGGAGGGAGGAAGAAAGAAAAAAATATGACTGTCTCAGGGACACACTATACAACACTGCTTGTTGTAAAAGTCACCTAGTTGCTTGAATCTGGCCTGCATGCTGCTTTCTATAGCCCTGAGTCCAAGCATGTTGTTGAGACTGCTTGGAAGAAGAGGCTCCTTTTTCTCATTTGCATGAAAAGTCCTCTATTTGCCAAGTCATGTGCCCACCGGGCTTTAGCCATCTGGGATCAGCATCTTTTAAAAATGGGTCCAGCTGCTCTATTTAGGCAGCCTGTGACCCTGGCTGTTTCCTGACAGATTGTAAATCTCAAGAGTGGTGACTATGTCTTCATGATGCTTCCCCAACTTTAATGCGAGTGTGGATCACCTGGGGGTCTTGTTAAAAGGCAGGTTCTGATTCATTGGTTCTGGTTGCTGATCCACACTTTGAATAGCAGGGCCCTAAAATCTAGTAGTGTTCATAGCATGTAGTAGGGGCTCCATAAATAAACACTGACTAGGTGGGTAAATGGAAGGAAAGGGGAGAGAGAGGGATGGAGGGATGAAGCCATATTTCACACTTAACCAGAAACCCTAAAGGTCCATGTTTCTAATGTATTTAGAGAGAAGATGGCAAGTCAAGGTAAAATGATAGAGGAGAATGGTGAATTTCTTTTTCTTAGGTAGTTTTTCACAATTGAAGACCAGACTATAAATTCATTGGAGGGGTCCTCTGTAATTTCTCTGTGAGCTTGCCTGTAGCTCTAATCATAAAGTTTGGGCATAGACATATATAGATACAGGGGGTATATCCCTTGTTAAATATCTACTGTAAAATATTTGTGTGCTGTGACTTTTATGTAATTTTTGAGGAATTTAGGGTAGTAATCTTGTTGAATAGACTTGAAACCATTCATTCCAATGTTTATTTTTGTTTTCCTCAAAGAAATAACAAAAAGTACATACTTTGTCATTGGTGAGGGACAAGCAATAAGGGTAAACACACTTTGTTTTGTTGGGCCACATATGTCTCCAAATTGCTTATCACATTTTAGAATTGGGGAAAGCTGCTGAGCAGGATGAGGCTGGGCTTACGTAATGGAGCCAGCAATGGGCTGAAAGCAAGAGACTGGCCCTGACGCTTCATGGCTGAGTGACCCTGGATAAGTCTCTCTAGGCCTCAGTGCCCTTCACTGCACACTCTGTAGATCCAGCGTGTATTTATTGTGTGCTTGCTGTGTGTTAAGGCCCTCTACCCAAGACGGTATGAGTATGTCAAATTAGGTGACTCCGAGGTCCTTCAATTTGTTGCTATTTTTGTTGTTTCCCCCTCTCTATATATTTAATAGACCATATTTTTTCTTGAAGTTGCAATAGAACTTTTTTTCAGATCTTAAGACATGATTTGTGCAAAATGAAAGATGGGTCTAATCTAAGCAGAACTGTTGCTTGGTGTGGCTCTTTAGTTTTCAATGGTGAATGTCGTTCCACACATGGGCTTTTTTTGGAAGCCTTTCTGAAAAGAAAAAACGAAGAAGTAGTATACATTTTTGTTCTCTAACAGCCAGTGGCAAGTAGCACAAAAGCAGCACTCAGCTTTCTGACAACATTGTCTTGAAGAATGTACTTGTGTCATTTTCAAAGGGAGGCGTTCAGACAGTTGCATGGTTGTGGATACACAATAGTCAGTGTTTGCTCCTAGGTTGAGGGTGGTGCTTCTTATGCTACTTCCAAAACTGAAGAGTGTTTTCCGGGGAAACTGATAAAAATTTTGGCCTACCTACATATTTAACAATAAAAGGAAAAGAGATCATTGCCAGCCAGGTGTAAGTTTTTAAAGTATCGGGTGCTTTCCCTTCATGTCCTATGTAAATGTGCTTTCATACCAACACATATTAGAAGCAGTATAGAGCGTGAGCAAATTACCACGTAGGGAGTGCATTTCTGGTGTCTGTTTGCTCTTGCTCTCACTTCAGTGGTCAAGAAAGGTGATGTTGACTGACCCCATGGCAATATTTCTGTGGTGTTTGATGCTATCCCATCTTTAGATTTCATGTACTTGGAACAAATAAATATTCTGGATCCATCCTACTGGCCTTTTCTTGAATTGGTAGGTGTGACCCCCCTTATCCCCATTACATGCAGAAAAAATAAAGGTTAGTTAAAGGCTTAATAGCAAAGAGAGCCGTTAACCAAAAACATTTCCGTCAGATATTTATAACGATAAAAGATTAATTTTATAGAGTTGCTACTGTGTTAAAAATAAAATTACAGTAATTTGAAAGTATTTCTGTTGAGCCCCAAATAGGGAGACTGTTTTAGAAAAAGAGTAGGTTTTAAATTCACCATTTTCAATCTAATGAATATGCTGATTTTTTTCGAATCTATTAGGGCACGTTAACTACTGCTCTCTTTCTTTTTATCAAGTTATCAAGTGCCAACACACATATTCACACATAAAAATTCATACACAGACATAATCAGCGCTCGGAAATAGTTTGTAACACAGTGATGACAAAAATTAATATAAAGAAATATAAGATAAATAGTTCTAAGAGCATTGGAAGAAAAGCATAGAATGGATTAAACAATAAAGACTGAGTAAAGTCACATGACAAAATAAAAGACAGCATTTGCTGGATGGCTTATAAGTGATGTGCCCTGGTGGCAAGACCGTGTCTCAGAGGGCTGAAATAGCTACTCTAAGCCAACCTCATCCTACACAGTTCAACTTACATCTCATATCTTTCTTCCATATTCTTTGCCCCTGAATCTTCTTCCTGAGAACACCCTACTAAGAATGAACAAACAGTAATAATCCTCATGACTGTGTGTGTAAAATAGGGGAAACAATGTTTGTATCTTGCAAATTTGTCAGTGCTTCAATTAGCTAGAAAGTTATTTCTGCGAGAATATCAAAAACATGCGTGTTGAACTTTTCCTCTTCAAAAATGCAGCTCTTTATATTTGGGTCTAAGTGTGATTTATGTCTCCTTATTCTTTGTGTTTTTTTAAATATTTATTTATTTTTATTTATTTATTTGGTTGCACCAGGTCTAAGTTGTGGCAGGCAGGCTCCTTAGTTGCGGCTCCAGGGCTCCTTTAGTTGCGGCTTGCCGGCTCCTTAGCTGCAGCATGTGGGCTCCTTAGTTGGGGCACATGAGCTCCTTAGTTGTGGCATGCAAATTCTCAGTTGCAGCATGTGAACTCCCAGCTGCAGCATGCATGTGGGATCCAGTTTCCTGACCAGGGCTCAAACCCAGGCCCCCTACATTGGGAGTGCAGAGTCTTATCCACTGCGCCACCAGGGAAGTCCCTGTCTCCTTATTCTTAAGTCACCTCACACATTTTCCCCTCAATGTCACTAAAAATTCTAGCAGAGAAAATGCTTGTTAAAAGATAAATGGATTGAGTATCAGTCGTGTTGCATTTTTCTTCTTTTTCACTTCATCCCTAGAGAACAAAAGGGAATAAAGGTTAGAAATGAAATGCTGAGCTGCAAATAATAAAATTTCAATATAGAGATAGTGATGAACTCCAATAAATACCTAATTTAAGAAAAGAATAACGGGATCAAAATTTTGCCTCTTGGTCGCCATTTTGATCCCGAAGCTGTACATGACTGTGATGGTCACTTGGGAACAGGTTTGTTTGCCTTTGAATCTTCTGTTGAATCAATGGTGGCAAAACCCAAAGCAAAAGAGATACATGATCCCAGAGAGCTGCTCTTGTAAGGGTGGTACTGTCTTAGGTTTCCTTGGGTAGCAAGCCTGAATTTTATATTTTATGAATCTATATCTTATGATTGTGGAAACTGGTCCCAGGAGTGTCATCCCTCTCACTCTATAGTTAATAAAATGGGCACAATTAATTAGAGCACTTAAGCTGACTATCTGCTCCCAGCTCTCAAGGTGCCTCCCTCACATACTTTTCTGATACACTTCATATTGGCCATTACGATAATACCTTGGATTTAGTTTTTGCAAATGCCTTTTTATATACTTGTTTTCTCATTGTTCTTTGGCAAATGCTATTCTAACTAATAATCACATTTTGAGGTTGCATGAGAACTGATTGCATGTCTGCTCCCCATATAGTTTTCTTATCAATACAGAGTACCTAACACATTACAGATAGTTGATAAGTATGTGAGTATTGATTCCTGCTGAGTCATCTCTGCTGGGCTCATTAACCTTACCTGAGGAAGAAAGACCAATGGTTACTGGTTGTATAGGTTTAGTGACAAACGCTGTGTCTTAGACTATAACATTAGATAATCTTGCTGCTCTGTTTCCAAATGCTCATGTAACATGTTGGGCTTGTGTTTATAGTCATTAAGTTACCAACTCTGAGGCAGTGAAGATGTAATTGTGCTTGTGGCATAAAGTAGAATTTCCTAGTAGGAATAGTATCCATTTTATTCTTTTTCATTTTTTTCCTGTAGTGATAAGATTGGCCTGTAATTTTGTTATGGAGGAGTGAGTGAGAGAACGAGGGAGCAGGAGAGAGAGAGAGGAAGAGAGAGACTCTGCTCTGTCCGTAAATTGAGTGCATGTTGATCTTATGAATTTATGGTCTTATGTTTTTGCCCTGGTTATCCAGAACTTGCTTGAATGGTCAGGTCATTCACATTTCATTTCTTAGCTTTTTTTGTCATATGATTTAATAGTAGCGTGACCTAATGATAGATCATATGAACCAGGACGTTTTGAGAACAAAAGGGGCACTTCTATAATTGTCTAGGAATGAAAAGTACCTTCGGGAACTGTAGAGTCACCTTGTCTTTATTGTCTTTTTCCTTTAAGCTCTGACTTCACTTGCGAGCCACCCCTGTCTGACTTCCAAAAAAGGCAATAAAGGGCTTCACTGTGGTTCTGTTGCTCGTGGCCTGTGTGGCTCTGCTAGTGCTTTCTGGCTTTGCATCATTGCAGCATCTCTCCAAGAGACAAGAAAGATGTTGGCATCTCCCAGCAAAGGCTGTATCTACTTTTCTGTGATACAAATGCAGACACTATCAGGGAATCTAATCTGAATCAAGCAGCAACTTTGTTCTCCAAGTATATATTATCGCCATACTGTGATAGACATAAATGCTGTAGCGTCAATCAGAGTAAGTCATGCCACATGCTTCTCTCTAGCCAATCCTCATGGACTTAGCCTTTTTAAAAATCTCAGCCTAATTACACTAATAATGTTTCTAAAGTCAGCCCCTATTTTATGCCATACACTCTGCCACTTTCCTATATTATATCTAATCATTAAAACAACCCTGTAAGTTAAGTGTCATCTCCCCATGTGAAATCTGAAGAAAAAGAAGAGCAGAGAGATTAAGAAACTTGCCTTCTCAATAATCTATAGATTCTGGGTTCCATCTTAGATCTGTCTGCCTCTAAGCCCATGTTCTTTCTGCTAAACCCTGATATCTCTTTAATTAATAATTACCATCAACTAGAATATAATAACATCTCATTCTTAGTTATTACCTCATAGAAGTCATTTTCTATAAATCTATGAATAAACATATTTTGTTTTATTTTCATGTTACTTATGACCATTGTTGAGTCATAAATTAATCAAAATTAATAAGTACTCAAGTTTAGGTAAATAATTGAAAACTCACTGATCCTGAAATTATTAACATAGCAGCAATTGCTTAAGGGTTAACCTGTTTCTTGTGCTTTTTCTCCACAAAGATGAACTAAGACACAAGGTTTTGTTCTCTTCTAAAGATTATTTCAGAGCATAGGATGCTTTATTATGATTATACACTATTAGTGTTCTCAATTCTATAAATATGTGCTTTGAAATATAGCAGTGAAGTACGATTTCACCACCTTATCAACCAAGAAAGGAATAGGTACCTAAATTATCATCACCACACTGACAATTTGCAACTTTAAATTATTCACAAAGTTTGAACGAAGTCTATCCCAACTTTATCTTTATGGAGAATTTAATACGAAAAGTAATGTTTTTACCTTGTTCCAAGGAAATGTTTCCAGTTCTAACAATGAACACACACTGAGGAATGAGCATAGGAAAATCCCAGAGTAAAAAAACCAAAACAAAACAAAACAAGTCTCTTTCAACAATTCTGCTCTCAGAGGTGAGCAAGATTAAAATATATTTCCCTAACAACCTTTATTTCTCATTAAAGATAGGTCACAGGCATGTGTGTGTTGATGAAACTGTGAGATCATCTTTTTTTCCCTTTTTCAACATCTCTGCCTAGAGAATGCTCAAGCAAAGTTATGGCTATTCTAGTTGGTCAGTTCTCTAGGGAAATGCACACAGTCAAACACTTGTCTGCTCACTTCTAGTGATGCACATCTTAACTGGGTTGGACACCGGAAGTCCCCTGTACAAAGTTTCCTTAAGATATTCAGGGCCAATTATGTGGATGGTCCGTAATTGTTTGTTATATTGTTCTCTACCAATGAATGCCTAAAATATAACATTAATAAAAGATAACATCACTTTAGCTCAAATCTTCCCTTGACTGAAGGGCCATGTAAGGTTGGTTGGATCAAGGTTTGACCAACCTGAAATGTGGGATCTCTCCAAAGGATTGCTTAAACAGGGCTTCCAAGCTCTGTACTCACTTGTGCTGCTAGCTGCACATAGTTAAGGATCTGGAGCTTTTAGGTGAGCACTGGGGTTGCTGGCTTTGTTGGCAATACTCCCTTGTTTACATGGCACCAATTAATTTATAACATACAAGAATTTCATTACCCTGTTTATCTTTGTAAGTCTCAAAAGAGAATGATAACCCTCCCCTTTCCCTTATGGGGTTACACGTGTGCTGTTTACAACACTAAAAAAAATGTTTAGGACTTCATCCTTTAGAGATTCAATGATGTAAATACACATAGAAGTTTAGAAAAATGAGTATTTAAATAATTAATTTTAAATTTTGCCATAAAAGCGTATTGTAATAGAGCATGTACAAGCTGCCAGAAGCTCTAACTCTGGAGTTGTCCCTGCATCTTGCTAGTTGTATATGCCTGCGGGAAAGCTGTAGACATGAAGCCTCATTTTCCTTATTAGTGAAGTGCAGACGCTGCCACATTGCCTAATCTCGGTGTCTGAGAGGACCAAATGAAAGAAAACACCTGAAAGTCCTTCTGAAACTATAAAGTGCTATGTACATATAAGCTGGTATTACTAAAAATATTACATTTAACATACTTTTCTTCTGACTCTTAAGTAAAACAAAGTTGGCTTTTGGTGGAAAAAATACTGTCACAATGATGTGAAAATTAAATTTCACAAATTTCTGCCCCAAGATAATTTTATAACTAACTAGAGAGGAATCTGGTTATCTTAACTATAATCTAACTTCTATAAAATTTTTTTTCTATTAGGTTGAGTTTATAGACAAACAGTCTAATATATTGTCACCTACATGATTTTAGTTTTTAAGTTTCCTGCTTTCAATATATATTTCTCCTTAAGTTTTCTTTCTCTCTCGCTCTTTTATTTTTGTTATTCTTTCTTTACTTCCTCCCTCCCTCCTTAGCTACTTCCTTCTTCCTGTCATTCTTTATTTTCTTTTCTTTCATCCTTCTTCTCCGTCACTTTCTTACTGTTGCTGTTGTTGACCTCTGCCACCTCCTCCTGCATCTCTCCTTTCCCCCCTCTTCCTCCTCCTCTCTCCCTCCCGCCCCCACCCCCACCCCACCCACTCCATCTCTTATTTTGCTTTCCTGACGTCAGACCCAAATACAGTTGGGTCACTATGACTGTATGACTTTTGCTAACCCCAATGACCAGGAGCTTACATACCTCGCCAATGTCCACCTGGTCACCTTGCTTTTATGCTCTTGACAGCCTTGCCCAGTTTATGCATTTCTGACTTCTCAATTCTCTTGAACCATCCTCTCCCAGAATTCTATGCCATGTAACCATTTAGAAGTCCATATTCCTAAATCTGTGATGTACACCTGAAATTCCGCTTGAACATTATGTCCCTAGCTTTCCCAGTCTCTGAGATGCTACACTCACTTTATCCTGGTTCTTGTTATTTCACTAACCCATTCCTCCTCATTAGCCAGAATCAGATTTACAGGAGCCCATCCTCCAGTCCCATTGCCTCTTGGGATGCCAAGCCTCCATTTAGTCTTTGACAGAGATTAACAGAAGATGCCCCAACTTTCGAAGTTGACTCTCAGCACTACCTCCTGTGCTTCACTTGGTGAGAGACGTCACATGTACATCAAGCTTTTTTCCAGGTGGCCCACACAATTGTAGCTTCTTGCTGCAGCAGCCATAATCCTGTTCCCTTTCTCTCTGTCTTTAGTTGCATGTTCCCCAGTCCCTCTACTCCTTCAAGTGTAGAAACCTCCACACAGGTGTTCCTCTTCTTTTAAGAAGTACTTCTCTGACCCACTTCTACCAGAATGTGTATCTAAGAAATGATGCATATTTTGTGTCGTGTTTCTTGTTCTCCCTATGCCAGTGTCACAGATGGGTTCTGTTTTCATCATTCTCCTTACCCTCATTATTTCCCGACTGCTTGCTGAGGGTTTCTCAGAGATTGCTCTTTGTCCCCCTTTCTTTTTTTTAACCTGCATCCCTAAGGAATATCATTTACTCTCACTACTTGTATAGCCCACTGCACACTCATCTCTTCAGATATCCTTAGGCAGGACCAAATTAACACATTGAAGATTACATTCTGGAATCTCTCCCCCAGATCTGTTTCTTCACAGTCTCCTCCACCTCAGGAAATCACTGAATGCATCAAGTTGGAAATTCCTGAGTGTTGTTGGATTCCTCCCTTTCCCCACCTTCCACACTCCCTGTCCCCTGACACATCCTTGTTTGGTGCACGTTTTTTGTCTTCCTGCCACTATTGCCTCTTAGTTGGGCCTTCAGCAATAGCCTCCTACCCTGTCTCTGCTGTGTCCACTTAGCTCTCCATACAGCAGCAAGAAAGCACCTCTAAAACTGTATATCACACCATGCCACTTGCCTACTTAAAACCCTGGAGTCGCTTAAATTTGCACTTAAAATAAAGTCCAATATCTTTCCCAAGCCCAAACATAACAGCCAATATTTTTTTTTCTTTTCCATTATGGTTTATTAAAGGATATTGAATATACTTCTCTGTGCTATACAGTAGGACCATGTTGTTTATCCATTCTATATATACTAGTTTGTATCTGCTAACCCCGAGCTCCCAGTCCACGCCTACCCAACTTCTCCTCCCCCTTGGCAACCACAAGTCTGTTCTCTATATCTGTGAGTCTGTTTCTGTTTCATTGATAAGTATTTGTGTCATATTTTCGATTCCACGTAAAAGTGATATGATATGGTATTTGTCTTTCTCTTTCTGACTTAGTTCACTTAGTATGATAATCTCTAGGTCCATCTATGTTGCTGCAAATGGCATTATTTCATTCTTTCTATGGCTGAGTAGTATTGTGTGTGTGTATGTGTGTGTATATATGTATGTGTATATATATATATATATATATATATATATATATATATATATATATATATATATGCCACATCTTTATCCATTCATCTGTTAGTGGACAATTAGGTTGTTTCCATGTCTTGGCTGTTGTAAGTTGTGATGCTATGAATATAGGGGTGCATGTATCTTTCTGAATTAGAGTTTTGTCCAGATATATGCCCAGGAGTGGGATTGCAGGATCATATGGCAACTCTATTTTTAGTTTTTTGAGGAACCTCCATACTGTTTTCCACAGTGGCTGCACTCCCACCAACAGTGTAGGAGGGTCCCCTTCTTTCAACACCCTCTCCAGCATTTGTTATTTGTGGACTTTTTAATGATGGCCACTCTGACCAGTGTGAGGTGTTACCTCATTGTAGTTTTGATTTGCATTTCTCTAATAATTAGTGATGTTGAGCATCTTTTCATGTGCCTGTTGTCCACCTGTATGTCTTCTTTGGAGAAATATCTATTTAGATGTTTTACCCATTTTTTGATTGGGTTGTTTGTGGGTATTTTTGTTGTTGTTATTGAGTTGTATGAACTGTTTGTATAATTTGGAAATTAAGCTCTTGTCAGTCGCATCATTTGCCTATGTTCTCTTCTAGGTGTTTTATGGTGTCATGTCTTATATTTAAGTCTTTAAGCCATTTTGAGTTTATTTTTGTGCATGATGTGAGGGTGTGTTGTAACTTAATTGATTTACGTGTGCATAATAGCCAATATTTAAATGTATCTTTTTATTTATTACCATAATCACCCTATGAAGTAAGTACTATTACTATCTTAGTTAAATAGACAAAGAGTCTGAGGCACAGAGAAGATGGGAAACCTGTCCACATTCCTACAGGTAATAACTGGTGAATCCAGGATTAAAAATCAGGCAGTAGCCTCCAGAGTCTGTATCATGAATCAGTGCAGGTCCTTACTCAAAAGCCCTGCAGAGCTGGCCATTGTCTACCCATTCCAGCCTGACTGAATCCACTAGAACGTAAGCTCCACAAGGACAGAGGTGTTAGTCTGCTTGGTTCCCCCAAAACCTGGAACAGTGTGTGTACCTGGGAGGCAAGCTCTTGTCCACCTGTGGACTTTGCACATGTTGGTCCCTTTACCTGGACCAACTGCCAAATTTTACCATGGACACTTCCTTCTTGTCTTTACCATGGACACTTCCTTCTTGTCTTTAAGGTCTTAATTAAACTGTGATCCCTACTCCTAAACCCCCAAAAGAGTCCCTCTCTAGCCACCCTATAGCAAATCCTGTCTGACTGTTCTTACCTCATCATTCAGTTAATTTCCTTCATGCAATGTATCTCAGTTCAAACTTCTTGTTAATTAATGTATTCTTCTCCCTTGTGACTTATCTGCCAGAATGTAAACTCCACAAGGGCATAGACACTTGTACTATTGTAAGCCCAGTATCCGCCACAGCAGCCATTCAAAAAATATTTGTTGAATGAATCAACTTTCTGTTTTCAACTTTAAGCTCTCTTTAAGCTCAGAGACAACCTCAAACATGCATAGCTATTCCTGGTGTAGTCATAAATTCAGTAGACATTAAATAATTTATCATAGGGGACTTCCCAAGTGGTGCAATGGTTAAGAATCCGCCTGCCAACACAGGGGACAAGGGTTCAAGCCCTGGTCCGGGAAGATCCCACATGCTGCGGAGCAACTAAGCCCGTGTGCCACAGCTACTGAGCCTGCGCTCTAGAGCCCACGAGCCACAACAGCTGAGCCTGTGTGCCTAGAGTCCGTGCTCCACAACAAGAGAAGCCACCGCAGTGAGAAGCCTGCACACCGCAACGAAGAGTAGCCCCCACTGGCCACAACTAGAGAAACCTGCGCTCAGCAGTGAAGACCCAACGCAGCCAAAAATAAATAAATAAATCATTTATCATAAAGCTAATTCTATGCTGGGGACTGGAGATGCCACACAGAACATTTCTCTGTGTTCTAGACTGTGAGCTCTCCAAGTTCAGGACCATTTTTAACTTGCATTACAATAATACATGATTATAATGTAATACGGTATGACGTGATGGTAGAATAACCCACTATTCTTAGAATTTAAGCCATAGTACCAAAATCCAAGTTGATCTAAGTTGCTAGACCGTTTTATTTTCCAGTGAGCCATATATATATACTTCCAAGAGGCAGGTCTCCTGTTAACTGACTTTGTTGGGGCTAAACTACAGTCTCCCCTATGTCTTTCAGCAGGAAGATGCCCTTTAGTTTGATTTTGACCTTCCTCACAGAACAAGTAGCAACTTGCTTGGCTCATAGTATTACTTACTGATTCCTGCTGTTGTGAGTTTTTTCTCAAATGCTGGCTTCTGCCTCAGCAAAAAATGACCTCACAACTGATTCAGGAAGGCACCCTTTCTCCCATTTCTGCTGTTCCCCAGCCTTGTTCACAAGGTTTTTTGTAACTCTGTATCTAATGTGATTTTGTTTGTGCAGCACTGGTCCCTAATTCTCCAAAGATCTGGTTTCACCCTCTGCAGGATCTCATAATCCCACTGTAATTAACTTTTCTTATCTTTACCCTCTTTTGTTGAATTCTTCAATAATCTGTCTTAAAAATTAAGCACCAAATGTGAGGGATCAATGCAGATATCAGTCATACAAGATCCTTTTGCAGGAACTAGTGCCACGTCCAGTCTCCCTCCACTTTGCAGCACGTGCTTCTACACAGGTGCATGCATGTGTGTGCAGGGGGTATGTAAACACATGTGTATCTCCCCATGCAAATATTGAAATAGCCAACACAGCAGATAAAGTTTACAGTGGGCTGAAGTCCACAATGAGAAAATAAACAAGAAAGGGAATTATTATTACGATGATGATGAATACATTGTCCTAGTTGTTTACACCAGAGTCAGTAGGAAATTAAAGCAAAATAAAAGCAAACAAAAGTTCTGTTAGTCGAAGTTTTCATCCTTCTAGCATAACAGGTGGCAACGTAGGTTCATGAATAAAGTGCTTCTAAAATGTATTTATAGCTACTGATCATTTCTTTAGAAAAAGAATGGATAAATTGATGAAGGAGTAATGCTGTGACTTATCAAAGAGTTTTAAAGGATTGGACCTCCCCTCGCACCCTTGAAGTGAATTAGACATGTATTATGTGCACTCCTTTAGAAAGTGAATAGGCTTAAAGTATCAAGAATTGACTTGGTTAACACAAATAGTACAATGGTTCTCAGCTGGGGGCATTTTTACCTTCCACTCCAGGAGACATTTAGCAATGTCTGGAGACATTTATGATTTTAACAACTAAGGGTTGCATCTAATCAGTAGAAGCCAGGATGCTGCCAACCATCCTACAGTGTAAAAGTTGACCCCCTTCACACATCTACACAAATACACACACACATAAACACATACCCCAAATAATTTTCTAGCCCCAAACAACAGCAGCACCAAGATTGGGAAACCCTGGGAGAGCCTAATACAGTCCTCAGAATCTGACTATCTAGTATTTCCCTAAAGACATCATAAAAATTACAGTTAATATTTTCTAAGCCCCCTTACTGGGTATAATTCACTCAGAAAATCTTTATTAGAAGTGACTATGGGAGTGTAAGATATGCCCCTTCTTGACTCCTTCTGTAATATGGTTGGACATATTGGAGAGATATTAGCACTGAGTCCTGGGATTTTTATGTAAAAGATTCTGTAGTCATTTACCAATTAACCAAAAGTTCCTCTTGGTAGACATAAGAAGGACTCATAGTCTCAGCATTAGAGACTATGGGCAAGAGTCAGAAAGTTTTAATACTTTTGCTTCCATTAAATTCTCAGTCGTCTCTGAGATAATTGTGCAGATTACTTGCAATATATTTTTTCTTCTCCTAATCATTCTTGGAAATGACCCCTTGCTGTGTATAGACATGCATGATTATTGGCTGGCCTTGGGCACCATCTGGGACACATAATTTATACTTTCAGTTGTCAGGAATTTGGAATTAATGGAATGTTATGATTTTTACTGTATCTCAAAAAGTAGGTTTCAGAAGAGGTTAAGCATAGAGATAAGATTATGAGGTAAGGAAACAGTGAAAGGGTCTCTTATAATGAGCTGCCAACCTGACGGAGAGCAGCAGTAAAGAAAGATGGTTTAGGTTTGCTCCCAAACTGTACTCCCTTTACTTCAGTTACTTTCACCCCCAATGCTTAATTCCAGTTCTTGATTTCCAGTTGTTTCATATAAACAATAGTATATTATTAAGATTAATAACTATTATAAGTATTAGTGTTACCATATTAATAACATTTGAGCATCTACTCAAATGTTTTATTTATATTTTCCCACTATACTTTTAAACAACCTGATGAGACATGTTCCCTTTGTTTCTGAAAGGGACAATGAAGCTTATAGAAGCTGTCTTGCTTTCCTGGGGTTGCAGAACTTGGCAAGTGGCACATTTTCATTCAAACTCAGCTTTGTCCGATTCTGTACACAGGCAATGGTCCTAATCTCCAGATTATTACTATACTAGTGTTCATGGTGATTTACTTTAACATTTAAATGATTTAATTTGTTTTATTTTTTGTTTCCATTAGGAAAGTCATAAGTTTTATGTGAACTTTAGGAGGGGAGGCTTAGGAATCAAATTATTATATACCAGTTACATATTTTGGTAAGGTACAAAAAGGTTTAGGATCATTATTTTGACATTGGCAGGTAACAGTCAAGAACATGTAACATTTTCTGAATTTTATTAACATTCACCAGCTGTAATGTATAATTATGATTTTATATGACATCCCAGTTACATATGCTGGAGACATTTACTCTCTTGAAGAGGACCTTCACCTGCTTGGAGGACAAACGTAGCTGAGTTTAAAAATGCTGTTCCTAAAGATCATTGAGGGCCTCACTGGTGGCACAGTGGTTGAGAGTCCGCCTGCCGATGCAGGGGATACAGGTTTGTGCCCCGGTCCGGGAGGATCCCATATGCCGCGGAGCGGCTGGGCCCGTGAGCCATGGCCGCTGAGCCTGCGCATCCGGAGCCTGTGCTCCGCAACGGGAGAGGCCACAACAGTGAGAGGCCCGCGTACTGCAAAAAAAAAAAAAATCATTGAATCATCTTGAAATCACTGACTGAGACCTTCAAGATGGTGGAGGAGTAATATGTGGAGATCACCTTCGTCCCCACAAATACATCAGAAATACATCTACATGTGGAACAACTCCACCAGAACAACTACTGAACGCTGGCAGAAGACCTCAGACTTCCCAAAACGCATGAAACTCCCCACGTACCTGACCGTGTGGCTGACAGAGTCTTGGTGTTCCGGCCAGGTGTCAGGCCTGTGCCGCTGAGGTGGGAGAGGCAAGTTCAGAACATTCGTCCACCAGAGACCTCCCGGCTCCACATAATATCAAACGGCAAAAGCTCTCCCAGAGATCTCCATCTTAACGCTAAGACCTAGGTCCACTCAATGACCAGCAGCTGCAGTGCTGGACATCCTATGCAAAACAACTAGCAAGACAGGAACACAACCCCACCCATTAGCAGAGAGGCTGCCTAAAATCATAAGAAGGTCAGACATCCCAAAACCAACCACCGGATGCGTTCCGGCCCAGCAGAAAGAAAAGGTCCAGCCTCATCCACCAGAACATAGGCACCAGTCCCTTCAACCAGGAAGCCTACACAACCCACTGAACCAACCTTAACCACTGGGGGCAGACACCAAAAACAGCGGGACCTACAAACCCGCATCCTGTGAAAAGGAGACCCCAAACACAGTAAGTTAAGCAAAATGAGAAGACAGAGAAACACACAGCAGATGAAGGAACAAGGTAAAAACCAACCAGACCAAACAAATGAGGAGGAAATAGGCAGTCTACCTGAAAAAGAATTCAGAGTAATGATAGTAAAGATGATCCAGAATCTTGGAAATAGAATGGAGAAAATGCAAGAAACATTTAACAAGGACCTAAAAGAACTAAAGAGCAAACAAACAATGATAAACAACACAATAAATGAAATTAAAAATTCTCTAGAAGGAATGAATAGCAGAATAACTGAGGCAGAAGAACAGTTAAGTGACCTGGAAGGTAAAATACTGGAAATAACTACCACAGAGCAGAATAAAGAAAAAAGAATGAAAAGAATTATGGACAGGCTTAGAGACCTCTGAGACAACATTAACCACACCAATATTCAAATTATAGGGGTCCCAGAAGAAGAGAAAAAGAAAGAGACTGAGAAAATATTTGAATAGATTATAATTGAAAACTTCCCTAATATGGGAAAGGAAATAGTCAAGTCCAGGAAGCGCAGAGAGTCTCCTACAGGATAAATCCAAGAAGAGGGCTTCCCTGGTGGCGCAGTGGTTGAGAGTCTGCCTGCCGATGCAGGGGACATGGGTTCGTGCCCCAGTCCGGGAAGATCCCACATGCCGCGGACTGGCTAGGCCCGTGAGCCATGGCTGCTGAGGCTGCGCATCCGGAGCCTGTGCTCCGCAACAGGAGAGGCCACAACAGTGAGAGGCCCATGTACCGCAAAAAAAAAAAAAAAAAAAAAAAATCCAAGGAGAAACATGCCAAGACACATATTAATCAAACTATCAAAAATTAAATACAAAGAAAAAATATTAAATGCAGCAAGGGAAAAACAACAACATACAAGGGGATCCCCATAAGGTTAACTAACGGCTGCTCTTACAGCAGAAACTATTCAAGCCAGAAAGGAGTGGCAGGATATATTGAAAGTGATGAAAGGGAAAAACCTACAGCCAATATTACTCTACCCAGTGAGATCTCATTCAGATTCGATGGAGAAATTAAAACCTTTACAGACAAGCAAAAGCTAAGAGAATTCAGCACCACCAAACCAGCTTTACAACAAATGCTAAAGGAACTTCTATAGGCAAGAAACACAAAAGAAGGAAAAGACCTACAATAACAAACCCAAAACAGTTAAGAAAATGGTAATAGGAACATACGTATCAATAACTACCTTAAATATACATGGATTAAATGCTCCAACCAAAAGACATAGACTGGCTGAATGGATACAAAAACAAGACCCATATATATGCTGTCTACAAGAGACCCACTTCTGACCTAGGGACACATACAGACTGAAAGGGGATGGAAAAACATATTCCATGCAAAGGGAAATCAGAAGAAAGCGGAAGTAGCAATTCTCATATCAGACAAAAGAGACTTTAGAATAAAGACTATTACAAGAGACAAAGAAGGACATTACATAATGATCAAGGGATCAATCCAAGAAGAAGATATAACAATTGTAAATATTTATGCACCCAACAGAGGAGCACCTCAATACATAAAGCAAACTCTAACAGCCATAAAAGGAGAAATTGACACTAGCACAGTTACAGCAGGGAACTTTAACACCCCACTTTCACCAATGGACAGATAATCCAAAATGAAAATAAAAAAGGAAACACAAGCTGTAAGTGATACATTAAACAAGATGGACTTAATTGATTTTATAGGACAGTCCATCCAAACACAACAGAATACACTTCTCAAGTGCTCATGGAACACTCCCCAGGATAGATCGTACCTTGGGTCACAAATCAAGCCTTGGTAAATTTAAGAAAATTGAAATCACATCAAGTATCTTTTCCGACCACAACACTATGAACCTAGATATCAATTACAGGAAAAAGTCTGTAAAATAAACAAACATATGGAGCTAAACAATACACTACTAAATAACCAAGAGATCACTGAAGAATTCAAAGAGGAAATCAAAAAATACCTAGAAACATGACAATGAACACATGACGACCCAAAACCTATGGGATACAGCAAAAGCAGTTTTAAGAGGGAAGTTTATAGCAATACAATCCTACCTCAAGAAACAAGAAACATGTTAAATAAACAATCTTACACCTAAAGCAATTAGAGAAAGAACAAAAAAGCCCCAAAGTTAGCAGAAGGAAAGAAATCATAAAGATCAGATCAGAAATAAATGAAAAAGCAAGAAGGAAACATTACCAAAGATCAATAAAACTAAAAGCTGGTTCTTTGAGAAGATAAAATTGATAAACCATTAGCCAGACTCATCAAGAAAAAAAGGGAGAAGACTCAAATGAATAGAATTAGAAATGAAAAAGGAGAAGTAACAACTGACACTGCAGAAATACAAAAGATCATGAGAGATTACTACAAGCAACTCTATGCCAATAAAATGGACAACCTGGAAGAAATGGACAAATTCTTAGAAATGCACAACCTCTTAGAAATGCACAACCTGCTAAGACTGAATCCTGAAGAAATAGAAAATATGAACAGACCAATCACAAGCACTGAAATTCATTCTGTGATTAAAAATCTTCCAACAAACAAAAGCCCAGGACCAGATGGCTTCACAGGCGAATTCTGTCAAACATTTAGAGAAGAGCTAACACCTATCCTTCTCAGACTCTTCCAAAATATAGCAGAGGGAGGAACACTCCCAAACTCATTCTACCAGGCCAAAATCACCCTGATAGCTAAACCAGACAAGGATGTCACAAAGCAAGAAAACTACAGGCCAATATCACTGGTGAACATAGATGCATAATCCTCAACAAAATACTAGGAAACAAAATCCAGCAGCACATTAAAAGTATCATACCCCATGATCAAGTGGGGTTTATCCCAGGATTCTTCAATATATGCAAATCAATCAATGTGATACACCATCTTAACAAATTGAAGGAGAAAAACCATATGATCATCTCAATAGATGCAAAAAAAGCTTTTGACAAAATTCAACACCCATTTATGATAAAACCCTGCAGAAAGTAGGCATAGAGGGAACTTACCTCAACATAATAAAGGCCATATATGACAAACCTACAGCCAACATCGTTCTCAATGGTGAAAAACTGCAAACATTTCCTCTAAGATCAGGAACAAGACAAGGTTGTCCACTCTCACCACTGTTATTCAACATAGTTTTGGAAGTTTTAGCCACAGCAATCAGAGAAAAAGAAATGAAAGGAAATAAAATCAGAAAAGAAAAGTAAAGCTGTCACTGTTTGCAGATGACATGACACTATACATAGAAAATCCTAAAGATGCTACCAGAAAACTACTAGAGCTAATCAATAAATTTGGTAAACTAGCAGGATACAAAATTAATGCACAGAAATCTCTGGCATTCCTATACACTAATGATGAAAAATCTGAAAAAGAAATTAAGGAAACACTCCCATTTACCACTGCAAGAAAAAGAATAAAATACCTAGGAATAAACCTACCTAAGGAGAAAAAAGAGCAGTATGCAGAAAACTATAAGACACTGATGAAAGAAATTAAAGATGATACAAACAGATGGAGACATACACCATGTTCTTGGATTGGAAGAATCAATATTGTGAAAATGTCTGTACTACCCAAAGCAATCTACAGATTCAATGCAATCTCTATCAAACTACCAATGGCATTTTTCACAGAACTAGAACAAATATTTTCACAATTTGTATGGGAACACAAAAGACCCCAAATAGCTAAAGCAATCTTCAGAAAGAAAAATGGAGCTGGAGGAATCAGGCTCCCGAACTTCAGAAAATACTACAACACTACAGTAATCAAGACAGTATGGTACTGGCACAAAAACAGAAATATAGATCAATGGAACAGGATAGAAAGGCCAGGGATAAACCCACACACATGTGGTCACCTTTTTTTTGATAAAGTAGTCAAGAATATACAATGCAGAAAAGTCAGCTTCTTCAATAAGTGTTGCTGGGAAAAGTGGACAGCTTCATGTAAAAGAATGAAATTAGAACACTTCCTAACACCATACACAAAAATAAAACTCAAAATGGATTAAAGACCTAAATGTAAGGCCAGACACTCTCAAACTCTTAGAGGGAAACTTAGGCAGAACACGCCATGACATAAATCACAGCAAGATCCTTTTTGACCCACCTCCTAGAGAAATGGAAAAAAACAAAAACAAACAAATGGGACCTAATGAAACTTCAAAGCTTTTGCACAGCAAAGGAAACCATAAACAAGACAAAGACAGCCCTGGGAATGGGGGAAAGTATTTGCAAATGAAGCAACTGATAAAAGATTAATCTCCAAAATTTATAAGCAGCTTATGCAGCTCAATATCAAAAAACCAAACTACCCAATCCAAAAATGGGCAGAAGACTTAAATAGACATTTCTCCAAAGAAGATATACAGATTGCCAACAAACCCATGAAAGGATGCTCAACATCGCTAGTCATTAGAGAAATGCAACTCAAAACCACAATGCGGTACCACCTCACATTGGTCAGAATGGCCATCATCAAAAAATCTACAAACAGTAAATGCTGGAGAGGGTATGGAGAAAAAGCAACCCCCTTGCACTATTGTTGGGAATGTACATGGATACAGCCACTATGGAGAACAGTATGGAGGTTCCTTAAAAAACTGAAAGTCGAACTACCATATGACCCAGCAATCCCACTACTGGGCATATATCCTGAGAAACGCGTCATTCAAAAAGAGTCATGGGGACTTCCCTGGTGGCAAAGTGGTTAAGAATCTGCCTGCCAATGCAGGGGACACAGGTTCGAGCCCTGGTCCGGGGAGATCCCACATGCCGTGGAGCAGCTAAACCCGTGCACCACAACTACTGAGCCTGTGCTCTAGAGCCCGCAAGCCACAACTACTGAGCCCGCATGCCACGACTATTGAAGCCCGGGTGCCTAGAGCCTGTGCCTTTCAACAAGAAAAGCCACCGCAACGAGAAGCCCACACAACGTAACAAAGAGTAGCCTCTGCTCGCCGCAACTACAGAAAGCACACGCGCAGCAACGAAGACCGAATGCAGCCCTAAATAAATAAATAAATAAATAAATAATTACATTTAAAAACAAAGAGTCATGTACCACGATGTTCATTGCAGCACTCCTACAATAGCCAGGACAGGGAAGCGACCTGTGTCCATCGACAGAGGAATGGATAAAGAAGATGTGGCACATATATACAATGGAATATTACTCACTTTGAAATCATTAATTGCTATTAATACTCCTCCACTGATTTTTTTAAGATCTTTTGATTGATGGCTTTAACTTAAAAAAAAACGTATAATTCCATATTTTGCTTGCAACATTTGTCTTCACACAGTTAAAGTGTCATATGTCAGTGTTCTAATGGTAAGGATAACTGTAGTATATAGTTTATTTAAAACAAAATGAATAATTAAATTGCACAGTCATCTCTGGTTTTATTTACTTAAGTGTTCTTTCACATTTTGTGGTTTTTTTCTTTCCCCTGATGAGTATGTGGCATGTAGCTAAATATTCACAAGCTACAAAAGAGTAAACAACAAAAAATATGTTTCTCTCTATCATCAGACCCTAAAGTCCATTCCCTGGAGTCACCCATTTGTGAATCTAATCTTTCCAGAAATATTCTTTGCCTATAGATATAGATGGGTATAGATATAGTCATAGATGCACACACTTTTACATTTATATACATGTATGTACATACACTTGTATATATGTTGTCTCTTAGGCTGTAAATGTGAATATATTATATAAACACTCTCCTGTACTTCAGTTTTCTTTTACTCAGTAATATCTCTTAAAACATTGCACACTGACAAATACAGAGGTATTTCATCCCTTCTAAGGGCTGCAAAGTGAATTGCTGAATGGATGCTGAGATTTGTCTTCAGAAAATCAGACTAAGGAGCATTTTAGCTGTCTAGAATCAACTTTAAATTCCTTTTTCACATATTTTCATTTGTTTAACTTTGGAGCTCTTGCCAGTCATGTTCTTTCACGACTCTTCACACTTCCAAATTTGATTTTATTTGTTGTTTGTTGCCATGATTTTTCTCCACCTCCTCACATCACAATGAATTGGTTTCCCTGCATGTCAAAACTGTCACTGAATGCTGTTTTGAAAGCTCGCAAGCTTTGCAAGTACTTTTGAACTCATCACTCATTTCTCTGGAAATAGTGTTTCATGAGAGAGACCATGTCTTGATTATATACTTCCTAATAAAAGTAAAAGAGAAGATTATGTTGCTGCCCTCATTAATCTTCAAACTCAGAAGATATCAGAAAAATCCATTTTTATTTTGTTTATGTAATTATTTAGAGGCTATATATTACCAATAGATCAAAATTAAGAACATTAAGTTTTCTCTTGTTCTGAGAAACATTTATTGAAGGCCCTCCATTTCCTAAGCATTATGCCGTGTGTTACGGATTCACTAAGAAAAGTTCTAGACCCCTGCCTTCCATAAAGCTAATGAAGGAGGCAAGAAAGTGGGTGAAAAATACTAGGACATGTTTTTGAATAATTGAGGTGTGCGTTGAATACTGCGGGAATCTGAAGAGGTATGTAGCCAGGTAGGGGTCTGAGGAAGGCTTCACTAATTAGGCAATACTTGATCTGAATCTTAATGGCTGAGGAGTTTAAGCCAGATAGAGAAAGGATTGGGGAAGGAGTGATGCAAGAGGTAGAGAGGAAACGAAAGATTCAGGCAGAAGGAATTAATTCAGTCCAAAGCAAGAAATCGGATAATACATTAGGGAAGCTCTAAGTTTGGTATAACTGAAGTGTACTGCGCATGTGATGACTACAAAGAAACCCCCGCCCTCCAGGGACAGTCATAGATCCTCATGCCAAGGAGCTTTGAGCAGCTTAAGTTTTCAGGCAGGAAGCAACATGAACAGATTTTTAACTCTGGCAGCTGTATGACAGATGGACTTGAGAAAGATGAGAGTGGGCCATTTCAGAAGCTACTGAAATAGTCCAGGCCAGAGCTGATGAGACACAGACCTAACTAAGCATTGGCAGCGATGATGGGGGAAAAAAAAGTTTGAGATTTATCTAGAAATTAGACAGATCTTAATTCACTCCTGAGTCATTCTGTAAGAACGTACTAGACCTACAGGCTAGTAGGTTCTGTCCTAAATACTGAGGATCGATGGAATATATGAAGAAAAGAGGCAAATTATCAAATAAGAGCACTAATATTTTCCATGCTGCATTTGGAAGTTTATACTAGTGCAATGAGGACAGAAAGAGAGAGTAATGATTTCTCTCTGGGCACCTGCCTGTCTCAACTCTGCTGGAGCCTTGCATGTGAACGGCATGGGTCGGAGTCAGGGAACAGATCCCAGAGGCCTTATATGCCTCCTTAAGAGTTTGGACTTTATCCGCTAGGCAAAGAAAGCAATTGATGAGTTTTAAGCCAGACATGCCCTTTAAAAAGTTTATTGTAAGAATTGTGTGGAAGACAAATTGGAGGTGGGCAAGACCTGAGGCAGGAAGAACAGCCAAAAGGCCAGTTTAATAATATGGGAGAGGTGAGAATTACTAAAGTAACGGCAGGAATGGAGGGCAGGACACAGATAAGACAGTTGTTGTGAGTTAGAATCAGTAATAGTCATGAATTAGAGGGGTGAGTGGAACAACAGAATTGAGGAGGACTCCCAAGTTGTGCAGTGAGCAACTTGGTGAACAGGGGCAGGAACCCCACAAAAGGAGCTGCATTCCTGGGAAATACGATATGTGAGGTTTTGGTTCTGTTGAGTTTTAGGAACCTGTTCAAACATCAAGTGGATAAATCTAGTTGGTGGCTGAATATATGGGACTGAGGGTCAGCAGTGTTGTCTGGTGAAAGATACAAAAAAGATCTGAGAATTATTGTGTGTAGTTGGCCGTTGTAGCTATAAAGATGGATCACACTGTGCAGGAAGAGTGTGTAGATTGAGGCCACAAGAAGTTGATGCACAGAATTCTAAGAAACTTCCCCATGATGGGCAAGGCAAAACCCCTCCAACTTCATGGCTTCAGCCTTGTAGATCTTTTTCTCTTTTTGATGCTCCAACCTTGTTCCCACTCAGGGCCATTGAACTAACAGATTTTTTTTTTCTCCAGAAAATGTTTTGCTTAATGGCTACTTCCTCAGAGAAGACATCTCTGACCACCCTGTATTACCCGCCCCCATTCACATCTCTGTCATCTCTGTCACCTTCCCCCTAGTTTATTATCTTCATGATTTTGACTGATCACTTATTTAGTATCCTATTGCCTCTCTCAATTCTCTCCATCTCAAATCACCATGAAATAGGATCTTGCCTATCGATTTTGCCATGTACTTCCAGCCACAGTTTTGTGCCTGAGATGTGATAGCTTGAGAAATATTTGAACTATGTAAGAATGCCAAATTCCTTACACCAGATATGGTTTTATTTATATATGTAAGATATGTAACTGTCAGCTTTATTCCTATTTTGACTAAATGTGCATTTGCAGAAAGACCATGACTTTTTTTTAAGTTCCTGTATCTTGTATATGTTTTTGTCTTAACAACATATATTACTACAGTATCTAACTTCAAATGTTTTTATAGTTAGATTTTATAATCTAAGTGGAGATTTTAATTGTCTTTAGACTTGAGTCAGAATCTCATTATTTGCAACAAATGAACCACAAAACTTTTGACAGTTCTTTTCCAAAAGTGATTAAATTTTATTTGGAGTATGCTTTCTATTTTTGTGTTATTTTGTGTACCAAAAATTTAAAAAAAAACACATTTAAAATATAAGGTATAATAATAACACAAACAGTTTTGGACTCATCATCCAACTCAAGAACCAGATCATCATCAATAGATGAATCTTTCTATTTCTCCCCTATCCTAAACCCCCTGCCTCAGCATAGTATGTACCATACTGGGTTGGAGCTCATCATTTTCCTGCTTTAAAAACAAAATTCTTGGGCTTCCCTGGTGGCGCAGAGGTTGAGAGTCCGCCTGCCGATGCAGGGGATGCGGGTTCGTGCCCCGGTCTGGGAAGATCCCATATGCCGCGAAGCGGCTGGGCCCGTGAGCCATGGCCGCTGGGCCTGCGTGTCCGGAGCCTGTGCTCCGCGGCGGGAGAGGCCACGACAGTGAGAGGCCCGCATACCGCAAAAAAAAAAAAAAAAAAAAAAACAAAATTCTTTCATGCAAGTATGTATGCATACCTAAAAACTATATTAATTAATTTACTCATTAAGTAGTTATTGAATCAATTATATCTATTGAGCTTTATAAAAGTGGTGCTACACTGTATAGAGCTCTCTCTGGCTTTTATTGATTAACGTTACCTTTCTAAGATCCATTCATATTATTTTGCATTATTATAGTTCATTCATTTTTACTGCTATATAACATTCCATTGTGTTAGTATACATAAGTTAATTATCTTGACTTCTGTTAATGGACTTTTTTTTTTTTTGGTTTCAGTTTTGGTTTTAAGGTTTTTACTATTACTGTTTTGCTATCACAACAGTATTGACATGGATGTTCTTGATAGCCTCCCTAGTGCAAGAGTTGTCTAGAGTCAAACTGTCTTTGTTGAATGATCAGTTTCATTTTTCTTTCTTTTTGTTGTTTTATTTTCAGTACTTCAAAGATTAAAAATATTCTTTTGTAACAGAGAGGATTAAATTAATTTTTAAGAAAACAAAAAAAACATAAAAAAACCCAAGCCTAATTTTTTAATTAGGTTTATCAGATATAAATTTACTCTGTCAAATTGTTATTAAAGTTTCAACTTAGGTGCCTACCTTGTTGCAGACACTAACAAAGTGTTTGAGGACCACACTTTGAGAAGCACTACCCTAGGGTATAATCTTAGAAGTAGACTTGCCCTAGGGTTATAAATTACCAAGTGATGCCAAAGTGTTTCAAAGTTACTGTCTCAGTTTACACGCCTAGCAACAGTGTATAGGTCCCTCCATAGTCCAGATCAACACTAACACTTATCTTCTGGCTTTTTACTATTTGCCTGTTGGATAAATGTTTTTTCATTAATGTTAAACTGTATTTCCCTGATTACTTATGAGGTTAGGCATCTTTTCAAAATTTATCAGCCATTCATGGTCCTCTTGTGTGAAATGTCTGTCTTTTGCTTATTATTCTGTTGTTTGGGTTATACTTTTTGTGTATACTGTATGCTAAACTTGTGTCAACTGTATGTATTGCAGTTATCTTCTCCCAGTTTGTGGCTTTCCTTTTCACTTTTTTAAAAATTAATTTATTTATTTTTGGCTGCATTGGGTCTTTGTTGCTGCACACGGGCTTTCTCTAGTTGCGGCAAGGGGGGCTGCTCTTCCTTGCGATGTGCAGGCTTCTCATTGTGGTGGCTTCTCTTGTTGCAGGCCCTAGAGTGCGCGGGCTTCAGTAGTTGTGGCACATGGACTCAGTAGTTGTGGCTCATGGGGGTCTGGAGCACAGGTTCAGTAGTTTTGGTGCATGGGCTTCATTGTTCCGTGGCATGTGGGATCTTCCCAGACCAGGGCTCGAACCCTTGTCTCCTGCATTGGCAGGCGGATTCTTAACCACTGCGCCACCAGGGAAGTCTGCCTTTTCACTTTTAAAGGCAAGTTTTACTGCATCAAAAGACACTCATTATCATACTTTCAGCAAGTCCTCACGTTCTGTGAGAAAACATAAGATATAGTTGATATTGTAGCTATGTGATGGAAATTTCAGGGATATTTTTTAAATATTCAGGTAAGCACAATAGTATTTTTTTCTGTTTAACAAATGAGGAAGTGTGGGCTCAGAGACAGAAGGAAGACAGAACTCAACTAATCTTTGAGATAGATAGATTAGATAGATAGATAGATAGATGAATTCCTATTAATTCCTTTGTTCAGTTGCACAATTCAAAATATCTGGGAAATAGATAATCCTACTGTCTCAGGTAATAGTGTGCAGATACACCACAAAATCTTAGGTAAGGACTGGCTAATACATTGTATAACCAGAAAACAAAGTGTTGGAATTCCCATGGAGACATCAGTCTTCAAGACTTAGATATGAAAAGAAGGTATGAGAGAAGGCTGTAAGACCAGTAATAAAGTGGGGTTTTTTCCACTTTATCTTTTTTTGTTGTTGAATTTTTGAATTTTATTTTATTTATTTTTTTATACAGCAGGTTCCTATTAGTTATCCATTTTATACATATTAGTGTATATATGTCAATCCCAGTCTCTCCTTTATCTTTGATGAAAATTTTCCTTTCCAACTGACAAAATGTTTTTTTCTTTCTAAATTTTCCTAACATTTCCTCCTTCAAAGGCAAGAAATTAGAACAGAAAAACAAACACATAGAATGTGAAATGTAGTCTCTGAAAGACAGCAGTAATAGAATATCATTAAAATTGTTTATTAGAAACTCTTTTAATATGGGTATCCTTTTGAAGAGTCTCACTCATCACACTGGGCACAGGTTTGGTCTTTTCCTGGGAGAGAGGTTCCATGTGATGGGCTGTGATAAAGCACCAATCACAAAGAGCAGATGCATTCCAGACGCGGTAAAACGTTTTCATATTGTGCTGGAGAGAATTAGATTTGCATAGCTACATATTTTGTTAAGGTACAGTTTTTTTTTTCTTGAAACTCTGCTTCTCCACATTTAGAAAATATATTAAATGCTTACATTCAAGCTTCGTCTTAATAACTGACGATCTGTATAACATATAGTATTCTGTGTGAGGGAAATAAGCTTTGAGATTTTAAAGTAATCCACAAGTATATGTGAATTTTGAGGCAAAACTAAGCCAAACAACTGAAATTACCTGGAGCAACATGTAAAAATATTGTCAGGGTAGTTAATATAGATTTCTTTAATAAAATCTGGTCAGTCTTCAGCAATACTTATTAAGCTACCCTGTCAGTATGACTTTGGGGTATCTGCTATAGACACAAAGGAGACATACACTTTAGCCCATAAAGCTTAACTTATATATGAAGGGAAAAAATAAAATGGAAACTATTTATTGCATTTTGAATTTTCTGTTTCTTTCACTGAATAAAAAGTATTCCAGAGTAAAAGTTATAATTGATATTCACAGAGTACTTTAATAGAGATTATTTTCAAAGACAAGAATATATTTGTATTTAAAAAACCACTCTGATTAAAAGAAGATTTATTATTTTTGGTGATCCTAGCATATGCCTGAAGGAAGCGTGACATAGCCCTGGTTTGACACTTAACTGATACATAGGTGGTGGGTATCTTTATGATGAATCACCTAAGAGTGTGTTCCAGGGATATTTTTCCCCCACTGGGGAACTTGTACCTTATAATGGGAAGATGAAAATGTATTGTCTCTAAATTAAAGACTTTATTTCAGTGCCCAAAGCATAATAAGCCTCAAGAGGCCTAGTATGCCTTCAAACTTCAGGGTTTTTAATATTCCACTGGCTCCAAACAATACTCAATATTTAAAACTGTTACCTAGGGCTTCCCTGGTGGTGCAGTGGTTAAGAATCCGCCTGCCAATGCAGGGGACACGGGTTCGAGCCCTGGTCCGGGAAGATCCCACATGCCGCGAAACAACTAAGCCCATGGGCCACAACTACTGAGCCTGTGCTCTAGAGCCCGCAAGCCACAACTACCGAGCCTGAGTGCCACAACTACTGAAGCCCGAGGGCCTAGAGCCTGTGCACCACAACAAAGAGTAGACCCCACTCGCCGCAACTAGAGAAAGCCTGCACACAGCTATAAAGACCCAATGCAGACAAAAATTAATTAATTAAAAAAATAAAATGAAACTGTTACCTAACCTTCATTCTTTCTGCATTTTTCCTTATACACATCCTTTATCCAGCCTCTACTCTTCAGAGAAAACAGGGAAAAACCATTGTTCTTAATATAGTGTCTCCTACTATTTAAAAATCATAGACATTTAGGGCTGAAAGGAAAATTAGAATCTAGTTGTTCCTATAGACCCTGATGGCACACACCCAGGGATGGAGAAATTGTTGTACCTTGTGGTTTCTCATTATTTAAAATATCCCAAATATGTCTCCCTACAACTCTTCCCTGTTACCGGCCCTCTGGGACCACATAGACAAAGTAAATTCTTCTTTTAACATTTCTTCAGATATGCAAGGATCTAAGTTTCTAATTTCTAAGTTTTCTCTTTTCCAACTAAATATCCCACCCCGTATTCTCAGTATTTCTGCTTGGTTTTTCACCATCCTGACCCTTTTCCTTAAAGCACTTTATTATATGGGTCAAAAACTTAAATGCCAACAGGAATCAGGCAGTTAAGGTGAATGTGTGAATTTGACTGAAGGTATATCAGAAATGTTGCACATTAAACATTTAGGAATGGTCTTCTCTTCCCTTAAGAGATATGTTCTCTCTGTGTCTGTCTCTCTCCCTCTCTCTCTAGCATGTAGCTAAATCAATCATTTGTTTTCCCACTTTTAGTAGAGACAGAGGTAGAAGAATATACGAACTTTCCACTTAAATCTTCCATATGGAAAAAAGCAACAGTACAAACAGGATGACCATGGTCATTGACATTTGGCTGCAGTTGAGGGAGACACTAGATTATGCAACAATGGTAACATCTGGAGAGAGAAATTACACACAACCTGAAGAATCGAGGGCTGCTTATCTCTGGTAGAGGATTGCCATGTGGCAACATGGACCCAGCTATATGTTATAGCTTCCACCTTCAGGCCAGCCTGGAAATCCAATTTTTGGTTTTTTGTTTGTTTGTTTGTTTTTTTAATGTGAAGTTTTCTAATTTTTAAATGTTAGTGAATTTTTTTTAAAAAAGAAAAGTCTCTGTGCATCAACACTATCAACACTGTGCTGGCCAAACAAAATACGTAAATACATCTGTAGTCCAGACATGGCAGGTGTGTTACTCCTGCTTACCAATCACTGCTGCAGATGTTGTTTTTCAGAATTGAAGCTCATTTGGCTGAAGTGTGGAGCCAAAGAGGCACAGCTGGGCTGAGAAGGCTGTGTGAGGGCTGAGCCAGCCCCAGGTGCCAGGGCATATCTAGATGAGCCAAGGGCAGCATCTCCTTAGGAGTCTAGTGGCAGGCTGTGACCAGAGGTAGACATAGGCTGTCAGCAGCAGCCAGGAAGTCTCTCACCTACCTAAAGGTAGGCAGGCTTTACCTCAAAAGCTGATAGAACAAGCAAGGGAGGACCCTGTGCACACAGGGGCACTGGTAGTGGGCATAGCTTAGAGGTAGGGAATTCAGAGGCAGCCAGCCAGGCAGAGATCCTGAAATGGAAACCCATTTACATGGCAGAAGGTGGGATATAGGGAAGAAGGCAAGACAGAGAGCAGATACTGGAAGAAGAGCAGGCAGCAAGGCTGACTTGATGATGAACTATTAGCCTAGAGTCCCTTACCTTCTTTATGCCCAGAAATAGGATTTGTCCAGAGCTGAGAATGAGGCTGAACACATGATGGGTAGGAGATGAGGGATTGTGTGAGGGTGATGGAGTGGGAGGGAGGAAAAGCAGGAATGTGGTTAAAAAAAAAAAATAGGTACATTATCACACAGGCAATTCTTTACTTAAAAACCCTAGGGACTAAAGATTAGTTGAAATGCGCAAATAGATGATATAGATATAGATAGATCTTCCCTTTTGTTCAATTAGAGAAATGATGAAAATATCAAAGGAAAACATCCAAAATATTGATTCAGCCAGGACTCAAACTCACTCTCTCTCTCTCTGTATACATATATATATATATATATATATATATATATATATGCTATTAGTCCAGCATCAAGTCAGCCTTGCTGCCTGCTCATATGTGTGCGTGTATATATATAAGAAAGATACATAATATATAGTATAGATAATATGTATAATCTCCCTAGCCTATATATTTTCATTTAAAATAGCCTATATACATAAAATATTCCTAAAGCAGAATTTCTTGAAATCTTTGTATGCAGTATTTCCAGAACACCTTCTTATTCTTTCTCTCTTGACTAACCTTTTTTTTTAATTAAAATGAGAATTTCATAAGGAAAACAGAGATCCTGGAGAGGGATGGGCATTTGGAAAGGAATCCTGGATCAAAGACCTCTATTGTAGCTATAATTCCAAAATTTTTCTCAAACAGCCATTAATCTTTTCCTTAGGAAGTCAAGTCAGCAGGGTTATCACTGTAGCTATTTTTGAATGGAATATGCTTCAAAAATTCTATAGGGTTAATTATGTGCAATTATCTGTTCTCCAGAGATAGACAGAAAGGGGTCTTGAGAACTTTTATGTTTAATAATCACTTTCATTTACCCACATGAATTTGAACCAAAATATGATAACTGAAAGAGTTAACTGATTTTATAATTATAACATTGATAATCTTCCTAAGATTCTAAAATCAACTATATGAAAAGAAAAGGAAAATAGCCTAGTGGCAAGTCTGAAGGGCCATTATCACATCACTGAGTTTGCCTCTATATACCTAGTCTGGTATGGTGCATGGTGTGTATTCGTGCTTAATTAATATTTGTCAAATGAATGAATTTTCACAGTATGGAAAGTGGTTTATGGTCTTCTAAGAGAGGGATAAATGAAAGTTCCCTCTTAATTTGTGCTTGTGAAAGATGCATTTTTGTTAAGAATGATGATAAATAACAGGTTGAGATTTTGTTTTATGGTGAAAAACTTTCCAAGGTTAGCATTTATGTTATTTTTACTTGCAGATCCAAAATAGGTAGACTAATCCGTATTAAAATATAACCTGTTAAATCATAGTCCTAAATCAGCACCCTTTTTAAAAACTATCTTTTGAGAAGTAATCATATGTAATAAATATGTTCCAATTTGGCTCCATTTCATAATCGCTGGCCAAGATAATGTAACAGAGATAATAGAGGCCACATAGAGAATAAACCCTTAATCTAATTTAGCAGTCAGCAAGATATTGCTAAAATAGTCATGAAGTATGAGATGAGGATATATTAACTCAAGAGCTCATACAGTTCCTGTTGGAACTGAATCCCTTTTGTTCAAGAAGAGCAGTAATGAGACTATCAAAAGAAATCTATCCAAAACAGTGATTCCGCCAAGGCTAGTCATCAGTTGGCTCAAGAAGGTGCCTTGGGCAAGACATATGGGAACCAACCTTGAATAGAGAAGCAGAGATAACAACAGGTGATGATTTTTCCCACTTTCTGAAGTTCAGAAGCTCAGAGTGAGCTGTGTGGGCTCTGTCATTCTTTGGCAGGACGCTGAAGTCTTAGTGTGAGCTACAGGTCAGAATGAATGTGACAGCCTTACATCTTGAACTGAAGCCTAAAAAGCTGGTCAGGCAAAAAGCTGTCAGCCATAATAGATAAGAGCAACACTTTGTTAGAAAATCTACACAAAAACAGTTTTTTAGAATAGGATCCTCTTTATTTTGATTTTAAGAGGTTTTCTTCTGTCCTGCTAATGGGAACATGTGGCTGCCTTCTGATTTTTTACAGCAGAATATCAAAACCATGCAGTTCTACTTGAGTATTATACGTTTGAAATATGGCAAAGAATACTCACAATAATCATTAGGAGTGTCATCATAATAGATGCTGACTATTGTGGAGCAACTGGAAGCAAAAGATAATATTTTAAAGATTCTATATTACTAGAATGCTTAATACTGTGATTTTATTTTTTTTTAATTTATTGGAGTATAGTTGATTTACAATGTTGTGTTAGTTTCAGATGTACAGCAAAGTGATTCAGTTATACATATACATATATTCATTCTTTTTCAGATTCTTTACCCATATAGGTTATTACAGAATATTGAGTAGAGTTCCCTGTGCTATACAGTAGGTCTTTGTTCATCATCTATTTTATATATAGTAGTGTGTATGTTAATCCCAAATTCCTAATTTATTCCTCCCCTACCCCACGTTTCTCCTTTGGTAGCCATAGATTTGTTTTCAAAATCTGTGAGTCTGTTTCATAAATAAGTTCATTTGTATCATTTTTAAAATTAGATTCCACATATGAGTGATATCATATGATATTTGTCTTTTTCTGTCTAACTTACTTCAGTCAGTATGATAATCTCTAGGTCTATCCATGTTGCTACAGATGGCATTATTTTGTTCTTTTTTATGGCTGAGTAATATTCCATTGTGTATGTACATCTTTATCCATTCCTCTGTCAATGAACATTTAGGTTGCTTCCATGTCTTGGCTATTGTAAATAGTGCTGCAATGAACATCAGGGTGCATGTATCTTTTCGAATTATGGTTTTCTCTGGATATATGCCCAGGAGTGGGATTGCTGGATGATATGTTAGTTCCATTTTAGTTTTTTAAGGAACCTGTTCTCCAGGTTCTGTTCTGAACAATATTTAAGGAATACTGCTCTGCATAGTGACTATACCAATTTACATTCCCACCAACAGTGTAGGAGGATTCCCTTTTCTCTACACCCTCTCCAGCATTTATTGTTTTTGATGATGGCCATTCTGACTGGTGTGAGGTGACACCTCATTGTAAGTTTTGATTTGCATTTCTCTGATAACTAGTGATGTTGAGCATCTTTTCAAGCGCTTTCTGGCCATCTGTATGTCTTCTTTGGAGAAATGTCTATTTAGATCTTCTGCCCATTTTTTGATTGGGTTGTTTGTTTTTTTGATGTAGAGCTGCATGAGATGTTTGTATATTTTGGAGATTAATTCCTTGTTGGTCGCTTCATTTGCAAATATTTTCCCCCATTCTGTGGGTTGTCTTTTCATTTTGTTTACGGTTTCCTTTGCTATGCAAAGGCTTTTAAGTTAATTAGGTCCCATTTGATTATTTTTGTTTTTATTTTTATTACTCTAGGAGGTGGATCAAAAAAGATATTGCTGCAGTTTATGTAAAAGAGTGCCTATGCTTTCCTCTAAGAGTTTTATAGTGTCTGGCCTTACATTTAGGTCTTTGATCCATTTTAAGTATGACTTTAACAAAAATTTTTAGCCAATGATTGTGTTTATAATAGACCTCATCTGAAAAGTGTAACTGCTTTTCACAACATTTAGGTATGAAGTCAGGTGCAGTGACAGGGTTTTGAAACCTTTTTTAAAACATTCCAATAGTAGTATTGTTTTCACATCACTAGACTAGCAATCAGTATTTCCTGATTCTTATTTAGACACTGGCTCATATGGCCAAGCCACAGACTGAGGAGATAGGGATCTTAGAGTACTTTGAAACTCACAGATATGTATATGCAATGATTCCATTTATTTAAAATCATGACTTCATTAGGTAGCTATGATTTTATTTGCTGGCTCTCAAACATTTAATATCTGATGTGAGAATCTTGGCCTTATGTTTATAATTTTTCTTTTCCAATTGAAAAATTGAAACCTCTCTTTTCTGAAATGTTACTTTTAGCTAGATAGGAAGTAAAATATTTCAATGTGATTAAATTTGAGGAAATTATTTTGAAGTGAGGCATCAAAATCCATCTGGTTTTAAAGGGTTTTGTTGTTGTTGTTGTAGGAATTAATTACATCAACAGACGAATGAAAGCATAAACTCAAGATCATCAAAATCTTACTTTGAAAGCTGTTTCTGGGCAAAAATTATCCTGGCAGTTGCTGCTGCTGTTAAATGTATGAAGATCTTCTAGACCATCTGGTTGAAAGTCTCAAATCTCCACTTTCCAAGGGTAGAAAATCAGTGGTCTTCCCCTTAATAGCTGCTTTCATGAGTTTTCAGTTGTACTAGAGGGGCCGTGCTCCAGGAGATAGGGCAGAATCAAATGATGCTATGTGAGTGGAATTTAGGATTTCTCATCAGTCAGAGCACAGGAGATGGCAGGAAGCGGGGTGGACAGAAAGAGGAAAGGGAGCCACCGTGAAAGAAACAGAAATAGTGTACCTGAAACTGGCCCTGCATTCTGTCTTCTATAAATATTTGGAAATGTGTTAAGCCTCAACACACAATCTATCACTTGTTAATACTGTTTTCTCAATAATAGGCATTGCTATGATTTCCGTGTGTCTACTAAAAAAAAAAAAATCCTTACAACAGAGAGAAAATTTTTGTAGCGAAAAGTACTGTGATAGCTAAACATACAGAGCTAGCTAGTTCTTCCTTCAGACTATTTCTTTCCTTTGATCAATTGTCACAGCTGGTCTGATGACACTAGTTTGAATTCATCAGCTGAAACAGAAAGGGAATAATCCTCCAGAGTTAGTAAGTGTGAGAAAGTTGTAGTTGCAAGACATAATACTGAATTTACTAGGAAAAATAAGCCAAACATAAAACAAAAGAACCTTAAAAGACCCACTAAGGTAACAAGAGTTCTAAAACAGGCCAAATGAATCTCAGCCATTTGAATTTTAAATGCATGAATTCATATAGTATATGCTTTTTTTGTATCTGGCTTCTGTCATTCAGCATTACGTTTGTGAGAGTAACCTATGATGTTACATAGAGCTATGGTTTGTTCAATCACATGATATAGGGTTGGCGAAAAAGGTCATTCAGGTTTTTCCATAAGATGTGGAAAAACCCGAATGAACTTTCTGGCCAACCCAATACATTGATAAATATTTGGACTGTTTCCAATTTGGGGCTATTGCTACTGTTGGCAGCTATTATAATACATACTATTGCTCTTATGAAAAATGTTATACATGCCTTTTGGTGAAGATATGTATTATAATTGTTTCATATACCAAGGAGTAGAATCAATGGTCATGGGATATACATATACTTACCTATATTGGATACTACCAAACACTTTTCCACAGTCGTTGAACCAATTTTGCACTCGCACAAATAATGTAGGAAATTAAGTATTACCTTTATATTCAGGGAAAAGTAATGTCACAAAATAAACATCAGAAGGACACCTTTACATTGCTATATCTTCTTTTTTTAAAATCAGTCTAAGGATATCTAGACACTGGTGGGAATGATTCGTAGGTGACCTTAGGGCACTATTGCTTAAGAGATTTGTAAGGTGTTTCTTCTGTGAAGATATTTTTTCCAAGCTGAAAAATATTCAGAAGCACTTCCATATTCGCTAATGGCACTTTTAATGACTTTTAATATAAGTAATGGTACTTTAGAACACAGAAAAATCTTCCTAAAACCTCAAAAGATTTCACATATTGTTATCTAATGATAGTACTGTTTGCTCCATTTTCAGATAATGCAGCTGAGATCCAGAGATGCTAAAAGGTGAAAACCTTTGTTTAGAGAGCATCTTTCCACATCAAATTTTGGCCTATGATTGACGTTTTCATGGTACGGGCTGAGATCCTATTTTTCTCAGATACAGACATAGGTCTGTGAGCCAGTCTTTGAAGTATATTTGAATTGTGATTTTAATAGCTGAGCTTTGTTTATTTCCAGTAGTCAGTACCACTGTTAATTTGCATGACAGCATTATCTTCATTTATACATTATTTTTCCTTTATTTATTTATTTATTTATTTATTTTTCTTGTGGTACGCAGGCCTCTCACTGTTGTGGCCTCTCCCATTGCGGAGCACAGGCTCCGGACGCGCAGGCTCAGTGGCCATGGCCCACAGGCCCAGCCGCCCCGTGGCATGCGGGATCCTCCCGGACCGGGGCACGAACCCGTGCCCCCGGCATCGGCAGGTGGACTCTCAACCACTGCGCCACCAGGGAAGCCCTATTTTCCTTTTTTAAAAGGAATTAGAAATCAAGTCATAGAAAGATTAAGTGCTTTGCTTAATGTTACTAGAAGATGATATTCCATTTCTGAAGTTCCAGTTAAAATGTCTTTAACTTCTAAAGCATCCAGCATTTTAGCTGCACATATAATGGCTCCTCATGACAGATTATTATGTTAAATAGGACTGATTGAGTGTATAAAGAATGAGAACTGCATTATGGTCAAAAAGCCTGGTGTGATAAGGGTCAGATCTATTTCCCAGAATTGGAGTTGTACAGAGTTGCTGCTGTGCATTTATTGCTAAAAAGTATCAGTATCTATGTCCAAGTTCCTTTAAGGAAGTGGGACATTACAGTAATTTTTAAATATAAATTATGGTTGAAATTTGTATGCAGCTATTAAATGATGTTTATGAACTATTTGAAATAGCTAGCTTTAAAAGTAGACTATGAAGTTGCATATGCCTTATATACAAATATATAGAAAAATATTGAAAGTATGTATATAAAATATTAATGGTGATTATCATGTGATTTCGGAAATATGGGTATTTTTTGACAACTTTTTTAAAAATTTATTTATTATTTTATTTATTTATTTTTGGCTGCGTTGGGTCTTTGTTGCTGAACGCAGGCCCTCTCTGGTCGCAGTGAGCGGGGGCCACTCCTCGCTGCAGTGCGCGGGCCTCTCATTGCGGCGGCCTCGCCTGCTGTGGAGCACGGGCTCTAGGGCGTGCGGGCTTCAGTAGTTGCGGCTCACGGGCTCCAGAGCGCAGACTCAATAGCTGTGGCACACGGGCCCAGCCGCTCCACAGCATGTGGGATCCTCTGGGACCAGGGCTCAAACCCGTGTCCCCTGCACCGGCAGGCGGGCTCCCAACCACTGCGCCACCAGGGAAGCCCCTGATAACTTTTTTTTATATTTCCCAAATTTTGTAAAGTAAGTATTTATTATTTTAAAATGAAAAATAGAAGTAGTGTGCTAGAGAAACCATTGAAAATACTATTGATAAGCAGTTCAGTCAACCAGTATTGATAAATAACTATGAATACTTGAATATACTATCAATAGAATTCTAATGATTACACGATATTTAGAGCTAAAGCGGTCTCAGAAGGATTTCTTTTAGCCATGGTGTTAAGAGCACTGTGAACATTCATCCTGAGTATGCTAACTTACAGGATAAATTAGGACCTCGGTCAGAACTCTAAACTGCATTAGTATACGGTATTTATTTTTCTCTTTCTGACTTACTTCACTCTGTATGACAGACTCTAGGTCCATCCACCTCACTACAAATAACTCAATTTCATTTCTTTTTATGGCTGAGTAATATTCCATTGTATATATGTGCGACATCTTCTTTATCCATTCATCTGTTGATGGACACTTAGGTTGCTTCCATGTCCTGGCTATTGTAAACAGAGCTGCAATGAACATTTTGGTACATGACTCTTTTTGAATTATGGTTTTCTCAGGAGGGTAAGCTGTGACAAAGTGAGAGAGTGGCATGGACATATATACACTACCAAACGTAAAATAGATAACTAGTGGGAAGCTGCTGCATAGCACAGGGAGATCAGCTCAGTGGTTTGTGACCACCTAGAGGGGTGGGATAGGGAGGGTGGGAGGGAGGGAGACGCAAGAGGGAAGAGTTATGGGAACATATGTATATTTATAACTGATTCACTTTGTTATAAAGCAGAAACTAACACACCATTTTAAAGCAATTATACTCCAATAAAGATGTTAAAAAAATAAAATAAATAAACTGCATTAGTGCTTATGTCCTTACAAACGAAAAGCACATTTGAAGGAGCACTGGATCTGCTCCAGTGGTTAATGCCATGGGTCTTCTATCTCTTCTGAATCTCTAAGAAGGAATAAAACTTGCAGCTATATTGGTTTCTTCCTCATATTTTATGGAACTTGAAGTTTTCATAAAAATATTTCCATGTGCCCTAGAAAAATAAAAGATATTGTAAAATAAATCATGTGTTTATGTGGGTCTCTCCACACCCCCATCACCTCTAGATCCAGTTGCAACACCACACCAAATTGGTCTCAGAGCATGACAGCTAATGCAGAAACATCTCACAAGCTCACAAGGTCTGAAAAAAAAAGGACCTCTGTAGTTCAGTGTCATTCAGGCCCACACATTTTACTAGGACTATGGGTGCCATATTTCATGTGATATGTTAGAGAATGCATTTGGAATGTGGATGCTGATTCATCGTGATTCACCTAGGTGTTTACAGGTCTGTCAGATACATTCTTATTTTTGTGAGTGGGCAAAGAAGAAAACTCTAATCAACATAACAGTTTTCAAGACTGCTGATGATGACTTTTAAGAATGTCATCATTCTGAGCCTGCAAGTGCCTGTTTTGATGAGCAGGTTGTGACATGAGTCCTTTACCTGACTGATGATTGGTGTGAGACAGAGGACCAAGGGAAGGGCATGGAATTTAGGAAGCAAGTGCTGACATGGTCATTTCATTCTTTCATGAATTCACACAACAAATGGTTATGGAGTGCCCTCTCTGTGCCAGGTGCTGATCTCAGCACTGGATATGTGACTGTGAACAAATCAGACAAGTCCATCCTCTCATGGAGCTCGTGTTCATTGGCATGGTCACTGTGGATACATCTCAGAAATTTTTAATTTCCTTGAAGATTCTGGTGGGCCAGACATTCAGTGCATCATCATGCTAGCATCATTTAAAATGTAATTCTGGGACCATTTGCATCAGAATCACTTAGCACTCTTTTGAAAAATCAGAATCATACTGTCTTCAGACAAGGCCTGGAAATCTGCATGTTTTAACAAGCACCCTACTCCCAGCAGCATCTTCACACTGAAGTTTAAAAACTACTGGTCCCAGGGGGTAGTTCTTATGTTAAGTGCCCTTAATATACATTACACACTACACACACATAGGCTAATAATAATAATAGTGTAACAATAACAGCAGGGATGGGAGAAGCCTTTGGGAGGTGATGGCTATATCTATGGCGTTGATGGTGGTGATGGTTCCATGGATGTATAAATCGTATGTGCTAAATATATATAGCTTTTTACATGTCAGTCATACCTCAGTTAAGTGGTTCAAATTTTTTAAATCTTTTAAATTTAAAAACTCAAATAAAAACCATTGGTCCAGACATTTATTTCTTTTTTTTTTAATTTAAACAAGTGATATTGCATTTTATTCACATTTTAGTATGACATTTATATTCCATTTTCTATTTCACTAGTTGTCATGTATATTCCTATTGTTTTCATATTCCTCCTTTTGCCAATAGTGTTTTTTAATAAGATTTTCTTTATAAAGACAATTCTAAAATATTTTGATGTTTTTTTAAAAATTTTTATTGGAGTATAATTGCTTTACAATGTTGTGTTAGTTTCTAGTGAACAGCAAAGTGAATCAGCTATACACATACATATATCCCCTCTTTTTTTGGATTTCCTTCCCATTTAGGTCACCACAGAGCATCAAGTAGAGTTCCCTGTGCTATATAGTAGGTTCTCACTAGCAGTCATTTACTTCTAATATTTATTATGAAGAAATAATTGCAAAATATTTGAGGCCAGAGTAATTTGCAAACCTTGTGACATAACCAAAATCGTTGACTTGCCATGAAAGCTGTCGTCTTCCCATTCTAACACTGTATTCAAAAAGAAGCAGCTGCAGACTGACTACATTAATGATTTCCAGAACACACATTGAAAAATTAAGTAAAATAAGCTTAACAGCATGTTTTACTACTCTAATAAATTTCATCATTTCTCTTCTTCCTGTAATTTTTTGTAGATATTTTTGTGTTGAGTTTTTTTCTTCACCAAAGAGCATTTAAAATTTTTCCTATCAGTTCCATGATGGTGAGTAAGAGGGGGAGAGTTATTTAAGTTCCTAATCAATGCTCTTTTGCTAACATTGGAGGTTAAATAAATAATTTAAAATCACAGATGGAATCCTTACAATTAAAATTACAGATATAGCAATAGACATAAAAGTTTCCCTTAAAAAGTAGCAAATAAAAGAATCACAGCTGTTGTTAAAAGCTGTTTAGGAAGAAATATGAAGTCAGCTTGATTGATAATATTTAATGCCCACTGAACATCTGTTCAAAGCCTTTCTTTCATTTCTTGGTAAGTTAGGGGAGGCAAAATAATTTTCCCTCTACCCTTTTACATTCTTGGCTGAGACCCACTCCCACACTCACCCTCACCCCCCATAATAAAAGACAGATTAGGGCTTCCCTGGTGGCGCAGTGGTTGAGAGTCTGCCTGCCGATGCAGGGGACACAGGTTCGTGCCCCGCTCTGGGAAGATCCCACGTGCCGCGGAGCGGCTGGGTCCGTGAGCCATGGCCGCTGAGCCTGCACGTCTGGAGCCTGTGCTCCGCAATGGGAGAGGCCACAAAAGTGAGAGGCCCACGTACCGCAAAAAAAAAACAAAAAAAAAACAGATTAACAGGAGAATAACAAATAGAAGTTTAATAACAGGCATATACCTCTTGTATACATGGGAGAGATTCAGGAGAACTAAGTAACTCCCCAAAATGGCCCAAGCCACCACCTTAAATACCGTCTCCAGCTAAAGACAGAGGAAGATGTCGCGAGAGGAGGCCAGTTATGGGAGGTTACTAGGAAAAGTACAGAAAACAAGGACAAGGTTGTTATACAGGTTTAAGTTCTGCTTTTTCCATTGCTAAGGGTTTCTAGACATTTAGTCATCCTCCTCTTCAGAGGTACAGAGAGGGAGACACCCTTGCAAATGGAGATTTCCCTTGTAAATGTAAATGTCTCTTACAAAAGGGTAACTTCTACTTGGTTTTCAGAACTTTTCCTATATTTGCTGTTTCTTAAAAAATAACCAGCTCTAAGTTAATCCTGTGTCAAAGGGGCAGATTTTGGAGAGGCAAATTCTGCTCCCCTTCAGTAATTTCTGAAAACTGAAGGAATTGTTATAAACTTCTTGTTAGCCTAAGCCATATGAGTTGATATCTGGTGCAATAGTATATTATAACATTTTTACTTCTATGTGCATTTTCTCTATAGCCCCAGTCAAATCAAAGACACATCACAGAGAAGCAACTACTGATAACAGAAAGTTCCCTAATTTTCTTGCCTCAGCATGGAGAATGGTCATTGTTGAGAGGAAATCACGTGATATTATTCATCAACTACTGAAAATTAAGCAAATTTCTTGACTTTGTATCCTCTCCTCCTCACCCTTCTGAACCTTCATGTTTCATTGAAACATGCAGGATGTTTCATCATCCTCTCTGCAGCCTTTAAAGTTTTGCAAGTTCAGTTTTCTCACCTGGATTATTTTCTCCCCTTATCTCTCTTCCCTTTTTCTTCACACCTTTTGATTCTTATTTTTTATTTTTTGGCTGCATTGGGTCTTTGTTGCTATGCACAGGCTTTCTCCAGTTGCAGCGAGTGGGGGCTGCTCTTCTTGCGGTGCGCAGGCTTCATCATTGCGGTGGCTTCTCTTGTTGCGGAGCACAGGCTCTAGGCATGCGGGCTTCAGTAGCTGTGGTGCACGGGCTTAGTTGCTTCACAGCATGCGGGATCTTCCTGGACCAGGGCTCGAACCCGTGTCCCCTGCATTTTCAGGCAGATTCTTAACCACTGTGCCACCAGGGAAGCCCCCTTTTGATTCTTGAAACTTCCACTCATAATCCCCAATCTGGGAAGCCTTTCCTCTTGCCCTGGGAAATTAGTTCCTTTTTCAATCACATCTCCTTGCACCTGCAGGCAGGACTCTACTTCAGCACACATTGCACTGTGCTTCCTCCTGCTTTTTGCCTCTGGAAGTAACACAGTCTTATTCATCATGGAACCCCACCTGTGTGGCAGCTGTCAAGCCTCTGGTGGGTCAAAATACCCTAGATTTTCAAGTAGAGGTTGCAGACTTCAGCCTATAAAGGTGTTTTGTTTGGTCCATTCATTCCTGGTTTTGTTGTCATTGTTGTAGCCAGCATTTAATCATTAGGAGATTGCATACACCATACATGTTTGGATTTCTGGCTCTTTTTAAAAATCAGAAGGTATGATAACACTGGGCCTAACAGATTACATTTAAGGAATAGTCCTTTAACATAGGACAAATACCTTTTCCCTTAATCCCCTTCTGCCATTTGCTCCTGACTCTTGTAGGTATTAAAATTTGTGCCCCACCCCCTGATTTAAATTCCAGATGCTTTAGAATGGAGTGCAAAACATCATATCTAACCCAAGATTATTTTACTCTGAATCTCCATGAACCCTCATATGCTCTTAGTTTTGCTGTTCAGAAAGTCTCAGAACTTTCTTAAATGCCATATTTTTCTGTGTCTTTTCATTGAGCCTCGTGGTTGTTCATATGTGTCTAGACATTGTGCTCTTTGGGTTGAGAGCATGTCTGTTTCATTTCTGAATGAAATGCGCATAGTAGATGTTCAATAAATAACAGCATATTCTTTAACTTTGACATGAGGTGTTAATGTGGTATGGCTTTGTGACTCTCAGATTAAATTCTTTTTTATTCAGTATTATATTGTTGCAGGAGGGGCTGCGAGATAATACAATAGGACTACTAAGGGAGTTGGAGATCTTCCTAGGGAGACAGAGAATTAGATCGAAAGTGACTAACCCTGTGCACCTAAAACTTTAACTTGCATCCAGGTCGCTTGGGAATCTTGTGAAACTGCAGCTTCTGACTCTGTAGGTCCAGGGTGAGGCCTAAGAGTCTTTATCTCTAACAAGCTCCAAGGCGAAACCTTGAGTGCAAGTCCAACATATTTGATCCTTTAATAGAGAATTTGATGTTGGTTAAGTGGGAAACTGCCTCTCTGGGACACATTGTAATCTGAAGATAAGGGCTGAAGGAGGCATTTCCATGAGTTTACTTAACTTTGCTTGTAATTATTCAGCATGCCGAGAAAACCACCTACTGGACTCTGGAGAGTAAGTTTGTGATGGGCCAGCGGATTCCCTTTGTATACTGAACATGAGACCTTTACGTATTTAGGAAGCCCTCACTTTGAAAAAATGCTCACATGAAGAAGGCCCTTTGATTTCAGTTCAAGGGCAAGCCATCTGGCCCTCTCCTTGCATAGTAATCAGGCTAATAGTGCCAGTGGCTTCATTGGAGAAAGCATAAAATGGCACTTCAAAATCTGATCAAGTGCCTATTTTTAGACTCTGGCAGCACAGGAAAGAGTGTTTATTTCATGTTTAATGCAACCTTCCACTTCAAGCTGAAAACATTTCTTTTCCTCTACTGAGTTTCTATCAAGTCTCCTAAGAAACACCACCAGCTTTGCACATCCCTATCCTCTAAGATGATTAACTTTAAAATCGAAAAGCCTTAAAAATGCAAATCCTGCCACAGGCCCCTGGCGGGGTGAAAAGACAACTCTAAAACGTTTCCAGATGGTTTTGGCATTATGTTCTTTATGTCCTCCAAGCAAGGGAGGGTGGATGAGTTGGTAAAAAGTCATTTGGAGGAATATTTAGCAACTTCCTTTTCAGAGGCCTGTGAAGCCTGCCGCCTAATTCCTGGGGTACCATTGCGTTAGTGAGATTCTGCTAGGCAGCTGTGCAGCTCCGGTAAGAGCTGCCTTAGCAGAAGGCTCAGACGACTTGTGCGGTCTCTTGTTTTTGAATCATTTTACACTCCTAATCTATTTTGTAGTCTCAAAATGTTTTGTTACCCTGACAGTTTAGAATGTGAGAGCAAGCTGTATCCGTTAATCCAAATCAATGGATCTTATTGCATGAGAAGAGTGCAGTTAAACCTTATCAGTACTATTGAGTTTTTACGGAAAAGTCTTGAACTGTCAGATTTCTTAGCATATCATATTCTACCTGGAGTCATTTTCCCCCCGAGCAATTTAGTAACTTCTCTTTCCGACAGTCCTTGAAAGTATATCCTCCACCTTTTAAAAAGAGAGACATTCAAGTTACCGCTTATTTCTAGCTTTCAGTCACAAAATCCATAAAAATTGTGTTGCTTCCAAATAGAGTGAGAGAAAAAGTATGGATTTTGAGCAGGTGTCAGGTTGTTAATAAGGTTTTCCACTTTGAGCAAGGGGAGGCCATTTCAGCATCTAGGACATGTTAATCCCAAGTTACACTTGTCCTCTGCTGAATACATATATTTAGCCTTTAAATAGCAATTTACGTTTTCAAAGGGTTTTGTGAACATTAATTAGCGTTTCTTCACAGCGCGCCTGTGAGATGGGTCAATACCATTATCACTATTTTACAGAGCAGAAAAGTGAGATGACAGAAGCTGAGTTATTTGATTGGGGAAATATAACAAGGCAAAGTCATCCTGGAGTGGATTCCTAGCACCAGCCTGGGAGATCACACGTATCGCACTCTGAGCATCAGTGCCCCTGCACCCAGTGCTCAGAGGACGCTTAATGTTAGTAAATGCAAAGATAGTTTTGCTAAAGTAGTGAAGGGACAAATCATTAGAGAGTTTAGTTGATTACTACATGAACTAGGTCTGCCATGTGCAAGCAGGTGGCACTGCATGGAGAACTCCTGACTGAAACTGGAGCAACAGGCTTTTCTGACACTCATCTCTGTGACGATATCATAGAAAAAAAAAAATTTTAACAGCAAGGAAGTACTTTTTATTGAGCATCTACTCTGCATGAAAATGATCTTAGAATCTACAAAGTCATTGCTAAGATGCCTATGAGGAGGTACTGCCATTCCCAATTTGAGAATTTAGAAAACTGAAATGTATGGGTTAAATTCCTTGTCCAGATCACTTGGCTGATTCAAAGGGAGGCTTAGATTCAAACACAAGTCCATGAATGATGTTGACTTGTGGTCCCCAGACATGCAAATGATGACGTTAAGTGTCAATGGAAAGAGAGAGCTTTGTCGGCAAGCTACCCAGGGTTGACTTCTTTCTCTCTGGTTCCTATCAGTGGCTCGGGTGGAGGGATGAACAGCAAGCACATCATGTTTGAGAACCCTGTGAAGATTAAGAGCATAAGTGTTAGTTAAGAGAATATGAGTATAGAGTAAATTTTCCAAAGGCCAAGACAGCGAGTCACATGGAATGCTGTGCTGATCAGGCCACCCTGGGAGTGCGGTTGAGTGTTTAGTTTTGGTTCTTATACTTTTAAGAGGACTAAAATCCAGCAGAACCCTGTTTAGAGGTGAGTAACTATTGTGCCAATGGGATCTATTTAGGCTGCATTGCAGCAGGCAATCAATCAGAGCCGTCTTTCACGTGAAGGTATGTCGTGTGGAAGAAGGAATCTCATCTGCGTTTGGCACTAGAAGAGTAGATGTTAGAATTAACACCAGCAGTTAAGACTTAAAGGGCCAAAGCCTTCAGTAGAGAAAATTTTTCTGAGTCAGATCTATTGAAGCAGTAAGTCAGTTAACCAGGAAGGTACCAAATCCTAATCATTAAAGTCGTTTGACTGGTAGAGTGAGTGGCAGGAGCATGCCTTTGGAGTCTGACTTACCAGAGTTTGCAACTCAGCTCTACCATTTGCTCTGATGCTGTCTTACTCTTAAAGAATCACATAACAATAGGATCGATCCTATGTTAAATTTCCTAGAGTTCTTCATGGCCGACAAGAGCACCTAGTAAATTTTAATGTCAGGGTCTCAGTTTAGAGGGATGGGGGCTTAGACAAGATGTGCTCAAAAGAGCTGAATGACCTTTGATTTCTAAATCAGGGCAGCCATTAATCGGGGAATGAATTTTCTAATCGGTGATATTTCATAAAGGAAAGTACAGATGAGTTCAAAGTTTGTCCTGAAGCTTTTGCAACATGTACCTGGAAAGTATTACTTAAGTGTAAAGAGAGAAAGAGAAAATTGTAGTCAGATTTTCAGTATATTACAAGACATTATTCCTTAATTCTCTATTAAGATGTTTTAAAGCATGTTTCACACAGAAGTTGCTATTAAGATGACTTTAAGTTATAAGCATTTTTCTTTTACATATTGTATTTCCTCTCCTTTATCCTTTTCAACCCTTTCACTTGAAGCATAATAAATAAATAAAATAAATGCTTGAATGCAGTGTCTTAATTATGTAATATGAATTTTCTCTGTAAGATGGCAAATTAAATCTAATAACTTTAAACAACTGAATTAGCATATGTCAGTTATACTTATTACAGCAATTTTGTACACATGACTAGACATGTGAGTGGTGAGACTTAGGATACTGGTAGTGATTGAAAGGGCAAGGGAGAGCAGGGGTGGGCATCAGTGATTGCTATAAATCAGCCAAGAAATGTATCCAACGTAATCTGTTCCTCGCGACATTACCATGGGAGAGCTTCTTGGTAGAAGTGCCTGTCTAATGTGACATGGAACATTTCCAACTAAAAACTCCCTATTAGTAGGCTTGAGTTTTTTCCCAGAAAATCATAGGCAGCACAGTGGTTTGAAAAGAGTTTGAAGGTGTCACCCTGCTTTCAGAAAAATGAGGCATATGTTTTTGGAGATACTTTATTTTGAGATTCGTTAGCACCATTTAGCACCAACTTCATCTTAGAAGATGATTTCTGTCAAATCTTTCATTCCAGTTTGGATCTAAATCGGGAACAGATTGAGTTTTTGCATCCTATTTTTATTCCAGGAAAGATTATGAAAATTAGAACGACAGATTTACTCATTTCAACCAAGCAGAGTTAAATTGTGAACAAGCGAGTTCTCTGACCATCTCCCAATACTCCCCTTACTTACAAGTAGTTACTTAGAAGTTTTACTACGGGCAGTCCCTTATCTTGCCGCCACCTGATCCTCAGTTCTGCCTGCATCTGCACCCCGTTTCTCCTCATTCCCTCTTATTTTAACACAGGAAATGTCTTTTCTCCTATCAAAGGCCCATCCATCTCTGGGCGCTTTGGGCCTCATTTCTTTCTCAGATGCCTGTCTCCTTCCCCTTCTAAGTTCCTCCCTTTGCCTCTTGCTTTATTCTTTCAAAATGCATTAAACAGTTTGGCGAGCACCTACTCCATGCTCTCCTGGTGTCTACTGCATTTGGAGATGCTTCTTGTCTCTGAGCTAGAGAGAGTGTTGATTCTTTTATTCTCACAAAGGGCAAGATTCATGGAAACCTCCTTTCTGTCTCTCTCATTAAATGCACCCCTAACAGTGGCTAGAAGAAACCTACACTGGCTTCAACTCTGTGCATCCAGAAAGCAATCTTCAGTTGTTAGGAAGGTGCTCATCTAGATGGTGTTGCTAACTTGGCAAACGAGGGTAGGGCGACAGGGTGAGGGTTGTGGCCAATAGAGAGGTTCCACCACAGCTACAGTTAAACCTTTGGAGGGAATACAAGGGACAGCTCCAGAAAGAGGAACAAACTCCTCTGGTTGTTTTTATTATTACTTTCCAGGGAGCATAAACTATGGGCTCTCCGTGATATTCAATCACTATTTCTTTTTTTTCTCACATATTTATTGGAGTATAATTGCTTTACAATTATGTGTTAGTTTCTGCTTTATAACAAAGTGAATCAGCTATACAAATACATATATCCCCATATCCCCTCCCTCTTGTGTCTCCCTCCCACCCTCCCTATCCCACCCCTCTAAGTGGTCACAAAGCACCGAGCTCATCTCCCTGTGCTATGCAGCTGCTTCCCACTAGCTATCTATTTTATTTGGTAGTGTATATATGTCCATGCCACTCTCTCACTTCATCCCAGCTTACCCTTCCCACTCCCCGTGTCCTCAAGTCCATTCTCTACATCTGCATCTTTATTCCTTCCTGTCCCTAGGTTCTTCAGAACCATTTTTTAGTTATTGTTTTTTTTAGTTTCCATATGTATGTGTTAGCATACAGTATTTGTTTTCCTCTTTCTGACTTACTTCATTCTGTATGACAGACTCTACGTCCATCCACCTCACTACAAATAACTCAATTTCATTTCCTTTTATGGCTGAGTAATATTCCATTGTATATATGTGCCACATCTTCTTTATCCATTCATCCATCAATAGACACTTAGTTTACATCCATGTTCTGGCTATTGTAAATAGAGCTCCAATGAACATTGTGGTACATGACTCTTTTTGAATTATGGTTTTCTCAGGGTATGTGCCCAGTAGTCGGATTGCTGGGTCGTATAGTAGTTCTGTTTTTAGATTTTTAAGGAAACTCCATACTGTTCTCCATAGTGGCTGTATCAATTTACATTCCCACCAACAGTGCAAGAGGGTTCCCTTTTCTCCACATCCTCTCCAGCATTTATTGTTTCTAGATTTTTTGATGATGGACATTCTGACTGATGTGACATGATATCTCATTGTAGTTTGATTTGCATTTCTCTAATGATTAGTTATGTTGAACATCCTTTCATGTTTGTTGGCAATCTGTATATCTTCTTTGGAGAAATGTCTATTTAGGTCTTCTGCCCATTTTTGGATTGTTTGTTTTTTTGATATTGACCTGCATGAGCTGCTTGTAAATTTTAGAGATTAATCCTCTGTCAGTTACTTCATTTGCAAATATTTTCTCCCATTCTGAGGGTTGTCTCTTCATCCTGTTTATGGTTTCCTTTGCTGTGCAAAAGCTTTTAAGTTTCATTAGGTCCCATTTGTTTATTTTTGTTTTTATTTCCATTTCTCTAGGAGGTGGGTCAAAAAGGATCTTGCTGTGATTTATGTCATAGACGGTTCTGCCTATGTTTTCCTCTAAGAGTTTGATAGTGTCAGGCCTTACATTTAGGTCTTAATCCATTTTGAGTTTACTTTTGTGTATGATGTTAGGGAGTGTTCTAATTTCATTCTTTTACAGATAGCTGTCCAGTTTTCCCAGCACCACTTATTGAAGAGGCTGCTTTTCTCTGTTGTATATTCTTACCTCCTTTATCAAAAATAAGGTAACCATATGTGTGAGGGTTTATATCTGGGCTTTCTATCCTGTTCCATTGATCTATATTTCTGTTTTTGTGCCAGTACCATACTGTCTTGATTATGGTAGCCTTGTAGTACAGTCTGAAGTCAAGGAGCCTGATTCTTCCAACTCCATTTTTCTTTCTGAAGATTGCTTTGGCTATTTGGAGTCTTTTGTGTTTCCATACAAATTGTGAACTCTTTTGTTCTAGTTCTGTGAAAAATACCATTGGTAGTTTTATGGGGATTGCATTGAATCTGTAGATTGCTTTGGGTAGTATAGTCATTTTCACAATGTTAATTCTTCCAATCCAAGAACATGGTATACCTCTCCATCTGTTTGTATCATCTTTAATTTCTTTCATCAGTGTCTTATAGTTTTCTGCATACAGGTCTTTTTTCTCCTTAGGTAGCTTTATTCCTAGGTGTTTTATTCTTTTTGTTGCAATGGTATAATGGGAGTGTTTCCTTAATTTCTCTTTCAGATTTTACATCATTGGTGTATAGGAATGCAAGACATTTCTGTGCATTAATTTTGTATCTTGCTACTTTACCAAATTCATTGATTAGCTCTAGAAGTTTTCTGGTAGCATCTTCAGGATTCTCTATATATAGTATCATGTCATCTGCAAATAGTGACAGTTTTACGTCTTCTTTGCAGATTTGGATTACTTTTATTTCTTTTTCTTCTCTGATTGCTGTGGCTAAAACTTCCAAAACTATGTTGAATAAGAGTGGTGAGTGTGGACAACCTTGTCTTGTTCCTGATCTTAGAAGAAATGCTTTCAGTTTTTCATCATTGAGAACGATGTTAGCTGTGGGTTTGTCATATATGGCCTTTATTATGATGAGGTAAGTTCCCTCTGTGCCTACTTTCTGGAGGGTTTTTATCATAAATGGGTGTTGAATTTTGTCAAAAGCTTTTTCTGCATCTATTGAGATGATCATATGGTTTTCTCCTTCAGTTTGTTAATATGGTGTATCACATTGATTGATTTGCATATATTGAAGAATCCTTGCATTCCTGGAATAAACCCCACTTGATCATGGTGTATGATGCTCTTAATGTGCTGTTGGATTCTGTTTGCTAGTATTTTGTTGAGGATTTTTGCGTCTATGTTCATCAGTGATATTGGCCTGTAATTTTTTTTGTGTGTGTGACCTCTTTGTCTGGTTTTGGTATCAGGGTGATGGTGGCCTCGTAGAAAGAGTTTGGGAGTGTTCCTCCCTCTGCTATATTTTGGAAGAGTTTGAGAAGGATAGGTGTTAGCTTTACTCTGAATGCTTGATAGAATTCGCCTGTGAAGCCATCTGGTCCTGGGCTTTTGTTTGTTGGAAGATTTTTAATCACAGTCTCAATTTCAGTGCTTGTGATTGGTCTGCTTATATTTTCTATTTCTTCCTGGTCCAGTCTCAGAAGGTTGTGCTTTTCTAAGAATTTGTCTATTTCTTCCAGATTGTCCATTTTATTGGCATATAGTTGCTCATAGTAATCTCTCATGATCCTTTGTATTTCTGCAGTTGTTACTTCTCCTTTTTCATTTCTAATTCTATTGATTTGAGTCTTTTCGCTTTTTTTCTTGATGAGTCTGGCTAATGGTTTATCAATTTTGTTTATCTTCTCAAAGAACCAGCTTTTAGTGTTATTGATCTTTGCTACTGTTTTTTTCATTTCTTTTTCCTACATTTCTGATCTGATCTTTATGATTTCTTTCCTTCTGCTAACTTTGCGGTATTTTTGTTCTTCTTTCTTTAATTGATTTAGGTGTAAGATTATGTTGTTTATTTGAGACGTTTCTTGTTTCTTGAGGTAGGATTGTATTGCTATAAACTTCCCTCTTAAAACTGCTTTTGCTGTATCCCATAGGTTTTGGGTCATCATGTTTTCATTGTCATTTGGTTTTAGGTATATTTTGATTTCCTCTTTGCTTTGTTCAGTCATCACTTTGTTATTTAGTAGTGTGTCATTTAGCCTCCATGTGTTTGTATTTTTTACAGAGTTTTTCCTGTAATTGATATGTAGTCTCACAGTGTTGTAATTGGAAAAGATATTGATACAATTTCAATTTTCTTAAATTTGCCAAGGCTTGATTTGTGACCCAAGATATGATGTATTCTGGAGAATGTTCCATGAGCACTTGAGAAGAAAGTGTATTCTGTTGTTTTTGGATGGAATGTCCTATAAATATCAATTAAGTCCACCTTGTTTAATGTATCATTTAAAGCTTGTGTTTCCTTATTTATTTTCATTTTGGATGATCTGTACATTTGTAAAAGTGGGGTGTTAAAGTCCCCTACTATAATTGTGTTACTGTCGATTTCCCCTTTTATGGCTGTTAGCATTTGCCTTTTGTGTTGTGGCACTCTTATGTTGGGTGCATAAACATTTACAGTTGTTCTATCTTCTTCTCAGATTGATCCCTTGATCATTATGTAGTGTCCTTCCTTGTCTCTTGTAATAGTCTTTATTTTAAAGTCTATTTTATCTGATATGAGAATTGCTACTCCAGCTTTCTTTTGATTTCTATTTGCATGGAATATCTTTTTCCATCCCCTCACCTTCAGTATGTATGTGTCCCTAGGTCTGAAGCAGGTCTCTTGTAGACAGCATATATATGGGTCTTGTTTTTGTATCCATTCAGCCAGTCTATGTCTTTTTTTTTTTTTTTTTTTGCAGTACGTGGGCCTCTCACTGTTGTGGGCTCTTCCGTTGCGGAACACAGGCTCCGGACGCGCTAACTCAGTGGCCATGGCTCACGGGCATAGCCGCTCCGTGGCATGTGGGATCTTCCCGGACCGGGGCACGAACCCATGTCCCCTGCATCGGCAGGCAGACTCTCAACCATTGCGCCACCAGGGAAGCCCCAGTCTATGTCTTTTGGTTGGGGCATTTAATCCATTTACATTTAAGGTAGTTATCGATATGTATGTTCCTATTACCATTTTCTTAATTGTTTTGGGATTGTTATTGTAGGTCTGATCCTTCTCCTGTGTTTCCTGCCTAGAGAAGTTCCTTTAGCATTTGTTGTAAAGCCGGTTTGGTGGTGCTGAATTCTCTTAGCCTTTGCTTGTCTGTAAAGGTTTTAATTTCTCCATCAAATCTGAATGAGTTCCTTGCTGGGTAGAGTAATCTTGGTTGTAGGTTTTTCCCTTTCATCACTTTAAATATGTCCTGCCACTCCCTTCTGGCCTGCAGAGTTTTTGCTGACAGATCAGCTGTTAACCTTATGGGGATTCCCTTGTATGTTATTTGTTGTTTTTCCCTTATTGCTTTTAATATTTTTTTTGGTATGTAATTTTTGATATATGTCTTGGCATGTTTCTCCTTGGCTTTATCCTGTACGGGACTCTCTGTGCTTCCTGGACTTGGTTGACTATTTCCTTTCCCATATTAGGAAGTTTTCAACTATAATCTCTTCAATTTTTTTTTCAGTGCCTTTCTTTTTCTCTTCTTCTGGGACCGCTATAATTCGAATGTTGGTGTGTTTAATGTTGTCCCAGAAGTCACTAGACTGTCCTCAATTCTTTTCATTCTTTTTTCTTTATTCTGCTCTGCAGTAGTCATTTCCACTATTTTATCTTCCAGGTCACTTGTCCGTTCTTCTGTCTCAGTAATTCTGCTATTGATTCCTTCTAAAGAATTTTTAATTTCATGTATTGTGTTGTTCGTCATTGTTTATTTGCTCTTTAGTTCTTCTAGGCCCTTGTTAAATGTTTCTTGTATTTTCTCCATTCTGTTTCCAAGATTTTGGATCATCTGTACTGTCATTACTCTGAATTCTTTTTCAGGTAGACTGCCTATTTCCTCTTCATTTGTTTGGTCTGGTGGGTTTTTACCTTGCTCCTTCATGTGCTGTGTGTTTCTCCGTCTTCTCATTATGCTTAACTTACTGTTTGTGGTGTCTCCTTTTCGCAGGCTGCATGTTCGTAGTTCCCATGTTTTTTGGTGTCTGTCCCCAGTGGCTGTGGTTGGTTCAGTGCGTTGTGTATAGGCTTCCTGGTGGAGGGGACTGGTGCCTCTGTTCTGGTGGATAAGGCTGGATCTTGTCTTTCTGGTGGGCAGGATCGTGTCCGGTGGTGTGTTTTGGGATGTCTGTGCCCTTATTATGATTTTAGGCAGCCTCTCTGCTAATGGGTGGGGTTTTGTTCCTGTCTTGCTAGTTGTTTGGCATGGGGTGTCCAGCACTGTAGCTTGCTGGTCATTGAGTGGAGCTGGGTCTTAGCATGGAGATGGAGATCTCTGGGAGAGCTTTCCCCATTTGATATTATGTGGAGCCGGGAAGTCTCTGTTGGACCAATGCCCTGAACTCGACTCTTCCTCCTCAGAGACACAGGTCTGACAACCAACCAGAGTACCTTTCACCCACACAGCTCAGAGGAGAAGGGAGAAAAAAACATAATAATAAAAAAATTGAAAAAGTAAAAAGCCATAAAAAAAGAAACAAAGAAAGAAGAGAGCAACCAAACCAATAAACAAATCTAGCAATGATAACATGTGCTGAAAACTATACTAAAAAAAAAAAGAAAAAACAAAAAAACCACACAGAACCCTAGGACAAATGATAAAAGCAAAGCTATACAGACAAAAATCACACAAAGAAGCATACACATACACACTCACAAAAAGAGAAAAAGGAAATATATATATAAAGGAAAAAAGAGAACAACCAAGTCAATAAAGAAATCTACCAATGATAATAAGCTCTCAATAGCAAACTACAATAAACATGAAACCAGAAAAAAATTAGATGCAGAAAGCAAACCCCAAGTAAGTTGCTCCCAAAGTCCACCACCTCAATTTTGGGATGATTCTTTGTCTATTCAGGTATTCCACAGATGTAAGGGACATCAAGTTGATTGTGGAGATTTAATCTGCTGCTCCTGAGGCTGCTGGGAGAAATTTCCCTTTCTCTTCTTTGTTTGCACAGCTCCTGGGGTTCAGCTTGGATTTGGCCCCGCCTCTGCCTGTAGGTCGCCTTCGGGCATCTGTTCTTCACTCAGACAGGAGTGGGTTAAAGTAGCAGCTGATTAGGAGGCTCTGGCTCACTCAGGCCAGGTGGAGGGAGGGGTACGGAATGCTGGGGAGCCTGCATCAGCAGAGGCTGGCGTGGTGTTGCACCAGCCTGAGGTTAGCCATGTGTTCTCCTGGGGAAGTTTTCCTTGGATCACAGTACTCTGGCAGTGGCGGGCTGCGAGTCTCCTGGGGGCATGTGGATAGTGACCTGTGCTTGCACACAGGCTTCTTGGTGGCTGCAACAGCAGCCTTAGCATCTCATGCCCGTCTCTGGTGTCCACACTGATAGCCGCAGCTGGCGCCCGTCTCTGGAGCTCATTTAGGTGGTGCTCTGAATGCCCTCTCCTCGCACACCCCAAAACAATGGTCTCTTGCCTCTTAGGCAGTTCTAGACTTTTTCCCAGATTCCCTCCCAGCTAGCTGTGGTGCACTAGCCTGCTTCAGGCTGTGTTCACGCAGCCAGCCCCAGTCCTCTTCCTGGGATCTCACCTTCGAAGCACGAGCCTTATCTCCCAGCCCCTACCCACCCCAGCGGGTGAGCAGACAAGCCTCTCGGGCTGGTGAGTGCTGGTTGGCATCTATCTTCTGTGCGGGAACCTCTCTGTTTTGCCCTCTGCACCTCTTTTGCTGCACTCTCCTCCGTGCCTCCGAAGCTTCACTCCCGGCCCACCCCTCCGGCTCCGCCAGTGAAGGGGATTCCTAGTGTGTGGAAACTTTTCCTCCTTCACATCTCCCTCCCAGAGGTACAGGTCCAGTCCCTATTGTTTTGTCTCTGTTTTTCCTTTTTTTCTTTTGCCCTACCCAGGTACATGGGGAGTTTCTTGCCTTTTGGGAGGTCTGAGGTCTTCTGCCAGTGTTCAGTAGGTGTTCTATAGGAGTTGTTCCCCATGTAGATGTATTTCTGATGTATTTGTTGGGAGGAAGGTGATCTCCAAGTCTTACTCCTCTGCCATCTTGAAGGTCTCTTTATCACTATTTCTATTCATGGTGAAATACTTGTTTACTGTGTGATTACTGTGTGCCAGACATTCTTCCAAATGTGTATACTAATTAATTTAATTTTCATGATCACCATAATATTTTCTACATTTTACAGGTAAGAAAACTGTGATAAAGAAATATTAAATGATTTATGCTAGATCACATTTGTTAGAGCAGGATTCAAACCCAGGTAGTCTGACGCCAGAGCCAGTCCTCTCACCCCTGCAGCAAGATTCTCCATAATCTACTTAGGAAGACAATATCAAAAACTCTAAGCAAAAAGTTTCCTGTGTTCCCTCAGGCAGTTGTGCTCAATGACTTTGACACAATTTACTTATAAGAAAAAAAGATAAAATTTATTAATCTGAGTCTTTTCTTGTGAAAATAAAGTCCCAAAGTGGCCTAAACACAGAATTCTTGGGTTCCATTTGGGGCTTTTTCCCCACATATACCCATAACATGTGCAGTCTTTTCCTTTTTGAACATCTTTTCTTTCATTATTCAAAGTAGGCTCTAAAGTTAACCATTTTTTTAAAAGATAGGGAGGAAAAAGAGTAATCTTCTTCTAATACTTCTTTTTTACATACATTTTTACATACATTACATACATTTATTAATCATCTAAAATTTATATTCATGGGTGTGTTCTAAATTAGAGTCAAATTTATTTTTCCTAAATTATAGACAATTGTCCTAACATCATTTGTTGAATAATTTTTCCTTTACCCACCTGTTAAGATTACTACCTTTTAATTTACTAAATTTCTGTATATATGTAGGACTTTTCGTGGATTATTCATTCTATTCTGTTGTACTATCACCGCACTATTTAACTTACTCAAAGAAATTTGATGTCTTCCTTTTCAAGACTTTTTTGTAGTTTTATTCAACCACCATGGATATTTTAGGATAAACCTATCAAGATCCATTTTTTTAAGTTGATATATTTTCTGGAATTGCATTGTATTTTAAAAGGCATTTTATTAGTTATAATTATAATTAGTTTTTACCTAATTTAGAAGTTAATTTTTAAAGAATTGCTTCCTTATTCAGGATTATAGTAAGTTGTGCAGTTTATTCAGAGTTTGCTCTTATGTTCTTAAATTCTCTATAGTAGTTGTATACATTTTTTATCAGGATTTTTAAAGGTACATTATAATATTTATCACAAAGTTGGCATGGTTATTTTGCAAAGGGTATCAGTCAGTTATACAACCATTACAAACTTGTTGCAGTAAAATAATATTTATTTCATTTTCTCACCTCTTTGAACTTAGCATAATGTTTCTGATTTGGAATTGAGTGATTTTAATTCCTTAAAATGTAGTTTGATTATTTTGTCTTACAAGAAGACCCAAACAAATTATTTCAGGAACTCAGAAAGAAGAAAAGATCTAATTTGAAACCATTCCTAATTTTCCTGATAAAGGAGTTATAAGAAGTCCTAAGTTCTAAAGTAAATTACTGAAAACGGAGTTTCCTGGTTTCTTTTAACTAGCTTACTGATCTAATGTCCTTCTTTGCTGTTATTTAAAACTTTAAATTAGATTGAGAAAATTTGGTAAAAATAAATGAAAGCAGTGATAATTTTAGATTATGTTTTATTCAAATCATAGTATCTATATCTCTTACCCAAGATTTTGTTACACCATCATTCCATTGAGAATTAGTGATTTCAGTTGAACATTTGATTTTTTACTTGAAAAATACTAGTTGAAAGCTTAAAAGTATCCTTGAATAATGTTTCAAATTTATACCAAAAAGGATTTTAATTATTATTTTGTCAGTTGACTATACTCCTCAATAGGTCTTTTATCTCTAGATGGTTCTATGTATAGTAAATGTCATTCCTTGGTTCATTGGGACATTTATAAAAAATCAACATTTAGTCAGAGGTATATTTTTCTACATCTCTTCTTTTAAACTGTTCATTTAAATAATGTATCATTATAAAAATATATTTAATGTTTTCACATAACTGTTCTTCTTTGACCTTCACACCAATATTATATATTTGAAAAAACAATGATTTATTCTCACCATTTAATGGGTAAGAAGGTTGACACAATAATGTGGTTTGCTCACTGTCACATAGCTGATCAACAGATTCCCAGTCCAGTGGTCTTCCTTGTAAAATCAGCTCCTTCCTAACATTCCTTTTTTAAAAGCCATGATGGGACTTCCCTGGTGGCACAGTGGTTAAGAATCCACCTGCCAATGCAGGGGACACGGGTTCGATCCTGGTCTGGGAAGATCCCACATGCCACAGAGCAGTTAAGCCCAGGTGCCACAACTACTGAGCCTGTGCTCAAGAGCCCACAAGCCACAACTACTGAAGCCCATGCACCTAGAGCCTGTGCTCCGCAGCAAGAGAAGCCACTGTAATGAGAAACACATGCACTGCAACAAAGAGTAGCCCCTCTCACTGCATCTAGAGGAAGCCCGCATGCAGCAGCAAAGACCCAACACGGCCAAAAATAAGTAAATTAAAAAAAAACAAAAACAAAAGCTGTGAAACCACCTCTCAAGATTCCTGTCTTTGTTTTTTTGTTTTTAGTTTGTGTGTTATATCTCATTACATTTTCTACAAGTGCCAGTTTTGGAGCAGAGCTATGAGGACACCCTGAGAAGGGAAACTTGAGGGGCAGTAGAAAAGCCACATAGCAATTGTAGTGTGGATCTCACAATAATACAGAAGGAATAAATTATAAAGCCACAATCAACTTAGATCTAAACTCAGGTGATGTGGATGTAGCAATATTATGCCTTCTCTGTGTAATTGCAATTACTTTCAAGTTTACTTTGTCATCAAACAAGCAATTTTTCAATCAGTGCAGCTTCTGAAGATCAGCACTCTGGTATATGAATTGTTTAATTCATTTATCATGCACTTCTTAATGCCCAGCCCCCCCCCAAAAAAAAAGATCAAGAAGTTTGAGGAAGGATTACACAGAAAGCAAACGTGGAGGACAAAGGTAATATCACAGTGGGTTCTCATTCTCAAAAAAAAAGTTTAAATGTGAGAAGAGTAGAATAAAGCTTTTAGTGACATACGTGATTTTATTTAATAGAGAAACAATATTTGTCAAAATGAACATAAAGTATATCTTATGCTTGGTTAATTTTTTCATCTTTTTAGATAACTTACATAAACATACAAAGAAACTCTTTGTTTGGACAAAGAAGACATTTAAGCAGAAACAGTGTGCCTCATATTTCATGTCCTTACACAAATGACAAACGTCAGGCCCACGGGATTCATTCCCAACTTGTCATAGCACTTTTCCCTTCAACTTCTGGATCTTTCTCAACTTAAGGTCCCAAAGAACTGCTCCCATTTGTTCTAAATTCCGCTGGAAGAAAAATCTATTTATTTTTTCTAAGATAACATTTATTTTTCTTCCTCATTAAAAACATGATCATTTAATCAGATTTTGTCATCCTTAATTATCCCAACACTAGTCATAGTGAGTTAAATAAAAAATCTGCTAGGTAGTTTCTTTGCCAAAATAAACTTACAGTCTAACTGTGGATAAGAAAGGAGTGAAAATAACTAAATAACTAATTAGCTAAATGAATGAATGAATCTCTGATTGACCAAAGATTAAATTAGAAAGCCAAGCACTATAGTAAACACCAAACTGTGATATAGTGAGCTCTGTAATACCTTGCAAAAAAGAGTCAGGCTCTCCTGGAATTGACAGAAGATACATCTGTGTGGTAGAAATTTAGCTGGATTTAAAAGGATGCATAGCATTTGATTTGGCAGGGCTGTGCAGAAAGGGCAACTTTGGGTGATTGAGAACAGTGATTTTCAAACATTTTTTCCCATTTGCAGAAAATTTTTTGAAGTAAACTGTTACTTTAAAACCTAAGATATAACAGCTCAAAGCAGAGCTGCTTTGATTAAAGTGAGGAGGGAAATGGGCTTCACAGTCCTGTGAATTTGGCCTCCTGGTTTCTCCTGGAGTTCTGATTTAGCATGTTCAAAATCATCCATTTATATTTCATCTGTATCTGTATCTTCTGTGGCATCTTTGAATGCTAACATCTAAGTCCCATAATGGAGACATTTGCAAAAATCCAGACTTGAACCAGGGTCCAAGCAGTAAAAGGGGAGGAAACAAAAGGATAATTAGGAAGCAGTTGTAAAAAATAAATACAATGTGTTAAAGGGATGCTGGGAAGAGGAAGAAAGGAATCTGAAATGTTGCCAAAGTAATGAGTCTGTATATCAGGAAGAAAATCAGTGGTACTAGGTAGAGAACTAGAAAGTCAGGAGAAGAAACTGTATTTGTTTCTTTTAGCATGTGTATGTTTTATTCATTTTTCCCCCTTTCAATGTATCACTGTGCTGAGATGGGCTTTAAAGCAGGGATTTAAAGACCAGATTTATTCTGGTAGGATCTTTAAGTCTCTGTCTTTTCTGAAAATATGGAATCTAGGGAGAGGCATGGGATGCACATTATGCCTCCCATCTTCAGACAGCCCTGGCCCTGCATCATTTACAGCATACCAGGTACTGGCAATAGAGTGAAAAGACGACACAGTCTTAGCCTTCAGAAAACTCCCAGATTTGTTGTGGAGTTGTGTATCTAGATGAATAAACTAATGTAAAATTAAAACTGGGTTAAATAGTCTGGAAGAATGGTACCTAGTGCCAGGAGAACATATACCAGGCCTGATCTAGTCAGAGAAGGTATCCATGCGGCAGTGATATTTAAGCTGAGTAATAATTAAATAGAGGAGATGGGAATGAGAGATGGGAGATGATTCCAGGTAGAGGGAAAGGCATGTGCAAAAGCATTAAAGGGACAGAGGAAGCCAGTATGGCTGGAGCATAGAGGGTGAGATGTAAGAGAGAAAGCTGGAGAGGAGTGGATTATTCTAAGAGCACTGGATGTCATTGATGGGGAAAAGGAGAGTCACATGATCATATATGCGTCTTGGAAAGATGACTCATGTTGCATCATGGAGAACTGTTTGTAGAGTGGCCAGATGAGACACGGTCAGATAGGTGACTGTTGCAGATACGCAGACAAAGTTCTCGGTATCTTGGGCCAGAGTGGCTGTCCTGAAGATATAAAGAAGAGAATTAAGATTCAAGTGATAGTTGGGGGGTAAAAGAGATTGAAATTGGTGATGAGGGTTAAAGGAGAGCAATGATATATTAATGATATATGGAGTCTTGACATGGCATCATTATTGCAAGAATCACTTTCCCCATTTAATGTTTGCTTTAAAATTTTATTTCTAGTGTTTTTGATATGGGAATATTCTACAGTTAATGTAACATTAAAATCTAATTTTTATTTATATTTTTTGTTTATATGTTTGTTTTTGCTTAAAAAGGAGTTCTCCATATGCTTAGAAAATGTAAATTACCTACTTACCTACATTTTCCCCATTCTTTTACAGTATTTTTTTTCTTGTTGTAAGGGCTGAAGCTAGTAGAATTTAGGTCTTTAATACATCTGAGATACACACATATGTACATGCATACATGTATATAATATATTCAATATAAATGTGAGGTAGATAAGGATCTAAATTTATTTTTTCCTTGTAAATAACTAATTGTCCTATAACCCATATATTATATTGTGATTCCGAGTCATTTACCTTTTTATGAAGTATTTTGACAATAAATGTGCCACTGAGATTAGCCCTACAAAGTATTAAAAAATTATAAATATTCATGTGAATACTTTAAGTGATCTGTTTTCTTAAAAAATAACCCTGTAAATATTATGTAGAAAGTAATTTAAATGCCTTGCAGTATTGGGAGGAATAGTGTTGAAAACAGTCATGAAAACAAACCCAAAAGCTAGTGTGATTTCGAGTGTATATAGTTTTGCTTATTTACAAAATACATCTCTTTAAGTCATTGATTGTACTAATTATAGTTATATTCCTCAACTCTCATCTGTATTCTTCTTGGCATTCTACCTTTGCCTCTTAGAACTAAAAATAAGTCATTTAATTTATTTTATCTGCTCAGACAGAAAGAATTTTTTTTACAAACTCCTTCTAACCTCTTTTGAAAGATAACTGTGCAGACTTGAAACACAAATTATCCTTTTCTCTTTTACTAAAGCTAATGAGTGCACTGTGACATTAACTGGGTTTCATGAAATGATTTTATCAATCTGTAATATAAATTATGTTTTTCTGTTGTGTCAGCTTGATGTATGTGAAACAAAGATGCAGTATACCCAGTCTCCAGTAAGGAAATATCAGTGTAATTAGAAAGCTCAAAATGACTCAAGTCATTGTGTTTTCATTTCCAGAAAACTTGCCTTTTAAAAGATGAGGCTTTACTTATTTTTAGTTTAGCACCATCTTGGAAACACCTACCTGTTAATTAGAACTGTGATTCCCTTCCATTCCCACAGCAGTACTGAGCCCATGCAGAAGTCGACAGCGCTATAATTAGGAATTTTCTTCTAAGAAAAACATTATAATAGACATCCTGCCATGCTTATTTTATTTTAATTGGGTGTTTAGCTCTAGGGATCTTCATAATTTTTCATAAAACTTTAATGTTAGTAAAATCACCTGCAAGGAAGCACTGCTTATCTCCTTGATTACACCATAAGGAGTAGGATCTTAATTTGAGCCTTTCTTTTCTTTTTTTTAAGCTAATGAGAGCAAAGAGTTTTAAGTGGATCAACACAGTGCATCACCAAGTATTGCTTATGACCTGTTTGAAAGAAAAATTACACAGGACGGAGTTAAACAGGGCAGGAAGATTTTGTTCAGAACTGTCGCAATAGGGGAGAGAGACTGAATTCAAGTACCTCTGAAACACAAGGCCAGGAGAGTTTTTAAGTGCTGGGGTGAGGTAATGAAAAAGTACTGGAGGACTTTAGCAGGGACATTGGTCAGTGTTATCAGGCCATCTGTGTTTGCTAATCAGTGCTTATGAAAGTAAGCCTCCCACCCTCCCCCAAAGACAGGGGAGACAGGATCTGTCTTTCTGGATGATTACATTTCAAAGGGATGGTTCCCAGCTCCTTGAGAAAGAGTCCTGGGTTACAAAACCGGCAAGAGGCTGGAAGAAGATTTACATCTCAAAGGATCAGGGGAGGCATTTACAATTACAAGTTTTCTAAAGTAAATGTTCCAAGAGAAGAGAGGTAAGGGACCTTAAGTCAGGAGGAAACCTGTCCACAATTTAGTCAAGCTGAAGGGAATGCCAAGGCCATTTTGGTCACCCATTGATGAACTACTAGATTTTACCTGATGATCTGGGAACTGATCGAAAAGTACAAGTCTTTTCTTACAGGTAAAGGATATACAATCTTAAAATCTTTACATTTTATGGATAACTAAAGGCTGATCACAAGTAACTTACTAAATTAGATGTTAGCATATAGCAGGGAAGTCTTTGCAATCTGCTTTAGAGTGCCAGAAATTTCACTATCTGAAGTTTACCAAATAATAATAATAGAGACACCCATTGATGCCAGACACTGTTTTAAGCATGTTTTATATAATGTACACAACAGTCCAAGAGCTCTTCTTTTCCCAGAAGTTGTAACTTGTCTGGGGTCAGACTGGGAATGGAAGAGCAGATCTCAAAACTAGGGCTGTGACTCCAGAGCCAGGATCTGGGCCCAAAAGAGACATGCATGAGCACAAGTTGAAAGAATGACAGAGGCACGTGCAGAAGAGGTTCATATTTCTTTTTAATTTCCTTTAAATAACTGAAATGTCCTCCAAAGCCAGTCCTACCTCCACCCACTTTAACACTTCCTACCTAAGCCTTAGTTTTGTCCTGCTTCTTGAATGGAAAACAGTCTTGTCTCTCTGCAGTTGTCAAAGACCTTCTTCCAGCTTTTCTGTCATTCTTGTTTACTGTGGTCTCTCAGCAGCACTTCATTTATTTATGCAGAAATTATTAATGTGACAGAGGTCAGCCTGATTTAGAATCAGTTTGGACTCCTACGATCATTTCACATTCCAGTGGCACAAAGCAGGAATGAAGATGGGTGTCCTCGACCTTTCTTTCTACTTGGGTGATGACATCAATTATGAAAATAGTTAAAAGATGTATGACCACCATCAGTCATGGTCCTATAGCACTGGCCTGTGACTACTTAAGTGCGATATAAAAGCTTTAAGATGTGTGCCAATTCTTGTACAACACAGATATGTGAAGACTTCTGTTACATTTCACTTTCTAACTTAAATATTCAGGGACTTCCCTGGTGGTCCAGTGGTTAAGACTTTACCTTCCAATGCTGGGGGTGTGGGTTCGATGCGTGGTCAGGGAACTAAGATCCACATGCCTCACAGCCAAAAAAAACAAAACATAAAACAGAAGCAATTTTGTAACAAATTGAATTAAGACTTTAAAAAAAGTACACTAAAAAAAAAAAAGAGGGCCTCCCTGGTGGCGCAGTGGTTGAGAGTCCGCCTGCCGATGCAGGGGATACGGGTTCGTGCCCCGGTCTGGGAGGATCCCATATGCCGCGGAGCGGCTGGGCCCATGAGCCATGGCCGCTGGGCCTGCGCATCCGGAGCCTGTGCTCCGCAACGGGAGAGGCCACAACAGTGAGAGGCCCGCATACCGCAAAAAGAAAAAAAAAAAAAAAAAAAAAAAAAAAGAAACATTCAGAAGCCTGGGAAATAACTCAGAATGCTGAAAAATTGTCATTAGAGAATCAAAGTTCTTACAGTAAATGTTTTGATCCCTGTTTTGGTTACCAACTAGTTTGGGGTGAATATGTGAATTTATTAAAAATTAATCATAAATATTTTATTAAGTATTGTTCCCAGGCTACCCTCTGGGAGCAGGTTACCTAGAAAGGCATACAGTCAAGTAAAGCAATGGGTACCAAATGGCATAATTAATGCAATGAGCACTTGTCAAAATTATACAGCTGTTCATAAATTTATATATTTAGTGCTTGTCTCCCCCATTAAGTAGTTAACTCCATGAGGGCAGGGACCGTGTTTCTTTTGTCGCTGTACCATAGTAACTGATACATTTTAGAAACTCGATATTTTTAAATGAGTGAATGAGTCATTCATTCTGCAATTAAGAGAGGCAGCCAAAAAGCTGGAGAGGACTAGATCAGGACAGGTTTGGTCAGGGAAAGTTACTGAAATAGTCATACTGTCATAGATCTGTTATCTTCCTCATGTTTTCAAAGTTTATATTAATTGTATTCCTCTCGCTTTCCTGAGCATCTGCTATGCAGATGACACTGCACTATGTTCTCCTACCCAACTTATCCAATAAGACTGTACTCTGTAATGTACTGACAGCCAAAGTCAATTTTCTACATAATGAATATGAAATTTTCACTCTTAAGTCTTGAGAATATAATGTCTTATTTTTATTTCAGAGTATATTTAAACATAGACCTACTGACATAAGAAACTACACATAAACCAGTTCACACTGAACACTGCATGATGGCCCTCCTTTTCTGTGTTGGGAGGTCATCAAATTTTAGTTTCTTGCAAATGGCACTCCAAATTACCCTGAAGGTCACTAGAGGAACATTAATGATGATCACTAAAAATGGTCATGTAGCCCAAATTCATAATTACAGAAGTACATGTCATTCTTTTAACAAAATATCATGTTTCCTCCATTCTTATACCTTCTACTTTAGTGGATAATATTATGTTCATTCAAACTAATAAGCTTATGATCAGTCTTTCGTGAGGTTAAATGATTGCTTGCTTGAATTTGGGGATAATGGAAATAACAAATCAGCAGCAACAGCAACAAAGAAAATCTTTAACTGTAGCTTTAGCACCTTTATAGTTAAAGAGGAATCAGCTTGGGCTTTGAAAGCTTTCATAACTGGAATAAAACCCATGAACTAGAAAGCAGATTATTTTCTTTTTTTATTTGGAAAGTGAGGTGTAATTTTATGCATGATCAATTCCATCGTATAGTCTATACATTTCCTCCAATGGAAAAGATACATTCATTAATTGTGTCAGTGTCTTTCAAAATTGTACGGCAACTACTATCTTTACATTTTGTTTTTGAAAGGTCTTGAAAATCTAGTTGGGAAGTGATAACCTCTCTCTTTCCCATTGTCTAATAAAAGTTATGGTGTGATAATTAAATCACCAGTGAAGGGCATTGTTAAATTATATTGGTATTACATGAAAAAAGGATGTGTGCAGGTTTGCAAAGTGGCAACTTGAAAATTTCTTCAAATTCTTCTTTGCCTATTTGCTGTAATAAATTGTGAGTAGAATAAAAGGTTTAAGGAAATATTGAATGCAAAAAATTTACTTGACTATTTACCAACGATTTTAAAATATGTACAGGGGAAGTGAATTGTATAGGTTTCAACAATCATCTGCTGTTATCTTAACTATATATCAGGAAGCATCTACGTGATCACTGCCTGAATGTAGGTATGTCAGGCTAAATCTGGCAAATTGATATGCAATCAAGTCAATTATCATTAGTTTTCTATTTTTTTATCATTACTTTATTTCTAACAGGGTAATTTTAATTAAGGTATATGGGGGACTTGACTGGTGGTCCAGTGGTTAAGACTTCGCCTTCCAATGCGGTGAGTGCAGGTTTAATCCCTGGTCAGGGAACTAAGATCCCACGTGCCTCTCAGACAAAAAACCAAAGCATAAAACAGAAGCAATATTGTGACAAATTCAATAAAGACTTTCAAAATGGTCCGCATCAAAAATATCTTTAAAAAAAATAAAGGTATATGGGTTTATTTAAAGTAACAATTGATTATATGCCATAATATCATTATAAACTGAAATCTGATGAACTTAGTGATTTTTTTCTGATTTTAAATCTCTTTGATGTTTGCCTAAAATAGCATGTGTCCAGAATATACTCTGCTGGGAAATCTATATCATGTGATGATTTTCTATGTTGTCTGAAAGTATTTTTTTTATTTTAAATGGATTTTATTTGATTTTATCATGTACTCATATATTTTAGTTATCTGTTTTTGAGAAGGAATTGAGGCAAAGAAAAATGAAGTTCTTTTTTCAGGAAATCTTCAACTCTTGCTATTTATTCATTGATTTAGTTTTAGATGTTTTATTTGAAAAAGTCCATATAAGGAAGGTTTTCATTTTGAGTGGGTGGTGTTTTAGGATTGTTCAGGTCATGCGCCTCCTTTGTTCAGATACTGGGGCTCTTTTGTGGTCATTGAGTATTAATTTTTTTTCAAGTCATCAAGCACATCCTGTTTTGTGATTTTTGTTCCATGCATCAGGAATTTCACCTGTATCTATAAATCTTTTGTGATATTTTTCTTGTAGCTTTGATCTGAAGTGACAGACTCCACTTGGCATATTCCCTTCCTGCCTATCAATAGTTCTTATATGGGATTTCCCCGCCATCTTCCAAAACCAAAGAACAATCACTTGCTACCAAACTGGTACAGTAATCAATGACATAGTGGTCTATTTTGTACCACTATATTCCATTGACAACCTCTGGATGGTGGCAGGGAACACTGTGGTCTCCTTTGAAAGTATTTTTAAACTGTAGGGAATATATACTGCTGAGAAAACTTCATCACATGTAACAGTGTCTGGAAGCTATTTTCTGTGTTGTCTGACAGGATTTTTTTTTTTTTTTAAACTACAATAGCTAACAAAATTAAATGTAACAGGAAGAAAAATACCAGTTTTAATGGTACAGATTGCCCATATGAGACTGCAGTTTGGATCTCAACCAAGATTAAACTAGCTAATCAAACAGAGGCAAATCATACAGAGCTGAAATTAAAACGTATCCATTCACCAGATTGGTTTTGGCAGGATTCCTTTGGTTGCAAGTGACAAAATCATAACTGAACTACCTGAATGAGAGAAGAAACTACTGTCCTAGGAAACTAGGAAGTCTGAGGGTGATTTGTCCTTAGGCGCAGCTCAATGCTGTGTTCAGTGCCCTCAACAGCGCTCGGTCTTTCTTTTATTGCTTCTCTGCCGTTGTCGGCCCTTGACTTGCTTTTCTTTCTGAGGAATTATAATGTGCAAAATGTGAGCCTGTAGCCAAAGAGAATGATTTTTTTGCTCATGCCCATGAATGAAACTAATCTGGAGTAAGCCATTTATAACAAAGTATACTAATTGGCCATACTGTGATTTGTTCCCCTTTAGGAAAGGTGAGGTTCATGTGAAATAAAAGGGAAAGAAAGATTTTTTTAACCATCTTAATCATTTCTAAGGGTACAGTTCAGTGATGTCAACTATATTCACATTGTTGTGCAACAAATCTCTAGAACTTTTTCATCTTGCAAAACTGAAACTCTGTACCCACTGAACAATTCATTTCCCCCTCCCTCAGCCTCTGGAAACTGCCACTTTATTTTCTATGAGTTTGACTATTTTAGATATCTCATATAAGTGGAATCATACAGTATTTGTCTTTTTGTGACCGGCTTATTTCACTTAGTAGAATGTCCTCAAGGTTCATCTATGTTGTAGCATGTGACAGGATTTCAAAAGGAAAAGACATTTCACAATTTTTTTTTTTATTTTAAAGGGATATCCAAGAACACAAATGCCCTCAGGCAACTTAAATTCATAAAACAAACATAAAGAAATCTTATGGCACTGAAAATAACTGGAAAATGCACTGCTCACTTAACATTTTTCAAATTCATTCAAAACACTGAGTTTACCAGTTAAAGAAAGGCAAAATCACATCTGTAGCCTTTGGACTAAAAGTTTTAACACCTTCTTTTAAGTAGGCTGTGGGGATGATTTCTTAAGAAAAAAAAATGAGACAATTTTTTATTTTTGTATGTAATTTTTAATTAAACCTTTTATTTTGAGATAATTAGTGATTCACATACAGCTGTTAAAAAAATTATGCAAAGAAATCCCATGGATCCGTTAAGCAGCTTCCCCCAAAGGCAAAATCTTGCAAAACTGTAGTGAAGTTTCCCAACCAAGTACAGTGACATTAATATATTCCACTGATCTTATTTAAATTTCCCCAGTTTTTCTTATGTTTATTTGTGTATGCATACACACGTGTAATTTCATGCAATTTTATTACTTGTGTACAATGAATTTTTAAAGCAGAGTTTGTAGATTACATGTGGCTATTTCCAAGGTGCTGTTATTTTTATAAATCTTAGTAGCAAAATATGTAATGCTGTTAATTTTATGTGACAAACATGAAGAAGGGTATACCTTATACTTAAACTAGATCTTTGCTTTCAAATTTCAAAACTTACTCAAACTATATACCCTTTAACATTTTCTCGTTCTGTCTATAATTATAGAATGATATATGAATATTTATTTTTCCCAAACCTTTCTTCTCCTTAATATTTAGAATTAGGTACTATTTTCATTGTGTCTTTATTACCAGAGAAGTAGGACATAGTTTAAGAACTTCACTGTTAATATTTGAAGATAATAACTGAGGGGAAATAATAGTGTTAATTTAAAAGTTTACTATTTTGCTCAGAACGTTTATATTTACTGGTCTTATAAAAGATAGATCATTAGGCATTTGCATTAAGGGCAGCAAGACTCTCCATTTAGTTATGTAGAACTGTATAACTAAATCATAGAGAGTAAAATGAGTTTAAATATTTGCAAGGCAAATTACGCAACCCTTAGGTACATAGTCACCATTATATTTTACACCTCTTTAATGATTTATTATTTCCTTGTTCACCTTCATAAATTATTCTAGTTTATAGGGTTTGTACTTCCTCGAACAAGAATACCTTCTTTTCCCAAATCCTTCTTAATCTTATATATAGGAAGAGATTCAAAGAGAATTTTCTAAGTTATTGAATAGAAAATCCTTTTTAGGAAAAATGAAGTGACATAATAGGAACAAAAGACATTGCAATAAATTGAAATAGCTTCTTTATATAAATAAATTAAGGGCATTTTCTCCTTCATAAAGAAAAATTAATGCAATTATTTTCTTAATAAAGAACACAAAGCTTTCCAATAATTACATGGTCTCTTATTTCCCCTTCATTTCAGCAGAGACCTTATGAAGACAATTCAGTCTTTTAGTTTTTAGATGATGATCTGAAGTTAAATGATGGCTGTACTGAGCCTATTTGAATTATTTTCTAGGGAAAACTTAATCAAGGCCATTCTTGTTTACTCATTTATTCAATACTTACACTAATAATAATAGTAGTAAAAGCAAGTAACAACTTTTCTGAGTCCTGAATTGTTTCTCTCTAAACCATTATAACTCTTTATTTTAGCTTTCTTAATTTCTCTCTCTTCCATCCTAACTGAGCCTTCCAGTGTTTATTCTTTATTTTCCTTATGATTTTGTTTTCATGTCTATGATAGTTTATTTTGTATTCTTTATTTCTTAGTTCTGTGAACTGCCATTTCATCTGTACCATCACACTCCTGAGATCTTATATTTCTACTTTGTTGTTTCCCAAGAGAGAGGAAAATGCTTCTTATGTTTTTTAGAACATTTAATGTTTTCCTCAATTTCATGGCTTCTTTTCTGTGGGGGTGTGGGGCTGATTTTCATCTAGTCTTTTTTTCTTACAGAAACTTTGTGTTAGTGCTGTACTATATCCCTTTTTTAGAAAACATACTTATCTCTGGAAAAATTATCAGTACTCTTCCCTGGACAAGCCCTTCACCATAGATATATTTTGGCAGAGATGTTTGTTACCATTCTAAGCTTTCTGATTTCCACAAAGAAAAGGCATTGGGTTCTCTGCTGCCTCAGGTTAAAGCTACTTCATAAAGACATGGTTTAACTGTTTAATTCTTTACTTTCTGTAGCTCTGTCTCTTCTACTTCTCTGAAACAAAATACTTCCAGGAGGGGCTTGTTCTGCCGGCACAGATCACCTCAGTTTCTGCACCCACAGCTGTATATACAGAATAGGTTTTATGGCCTGCACTGTCAGGCAGTATATTTTTCTTGGTTATTTCTTAGGTCTACTGTCCTTGAACCCTTTTGCCACTGACAGAGCTCTGCTTGGCCTTTTGCTACTTTTACGAGCTTTGCAATGCTTCAGAAGTTACCTTGTCCCTGTTTGCTGTCAACTTCTTAGTATTTCTTTCAACATTTTAATTGTTGAAATGAAGTCCTTTATTTACATAGCTATGATCATTCAGGAAATTATCTATGCTATGTTATCATTATTTTTTAACACCTTTATTGGAGTATAATTGCTTTACAATGGTGTGTTAGTTTCTGCTGTATAACAAAGTGAATCAGCTATACATGTATCCCCATATCTCTTCCCTCTTGCGTCTCCCTCCCACCCTCCCTATCCCACCCCTCTAGGTGGACACAAAGCACCGAGCTGATCTCCCTGTGCTATGTGGCTGCTTCCTACTAGCTATCTGTTTTACATTTGGTAGTGTATATATGTCCATGACACTCTCTCACTTCGTCCCAGCTTACCCTTTCCCCTCCCTGTGTCCTCAAGTCCATTCTCTACATCTGTGTCTTTATTCCTGTCCTGCCCCTAGGTTCTTCAGAACCTTTTTTTTTTTTTTAGATTCCATATATATGTGTTAGCATATGGTATTTGTTTTCCTCTTTCTCACTAACTTCACACTGTAGGAGAGTCTCTAGGTCCATCCACCTCACTACAAAAAATGCAATTTCATTTCTTTTTATGGCTGAGTAATATTCCATTGTATATATGTGCCACATCTTCTTTATCTATTCATCTGTCGATGGACACTTAGGTTGCTTCCATGTCCTGGCTATTGTAAATAGAGCTGCAATGAACATTGTGGTACATGAGTCTTTTTGAATTATGGTTTTCTCAGGGTATATGTCCAGTAATGAGATTGCTGGGTCATATGGTAGTTCTATTTTTAGATTTTTAAGTAATCTCCATACTGCTCTCCATAGTGGCTGTATCAATTTACATTCCCACCAACAGTGCAAGATGGTTCCCTTTTCTCCACACCGTCTCCAGCATTTATTGTTTGTAGATTTTTTGATGATGGCCATTCTGACTGATGTGAGGTGATACCTCATTGTAGTTTTGATTTGCATTTCTCTAATGATTAGTGATATTGAGCATCCTTTCACGTGTTTGTTGGCAATCTGTATATCTTCTTTGGAGAAATGTCTATTTAGGTCTTCTGCCCATTTTTGGATTGGGTTGTTTGTTTTTTTGACATTGAGCTGCATGAGCTGCTTGTGTATTTTGGAAATTAATCCTTTGTCAGTTGCTTCATTTGCAAATATTTTCTCCCACTCTGAGGGTTTTCTTTTCATCTTGTTTTTGGTTTCCTTTGCTGTGCAAAAGCTTTTAAGTTTCACTAGGTCCCGTTTACTTTTGTTTTTATTTCCATTTCTCTAGGACGTGGATCAAAAAGGGTCTTGCTGTGATTTATGTCATAGAGTGTTCTGCCTATGTTTTCCTCTAAGAGTTTTATAGTGCCTGGACTTACATTTAGGTCTTTAACCCATTTTGAGTTTATTTTTGTGTATGGTGTTAGGGAGTGATCTAATTTCATTCTTTTACATGTAGCTGTCCAGTTTTCCCATATGCTGTGTTATCATTAATAAATCTAAAAGAAATGGAAATTTAATGTAGTAGATTAATAATAACATACAGCTGTATCTTGGCATTTATTCTTCTACTCTCTGATTTTTATAATAGATTTTTCTATAACTTCTCAGATAATTTCCTTCTCAGAGGGTGAGATTTTGAGTGATACACTTAAAACACTGGGGTCAGTCAGGACATATTGATGTCATTGCCATTGTGATTTTGTTAGTGTGAAATGATTTTTCCTTTCAGTATAAGGCTCTGGAGGTACCATGAAATCAATTGAAAATTCTGTAAGGGAAATGAAGCCTTGAATTATTTCAAACAAGCTAATATAATTTAAAATGTGTATTTTATACTTTTTCTTAAAGCAATTTTGCTACATTAAAAATTTAGTGTGATAAGTAGCAAAACTGACTGTTTATTCTAGTTTTACTCGTAACCTCATTATTCTCAGTCAACCCTTGGTTAAATCACTTAACGCTCTTGAACCTTTGTTTCCTGAAGCCCCCACAATAATTTATCTTTCTGGTAGTAAAATGTTGAGGACTTTTGTTAGGAGAAGGTGCCTAATGGCATGTTAGATACATTGAAGCAGTGGGTGTATGTGGCCAAATTATAACTGTTCCCAAGCATTTCCAGAAGTGAGCAAAGATGAAACAAGCCTAGAGGGTGCTACTCTCATCCTCTGAAAACTCCTAGCTAAAAAGAGCAGTCTCGGGAGGAGGCTGGCAAATCCTTTTTTTGGACTGTTTTCTATATACCAGACACTATGTTAAGCACTGTATGTGTATAAATATATATATGTGTGTGTGTGTATATATATATATATATATATATATATATATATATATTGTCCTATTGAGCAACATTTTAATATACATTGAGATGGTTGGCATTTTCCCTTTTATAAATTAGGAGACTGAGATTTACACAGATTGACTAGGAAATGGCTTAGAAATGGTGGAGCCAAGGACACTACATAATGATCAAGGGATCAAACCAAGAAGAAGATATAACAGTTATAAATATATATGCACCCAACATAGGAGCACCTCAATACATAAGGCAATTACTAACAACTGTAAAAGAGGAAATCGACAGTAACACAATAATAGTGGGGGACTTTAACACCTCACTTACACTAATGGACAGACCATCCACACAGAAAATTAATAAGGAAGCACAAGCTTTAAATGACACAATAGACCAGATAGATTTAATTGATATTTATAGGACATTCAATCCCAAAACAGCAGATTACACTTTCTTCTCAAGTGCACACGGAACATTCTCCAGGATAGATCACATTTTGGGTCACAAATCAAGCCTTGGTAAATTTAAGAAAATTGAAATCATATCAAGCATCTTTTCCGACCACAACGCTATGAGATTAGAAACCAATTACATGGAAAAAAACGTAAAAAACACAAAAACATGGAGACTAAATAATACATTACTAAATAACCAAGAGATCACTGAAGAAATCAAAGAGGAAATCAAAAAATACCTAGAGACAATTTACAACAAAAACACAACAATCCAAAACCTATGGGATACAGCAAAAGCAGTTCTAAGAGGGAAGTTTATAGCAATACAAGCCTACCTCAAGAAACAACAGACATCTCAAATAAACAATCTAACCTTACAGCTAAAGGAACTAGAGAAAGAAGAACAAATAAAACCCACAGTTAGTAGAAGGAAAGAAATCATAAAGATCAGAGCAGAAATAAATGAAATAGAAACAGAGAAAACAATAGCAAAGATCAATAAAACTAAAAGCTGGTTCTTTGAGAAGATAAACAAACTTGATAAACCTTTAGCCAGACTCATCAAGAAAAAGAGGGAGAGGACTCAAATCAATAAAATTAGAGATGAAAGAGGAGAGGTTACAACAGACACCGCAGAAAAATATAGCATCCTAAGAGACTACTACAAGCAACTCTATGCCAATAAAATGGACAACCTGGAAGAAATGGACAAATTCTTAGAAATGTATAACCTTCCAAGACTGAACCAGGAAGAAATAGAAAATACGAACAGATCAATCACAAGTAATGAAATGGAAACTGATTAAAAATCTTCCAACAAACAAAAGTGCAGGACCAGATGGCTTCATAGGTGAATTCTATCAAACATTTAGAGAAGAGCTAACACCCATCCTTCTCAAACTCTTCCAAAAAATTGCAGAGGAAGGAACACTCCCAAACTCATTCTATGAGGCCACCATCACCCTGATACCAAAACCACACGGAGATACTACAATAAAAGAAAATTACAGACCAATATCACTTATGAACATAGATGCAAAAATCCTCAACAAAATACTAGCAGACAGAATCCAACAACACATTAAAAGGATCATACCCCATGATCAAGGGGGATTTATCCCAGGAATGCAAGGATTCTTCAGTATACGCAAATCAGTGAGTGTGATACACCATATTAATAAATTGAAGAAGAAAAACCATATGATCATCTCAATAGATGCAGAGAAAGCTTTTGACAGAATTCAACACCCATTTATGATAAAAACTCTCCAGAAAGTGGGCACAGAGGGAACTTACCTTAACGTAATAAAGGCCATATACAACAAACCCACAGCAAACATCATTCTCAGTGGTGAAAAACTGAAAGCATTTCCTCTAAGACCAGGAACAAGACAAGGATGTCCACTCTTGTCACTATTATTCAACACAGTTTTGGAAGTCCTAGCCCCAGCAATCAGAGAAGAAAAAGAAATAAAAGGAATACAAATTGGAAAAGAAGAAGTAAAACTGTCACTGTTTGCAGATGACGTGATACTATACATAGAGAATCCTAAAGATGCCACCAGAAAACTACTAGAGCTAATCAATGAATTTGGTAAAGTTGCAGGATACAAAATTAATTCACAAAAATCTCTTGCATTCCTATACACTAACAAGGAAAGATCAGAAAGAGAAATAAATAAACAATGCCATTCACCATTGCAACAAAAAGAATAAAATACCTAGGAATAAACCTACCTAAGGAGGTAAAAGACCTGTACTCAGAAAACTATAAGACACTGAGGAAAGAAATCAAAGATGACACAAACAGATGGAGAGATATACCATATTCTTGGATTGGAAGAATCAATATTGTGAAAATGACTACACTACCCAAAGCAATCTACAGATGCAACACAATCCCTATCAAATTACCAGTGGCATTTTTTACAGAACTAGAACAAAAAAACTTAAAATTTGTATGGAGACGCAGAAGACCCCGAATAGCTAAAGCAGTCTTGAGGGGAAAAAACGGAGCTAGAGGAATCAGGCTCCCTGACTTCAGACTATACTACAAAAGTACAGTAATCAAGGCAATATGGTACTGGCACAAAAACAGAAGTGTAGATCAATGGAACACGATAGTAAGCCCAGAGATTAAACCCATGCACCTATGGTCAACTAATCTATGACAAAGTAGGCAAAGATATATAATGGAGAAAAGACAGTCTCTTCAATGAGTGGTGCTGGGAAAACTGGACAGCCACATGTAAAAGAATGAAATTACAACACTCCCTAACACCATACACAAAAATAAACTCAAAATGGATTAGAGACCTAAATGTAAGACCAGACACTATAAAACATAAGAAGAAATCACATAAATCACAGCAAGATCTTTTTTGACCGACCTCCTAGAGTAATGGAAATAAAAACAAAAATAAACACATTGGACCTAATGAAACTTAAAAGCTTTTGCAAAGCAAAGGAAGCTACAAACAAGACGAAAAGACAACCCTCAGAATGGGAGAAAATATTTGCAAATGAATCAATGGAGAAAGGATTAATCTCCAAAATATATAAACAGTTCATGCAGCTCAATATTAAAAAAACAAACCCAACCAAAAATAGGAAGGAGACCTAAATAGACATTTTTCCAAAGAAGATATACAGACTGCCAACAAACACATGAAAGGATGCTCAACATCACTAATCATTAGAGAAATGCAAATCAAAACTATGAGTTATCACCTCGCACCAGTTAGAATGGGCATCATCAGAAAATCTACAAACAACAAATGCTGGAGAGGGTGTGGAGAAAAGGAAACCTTCTTGCACTGTTGGTGGGAATGTAAATTGATACAGCCACTATGGAGAACAGTATGGAGGTTCCTTAAAAATCTAAAAATAGAACTACCATATGACCCAGCAATCCCACTACTGGGCATATACCCAGAGAAAACCATAATTCAAAAAGACACATGCACCCCAGTATTCATTGCTGCACTATTTACAATAGCCAGGTCATGGAAGCAACCTAAATGCTTATCGACAGATGAATGGATGAAGAAGATGTGCTACATGTATACAATGGAATAGTACTCAGGCATAAAAAGGAATGAAGTTCTGTCATTTGCAGAGATGTGGATGGATCTAGAGACTGTCATACAGAATGAAGTAAGTCAGAAAGAGAAAAACAAATTTCGTATATTAACACATATACGTGGAACCTAGAAAAATGATACAGATGAACCGGTTTGCAGGGTAGAAATTAAGACACAGATGTACAGAACAAAAGTACGGACACCAAGGGGGGAAAGTGGCAGCGCAGGGTTATAGTGGTCTGATGAATTGAGAGATTGGGATTGACATATATACACTAATATGTGTACAATAGATAACTAATAAGAACCTGTTGTTTAAAAAAATAAATAAAAGAAAATTCAAAAAAGATAATGGTGGAGCCAGTACTCAAGTTCATATCTGGCTAATTTCATTCTCCTGTCCATTCTGCATAGTTTGGTCCTCCCTACATACAGACAGAAAATACAGATATCCTCTATGCTTCTTAATGGAAAACATGACATAAATTCATTTATCTTTTGTGAAGTGCCCATTCAAGATTCTTTTTCCATTTTTAAACTGGGTTTGTCCTTCCCTATTAATTTTTACAAGTTCATTATATATTCTGGGTATTAGTCCTGTTTGGTAAGATCTATTAAAACTATATTCTCCCACTCTGTAGTTTACCTTTTTATAATCTCTTAATGGTGTTTACGAGAAATAGAGTTCTTAATTTTAATGTAGTCCAGTTTACCAGTCTATTTTTATGATAAGTACCTTGTGTCCTATTTAAGAAAATTCACCTAACCAAAACACAAGCAGATATTTTCTAGTGCTAACTTCTAGAAAAAAAATTTAACCTTTCATTTTTATATCACCAGTGCATCTGGGATGGATTTTTTTATTGTGGGATGTAGGGGTCAGCTTTTACATTTTTCCATATGAATATATATTACTGAAAAGACCACCTTTCCTCCACTCTCCACTGTTTGTCATAAGTCATAAATCATATGTCATGTGTAGGTTTCCTTATGGACTATTTTGGTCCTTTCTTCTATTTGTTTATCCTTGTACCAGTATCATACTATCTAAATTTCTGTAACTTTTGATCTGTAGTGTATCTTTTTTAAGATTATCTTGAATATCCTTGACTTCATTTCTACATAAATTTTAGAATCAACCTGTTAATATCAGCAGCAACATATTCTTTTTTAAAATGGTGGGGTTTGTATTGGAATTGCCTTTAATCTATATATCAATTTGGGGATATCAAATTGGGGAGAATTGGATTCTCACAGTAAATCCTAAACAAAATATTTGCAAATATATTCCAGCGATATATAAAGAGGATGAATATCAAGATCATGTTGGGTTTATTCAAGGAATACAAAGGTTGTTTAATATTAGAAAATGAATCAATGCAATTCACCATGTTAACAGAAAAAAAGCATCACATAAACTTCTCAATGGATGCAGAAAAAAATATTTGATCAGCTTCAAAATTCACTCGTGGTAAAAATCTTAGCAAACTAGAAATAGAAATGAACTTCCTTGATGTGTTAAAGAGCCATGTTGACATCTTCTTTCCCGATGCTGAGACTGAAACAAGAACATATCTGCTATACCACATTTTACTGGAGGTTCTGGCCAGCAACAAGGAATCTAACTAACTAACTCAGACTTTTTACTTAGTGGCTTCTGTAGAGTGGGAGTTCAACAAGACAAGTGGCAGCTGCCAGTCTGAAAAGTGGCAGAGTGTCACTTCTACTGTAGTTTATTAAAGTCGTAACAAAAGAAAGGGACATAGCCCCCACATCTAGATTGGAGGAGTGTCAGAGAATTTATCACCACAGATATGCCACACATTTGTACGTGTTAGGAGCTGTTTATTTTTCACAATAAAACTTGAGCTCTAGGTTGGCTGAGTATAATATGAATCATTAATTTGCTTCCTTGGGGTCTTCCTGGGCTGTGCTCTATTGTTTTCATCATTGAATGTTGCTGTAGAGAATGTTGTGGCAAGATTCATTCTTTTCTGACTTTACAGCCAGATTGGGTTTTGTTTGTTTATTTTGCTTTTTTTTTTTTGCTTGGCCTAATTGCACATAGATATACACCTTCCTTTATTTTAAGGGAAATATGTCCCTCAGACATATTTTATGTACATATTTGTATTCCTTTACTATATATCCAAATGTATTATATACCCAAATTTTAACAAAATTTTATTTATTGTATGTATATATATCCAAACTTTTATACAAACTTTTAAATATATATCAAATATATACACTTATATGTGTGTATGCATATAGATATATATGCCCATACTTTTAACCTATATTTAAAACTTGTATTATTTTGCTATATATTCTCAAATCCCTTCTTTCTATGTTTTCCACAAATCTCTTTTTATACTTCTTATAATGTGAGTATCAGTGGTTTTATTTATCTTACTTAGCTCATTTATTCCTTGAGTTCTTTTTGAGAGGGGAGGGAGGAGTGTATTGTCCTTAATTTTTTAATTTTGTCTATGGTTTTCCTGCTTTAGATATGTATTCTTAAGTTTGCAATATTCCTTTCCTCCTTTTAATCAATGTATTTGCAGATATCTCATGCTGCTGCCGCTGCTGGCTCTCCTCCCCCTCCTCTTCCTCTACCGCCTCTCCTGCTCCATTGGTACTTATCTTGAATGGGTGTGATGGAGGTTTCTTTATTGACTGGCAGAGGAGACAGCTGGCAGTTTGAAGTGTGATCTCATTTTTGTTCCTGCCTGAGGTTGTGAGCTTTTTCTAGATTAGCAGAGAGATTTTCTGGCTTATAAGGATGTCAGGCATTTTGAGTATGATCCTTTAAATAGGCAGTGTAGATCAATATAGTTTCTGTTCCAAATTACCTTACCAAGAACTTACTCTGTAAAGATGGTATATCAGGATGCTAAGTAAAATGTAGGTCTCCTCTAGGGCTGATATTACCATTCCAAGAAACAGGGCATTGGTTTACTCCTCAGAGTGAACCCCTATTTTGGAAAATCCATGCTCTACCCACCTGTCTCACCCTCACAATGATTCATTATGGGGTTATGGATGTAGCCAATTCTTGTTTTCTTTGATATTTTAAACTTATTCTAACATCTTGATTTCCTTCTACTTTTCAGATGCAGCAGCTGTTCCATGAAAATTATGAACACAATCGGAAGGGTTATATCCAAGACCTTCACAACAGCAAAATCCATGCAGCCATAACACTTCATCCAAACAAAAGGCCTGCCTACCAATACAGGCTTCATAATTACATGCTTAGCCGCAAAATTTCTGAACTTCACTACCGCACCATCCAGCTCCACCGGGAGAGCGCTCTGATGAGCAAGCTCAGTAACAGCGAAGTGAGCAAAGAGGACCAGCAGCTGGGAGTGATGCCTTCTTTCAACCACTTCCAGCCTCGGGAGAGAGATGAAGTGATAGAATGGGAGTTCCTGACAGGGAAGCTCCTTTACTCAGCATCTGAGAACCAGCCTCCCCGACAGAGCATCAGCAGCATCCTGAGAACAGCGCTGGATGACACCGTCCTACAGGTGATGGAGATGATCAATGAGAATGCCAAGAGTAGAGGACGGCTCATTGACTTCAAGGAAATTCAGTATGGCTACCGCAGGGTTGATCCCCTGCATGGGGTGGAGTACATTTTGGATTTACTCCTCTTATACAAAAGACACAAGGGGAGGAAACTGACTGTGCCAGTAAGACGTCATGCCTATCTTCAGCAGTTGTTCAGCAAGCCTTTCTTCAGAGAAACTGAAGAGCTAGATGTCAACAGTCTTGTAGAGAGTATTAACAGTGACACTCAGTCATTCTCCTTTATATCTAATTCTTTAAAGATATTATCTTCTTTTCAAGGTGCCAAAGAAATGGGAGGGCACAATGAAAAGAAAATACATGTTCTTGTCCCTCTCATTGGAAGGTATGACATTTTCTTGAGATTCATGGAGAACTTTGAAAACACTTGTCTTATCCCAAAGCAGAATGTAAAGCTGGTCATCATCCTTTTCAGTAGGGATTCTGGCCAAGATTCCAGCAAGCATATTGAGCTGATACAAGAATATCAAAACAAGTACCCTAAAGCAGAAATGACCCTGATCCCCATGAAGGGAGAGTTTTCCAGAGGTCTTGGTCTTGAAATGGCATCTTCCCAGTTTGACAATGATACTTTGCTGCTATTTTGTGATGTTGACTTGATCTTCAGAGGAGACTTTCTCCAACGATGTAGAGACAATACAATTCAGGGACAACAGGTGTACTATCCCATCATCTTTAGCCAGTATGACCCAAAGGTAACCAATGGGGGAAGTCCTCCCACTGATAATGACTTTGTCTTCTCAAAGAAGACTGGATTTTGGAGAGACTATGGATATGGAATTACCTGTATTTATAAAAGTGATCTTCTGGGTGCAGGTGGATTTGATACCTCAATACAAGGCTGGGGACTGGAAGATGTAGATCTCTACAATAAAGTTATTCGATCTGGCTTAAGGCCCTTCAGAAGTCAAGAAGTAGGAGTGGTGCATATTTTCCATCCAGTTCATTGTGACCCTAACTTGGACCCTAAGCAGTATAAGATGTGCTTAGGATCCAAGGCAAGTACTTTTGCCTCAACTGTGCAACTGGCTGAACTGTGGTTGGAAAAACATTTGGGTGTCAGGTACAATCGAACTCTCTCCTGACAGTCCAGGCAACACATATTGCCTTTTTAAAGGGGAGTTTACCTCATTGTTGGTTGTTGTTATTTTTATTTTATTATTGTTATTTTTATTATTATAATTATTATTGTTATAATTTTATTTGTTGTCCTGGTCTTAAACTACTCTTGGTTGTCTTCCAAAGGGTGTTTGTTGACCTCAAACAAGAAGAGTCTGCGGTTCACTGATATTTCAGATTTCTACTGAAGTCAATAGGTATATTACTTTTATATATCTTTGAGATTGAGATTGAGTTAAATTGTGGCAATCAAATGACTTTTGAAGCTCATTCATCATGAGAGACAGCTTAGAAGAATGTTCTCTTGGGGCTTAAAGATGCAATATCGACTTTTCTTTCGTTTGTCAAATTCAATGTGATACAAATATTTACTGGTGAAAGGTACCACAAAAGTGCTTTATGCTTCCTATGGGGAAGGGACTCTGTAACATAAACTTGAGTTTTGTAATTTATACAAGGACTTAAATATATAGACAGTAATTTTCTTCATCTTTAGAATTTTTAAAGGATATGAACACTTATGATTGTATGTTTATTTTTTAAAAAAAAGTTTTAAAAATTGAGGAGTTTGTTCCACAAGCAACCGGTACTGGCTACCCTGGTCTTATGACAGTTATCTGCTCCTCAAAACTGTCTGCTATAAATGCGAATGAATTTTATTTTCTCAAGGAAATATGATTTAATTAAATATTCATGTACCTTTTAGAAGCTTTATGAAACAATGTCCTTCATTTGCTGGCAAGAAGATAAAATATGACAGAACCTGGTTATTTATAATAAAACACAGGTATAACAATATTCTTTTTCAAAAACACTGAAAAATTTGTGTTGTTTCCTTTTAGTCAGTCATATTTGATGTATTTCTTAATGGTCATACTCACCAAAACATGCTTGCTACACAGGCTGGAAAAGTTAATATGGAATTATGGGCATGATATTTGTATCAGTAGGCTTTAAGTCCTAGCCTTCATTAAGTGATTAAAATGAGCAGTTTTTAAGTCAGTAATTTACAATCCAGGGGAAGTATTCCTCTTCGATCTCATTAGCTTTGTGATCAAACTGAACCAAGAACAGGTCAGAAACAGCTTTTAATATGGATTGGTAGACAACTCAAAGATACAAAAATAAATGCGGAAATTATAAATATAAAATTAATTTTACAAAAATAATACTGCAATTTATAAAACACCTAGGAAAATGTCATTTAATTTCATATATCATTCTTTCTCAAAACTGAATCAATGGTGCCCAGTTTGTAGAAAAATGTAATCTCATTCAAGAAATGTAAGAAAAAATGAAAATCTGTACAAGAAGCTCTTATGAAGGCATATTTTTAAAATTTCATTTTGTAAATAGGTAATATATTTACCTAGTTCAAAAATCAAAGAAAAATTTTAAATGTCTACAGCTATCAGTCTCACTCTCTATTCACTCAAATCTGCCCTCAGCTGCACATGACCACCATTTTAGGTGTATGTATGTTTGTGTGCATGCTTGGCTAAAGTTTCATAAGCAGAAAAGACATGTATTTATTTTTTCACTCTTTATACACAAAATGCAACACTTTGTACATACCGTTCTACACTTTGATTTTCTTTTTTCACACAGAAACACTAAAATTTGCATCAAAATTGATTTGAAAGCAATTGTAAATTGTTACCATTATTTGGAACTGATTGCCGCGAGGCCATATAGGCTTTGCCTTAGTAATGGGGTTTCTTACATGGTAACACTCTCTTTTAGTGAAGACATTTTAGGGGCTTCAGAAAAAATAACATTGCTTAATATTGTGATGAATATGGCACTTTCCTTGACTAAAACATGTAATCTTAATAACATAAGGTTCATTAGAAAGGAATTCATGGCACTTTTATATGTTAAAAATCTTGACAGGGCCAACATTTCAGAGTTGATCTCTGCTCCAACGTTGTCTCTGGCCTTCACAAACCCCTTCTTATAGCTATTTTCCTACATTGTGTTCTTAGCTCTTTTATTTTCCTTACAGTAAATATATTAATATTCAGTAAAGATAGTCATTTGGGAAGATCTATTACTAGATAATAATTATTAATGATTTTATTAATGTAGAAAAAAAAATCAGGGTCTGTTCTTTTCTTTAACTTAGATAACTGAAATAGCAGTGACTTTTCCTGAGGAATAAATGCAAAGGCCTCGTTAAAACCCCCCAAGTGCTAGAGAGTCATGAGGCACCTGCCCAGGGATGAAGTGGCATTCTCCGTTATACTGATGAAATTTTGCTGACGAAACAAGGGAATGCAAAGATCTTATTTGAACTTAATTACACACATGCACGCTATACTGAAATTAATACAAGTGCACTTAAATCCTATTTTACAATTTTGCATTAAATTTTCCTATGATTTTTTTCAGGTACTGCAATATTTCTTGACTGAAAATTTATCGAAATGATACTAGTAAAATTAAGAGTGTTTTTCTGTCCATGTAGTGTCTATTGCTTAAGGGTGAAGGGCAACACAGTGTGAACGCAGCCTGAAGCACAGTATGTGTACGTTTTTTGGCTTCACCTTATTTGGACAGCTACAGATGTTCTATTTAAATACCACCTCAACAGCAATTTCATTAACCTTCAACATCATCTTATTGATCATCTTCTGTTCACTCAACACAACACTGTATGTTTTACTTATATTATCCTTTTAAATGTAATCCTCTCAACAGATATGGAAACTGAGGCCATGAGTGATTAAGTAACTTGTCCTGAGTTCACACAGTTGGCTTGCTGTAGAGTTAAGATTTATGCTAATTGCTGTCTGAATTGAAAGCACCTGTCTTTCCACTCTAACCCATGGCTTCTCAGTTGTTGGGGGCATATAGGGGACAACGGGGGAGCAAAGGTCCAGCTGACCTCATGGCCATGTTTGATTGGCCATTCAGCTTGGTTTGCTCTTTGCTCGTTCTGGACAGAGATAAGTTTGCTGATCTTTTGCTCAGTTAGAGCCTTTTTAGGCTTTTAATCTCAGTCTTCCCCCACTTTGCCAGCTCCCTTGGAGTAGCACTCCCTTGGGGAAGGGTTTTTTCTGTCTAATTGTTCACAAGTCATTGGACCTCAGCTAGCAGGAAAAAATGCTCAGAATTCCTGATGTCAGCAGTAGCCCTTCTACATGGGCTCAGCCAACTGAGTGCAAAAGCTGTCCACAATGAACACCACCACATAATTGCTTGACTGTTTGTCACTTTACCCTAACAGACTTAGCATGACACAGCTGAGATATTTCTGAATCTAAGAGTTGAGCCCTTTGTGCCTAGTTAATAGATGGGAACTACTGGAATGAAATAGCCCAGTATGTGGACTGATAGTCCAACCAAGAGAGTAAATGCTCACTGGAAAGGTAAGTTATAACATCCCTCTGTTTTTAATATAAGAAAACTGGGTGAAACCCATCTCTGGTCAGCAGCCCCATAGCTGGACCACTCTGGTTTTACATTCGGATTAGCTCTGGGCAATTCCTTCTTCCAGGAGGAGGACCCAGAAGATGAGGCCCCTTTCTAACATTTGGATTGCCCAGATGAGAGGCGGTAGTGCTGCCAGGCCTGTTGAGCCCTCACCTAGGACTGCCTTGTCCTGGAGGGTGTAGCCTAAGGTAGACTTGTACCTAGAAAGAGACTTGGTGGCTCCCCTCTTTTCCTCTCTTCACCCAAAAGAAAATCAGGTAAGATATATCAAGATGAGTCTCAAATAGCCAGTAAAGTATCTATATTTGTGGCTTCTTCTTGGCCACGATGATGAGATTTGCATGGGGGAATGAGGGCATCACCACACTTTACATTTTGTGGCCACCTATATTTCCTTCCCTACCTCCTGATGCTTTCTGAGTCATTACATCTGTGGTCCCACAAGTCACAGGAACTTAGTGTGCCTTACCAAAGGGATACCTCTAAGAGGGGACTGCAAGTAATCCGGGAAATTGGCCACTTAAACTCTCATTTGTGCTTAAATATTGATGGCATATCTTTTCGGAAGTAGTCTGTGATTATGGCTACTGCAGGGCATAGTAGGGTCCGGAAGGATAACAAAGGGATCTGTTATCAGTTCTTAGTGCTGCTGACTCGCCTACCTTCCTCATCTGCACTTTTATTAGCACCCTAATCACTCACTGTCAAGCGTACAGTATAGGTAGTCTACCTGTGCTGAGACCAGAAGACTCCTAGGTCTGGAGGAGTAGTAACAACAGCAGAGGCAGGACAGAGTCCCAGAATATGCTAGTGGGCTCTGCCTCTGCGCCCCACAGCCTTGCTCAGGCACCAGCCACGCTGCCGGGGTTCGGCAGTAATTCATGCCCCCAGGTGGCGATACAGTCACATCTGCAGCAGGCAGCAAACCACCTGGTGTTGGCACAAAGATGCCAGGATATTCTAGTATTGCCTTCAATTTGACATCCAATTGTCTGTTTCCCTGTTTCTCTTGTCAGAAGCTGCCAACATCTGTGCTATATTTGGAATTCTTCTCCATGCAGCATTTTATTTCAATCGAATTCAACGCTTGTTGATTAGTCCATAGGTTGGTGTAAAAGCTGAGACTGCTGAGTTTTGATTATCCCTCATGCACACTGGTGTGCATTCTTGCTATGCTGTCACCACCCAACCTCAGTCTTTATAGAATCAGTTCTGAAGGAATTGGTAAGTATAAAATTTAGAAGGATAAACTTTTATTTAAGTTGGATCTACTGTAAAAAGAAAGACTTCAACAGGAAAAAAAAGCTTTTTTTTTTTTTTTTTCTGGAATACTTGCCCTTAATCTGTAATGTTAACCGATTAGCAAATGTTTATTGAGACCTTGCTTGGGAACAATACTCTCAAGTAAGAACTCTGAGACTGAAAATATGCATTACCTGAAAGCCAACCTCTCACTGCTATAAGGCCTCCTTCTGTGGGGCTGTTCTCCATCTCATTCTCAGTTCTTCCCCAACTTCTATCCCCTAAATTCCCACAAACATCACACTTTCTCATTCTATCCAAGTAGGGAGAAGTATGTATATATGCCAAACAGAATCTAAGATCTGTAGGTGATTTTCAAATACAGACATATGAATCTGCCTTGATTCTTGTGTCTTGATTCTGGCGTCAAGTGTTCAACTTGACATGAGTCCAAAGTAACTCAGTCCAAAAGTTCATATAAAAATGAAAATAAATAGCACAACTTTAGGATTAATAACTTTCTGTATCTAGTCTATTAAATATTCTGTCACCACAATCAGCCACAAGTTCATTAATGTTTTCCTCCCATACCTACCAAAGTGGCTCCAATACCTATTTCTAAAAGGAAAACCTTTCATAGGTGATACATAAAATTTTAATTAAAAGCATAATACTAAGAAAATGGTGGGGAGAGGGGAGGCAGTGCATTGTATACCTTTGCATTATTCTTTGTCACTTGCCTCCTAGTTTTCATGCCATTCTAACATGCTGATGACCTACTTTTCCTTTTAATAGTTTCCTTCCTTTTTTCTGCTAGTGGCTTCTTCCCTGTCTCCCACACTTAAGAACTACTTGATACAAGCTATATATTGTTTAGACTACAAGTTTCTAGTGTTGCTTTTGAGAAGTTACTACTGTATAAGTCATGAGTTTGAAGGCTGAAGTGAACTTAAGTTTTTCAACTCTTTTTCAGTAGCAACCCTGGTCTATTTAGTGCAGGAATGATTTCTCCTCCTCGTTAGTCAACTGGAATCCCAAGGGTATGGATCTTATGCTGCCTCTTGAGTATTTAGACTAGAAACTGAAGGGAGAGAAGTTTGAAACTCTTTGATCCCCTCCAGGTGCTTCCAACTTCTCAATTAATCTGTTCAACATTAAATTCAGGTTTGTACTTTAATGGGCAAAGCATTGCATCAAAATATTTATTGAATTAATTATTCAGTCATGTAAAGGAAAGGAGATTTCATGAATAAAACTTAATGTGCATTTTTAGAAATCATTTTGTTTTTGCATACATTTTATAATATATTTTCTGGTAAGACATTATTATATGGAGGTTAAGAATATCAAATAATTATATTATTGATACAGTTATCACACTATGTTTTCCCAATATCAGTAATGCTTATGTTTTCATACTCTACCTAAGACAGGCAGAATTCTTTGAAAAAGGCTCAGAGCTCAGAAGGGGCTCAGAAGGAAAAGGAACCATTATTGTTCTCAATCATTTGTCTTTTTTGTTACGCCTGCCCCTCAGCCAACGTGCAGTTTACTTAAGGAAATTTCCCTCTGTCTCCACTTCTCCCCTTTGTCACTTCATACAGGAAGCCATTTTAATAAGGAAGGGGAAAAGGCAACGTGATTTTTTTGTTATTTGACTTATTATAACAGTAAAACAGCTACCGTTCATTAAATGCTTGCTTACTTTGCACTGTTATTTGGGAAACAGCATCTCCTTTGAGCTTCATCAACTCTAAAGTAGGTATCACATCTTCATTTTACAGGTGAGCAAAATAAATTTCCCTCCCTCTTTCCTTCCATAGTTCTTTCACTTAACAAACATACACTGATGCCTTATTTGAGACAATATACCAAAATAACATCTCATTTTGTTCAAATTGTTGCCTTGATAGCATCGGTCTCCACCAAATGACTGGGTTGGCCATAATACTAAAATTCATGTTTTCAAAACATCTTAAAGGAGAGAATTAGTATAATATGAAAAAGGGATTCACAGATAGTGGGACAGATATCTAAAAGAAAGCCTTTAAAACTGTACAGAATGCATAGTTTTTGGAATGAAATCACATACGTTTAAATATGCTTTTAAAAAGCATAATTCACTGTTCTTCTTAAATAAATGTATCAAACATACTAGTTTTTGCTTCTAAGATGCATGCTTCATTGTTTCTACTCTACTAGCTCCTAGATATTCATTTAATTTTTTTATTATTATTTCATGAAATAACTTTTGACTGAATCAAATGGGAAAATGTCAAAGTCATTTATGAAATGATAAATGTTCTGGGAGAATTCATAACAGAACATTTTTCTTTAAAAAATTACTGTTGTGAGTTAGTTGCAGGTATAATTTCTCTGGGCTTCTCAGAAAAGAAATTTGAGTTTAAATTTCTTTACAAAAAGTTAGCTGCAAGGAAATTGAAGGCCTTTTAGAGAAGTATGCGTGGAAATTAGTCTCTCCTGTGCATCTGTGTATATTTTTGTATTTTCTTTATTCTTTGACCTTTTTGATACTAGCACTTTTTTCTTTAGATGGGAACTTGTTCCTAAATCAGGGACTCTAACCTGCAGCTCATTATTTCTCCTGTTCTTGGTGGCAGTCTCTCTCTCACATGGGCAGAACAGCTGAATTCATTTCTCATTCTAATTGATTTCTTCAGTATCTTCAGAAACTGTAATATTATATAGCACATTTAAAAATTCTTTCAATGGATATTGAATAAAATGTTTTGTTAAACATTAGGTACTTTTTTTTTTCTGCGGTACTCGGGCCTCTCACTGTTGTGGCCTCTCCCGTTGCGGAACACAGGCTCCGGACGCGCAGGCTCAGCGGCCATGGCTCACGGGCCCAGCCGCTCCGCGACATGTGGGATCTTCCCGGATTGGGGCACGAACCTGTGTCCCCTGCATCGGCAGGCGGCCTCTCAACCATGTGCCACCAGGAAAGCCCTAAACATTAGGTACTTTTTGAAAAAATATATTTTATCTCAAAATTGATCAAAGATGCATAATACTAACCTCTTTCTGCTTTCCATTGAAGCCAAATGCAGTTTTTTTTTTAAATAGCTTAAAAAACTGTAATTACTTCAGAAATTACCAGATTCATCTTTGGGTTTTTTTCTTTGTTTTTGTTTTTTTACTGAAGTATAGTTGATTTACAATGTTGTATGAGTTTCTGGTGTACAGCAAAGTGATTCAGTTATATGTGTGTGAAAAGAAAAATTATATATATATATATTTTTTCACATTCTTTTCCATATAGATTGTTACAAGATACTGAATATATAGTTCCCTGTGCTGTATAGTAGGACCTTGTTATTTATCTATTTTATATAAAGCAGTGTGTATCTGTTAATCCCAAGCTCCTAATTTATCCCTTCCCCAACCTCTTTCCCCTTTGTTTTAGAAATCTGTGTCTGTTTCTGTTTGCAAATAAATTCATTTGTATCATTTGTTTTTAGATTCCACATAAGTGATATCATAGATTCATTTTTGTTTTAAGAGAATACCTAAGGATAGTTTCTATTTCCATAAGAATCTATGCTGACTTTAGAAGACCCAAGTTGTTCGAATTAACATGTTATCCAACTCCAAAAACAAGCAGGAATTTGATTCTGTAGAGTTTCATTGTTACTTCTCTTCTTAAAACTCTGTAAAGTTTTCCAAATCTACTTAGAATAAAACCTGAACTCCTTACCCTGGCACGTGCCACCTGCCCAGTGTGATCTGCCCCTGCCTCTCCCCCGCCCCCTTCTCCCCTCGCTCACACCCGGCTTCATCCTGCTGCCCTTACTCTGGCCTCCACTCGGGCTGTGAAGCATGCCAAGCTTGCTCCCACCTTAAGGCCTCTGTCCCACTTGTTCTCTGAACTTGGAAAGCTGGTCCTGGAGATCTTCTCCTAACTGGCTCCTTTTTGTAATTCAGGTCCCACCACAAAGGTCACTCGGTGAGAGAGGCTTTTCTAACCACCCAATCTGAAACAGCTAGCTCTGCCACCCCCTCCAAGTTATGTTCCTTGACCTGTTTGTTACCAGCAGATAAATATCATCCCTCTGATAGAGCAGCTCATATACCTTTATCTGGCATACTCTGTTCACAATAAATCTGGTATTTTCATTGTTTACTTTTTCATATACCATGTATGTCTCCTTCCTCTCTAAAATAATCCACTCCATGAGAACAGGGACAATAGCTGTCTTGCTGGGTGCTGGGCCCTCAGGCTCTGAAAAAGGAAGGAGCTGGATTCATGTACTACTGGCTCCGAGGTCTCAATGCCAGAAGCATGAACTCGACCTAGGGCATCACTTCTATCTCCTGCTCAGGCTCAGCTCTGTTCTCCCCCTCTCCTTTTTTGCCTTCTCTACCCGCTCCCCTCTTTAATCTCTCCTCTTCCTTAATCCACCCTTTTCACTTATTTTAGTTTTGTGGACTTCTAGCTTTGGCATATTCAGTGTCATGCATCATTTTACTTCTTTTAGTCCTTTTACCCTTCTGCCCATTCATCAGCAAGTTTTCCATCTTTTAGTATAACCTGAATATTTGTTAAGTACTAAGCACTGCAGGGAAAAAATAACCCCCTCCTTATAATAATAACAAAACACAAAAAAACCAAACCCTAAATTAAAAGTGTCCTTCAGGATATCAGCAAGGATACTATTGCTCATTTCTTTCTTCTTCCTACTCTGCACAATTGTGGCAGGGGTTCCCTTTTTTTCTTCCAGAATATAAAAATAAACCTTGTCTCTGGGTGTCATTGTACTATCACCTAATCCATGCTCTCTCAAATCTCTCCAATGTTTGAAGTTTCAGATCAAAGATTGTGACCTCAGAGGGTCTACACTTTAGTGGAATCTGAGTGGCTCTGGGGTATATCAGTGACCCTTGTGGCCTCAGGGCTCTACCTTTTTGAGGGGTTTTGAGCAGATTTTGAGATTTATTCATCAGTATTAGCAAACTGTACAGGGCACAGAATTCCAGTTGGCTCCCCAATACAGAGATAACAGCTGCTGATAAATTCACAAGGGCATATTGGTTGGCCTCATATTGTTATCTTTACAATATCCAAAGCCTTCTTAGAAGCAGAATTTAGGGGGAAAAGTTTGTCTGGTAAGCACGGGTTTTGGAGTTAATGAAAATAGATGATGACTTTAAGCCATACTGCCATCAAGCTCTGAGGGCCTGAAAGCCAGAGGAGCCTTTATCTAGCAGGAAAGTAGATACATTAGTTTCATCATTACATTGAATCTATGAGATTTGGGATAGGTCTCTAGTCACATACCAACTGTCTTAGGATGAACTACTTCTATGATTTACCTCCATTAAGGTGTACTGATTACTAGCAAATACAAGGCACTGTGCCAAGATTGTAAACGTGGCAAAACCTGCACCCCATCCCCAACAATCTAACCCATTTCACGTAGGAGAAATAATTCTCTACTTTCCTGGTGACCATTTCTGCTCTTGCACTCAAATTCTGGTGATGCACAGAATCTGGGGTCTAGCTAAATTTTTTATGCAATTCCGTTTTTAAAAAGTAAATGCTTGTTTTTAATCTTTAGTAATATTTGCAACACTATTGCAGCCTGTATTAAAATATTTTATTTTTCAGGGATTATAGAGAAAAAATAGGATAGAAACTTGATTAAGCAGACTCAAGGATTCCCCAAACCTAAACAACATAGCTCTCACCACAAAGATGGGAGATTTTACCCCATACACCCCAGGCCTGTTAAATTTTCATAGCTATACATTTGCTTTGTCCTGACAGCAGACATGAGAATAGAGAACACACTGATTATTTACTTAAAGAACATCTTGTATTGATTTCCCATATGCCAACCTCCTACAAGGCAAGGCAATAAAAGCCAGATGTACCTGGTGCATACAGAGTGGGGGTCAGTATCAGGAGAGGAACTCCAAAATTGTGAATCTCAGAGCTTTCGTAGGATGCCTGGTATAGTTGCCCGTCCTCCCCTCAGGAGCAGGAGAGAACTTATCTTTCTCTGAACAAATAGTCTCTGAGGAAAGGAGGGCGAGGGCTCTAGAACCATTACCCTTGTAATCTAAATGAATGATGCCGGGGGAGATAAATCTGTAAATCTCTGAGGCATCTGACCTGAACTTCCAAAGTGTGCTTTCCAATTATGTACTTTTAACCCAGGTTGCTAGCACTCTTGGCTTGGTAAACTCTGACGGTGAAGAGATAGGAAAATACTCGTGGAACATTGACCCCTGGGACTCCAGTGTACTCCCTCTGCAGATCACCTCTTAGTGATTTGACAGTATATGACATCCTTGGCAGTGTCTGGAGCATGAAACTGGTTTCCTATCAACATTGGGGATTAACCATACTTTCTCTTAGTCCCTGTTTCAAAATGTTTTATTTTCTTTTAATCTCTGGTTATCAGGGTGACTGGGCTTCTCTTTTTCTCACAATTCTCTTACTTGCCAATAACTCATAAAATTAGGTTTTTGAAGGTCTACTTTTATATTGATTCAGAAAACTAAAAGAAGCAACATAATGCTTTTTTAAAAGGGCTAAAAATCAAGTATGACTCAGTGCTTTTGCCTAGAAAACTCATAGAAATTTGCTCCTGAAAGAAATAATGCTCACTTGTATATAATGGGTACTGCTTCTTTCTTGCTTCACTTTACAATCCTCAGCCATTCATTAGAATTTTATTGTTTAAGCAGAAATGTGACATTTTATATGTTAAATGGCCTTTTATATGTTAAAAACCCAACAATAACAAAACTACTTCATCCCAAATGAAAATTTAGTATTAAGGCTCCCAAATGAAAGTTTAGTATTAAAGGCTTATTTTCAATTGGAATGGAATTTCAGCATTAGAATTTTATCTAACTTACCCCTCAAATGAAAGGTTTTCTCCTGACAGAGATTAATGCATCTGCTAATGACAGAAGCATTTGTCATTTTTATGAACTTGACATCCTCTTCGCTCATCAATTCCCAACCAGGTCAAAAAGGCACAACCTGTGCTGCAGAAATTTTTAGGTAGTTAGAAATGCTGACAGTTTATCATTGTTTGGGGAAAAATTAAGGAAGTGGGTAAAGAATATCAATTTTTTGTTATTACTATTATTTCCATAATCAAAAGGTATGTTTTAGTTGAACATTCTTTGAGTGACTTATTACATGCAAATTGGATAACTTTTCTTGCCTTTATAATTTAATAATTGTTTTATTATTTATCCAGATGCTCTACTGAAGCTGAAGTAGAAAGCAAGGTTGATTTTACAAATACATCTTAAGAAGCTTTCAGTAGATTCCCAATTGTTCTGGTTAACTATTGCTACATAACCAACTGCTCCCAAAATTTGGTGGCTTAAAGCAAACATTTTTTATTCTTCATGTTTGTGTGGGCCAGGAATACAGGAAGGGCTCAGCTGGTTCCCATGGCATCTGCTGGGATGGCTGGGGCTGGAGGATCCACTTCCAAGATGGCGATTTCACTCACATGCCTAGAGCTGTGGTGCTCTTGGTTCTCTCTCTCTTTCTTTTCTCTCTCTCTCAATGCATGATGTGTCATCCTCCAGAACCCTCTTCTTGTGGCTAGGGCTTCTCAAAGCATGACTGCCCCAGGGTAGTTGAGCTTCTTACAATGCAGCTAAGAGCTCCAACAACAAGAGTTCTAAGAGCCCAAGGCAGAGTCTGGAGGTTTGTTATAACCTAGCTTCAGAAGTCTGCCACATTCTATTCCTCAAGCAAGTCATAAAGGAGGGGGAATTCCACTTTGCCTCTCAATGGGAATAATTACAAAGAATTTGTGAGCTTTTAAAATCTATCACACATTCAATATGCTTAGAAAATTGCTTCCTCTCTTTCTCTCCTGAAAACTGGGAATTAAAACTAGGGAAAGAAACATTGACTCTCTTCAAAGCTTGAAACTTCAATCTCAATATTAGACAAATTGAAACAAACAAAGTGATGTACTTAACATAAAGAAAAGGACCAAGAGTTGAACTGTTATTATTTTTTCCTCAAGAAGAAGGCAGGCGTATGCATGGAAGGTAGATTTAAAAGGCACTTCACAGAACACTTTATATGAAGTCACCTGTCAGTCTCTTACAGAGACAAAGCATTTCTAGCGGGTTGGAAAAGCCATGATATGAGGACATGTCAATCAAGGATTTTGATTAGACCAAAGTGTTAAATTGACACAGCAAACTGAAATCTCAAAAGAGTATGTTTAATTGGTTGCTTTACCTCTCCAGCGATTTTCAAATGCTCTGAAGAACTTAGCACTTTCACACAGGCAAACCCAGCATTTTTGTTTACCACTAGTTCATTAAATAACCTAAAAAATAAAAAGAAAATCTTTTTATATAAGAGAATGATAGATATAATACATATTTTAAATTTTCCTATAACCAAACAAGATGATTGGTACTCCAACAGACAATATAGACATGTTTTTTTTAAAGAAATCTAGCAATTTTTCTCCTTGTTATTTGTCACCCTCTTCTCTTCCCTGTTTTTGGGGTTTTGTTTGTTTTTTATAATTTAGAACAGTTCTGATATATATGCATTTCAATATTCCTGGTGTCCAACAGTTTTGATTTCCAAGGATGGATTTTAGAATTATTTTTCTTTTCTCCTTGCATTGTAGTACATAATAATATAGCAATAATCTTTTTTTTAACCTTAAGCTCATCACACTTCATCAACATCATCTTTTTTTTCTTAAGTAATCTTTGATGAATGGCTCTGAATAGCTGCCTGTTGCTCTGAAAATGATAAATGAAAAGCCATTGCTATATCTTTATTTCTCAGTATCCTTCCCTTAAGCAGATGCTCACTCTCCTGCTCTTCATATTATACATTACAGAGTGAATGTTTCTGATAATTTTAGACAGCTGTGTATGTTCTCTGACTTCCCATCCCCCACCCTTTCTTCTATTAATTCTAGACTTTTAAGTAGTTGTTCATTCTGTAAATGGTTTTTGAGTGCCTACTGAGTTCCTCCCATCATGACACCAATTTCTGGTCAAAGTTGATTAAAATAGGGCTGGTGCCCTTAAGGAACACATAGTTTAGGAAAAGAGGAAGAAAAGCAAAGAACCATTGCAAAACACATAAAATGCCACGGTATACAAATGCATTAGAAATTCAGTGGAGTCAGTGCAAATTTTTCTTGTGGACCAAAGAGAGCAGGCAGGGATCATCTCCAAAAAAAGGCCAAATAAAGACCTTTACTGTCATACTAAGGACTTTGGAATTTATTCTGTAAACAAAGGCTAGATGGCAAATGACAAAGACAAATATGCATTTAGAGCTTTTTTTCATAATCAAATGTTAAAGTCTATGACCTTTATCTTCAATTTTGTGATAAATTTTAACATATTGTTTTTAAAATTGTCTATCTATCCATGCATGTATAAATGTGTATAAAGTGCCCTCCCTTCTCCAAATCTTTCCAGGCAAGAAATCTAAATGAATTTACCTCCCTAAATATCTTTTCTTACTTATTAGAATAAACCCTCAGAAATATTTTACTATGAAATAATTGTTATTTATGGCCTTCCTTACAACAGACACATGGGCTATTTTTAACAAATATTTATATCTGAAAAAGATACAGGTTTGGATAATAGTACAAATAATAATGATAATAAACATTTGTTGATATCTACTCATTTTCCAGGCACTCTACTAATCATAGATATTTTTCTCATTTTGTTCTACAATAATCCTATAAGGTAAGTATTATTATTATCTCTGTTTTACATGTGAGAACACAGAAACACAAAGATTAATTACTGGACCCAGATCCCACAGCAGGAGGTGGGGCATCAATGATTCTAACCAGGATTCTAGAGTGCATAAACCATTTCAAATAAGAGACCCCAAAACTATGGTACCAAGAGCCACTTAATAGATATTATCCTATATTCTGATAATTTCTAAGCACATCATATTTACTATTTTCTTATTAGTTTTATTTTTTATTTAGCTGTATTATCCTGAAAATTCCAAAACATCTTACTTTGCTCTAGTAGCCCATGCTAAATGTGTCCTCCTTTTATTTATTACAATATAATTTGAATTCAGTAAAATACACAAATCTTAGTGTACTCACTGATGAATTTTTTTTTTTTTTTTGCGGTACGCGGGCCTCTCACTGTTGTGGCCTCTCCCGTTGCGGAGCACAGGCTCCGGACGTGCAGGCTCAGCAGCCATGGCTCACGGGCCTAGCCGCTCCGCGGCATGTGGGATCTTCCCGGACCAGGGCACAAACCCGTGTCCCCTGCATTGGCAGGTGGACTCTCAACCACTGCGCTACCAGGGGAGCCCTCACTGATGAATTTTTATATATGTGCACACATATTAACTCCACCTAGATCAAGACATGTTCCTTTTCCGCAGTAGTTTCCCTATGATGCTTTCTAGTAAATATCCAGCTATGTACCCAGAGGTAACCACCATCCTAAACTCTATCACCATAAATTAGTTTCATTCTCTTCCTGAATTTCATATAAACAGAATTATACAGTAGGTACATTTTTGAGTTCCGTTTCTTTCACTCAGCATAATGTTTTTGTGATTTACACGTAGTTATATGTAGCAGCACTTTTTCTTTTTCTCTGCTATGTAGTCTATTGTCTGAATACAGTCCTATTGTCTGAATATATCAGAATTTTAAAATAAATTATACTATGGGTAGATGTTTGAAATGTTTTCAGTTTGGGCTATCATGAATAAATCTTACACATTCTTTTTTGTGTACATGCTCTTGTTCCTTTCCAAGGAGCAGAATTGCTAGAATGTAGAAGAGATGTATGTTTAATTTTATTAGTATGTACAAAGAGTTTTTCAGAGTGATTTACTATTTTACTTACACTCCTACCAGCAATGTATGAGAATTATTTTTCTTTACAATGTCTCCAGTACATATGTCTTTCTAATTTTAGTTTTTCTGATATTTCATTTTGGTTTTAACTTCCATTTCACTGAGCTATCACTGGATCATGATAAAAGAACAGAATGAGTATTGCAAGAAAAAAACCAATCCACTGGAATTTTGATTTCAGTTATTGAATTCTTAAGATCTAAAATCTCTACTTAGTTCTATTTTAGAATTTCTGTATTTTTCTTGAAGTGTCCCATCTCTTCACAAATTATATCCATCTTTTCCTTTAAATTAAACATATTGTTAATAATTGTATTAAAGTCCTTGCCTGCTAATTTCAATAACTTGCCTATCTGCAAGTCTGCTTCTATTGACTGTTTCTCTTAGTTCTGAGTCACATTTTCCTCCTTCTTCATATTTGTAGTGTATTTTGTTATATTCTGAGAATTGTGTATAAAGGAATATTGCAGACTGAATATATATGTTTTGTTTATTTCTCAGAGAGGGCAAGCCGTTTTCTGTGTCTCCCAGCTTGGTTGAGGGCTGCTCATTCAGATTCCTCCCAGGAGGACATGTTGAGCTGGAAGTAGGTTGAATATGTAAATAGATTCAGTTCACCTGTGATTAACTCAAGCCCCAATTTCCTGAGGTGCCACCTCTTTGATATATTCACTATTTGTGTAGGGACAGGATTGGCAGAAATTTTGGATATTTTAAATTCACCTTTAGATTCAACTCTAGATGTGTTGCTGAACCCAATTACCTTGATAATACACCCTGTGATTTCTTTCTGCTCAGCAGCCCCTTCTCTAATGTTGTCTTCTGAGCAAAACTAAAGGAAGATGGAGGAGAATTAATGACCAGTTGTTTGTCCTTATGTTTGACTCTCTTCCAGATGCAATCCATCCTCCCGGCCCATGCTCTTGTCAAAAGCCCAGATGATTTCACTTTCTGAATGCAAATTTCTCCAAAGTCCTTTGCATTCCCACCTGTATCCATACCAGGCACCTTTCTCCAAGTATAAAAGCTGATATGGCCCTGCTTGCCTATTAAAAGCTTGCTTTACTCTGGAATTTAGTCCAATACTACTTCCTTTAGTTACAACAATCCACAATATTTAGAAGTATGAAGATGAACTTTACTTCTGTACAAATCAATGATAAAGATCATGCACTACTATTTCTGCTAATGATAGAAAACTTAAATATGGTTTAGAAGTCAGTCACGTTGGGTAAATACCCAAGCCAATTTAGGTGCCCAGCCTCCTCCTTCTCATTCTCATCTTGCTGGTTATGGACCTAGTTTTCTAATGTGCCAGTTATCATCCTGGCACTGAGAGATAGTTATATCATCATACCACTCTGGTCTTGGTTCTGCTCCTATTAAGGAGAAGCATCTTACCTGATCCCTGTCATTCTAAGCTACCAGATAACGCTAATGACTTACAGATATGAGATCCTTGTAATTTGTATCTTTGCCCTCCTTACTCTCTCTTAGTCAAAGCTCTTTCCCTCTTGGGGCTCTAAGCTTATGCTTTCCTTCTATAAAGTATCAAGGACTCTAGGAATCTGTTCTCTGGACCATCTGCCTAGATCAGTCCGTCAGTCATTGCCTGAGTACTGTTTAGATGGACATGCCTCTAAGGCACAAGAACATTCTCAGACTACACAAAGTGAAGAACAAGTCTGTCCACCCAAGCCTATGTGGAAATTCCTTTCAACCTGACCCCGGGGATCTCAGCCCAATGGAGAGCAGAAGACATGATTTCATATTTGCATCTATGCTCTTTTCTATTTCTTTCATATATTTCTCTCCAAAATACCAACTCCTTCTCCTATAAGTCAACAAAAGTCTCCCCTTTCCACACTGGCAGAAAAGCTGTTCTCAAATTATAATCTGGAATCTTTTCCTGTTTTAAGGTTTATGTTACTAACCCATATTTAATTTGCTTTGGCTCTTGATATGAGTCAACCATTTGGAATTTAAGAAACTCTTTTCTCTAGCTCTAGAAATTAAGAGTTGTTGTTTTTAAGATTATTTCTGTTAAGAGCTTCAATTTTTTCCTACCTATATTTGCCATTCACATTAATCAATGATTAATACAAAGCTATTCTGCTCCCGGAAGAGTGTGATAGGTTAATAGTGCAAAGAAACATGAGAACACAGTTTATAAAACTTAAATATATTACCTCTATTGGTCAGGTTTCTGTCAGGAAACAGATGGCATACTCAAAATACAAGAATGAAGAAAATTTAAAGGAGTACATATTCTCTAGGTATGGGCGATGTTGAGGAATCCCACCTGAGATGATGAAATGAGGAAATTATCATCTCTAAGTAGAGTGAAGCGAATGGTTTTTAAAGAGAGAGCAGCTATGCTCTTTTATATAGTTGTAGGAAAGAAATGAGCATGTTTGTAAAGCACAAGTAATTTACTGTAGCTAGAAAGCAGTCTTAAACTGGATTTGTGAACTACTGGCACCATATTAAGACTTTAAAAGACTATGATAACATAGTAAATATTAAGGGATTTATTTCAAGACCCTCAAGTTCTCTAAATTTGATGTGCCTGAGAAAGTGCCTTTCTTTAAGTCTTCAAGGTGGATGGAGTTTTGAGGTATTAACGAGTTATGTTGGAATGTTCTAAGTTCCAGTGTATTGTGTAGTGGGGCAAAGGGCACCCCTCCACCCAAACCAGCACTCTCCAGGGCCTTTGGACCCACCCAAGGCCTACTGAAGGGGTGTGTACTGCGTATGCACGTGACTTGAGGTTCAGGGAAACCAGAGGTCTCGAAAAGTTCAAGGGTCGTGAGGGGCCGGATAATTGGAACTGGCTCATGGGGGACCCAAGGCGTCTACCTAATTTCAATCCCTATCCTACCGAATGTTGCCTATTCCCCATGAAGGCAGAGCTGGGGGAAGGGGATGGGGGGAACTCAAAAGTCTCGCCAGGGCGGGGTTGGGAGACGCTGGCTGAGCGATCTTTCAATAAGAGACACCTGGGAATCCTGGTTGCTGTGCTGGGCGTTGCTGGGGGAGGCCTGAGAGAGAGAGCAAATGCGCATGCGTGCCTTCTGCAGCTCCCTGGAGCAGAGGGAAAAGAGACGCAGCCGGGAGCCAGTCCAGGCCAGACCCTGTTCGGAGGGGGTCTCATTACTCTCCGGGGCTCTTGGGAGAAACCAGGTATCTGCCAGTGTCCGAGCTCGCACTTGCACAGAGACTCTCATTCATTCTGAAGCCTCATATTATCGGGAGGACTGAAACCTTGAGAGGTGAGACTGGCCCGTCTTAGAATGAGAGACACCTGGGAGTCCTGCCAGTTGACTTTTGGGGCTCTTCCTGCCCTCAAAGTAATGAGGAAAGGGCTTCCCTGGTGGCACAGTGGTTGAGAGTCCGCCTGCCGATTCAGGGGACTCGGGTTCGTGCCCCGGCCCGGGGAGATCCCACATGCCGCGGAGCCCGCGCGTCCGGAGCCTGCGCGTCTGGAGCCTGTACTCCGCAACAGGAGAGGCCACAACAGTGAGAGACCCGCGTACCGCAAAAAAAAAAAAAAAAAAGTAATGAAGAAAGAAGGGAGTTCATAGACTGTCTGTGGTGACTGACCAGAGTGTGAGTATGACTGATATTATTACACAGTAGAAGGGAGAAGTATATCTGAAACCCAGGTTCATGGAGTTTCAAAAAAACCAATAATAATAATAATAATAAAAACTACCAAGGCTCAGCCCCACAGGGAGAAAGGTTTGTTATCACTCACCCCTACCAGCTGAGGAAAACGGAAGTTATAAATACTAACTATGACTTCAAGACTAGTTGAAGAAACGACTGTAACAACCACCTATGGTATCTTTGTTTGCTTGCTTGTTTTTGTTGTTGTTAATTCTATATTTATGTATTTAAATCAATTTCCCAATTTTTTTCCTTTCCCGTACTATTTCATCCAAAGTGTGTTGGTAGTGGTTAAATTTATAATTTAACTTGAGTTTTCAGTATAATAGAGTAGCACTATGACTCAATTTAGGAGGAGAATAAAATCTAGATATGGAAATGGTTTGCTAATGGAATGAAGGATGTGTGGGTATTTAACAAAGTAGTGGACTTGATGGATGAGTTTTATTCAAGGTAAAATGTTAAATAAGAAAAAGTGCCCTTTTAAATGATGAAACATGCAGTCCAGAGTATATAACTTTTTTTGTGTGTGTGGTACGCAGGCCTCTCACTGCTGTGGCCTCTCCCGTTGCGGAGCACAGGCTCCAGACGCGCAGGCTCAGCCGCCATGGCTCACGGGCCCAGCCGCTCCGCGGCACGTGGGATCTTCCCAGACCGGGGCAGGAACCCATGTCCCCTGCATCTGCAGGCAGACTCTCAACCACTGCGCCACCAGGGAAGCCCCAGAGTATATAACTTTTAAACATCTTTATTCACCACCTGTCACACCACAGAAATACATAAAGCAAAAGTGCTAGTAGAAATTCACAGTAGTTGTAGGTGAATTTAAATAAACACTGTCAGTTCATGATTGATGAGGTAGACCAAAATATGTAAGAGTTCATGTAATATAATAAATCATATGGTTGACCTAATCAATGTGTCCCAAACACAGTACCCTGATAATACAGTATACTTTTTCCTTGTGTATTCCCATGGGACTCTTAAAACAACTGATTATATATTTCACCACCAAAAAAACCTCAGTAAATTCAAAAAGGTAGAAATCATGTAGATCATATTGATAACCTAAATATTCTCGTTTCATATTAATCTAACTCCCCTGTTTCTTTTAGTGAGCATTTTGCTGTTAAAATACTTAATAGAGGGCTTCCCTGGTGGCGCAGTGGTTGAGAGTCCACCTGCCGATGCAGGGAACGAGGGTTCGTGCCCCGGTCTGGGAAGATCCCACATGCCATGTAGTGGCTGGGCCCATGAGCCATGGCCCCTGAGCCTGCGCGTCTGGAGCCTGTGCTCCGCAACGGGAGAGGCCACAACAGTGAGAGGCCCACGTACCGAAAAAAAAAAAAAAACTTAATAGAGGACTTAGAGAAAAGTAATGGAAATGCTTATGAGGAAATTGCTTCTAGTTTCTGCAGTGGAAAGAGTAGAATCAAGTAGTTGCATATTTTCCCCCTAGGGAGTAAAAATAATGCATTCCTCCTCTTACTTAAAAGAAACAGAACCATTTACAAATCTTTCATCTTCTCTTAATAAACCTTCAGATCAACTCACAACTCAGGCTAGTATTAGCCAGCAGAACTTTCCCTGGGGAAAGATACTTGGAAAAATTATTACTTCATCTGATTTTGCTTTTAAATTATTCATTATAAACCAAGTCTCATATATCCTAGACTAAATTAAATAGTATTCAATTATAAAGATGGAGCATCCCAGCTACTGAGTAAGATGAATCACATAAAAGAAAAAGAGTCTACTTAGGTCCCCCAAATTTCAACATATTTAGAAAGTTATTGATCACTCTCAACATTCTGGATGAACTAACTGGACAGAGATGTCTCTCTGTATGTTTGGTTTTGCACAAAATGCATATCCTTTATTCCTCTAAGTATACGCTCTTACCTAGAAATGCATCTTTTTTCTATGGAACAACATGCATTTGTTTATCCATTTAATTCTTCATTCTTATATTGGGGTTCTGCATAATCTCATTACTCAGAGATGTGGCAATGTAATATACAAAACAGATGTGGTGTGAATGTGAATTGCTCTGCAAATCTGAGTGTAATGAGCAGCACAGGAAAAGTATCAAATGCCTTAGGAATTCAATCTTTCAGTATTTAATGAAGACCTACTAAGTGTCACGTACCATTCCAGGTACTGGAGATAAAACAATGGACAAAACAAAGTACCATGCCTACATTCCACTGGAGGAAACAGAAAACAAACAAAACAGGTAAATATGTCAGAGTTTATTATGTGCTGTGAAGTAAAGTAAAGCAAGGTAGGGAAGATAGTTCCAGAGTGAGCAGAGGTTGCTATTTTATACACCGTAGCCTGGGAAGGCCTCTGTAATAAGGTGACAATTGAGCAGAAATTTGAACTAGGTAAGAACAGACTGATATCTGAGAGAAGAGTTTCCTTGGCAAAGGGAATAGCAACTACTGTGTCTTAAGGTGGGACTGTACTTGAGGTTGGAGGAACAGCAAAGAGGCATATGTGGTTATAAAGCAGTAGTGGGAGTTGAAATTGTGAGAGATGAGACCTCAGAGGTAGTTAGGAGCCATGCCATAGAGGGCATTGCAAGATGTAATGACTTTGGCTTTAACTTAGTGAGATGGGAGCCTTGTGGAGATTGTAAGGAGAGAAGTGATGTGATCTGACTTAGGTTGTAAAAGACTTCACGAAAGCTCAAATATGGGAGAGGATGGACAGATACATCATATTTGCCTGAATGCTTTCACAATGTATAGAGACATCTACAGTGGACAATTAAAGTAGTGGCTTTAGTGGAACTAATGTGGGGTCAATAGCTTTTGGATGGAACTAATGAGGAAGAATGAAAAATGGGGGCAGCAAACAAAGTCCTGGTTCTAGGGCTAAAAATCAGACCTGTAGAATTGGAGCGTGTGGTTATTGTTGTATTATAGGCAGCTCTAGCATGCAATCCCCAGAGGGGGTAATCAGGAAGTTCTCCTTCCTAATTCTTCCAAGAAAGAGACAGTCACTCACCAACATGCTTGAGCAGATGCAAGACTGTTTCAGAAACAAAATTAGGTAGGACTTGGGGCTAGATGTTAGTGAGATGATCACCTGTGGCTGATGAGACCCAGGAAAATATTTGAGTCTTATCCTATTAAAGTTGTCAGCCAATGTCAGGCTTGGGACCTCTCTTCTCTGTAACTTTCTCCAACATCCCCACACCATATAAAACTTGTGGAATAATTTTGTTCCATATTTGCATTTTGACAACATTTCTACATATCTCTTTTATGGTATTCTACATATGTTGACACGTTGGATTACGGATATTTATTGGTATGTCAGTCTTCGCTAAATTTTGAGCAAGTTAGATACTTGGAACCATGTCTTATCTTTGTATCTCACTAGTGCAGCATTTGGCATGTAGTGTTTACTACTAAATAAATGGTTATGTATTTCTACTAACAAAGAAGCAAGTAAATATAATTTTTTCCTACTAGCTCTTATTTTTAAAAAATCACCCCTAAAACTAGTTATCGACCCTTAATTAGATTAAAAAAACTCCACATTGGCTGCTCATTGTTGTCATTATGGAGGGTTTGTAGGTTTTATTTCCCTCATAATTTTGAATGAGAGAACTAAGTTTTTCCACTAAGAATTAAGCTTTCAAGTGAAAAAAAAGAGCAAAATTGCTTTAAAGGGGCAAAAAGCCATCTTGGTCTGCATAATTTTAAAAGAATTTGCTTGAACATACACACGTGTGTGTAATTATATAGAATAGATAACAATTATAAAAATAAATGTGTAGCACATCAACTTAATAGTTATATTAAAATTTATATTGAGTACTTACTCCATGACAGAGTTATTCTAAGTGCTTTATATATTTTTTATTATTTAAACCTCTTAACAACACTGTTGTCAATTTTATGTGTCAATAAATTTGGAAATATAGAAGTAGGTGATTTTCTACCAAAATCAACATTAAAATATCCATTTTCTAGATTGATAAATAGGGTATGAGAATTTGGAAAGCTAGTGAAAAGTCTATTTCCCAACTTTTAATTAGACCCAGAGGGGTGAGTTTTACTCAATCTCTAAAGAACAGATAATCCTTGATTCAAGCAGTTCTGATAAAGAAAACAAGTGAAATATTGCCAACTCATTTTACGAGGCTGACCAAAATCAGGCGAGGATATAACACAAACTAAAAACTGTTCTTAAATTTCAGGTATGAAAATAATTGCAAATACCCTAAATTCAAGCAAGTAAAATCATTACCTATTAGGACAAGTAAGTTTTATTATAGAAATCCAAAGATGGCTCAGCATTCTGAAATTTGCTAATGTAATTGACTGTATTATCAATGTAAAATTAGATTTTTACATCATACATTATCAACATACAATTTGATTATATGGATAGATTAATAAAAACTGATAAAATACAATAACTCCTAATTTGATAAATGAATAAAACACTTAGCAATCTAAAAATAGAGGGAAACTGCATTTACAAATGGTGTTCTATCAGAAATCTACAACAAACATTGTAATTCGAGGAAATTAGAGTAAAACATTAGAAACATTCCTCTCAAATCTAGGTATAAGCAATGATTACTATTGTATGCCATCCTACTGCGTTGCAGCCCCTGTGGCTAGACAAGAGCAAATGATGAGGTAAAAATATTGGTAAGAAAATATTTCGCTGCTGAAAGTTTTTTGTTAGTATCTAATCCACATTTCCCCCAAAGGAAAAATATGAAAATATGGATATTAATACCAACCTTACACCATTTTAAAATATACTTGAAGATACTTTTTCCTATAAAGCATTTAGTAGAGTGTCTTACACAGAATAAGCACTTAATTACTTATCATCACCACCATCATTGTCAGCATTTACTCCCTGAGCCTGCAAGTTTAAAGACCCAACCAAAACCATGGTAATTTCTAATATATTTAACAGGGTTGATCTGCACCTAGGTAAAGGTAGAGGTTAAACCTATCCATTTTTAATAGGTGTAAACTCACAGGGACATGGAGAATGGGAGAGGAGACAATGTATCAAAATTTTGGAAGCTGGAAAGTACTTGAATAAGTCATAAAAATTTAAGCAGAATAGAAAATTCCCCAATGATTTGGGAATTCTTGGGCTAGGAACTTGCAGAAGAGGGTATGGGAGGGTGGGAATGAGGTAAAGAAACTTGGTTAACAGTCTTTTTAAGAAGCCAGATTTATAAATTCCCTGCTCCATACCACAGAGGAAAACATTTGCCCCCATCCCCTACACCTCTCCCCACTCCTCACCACAAGACTTTTTACTTGTGAGGGTAATTTACTTGGGAGATACCACCAGGCACCACTGAGGTTGGGGGTACTGTACTGCAAACAGGGGGATTAACTTGATGTGTGCATACCACATACAGAGACCATAAAACTTCTTGCCTTCTTCAGCTGGAATTCAGGTCTTTACCTTCTAGGCAGTTTAGAAGAATTTCCTCTGGGAAATCCAGAAGAAATTTAAAAAATACAGCAGAGGTTTTCTAAAATTAACCAGTTCAGTCAGATCACTTTGTTCAGTTGCATTCATGTCCTCAGAGCTCCCAATCTAATTTTAGACCACTCCACATAAATACCAGCAGATAACACCAAACATCTGAGGAAAGCCTCTAATCTGAAAGAGAGAGAAGGCAGAAAAAATAACCAGAAAAGGAGAGACTTGGAGGAAACAGAAAATACAAGGAGAAGAAAGCCACATAAAACAAAACCAAAGAAAGCTATAACAACAAAACCAAAATTCACAAAATGAAAGAAGAACAAGTTACCATGAAAAGGAACACTCAAAAATTAAAACAAGCTCCTGGAAATTTAAAACATCATAGAAGACCTAAAATAACTCCATAGAAGGATTGGAAGATAAAGATTGGGGGGTGGATTTTTAAAATAAAGGAAATGAGATGATTCTATAAACTTCCAGACAGGAAAAAAAAATGTTACAAAGCACTAAGAAATCAAATGACTTCAGAATTCTGAATCCTAAAAGGTAACAGAATGAAGCAGTATCCTCTATGAGGAAAAATTAATTTCATTCAAAAATTTCCATACTCAGCCAAGTTATCAACAAGTGGAAGCATATTCTTAAGATATTTTCATACACTTAAAGTCTCAAAAATTATCTCCCTCTCATTCTTAGGAAGCTGCTAAAAGAGGTGCTCAACAAAATAAGGGTGTAATCGGAGGACAAGGAAGGCATGAGATTGCAGGGGCCTCCACTCTAGAAACAAAGTGCATTTCCTGGAGGATGGGAAAGGGTAATTCCATGGTGATAGACTAGTGAGAAACTAGCTCAAGTTGAGGAAGGTCAGAAAACTCTGGGAAAGGTGCTTCCACGAATGTGAAATTAATAGATGACTTAAAATGCTTTGAGGATGAGTTGGTGATAAGTAAACCAAAAAGAAGAAAAATGAAAAAATAAAAAAATACATAAATTCAAGGCAAAATGAAAAGTTATACAGGATGGGAAAAGTAATTATACTAAAGGGCTCAGCTATTAATAGCATTTATATATTCTTAATATTCTAAATATAATGGAAGGATGGGAGGAAAAATTGTGTGTGTACAAGTGTATGTTTGCAAGAATGTGGTGGGTGTAGGGAGCAGTGACTTCCGTAGCAGAAAGTCAATAGATAATGCCTAAAACTGAAAATTCAAGAAATAACATTAACAACCATGTACCACGTTACATAGTTCAAAAGGTAAATAACAAAAGAAGTGACTAAAGTAGCTGAAAGTAGTTTCCTATTACAGCAAGAAATGGGAGTGGGGTGGGAGAGAGGACTGCTGTTTTTCACAGTAAACCTTTTGTTATTTTACCCTTTTTCAAAGTCCTTGCACGTATATCTTTTATAAAAGTAAATGATACATTTACATTTTAAAAAGAGGCCCTGGTCTTGAAGCTTCTCAGCTCACAGCCTGTTAGTGATTCCCTGGTGACACCTCCCTGATGAGTTTTTATCTTCATTTATTCATGTTTAGACCAGTGGTTGGTGTCACACTCATAACTCAAAGTTTATACATGAGCTGCAAACAAGTTTTTTATGGTTTGTACAATGTTGGTCCAAAGAGGGTTTTACAAGTTTGAATTGGTTGTCATAATCTAAAATTGGGAGTTTCACATAAAAACATGACTACCATTTTCTGCTGAAAATTCAGAGACTGGCAACAGCTTCCAGGGTGGCACATATTAGCTGAACACGAGTAGCCATGCCCATTGCACCTGGGTCACGTGCTCTCTAGTTCTTCACAGTCCCTCCCATTCCTACTGTTTATTTGACAGTGAAACAATCTGTCATTTGCCATTTATCACTGTACTTGTGCTCCTGCTTTCTTACCATGGAGTTCAGAGAAATATTTCTCTCTCAAAACTGGAAAATCAAAGTGAGAGGGCAATATATTGAGGGTACGTATTTCTTACTCCGATTAAAGAGGATGCTGCTTGTTCAGTGTGCAAACCAAAGGTATCTGTGTTAGAAAAACACAGAGTAAGACATTATTATGAAACGCAATTATTTTGGTCAGAATTATGATAAATATTTGAAAATATTCATAATTCAAAAAACCCTTAATGCCCAAGATATAAAAGACTTAAAATTTTTAGTTTTTTTTCTATGTGTGAAAAAAGTGAGTACTACTGTGGAATGCAGTTATGTCTTAAGTAAAATTATTCTCTAGGCATTTAAAGCCTCTGACAGATGAGAGTATCTATTGAATGCAGCAGAGATGGTGAATCTGAGACTACAGATAATAATTTCTAACTTAATTCTTACAGAAATACTACTTAGCATGTTGAAGAGTTAGCTAAGAATTTCCAGAACAACTGCATGAAAAAGTTAAATTGTTTGTGGCATTTTTCTACTGTGGGTGTTGAGAATAAAAATATAAATAACTCCACCTAGACAATAATATTTATTCTAACAGATTCTTGCATGATCAAAAAATTTTGGGCAAGTTGTCCATGACGAGCACAGCATTAGGAACTGATTTAATCTTTGTTTTGAAAAGCATCTTATAAATTTTAATGTAGACTGGTCAAAATTGTTAAGAGTGCCTACAGATGGTGCAGCTAAGGAATGGTTCTTCAAACACTGGATCTGTTATAGAACATAAATTCAAGGAGAAAACATTTTGCAGTGTTGAATGAACATAAGTGCATTGCATCATTCATTGGGATAGAATTGTGTTCAAAAGTTCAAAGTGAAAGCCTTCATATATCATATAGAATCCTATCAGCTGTAAGGAATAGAAAATTCCAACTCAAGTTGGCTTAAAAATATGAAAATTAATAATTTTATATGTAGAAAGTTCAGATAAAGGGAAGGTTTTAGATTTTATGGATTCAGTATCTTGATGTGTCATTAAAGATCATATGCTTCCTCCATGTCAGTTTTATATTCAGGCTTTAGCATGATGCCTGATTGATGAGGTGCTGGGCACATTTTTTTAAAACTTTAATATCCAGTGGAAGATGAGAGGTCTTTCCTAAAACCAATCACTGGAAAGAAGAATTATATTAAGACCAGTAAAGCCTGCCCTGGAAGCTGGAAGTTGGGTCACTTTCCCCTGAAATACATGAACAGTTAGAAGAGGTTGATTTTCTAGAAAAAATAATCAGGATTCTATTGGGATAAAAGAAAAGGTATAGAGATATTTGGTAAGAACAGATACTGTTATCTTAGTTGTGTTCTCCTGGCTTAAACTGGAGACAGTTCAGTCTTGATTGATGAACTGCAAACACAATGTGGTGGTTGGCTCTGTTAAACTGAGGTTAGGTGGTTTTCTTATGAAGTGGTGCTGAATCATTTTATGGAAATTTTAAAGCAGTGAAAATCAGCTAACCAGTGAAGACTAGATCAAACATTTTTGGATGAACATTTTAACCGATTGAAATCCTTTGACTGTTTCTCTGCAAGGTCTTCAAAAGAATTCATACCAGTATACCAAGGTATGCTTTAATTTGCTCTTTTCTAGGGAAATTATGACTCTGGGAACTTCATTAGGCAGGGCAAAAACTGGTCTGCTCTCCTGAGCAGAAGTTGGTTTTCAAAATGAGAGTAATGGCCCGAGTTGCATTCTAAAATTTTAGGGGGTTACAAACCAATTAAAAAAAATTCTTTGATTTCAAACTTTATGAAAATAAACTATTATTTTCCAGTTTACTTTTCTCTCCTAAGTTTGAAAGTGTGAATGAAAAAGTGCTAATGGATGTTATGGAATTATAAGACCACATAGTACTAAAACTAAATAGAATAATATTAGAAACCAAAATTCTGTAAATATCCTAGGAGTTGGTTACCTAAAAATACAAATCATGCTGCAAGATTTTATCCATGTTCATGAGTAATTATATTTGTGTACCATTCTTTCCAACTAGGAAACTGCTTAAAAATAAGAACTGCTCCAAAAGATCAAAACTAAAATAATACCTGATTTTTATATTATGGTACCACAGAAGTATGTCAGGTTTCAGATTACAAATCAAAGCAGTAACATGTCATTAAAGAAAAGTTTTAAGAGTTAAATATTACTATAATTAAAACTGTAATGTCCAGTATTATTCATGTTTTATTTTGCTGAAGGCTTACACTGAGATTATATTTCTCTAGTAGTTGGATTTTTTTTAACACATGTTCTGCTTTTTGTTTTTCAATTACTGCCCATAGATATTTAATTTGCTATCTGTTTTAGGTCTGAATGAGTTATTTTGTCTTAAAACTCGTTGAAAATTGTATGTAGGACTGGGAAAAGGTTCTGCCTTGACCCTATGAAGATTGCCTTCTTAATCCCAGGGCTGTGTTGAGGTTGTTTCTTTAGTGATTTATAGTTATATTTTCTGATGGTGCTATCTTCATTTAGCTCTAGATCTTATTGGATGTAATGGTGAGTTTTGTGTCAGTTTTATTTGTCTGGCCATGGAGTGTTCAGGTACTTGGTCAAACATTGTTCTGGATGTGTCTGTAAGCGTGTTTTCTGGATGAAATTAACATTTGAATTGGTAGACTGAGTAAAACAGATTGCTGTCTCTAAAGTGGGTGTGCCTCGTTCAGTCTGTTGAAGGCCTGAATAGAACAGAAAGGCTGAGTAAGAGAGTATTTTCTCCTATCTGACTGCCTTGACCAGGGACATTGGTTTTTTTCCTGCTTTCAGTCTTGAGCTGAAACATCTTCTTCCTAGGTCTTGAGCCTGCTGGCTTTCAGGCTGGACTGTACTGTTGGTTCTCCTGGTTCTCAGGTCTTCAGACTTGGACGTGAACTAAACTATCGACTCTCTTGGGTCTCCAGCTTGCCAAATGCAGATCTTGGGACTTGTCAGCCTCCTTAATCGCATGAGCCAATACCTTCTAATAAATTTCTCTCTTTCTATGAAAAAATATATGTTTCTCTATATAGATAGATATCTAGGTAGATATGGAGAGAGTGAGAGAGGTATATATATAAAGAGGTTTATTAGAAGGAATTGGCTCCTGTAGTTACAGAGGCTACAAGTCCCAAGATCTGCATTCGGCAAGCTGGAGACCCAAGAGAGTCGATAGTTTAGTTCACGTCCAAGTCTGAAGGCCTGAGAATCAAGAGAGCTAATGATATAGTCCACCATGAAAGCCAGCAGACTCAAGACCCAGGAAGAGCCAACGTTTCAGTTTGAAGATAGATACATAGATAAATAAAGATAAATAAATATTCTATTGATTCTGTTTCTCTGGGGAACCCTAACTAATACACTGGAAACCATTTTTTCTTGTCCTCTTGCTTCCAGCAAAAATTACATTAGGCAAGGGCTGGTTTCATGCTTCTTCTCTTGACTTTAGCTGGACCCAACATTTCTGTATAGTCTATTAGAGCATTACTTCTCAAGCTTGGGACCTTGTTAAGACGCAGTTCTAGTATAAGAAGTCTGGAGTAAGGCATTAATTTCTGCGTTTCTAGGAAGCTTTCAGCTGATACCAATGCTGCTGATCCCAGAACCATTGTTCGAATAGTAAAGTGTTTGAGGATTGCATTCTTATAAACATTTGACTCACCCCTAAACTTTGACAATATATTAAGGCTCACTGTCTGTAGCCTTTGTCTACAGATTTGCATCTTGACATTTCAACACAAAAGTTACCTTAAATGAGACCATATCTCTCAGAACCATCTATTGCCACCTAATGACAGCTTAGAGAAACAGTGAGGGTGAGGTCTTATTAGAAAATCATACTATACTTATAGAATAACTGTCATATCTTTAAAGAAAATTATCAAAACTGATTTCCCACCAACACTGTGACTTCTCCAATAGAATTAAGTTAGATATTAGAAAATTTTCACTAGTTCCCCTCACTTTACACTCATCCTTTACTATATTTGGAGTAATGAAGTAAACAGAGCTTTCAGAGTTAGATATAACAGGGAAATAACTTCTTTGGACTTCAGTTTATTATCTGTCAAGTGAAACATACTCCTTAGTACCATTCAAAACCTCTCTTATTTGGAGCCCTTACTAAAAATATAAATCTGCATAACAGAGGCAGTAGATTGTAGACAACTTTGATGTTTTCATTTCTTCATTTGGTATTGCCAAATTCATGGAAGCAAGGAAGTGTCTAAGACCAAGTCTGACTCAGAAGGAGTCTTAAGGCTGACTTTTTTTTTTTTTACTACAGAATAGTTCTTTATTTCTCCTTTTGCTTATTACTTCATCCTCTCAAACTACACTATAACCACCTATTTCCATATGAAGGAAACATAGAGGATGAAGTAAGGTAGAGGAAACCTTATCAGAAGATTGTTGCTATTTATACTTTGTTCTGGGAACTGCTATCTTTTTTTTTTTAATGTGGGCCTGCCTTGATTCGTCCCACTTTTTTTTTTTTTTTTTTTTTTTTTTTGCGGTACGCGGGCCTCTCACTGTTGTGGCCTCTCCCGTTGCGGAGCACAGGCTCCGGACGTGCAGGCTCAGCAGCCATGCTCACGGGCCTAGCCGCGTCGCGGCATGTGGCACCCTCCCGGACCGGGGCACGAACCCGTGTCCCCTGCATTGGCAGGCAGACTCTCAACCACTGTGCCACCAGGGAAGCCCTGGGAACTGCTATCTTAATCTGACTGAGATCACAGCACTTTATAATTGTCATTATCTGCCTATGAACTCTGAAGAAATCTGGCTTGTCGTAGTGCCCTGAGTCAAACCATAAAATCTATTTCAATATTACTCCTTAGCATAATTAATATTATTTAACTCATTGGTGGTCTTTCTTGAAGTTTAATAATATAAGATTTTAATTTTTGAGAAAAAGAAATTAAGAAAACAGACACAGAGGGAAGAGATATGGGGACATATTTATATGTATAACTGATTCACTTTGTTATAAGGCAGAAACTAACACACCATTGTAAAGCAATTATACTCCAGTAAAGATGTTAAAAAAAAAAACAGACATATCTATACAATGACACACTGTGGTTTTTTCCTCTAGCTACCAAATCCTAATTTATATATATATAAAATTTGTGCTATAAAGATGCACTACTGCCTTTGCCTGGGTCGTCATTTTTTAAAAAAAATTTTTTATTGGAGTATAGTTGATTTACAGTATTGTGTTTCAGGTGTACAGCAAAGTGAATCTGTTATACATATACATATATCCATTCTTTTTTAGATTCTTTTCCCATGTAGGCCGTTACAGAGTACCGAGTAGAGTTCCCTGTGCTATACAGTAGGTCCTTTTAGTTATCTATTTTATATATAGTAGTGTGTATGTATCAATCCCAATCTTCCAATTTATCCCTCACCCCCACCCCTGTGCCTGGGTCTTCTAAAGTAGAACTGGAGACAAGAATTAGGTTGGCAATAATTTGGGAGGAATGTACAAGCCTTAGGCATTGGGAGTGAGGGAAAATGGAAATGAGGCAAGGCAGATAATGTGATACATACAGCAAATCACTAGGCAGACTTGTTTACTTGGCCAAGTACAGAGCTTGCAAGGAAGGAATATAGAAGGCATTGAATTTGGAGTAATCTATAGGAGAGAGAGAGAAAAAAAAAGGGTTTTTATCTGGCTAGTTCCTTCCTGTTTCCCATTTCCTAGTGGTCACTATTTATACCATGGGGACTAAGGATTCTGGATTGCATCATCTGGCCTTTCAGCAACCACTCAAATAATGAAGTCACATAATCTGCAGTGGTGTTTAATCCAAGTTTGAAAATAGCAGGATTACCCGGTGCAGGTGGGACACTGACTGAGAGAGAAAAAAAAAGAGGCAGTTGCAGGAAACCTACTGAGAACTCCATGTTAGAATATCCAGGTATTACAGACTCTGTTTTGCACAGTAATGTGTGTAGCAGTTTAGTAACTTATCTAGAGTTTTAGTTAAAATCAGACTTTTTAATAATAAATCTTAAAGTCATTTTTTTATCCATCTTTTAGGAAATATTTCTATTGGCACAAGTGCTGTGACAGCGTGTCTACAGGATTTCTGGGGTAATTTTACTTAAAATGTGGGTCTGCAGAGAAGCGTGAAAATACACTTTTGGTTAGCACTATATGGCAAATAAAAATAATTTTAAATACTTTAAATGAGAATGCTGAAAGTTCTTTTGGAAATGGAACTAGTTGTTTTCTGGGTAAATATTTTGCAAAAGTTTTGCACCTCAGTGTAGGTAGTGAAGAATGCAGGTGCTGACCTTGAGGTTTTCTTTGATGAGTAAATGACCAAACTGAGTGACAGAAAGGACCACGCTAATAATGCCTTCAATCTATCTGAAGCCTATCTCTAAGACATCTAAGTATAATTTTTGTATACTCTATGAGTTCTTAATGAGCTGGTCTCACAATTTTACAAGCACATTTGTTTGTGATTTCAGAGAAAAGTTAAGATTTCAGTGTTAGATTTTCATTGTGCTTCTGTAATATTTCAGACTTTGATTACAGTCCACAAGAGATCTCTGAGAAATAGAATAAATGATGTAGTGAGATAGACAGCAAGCATCTATCATCTGATTATAGAAAGGAGCACTGTTTTCAAGAACAAATCAGAACCTATGGAAAAAGCTATGAAATAGAGACATGAACTTCTATAAAATATTTGGAATTAGATGTGCTGATGGTACTGTCATATATACCAGCTAGAAGAATATTTCTGCCAATTTTGGAATTTGCTTAAAAATGAATAGTTCTAACTTTAGGGGAAAAACTCAACTATTTGAATTTAGTGTTCATCCTGGGTAGAAAAAATATATGAGCTTTATTCTACCAGGGTGTTTTAAAAATTAATCACATGATATTTTGCTTCTGCCAGAATGGCAGACTTGGTTGTCTGTGAGGAAATTCTCACAACAGAACAATATACTTTTAAGGAAGAGGAAAATCTGAAATGTGAAGGAACTGGTGAGAAATGAAATGAAAAATGTACGTAAACCTAAACAAATATTGTATATATAGAGAGACAAGAGAACGAAAATACAGAACAGCAATAGCATGTTCGTTAGGCAGGGCATGATTATATTTACAGTGTTTTAAGAGTTGTGTATTATTCTGGAGAGGGCTTGATAAACTGTTAAATATTAGAATTTGGGGGGTAAAGTTCAAAGATAAAACCTAAAAGAAATGTAGGATACACACTGTTAAAACAGTAAGAAGAAAAAACAAAAGCAGTAGTATAGAAAAATAGGACAAACAGAAAACATTAAGATAGTAACAAGTAAATTTGAATAGATTAACAACCACAGTAAAAATGAATTAATTATATGTAAATGTGAAAAAAAGGAAGAGTAGAAATTAATTAGAGTTTAGACATGTAATTTGGAAAAACACCATTTACAATAGGCATGTGAAAAAAGAATAACTTACAGTGTTGCTCACCCCACAGTTCTATTAGGGTTAAGTTGTAATCCACCGCAGTCACTGACCGATGGCACCCTGAGAAGAAACTAAGACATTAACAGGATGGGCACTCTGTGCTTTGGACAAGCAGGCCCTTGGTTATATGTGTATTTCAGGAAGAATTTTAATGAACCCAGATTCTTGCATCTTTCAATACACAACAAAAGCATGAAAATCATTAACTTGAGATATCTGTTCTTTGTAAATAGCAGTAATCTTTTACCAAGATGTATGCTTGACTGCACATCTATTTCCTAGCTAAAACTCATATATAAACTGGCTTCTCCTCTACTTCTTTGGAGCAGTTTCCTTAGAGCTAACTGAGCTGCTCTCTCCCAAGATATAGTCCTCAGCAAGACCCCGAATACAACTTAAACTCACAACTCTCATGTTGTGTGTTTTTCTTTCAGTTGACAGGGATAATAATAATAAAACAAAGCCATTAGTACCCAGATGTGTAAGAAACATTATTTTGAAAGATATTAAAGAAGCTCTAAGTAAATAGATATGTGTTCTATCTATATTTATGGAAAGAAAAACACAAAATCGTAAATAATTAAATTCTCCCAAATTTTTAAATTCATGGCAATTCTATCAGAATTCCAGCAGGTTTTATATGGAACTTAAAAATCTCTTCTACAATTTATATGGACATACAAAACCCAAAGATTGGCAAAGACCTCCTGCGGGAAGAGAATAATGTGAGAACTTGCCCTATGAGTTATCACAACACAAATTATAATAATTAAGATGATATATATTGGTTCAGGCTGGGATGACATATTAAATGTTTTAACAGTTCGTGTGATGCTGATACTAAACAATCAGACTTCTGACCAATCAGAATAAAGATCTAACAAATTAGAACAAATAAGAGTAGATATGTTGTGCTGGTGTGTATTGGCTGAATATCAGTCATGCCTGTGATCCAAAAAGAATATGATATGACTTCCTGTGTCAAAGGAAACTTTTAGTGGGGGCAGTCAGTGCAGAGCTCACGTAGAAAAGAGCTGGAAGATCAGATGGCTTCTCACAGGAAAAACATGCTATAAATATTGACAACGACTGTCCCTAGAAACTTTCCCAGACTTCTGATCTGATCCTTTCTAATCCATAATGATTTACTAAGATATTCTTTCTTAATTTAAACTTAAGCATTTAGTTATATTCTTTTACTTGTCCTGCAACAGTTCTAAGAATGACCTTTATTTAGACTTCGCAGCCTGAAGAACCATGTAATTTTTGGCAAATGCTACCTATTTTATTTAAACAGGTAGAAACTGATACATTTTTCTAAAAGCAAGCAATGCTCCTATCCTTATTTTTGCATGGTATGCAGATGTTCTTGCCAGTTATTGTCTTGTCTAAGGAAATAGTGATTGATATATTAGGAAATAGCTTTGACAGTAGCCTAGAGTGGAGCATGTGAAATTGAATTGCCTCTGTAATTTTCTTTTCTTTTTTTTTTTTTGCTGTACGCGGGCCTCTCACTGCTGTGGCCTCTCCCGTTGCGGAGCACAGGCTCCGGACACACAGGCTCCGCGGCCATGGCTCGCGGGCCCAGCCGCTCCGCGGCATGTGGGATCTTCCGGGATAGGGGCACGAACCCGTGTCCCCTGCATCGGCAGGCGGACTCTCAACCACTGCGCCACCAGGGAAGCCCTGTAATTTTCTTTTCTTATTCCTTTATTATGTGGTTTCCAGGAGATGGTGAGGATAGAAACACTACCAATTTCCACTACTCAATGATTAATGAAATTTAAAGTCAGTTATAAAGAGTCTGAATTAAAGTATCTCCAAGGTTTAGGTTAATGTAAAATGACCAAACATTTTGAGCCTTAATATAAAACTAAAATAAATGATGTAAATATTTTTATTTCATTTTAACTCCACACACCCCTCACACAAGCATAATGTAAAACCATGTTTCTATTTCACAAGAAAGCAGTAAACATAGTATCAAATCTAGTATATTCTGATTTGATGTACAAAATTATAAACAGAAACAAAAAATCAATTAGCCAAGCTAAAACTACTTTTCCAAGAATTCCCTTCCACCTATAGTTTTGAATGAGGGTTGGCCATAGGAGATATAGTGAGATTTAGAGGGCAGAAATGGATCAGCTGCCATTAACTCCTACAGTCATTGTAGGGTACCAGGTGCCACATGTAGCTAGCACATGTCGCTATTGGTCTGCTGGCCCATCTTGTTGGGATGAGGCAGCAACCAGTGAAGCTGATAACCTTGACCACTAAATGTGGCCAAACTTCCTTTGCTAGTAGACATATTCCTTCCTTCCTATGAGAGGAGGTTAGGGTCCCTTTACCTCCTTCCCTGGTAAAGACTTAACTCCAACACTTCTGATTCTTTTTAGAGCTATAACCCAGGTACAAGTCCCAAAGGGCCCCAAAGGATAAGGTAAAAAGCATAACCTGTGAGGAGTCTCAAACCACACCAAAAATACCAAGATTATGCTAATTTATATTGATACAAATCTAAGGGACATATATGGGAGTGGATACCAAGGAACAGTGCATCAGGGTAGAAGAACTGTAAAGTTGGACTTGGCTGAATTTGTTAATATGGATGCACTAAGCAGAAATTCTAGATTCATTGTGTTAACCTGGGCAGCTTGGAGTAGCTCTCACAATTTCCTTGCTTGGTTGACTGAAACTTGGATCCAAAGTTGGCCCACACTGAAAAAAAAGTTGAATTGCCAAACCTTTTGTAAAACATACAGGCAGGTATCTAAAGGCGTAAGGATATCAGAATTCTAAAGTGGATTTTTCATAAAAATCATGTACCCAACTCCTAACTGTTTCTTCCAGAAGGGTCCAGAGAACAGTCCCTTCATCAGGGTTGTGAGAAATAAGCATCAGCATCCTTGAAGGTCTCTGTTGTAGCTATTGTTGATAGGTGATAAATGACAGCAGAAACTGCTGTCATCAAACTCAAGGCATGATTTCAGTAGAGATGATAGGACCCCGGAGCACTGGAAGTCAAGTGGTGGCACGAAAATGCCAGAAACAAGTTGGACGTGGTTACTGTTAGCAGGCAGTAGAGAAGGAGTAAGTAGACTGGTTTGATCCTCAGAGATTGCTGGTACTGGCTAATTGATTTGACTGTTCCAGAACTGAAATATGTGAAGCAACCAATGAAGTATTACTTGATTTGAACAACCAGACAGTTTCTAGTTTGGTAAGCAAAAGTCTGAATTTAACCCCTTCAACCAATCCCCAAACTTAGGCCAATTCAACTACACTGAGACCTTTGAAGAAAAGAGAGGCTGGCTTTCCTTGAAGAAGGACCGTGCTGTATTGCCAAGAATATGCACTGTTAGCATTTACACTGATAAAATGAAGACAGGATGTGACTCTGCCCTTGCACAACTTAGTCTTACACTAATCCCTGTTGGATACTATCTTTATATAAAATTTTGATATTTTATTCATCAGAGAGTTTTGCACTAATTTGATTTTTAAAATAGTTCATTAAAATATCATTTATCTTGATTATTAAGCTTTTGGGCACTTCATAAAATTTTGTACCAGGGATTAGTGCCTCACTCAGTTCTCAGCCTTCTATCCAGCTCTTTCCAGATATCTTCCAGCTTCCCTGATTCTGGGAAAGACACATGGGCAGATCTGTAATGAAGCGTGCCCGTTTCTCCTGAAGATCTCCCGCGTGGTTGAGTTGGAAGTGGTGAGAGATAGAAAAGGGTTAAATTTTGACCCTGTGATTTCAGTTTGTTAGTACGGGTTGCAGGTTCTATTTATCCTCACTCTCCTCTGCTTCATGTCGTGCTTTTCAGCCCTACTTCTGGTCCTGCTGACTGACAGTAAATTCAGGCCGGCCACCAGACATAGAAACAACAGCTTTTTGTAGATTTCTTCATCAGATGCCACAGTTGTGTAAGACCTAATCTCTGTAGTAAACCCTTTATTCCGTATCGCTCATAGCAGTTCTCCTCCTCTGCTTCAACCCTAACTAATGTACCCTCGGAGTGCCTAGGTGCTTTTTCTTTAGAATTTTTTTTTCCCCCTTAAAGATTCCTCAGTACTCCCTGAGCCAGAATTTTTTGGTTCCACTCTGATACCTTGCCAGAAATGTACAGACGCGTTTGAACTTCAGCAGCATATATTGCTTGAGTTCTTTGCCAGAAGAATTTTTAGCTCCCATTTACATAAGCATCTGGCAGATTCTCTCTGACTGTTCAGCAGATGTGACCAGACATGTCTGGCTTTCTCTTTCTCAAACTGTAACCTAACCCCAGACTACCTAATATTTTACAACTCTTTGAAATGCAACCCCAATTAATAAATAACCTAGGATATGTCCTCCAAAGCTACTCAGATAAGTACATATTCTCTCTTATGTATGGCCCCACCAAGGAGTTGAAAGTTGGTTGTTTTTTTTTTTTTTTTTTTTTTTTTTTGCGGTACGCGGGCCTCTCACTGTTGTGGCCTCTCCTGTTGTGGAGCACAGGCTCAGCGGCCATGGCTCACGGGCCCAGCCGCTCCACGGCATGTGGGATCCTCCCGGACCGGGACACGAACCTGTGTCCCCTGCATCGGCAGGTGAACTCTCAACCACTGCCCCACCAGGGAAGCCCTGAAAGTTGGTATTTAATGTTTGCTTATAATCATACTTCTCACCAAGCATCCTTTTTTTTCTAGGTGGAAGATCTATTCCTCAAATATGATTTTCTAGACTTACCATCTATATTAACTTCCTAGGATTGCATAACAAAGTGCTGCAAACTGGGTGGCTTAAAACAAGAGAAATTTATTGTCTCAGAGTTCTAGAGGCTACAAATCCAAAATCAAGGTGTTGGCAGGGCCATCCTCCCTCTGAAACCTTACAGGAATCCTTCCTTGCCTCTCGGTAGCTCCTGGTGGCTTGCCAGAAATCATTGGTGTTCTTTGACTTATAGCTCCGTAGCTCCAATCTCTGCCTTCATCATCACATGGCCTTCTCTCTGTGTGTGTGTGTGTGTGCACGCATGTGTGTGTACCTAATACCATCATTGCCAGCATCCTTAAAATGTGGTGCTAAATATCAAACAAAATACTCTGAATAAGTTTTGGTCAGAGCAGAAAATAGTGGAATTATTACTCTATTCTGCCATTCCCTTCATTATTTCATTAATCCTACAAATATTCATTGAGTTTCTATTCCATGTCTCACATTTTGCTCGTGCTGAGGATATACCAGAGTGGTAAAGAGACAAAGCTCCTATCTTCGTGGAGTGTATGTTCTAATTAGGGATGGTAGACAATCGGCACATAGACTTATGCTAGAATTCCAGCATCTCTAAGTGCTATGAGCAGGGTAATTGAAAAGAAGGGATGGGGGTGTTATTTGAGAAAGGAATGTCTTTGAGAAAGCAAGTAAAAAGGCTCTCAGGTGGGAGTGTGGTGTCTATGGGGAATTGAAGGTGCAGCAGGGAGGCCAGGGTGGCTGTGGCTGGAGGACATGAAGGAGTGACATGAAAGGAGGACAGAAAGGTAATCACAGCCTAGGAGGCAGGATTGTGGACTTTTATCCTAGATGCGAATTTAGTTGAAGGCTTTTCAGCATCTGAGTCACATGATATAAGGTACTTTAAGGGGTGATTCCAGCTGCTGTATTGGGAGTAGGCTGTTATAGAACAGTGGAGAAAGCTGACATCTACTTTGGAGCCATTTATAGTAGTGCAGGTGAGAGATAATGGTAACATGGACTAATGTGATAGCCATAGTGGCGATAAAGAGGTCAGATTTGGGATGTGTTTTGAAGACATAGGCCTTCAGGATTTGCTGATGGATTCAAGAGTAAGTGAGGGAAAAAGATGAGTATTAAATAAACCTCTAGTACTTAGAGGTTTCGAAGAAAAAGAGGACTCTTTGGAGGATATTGAGAAGGAGTGGCCTATGAAGCAAAATGAAACCAAGAATGAGGTCCAAAAGGCAAATAAAAAAGGTGTATTTAAAAGGAGGATGTGGTCAAATGGATAAATGCTACTGTTAGGTCAAGTAACATAAGGACAGAGAATTGACCATTGGAGGTCATTGGTGAGGTGGCAACAGTCTCTGTGGAATTTCAAGAGAAAATGTGAGCTGAGGTAAAATTGTGAATGAAGACAACCCTTATTACAATCACTATTGCAAGCCAAATTATTACTGAAACACATACCCACCAGTTTCATTTCCACAAGTTAACTCCTTTCAAATTATCTCACCAGCTGTTTTTGAAGCTTTCCAGATGGCTAATGGGCACATACCCAGGAGCAATTTCCTAAATGGTGTCCACTCAACTTCCTTATCTGTTCTTTGCTGACTAGTTATAAATATTAGTTTTCATAAAAACTAGCTAAAACACAATATGTTCTAAAAATATTTTACACAAGTTTTCATAAAAACTAGAAAATTAGATTCAGTTCAGTTTGTGTTTCCCCCCTTTTTTTGCCAAGATTACTTCATAGGTAGTGCTGTGTACTTTCTTCAGGAGGTATATGTTATCTTGTTATTTCTTTCTTCCTAATTGCAGCAGAAAAATGTTATATTTGAGTTGTCATTGTATTTTATTTCCACGATTTGGAGGTATCCAACAGTTTTATTTTAATGCCTAACTTTATTTTATTTTATAATTTTTTAAATTGAGGTATAGTTTATGTATAGTATTTTATTCAGGTGCACAACATAGTGATTCACAGTTTTTAAAGGTTATATTCCATTTATAGTTATTATAAAATATTGGCTATATTCTCTGTGTTGTATTGTAAATCCTTGTAACATTTAATTTATATACTACCTTGTATCTCTTAATCCCCTACCCCTTCTCTGCCCCTCTTCCTTTCCCTCTCCCCACTGGTACCACTAGTTTATTACTCTCTATATCTAACTCTGTTTCTTTTTTGTTATATTCCCTAGTTTGTTGTATTTTTTAGATTGCACATATAAGTGATATTATACAGTGTTTGTCTTTGTCTGTCTGACTTTTTTCACTTAGCATAATACCCTCCAAGTCCATCCATGTTGTTGCAAGTGGCAAAATTTCACTCTTTTTATGGCTGAGTAGTATTCCATTATGGCTGAGTAGTATTGCATTGGGTACACCACAGCTTCTTTATCCATTCATCTGTGGATGGACACTTAGGTTGCTCCCATATCTTGGCAAATATAAATAATGCTGCTATGAACATTGGGGTGCATGTATCTTTTTGAATTAGTGGGGTTTTTTTCAGGATATATACCCAGGAGTAGAATTGCTGGGCCATATGGTAGTTCTATTTTACTTTTTTGAGAAACCTCGGTACTGTTTTCCACAGTAGCTGTACAAATTTAAATTCCCACCAACGGTGTACGAGGGTTCCCCTTTCTCCATATCCTTGCCAACATTTGTTGTGTTCTTTTTGATGATAGCTATTATTACAGGTGTGAGGTGATACCTCATTGTTTTTACTTGCATTTCTCTGATGATTAGCTATGTTGAGCACCTTTTCATGAACCTGTTGGCCATCTGTATGTCTTCTTTAGAAAAATGTCTCTTCAGGTCTTTTGCCCATTTTTTAAAGTGAGGTTTGTTTTTTAGATGTTGAGTTTTATGAGCTGATTATATATTTTTGGATATTAACCCCTTATTGGTCATATCATTTGCAAATATTTTCTTTCTTTCAGTAGGTTGTCTTTTCATTTCATCATCGGTTTCCTTTGCTGTGCAAAAGATTTTAAGTCTAATTAGGTCCCATTTGTTTATTTTTGATTTTGTTTCCTTTGCTTTAGGAGACAGATCCAAAAAATATTGCTATGATTTATGTCAAAGAGTGTTCTGGCTATATTTACTTCTGGGAGTTTTATGGTTTCAGGTCTCACATTTAGGTCTTTAATCCATTTTGAGTTTATTTTTGTATATGGTGTTAGAGAATGTCCTAATTTCATTCTTTTACATGTAGCTGTTCAGTTTTCCAAGCACCACTTATCGAAGAGACTGGCTTTTCTCTGTTGTATATTCTTGCATCCTTTGTCATAGATTAATTGACCATAAGTGCATGGGTTTATTTCTGGACTCTCTATTCTGTTTTACTGATCTATGTGTCTGTTTTATGTGCCAATACCATACTGGTTTTTTGGGGGTTTTTTTGCAGTATGCGGGCCTCTCACTGCTGTGGCCTCTCCCGTTGCAGAGCACAGGCTCCAGACGCACAGGCTCAGCGGCCATGGCTCACGGGCCCAGCCGCTCTGCGGCATGTGGGATCCTCCCGGACCGGGGCATGAACCCGTGTCCCCTGCATCAGCAGGCGGACTCTCAACCACTGCGCCACAAGGGAAGCCCTACCATACTGTTTTGATTACTGTAGTTCTGAAGTCAGGGAGTGTGATACCTCCAGCTCCGTTCTTCTTTCTCAAATTTGTTTTGGCTATTTGGGGGCTTTTGTGTTTCCATACAAATTTTAAAATTATTTGTTCTAGTTCTGTGAAAAATACTCATGCTATTTTGATAGGGATTGCATTGAATCTGTAGATTGCCTTGGGTAGTGTGGTCATTTTATCAATATTCATTCTTACAATTGGTGAACATGGTATATCTTTCCATCTGTTTGTGTCGTCTTCAATTTCTTTCATTAGTGTCTTAAAGTTTTCTGAGTACAGATCTTTTACCTCCTTAGGGTAGGTTTATTCCTAGGTATTTTATTCTTTTTGATTCAGTTGTAAATGAGACTGTTTCCTTAATTTCTCTTTCTGATAGTTCATTGTTAGTGTATAGAAATGCAGCAGATTTATGTATGTTAATTTGTATCCTGCAACTTTACCAAATTCATTGATGAGCTGTAGTATTTTTTTGGTGGCATCTTAAGGATTTTCTATGTAGAGTATCATGTTATTTTAATGCATGCAGACTACGTTTTCTTAGTTCTGTTTTGTCACTATAGTCCATTGAAACTTTGTGTACATCAATAAGCCACATTTCTCTATTTTGTCCAGAAGACTTGGGAGAAATTTTTACAAATGCTTTGATAAATCAAGATGAAGTATTTCAAAATTTTTTCTCTGATTTAGACATTCTAGCCACAGTTAATCTGTGCTGGTGTTCGGTAATCAGTGCATCCTTTTCAGAAAGATTTAGAACTATTCTATTTGATATTCATTTTTAGAGTTTTAGTCAGGATCAACAATTAACACATTGGTGTAAAGCTTCATGAAGCCACTTTTCACCCCAATTTAGAAACTTTTCACCAGTTTTCTCAAACTTCCTTTATCTTTATAAAAATTCATAAAGTAGCTAATGATTTGTAATTCCATATGCAAATCTTTCCACGACTCTCAACTATGATTTTGTGGGGAAGTTCACGTCTAATTTCTAACTTCATGTCTTCTGACCTATAATTTGCTCTTTATAATGTGTTTTCTGTGCTTTCCAATTTGAATATGATTCTCTTTGTAGGCAAAGAAGGAAACAAAATAGGAACTGAGTAGTACTCCTCCTTGTTCATCTATCCAAGTTCTAATGTAGCAAATTATCTTTCACACATGTGTTCTTTATAGTCCACTTTGCTCACCTCCCCACTCCATTCTCCCTCTTTCAATATAAACATCGTGTGTGCAGGAACTTTGCTTCATCACTTGCTGTATTCTTAGCACCTGGATCAGTCCAAACACCAGTAGGAGCTCAAAGAATAGTTGGCGAAGGAAAGAACCTCTTTTAGTAGCATTTTTGTCATGCTTTAAAAATTTTATATCTATATCAGAGAAATTTTACAATAAAATTTCCTATTTTCTGAGAAGAAATCTTGAAACTTTGTACTGCTGTTTCTAATAGTTCCATATATAATCCTTACATGTGAGTCTTTTCTGTCTTATTTAGGAACATATTTTGACTTTATTAATTATAGTAAATCACCCTAAAAGATATTAGTAACCCCCCAAATGAATTCACAGCAACACTTATTTGATTGCTGAACAATTCATAGATTTCCCTCAATTAGCTTCAATCCAGGCTTGGAGCCTGCTATGTGGAGAGTCTTGGTCAAAGTTCTCAGGATTGTCAGTTGGACTTCTAGCTCAGATATTAATTTATTTTGGCTACTTGTTTTGTCACATCTTTTCTGACAACTTTTTGTAAGCCAGTTCAGCAGTTCAATTGTGCTGGAAATATTTTTGTCGATTTAGAATTCTTATCAAAAGAAACTTCAATTTCACTCTGCAAATCCAACACTGCTTTCCCCTTTACCTCCATTTCTTTGCACATAGAAACAGGGGTGAGAATAGTATTTATGTAAGACCTGTCCTTATTTCATAGTTTTGTTTTCTTTACTTTCACTCAAACTGTTGAAATGTGCTTTTTTTCTTGTAAATGTTTTTCTCCATTTATTTTTTAAGCACAATCTCAGAATTGATATATTATTACTGATTTAAAACCATAAGAGTCTCTCAGTTGAATCAGTAAGGAGGTAAAAACCCTGCAAGGATACGTAAGAGACTTAAGAGAAGGTAGGTGGGTGGGAACCATCAGCTAGAGAACAAAGCTGAGAGAAACATTTTTTTTTTTGCTATATAATTTTCTGTGTATTTTTTATATTAAGAACTATGTGAAAATATTACATATTTAAAAATTAAAAAGAGAAAAAAGCCAAGAAATGCAATAGTTTAAAATACTTTTGTTGTCCAAGCTCTTAAATGACATAATAAAGGAACTAGATTAGGAATATTGAGGAAGTTTAGAGTCTTAACAGTTGATAAAGGATAACATCAGAGGTGAATCAATCATATATGGACGCAGGTTTCAGAAAAGTTCAAGTCCTTTGAGGTTTTTTTCCTCATAGTGTCACTCTTGTTGAGCTCTTCCTCTTCATTTCCCAGGGGACCACTTCAGTTTTCACCCGTTTCCTCACACCTGTATTCCCTGGTCCCAGCTTCCATGTCCTCATTCATTATCTACATCTCACTTCTAGTCTAGTCATTCTTAGCATGATTTCATTGTGTCATCAGCTGATCAAGAATCTCTAGTGGTTCTTTGCTTCCTTCTACAACGAACTAAACTCCTTGAATTTATCTAGACCGGGGCTTCTCAACCTTGGCATTATCGACATTTTGGTCTGGATAATTCTTGTTTGTGGAAGGCTGTCTTGTGTAATGCAGGATGTTTAGCAGCAAACCTGACCTCTACCACTAAACTCCAAAAATGTCTCCAAACATTACCAGATGTCCCTTGTGGGGCGGGGCAAAATTGCCCCTTGTTGAGAGCCACTGATTTAACCCTATCCTATCTGTTAAACTCAACTTCTCACTGGTTAGTCTCTTTGCTTTTCTATTAATATGCTATGCTCATTGCAAACTTGGTTCAGATGGTTCCTTTCTCCATCTTGCAAAATTCTCTTCTCTTCCACATATGTGTAAATGCCATTCATCTTTCATTTTCTTCTGCTTAAATAGTAGCACTGATATCATAAAAATATTTTATGGCCCTTACTTATGAATGCAGTTCTTTCACCATCAGCAATGAATTAATGTATTTTAAAATAGTTCATTTTGCTTCACCAATTTCAATAAATCTGTATCTTTAGTTAATAATTCAGACCAATGACTCAGTTTCTACCATTATGCTTGCTTTTTAAAAAGTACTCAAAAAAATAAAAAAATAAAAATAAAATAAAAAGTACTCAATGATTCTTTTTTCTGCTAGTGATTCTTATGTACATCAGTTCAGTCTTTTATTGGTAAACTGGATTACCTCAGAGCAATCAAAATGATTATTAACCAAAATATTTATGTCTGCTTTTATATATTATACTATCTGTATTACAATTTTTTGAAACTTAAGAGCCAGACAAAACTGTCTGGCGTTTTCTCTAAAATTATTTCATGTGGTTGCAATAGGATTCTGTGCTGAAGGTTAAAATTTGATAAATGAATTAAGGATCATCTGTAGCAGATGCTTTCCCTGGGATACACCAATTTTCCTCTATGTTTAATATGCTTACCTCTCTATGGCTTCTTTCTCTCCATTTTAAAATTAGTCCTAAGCAAACAAACAGAAATAACATTTTTGTTATCCTTCATTTTACCCTTAAATTCCCTGCACCATCGACCTTCATTAGAAGGCGGTCTACTCTACATTACAAATGCCTAGCATAAACACTCCCCAGTTGCCACCAGAGAAGTACAATCCATTGAAACTAACTTTACCATGTTAGCAGAGACCTCATAATTGATAAATCTAGTGGCTTAATGTAAGTTCTTCTCAAATAAGTAATAAAATGAGATATGTGAATCATCACCTTTTTTTCTTTTCTAAGTATATCAAATGTTTGGCCTCCAGATGGTCAATTTAGAAGAATAGCCCTTCTTAATAATTATTTAAGGAACTCTTCCCCCCTCTTTTTGGACAGGACAGAATCCTGAAGCCTAAACAATTCAAGAAACTTAGAAAAGGGCCTTTGCCCTTCCACTATGATCGACACGTCACCATCTAGACCATTTCTCATGCTAGATATCTAATATTTCACAGGTATTTCTTCTTCAGTTCTCACATTCCATTGGTTAGTCTATCTCAAAACTGTTAACTTTCTAGCCCCTCTGTCATTTTCTTAATGTAGGCCCTCATCATCTCTTACTATTTCAAAGTCCTTCCAATAGTATAATTGTACCTATTTTCTCTGACCTTTATTCTCTCTTCACACAGAATTTTTTTTAAAAGATTTTTTTGATGTGGGCCATTTTAAAAGTCTTTATTGAATTTGTTACAATATTGCTTCTGTTTTACGTTTTGGTTTTATTGGCCCCGAGGCATGTGGGATCTTAGCTCCCCGACCAGGAATTGAACCTGCATTGGAAGGTGAAGTCTTAACCACTGGACCGCCAGGGAAGTCCCCTCTTTACACAGAGTTATACATAAAAAATAAAACTTGGAGTCTGTCCTTATCCGCCCCCTCCCCCCAATTCTATTATTAACAGAGTAAACTGGACTGTTCCTCCCCCTTTTGCCCCATACTTCAAGTATCAGTTGCCCTGTTAAGACTTTCCTTTGATCTCATCTGTATAAATATGGGTCAGGAATATGGTGCACTTCTGTCTCCAAGGATCCTAGGGACCATGGCTAATCAAACATTTGATCTTAGTTCCAGAGACTCCAGGAGGCATGAGAAAGGGCTCCTACAGCCTCTTAAGTGAAGGACTCTCTGAGGACATTAATGGGAGTGCCTGTTGATTTTAATCTAGGCAGATTCTAGAGCCTTTTGCTAAAGTGGGCCCCATTTTAAAGTGGCTGATTCATTAGTAGCAGTAACAGTGAGATTAAGTAAAATTTGCAAGTGAGGAATATGTTGCCTCCAGAACCCCAAAAGAACTAAAAGGTGGTACACTTGTATGTCCTTAATGAGTGTGTGAATTGAAACTCCTTGGAGAAGAATGTCATCAGTACAATGTTATTACCTGTGCTTCTGGAGAAAGACAGATGCAGGTAGATCTTGTCTGTGAAATCTGTGAGGTGACAAAGCTGCTGAGGTCCTCCATGGCAGCCTACTAAAGGTGCATTGTATCCCTTCAGACATGAAGGTGAACTGTGACTAACAAATTGTTGAAATAGGCACTGAACAGAACAGATTAGCCAAATCTATAATAGCAATGTATTTACCAGTTATTAATTAGATGAGATTAGTAATTTTAATAATATCTGGTATTGGATTTGGGGCCTTAATGGGTAGGACCACAGCATTAAGGTTGTAGTGACCCACCAAGAGGCACCACTTACTTTTTCACATTTAAGAGCATGTAAAATCAGCTGTCAAATGCGCAAGGAGTGGCGTTAATGACCTGTTCATTAATTAGGTCCTAAATAAAATGTCCTGACCCAGGAAAGTGAGGCTCAAGAGGCGTATAGTTCTGTTGCCCTAATGTGGGCCCCACTTGGACTAGTCTTAAGTCCCTGGAGTCCCTGGAGTTTAGCCAGTTAGCACACCTTGTTTTGAATATTCCCACAGAGAGACTTGGAAGCCACCTCAGGCAGACACGGCAGTAGGCAGCAAGGCTACTTAAGTGGAAGCTCAAATTCGGGTCCAACCAACTCTCAGGGTGCTTTAGAACCAATTAGTATACCAAGAGCAGAGCCCCAGGAAGTTATTCAAGAGTCAGTGGTCATGACTGCTCACAGTGCCAACTGTCTCATAAGAAAGATTCTTTTGATGGTGAGACAGAGCGCATTGATGGTTGGAGAGATGAAAGGCAGAACTCTTGTCACTTACAGCTCCAAGGAGAGAGAGCTGCCAGGCAGGGTCCACAGTGGGTTCCACACTGGAACAGGGTAACAGCAAGCTGCAGCAGTAGAGGGCAGCTCTTCTATGGCAAGTAGGATGGTGTTAGCTAGGTTTGTGGAGCCCCTGGGGATTGGCTAATTTGAATAATTTGGGGGGCTCCAGGGCTTTGGTGCTTTGTCTAGTTATCTGTTCCCTGGCCCTGGGGCAATTGGGGTGGGTGTTTAGTTGCCCAGAGTGTGAGCTCCAGTAAGGAGAGTGATTGGGATGTAGACTTAATGAGCTGCTCAGGAAAAGGAACTGACTGACCTCTAGTCAGGACCTTAAAACTGGGTCAAGATAGCATTGGGAAAACAAAACCAAAGCAACACTGTATTATACCTGTTTAAAAAAAAAAAAAAAGGCAGGTTACTGGGCCCCTCTCCAGACCTCCTGAATTGACTTTCTTGGGGAGGAGGCTGGGAATCCGTTAAGCTAATTTACAGTAAGGTTTCTAATTGTTCAGGTTGGACTCTGGAGTTAGCCTGTTTTTGGGTTACAGGCTACATCTGCCAGCCCTAGTCCCTGGACTCATATTTGTTACTGCACCTCTCTAGTTCCCAACTTTCTCACTGTAGAATTACATATAACAATAGCACCGACTTCCTAGAGTTGTATTGACCTAGCAGAGTGTTTGCCTCATCGTAAGTGCTTGTGTTAACCTTCAAGATGCGTGAGTTTTAAAAATTCTTTGAAAGAGAAGGGACTAGAGGGTTTCGAAATTTTTTTGAAATAATATTTTTGAAAAGATTGTGATAGTTGCATCTTTAAAAAAAAAAACTAACACAAGCCCCAATAATTTTTAATATTAGGACTCTTAGGAGTCACTGAATCAAGGTAGCCATGAGAAAATCCTCTCCCTGCACTCTAGTATCTTCTTGAAGTCTTTTACTGTGTTGATAGTTCTATAGCAAAAAAAACCACAACAAAAAACAGATTTATTAAAAGCTGTTAATCTCCATTCCATCTTGAGAGAACTGATTACTATCGGCTTGCAACTTTAGAAACTGGAATGACCCTCTTGCCGTTTCCAAGATCTGTTTTTCTCCTTTCACTTTTTAGTCACACTGAAAGCAGAACTGTCCAATAATGTGATGTTAGTGGTCTGCAAGAAAATCTGAAATGGCATTTCTCCATTTATAAGAAAATTATATTCCCTTCTCAAAGGACAAACCTCCCTCACTGTTGAAGGAGATCAGATATTTTTCAATTAACCTTAAAATAATGATAAGATTTATACTTTTTGTTCTGTTAGCAAAGTGCTTAGCAGACTTCCACCTGTCCTATTAACTTTAAATTACAATTTTAGTTTATTAGAACATAATTGTTAATACCAATAATTGCAGTTTTAATGCACTAATTTTACAGGAGCTCCCACTGAATAAAATAAATAGAAAGCTATATTTCTTCCTATCTAATTGGTTAAATTATAAAGATTTCTTTAATAATTTCTTTATACCTGTTATTAAAAACAGAGTGTCTATCTAGTTATTTTACTCATTGAAATTATAAAAATGAGTAATATTTGGCTTGTTAAGTGTTTACTAACTTCAAATAATTGATTAAAGTAAAAAGAAACTTTTAACAATTTTTAGTGAAACAATCTTTACTTTCTTGTAGGTTATAGTCTATATAATTTAAACTTCTGTAGACCACGTACTTTTAAAGAAGACAAGTACCTTTCTCGTATCTTAATGAGTAAACATTCCTATACTTCATTCTACACCGAACTGCTCATACTCATTGTTTTTTTAAAACTACTAAATCGGTAATGTACCTATCACAGTGCCTGGAGCATGGCAGTTGGTGTTCAAACAATATGTTTGCTGTACATTTTATATTTTTCATCCTAGGTGTTACCATCATTCATCACTCTCTAACCCCTGTAGGTGTCTAGTTCTTGTATGTCAATAATCATCATAATAGAATACCAGCAACATGGCTAGCATTTATTTTGTGCTCACTGTGTACCAAGGCAACAGCCTAAGTGCTTTGCATAGCTGCTATTTCATTTATTCCTCAGAACACTCCTAGGATAAAAATATCATCTTTTTACAGAAGAGAAGGGTGAGGAATTAGATTCAATAAGTTGTCCAGGGCCACACAATTCTTAAGTAGAAATCAGCATTCATACCCAACCCCTTAACACCACATTCCCTCTTTAAACCATCACCCAAATGGTTTCCTCTGTGGAGAAAGCATCCTTCTCTCAAGAAGCCCACCTCCAAGAGGTAACATTTGCTACCTGTATTAACAGGAGGGAGTTTGTTTTCAGATAAATTGTGTGGAGAGTAGCAGTGTGATAATTCATTTTCTAGTAATATTGCAATAACATATACTTTTAAAAGTAAAGAAACTGCAAATGGTTTCACCATCTTTAGTTTATCCTTCCTTGTGTGGGCACTTATTAACTCCATCCAAAATGCAAGCTCCAACAAGCTTCACCAAAGCTTTTAGTGAAATACTTCAGGAAATTTTATATTTTTAAATGATTAAAGATCACCTTAATTTTACAAAGTGTCCTAAATGGCATTTATTATTATGCTGTATTATTGGCTGTTATTAATTAAAACTGAATTACATTGAATATAATTACTATATCATGTTTATTTTCCATGACAGCTTGTGTGTTTTCCATATCCCTCACTTTCCCCTTAATCTGTAAAAGTCAGTAATCAGTTATTTGTCCCTCTCTGGCATCAATAAAAGTATGTAAGTGGAGCTAATGAATTGTCAAACTGTTAAAATGAAGATATATTTTCCCTGCCTCCATGTATTATAAATTTATGATGTAAGGAGAGACTATGAAAGGGAATTTTTTAAAAAGGAAAAATACATCTAATTTATGAAGATTACTGTTTATGACACTCATTCTCTGGCTGTGGATTCCTCAACTTTTCCTTACTTCTGTTTGTCCCGTGGGCTTTTTTGTGAAATTAAACAAAACAATGCATATGAAGTACTTGCACATTACTGATAACATAAGCATGTCTCAAGCTGGTTTCTCTTCTTTCTCCTCCTCCTCTTTCTGCTTTTTCTTCATAATTGCCATCATAATTATAATGAATTCTGCATAATATCCAGTTCAGTGGTGCACCACAGCTGACTTGCAAGATCCAATTGTTAAATTTCCAGGGATTTTGTGAGCCTGTTATTAAAATAGCCAATATTAAAAGTTAAACTTTATAAACTTATGATTAAAGTATACAAATGCATTAAGTACTAAAAAGATTTCTTTTTCTAGTTACTTTTATTACATTTTATATTATCTATGCTCTTAAGGTTATTGTGGTCCATTGCAGCTGTATGGTAGAAATACAATATAATGATGTGCTACTGCCTATCCCCTCCCCAACTCTCTATTCAGTGACATCATGTTGGTAGCTTGAAACTGGCAATAGTGGAATATTTACAGCACAGTAATCAGCAAATGACACAAATTGAGGCATTTTTCCCCACTAGAGAGTCATTTAAAAAATTTACCTAGGGCAGGAAATATGTATACAAGATACTCCTAGAACATTTTATAGTGCCAGACTCAATCCATCCATCCATGCATCCATTCCATAGTGATGGAGGTATATCAGAGTGACACAGACCCCAACCGAAAGAGCTCTCAACGGCCAAAGCTGGAACAAATTGAGCAACAAAATAAAGTAGTATTGTATTATAACACAAAGTATAAAATAAATATTCAGTATCCATACTGATATAAACAAATGATTGAATAAATAAATCACTGGGAGAGAATAGACAAATTTCAACTGCAGAAGAATTCCAAATAACTTATGTAGACACTCCACCCTAAGGAGGTGCAAGAGAATTTCCTGCTATTTAACTATGGGCTACACGTGGTGACTTCCTTCCAAAGAGTGCAGTATAAAAAGGGGTAGAAAAAGAGTAACTTTAAAGTAGAGAAAACTGACACACACTACTTCAGCCAGGTGATCAAGTCAAAATCAACAGTGATAAGTCATGTTGACAGTGTGTGCCCTTGATTGATGTGGTGAAAATGGTTCTTTACTTCTTTTAGTCTTCCCCCCAAATCCAATAACCCCGGTCTAATCTTGAGAAAAACATCAGACAAAGCCCACTTGAAGGACATTTCACAAAATATCTGACCATTATTCCTCATAACCCATCATGGTCATCGAAAACAAGGAAAGTCTGATAAACTGTCACAACTAAGAGGAGCCTTATGAGACACAGTGACTAAATGTAAAATAGTGTCCTGTATGGGATCTTGGAGCAGGAAAAGAATATTAGGTAAAAACTAAGAAAATCCAGGTAAAGTATGAATTTTAGTTAATAATATATCACTATTCATTCATTTCAACAAACACACCATACTAATGTAAGATGTTATTAGTAGGAGAAATTGAGTATGGGGTCTACAAAAACTTTCTATTATCTTCACAATTTTTCTGTAAATTGAAAATTATTCTAAGGTGTTTATTTAAAAATAGAAACATTTACTAACACACAACTGATCTGCCTAGGTTACTGTTCGAGGTTCTGCTCTAGATATCACCTGCTGAAGTTCTATGTGGTGCCCAGAGCTTAATAACTGTGGGCAGACATCAAGTCATTTTGTTGATAGGCCACTGGCTTATCCCTCAAGTATGTCATGCTGGGAGGACAAAAAAGGAAACTTTGTAAACCAGGCACTAATTAATAATTTTTATTAAACAAATTACACATCCACATCACATAGTTTGAATTCTTGTCGAATCACTATTGATCTGGAATATGTAAACCCAGGATGACAAATAGAAACAGATTTTTTAATACATATGTTTGAATGTATAGGTTAAAATTTCCTGCCTTTGACCTATATTTTACTCATATAGCTAGATTAGGGTTCTAAAGTTGGGGTGCAGACTCAAAACCTTCAGGGTTGGGGCTTCCCTGGTGGCGCAGTGGTTGAGAGTTCGCCTGCCGATGCAGGGAACACGGGTTTGTGCCCCGGTCCGGGAGGATCCCACATGCCGCGGAGCGGCTGGCCCCATGAGCCATGGACATTGAGCCTGCGCATCTGGAGCCTGTGCTCCGCAACGGGAGAGTCCACAACAGTGAGAGGCCCACGTATAGCAAACAAAACAAAACAAAACAAAAAAAAACAACCTTCAGGGTTACGCTGGTAAATGAGTTGATTGACCATGGTGAAAGACACTAGGGCCTGGTAGAGCCATCCATCAGACTAGAGAGCACATCCCAACCTCAAAGCATTCAAGTTGTATATTTATTAAAATGACGTTTTAGGCCAAGCAAAATTTGTCTCTGTTTTGGCAGGAATTTCTTTTTTTTTTAAATTAAATTCTATAGTGCTTTACAATTTTCAAAAGTTTCTCACACATGATTTCATATAATAACCTTTTTTTCCCTCTACCCCTATATTGCCCCTCCCCTCTTCCCTCTCTCCATTGGTAGCCACTAGTTTGTTCTCTCTATCTGTGGGTCTACTTCTTTTTGTGTTTATTCACTAGTTTGTTTTCCTTTTTAGATTCCACACATAAGTAGTATCATACAGTGTTCGTCTTTCTCTTTCCAGCTTATTTCACTCAGCAGAATGCCCTCCAAGTTCATCCATGTTGTTGCAAATGGCAAAATTTCATTCTTTTTTATGGCTGAGTAATATTCCATTGTGTGTGTGTGTGTGTGTGTGTGTGTGTGTGTGTGTGTGTGAGAGAGAGAGAGAGAGAGAGAGAGAGAGAGAGAGAGAGAGAGTTTCTTTATCCATTCATCTGTTGATGAACATTTAGGTTGGTTCCATACCTTGGCAATTGTAAATAATTATTGGTCTGAACATTGGGGTGCATGTATCTGTTTGAATTAGTGTTTTTGTTTTTTTCTGGATATATACCCAGGAGTAGAATTGCTGGGTCATATGGTAGTTCTATTTTTAGTTTTTTGAGAAACCCCCATACTGTTTTCCACAGTGGCTGCACCAATTTACATTCCCACCAACAGTGTACAACGGTTCCCCTTTCTCCACATCCTTGCCAACATTTGGTATTTATAGGAACCTCTGCTTTAAATTGTCCATTAAATTCCAAAGGAATTCCTTTGACAGCCTTGAGTGAAATTATGATTTATTTTGTTAATAGTCATATAGAAATGTAGATCCTCAGAAATTTTAATACATACTAGTGAAATTTCTCCATTTTAAAAATAGTTTGTTCAATGTGTTGATAAGTAATGTACATTTTTATACCAACTGGAAAAAGAAATCCCTTTCTACTATCTTTGTGAAAGTTTATCTCTAAAGCATATATTCTTAAAAATTCGTTAGTAAAATTTAGGATATTTTCAGCTTCATATTATTGGAAAGTCAATTTTTTTTTTTTTAGTTTAGAGCTCTTTTGAGCCTATGTCCTCAAATAATATACTGACTTTCTTTTACCAGAAAGTCTTAAAAGTAATAAATTCCAAAAATAATGAATTATTGTATAAGTATACAAAAATTATTTTTCTCTAATATAAGTTCTATTGTTAAAATTAGTTAAGGACAATGTATAAGCTAAATGTAAACCATTATTGTGAAAGAGTAGCAAACTAAGACTCAACCATGGCTTAATACTACAAAAATACTCAGAAAATAAGAAAATTCATTGGCTAGATTCTTTTGAACTAAAACAATATTTCCTATTATAGGAGCTGCAGGGGATACACAAATAATTATGTATGTCTCATGTAAAAATAAATCCATATCTCATATTGGATAAGATTCTTTGTATTTTGGGGCACTAATGCTAAAGTATCATTTTTTCCTTACCTCAAGATAATATATTTTAAATTTCTTAGCAATTTAAGATAGCATTACAAAGTCCTAAAAAAATCACCAATGACCTCCTTGTTACTAAATCCAATAGGTATAGTTTAGTTCTTACCTTACTTTGCTCACAGAAGTATTTGATTATATATATTTTTTCTTCTTAAAATACTCAGATCCTGAGCTCTCACATGTAATTTGCCTACTACCTCTCTAGCTTCTGTCACCATTATGTTTTCTGGCTCTTTTCCTTCTTGGCCTTCTCTCAGTATTGATATTCTTAAAACTTTCTTCTTCTCTCCTTTCCCACATGGCCAGATGACTTCATCTATTTTTAAGGCTCTCCAACAAAAATATATTGAAACATTGAAATGGATTTTTGAGTTTCCAGTGACCAAAGATTTTAAGAGTGAAAGTATTTATTCTGAATTGAACTAGCATCATAGCTATTAGTAGTAAATATTCAATCAAAACAATGTATAATATTCATTTTGATAGTAAATATCCAACTTAAAATAATTTATTGGAAACACATCCCATAAATATATGAATTTGCTCTTCTTTCCATAGATATATAAGCTGAGAAGCTTCATTCTCATGGGTAAGTATAGGGAATGGAAGAAATTTTATTGGCCCAAAGTCACTCAGTTATTTGAACTTCTGAGCTAGATGATATTAACTAGCCTCTTTTATAAGTTTTCTTTTATTTAAAAATGTAACATTGATCTTTGAGAAATAAAATTAGGATTTTTAACCTTTTCATGATAAACATTATGCAAAACATGTAAGACACTGATGTTTGACAGTTCTCCCCAAGCGTTTTCTTATTCAGAATTCAGTATTGAGATTATTTACTCCCTGCTTTATACAAGTCTAAGATAGATGGGCAAGGCACAGCCTTGCCATGGGTTTGTCATAAGGAGAAATTAAGGTCCTGCTTGCTTCCGTATTTCTTACTAATTCTCTCCCTCAGTAGTGATACATTTTCAGACAGTCTAATAGAAGCAGCAAGGTCTTTTAATGAAAATTGTCATTATTTCCTCTGTCCCACTATATAATATATTGAAATTTAGAGCATCCCAACACAGGCCATAATGCCCCAATTCTCCATCCATTATGGGGCCTTAAAAAAAAAGGTGCTTTCTCAGGCACATCTGTTTTCTGAAAACAACTTTAGAGAATTGAGGATATTAAATCCCTTAATATTTACCATGTGTTCATATGCTTTCAAAGTCTAAATACTCTGCCAGCAATACCCTCATCAGGTTTGCAGACCACTGTTCTAGTTATAGCACACTACTTGTGGTTTATGAACACGGCCATCTCTTTCCCGTGGCTATATAAAAGCACAAGCTGTTCTCTGCTTTGAAAAACAATCACTTCACCCTTTTAGCTCACATTTCTTCTTTCGTGTGGAAATAGTGTCTCACCCTGGAACAAGAGGAGTGGGAGTGTTAGTCAATTTCATCTTATTCACGGTTATCAATATTCTTTGCACATAAATTTTTATGTGGTTACTGTTGGGGGGGCATTTCCTCCTCTATCCCTCTTGAGTTCTTATGGCTGGACTAATAATAAAATTGACACATGACAGATTAACAGGAGAAAAGAAACATTTTAATTCATGCATGTATGGCGGTCTCATAGAAATGGAGCCTAAGAAGTGGCCAAAGCAGGCTGCTTTTACACTTTTTAGACAAAGAAACAATAAAATTGAAAGGAATTGACAGGATAAAGAAACTTAGGTTTGGGTGCTTGATTAATAAGGAATTCAAGCAAAGTCTGGGCTTGGATAATAAATTACTAAAAAAGTAGCAAGGTTTGTTTATACCGGCTTCTTGGCCCTGAATTCCCATCTCTGATGATAAGGACATCTTTCTACCTCCTGGTACAGGGAGGGCACCTTTCATATGGGAGATTTATTTTCTGCTTTCAGAGAGACAGGAAGGTCAAAGTGTCTCTCTTGAATCAGCTATTTCTTAAGTAACTTTAATTCAGAATAATCAATATGCCATTGAGGCATCTTTGGGGGCAGCTTGCCCAACATTATCATTACTGTACTATTAATAATAATCACTTGTGTTTATGTCTCTAAATTAGTTTCTAGGCCCAGTTGCACTGGGAGGGAGTGGTTCCCCATATACCACCAAGTAGTTTTCTGGATAGCAGCTGGGTGTCCTACAATTCATTTCAATTCTACTTGGAGATAGCATCAGATTCCACAGGTTGAGGGCTCATTCCCATGCAAGTGCCCCCCTCCCACTTCAGATGCCAACTGCAAGTCCAGGTTATCACCTGTGTTTCTGACCAGCTGGGTATATATTGGAGTTTCCAAAGACCCCCTTCCTTGGGTTTGATTAATTTGCTAGAGCAGCTTACAGAATTCAGAGAAATATTTTACTTACTAGATTACTCTGAGGCAGGCTGGGACCTGGGCCCCTTTGCTGCAGTGCTTGCACCTGGACACTCCTCGAGCCAACAGAATACAAAGAAACTGTATGGGACTAAAAATAACTGCGTGCAGGCTGGGCAAATTCCAGACAAAAGATACAAAGAGACCAAAACACCCAACTGCCACTTTTGAAGAGCCCACCCCTGGAGACAGCCCTGCCCTCATCCCATATAAGGAACAAGCTCATCTGCCCTCCTCAGGGAGCAAGCAAGCAAGGGAACCTGTTGTTTGTTCTTGCTCCCCTCTGCTGCAGCAGGGGCCCCAGTAAAGCCTTGCCTGAATTTCTTGTCTGGCCTCTGATCAATTTCTATTGATTAAGGAGGCCAAGAACCCTGCTCGGTAACACTGGTTTATTATAGAAGAATATAAAAGAGGAACATCCAGATAGAAGACATGTGTAGGGCAAGGTATGTGAAAAGGGTGCAGAGCTTCCATGCCCTCTCTGAGCTCGCCAGTGTCCCCGCATTTCCATGTGTTCACCAATCCAGAACCCAGTCCTTTTGGGTTTTTTTGAGGCTTCATTACATAGACATGACTAAACCATTTGCCATTGGCAATAGATTCATCCTCCAGCCCCTCTCACCTCCCCAGGGTTGGCAGTGGGACTGAAAGTTCCAAACCTCTAATCACAGGGTTGGCTCCTCTAGCAACCAGCCCTATCCAAATGTCACCTCATTAATGTAACAAAAGACACCTTTATGGCTCTCATCACTTAAGAAAGGTCAATGGTTTGGGAGCTCTGAGCCAGGAACTGAGGAGGAAGGCCAAATACCTATTTCTTACTAGAAATCACAATATCACAGTCTCTTCCATTAGATTCAGAAAATTTCTATGAGGGAGATTGAATAACACATGTTCCTATCCGCAGTATTTTGCATCATGCCTATCTTAATATTGATTGTTCAGTAGGTTAATATTGGCTGCATGAGTGGTCACGGCTACTAGCACACCCTCTAGAGTAATCTAGTTAAATTGCTTATCAATGAAAAGAATCTCTTTCAAAGCATTCTCACATATGTTACCCAATTTTTGCCCAAAGATACTCAGGTATAGTTCTGCTACCAGTTCTTTGACTGTTCTTTCAGTTGTTTCTGGAGAAACAAAGTGTACAGACCAGTGCTTTTTCATGGCAGTTGTGTTTTCTCTTATCCTTTTCAAACAACAGTTATTTTAAGTTCAATCTTCCTTACTTATTTCAAATATTCCAAATATGTCATGATTATCAAACACTTAACTCTGGACAAATGCTCTGTGTCTTTTTCTCACATAACCCTTTTGAAATATGACACAGGGATTGAAAACGTTATTTTAGATATGAAGGCATCAGCCTAAATTAGCATACTGGTTACATGGTCTCCATAATTTTGGTTTAGTAATTCTGTTATATGGTCAAATGACAAATATTGAACTAATGTTACTTATTGCTTAAAATGCTACCACATCTTAACTATATATTATCTATGCCTGTTCTGATGGCCTTTAAATGAAAATGTTGGTGCCTTTTTAGAACTAAGCCCTCCTTTGATCCACAAGCCCTGGTAATTATTGATTAGTTTTCTCTTCTTATAGTTTTACCTATTCCAGAATGATGTGTAATTGGAATTACACAGGATTTGGCCCTTTGAGTCTGGCTTATTTTTTAGCCTAATACACTTGAAATTCATCCATCTTGTTTCCTATATCAGTAGTTTGTATCTTTCTATTGTTGAGTAGCATTTTGTTGTATGACTATACAATGGTTAGTTTATTAATTTACCAGCCAAAGAAAATTTGAATTATTTCCAATTCTTGCTGATTATGAATCAAGTTGTTATAAGTATCCACACATAGGTTTTTCTGTGAACATAAGTTTCTTTTCACTTGAATAAATTTCTAGTAGTAGGATTGATGTAAGTGGATATTTAATTTTACAAGAAATGCCAAGCAGTTTTCCATTTTGCTTTCCCATCAGCAATGTTTGAGAATTCTAGTTGTTCAGTTGGAAGATTCTAGTTGCATAGCAGCCTCATTAGCACTTGATATTGTCAGGATTTTATTTTACTAATTTTATTATAGGCATTCTAAATTGTGGGTAGTTGTGTCTCTTTGATTTTAATTTATATTTTCTTAATGTTTAACTCTGAGCAGCTTCTTTTCTAGTGCTTATTTTCCATTTGTGTATCTTTTTGTCTATTCATATCTAATCCATTTATTGTTTTCTCATTAAGAAATTTTACAAATTCTTTATATATTCTGGATATTGATGTGTTTTTTTCAAATATGTGTGTTTTGCAAATATTTTCTCAGATTCTGTGACTTGTTTATTCATTCTTTGAACAGTATTTTTCAAAGAGGACATGTTTCAAGTTGGAATTGCTCACAATTTGTACTATATATTATGTTAAGAATGTGGTATAGATAGTTTTTAGAAATATGAAAAATTGATATATAAACATATATTACTTTGGGTCAGGTCAGTTATTTAAAAACCATTATTTAGGTTTAGGAAGTGATTTTAATATACGTTTTATAGAATATCCTTTATAACCGTGTATTTTATCTCCTTTGGTAATGGAACTCTTGGAGTGTCTAAAGTAAACCCGTGATTGACTCTGCTCTCATGAAAACATACATATGCCAATACACACGAAATCATTCAGATAATCAAAGGGTGTCTATGGCTAATGTTCAGGTTGAACTCTCCTGTTTTTTGACACCAAAGTCAAAGAAAGGGGAAACATTTCCACTTCATTGAATATATTTTTTAAATCCTTTCAAAGTCTGCAGATATTTTTGGCTTTAGCTTCAGTTGGGAGAAATGTGTATTTTATGTTAATAATTGACATATTCACGTTTTCTTATTTCAAGAACCCCTCTTTGTTTCAGTGATTCCAGATAATGCTGATGGTCATTATTATCGTTTGAGTATTTTTCTTTAAGTTGTGAAACACATGAGTCATCTGGGTATATTCTTCGTGAGAAATCTTATATGTGTAATGTGAAAGTTAAAGCATGGGAATAGGGTTACAAAAGAACATATTTCTATCATTCTTAAATTTTATTTTATTGTCAATCTTAATCTGTTTGAATGCTATAGGACACATCTGAGTTTTTAAATAATATATCTATTAAGAAAGTCAGTTTTGGGCTTCCCTGGTGGCGCAGTGGTTGAGAGTCTGCCTGCCGATGCAAGGGACATGGGTTCGTGCCCCGGTCCGGGAAGATCCCACATGCCGTGGAGTGGCTGCACCCGTGAGCCATGGCCGCTGAGCCTGCACGTCCGGAGCCTGTGCTCCACAACGGGAGAGGCCACAACAGTGAGAGGCCTGCATACCGCAAAAAAAAAAAAAAAAAAAAAAAAGATGCATGTAAAATGTTATAAGACTCCAGTGGAGAGATTATCTCTAGCTGGGAGGGCAAAGAGGGCTAACGAGCATAAGCATCCAAAGTGAGTTTTATCGATGATTAAGAATATATATATTATATATAGGCATTATATATTGTATATATATATTTATATATATATATAAAGATATGTATAAGTGAATAAAAACTCAGCTATAGCTTGGTGCACTGGAATTTCTGTTGAAACACAGACTCAGTTTTGGATATCCTTTGATAACAGGCTGTTTTTAGAGAAATACCTAATACATTATGTGTGCCCGTCAAACTTGTTTATTCCTTCTGCCGACTTCCTATGATACTTGCTATGCACAAAAGCCAGACAGAGAACTTGGAAAATGCAGCAAAAAGTTCTTAAAAGCAAAACATGATAATTTACATTCAAAATTAATAAACACCAAAGGTACCAACTCTTCTCCCTCATTTCAGTTCATTGCAGGAAGATTTAGCCACTTAACCTTTGTACAAAGAAGAAACAATTTGGAAAATTACTCCCAAAATGTTTATATTTGAAATAACATTGAAATGCATTCTGTGGGGAAAACAGTCTGTCAGTGCACTGGCAGGGGCAGGCCCTCTATGAATGGGAACTGTCAATACTCTGCCTTCAGCGACATCACAGAGTGTGACATTTGAAATAAATTTAGTAAGGAAAAATAATGACAGAGTGTCCAAAGAGGCTTTGTACTATGTGTCTAAAAGGCTTTCAAAAACACTGAACAATTATCAGCCTTTTTATAATGTATATTACCAAATACACTTAAAACTATCGAAAACTATCATTAGCATATTAGTTATTGCTGCAAGCTTGTAAAGGATTGCACAACAGACTTTTATATAGCTATTTATTCTTTTATCCTGCTATCCATATACAAATTGAGGGCTGAAAAGCTTTCAAGCTTTATCAAACATCCATGCATTTATTTCCCTCAAAAGTAAAACAAAATGGAGAAATGAGAAAGAAGTATAAAATGGCATAATTGAAAAATGGTGAGTTGAGTAGTAACTCGTGTGCAAGACCATCATTATTTAAAACATATATTTCAAAATAAACTATTTTAGAATAATTTTAGATTTACACAAAAGTTGCAAAGATAGTGCAGAGAGGTCCTGTGTACTCTTCAAGTAGTTTCCCCTCATGTTACCATCTTATATAACCATGGTACATTTGTCTAGATTAAGATATTAATATTGGTACATCACTGTTAACTAAACTGAGGACATTATTTGGATTTCAACAGTTTTTCCACCAACATCCCTTCTCTGTTCCAGGATCTAATCCAGGGTACCACATTGCACTTAGTTGTCATGTTTCCCTTGTCTCCTCTGATTAGTGACAGTTTCTCAGTTTGTCTTGTTTTTCATGACGTTAACAGTTTTAAAGAGTCAAGCAAGTTTCCTTGTTTTTATGAGCTTGACAGAGCGAGGAGTCAAGTTTCTAGAATGTGCCTCAATTTGGAATCTTCTGGTGTCTTTCTCACAATTAAACTGGGCTTATGAGTTTTGGGGAAGAGTACCACAGAGATGAAATATTCTTCTCACATCATATTAGGGGATACATGACATCACTGGTGATCTTGCACTTGGCCACTTGATCAAGGTAGTGTCTGCTAGTTTTCTCTACTGTGAAGTTACTGTTTTCCCTTTTCATACTAATTCCAACCTATAAAACATATTTTAGGGGACTTCCCTGGTGGCTCAGTGGTTAGGAGTCCGCCTGCCAATGAAGGGGACACGGGTTCAATCCCTGGTTCGGGAAGATCCCACATGCCGCGGAGTGGCTGGGCTACTACTGAAGCCCACGCGCCTGGAGCCCCATGCTCGGCAATGGGAGAAGCCACTGCAGTGAGAAGCCTGTGCACCACAACAAAGAGTAGCCCCCACTCACCACAACTAGAGAAAGCCCATGTGCAGCAACGAAGACCCAAAGCAGCTGAAAATAAATAGGTTTCTTAAAAATATATTTTATTTAAGTCTTTTTAACATCTTTAAAAAATTATTAATTATTTTATTTATTTGACTGCGCTGGGTCTTAGTTGAGGCATGCGGGATCTTTAGTTGCGGCATGCGGGATCTAGCACCCTGCCCAGGGATTGAACCCAGGCCCCCTGTATTAGGAGTGCAGAGTCTTAACTGCTGGACCACCAGGGAAGCCCCTAAAACATATTTTAAATTTGAGCATATTGAATATTTAAAGAGCTTCACTACTGTTGGACAGGTTCAGTGTATGCACTACCATCTTCAAATGGAAAAGGAGAGCAAAGACACATGAGTGATCCTTGAAAGTTAAGATGTTTTACAAAAGCAAGGAAGGACTAGAATTTTAAGTGTATGACTTCTTTGTCATTGTTAATATCTCAGGTTTTTTCTACACTTCTAATGAGTTTACCAATAACTCAGAAACTAAGAGTTTTAGGACTGAACACTCAGCATCCCTATATGACAGAGTGTCTGTCACATAGTAAACTAAATAATGAGTAATTTTATCCTTCATTGTTTCACTCAGGGCACTACTAGCCCTGTGATGCAAATAGTGCAGTAAATAAATCTATCTGGGGAGGAAACGGAAAAAAATAGAAGAGCATTCTGTACTGTAAAGTAATACGTATATTTTTATTAGACCAGATGTTTCCAAAATTAAAAGCATTGTATTTATAAGTATGAATGGCCTGTGCACATGTTTTATGGCTAAGTTTGCTTCCTCAATATTTTCAGCAAATTTCTGAGAATATGGTAAAAAAATTACTAAAACATTGTAGAAATTATCACAAGTATATTTCAATCATAAATCATCCAATGGATGATTTATTAGATAGCATAGACTAAGGATATTTCATTAGTTTAAGAATTTGATATTGTATCCCATTTTCATGATCTTTTTATGAAAACTTTGTCAATTTAAATTAAATCTGTGATGGAAATAATTGGTTAATAGAATTAGGTAAGATGTATTAATGATCTGTAAGATTTCTTGACTTAGGATTCTAGTAACATGTTAAAAGAAATATTATGACCCAGTTGGTCTCAGTAAGAATACATGTGACCGATGATAGATCTCATTCGTTTCTATAGTTCAACAAATAATGCTTGTTCATAGCACTGAATTGCTACTGTTCAAGTATATATCAATACCATTCCTTAATCAAGTGATAAAAGAAATATTAAAGAGAAAGATTCCAGAAGCTTTGTGATAATTAGTCTCTTTGATGATTAAGATATTACTTGAAAAATATTGTTATAACACAATCTAGTGCTTCATTAAGTGAACTATAATGTGTGCTGGAAAGGAGAAGTCATAGCCTGTCAAGATACTCTGCTTTATGCAGATCACATCTAAAATATCATGTTATGGTTTTAGATTATTATGAGAAGGAGAAGATGAAGTGATTGTTAAACTTCTGTTCAGTTTACAACTCTTCTTTTTCTGAAAAAACTCACCCCCACCTTTAAACCCTTGATGAATTCCTGCTATCAAGCTAATTGAGTCAATAGACATCATTCCACAGTCTAGGCTAAGATAATGATATGCTTTCTCTGGGAATTTGGTATTGGGACACAAAGACTAGTTTGTTCATCAGCTCAACAAGTAAGTGATGTAAAGTGGCATCTGAGTTAACCATGCTGGTCCATGGGCAAGAGGACCAGAGAAATTAACTCTTTAAAGAGAAAGGAGACTGATTCCAATCCACTCAGAAACAGAGGTGAAAAAAATCCCAGTAGTGACAATAACACACAGAGCATATATGCCTCTATTCCTAGTGGCTTTTACTCCCTGTTATAGTCTGTTGAGGAACTTGCTTGCCCTTCCCTTGAAGTCTCTGATATATCCCTATAACTTTCTTAAAAAGTATCCTTTTTTGTTTAAACTAAATAGATTTTGTTCTAATCTGTGCTACTAAAAAACCACTGCCTAGAGAAAAATGGAACAAATCATTTATTCCCCAAACAATGGAAGGTGTATAAATCAAAGTACAGGATGAGGGGAGAGAATGTGATAGCTGTACTCTAATGGTTAAAAGGCCCAAATTTGAAAAAAAAAAAATTGAAACAAGAGACAAAAGTCCTGGTTAGAGAAATAGAGAAGTTCAGGCTTAATGTAATGTAAAAATAGACAAAAAATTTTCAGAAAAATTCAGTAATTAAGAAATGAGAAAGGCTTCCTAACGCTCTCCAGATTTTTCCTCATCAGGAGTCTTTCAGAAGGGGCTTCATGCACCCATCCTGGAATGTTTTACATTGAGTGAGACATTTGCCTGGGTACCTTCTAACAATGCTGTGATCATTAAGTGTTAACAAAATGATTAATCTGTTTTGGCCATTATTAGAGGATGCTTAATGATGATGTATATGCAATGTCATGATACTGTAAAAATGAGGAATCTATTTTCATTTCAGACTACAAGTAAGAAAAGATCTTTCCCCCCAAAAGCATGTCTTCCATTGTAACTGTATGGAAAAAATACATTCATTGCAACAAAGGTTGCTCATAATAAAACACTGAGATCAGGGAGCCAGAGCTGAAACATGGTGTAGTCATTTCTGGAGTGAACAAGTAAAGCTTTAATTCTATAAATCTGTTCTTAAACAAATCCTAAGGATTATGTGATGTAGTAATAAAGGTCATGAAGAATGAAGTATCTATTTCAGGAAGTCTAGAATCTGTATAAATCAAGGTCATTATGGAATCCCCTTTACCTCCCTGGTAGAGAACCCAGAGACTCTTCACCTAGCCATTTCAATTTAAAGTTGTCATCGATGCCTTGGTGTAGAATGCCTAGATGCTGATAGCAGAATCCATTGGGTATTCTTTGTAACTTGAGTTCATTAGTATGTATGATAAAATGTATATAGCTCTTCTTACATAAAATGGGGTTGGTCCATCTAATTAAGCCTTCACAGAGTCCTAAATCAATGAGTCATTGTAAATTTTGTTTTAAATACTAATGATCACCAATTTCTTTTTTGTGTATGTGTGCGCACATGCACGCTGAGGGAGTGGGTTCCCACACCATCAAGAAATTCTCCAACACCAGGTGGATATTCTACAATTCAACTCAGTTCTGACACTGTCTACCTGCAGATAGTTTCAGATCCAACATGTTAAGGGTTTTGTCCTACAAAACTGACTCACATCTACCCCCGCCTGCAGAGACCAGTTGCAAGTCCAGGTTATCACCTGTGCTTCGCACCATCCAGCTATAGATTGGAGGTTCCAAAGATACATCCTTGGGTTTGATTTATTTGCCACAGCAGCTCACAGAACTTACAGAAACATTTAACTTACTAGTTACTGGTTTATTATTAAAGGAATAGCCAGATGGAAGTGATACATAGGGAAAGGGTATGAAGGGTACGAAGCTTCCATGCCCTCTCAAAGTTCATCACTCTCCAAAAATGGCCACGTGTTCATCAGCCTGGAAGCTCTCCAAGCCCCATCCTTTTCAGTTTGGGGAAGTGCTTCATTGCACACTCAAAATTGATTAAACCATTGGCAGTTGATTTAAGCTCTACCCTTCTCCCCTCTGTAGAAGTGGGAGTGGGGGATGTGGGGATGAACTGAAAGTCCCAACTGTGTAATCACAGGGTTGGGTTCCCTAACAACTGGCCCCCATCCTTAGGCTACCTAGGTGCTTTCCAAAAAGTCACCTCATTAACATAACAGAAGACACCTTTATGGCTCTCCACCCTTTGGACATTCTAATGGTTTTAGCAGCTCTGAGCCAGAAATGAGGACAAAAACCACATATATATTTTGTTGACCTAAAACAAATAGACTGCCAGATATTTCTCCAGCAAAGATTTATTTGGGGGCTTCCCTGGTGGCGCACTGGTTGAGAGTCCGCCTGCCGATGCAGGGGACGCCGGTTCGTGCCCCGGTCCGGGAGGGTCCCACATGCCGCGGAGCGGCTGGGCCCGTGAGCCATGGCCGCTGAGCCTGCGTGTCCGGAGCCTGTGCTCCGCAACGGGAAGGCCACAACAGTGAGAGGCCCGCGTACAGCAAAAAAAAAAAAAAAAAAAAAAAAAAAAAAAGATTTATTTGGGATCAGCAGAGAACTGCAATTCAGGGTCTGCAACCATGGTGAGTCATGTGCAAGTTCTCCACACAGCAAGGGAACCAGAACACTGTTACAGAGTGGGAAAGGAAGTTGGGAGGGTTATAGTAAACAAAAAAGTTCATGGCTTTTCACTGGCTGAGTCATTGCTGGGAAAGAAGAAGAGTCTGTCTTCTTCCTATTGGGCTCTGCTATTGTTGCGGGGCGTGAGGGTTCCCTCCTCTGGTCTCCTGAAATCTATGTAGTTGAGGTTTCTGTTTATTAATTTTTTTTTTTTTTACAATTTCTTATTATAAATCACGATATCACAAATACTGTCTGGGTTGGCTAGACCTTACCTGTCTGTTGATTGTATCTGTGGTTTCCAAGAGTGGGCCTAGTCATGCAAGGAGCATCCTTGTGGGCCTTTGGTTCTGTCTGTTATAAAAAACTGAGGAAAACTCTATGGAAAAAAAATTGTGTTAAGTCAAAGTTTTAAGCCAGTGGGGTGTAGGGAGAGTTCAATTACATTAAAGAAGGCATTTCCAAGACTATTTCATTTGGACATGCTGACTTTGTCCTCAGGCAACTCTCCCATTGAGAACCAGTCTTGGATTAAATTCTGTTGAAGCAGGGTCACTTTTTTTTTCGGTTTAAGTTCTTAATGGTGTTAACCCTATTTCCTCCAACTTCCTGATGAAATGTTATACATCTTCACTTTCAGGGATATTTAACTTCACTAAACTGTGACAGATTTGATGTAACTAGGTTAATAATCTCCCTCTCCCTCTCTCTCTCTCTCTCTACCTCTCTATGTATATATATATATATATATATATATATATATACACACATATATATATGCACACACACACACACACATATATATATATACACACACACATGTACATATATGTATAAAAACACAAGAGGTATTCAATTTTCTGGAAAAAAAGTTGGGTACTATGAAAGTGTTAGATGGTATCAGTGGCCTCCAAAATCACTGATTCGAAAAGCCACAGAATAATAGGGAATTTCTGTGAGCATGATACATACTGATATCAGGTTACATTTAAATAACAAAATCACCTAATTCTCCTGGTGAGTAAGGGGGATGAAAGTGGCGTAATGCCTCTTGTAAATAATCACCTATTGACCCAAGAACTCCACTGATCCTGGTGAGCTCCCCAACTCATAGTTTTAACTTCTGAACTTTCCAGTGCTCAAAATTTTTGTGAACTTCAAACTCTGATACTTGTTTTTCTTTCTAACCCAGATTTCATTGCTTTAGGCGTGTTGTGACAGCACTGGGTAACAGACAGGAAATGGGACAGGAACCTAGTTACTTAGTTACTAACTTGCTCTAGGCTGTAGTCTAGGCACAGAATTTTAGGATGGCCTTTGCAAGGTGAATACAGGCTCCAGCTCTTAGGATGTGATAGTGAATAAACAGGATCTGATAGTGACACATTAGATAGTGACACATTAAATTAACTTTAAATTGATATGAATTCTTCATGTTATTGGTTTTAAAATATTTATAATTATCTCTTAATAAAAGAGATCAATCATATTGGTAATTTAATATCATCTATTCTCAGTCTTCTTAACACTTCTATTTACATAAAATAAAATTAATTTCATTATCTTGATTTGATATCCTATAATTCACACCATATTTGCTCTCCTGTCAAAATTTCCATCTTTACAACATGTTGGTTATAGGACAGTGTGAATGAGAGAACCAAGTCTAAATGTCTATCTCCTTAATAGATTATGAGCAAACTCTTTAAAGCAGAAGGACACATATTTTCTTCTTCATTTCCTCAGAAACTGAGTCCCAAATAGGTTCTCATTAAGAGTGTTAAGAATAATTATACAATGAATCATTTCTATGCCATTACATTTTATATAGTTGCACAAGATCAAAAGTGCACATTTTTGTGGATTTTTAAATTCTGCCCCAACTCTCAATTCTAACTCTAGGACAACATCTTAAAATTTGTTTGTTCTTATACAGCAGTAGTGGAAAAAGCAATGTTGTTAACACCAGTATGATTCAGAGTACTGCTTTATGACTATATACTGTGTAGGAATGGGCATGTAATACAGATTAGTGTTTGGTGAGAAGAAGTTCATCTTATTGGTGTTGGTCAGTAAAATATGTGAAACATAGAGGATGGCTATGAGGAGGAAATAGAGAAAGGATGGGGATAGTGGCCATTGTGATATAAAATGAACATTGGAATTTGGGTCCTAAGAGAGCTAGGACCCAAGGAAAGTTAGGAAGAGATGAAAGAATGAATTGGAGTTTAAGATTTCTTGATGGGATGTGATTAATGTATTCATTTATTTAATAACTATTTAGTTAAGCACCTAATATGTACCAGATGCTATGCTAATTGTTGATGATGCAGTGATCAACCCTAGAGGAACTGCCCCTGTCCTCAAGGAGCTTACTCTGTAGGGTGTTCTGGATAATAACTAGGTTAAAAGTGAGGGTGTGTGTGAGGCTACAGTAGAGTGGAGCTGAAGATTCCTGGAACTGAGGAAGTGAATAAATTTGAGAGTGGATGTTGCATGAATCATCTCATGCATAGAACGGTAAAGAGGATTAAGAGGGAAGTGTTCAACCTGCTGCCCAAAATATAGGGTATGTCCAGGACAGAAATATACGAGGGCTTTATGCCATTTAGACCTGTAATAGAAGCTCAGAAATGCAGGGATTTTAGCATGAGCCATGGGCAGTGACCTAGAAAGAAATGGCAATGCTAAGCAAGAAGACTACCCGTCTTGCCCCAACATGACCCCCAAGGTAACAGAGTATAGAAGGCTGAGGGGGCATTTCAGCAGAAAATTGCAGAGTATGTAGTGTTCATTTAAACCAGGTAAGGGCATGAAGCATTCAATGAAGTGAATAAAGATGGCAGAAAAGGAAATCTTAGGAAGGTAGGAGGCAACACCAGAGAAAAATAATGTTTTCTGTCCTCCATAAAGTAAGAGATGCTGGATTTTTCCCACTATCATGTATTTTCAGTATTGAAATACATGAGTATATCTAGTTGACTCAGTTTCTTTTTTAGTTAATGCTGAATTGAACACTCTGTAAGAAAGAGTTTCTTTCTTTAAAAAAAAATGTATTGTGCACTTCTATCAAAATGCCTGTCCAGTATGTTCTTAGCATTTCCCAAATGCAAACAGAATTAAAAGAGCTGTACAATTTTGTACCCTAGGTGATGTTTGGAACTGCATGATGAAGCATGACTATTTTAGATATAACAAGATTTGCCATTGACCTTTTGAATATTTTACCATGTCCTTGTCCTTTTCAAAATGACTACCCATTTTTAATTCCAAAAGTTTACTGAGGTTAAACTATATTCTTATATATTCAACCCATTCTTGTTAGGGCAAGCTTAGAACACAAAATGTTCTGAATTTCAAGGCACTGTAGTAACCAGTTAAAATTATAATACCATGGATTTTTTCTCAAATTTAGGCCATCTCCCCAAACACTTTCAGGAAAACAAGCAGTTCAATGTGTATGGTATTTCTTTTTCTAGACTTTTTTCTTTGAAAACACAGCTAGGGGGAATAACAACTTAGGGGCAACAAGTTCAAGTGTATGGGAAAAAAATCTGCTAATTATTTTAAATTAAACAGAAACACATTTCAGTTTAATTGATATAATAGATTAATTTTTTAAAGTTATTTTATTAATTATAGCTGCAGTGAATCTTTGCCATATAGTGGCAGCTTAGTTCAGTGGTTAGGAGGAGGTATCAGGAGGCACACTGCTGTGGGTTAAAATTTCAGCTTCATTTCTTACCAGGTGTAAGAAACATCTCTATTTCCAGTTTTCTTCTGTGCCAAATCATGGTAGTATTACCAACTGCATGGATCTATTGTGAGGTTTAAATGAATTACTTTTAATAGAACATTTAGAACAGCACTTGGAACCTAGTAAGAGCCATAACAGGGTTACTATCAATATATACATATGCACATACATATTTGCGTGTATTATCTATTAACACAAAGAGTGTTTTTAGCAGTTAGGATTTAAGAACTCATGTCCTTCAAAAAAAGCATGTAATACTGTATAAATCAAAGAAAGTAAGCATAAATATAAGAAAGGAAGGAAAGAAACCAACTTTTGAGTGCTCAATTTGTGTGAAGCATATATGTTATGTTACGTTGTTTAACCCTCAAAGTAGCCTTCTGAGGTATGATTATCTCATTTAACAGACTAGAAAACTGAGGGTAAATATTTATTTTCTTCAAGATCTTATGCTAGTAAGTGGCCTAGATAGAATTCAAATCATGATCTGAAACAATGCCAAAATATATATATTCTTTGTATCACTCCACATGAACAAACCTTGGTTGTGTAAAATGAAACATTTTAAAATCGGTATTTATTAAACATCAATTAGGTAAAATATCACAGGGTTTCTTGTTCAGCTTCTATTTTATGCTAGTATTTTTTATAATACTGGAGATATTCACAAGGAGGAAATGTTTCTTCCTATTCTCCAGTTAACCTAGAAAAAGAACCACATTCTTTATAGTTTTTCACTTCCATTTCCCTCCAAACCTATAGTTCCAGCCATGTCAGGGACAGAGAGATAGTGGAAAACCCTTGTATTCCTGCTTCAGTGTCACCTACAGGGTGATGTAGAAATATGAATTCAGAAGTCACCAGTTGCTGGGTGGATGGGGTAGACTGAAAGAAATTCATCTCATCATGAGGTAGAGTCTTTCTCCACCCTCTGAATCTGGCATGGTCATGTGGCAAGTTGTGATCAATATTAGCAAACATGCCATGTCAACTCACTGAATTGTCAGAAATAATACATGTTTGTTGTTTTAGTCAATAAGTTTTGGGGTGGTTTGACATGCAGCAAAGGCTTTCGGGTACCATAGATCTGTGCCAGACACTACTTGTCACTTTGAGGGGTTCAGAGATGAGTACTTGTCACTACCCTTATGGATGTTGTAGTTGAAAGAGGAAGTCAAGATAAAAATGTCATAAAATATATCATAAAAACAAATGTATTAATCATACTGCATCCTAGTACTAGGAAAGATATCACAGTAAAACAAGCTTAAATTCACCTTGGCATTATAGGAATCTATAGAAAGCTTTTCTTCCCAGGAACCTCAAAGTCAGTATAAGAAAAGGAGAATGTTTTCAAAGAATTTTGGAACTAAACTTTAGAGGTATAAGCAATCTTAGTCTAATTAGTCAGGGTAGTCATGGCAGTGCAGGAGCCTCACCCATCCAACAGCTTAGATTTCTGTATATGGGTGCCATTAGATGACTGCCTTTGGATGAAAGAAGAAATCTTTCTCCTTTTGCTTACACCCAAGTCCTTCCTGGGAAGCACCACACTCCACCCATGTGACCAGGCCCTGGACCATGGTATTAACAAGAGAGAATGTTTCCTGATGGAAGGGATTGAGTGAAGGAGCCAGCTCCCCGATCATAGATGATAGAGTGCTGACAGATGGGCAGGTTCGGAAGCAGAGAGTAATGCCCTTAGACTGCTCTTCAAGGCAAATGCTTAGGAACAGGCAGAGATGGTCTCCCGGAACAAATTTTAGATACCTTTCAGCTGCTGGGAGGAACTGGCCCCGAGTGTGTGCAAATGGAACAGCACATTGGGGTTGCTGTGGCTTTGGAAGATGCAGCCATCGGATTGGGACTCCAGGATTCCGTGCCAGAGGCCCAGGTCACAGCCCTGGGCCCTTTGGGCTCCTGGAAGGCTTTACTTTTTCAGCCCGAGTATGCACAGTTCAATCCCCCGTTCTGACTTTGGGTAGTTCTTCAGAGGGCGTTCCCCCTCACCTGGACAGACGTCTGGGGCCTGGTGACACTCCACTCCGACTCTGATTGGGGGCGGGGTTTGAGGAATCCACAAGCATTGGGGATTTCGTGATAGGTGCTCTGAGCCAAACTGGCACACCTGCCGCATAGAGGCACCCAGGTGTTTCTCATTCCGGGACGCCGCTGCGAGATCTCGTGAGATCGGGATTCAGCTGCTGGGCCTCCGGCCTGCTTCCGCCTTTCTCTGAGCCGCTTCGGAAGCTCCGTTCCTCTCAGCCCGTCCTCTCCAAAAGAAAAAAAAAAAATTAGTTCCCTGGTAATTCACTACTTCATTCACTTATTTTTGTGTTTATCCTATTCGGATTCCTTGTCCTGGACTGTGAATTTTTACGTGGTCTGGTTCCGGCTCTCCTCAGCAGCCTCCTCGCTTGTTCCTCCCTCTGTCGGGCGTCACAGTGCCGGTACTTGCTGTGTCCTGTGCTGGAGGACTCTCACCCCTGTCCTCTGCTTGGCTATCTCCCAGAGGCTGATGGACCGTGAAGCTAATGATGCATAAGAGCTAGGGCCCCACGCATGTGCAGGCTTCCTTCAAGGAATTGTGCCTAATTTTTTATTTGTATTTTTGTCTTTTTTTTTTCCCAGAGACATCTCCAAGAATTGGTGAGGAAAGTATCTGACACTATTTTTCCTGCTCCCCACTTGGTGTCTCAACCTACTACAGGTAAGAAGCTACAAGGCCAGCCGAGGGCAGGGTCAGGGGTAAACAGCGGAATTAGAGGCAGGAGTATGTGAAATAGAGACTCTTTGGTCTTGCTGCGACTTCTTGTTGCAGCAGTTTGGCTGCTTATTCTATGCTATCATTTTACAACTGTTTATTGTTTTGCAGTGTTTTCAAGTTTGAATTAAATCATTTGACAGCAATATAGTTTAAAAAACAAAAACATATTTAACGGAAAAAAATAAACGCATCATTTTTGTTAGTCAGTTTTAATAATATATTAACTTAAAATGTTTGTGGACATTTAGCATCCACCAAGGGTACAATAGTTATCACATCAACAGTGTAAAAACCAGAGAACACATCTGCTTAAGAAGCTTCACTGTTTGAAAACTTATTAGTTATTTTAGGACTGTGACCAAAGATAATGATTTAATACATGTAGCTACAAAGGTCAGTTTGCTTATCGCTCAAGAAACATTACTTTTCACTTAGATTAAATAATTGTTCTTCATCAAATTTACTTTTGCTCATTATGACTTAAGATTTTCTTGTATATGTAGAGTGAATTGATGGCTATTAATGCATTAGCAAAAGGAGAATTGCTCAATTATGTCGGTTTTATGTCACTACCATCAGTTGCTTGAAATAGAAACCAGTTGATTCTAATGATTCCATTTTTTTTAACATCTTTATTGGAGTATAATTGCTTTACAAAGTTGTGTTAGTTTCTGCTGTACAACAAAGTGAATCAGCTATACATATACATATATCCCCATATGCCCTCCCTCTTGCGTGTCCCTCTCACCCTCCCTATCCCACCCTTCTATGTGGTCACAAAGCACCGAGCTGATCTACCTGTGCTTTGCGGCTGCTTCCCACTAGCTATCTATTTTACATTTGGTAGTGTATATATGTCCATGCCACTCTCTCACTTCATCCCAGCTTACACTTCCCCCTCTCCATGTCCTCAAGTCCATTCTCAACATCTGCCTCTTTATTCCTGTCCTGCACCTAGGTTCTTCATAACAGTTTTTTATTTTTTTAGATACCATATATATGTGTTAGCATATGGTATTTGTTTTTCTCTTTCTGACTTCACTCTGTGTGACAGACTCTAGGTCCATCCACCTCACTACAAATAACTCAATTTTGTTTCTTTTTATGGCTGAGTAATATTCCATTGTATATATGTGCCAAATCTTCTTTATTCATCTGTCGATGGACACTTAGGTTGCTTCCATGTCCCGGCTATTGTAAATAGAGCTGCAGTGAATATTGTGGTACATAACTCTTTTTGAATTATGGCTTCCTCAGGTTATATGCCCAGTAGTGGGATCACTGGGTCATATGGTAGTTCTGTTTTTAGTTTTTTAAGGAACGTCCATACTGTTCTCCATAGTGGCTGTATCAATATACATTTCCACCAGCAGTGCAAGAGGGTTCCTTTTTCTCCACACCCTCTCCTGCATTTATTGTTTGAAGATATTTTGATGATTGCCATTCTGACTAGTGTGAGGTGATACCTTATTGTACTTTGAATTTGCATTTCTCTAATGATTAATGATGTTGAGCATTCCTTCATGTCTTTGTAGGCAATCTGTATTTCTTCTTTGGAGAAATGTCTATTTAGGTCTTCTGCCCATTTTTGGATTGGGTTGTTTGTTTTTCTGATATTGAGCTGCTTATAAATTTTAGAGATTAATGCTTTGTCAGTTGCTTCATTTGCAAATATTTTCTCCCATTCTGAGGACTGTCTTTTCGTCTTGTTTATGGTTTCCTTTGTTGTGCAAAACCGTTTAAGTTTCATTAGGTCCCATTTGTTTATTTTTGTTTTTATTTCCATTTCTTTAGGAGGTGGGTCAAAAAGGATCTTGCTGTGATTTATGTCATAGAGTGTTCTGCCTGTGTTTTCCTCTAATAGTTTTATAGTGTCTGGCCTTACATTTAGGTCTTTAATCCATTTTGATTTTATTTTTGTGTATGATGTTAGAGAGGGTTCTAATTTCCTTCTTTTACAGGTAGCTGTCCGGTTTTCCCAGCACCACTTATTGAAGAGGCTGTCTTTTCTCCATTGTATGTTCTTGCCTCATTTGTTGTAAATTAGGTGTCCATATGTGCATGGGTTTATCTCTGGGCTTTCTATCTTGTTCCATTGATCTATGTTTCTGTTTTTGTGCCACTACCATATTGTCTTGATTACTGTAGCTTTGTAGTAGAGTCTGAAGTCAGGGAGTCTGATTCCTCCAGCTCCATTTTTTTCCCTCAAGACTGCTTTGGCTATTCGGGGTCTTTTGTGTCTCCATACAAATTTTAAGATTTTTTGTTCTAGTTCCGTAAAAAATGACATTGGTAATTTGATAGGGATTGCATTGAATCTGTAGATTGCTTTGGGTAGTACAGTCATTTTCACAATATTGATTCTTCCAATCCAAGAATATGGTATATCTCTCCATCTGTTGGTATCATCTTTAATTTCTTTCATCAGTGTCTTATAGTTTTCTGCATACAGGTCTTTTGTCTCCCCAGGTAGGATTATTCCTAGGTATTTTATTCTTTTGTTGCAGTGGTAAATGGGAGTGTTTCCTTAATTTCTCTTTCAGATTTTTTCATCATTAGTGTATAGGAAAGCAAGAAATTTCTATGCATTAATTTTGTATCCTGCACCTTTACCAAATTCATTGATTAGCTCTAGTAGTTTTCTGGTGGCATTTTTAGGATTCTGTATGTATAGTATGATGTCATCTGCAAACAGTGAAAACTTTACTTCTTTTCCATTTTGGATTCCTTTTATTTCTTTTTCTTCTCTGATTGTTGTGGCTAAAACTTCCAAAACTATGTTGAGTAATAGTGGTGAGTGTGGACAACCTTGTCTTGTTCCTGATTCTAGTGGAAATGGTTTCAGTTTTTCACCATTGAGGATGACATTGGCTGTGGGTTTGTTATGTATGGCCTTTATTATGTTGAGGTAAGCTCCCTCTATGCCTACTTTCTGGAAGGTTTTTATCATAAATGGGTGTTGAATTTTGTCAAAAGCTTTTTCTGCATCTATTGATATGATCATATGGTTTTTTCTTCAGTTTGTTAATATGGTGTATCACATTGATTGATTTGCATATATTGAAGAATCCTTGCATTCCTGGAATAAACCCCACTTGATCATGGTGTATGATGCTCTTAATGTGCTGTTGGATTCTGTTTACTAGTATTTTGTTGAGGATTTTTGCATCTGTGTTCATCAGTGATATTGGCCTGTAGTTGTCTTTCTTTGTGACATCTTTGTTTGCTTTTGGTATCAGGGTGATGATGGCCTTGTAGAATGAGTTTGGGAGTGTTCCTCCCTCTGCTATATTTTGGAAGAGTTTGAGAAGGATAGGTGTTACCTCTTCTCTAAGTGTTTGATAGAATTCGCCTGTGAAGCCATCTGGTCCTGGGCTTTTGTTTGTTGGGAGATTTTTAATCACAGTCTCAATTTCAGTGCTTGTGATTCATCTGTTTATATCTTCTATTTCTTTCTGGTTCAGTCTCAGAAGGTTGTGCTTTTCTAAGAATTTGTTCATTTCTTCCAGGTTGTCCATTTTATTGGCATATAGATGCTTGTAGTAATCTCTCATGATCCTTTGTATTTCTGCAGTGTCAGTTTTTACTTCTCCTTTTTCATTTCTAATTCTGTTGATTCCAGTCTTCTCCCTTTTTTTCTTGATGAATCTGGCTAATGGTTTATCAATTTTGTTTGTCTTCTCAAAAGAAACCAGCTTTTAGTTTTACTGATCTTTGCTATCGTTTCCTTCATTTCTTTTTCATTTATTTTTGATCTGATCTTTATGATTTATTTCCTTCTGCTACCATTGGGGTTTTTTTATTCTTCTTTTTCTAATTGCATTAGGTGTAAAGTTAGGTTGTTTATTTGAGATGTTTCTTGAGGTAGGGTTGTATTGCTATAAACTTCCCTCTTAGAACTGCTTTTGCTGCCTCCCATAGGTTTTGGGTTATCGTATTTTCATTGTCATTTGTTTCTAGGTATTTTTTGATTTCCTCTGATTTTTTTAGTGATCTCTTTGTTATTAAGTAGTGTATTGTTTAGCCTCCATATGTTTGTATTTTTTACAGATTTTTTCCTGTAATTGATATCTAGTCTCATAGCACTGTGGTCAGAAAAGATACTTGATGTGATTTCAATTTTCTTAAAGTTACCAAGGCTTGATTTGTGACCCAAGGTACGATTTATCCTGGAGAATGTTCCATGAGCACTTGAGAAGAAAGTGTATTCTGTTGTTTTTGGATGGAATGTCCTATAAATATCAATTAAGTCCATCTTGTTTAATGTATCATTTAAAGCTTCTGTTTTCTTATTTATTTTCATTTTGGATGAAATCTGTCCATTGGTGAAAGTGGGGTGTTAAAGTCCCCTGCTATGATTGTCTTACTGTCGATTTCCCCTTTTTTGGCTATTAGCATTTGCCTTATGTATTGAGGTGCTCCTATGTTGGGTACATAAATATTTACAATTGTTATATCTTCTTCTTGGATCGATCCCTTGATCATTATGTAGTGTCCATCTTTGTCTCTTGTAATAGTCTTTATTTTAAAGTCTATTTTGTCTGATATGAGAATTGCTACTCCAGATTTCTTTTGATTTCCATTTGCATGGAATATATTTTTCCATCCCCTCACTTTCAGTCTGTATGTGTCTCTAGGTCTGAAGTGGGTCTTTTGTAGACAGCATATATACAGGTCTCATTTTTGTATCCATTCAGGTAGTCTATGTCTTTTGGTTGGAGCATTTAATCCATTTACATTTAAGGTAGTTATCGATATGTATGTTCTATTACCATTTTCTTAACTGTTTTGGGTTTGTTATTGTAGGTCTTTTCCTTCTCTTGTGTTTCCTGCCTAGAGAAGTTCCTTTAGCATTTGTTGTAAAGCTGGTTTGGTGGTGCTGAATTCTCTGAGCTTTTGCTTGTCTGTAAAGGTTTTAATTTCTCCGTCAAATCTGAATGGGATCCTTGCTGGGTAGAGTAATCTTGGTTGTAGGTTTTTCCCTTTCATCACTTTCAATATGTCCTGCCAGTCCCTTCTGGCTTGCAGAGTTTCTGCTGAAAGAGCAGCTGTTAACCTTATGGGTATTCCTTTGTATGTTATTTCTTGTTTTTCCCTTGCTGCTTTTGATAGTTTGATTAATATGTATCTTGGCATGTTTCTCCTTGGATTTATCCTGTATGGGACTCTCTGTGCTTCCTGGACTTGGTTAACTATTTCCTTTCCCATATTAAGGAAGTTTTCAACTGTAATCTCTTCAAATATTTCCTCCCTTCCTCTCTTTTTCTCTTCTGCTTCTGGAACCCCTATAATTCAAATGTTGTTGTGTTTAATGTTGTCCCAGAGGTCTCTGGGACTGTCCTCAATTCTTTTCATTCTTTTTTCTTTAGTCTGCTCTGCAGTAGTTATTCCCACTATTTTATCTTCCAGGTCACTTATCTGTTCTTCTGCCTCAGTTACTCTGCTATTGAGTCCTTGTAGAAAATTTTTAATTCCATTTATTGTGTTGTTCATCATTGTTTGTTTGCTCTTTAGTTCTTCTAGGTCCTTGTTAAACATTTCTTGTATTTTCTCCATTCTATATCCAAGATTTTGGATCATCTTTACTATCATTACTCTGAATTCTTTTTCAGGTAGACTGCCTATTTCCTCTTTATTTGTTTGGTCTGGTGGGTTTTTACTTGCTCCTTCATGTGCTGTGTGTTTCTCTGTCTTCTCATTTTGCTTAACTTTCTGTGTTTGAGGTCTTCTTTTCGCAGGCTCAAGTTCGTATTTCCTGTTGTTTTTGGTGTCTGCCCCCATTGGTAAGGTTGGTTCAGTGGGTTGTGTAGGTTTCCTGGTGGAGGGGACTAGTGCCTGTGTTGTGGTGGATAAGGCTGGATCTTGTCTTTCTGATGGGCAGGACCATGTCTGGTCGTGTGTTTTGGCGTGCCTGTGTCCTTAGTATGATTTTAGTCAGTGTCTCTACTACTGGGTTAGCACAGCTCCTGGGGTTCAGCTTTGGATTTGGACCCGCCTCTAAGTGTAGGTTGCCTGAGGGCATCTGTTCTTCACTCAGGACAGGGTTAAAGGAGCAGCTGATTACAGGGCTCTGGCTCACTCAGGTGGGGGCGAGGGAGGGGTATGGATGTGGGGCGAGGCTACGGTGGCAGAAGCCGGCATGATGTTGCAGCAGCCTGAGGCATGCTGTGCGTTCTCCCGGGGAAGTTGTCCCTGGATCACGGGATCCTGGCAGTGGCGGGCTGCACAGGCTCCTGTGAGGGGAGGTGTGGACAGTGACCTGTGCTTGCACACAGGATTGTGGGTGGCGGCAGCAGCAGCCTTAGCGTTTCATGCCCGTCTTGGGGGGTCTGCGCCGATAGCCCCGGCTCGCAACCATCTTTGGAGCTCATTTAGGCGGTGTTCTAAATCCCTTCTCCTCGCGCACCCCGGAACAATGGACTCTTGACTCTTAGGCCGTTCCAGACTTTTTCCTGGACTCTCTCCTGGCTAGCTGTGGCACACTAGCCTGATTCAGGCTGTATTCCTGCAGCCAACCCCAATCCTCTCCCTGGGATCTGACCTCCGAGCCCAAGCCTCAGCTCCCAGCCCCCACCCACCCTAGAGGGTGAGTAGACAAACCTCTCGGGCTGGTGAGTGCTGGTTGGCACCTGTCTTCTGTGCGGGAATCTCTCTGTTTTGCCCTCTACACCCCTGTTGCTGCGCTCTCCTCCATGGCTCCAAAGGTTTCCCCCTGGCCCCCCCACCCAACTCCGCCAGTGAAGGGGCTTCTTAGTGTGTGGAAACTTTTCCTCCTTCACAGGTCCCTCCCAGAGGTGCAGGTCCTGCGCCTATTCTTTTGTCTCTGTTTTTTCTTTTTTCTTTTGCCCTACCCAGGTACGTGGGGAGTTTCTTGCCTTTTGGGAAGTCTGAGGTCTTCTAGCATTCAGTAATGTTCTGTAGGAGTTGTTCCACATGTAGATGTATTTCTGATGTATTTGTGGAGAGGAAGGTGATCTCCACATCTTACTCTTTGGCCATCTTGAAGGTCTCCCCAATGACTCCATTTTTAAAAATCCAATTCACGGAAAAAACTAAAGTTTTCAGAAGTTACTTCTGTCCAAAGTGACATTATTGAAAGGGTTATGAATTTACTCAATAGTTAAAATGAAGTTAAAAGAGTTTCTTTTGTGCTGATAATATGAATACAGATTTTGGTAACTCAGAACATCATAGTAAAAAGTCAGTGTTCTTAATAAATTAAAGCATTTATGGAGCAGAAATGAACTGGAAATTGTTAAGGTGCATTATGCATACAAATAAGCTGAAATATGCTACCAATCTACAAAGAAGCAAAAATTTAGAATATGCAAGTCACGTTATATAAAGTATTTGGACTTCAAATTGTTGTAGGAAGACATGTATAAAAATAAATACTTCAGGGCTTCCCTGGTGGAGCAGTGGTTAAGAATCTGCCTGCCAGTGCAGGGTACACAGGTTCGATCCCTGGTCCGGGAAGATCCCACATGCTGCGGAGCAACTAAGCCCGTGTGCCACAACTACTGAGCCTGTACTCTAGAGCCCTCGAGCCACAACTACTGAAGCCCATGCACCTAGAGCCCATGCTCTGCAACAAGAGAAGCCACTGCAATGAGAAGCCCGTGCACTGCAATAAAGAGTAGCTCCTGCTTGCTGCAACTAGAGGAAACCCACACACAGCAACGAAGACCCAGTGCAGCCAAAAAATAAAAAAAAGTAAAAAGTAAATACTTCAGCATGACTTTATTTCTCTCTGCTACCCATCATCAGGTAGATTTTAGAAATGCTGAGCCTTTGGAGAATATTTCAATCTAAATACTCTACAATAGTGTAGACCATTACTGCAAAATAAATTGTGGTTTGATTTTTTAAAACTTGGTTAAATATCTTGGGCTTCCCTGGTGGCGCAGTGGTTGAGAGTCCGCCTGCCGATGCAGGGGGCGCGGGTTCATGCCCCGGTCCGGGAAGATCCCATGTGCCACAGAGCGGATGGGCCCGTGAGCCATGGCCGCTGAACCTGTGCGTCCGGAGCCTGTGCTCCGCAACGGGAGAGTCCACGGCAGTGAGAGGCCTGCGTACCGCAAAAAAAAAAAAAAAAATTTAAGCTTTATCAAATTAAATTTTTGAAGACAGCTTTCAAACAGAGACATTGAAATTTATCCCTGCAACAACAAGAGAGGAACTAAAGAAATTAGATTATGAGAATTCACATGAAGTATAGGATAGACTTTGAAATTCTATAACTGTGTTTTGGAATATCTTTTGAGAAGAATATTTGATTGAACTTCTCTTTGTAGCTGTGTAAATTGATATTCTGTTCTGGAATCATAAAAGCCTATGATTCTTTAGCATCTAAATTTGTTAACACAAAAAATATATATTTTAGGGGAATTTTTTCTTAACCATAATTTTATAGAACTAATTTATGTGGCAACAAAATATTTCAGAAATTATATAAAATTATTTTCACTCCTAAAACTGTCCTGATATAGGTGAGAAATTATGTGGTCACCCCATATATAAAGGTACTAGAACAACGGTCCCCAACCTTTTCGGCACCAGGGACCCGTTTCGTGGAAGACAGTTTTTCCACGTACTGGGGAGGGGGGATGATTTGGGGATGATTCAAGCGCATTGCATTTATTGTGCACTTTATTTCTATTATTATTACATTGCAATATATAATGAAATAATTATACAACTCACCATAACACAGAATCGGTGGGAGCCCTGAGCTTGTTTTCCTGCAACTAGATGGTCCCATCTGGGGGTGATGGGAGACAGTGACACCCGAAGTGTGTTGCTGATGTCCAGTCTACTCCGTAATCTCGTTTCGGTTGCTGTCACTGCAGAAAACCCTGCTTCACAAAGATTGGATGTTGGAAACGGAAGCAGGCTTTTCAGTGCTTTGTGGCAATCTCAGGGTATTCTGCCTTGACTTTAATGCAGAACGTATGGAGATTTGAAGTTGTCTCAAACATACTTTTAAGTCCACCATCATTTGCGATCTCAAGCAGTTGATCCTCTTCTAGCGTGGACAAAATCAATTCACCTGGCTTATTCACAAATGGGTCACGGATCCATTCCTTCCCAGTTAGGGGGGTCTTTCGTGGTTGGGAAGTAATGCTCAAACTCTTTTGAAAGCTGAGATAGGTGATCATGCACCAGCTGGGAGAAAGAAGGCCCTGGCTCAGTCTCTTTCAAAATCTCTGCTAATGTTTGAAACATGTCAAAAATCCCAGTGTTCACTCGTTGCCCCCATAATTCCAGTTTGACTTTGAATGCAGCCACTTTATCTGCTGACTTGAACACGGTTGTCATTCTCCTCTGAAGTGACAGATTGAGTTCATTGAGCAGGTTGAATATGTCACACAACTAAGCAAGTTTTGCGACCCATCTGTGTCACTGAAGTGTGCTGCCAGTGGTGACTGGTTTTCTAAAAGAAATCTCTGGAGCGGCTCTCATAGCTCAAAAACTCTGGCCAGTGATCTACCTTTAGAAAGCCATCTCACTTCTGTGTATAAGAGAAGACATGTGTGCTCTGCATCCGTCTCCTCACAGAGCCTCGTGAACAGACATGGGTTAAGGGCATGTACTTTAACATGGTTGATAATTTTAATCACATCCTGCAAATCATTGTTAAGTTTAGGTGACAGTTTTTGGCTAGCCAGCATTTCTCTATGGATGACAGAGTGTGTAGACCCACATTCAGAAGCGACCTCTTTGACCCGAGTAGTGAAACCAGAAAGCCATACAGTCATGGCAGCCTCTCTGTCCATGCATATACTGACACAAAATGACCAGTTCAGTTTTCCTGATATGTAATCATTCAAAGACCTGAATAATTCTGCAGCTGTGGAGTTGGTTGGCAGCAAAAGTGCACATAACATATCCTCATGCACATCCTCCAGAAAAATATATCGCACGAAAACAAGCATTGTTGCCTTGTTATCAACATCGGTAGACTCGTCAACCTGGATTGTGTACCACGGTGACTCATTAATCCTCTCTAACAATTGTGCCTCAGTATCCTCTGCTGTTTCATCAACTCATCTAGTTATGGTACTAGCCAAAAGAGTAACACATTTTGAACTGCAGCCTCTCCTAAAAGTTCACGACAAATGTCCTTAGCAGCAGGCAGGATCAACTCTTCACCGATAGTAAAGGCCTTGTTAGCTTTGGCAATGCAGTTAGCCACTAAGAATGATGCTCTCAGTGCAGACACATTTGATGAAGTGGTGGCCTTGCTTCTATTCTTCGTGTTCACGTTTTTTTCTTTTAAAAACTCCAAAGTCTTGTCTTTTAATGCAGGGTGCTTGGTCTCCATGTGGTGAAGCAGTTTTGAAGGTTTCATGGCTTTGTTGGATAGCCAGTTGCCACATATTATACAAAGTAGGCTTGGAGAATGTGAATCACATGTTGCAATGAACCCGTAATTTAAGTAGGACTCTTGGTATTTTCTTTTAAATGCGGCTTTCATTTGGTGGCAGTCTTAGAGTCTTCTGCTATCTCATCATTGAGTCTTTCCCCCTTTTTCAAAGAAGTTCTCCAGCGACATTTGTTTTTTTACTCATTTTGGCTAGGGTTAGCTTGTGGGCTTACCAAAACTGTGACTGAGACAAGTGTGCAGTGCGGGAAAGAGGCGAGGACGGAAGTGGTAACTAAAATAATGGGTGGCCCATGCAAAGACTAAAATAAGTGTCGGATTCTGACTTAAAGCCTGCCACCAGATGCAGCTGTACAATTGAAGTACATCAACTCACTTGCCACTATAAAGCCTACCACCAGATGCAGCTTAATTGTCACTTGCCATTCACTGATAGGGTTTTGATGACCCTGCAAGCAATTGATTTATTATGGTCTCTGTGCAGTCAAACCTCTCTGCTAATGATAATCTGTATTTGCAACCGCTCCCCAGTGCTGGCCTCACTGCCTCAGCTACACCTCAGATCATTAGGCATTAGATTCTCATAAGGAGCATGCAACCTAGATCCCTCACATGCGCAGTTCACAGTACGGTTCGCAGTCCTATGAGAATCTAATATGCTGCTGTTCTGACAGGAGGTGGAGCTCAGGCACTAATGTGAGTGATGGGGAGCGGCTGTAAATACAGATGAAGCTTTGCTTGCTTACCCACTGCTCATCTGCTGTGCAGTCCAGTTCCTCACCTCCTGCTGTGCAGCCTGAGTTAGGGACCCTTGTACTAGAAGGTTGCCTAGATGCTCCCCCTAGAGTGATATGAGTGTGTCCTGCAGGCACTGGCTTAGACCCTGGGATTAGAAAAGTGAATAAAAACTTTCTCTTCCAGTAGCCCACAGTCCAGTGGAACAAAAAAAGTTCATAACTTAGTGTTATTGGTTCTATGCTGGAGTCATACACAAAGCTGGTGAGAGAGAATGGGGAATAATGGCTGGAGTGGGTATTACAAGTTTTTTTGGCAATTTGATTCTAGAGTGGATGTAGAGCTGCTAAAAAGTTGACCATGCAGCAGTGTATTTCTGAAAGAAATGGCTCTGAGATTTCAACGAAAATTGCACCTGAGAGTTAAACAGGCAAGGAAAACTTTATTTAAGACTATTGCAAGAGGGGAGAGAGATTGAACTCAACTTCTGCTGAAACAAAAAAAAAGGCGGGAGTGTTTTTAAGCACTGAGGTAAACTGGTGGAAAAGTACTAGAGGATTTTGGAGATGGGGAAGTTGATCAATGTGATTAGACCACTTGTGTTTGCTACCTGGCTCTTGTGGAAGTTTGGCTCCTAACCTCCCATAAGACTGGGAGATAGGGGCTGGGGCTCTGTTTTTCTTGATGATTACATTTCAGTGTGAAAATTGGCTCCCTGGGCCTTTAGAAAGACCTTTCTAGGTTGTAAAACAAGACACTGGGAGAAGATTTCCATCTCAAAGGAACAGATAAAGAATTTACAATTCCAAATTGTCTAAAGTAAATGCTCTAGGAAAAGGGAGTCCAGAGTCTTATAGGCAGGAAGAAACTTGTCTAAAGTTTAGTCTAACTGAGAGGAATGTTAAGGCTGTCTTGTTCAGTGGATCTGTGAGCATCACTGTATAACTAACTGCATCTTAAAGAAACATAAGGAAAACTTACTCATCTGGATTCTCTCCTCGTTGCTTTTCTTAGCTGGGGCAGTTTATTCTTGTCTGCCAAGATAAAATCCTGTTTGGCCATTTAAAGCCTGGTCATAGGACTTTAAGATACAGTATAAATAAATAAATACTTTTCGTGCTGTTATGGTCAGCTTGGGAATAGGTTCTTCTCCTTGGACAGATGGCCTCCAGGGTTCCTCTATTAGGAAAGATCTTACTTTTTCACACATTAAAGCCAATGGAAGTGTACTTTTCTACAAATATGACAATAACAGGATCTAAATCTACTTTATAACAGACAGCTGCATGTAGTAGCTCCATACTAAATTTAATCTACCCACTAAATCTTAGCTGTGTTCCTGAGGAAAGATGAGTAAAACCATTGCCTTACCTTGTTCCCAAAGATGGGATGTCCAGTAAAGATGCCAGAAATACTTCAGTCTTATTTTTATCTTTGACATTTGAAGGCAAACCACATTTACTGATGTTTTAACATCTTTACTAAATTTCCTTCAATGTGTTAAAAATGTAACCTTTTAACAGTTATCTTTCCTTTAGAAGATATTTGTGCTAATTTACTGAATACGGAGTAACATATACAAAAATAAAATGAGGTGCTGTAGTATTCCAATCACACGCCTTCCTTTTCTTGTTGTGTGAGTTTGCTCAAGTTCCTTAACTTTTATGAAGTTTCTCCCTGATAAAATTGAAATAACGGCACCTCCCCCTTAGGGTTGTTATGATTGGGGATTATGTATGTTAAATTCTTGAAACATGGTAAGTGTCCAATAATATGTCATTATTGATATGAAATCTTCCTGTACAGTGTGGTTATCAGAAGGGGATGCTCTTGTTTCACAACTGTAAGGCAATTTTGAATATACCCAAAGGTTTTCTGAGCTCAGATGTTGTCAATGAATTTTCTGTATTCTTTCTCAGTTTCTTAGAAGAAAAAATAATATTTTGAAGGTGCTAGTACCAAACCATAACACTAAGTTATTCATTTAAGAGTGGTAGGATCAGATCTCTGGCCTCTGAACTCCAAAGCCAGAACTTTTCAAGAGCATCCAGAGATGATGTCTGTTCCGTGATGCAGGATCAAGTAGCACTAATCCTTGGCTAAATTTATGGTAGGCAGTGTCAAACCTTGAATAGGTGTGATGTGATGAAACCAAAAAAGATATTGGGATAACTCCGGAAGATTTAGTCATTCATTCATTTATGCATGTGTGGTGTGCATTTATTTAAAAAATATGTATAGAGTGCTTACTGTCTAATACTATCAAACCAGCACTGTGAAAGTTGTTAGGAATAAACAGATATAATAATAAGCTGATTCTTATTTAGTCCTCCTGGTACCAAGATATGGTTTAAGTGTTTGTGGGTTTTTTTAAATCCATTTACTCCTTAGTACTTCTCATGAAGTAGATATTATTGCTATCCCCATTTTATAGATAACAGCATTGAGACAGAAGTTAAATAACTCACCATAGGAAAGTCAGGTAGTTTGGCTCCAAAACCCATGCTTTTGAGCACCACTCCACACTGCTTCTTCTCAGGTAATAGTAAGCAAAGTGGACATGGATTTGGCCTTCACTAGTGATGGAGAAAGAAATTAATCAAATAATCACAGTAAGTACATGATTATAAAGTACTATAATGGGGTAAATCCAGGAGTAGGAACTGTAGGCACATGCAGAGTATGAAAAATTGAAGGAAGGCCAGCGTGACTGGAACACAGAGAACTAGGGGAGAAATGATGCAAAGTATTGCCAGAGAGGTAAGATTTTTAGGTCCTATAAGCCTTATCTTTGCTGTCCCAAAGGCAGACCTGGGTTTAATCCTGTTTTGTCACTTTTTGGCTCTGTGCTTTGGGCTAGGGACTTAATTTCTTTGAGCTTGTTTCTTTATTTTAGAAATAGAGATAATATTAGAATCTAACTCACAATGTTGCTGAAAGCAACAAATGAAATATTTCATCTGTGGCACTTAGCATAGTTCCTGGCATGTATAAAAACTAAATAATGTTTAGTTATCATAATTATCTTAAAAACTAAAAATATTTACAACTTTAATCCCTCATACTGAATCTAATTCTTTTTCTTATCCTGAATTGATGTTCTATAATTTATATAATAGAAATAGATGCTCTATAATAACCATAGAGCAAGATGTGAGCTAAACTGTTCTGCTTTCTTCAGCAGACTTTGGTCTAGAAAAACATATTTTAAAACACAGTTTAAAATAAAAAATATGCTAGTTGTCATGAGACAACTGAGTTGTAACTCAACTACATCACCTGTACATGTACACACGTGCATGGGCATATGCGTGTGTGTGTGTACTGTAGTGTGGACAAACTTTCTGTATCCCAGTTGGACCAAACCTGTAAGTCTGACATAGTCCAGGTCACTCATGTTATTCCCCAGAGCACAATTGTGTTGAAACTACAGTTCACTGTCTTCACTGCTCCAGAGTTGCTAGAGCAATCCAAGGAGAACTAGGCAAATGAATGAACTTCCAAATATAGCTTTAGTGATTGTTGAGAGCAGTGACTATCATTCTCAGGAATGCTCTGGGTTACTGCAGTCGATTGCCAAAGTAGGTGGCAAATTTTCTCCTTACACAAGACTAAGGCTGTTAGTGGAATCATTAAAAACTCATCGCTAATACAATTCTTCACTTATTTTGTTCCGTGTGAGTAGGAGGAAGGAGACTTTCTCTTTTGTGATCAAGAGGAAGGTAGCAATTGTACTAAAATCACGTCTCAAAAAAACAGGTGGCCTAAGCTGACCTAGTAGCAGAGGTAGCACAAGCCTATTGGGAAGCCCTGAACAACAGGCTTTTTTCAGTGGATGGAAAAATCAGACAACTTCTTGTATAGGTTTTTGCCTTACTGAGCCCACTGTAATAAACACCTTAAGAAAAATTTATCAAGTCAGCACAAAGTAAGAATAGGCAGAGACAGCCAACTAAGTAGGTGAGGAGGGAGTCTGAGGAAATAGGATACTCAGAGGGAAGGGAGGAATGCTAGCAAGCTGGGCACCTGGGAGGATGCCATAACAAGATTTGGCCAAGGGCTGTATCATTAAAAAAATTTTAGGTGCCTCATTTGGGAAAAAGTTCCTACATTTACTGATCCTGCAATAAGCCAGGTCTCTCTTGAGGCTGTTGCCATATGTAGTCATTTCATCTCACGAGCCACTGGAGGCACTATGAAAAAAACCCACCAACAGGCATGTATTAATTGTCTCTAATTGGGTATATGGTCTAATTAACAAGCTCTGCAAGTTCAAGAGCTTGATAGTGCTACCAGGAAGATTTGCTGATGCCTTGTCTCCATTTCTAGTATCTAAATCTTGGGTTCAGCATGCAGCTGTTCACATCAGCTTGTTGTCTTTGTGTCACTGGTCAAGTCATGGGAGAGAACATGGGGCCCAGCTGAGTACCTGGCCCCAGGTTCATCAGTAACTGCTCCAAATCCAAGTAAGATGAAATTGGTGTTTAGAATAACCAATCAGATACTCCCGGTAGCAACTTTAAGTAGTAAACATTGTATGGAACCTTGGCACAGTTCCAATTAAAGTGTCCTATCTTTTATTTCATTAAAGGGGAAAACTTTTTTTTCCAATGTATTTTTGGAAATTTCTGATCGTTATGTTTACCTATCCAAATGGTCTATATAAAGTCAAACAAATCAGTCTTGTACTACAGTTTTTATTAGTAGCATACTAAATGTAGATATATAGGGGTTTTAATATCTAATTGCTTTCTAAAGCTACTTTAAAAATGAATATGCTTTTAACAGAAATATTTTGTTGTTGATAACACTTGATGTATTAAATTGAAAATAATGGGCATTCTTGTTTTTAAAAGGGACTATAAGTCTATTGAAGATTTGAACTTCATTTCTGAAATGTGTACTTACTAATTCAATTTTGAATTGAAGTAATTTATCACTGTTATAAATTAAGTGACTTTCCGTTTCCTCTCTCACAATGAAGTTGTTAATCTAATGGTGCTGCAGTGTAATGGTCTCTCTAGAAAGAACACTCTAGGCAGTTTTATTCTGATATGCTCCTAGAGCCCAGGAAATTTGATTAATTTACAGTATTCATTTAAGTGACCTGTAAAATTATGAGAAAAAAAGCACTCTAATTTGCCACTGTGAATGGCTTTTTATTATTCTGTCCAAAAGATCATTTGAACATTCTTGATAATATTTTAAAATGAAGAGATCTTTATAGACTCTTACCATGACTTGGTGTTCCTTATGATATGTCTGTGATCATTATAAATATTATTAATGACAATGCTAGTGACCATTTTTGAGGAATTTCTATATGACAGGTACTATAGTAGTTGATATAGAGTAGTATTTAAGTACATTGGCTTTAAATTCACACAAACCCTGTTTTCAGTTACAACTTTAAGAAGTACATTTTTGTTACAGTACATAGTTTTGAGAATGTAGCTTATTTGTGTTTCAGGGAAATCCTCTGTAACCTCTGGGAACTCAGTTTCTCTATCTGAAAAATGGAGATGATAACACCTACTACATAGGGTTGTTACTATGATAGAGAATTTATGCATAGCACTAAGCAGAGTTTTTAGGAAATGAAATTAGTGAAAAACAGACCAAGTTTCCTTTTTTTTTTAAAGGTGAAATTGAGTTCAAAAGCCATTTACTTGTGAAAGAGACAAAAGTGGTGTTTTGGTTTGAATTGTTCAAATAATGACAGTAATCTTCCATTTCAGTTCTTTTACATAGCATGACATTTGGCAAGTAGGCAATTTTAAAGTGTTAAATTACTTGCTGGAATTCATTTGTGTCTAATGATATGCTGAAAACTCATCCAGCTCAGTAGTTGTAAGTTGGTTAACCATATACCCTTTGTCTGGAGTAATTATTATATATTTTGGGCAAAAATTTATATAGCCACTCTGTATATAGGCATTGTTAAAATATTGAAGTAATTATTAATAAGCTTCTACATGCTGAAGCTGAATACTGTAAGCAAAGAAGATATAATAAAATAATTGATATTACTATACTTTTTCAGTATAACTGTACTAACATCATTTTATTGAGACTGAAAATTACTGAGGAGCACATAGATAACATTACCCCTTTTATTAGATGAAGACTCTGAGGTTCGGAAGAATAACAGCTGGTCTAGGTTACCTAAGAACTAAGTGGAGCTCCGTGTCCAAAGCTCTTACTATATTTTTTACCCCACTGTCTGTTTCTTCATTCTTGGAAGACAACTACGACAAGAAAGTGACAGAAAGAAACAAAGAAAACAGGGAATGGACAGTATTTTGTATAAAAGTGTAATCAATAAAACTATGAGCCACACTACCTTCACAGTGTATACAGAACAGATATAGGTCCTTTGGTTCTATTCATAGGCTCTTAGTGAGGGCAGTACCTTTCCTCTTCCCTTCTCATCTCATAATTTGCTCAAAAATTGTGGATGGCTGAACTAGAGATCAGAGGCCATCAATACAAAATCCTAACCATGAGAAAATGTGTTATGGCATATGACACAAATTATATGTTTTGCCCTTTTGGTTTCCATTTGACTTTATAATTTTTGACTTCCATGTTGACTTCAGACTTTTATACATTGAAATACTAACTATACAAGCAAAACTAGGGTTGTCAAATAAAAACTAGGATTTAGCAAATAGGAGCAGTTACACCAATCAGTCACAATTTTTTCTTTTCATTCTTCTGTTGGACTATTTTGGTTTTGGTCTTTAATGATGTATAGATAGAACTTGTGTGAAAAGAAAATTCCCTCATTTTAAAAATAAATTTTAGGGCTTCCCTGGTGGCTCAGTGGTTGAGACCTGCCGGTGCAGGGCATGCGGGTTCGTGCCCTGGTCCGGGAGGATCCCACATGCCACGGAGCGGCTGGGCCCATGCGCCATGGCCTCTGAGCCTGCACGTCTGGAGCCTGTGCTCCGCAACGGGAGAGGCCACAGCGGTGAGAGGCCCGTGTACCGCAAAACAAATAAAAAAATAAAATAAAAATAAATTTTAATGAGCATTGAAATATTTTCACCTGTCATAATAGACCAATAAGAGACAATCATTTGTTTTCTGGACTTTTATTTGAACTAAGCATAGAAGGACTAAGAACATTTAGACACACTTTTTAAATCATTAGGATTTAGGGATGTACTAGAACTTTGGCCTTTCTACATCTTAATTAGCATAATTCAGGAAAATTGTGACTCTAAGTACAGAATGTAAGAAATTCAGTAGACCTGTATACTCCAGCTGTGTTAACTATACTAGACACCTTGCTATCTGTATGCATAAAAGACAGTGGAAATAGATGATATCATTGTATTGTGATTACCTTTGATACTTATCCGAGGAAAGACTCTCAATTAAAGTAATTATGTAAAAACTGAGGAGGAGAGTTAACCAATCTTTAAAGTAAGATGGAATACTTGAGGAAATTTAGAAAAAAGGGAGCAAACTAATTTCCAGAGATAGCTTGTTTTGGTATGGTTTCTGTTGTTGATAGCCTAAAAAACTGCATTTGAGTGTTGTGGAGTTTTTCGTAAGCTGACACATGCATAACACTTTTGCTTCTCTCATATATGTTGGTAGTATGCTTAATTGTATCTTGGTTTAAGAGTACATAAAAAAGATGTAGTGCAGCAATTGGTGGAAACAATACAATGTCAAATAGTTCAGTTAATTAAAGAAAACAACCTGATAGGTGAAGTGGGAAAATAACAAAATGAGTACTTGTTCACAGTTGATCAACTGACTTTGTTTAATTCATTTAAATCAGGCTAAGGAGGAAGCAAGTGAGATAGAAGCTGAGGGAACTATAAAAAATTTTTTGTCTCAAGAGTTAAGTAAATGTAGTAATGTTAGATAGTATCTGGAAAGGGAATTAAATGGACACTTCTACATAGCCTAAGTGAGCCTAAAGAAAACTTTACATTTTATAAAAATAAAGTATGCTGTAAGATTTATAATTTATAAAATACAGGAAGGTAAAAAGAAGAGAAATATGTATCATTGATGATAACAGCTCCTGAAGAAAACTTCAGTAACTGTTTTGATGTGTTTCTATGCATAGATTGTAGTTTACATAGTTTTGATAAAACTTTACATGTAAATTTTGTTGTGCTAAATTTTCTTCGTTTATCATTAGAACACCATAAGATTTTCACATTACTCTGTTTAATAAGCATCTTTAATTCCTACACAGTATTTCTTTGAGGATATCCACAAGGATAATTCGGTCATTCCCTTATTATTTAGATTTTTTCTCTTTTCGCAAAGATAACTAATGATCTATAGGTATACCAGGTGAATTCACTGTGGTAAATACTGCAAATTTTCTTGATACCCTTGTTCTTGACACCCTTGTAAGCTGTGTACTATAATCACTAGTGAGTGAAAGTACTTATAGTGATGTACCATTTAATATTATGACTTTTTATTCTTGTTCATTTGTACAATAAAAAAGCATCAATGATTAATTTCATGATTAGGTCACCAGGGACATTTTCTGTCCTTATATATTTCTTATCTTGTTAAATTTGATTATTCATCAATAGTCTGTTCTGTGTTTTTTTCTATGGAGGAGCACTCTTTACTTGCACCTTTATACTTCCCAGTCACTTGTATTCTGAGACTTTTCCCTGGGAAACCTGAATTTATCTAATTTGACTAATCTTGACTTCCAAACTCTTTTCCAGTTGCCTGTAGATTATAACAATACTTGGAGTTTATTGAGCTTTCAGTTCTGCCAGAGGCCTAGAAAGTCCATCCAGATAAATTCTTCTTAATTAGCACAAACTAGAACTTCCATACATTCTGATGTATGTAGGCAGATCTTCCTATTTTCTTTCATCAAGACAGAAAAAATAAAAAAAAAAGGGAAACTATCTGTTTTGATCTTCATCTCACTTTAGCTTGGTGTTATTTCATTCAACCCTCTTTGGAAACATCCACCTACAATTACTAGTAGAAGTAATACTCCTACTTAAATTTCATTTTAGAATTTTCATTTTTCAGTAGCCATGTTTGCAAACTTTAGTTTGGCCCTGTTATATATGTATATTCACTCATACACACATTAGGAGACAAGGAGAAAATAAGCATCTCTCTGTTTGTGAAGAGTCTCTGAAAAGTCATGTGTTCTTGCAAGAACAATGTTTATGGTGCTTTTGAAATAAACATTTTGGTGACATAGAAGGATCTTCAACAAATAGCAGCAAACAGCTCAAATTTTGGCAAATAAAGCAGGGGTCAAAGTCTAATTGCATCTAAATTTAATTGTATCAGTGGCACCAGTGACATTTCTTTATCCTGTTCTGAAAGGCAGTGGGTGTCTGTTGCTGAGATAGTTAGTTTTAATATGTTCAAATGTGTTTTCATCACCAGTTGATACAGAGGTGGCAAAGGGATACAGTCTCTTGAGGCAGAACAAATGAACAAACATGTTTTTTTAGTCCCTTCCACTGGCAGCTAGTTTGATATCCCTAAGGAAATGTTTCTTGACAATAATTGTATGAAAAATACCAACATTTGATTTCCAAATGTTTGACAAAATGGAAACTCTTTTGTCTGCCAGGAAAATGGAACCAGTGGATGCTTTAACCTCCGTATTTAACAGAGTTTTAAGAAAAGGCTATAAAGGAGATAATACATGAGTTGTGTCCCACATAGTCTGTAAAGTTAATCTAACTAACGGACACTCTGGATTTGTCAAGACCTATTTGGTTTTGTTTTGTTTTGGAGTTTTGGGGTTTTTCTCGGTTTGTTTTATTTTTTAATCTTTCCTCCCTTTCACTAACTCATTGAGTCTTCTTTGTTCTTTTCTCTCTATTCTATTTGTTTGGAAATTATACATTCAAAAAATCTTCTAATGGTTACTAGAGACAGAAATCTAAATATATTAATTTTGGTATCAAGCTAGCCTAAAATTTTGAAATTTCCAAACAGTTCAGTTAAATAAATTTAACACATGGAACTAAAATTACTGTCACCAATTCTTGAAGTATTCTTTTTTCAAGTGGAAGTTAATGAGGAGAGTGGCAGCAATAAAAGTAACCACAACAATTGGCAGATCTAGTTATTCTTCTAGCATTTAAAGTTTATTTTAACAGGAAAGGCAAAAATAATAGTCCAAAAATAAGTACCACCCAACCAATAAAGCACATTTAAAAAAATCGCAGTGACCTCCAGTCTTCTGTTACTTGATTTTGTTAATCTTTGCCCCTTTTCCTTTCTTTTTTTCTATTATACTTGATAATAACAAATAAATAAGGTAGGCGAATTGAATGTGACTCAAGATAAAGCTTTTTCCATAAACCAGAAATCACATGACATTTTACAGAACTCCTTCATATGCTCTATATAATTTAACATCTGACTGGGAAGTTCTAATTTTTACTTTGTAAGTCTGATAAAGTCTTGGGATCAATAGAAAGCTATTGTTTGCAATTCTACTGTATCAGAAATTAGCAATGAATGGATATTCATTTATTCAGCCAATTCATAATTATTTAGTTCATTTCTTATTAGAAGTATTGTCTGAGTAAACATAAATCCAGGTTCTGATTTTCCCAACATACTTGATAAGACTTTAAGTTTTGGAAGTGGGCTGTTCAGAGCTCGTCACCAGGGTGGTCTCACAGTTCTGCTTTTTCTCCTGTCAATGTGCTATAAAATCTAGCCATGGCCCTCCTTTGTTTTTAATACCATATTGGGTGATGGTTCTTTGTGGTACAGAGAGACCAGTAAAAAAGTTGAACATTTCAAGATGCCATTATAAATTCCACATGATGAATATTTACTGCATTTGCTATTTAGATGTCTCAGAGGGTTTTCACATTCATTTGATGTAACATGGGGAGACTAGCAAACAACATCATTAGGCTTGGAAAAAACACTGATTAAAATAACTGAAATCAAACACAAGCCAAAAAAAGGGACAAGAAGGGTAACGCTTTATCACAAGCTTGTTTAGGGAATTTCTACAAAAACATTCTGACCATTAGTCAACATAGCAGTGTTTTTCAAATTTTTTTGGATCCTTATATATTTAACCAATAAAAATCATGCCTTTATTTGTTTTAAAAAATTGGTACATGATGACAAGCTTGTACTTCTAGCAGGAACAGTATTTTCCTGGTGTCCCTGTTCATTGATTTCTTGTAACAGACATTTACAATTATCGGGGAAGTACAAGGTAAATGAATGTGACTTAAAAAATTATAAGTTCTGTAGAAATATACTTGGACATTTTGAAAATATGGATTAATTGGTAGGACCTCCAAAAAGATAAAAATGTCGAGTCAATGCCAAAAACATAAATAAAATTGTATCCAGCTGCTTAAAATTCATTACAAATATTAGAAATGTTAACCTTTATTTTCAGTCATTCTACAAACATTCCCTGAATATGTAGAAAGATCCTGACACTGTGCATGCATTAGGACTAGAGAAATGAATAAGTCATGGCTTCTGTTCTTTAAGAGTTCAGCATAAATGTAGGGCAATATGTATCTCACTTAGTTTTAGTCTAAGTTGGAAATTTGGTACCATAATTTATAGGCCCTTTCATTTGCATAGCTTCAATTTTACTTCCCATAGAGCATCACAAATTAAACTAATTTCATCAAATGTTCTTCCAGCAAATAAGTATATGATGGCCTTCTCCCAAACCCATCACCAGCGGCTCATTTCTTTTAAATGTATGGCAGAAATTACTCAGATTGTATTTAATGATTATCTGATCAAGATGGCACATTGAAAATATGATATTACCATTTCTCCCTATCTCTAAATTCCTTTTGAAATAACAAAAAGCTACTAAAAAAGAACAGGTAGTGGAAATCCATGACCAAAAAAATAAAGAAAGAAAGAAAAGAAAACAGGAATAGTTGCCCTTTGAAAGACTTTTGGAAAATAGTAAAAAGATGGTTTGGAATTGATAGGGAAATCAAAAATTTATCATTATGAAATGACCTTTTTCCCAGGTAACATTTTGCTCTAAAATCGACTTTGATGGTAAAATAGCCTTTTAGTCTACTTTGATTACTGTTAACTTAGCATTACATATCTTTTCCCATCCATTTTCTTTTAACTTCTTTGTAGTTTTATATTTAAAAAGTATATTTCTTGGGCAACATATAGTTGAGTGTCACCCTTCTATCCAAACTGACAGTGCTTGCTTTGTAATTGGAGTGATTAGACAATTCCCATTTAATGTGATTATTGATGTTTTGGTTTAAATCTATCATCATGCTATAAATTTCCTATTTTCCTTCTGTTCTTGTTTCTTTTTGTTCTTCTCTGCCTTCTTTTGAATTAATTGAGTAATTTTTTATTATTCCATTTTAATCTCTTTTGTTATCTTACTACCTGTAATGTTTTGGGATTATGCTAGTGGTTCTTTTGGCATTATATGATACACCTAGTTAATTTATCACAATCAACCTTCCTGTGGTATTATGCCACTTCACATATAACATAAGGACCTTATAACTAGATATATTCATTTCTCCTTGCCTGACTTTTGCACTGTTATTGCCATATATTTTATTTCTTCATGTATTGTAAACCTCACAGTGCATTGTTATTCCTTTTGCCTTAAATTCTCAATTATCTTTCAAAAATATTTAAATAATAAGAAAAATAAATTTTACTTATATCTTTGGAGTTACCATTTCCAGTGTTCATTCTTACTCTGTGTAGATTCATATTTCCATCTGATATCATTTTTTGTCTGCGTAAAGGGCATCTTTAAACATTTCGTGAAGTGCAGGTCTTCTGGTAATATTTCTTTTGGATTTTGTACGATGAAAACGTCTTAGTTTTCCTTAGTTTTAAAAAATATTTGCTGTGGAGGCGTCAAGATGATGGAATAGGAGGATGAGGAATTCATCGCTCCTCACAAGTATATCAAGAATACATCTACAAATGGAACAATTCTCATAGAATGCCTACTGAACATTAGCGGAAGACTTCAGACATCCAAAACGACAAGAAAAATCCCCTTACAACTGGGTAGGATGAAAGAAAGAAGAAGAAAAGAAAAAAGGAATCAAAAAAGGGACCAGCAACCCTGGTGGTAAGCTGAAGGTGAAGGGAGGTCCCCACACTCAGAAAAACTCCCTCATGGTGGGGAAATCAGCTGGGACAGAAAAGGACCTTCGAGGGATCAAAGGAGAATGCAGAAGACAGTCTGTGGAAGGCAGGACAAAGTAAGAACTGCACACATAGTATACATGGCAGCTCTGTGCATTCCAGACTGAGTTGTGAGTCACCTGTTGTAGGGGTGGGGGGAAGCTGGGTGCTAGAAAGTGGGGTTTGGAGGGTGAACCCAGGGAGGGGACAGCTGTTGGCTGTGAAAAGACAGCCTGAAGGGACAGGAATAAGGAGCTCCACAGCCAGGAAAGTTTACAGAATAAGCCCGGGATACCATAGAAGCAAGGCGTCATTGTTGAGTGGTGCACAAAGGGTGGGCCACCATTAGAACCCCTTTCCCCACCCTCCAGCTTCTTTGCCTCTTCAGGCACTGTGAGGGGCTCCCATCTGAGTGGGCCTGCCCGCCCCTTGGGCCAGGGTCTCCTCCACCTGCGTGGGCTCTGGGGACCTGAGCACCATCCATCCCAAAGCCTCCTTGGGAATCAACCCTGGGCATCACTGTCTGGGACAGGAGTCCGCCTATGCTGGCAGGGGCTGAGTGCTGAATCATGGGCGTTGGGACAACGGATCCGGGGAGGAGCACTGTTGGCTGCACAGATACAGCAGAGGGGACAGGAGTGAGGGAATGCATGGCCGGGAATGCCCTAGAGGAAGCGTGGTCTGCCTGGAAAGCACGGTGCCATTGTTGAGAGGTGCGTGGGGGGCAGGGACACAACTCCCATATGCCAGCTCCTGCCTCCGCATGCACTAGGAGGGACCCCCACCAGAGCAAGCACACCAGTCTGTTGCAACTGCCTGTTGGTCCCCACTGCTGCAGGCAACTCGCACACACCCCAGTCCTGGCCACCGTACCTCTTCCTGGCCTGAATAAGTGTGCCTCAATCAGCCGCTGCTTTCACTCCTTCTGGCCTGGTTGGGAAACAGACTCCTGAGGGTGGCACACACACAGAGATGGGGTCAAAACCAAAGCTAAGCCACAGGGGCAGCACTACTAAGGAAGAGGAACAGAAATATTGTGCAGCTTATGCAGCTGCACAAGCCTTAGGTTAAATCCCCGAGATCAGCTTGGTAAATCCTGCGTCTATGGAATACCTGAATAGACAATGAGTGTTACCACAGTTGAGACCAGTCTAGCCTTTGCAGCAGTGGACTTTGGGGACAAGTTCATGTGGGAGTCAGGCCAGATCAGAGTCTGAGCTGGCCCCACAGTGCCCACATCAGGTCCAGAGACTACCTAGAGGTATTGGAAGCCCTCCTGGGGAGGTGGGGATTGGCTCTGGCTCACTGTGGGAGCAAGGACACTGACAGAGGAGGCCCCAGGAAAATATTCTTTGTGCTATTATTCTTTTTTGTTTGTTTCATTTTGTTCAGTTGTTGGTGTTTTTGCTTTTATTATTTATCTTTCATTTTTATTATCTTTTTAATATACTTTTATTTTTACTTTACTGTTGTTTTGTGGGTTTTTTTCTTTTTTCTGTTCTTTGTTTTTATTTTATTTTATTTTTTGTTGTTTGTATATGTCTATTTTATGTTTTCTTTGCTTTATTTTTGTTTTCTTGCTTTCTGTTTTTTTTTTTTTTTTTTTTTTTTTGCAGTATGCGGGCCTCTCACTGTTGTGGCCTCTCCTGTTGCGGAGCACAGGCTCCGGACGTGCAGGCTCAGCGGCCATGGCTCATGGGCCTAGCCGCTCCACGGCATGTGGAATCTTCCCGGACCGGGGCACGAACCCGTGTCCCCTGCATTGTCAGGCGGACTCTCAACCACTGTGCCACCAGGGAAGCCCTCTGTTTTTGTTTTATTTTCCATTTTTTGTTTTTGTTAGGTTAGTCCTCATTGACTATTCTCATTTTTGAATTCTTTCGTTTGTTCTTGTGTTTTTGATTTTGTTTTTCTTCTCTGTGTGTGTGTATTGTGTTGTTACTGCTGTTTCTTTTTGTTTTTGCTATTTGTCTTGAGTTTTGTCTGTTTTCTTTTCTTTCTTTTTACTTTGGCCACACTGTGGGGTGTGCAGGCTCTTGCTTCCCCAGAATGGGAAGATAGAGTGGTAGAAATAACTGCTGTGGAGCAGAATAAAGAAAAAAGAAAAGAAATGAGGACAGTCTCAGAGACCTCTGAGACAACATTAAACGCATCAACATTTGAATTATAGGGGTCCCAGAAAATGAAGAGAAAGGGAAAGGGCCTGAGAAAACATTTGAAGAGATTATACATGAAAACTTCCCAAACATGGCAAAGGAAATAGTCACCTAAGTCCAGGAAGCACAGAGAGTCCCATACAGGATAAACCTAAGGAGAAACATGCCAAGGCCCATATTAATCAAACTAACAACAATTAAATACAAAGAAAAAATATTAAAAGCAGCACGGGAAAAGCAACAAATATCATAAAAGGGAATGCCCATAAGGTTATCAGCTGATTTTTCAGCAGAAAATCTGCAGACCAGAAGGGAGTGGCAGGACATATTTAAAGTGATGAAAGGGGAAAAAACCTACAATGAAGATTATTCAATCCAGCAAGGATCTAATTCAGATTCGATGAAGAAATCAAAAGCTTGACAGACAAGCAAAAGCTAAGAGAATTCAGCACTACCACACCAGCTTTACAACAAATGCTAAAAGAACTTCTCTAGGTGGGAAACACAAAAGAAGAAAAACTCCCACAAAAAAAACCCTAGAACAATTAAGGAAATGGTAATAGGAACGTACATATCGACAATCATCTCAAATGTAAATGGATTAAATGCTCCAACCAAAAGACACAGATTAGCTGAATGGATACAAAAACAAGACTCATATATATGCTGTCTACAAGAGATCCACTTCAGACTTAGAGACACATACAGACTGAAAGTGAGGAGTTGGAAAAAGATATCCCATGCAAATGGAAATCAAAAGAAAGCTGGAGTAGCAATACTCATATCAGACAAGGTAGACTTTAAAACAAACACTATTACAAGAGACAAGGACACTACATAATGATCAAGGTATCAATCCAAGAAGAAGGTATACCAATTGTAAATATCTATGCACCCGACATAGGAGCACCTCAATACACAGGGGAAATGCTAACAGCCATAAAAGGAGAAATTGACAGTAACACAATAATAATGGGGGACTTTTACACTCCATTTACACCAATGGGTAGATCATCCAGACAGAAAATTGATAAGGAAACACAAGCCTTAAATGACACAATAGACCAGATAGACTTAATTGATATTTATAGGACATTCCATTCGAAAACAGCAGAATACACTTTCTTCTCAAGTGCACATGGAACATTCTCCAGGATACATCACATCATGGGTCACAAATCAAGCCTCGGTAAATTTAAGAAAATTGAAATCATATCAAGCATCTTTTCTAACCACAAGACTATGAGATTAGAAATCAAATACAGGAAAAAAAAACTGTAAAAAACATAAACACATGGAGGCCAAACAATATGCTACTAACTAACGAAGAGATCTCTGAAGAAATCAAAGAGGAAATTTAAAAAATACCTAGAAACAAACGACAACAAAAACATGGCAACCTAAAACCTATGGGATGCAGCAAAAGCAGTTCTAAGAGGGAAGTTTATAGCAATACACTCCTACCTCAAGGAAAAAGAAAAATCTCAAACAACATAACCTTACACCTAAAGCAACCAGAGAAAGAAGAACAAACAAAACCCAAGGTTAGTAGAAGGAAAGAAATCATAAAGATCAAAGATAAATGAAATAGAAACAAAGAAAACAACAGGAAAGATCAATGAAACTAAAAGTTGGTTATTTGAGAAGATAAACAAAATTGATAAACTTTTAGCCAGACTCATCAAGAAAAAAAGGGAAAGGACACAAATCAATAAGATAAGAAATAAAAAATGAAAGATTACAACAGACACCGCAGAAATACAAAACATCATAAGAGACTACTACAAGCAAATATATGCCAAGAGAATGGACAACCTGGAAGAAATGCACAAATTCTTGGAAAAGTACAACCTTCCAAGACTGAACCAGGAAGAATTAGAAAGTATAAACAGACCAGTCACCAATAATGAAATTGAAACTGTAATTTAAAATGTTCCAACAAACAAAAGTCCAGGAACAGATGGCTTCACAGACGAATTCTATCAGACATTTAGAGAAGAGTTAACACCTATCCTTCTCAAACTCTTCCAAAAAATTGCGGAGGGAGGAACACTCCCAAACTCATTCTACGAGGCTGCCATTACCCTGATACCAAAACCAGACAAAGATATCACAAAATAAGAAAATTATAGACCAATATCACTGATGAACATAGCTGCAAAAATCCTCAACAAAATACTAGCAAACAGAATCCAACAAAACATTAAAAGGATCATACACCATGATCAAGTGGGATTTACTCCAGGGTTACAAGGATTCTTTAGTATACCCAAAACAATCAATGTGATCCACCATATTAACAAATAAAAGAGTGAAAACCGTATGATCAAGTCAATAGATGCAGAAAAAGCTTTTGACAAAATTCAACACCCATTTATGATAAAAACTCTCCAGGAAGTAGGCAGAGAGGGAACCTACCTCAGCATAATAAAAGCCACATACGACAAACCCACAGCAAACATTCTCAATGATGAAAAACTGAAAGCATTTCCTCTAAGATCAGGAACAAGACAAGGATGTCCACTCTCACCACTATTATTCAACATAATATTGGAAGCCTAGTCACAGCAATGAGAGAAGAAAAAGAAATAAAAGGAATACAAATTGGAAATGAAGAAGTAAACTGTTTGCCCACGACATGATACTATACATAGAAAATCCTAAAGATGCCACCAGAAAACTACTAGAACTAATCAGTGAATTTGGTAAGGTTGCAGAATACAAAATAAATGCACAGAAATCTCTTGCATTCCTATGCACTAACAATGAAAGATCTGAAAGAGAAATTAAGGAAACAATCCCATTCACCATTGCAACAAAAAGAATAAAATACCTAAGAATAAACCTACCTAAGGAAGCAAAATACCTGAACTCAGAAAACTATAAAACACTGATGAAAGAAATCAAAGATAACATAAAGAGATGAAGAGATACACCATGTTCTTGGATTGGAAAAATCAATATTGTGAAAATGAAAATACTACCCAAAGCAATCTACAAATTCAATGCAATCCCTGTCAAATTACCAATGGCATCCTTCATAGAACTAGAACAAAAAATTTTACAGTCTGTGTGTAAACACAAAAGACCCCAAATAGCCAAAGCAATCTTGAGAAAGAAAAGCAAAACTGGAGGAATCAGCCTCCCTGACTTCAGGCTATACTACAAAGCTTCAGTAATCAAGACAGTATGGTGCTGGCACAAAAACAGAAATATAGATGAATGGAACAGGATAGAAAGCCCAGAGATAAATCCACACACCTATGGTCACCTAATCTATGACAAAGGAGGCAAGAATATACAATGGAGAAAAGACAGTCTCTTCAGTAAGTGGTGCTGGGAAAAATGGACAGCTACATGTAAAAGAATGAAATTACAACACTCCCTAACACCATACACAAAAATAAACTCAAAATGGATTAAAGACCTAAATCTATGGCCAGACACTATAAAACTCTTAGAGGAAAACATAGGCAGAACACTTTTTGACATAAATAACAAGATCCCTTTTGACCCACCTCCTAGAGGAATGAAAATAAAAACAAAAATAAACAAATGGGACTTAAAAGCTTTTGCACAGCAAAGGAAACCATAAACAGAATGAAAAACAACCATCAGAATGGGAGAAAATATTTGCAAGGGAAGCAACTGACAAAGGATTAATCTCCAAAATATACAAGCAGCTCATGCAGCTCAATATCAAAAAAAACAAACAGCCCAATCCAAAAATGGTCAGAACTAGACATTTCTCCGAAGAATACATACAGATGGCCAACAAACACATGAAAAGATGCTTTTCCCTTGATGCTTTTAATATCTTTTCTTTGTATTTAATTTTTGATAGTTTGATTAATTTGAGTCTTGGCATGTTTCTCCTTGGATTTATCCTATATGGAACTCTCTGCGCTTCCTGGACTTGATTGACTATTCCCTTTCCCATATTAGGGAAGTTTTTGACTATATTCCACATATTTTCTCAGACCCTTTCTTTTTCTCTTCTTTTTCTGGGACTCCTATAATTCTAATGTTTGTGTGTTGAATGTGTCCCAGAGGTCTCTGAGACTGTCCTAAATTCTTTTGATTCTTTTTTCTTTATTCTGCTCCATGGCAGTTATTTCCACCATTTTGCCTTCCAGCTCACTTATCTGTCCTTCTGCCTCATTTATTCTGCTATTGATTCTTCTAGAGTATTTCTTATTTCAGTTATTGTCTTGTTCATCACTGTTTGTTTGCTCTTTAGTTCTTCTAGATCCTTGTTAAATATTTATTTTCTCTGTTCTGTTTCTGAGATTTTTGTATCATCTTTACTATCATTACTCTGAATTATTTTTCAGGTAGGTTGCCTATTTCATCTTCATTTATTTGGTCTTGTAGGTTTTTACCTTGCTCCTTTGTCTGTAACATATTTTTTTATCATTTCATTTTCTTTTTTTGATGGGTGGGGCTGTATTCCTGTCTTACTGGTTGTTTGGCCTGAGGCGTCCAGCACTGGAGTTTGCAGGCTGTTGAGTAGAGCCATGTCTTGGTGCCGAGATAAGGACCTCTGGGAGGCTTCACTCTGATTAATATTCCCTGTGGTCTGAGGTTGTCTGTTAGTCCAGCGGTTCAGACTTCACACTCCCACCACAGGAGCTTGGGCCCGACATCCGGCCTGGGAACCAAGACCCTGCAAGCTGTGTGGTGTGGCAAAAAGAAAAAAAAAAAAAGAAAAAAAGGAGCAGTACAATAACAAAGAATAAAAAATAAAATTAGAAAGATAAAAATATTTTAGGAAAAGTAAAAATATAATTGAAACAACTGCAACAAGGTAAAACAAAACATCAACAGAAAAAAGAGAAAAAAGAAAAGGGAACGAGTCAAAAGTTGCAGAACAATAATAAAGTATAAAGAATAAAATAAAATTAGAATAATAAAATACTTTTTAGGAAAAATTAAAAATATAAATGAATCAACAACAAGGTAAACAGAACCCCAGTCTAAGAGGAAAAAAGGGGGGAAAAAAAGCCTTGGCTATGGGGGGTGGAGTTTAGGCGGGGGTTGGAACTTAGGCAGGGGTGGGGTTTAGGGTGGGGCAGGGCCTAGGTGGGGGGTGATGTTTGAGTATATGGCAGGGCCTAGGCTCAGGATCCATGCAGCTGGAAAAGCCCTGGGGGCAGGGCCTAGGCGGGGTGAAGTTCAAGCATGGAGTGGGCCTCTGCTTAGGACCTGTGCAGAAGGGGAGAGGCAGCACGTGGAAAGGGGAGCCTCCAGAGTGTGGAGTTCCGGAGTTTGGAGGTAAGGCCCTGGGTGAGGTTGTGTGGGTTGGGTTTAGGCCTAGCACGGTTGGAGGGGGTCTCAGAGGGGTCTCTGAGTGTAGAGGTAGGGTCTTGGGTGGGGGTGCAGGGGCAGGTCTTGGGCTCTGCATGGTAGGAGGGAGGCTCCAAGGGCAGAGGATTAGGCCTGTGAGCCCAACAGTCTCCCTATTGCCTAAGTGGACAGGGAAAGTACTGGCCGTGTTCCCTTCCGTTCCTTCATGCCCCTCCCAGGGTCTCCCCCAGGGTCTCCCCTGTCCCCACTGGACCCTTAACTGTGGGTGGGTCCCACTGGGTGTAGGAACTCCTTCCCTCCCCCAGCCACCCCTCAGGCGTGCTGGTCCTGGAGGTCTGGCCTTTACTTTTGCTCCCCTTTCCCTCCCACTCCTTCAGGACCCACACAGCTGGAAGGGGCCTTGGTGGGCAGAGGATCAGGCCTGGGATCTCAGCAGGCTCCTGGGGGCCCAAGTGGGCAGGGAAAACCTGGCCACACTCCCTTTTGATCCTCTGCCCTCCCAATGGTCCCCCAGTTTCCCCCTTAGGGCATGGGATCCCTTCCCCTCCCAGCCACCCCTCAGGGGTGCTGGTCCCGTCCCACCTCCACTTCTCCTCCCCCCTCACTCCCCCTCACGACCCATGTCCTACCCTGTCACTGGGGGTTCCTCTTGCGTCCCCTTAGGTGTACGTGGTCCCCCACTGGTGCCTGGTAGGTGCCCTAGTTATGTGGAGATGCAAATTCTGCATCCTCGTAGTCTGCCATCTTGACTCCATCCCCCTTGATTGGTTTTCAAATTCACTAATCTTTTTGGCTTGTGTCCAATCTGCCATTAATCACAGTGAATTTATTTTTCACATTATTTTCTTCCTAAAAGAACAATTTGTGTCTTTTTTTCTATATCCTTCTTATCTCTTTTTAACGTCAGTATTTCCTAGTTTTTTGAAGGTATGGATTACAGTTATAAAACTATTTTAATGTCCTTGTTTACTAGTTCTGTCATCTGTATTATTCTGTCATTTTCTTTTGATTAGTTTTTGTCCTTTTCATGGGCCATATTTTCCTTCTTCTTTGCCTCTCTGGCATTTCTCATTGGATTCTAGATGTAAATTTTATCTTGTTTAGCGCTGCATATTTTTGTATTTTGTGTATTTTTGTATATAAGGTTTATCACTTTGGCTGGAGTAAGCCCAGTGCTTATTCCCTCTACTTTTTTTCCTGTGATTCTTTCTCTGTCTTCAGTTAGTTTCTTCACACAAATGTGTTGATCAGTCCTCAGCTCAAGACTTGAGGGGGAACCTCTGCAAGTCTCCAGAGTTTCTGTTATTGTAGTCCTCTTGCTCTGGGATACTACCCTACATGTACAGTTGTCTAGGACTCCCTGGACTCACAACTCTGTCTCCTCACCTTGGCGAACCAAGATCCAACTAAATCCCCAGTCCTTGTGCATGGCCTGGAAAATCCTCTCCATGAAGTAAACTCTGTGAGTCATGGGTCTCAGCTCATTTATTTCCTGACTCTCAGGAATCATTGTCTTTCATTTCCTAATGTTTAATATATTGAAAACAATTCTTTCATTTATTGTGTCTGATTTTTAACTTGTTTCACACTGTTTGGTGAATCTGTCTAGATAAGGAAGTCCAGTGTGTTTTTCTTTTGATTTAGCCTGTTTAGTACATATTGCTCTGCAACCATGGCTTGATATTTTTTTCATCCATTTTAATTCTCCACCATTTCTTTTCCAGTCTTTTTCCTACTCATCTTTTATCTCCTCTCCTTCTGCTACTCCAGTTACACATATACATATATTGTACTTTTTCTTTGGGTCCTGTAGCTGTTTTACTCTTCCTTCTGTATTTTTCATTTCTTTTTTCTTTTTCTTTTCAAAAATATCTCTCCATACTTACTTCTGGAAAATTTCTCCTTACATACCTTCCATTGAGTAATTATTTTTCTAATATGCTGTTAAACCCATATTTACGGTTCTTACTTTTGAGTTTGTGTTTTGCAGTTCTAGAATTTAGAATTTTTTTCCCATTTTCTCCCATATCTTTTGTTTTTGTTTCATTTCCTTAAACATAGTAGATACATTTATTTTAATTATGTGTCTTGTACCTTCATTATTTGTATTCCCTTATCATTCACTTTTATTGTGTGTTGTTTCTCTTGGTTTATATTTCTGCTGTTCTATTTGTCATATATGCCACTTTAGTGTTGAATGGTAGTCAGACATCAAATTTGAAAAGAAAGTGTAGAAATAATTTTAAGCCTTGAATGATGTTCTTCCTTCAGAGAGGAATTTATTTGCTTCTGTCAAATGGCTAAGGGTACCAACAAGTCAAAATTAGAGAGGCAGTGTGTTTCCACACTTACTCTTGTTCCCAAGATGTTACATTTTGGGATGCCAGCAGAGAGAATGGAGAGATGCCAGGTGCCTTCTTTTGGTATCTTCTGACTCTAATATTTTTCCACTAGCATGAGTTTATGAAAATCACAATTCAACTCTTTAGCTTCTCATCCTCCTCGTTTCAATACAGCAAACACCATTTGGAGAAATGCTCCAAATATTGGACTTACCTCACTGGGGTTCTGCCTTCTGGATCTTGGCCTCATAATTCTGTACTGCCTTATTAGCTCTACAGTATCTTCAAGCAGATATTTTTAATATTTTGTCCAGCTACTAACTGTTCTCACTGGGATTGTTTGTCTGAATTACCTCGCTTGTGATTATTGGAAAAGGAAGTTCCATTCTCATTCTCACCTTTTATAAGTACAGGTGTCCCTTTCATAAGAATAAATTTATAATTAAATACTTTCTGAAATAAGTAAATTTTGTTTGACCCAGAATTAGGAAACCACTATAAATTCTAGTTCAAGGTAGAGACATGAAGAAAATATTATTGATGTAGTAGGAATGCAAGTTCCTATTAGTTATGATGAAAATGCACTGATCCCATAACAAAATAAATTCTGAAGACTTAAAATTGTAGCACCATTGTTCGGGGGAGATTCTGGCTGTATTTTTAAAAAAAGGATCTTAATTTCGAATTTTTAAAATTCTCAAGTTTAAATATTTCTTCTATGGTATACATACAAAAGTAGCTTTCTAAAGTATTGTAACAGTATATGGTGAAAATCGTTTTACTGCCATGACCAAACACAAAAATAATTTCATTAATAATTTCATATAAATTTCATGTAAATAATTTCATATGAATGTAGTGGGAATACAAATTGCCATTAGTTATGAAGAAAATGCATCTGTCCCATAACAAAAGATTGTTTTGTGAGACTTTGTTAGTCAGCCTCTACTACATTTTGGCACTATTCTAAATGCTCACCCTAAAGCAGTGAACAAGAAAGAAAGAGAATGTGCTTCCATCGGGAGCTATCATTCCAGGGAGGAAGAAATATCCAAACAAGAAACAAAAACAGTAACCCATTGTTAGGAATTATACTTTTACTTTCTTAGAGAGTGAATGTCATGTATAAGAAGTCTCACAGGGCATCCCTGGTGGCGCAGTGGTTGAGAGTCCGCCTGCTGATGCAGGGGACACAGGTTCATGCCCCGGTCTGGGAAGATCCCACATGCCACGGAGTGGCTGGGCCCGTGAGCCATGGCCGCTGAGCCTGTGCATCCGGAGCCTGTGCTCCGCAACGGGAGAGGCCACAGCAGTGAGAGGCCCGTGCACCGCAAAAAAAAAAAAAAAAGAAGAAGTCTCAAGGACATTGTCTGTTTATAATAGTGACTATGTAATTTATTTTCTAAATCAGGACACTGTAAAGAGTAAAAAGGGGTGCTAAAATGATTGATTTGATTGAAGTTTATTTATTGAAATATAGTTGATTTACAATATTAGTTTCTGGAGTACAACATAGTGATTCAACATTTTTATAGATTATATTCCATTTAAAGTTATTATAAAATATTGGCTGAATCCTCTGTGCTGTACAGTATAGCCCTGTAGCTTATTTATTTTATTCGTAGTGGTTTGTACCTCTTAATTCTTTACCCCTATCTTGCCCTCCCCTTTTCCCTTTCCCTGGTGGTAACCACTAGTTTGTTCTCTATATCTATGTGGCTGTTTATGATTTGTTCATTCGTTTTATTTTTTAGATTCTACATACAAGTGATAATATGTATTACTTGCCTTTCTCTGTCTGACTTATTTCACTAAGCATAATACCCACTATGTCCATCTGTGCTGTTGCAAATGGCAAAATTTCATTCTTTTTATGGCTGAGTAATATTCCATTATATATCTATACACCACACCTTCTTTATCCATTCATCTGTTGGTGGACACTTAGGTGGCTTCCATATCTTGGCTATTATAAATAATGCTACTGTGAACATTAGGGTGCATGTATCTTTTCAAAATAGTGTTTCCATTTTCTTCAGATAATGAAGGAGTGGAATTGGTGGATTATGTGGTAGTTCTATTTTTAGTTTTTTGAGGAACATAAAGTTTTCCATAGTGGCTGCACCAATTTACATTCCCACCAACAGTGTACTAGGGGTCTCTTTTCTCCACATCCTGGCCAATATTTGATATTTGTAGACTTTGTGATGATAGCCATTCTGACAGGTGTGAGGTGATATCTCCCTGTTGTCTTGATTTGCATTTCTCTTATGATTAGCAATGCTGACCATCTTTTCATGTGTCTTTTGGCCACCTGTATGTCTTCTTTGGAGAAATGTCTGTTCAAGTCTTCTGACCATTTGTTTTTACCAGGTTGTTTGTATTTTTGATATTGATTTGTATGAGCTGTTGATATATTTTGGATGTTAACCTCTTATTGGTCACATCATTTGCAAATATTTTCTCCCATATAGTAGATTGTCTTTTTGTATGGGAGTGGCTTCCTTTGCTGTGCAAAAAGCTTTTAAGTTCAGTTAGGTCCCAGTTGTTTAATTTTGCTTGTGTTTCCTTTGCCTTAGGAGACAGATCCAAAACTATTGCTGTGATTTATGTCAAAGAGTGCTCTGCCTAAGTTTTCTTTTAGGAGTTTTATGGTTTCTGGTCTTACATTTAGGTCCTTAATCCATTCTGAGTTTGTTTTTTTATATAGTGTAAGAAAATGTTCTAATATCATTCTTTTACATTTAGTTGTTCAGTTTTTACAGCAACATTGATTGAAGTGACTGTCTTTTCTCCATTATATATTCTTGCCTCTTTATCATAGATTAATTAGCCATAAGTTTGTGGGTTTATTTCTGGGCTGTCTATTCTGTTACATTGATCTGTATGTCTGTTTTTGTGTCAGTACCATACTGTTCTGATTATTGTAGTTTTGTAGCATGGTCTGAAGTCAGGGAGCATGATACCTCCAGTTTTGTTCTTTGGCTATTCTGGGTCTTTGGTCGTTCCATATAAATTTTAGGAATATTTGTTCTAGTTCTGTGAAAATGTCATGGGTATTTTGATAGGGATTGGATTAAATCTGTAGATTTCTTTTGGTATTATGGAGATTTCAGCACTATTAATTCCTCCAGTCCATGAACATGGGATATCTTTTCATTTCTTTGTGTCATGTTCAGTTTCCTTCATCAGTGTTTTATAGTTTTTGGAGTATAGGTCTCTCACTTCCTTGGTTAAGTCTATTCTTAATTATTTTATTCTTTTTGATGTGATTTTAATTGGGATTATTTTCTTGCTTTCTCTTTCTGATAGTTCATTATTTGCATATAAAAAAGCAACATATTTCTGTATATTAATCTTGTATCCTGCAGCTTTACTGAATTTATTTATTCTAATAGTTTTTTGGTGGAGATTTTAGGATTTTCTATTTACCATATCATGTCATCAACAAACAGTGACAGTTTTACTTCTTTTTTTCCAAATTGGGTGCCTTGTATTTCTTTTACTTGTCTGATTGCTGTGGCTGACACTTTGAATATTATGTCAGATGTGGTGAGAGTGTGCATCCTTGTCTTGTTCCTGATTTTAGAGGAAAATCTTTTAGCTTTTCATCACTGACTGTGATATTAGCTGTAGCCATAAATGGCCTTTATTATGTTGAGATATGTTGCCTCTCTACCAACTTTGATGAGAGTTTTATCATGAATGCATGTTGAATTTTGTCAAATACTTTTTCTGTGTCTGTTGAGATAATCATGTGATTTTTATCCTTCGTTTTGTTGGTGTGGTGTATCATATTGGTTGATTTGCAGATATTGAACCATCCTTGCATCCCTGGAATACATCTCACTAGATCAAGGTGTATGATCCTTTTTCTATATTGTTGAATTTGGTTTGCTAATATTTTGATGAGGATTTTGGTATAGATGTTCAACAGAGATATTGGCAAGTAATTTTCTTTTTCTGTAGTTTCTTTGTTTTTTGTATCAGAGTAATGGTGGCCTCATAGAATGAATTTGGGAGTGTTCCGTTCTCTTCAGTTTTTTGGAATTGTTTGAGAAGGGAATATTTTAATTTTTAAATATTTATTTATTGAGTAAGAGATTAGTTTTACTATATGTGTGGATGTATAAAATACTTTTTTGCAACAATTATTTTTAAATATAATTTTCTTAAAGTGAAAATAACATTCTTCTGTGTACATTAAAGCAAAAAATTTAAATCATTGATTATCCAACATTAAAAATAGCATAATTTAAATATTTATTCTTGGTACACATTCACCTACTTTAATCAGTTTCAAAACTTTATTAGTCTCTAATACTATGTCACTGGTATTTTTCTGAAGGACTTGCTTTTTTTCAACTGGTCTTATTTTATTTTTCCAAATAATTCAAATACTTTTAAAAGTTTATTTTTATTTTTTTTGCGGTACGTGGGCCTCTTAGTGTTGTGGCCTCTCCCGTTGCGGAGCACATGCTCCGGACATGCAGGCCCAGCGGCCATGGCTCATGGGCCCAGCTGCTCTGCAGCATGTGGGATCTTCCTGGACTGGGGCACAAACCTGTGTCCCCTGCATCGGCAGGTGGACTCTCAACCATTGCGCCACCAGGGAAGCCCTAAAAGTTTAATTTTATTGTTAGTAATTTTGAAACATTTGACACTTTTAATCAGCTCTTCTTTGAATACCATACTATTTTTAATGGAGAAAAGATTCTTTCTATACATGGGGAGGTACCCATGTATCGAAGCAGTATTTTTTTTCTAAATGGCTGGTATTCTCAGTTTTTATTATTTCCATATTAAAATTTACATGTATTTTAACCCATGTACTTTTCCCAGTACTGCCTTTTTTGCCTCCTTTAGAACATCTTTCTTTGGTAAAATTTTTTTCAACCCCAAACTCATAAATTCTATTTATAATCCTTCTGAATATTTCACCAAATGCATATGCAAAGCATAGGCCTTCTCATGTAAATTCTTCCGATTAAAAATAGAAGTTCTGTTAAAAGATTCTTCCAACAAGTCAAGATATCACAAAGTACAGTTACAAGAATTTTGATATTAAGTCTTATAAACTGTTTGAACTTTCATCAATTTGTTCATTCCTTATTTTTGTATAAATAATTTTCGTTATCTTCTGATTTAAAAATTTGTCTTTAAGTGTTGATAGAAATCAAAATAATGGTTGAGTGTTGAGTAAAGGAGTCAAAAGGAAAATTTCTGTAATTATTCTGTATCTCATTGGAATAATCATTATAGAAATGAATGCTTTTATCAAAACTCATCAATGGACACTTAAGATCTGTGCTTTTCCCTGAATGCAAATTTTACCATGATAAAAAAATTCAACCAAAAACAAAAAGAAACCAAAAAAACAAAAACCCCAAAACTATGTGCTTATGTGAGAAAAGTTAGAAAACACACCAGAATAATTTATATAGCCTAATATATTTTGTGTAAATTAAAAGTACATTGACTTACAACAAGAATACATGTTTTATAAACACATACTGAACAAGAAAAACACAACACTCAATGGTATAGAATGCTTGCTTGGTTGGGAGGTTTGGGTTGGAATGACATATAGGGGAAAAGGGTGGTAAACAATTAAAATAGAAGTTTCTTTACATTTTTGTTTCAGGTACAACCTTCTGTACAGAAATCCAAAATTTAAAGAAAATGTGTTATTAGAATTGTATGAGCAGTTTTTTAAAGGAAATTTTAGAAACATACTTATATTGAGAATTTGTTTCCTTGTTATTCCAGTCTGCTTGAGGGTAAAATTTCATGAAACTTGGACTATGAAAATTCTTCTCAATGTAATCATAAGTAACAGTTGATCAATAGAATAACTCTTAGAAAATTCTAAAATACAAATGGCTGATCATTTTTTAGTAAGAGAACAGAATGAGGAAAAACAGGTCTTTGGCAAAGCAATTGAACCTGAGTTCTCTGTTTTTCGCACATATTGAATAAGAAATTCACACCTGTCATTTATAGAAGTGCAATTTTCACAGAGTCCTGAGGGTGGATACTCAAATTCTTCGTGGAAATTTAAGGAATGCAGTTTTGCAAATAGGATGAATATTTTAAAATATAGTTATGGATTTTAAGGAGAATATTTGCACAGGTATTGTAGTTCATATGTTAATACAAAATTACAATTCTTTAGGGCTGAGGTCATGACCAACATAGCTCTCAGCTTTGGATGGTGTTTCAAATACCATCAGGACAAACTATGGTTTTGTTGGTTCCAAATTAGGTAACATTGTGGATTTGAAACTATAGGGTCAATATCACATGGTTATAAACATAACACTACAATGTGCCAGCATATTAGCATGTATTATTCAACCGATAATGAACACACATATGTAGATTTGGGGTTGAAGTATATGGGAAAAACTGCATTCTTTGCCTTTCTGACATGTTCTTTACAGGCTTCATATTGGTTTAATAGTAATATGAAGTATTTTTGTTTGTTTCCATTATTATTTTTCAAATGTGTCCTCAAAATGGCAAGTTTTATTGTACAATTTTAGGTAAGAAAAACTCCTTTTGTGGAATTATTAAGTGATAGGGTCAAAGACTAACCTATGGGTTAGCCAAACCTTTATTTGTAGCCTCTGTATATTACTCTTGAGAATGGGTGTTGGTGCATGCAAGTGATCAAAGGGTCATTAATTTAACTTTTGTTGTGGTCAATAACACTCTAAAGATCACACACAAATTTCCCCCTATCTGAGAGTATTTAAATGAAGAGACTTGTATAAGTTTGCATGTGTAATTTTATTTTAACCTATAATACAGGTACCATCACTAAATTTTATTGAGAAATTGGCTACTTCAAGTATTCTTATCTTGTTTAATTTGGAAAGTAATTTTAAAGAATAAAATATGTATATCAAAGGATACAAAACAGCATATAATGAAATTTGAACTTTTTATTTGTAGAAACAGGTCTTTAGTATCTGTCCTTTAGAATATGAAACGTTCATGCATGCCCTTTAGGACAATATTTGAATTAAGTTAGTAAAAAGAAAATTAGAGTAATGTTACTAAGTACCCTCTGTTTTAACTCTTTTCCCATGTGAATTGTGGTTTCCTGGGTTAGAGAGAAAAGGAGAGTGACTTTCTAATAATCTTATTGCCTAAATCTACTCTCTTATTGTATTCATTCTTTCTGATTTAGATAATCATTTGATGGAATACATTCCCACCCTAGGCACAAAGAAAATAATGGTAAAAATTTATTCTTAGAGGTGTTCCGCTTTAATACTGTTTCACAGTAAAAATGTGGACATCGTGGCAAAAACAAAATTTCCCCTCACCATTTAAAAATGCCAGAATCATAGGAAACGTCTGTGAAACTTTCAGCTCAACTACTTGTTCTTCTACAGTATAAAGGGCTCTGTCACAGGCTATGTTAGTTCTTTTAAGTAATGGGAATTCCTACTGGTTTTGTCTTTACACATTAAATTAAAACAAATGGTGACTCTCAAAATCTGTCAGCTTATTATGTGAAAATGTGGAATATCTAAATGACAGTTTTATTTAAGCTTTCAGGCACTGTTGAAGCACATTTCAACCTTAAATGTTGATCCAGGCAGAGACCTTTGAAGTAAATTGTTTACATGGATTTGCAATCCAATAAGCCTTTATAGTAAGCTATCCTATTTGAGTTTACAACCTTGCTTAATTCAGCAGAAAATAGCTCTGCTTGTTTCAGAGACCCACATAGATGACTTGGGTACAATTAAAGGAATTAAGTTTGTGATGATGGTGAAGGAAGGCCTGAGAATCCCTTTGATGACTAGACAGGCAGACACATGGAACAGTCTTTGCTTATGGAAAACTGAGTCTGACAGAAGGAAGTGAGAGGTAAGAAAGTATTTACCTCAGTGCCTGGCATAGGATGGGCACCCAAACTATCATTCCTGTAAAACAGCAGCAAAGAAACTGTTACCTCCACAAAAACTCATCTCTAGTGAATGGGTATAGAACTTAGATTCTTCCAGTGTTTAAGCAACTCTTAAGTGGCAATTTATGTACTTTGAAAAGATCCATTATGTCAGAGTAGCTATGGCATGTGACATTTACAAAGGGAAGTAAGCAATATCTTAAGAATACCTAGAAGATAAGAAACACAGCTTTTATGAAACCAAATGTGCTAGTAGAAAAAAATTTTAAGGGTATTAAAATTCCTCAAATTTACAGATACTACACTGTCTAGTGTTTCAAGATTAAGAACATATTACAAGGCCCTTCTTTTATCATTCCCATAGTCCTTGGTGTACATTCCATTCTGAAAAGTCATACTGAGAATCTACTATGTACTAAAAGAAAGACAGCAGGTGGAGAGGTGAGGATATACACTCAGAGGCAGACAGGATGCCTGAGTCTAAGTTCCAGGTCTGCCATTTATTAACCTCTTAAATAGGAATGCGAATAATAGTTGCATCATAATGGTTGTTGTGAGGATTAATAAATCAATGTATGTAAAGAACTTTGAACAGAATCTGGCACGTGTTGAACACAATATAAATGTTAACTATTATTAATATTTTGTTATTAATTCACAAATTTTCCACAATCCAGTAATACAAGAGCAAAGCAGAGAATCCTTGATTTTCTAAGCAAGTATATACGTTACGCATTGGAATTTCCTTCAAATGTAAGAGGATAGGGACTTGAGATTTTAGATTAATCTTCTCTGTTTCACCTAATGAAATTTAGGCTCAAAGGAAATAACTGGTCTTTATCATGTGATGTCAGTCCTCGATGCCCTCACTTTCAGGGCTTTTCTTTTTCCTTTTTTTCCCATCAAGAACATTTACTGTTTTATCTGCCAAAGATCATTTCCACCTTCTTCTTGTAAGTTAACACCATTTCCTTTGAAATTGCCCCTCTCTGACAAGGATGCCAGTCATCATCCACCAAACCTGACAAGGGTAATATGATCTGGGACTGGCCAGGAAGCCAGTGTATTGGCTGAATGTTTAAAAAAAGTAAAAGGCTAAGTGATCTTTTATGTGAGAGTTAATATATAAATATTGGATGACAAAGGTGCACTTTACCCTGAGATCAGGAAGCTGGAATCAGGTAAGCCTGGGGCTGTCTACAACTATGTAACACAGTTCAATAGCAAACAGACTAACACAAGAACACACAAAAAACCCAAACAATCTGATTTTAAAAGGGCAGAATAACTGAATAGACATTTTTCCAAAGAAGAAGTATGGTAGGCCAATAAATAGGTACATGAAAATGTGCTCAACATTACTAATCATCAAGGAAATGCAAATCAAATCCACAGTGAGATATCACCTCATACTTGTCAGAATGGCCATCATCACAACGACAAGAAATAAGAAGTGCCAGGGAGGATGTGGTGGAAAAGGAACCAACTCTTGTGCACTCTTGGTAGGAATGTAAATTGGTGCAGCCACCATGGAAAACAATATATAGAGTCCTCAAAAACTAAAAGTAGAACTACCATATGGTACAGCAATTCCACTTCTGGGTATGTGTCAAAAGAAATGAAAACAGGATATCAGACAGATGCCTGTGCTCCCATGTTCATTGCAGCATTATTATTCACAACCATCTGATGCTATGCAGTCCCCTGGGCTGTGCTACACATTAATAATTTTCTACATTAAAATGTGCTTTTCACTAGGATGACACTTGGGGCAGATTAGCTCTCTTTCAACATCCCAGTTAATAATTTTATATTGCTGTTATGTAGTAGCCAACACTACCTTTTAAGTTGGTAATTAGGGACAAGGATAACGCCCACATGCCAATTGCTAAGGAACAGAAAATACTCAGATGCTGCCTGGATTCAAAGCACTGACAAGTAAAAATTCTTGTCTTGGTTGTTACATAGCGAAATCCATAACAGCCAAATTGATAGCCAATTAGAGTTTTAGGAGAGTGGAATTGTCAGAGAAATCAGAGCTAGGCATCCGGGGCCCTCTGATGGCTCAATACCGCTGTTAATTTTTAGGCCATTAAACTGACACCAACAACATCTGAACTGCTGAACTGGCATAGTCATCAGCAGTGGTAGTCTTCCTAGTACACCTTTCAAGTGTGAGGAAGAGATATTTACTGTGAGCAGAGCAAGGGGCAGTCAGATAGGCAGAACAAGAAGCATCCACTACATCCAGAGGGGGAAGACTTTGCTTCTCTGGCCCATCTGGATATGATATAAGTGCTGGACCAGTCGTCACTACTACCAGTACCTATTCCTCCATTTCTAAATTATAACTACTCAATCTTTCCTCCCATTGTGTTTTGGATAAATTAACTGTACTTTAAAGGATTCTGAGAAACCATTTCTGAGCCTGTGCAATTAGAGATCCTGAATTTGGAATTGTATAGAGGAACATCTGTTATTGGATAATAACTAGATTTTATTGGAGAGAGAAACTGGATACTACCCTTTGGTGAAGGAATAATTGCACTTTCATTTATACATTGAAGTTAATTGGGACATTTTTGCAATTGTAGTAATGGCTACACAGTTCAAGGATGAAGTAGAGAAAATTTTAAAGCCACAGTCTTAGTTCAACAACATTTTCAGAAACAAATAGAATACATACACAAATTAAGAACATAGAATCAAAGTCACAAATATATCAGTTCTTTCTCATATATCATGGAATTCAAATTTAAATTTCAGTAGGGATTACAAATGAAACTTGACCAACTGATTCTAAAACTTTCAAGAAAATAGTACTGTATAAGAATTCCAAACCAATTTTTTCTCCATCAGAAAGTTAATAGCTTCATTTAAATATGTTGACATACAATAAAGTGCACATATTTATGTGCATAGTTTGATACATTTTGATATAGATACATACCTGTGAAATCACCATCAAGACAGTGAACATATTCATCATCCCCCAAAATTTCCTCCTTTCTGTAGTAATCTCTCCCTTCTGACCCTCCCTGCCCCTTGCTAGGTATAGATTTCTAAGTTGATTTTTTTTTTTGATACTTTACAGATGTTGCTCCTCTATGACCAGGTTCATATTGTTTCTGATAAGAAGTCTTTTGTCATCCTTATCTTTATTCCTTTATATGTAATGTGTCTTTTTTCTTTGGTTGCTTTCAAGATTTTTGTCTTTATCACTGGTTTTGACCAGTTTGATACTGATACACTTTGGTGCAGTTTTAAAAGTATGTTTCTTTTGCCTTTTGACTTTGTGAAACTTTACAGTGTGCACTATAGTTTTCATCAAATTTGTAAAATTTTAGCCATTATTCTTCATATGTTTCTTCTGTACCCCCTGTTTCTCTCCTATGGGACTTTAATTGCACACTTTAATTGCTTGAAGTTGTCACATACCTCACTATTTCTCTCTTCATTATTATTTTAGTCTTTCTGCTTTTTCATATTCCATAATCTCTCTTTCTAAGTCTTCAGATACATCAATTATTTCTGCTGCAGCATCCAATCAGCCATCAATCCCATCAAGAGGATTTTTCATTTCTGACATAATAATTTTAAGCTGTGGGATTTTGATATGGATTTTTTAGATCTTTTCTATATTTTCCATGTCTCTATTCAACATGCTCAGTATTTTCTTTAACTTATCAACCATGTGGAATATAGTTATAGCAACCAATTTAATATCATTGTTAATAATTAATATCTGTATTAGTTCTGGCATGCTCTCTTTTTTAAAAAAAAAAGGTTTATTTATTTCTTTGTTTTATTAATTTTTGGCTGCGTCGGGTCTTAGTTGCGGCATGCGGGATCTTTGTTGAGGCATGTGGGATCTTTCATTGTGGTGCACGGGCTCTTCATTGGGGCGCGCGGGCTTCTCTCTAGTTGTGGCCTGTGGGTTTTTTCTCTTCTCTAGTTGTGGCATGCAGGTTCCAGGGTGTGTGGGCTCTGTAGTTGTGGCACGCGGGTTCCAGAGCATGTGGGCTCTGTAGTTTGCAGCACGTGGGCTCTAGTTGAGGCATGAGAGCTCAGTAGTTGTGTTGTGTGGGCTTAGTTGCATGTGGGATCTTAGTTCCCTGGCCAGGGATCAAACCCGTGTCCCCTGCATTGTTAGGCGGATTCTTTACCACTGGACCACCAAGGAAGTCCCAGTTCTGGTATGCTCTTGATTGGTCAATTTTTCTCCTAATTCGGGGTTCTCTTTTCCTGGGCTTTCCATGCCTTTTTTATAGAATGTCAGACATTGTGAATTTTGCCTTAGGTTGTTCTGAGATGCAATTAAGTTACTTGGGAACAGTTCCCACTTTTGAGATTTGTTGGATAGTAACAGCAGCTTTTGGGCTAACTATAACCACTCAGTTGGCTTTCTTGGATTTCCAGTTCCATCATCTCAAGTCAGGAAGTCTACCAGGCTCTGCCTGGGTTTCCCCTCCCTACTCTCTTGCCTGGAATATTCAAGACTGTAAAGCTGTGGCAATTGTAGGCTAAGTTTGTTTGTTTCCTCTCAGTGATCACGTTCCTTTTTTGCCTGGCATTCAGTGTCTTGAAAACTATTGTTTCATATATTTTGTCCAGTGTTTTAGTTGTTCCTTCTGGGAGGGGAAATCTGGTCCCTGTTGTTCTATCTCAGTTGAAAGTATAGAAAGCAACCAAGAAAATTTAGAGCAAAAGTTTGAGAGAATTTGCTCTAATATCAAATAATTAAAACACTGGTTAATTGGTACAGAATTAACTGATCACTTGGGCATAAAATGACCTGTGTATATGGAAAGTTAGTACCCAATAATTATAACTTTTTTTGAATTGGCAAAGACTTTACTTAAAGATAGTGCTGGAAATATTGACAAATAATTGACAAAACTACTTACATATCTTCTTCACTTAAATCATAACAAATAAATTCTAGTTGGGTTAAAGACCTAAAACATAATAAAATTATTAAAGTTTTTAAAGAAAATAAATTAGAATAATTTGGGGACTGTGGGTTATGGAAGCTCTCTGTAAACCAAAATTAGAAGCTGTAAAGCTAAATTGATAAATTTGACTATGTAAAATTTTTAGTCTCTGCAACCAATAAACTTTGCCATAAGCATTATTAGAAAGCAAGTGATGGATGGAAAAGAGTATACATATAGCAGACATTGGATTAATATTAAAATATGTAAAGGGCTCACCAAATAATGAAAATCACATAGTAATGGAAAACAGGGAAGAAAATATAAACACTATTTATACAGTTTCTTGTTATATACACAGTGTTAATACTGCACTTAATAAAAATAAGGAATAAACAAAGATTTTCATTGCAGTATTGTTTATTATTGTAAAATTGGAAACAGCCTGTATTTCTATTAGTGGAAAAATAATTAAACTACAATAAATCATGGTATATACACATCATGACATACTATATATCAGGTTTGAAAATGACATGGAAAACTCTCCAAGGGACTTACTATGGTGGGCGAGAGGGAGAGGGATGGAAGCAATTTTTTTTTTTTTTTTTTTTTTGCGGTACGTGGGCCTCTCACTGTTGTGGCCTCTCCCATTGCGGAGCACAGGCTCCGGACGCGCAGGCTCAGCGGCCATGGCTCACGGGCCCAGCCGCTCCGCGGCATGTGGGATCTTCCCAGACCGGGGCACGAACCCGTGTCCCCTGCATCGGCAGGCGGACTCTCAACCACTGCGCCACCAGGGAAGCCCTTGAAGCAATTTTTATAATATGTGTAATATGACTTTTCTGTGAAAAATACAAAGATACACATTCATACATCAACACTGTATATTTCTCTAAATACTTGAGTGTATATGTATATGTATATTTAAAGCAGAAAAAGAGCCTGGAAGTATACTCATTAATCTGATAATCTAGGATAAAAACAGGGATTACCTGTGGTAGTCGAAGTAGGTTTTTACCCTCATCTGTAATATTTCACTTTTTACCACTGAGAATGCATTCTACATTCCTTGTATAATTGTGTAGATAATACTGAACAAACACTTAAATGAATTGTGTATCTGGAAAGAAGTATGTATTTGGGGGTTTGTGTGTGCATGCAAGCAGGCCGATTAGTGGAATGTGGTGGATGCCTGCCATTACTGTAGCACAGCATCTCTTCTTTTCCCAGTTTATAGAGCCTTTTAGTTCTTTTTTTGTTTGTTTTGTTTTGCTTAAACTAGTTGAAATTGGGTTTGTATCACTTGCAACTGAACAAATTCTTATTTTCCCACAAGGACATTTTTTGTTCTGTTGTCTGTTTTGCTTAAAAAATACATAAAAACAGCACATTACTGTAAAACCTTCTGCTTCTCTTCAAAAAATGAGTCGCTAACCAAGTATGGGGCATGATTTTAATCTCATGGGAGTGAAAGTGTAGACTGGGAAAGGAACGACACTTTGGAAATTTGCTTTTAGAAATGTCTGCATGAGGGCTTCCCTGGTGGCGCAGTGGTTGAGAGTTCGCCTGCCAATGCAGGGGACACGGGTTCGTGCCCCAGTCCGGGAGGATCCCACATGCCGCGGAGCGGCTGGGCCCATGAGCCATGGCCACTGAGCCTGCATGTCCGGAGCCTGTGCTCCACAACGGGAGAGGCCACACAACAGTGAGAGGCCTGCGTACCGCAAAAAAAAAAAAAAAAAGAAAAAGAAATGTCTGCATGATTAAACAAGAACAAGGTTTTCATTTCTATATTCTGTCAGTGAGGCTACAGATCTGAACCATATAGATTTAAAATGACAGACTAATAAATTAAAAAGTATGAAATACAAGATTAAGTGAAGTATATAAGATTCTATCAGTAGAGATTGTGATAATGGTTTGATGTATCCTGTTTCCCTTCTGTTAACAACCAAGCCACCAGAGCCCAGCCCTGGGGATCTGAGTCCTGGGGAAGCTCTCTTGACAGATTACTCTGCTCTCACATACTGCTGTAGATCACAGGATTGTCAAATATCTAGATACCATGGACTAGCCAAATTGACTCATAAAATTAACTATCATGCCTAGTATTGTTACTGACCCTCTTGGATCGGGTGGACCCCAGCTGGGTCCTTCCTTTGCCCATTACCACTTGCACTAATTGAATGAGACCAGGTTTGGCAAAGCAGAGCAAAACTTTATTTGTTGATTAAAGAGTGGTGAAGGGAGAGCTCATGCTCTAAGGACACATTCTCCTCAAAAAGAGGAAAGTAGGGGATATTTAAGGGGTAAGAGGCAGGTGTCATCAGAAACGGGAAAAAGGCAGAGATTTCCAGGATCAAATATAGTCCCTCAGGCTTCCTTGCACAGGACACTAATTGTGCCTAGCAAGGTATAAGTCCCCCACTTTGGGTGTAGATCTTAGCATGATAAGGAGGTAAAGTCAACTTTTGATTACTTGTAGGTTTCCTCTTTTCAGGTGCTGCTCTTGCAGTTAGGCTGGTACTGGTTCAGGTTGGTTGACTGTCACGTTTCCTTTGAGGTGTAACTGATAAACATCTTTGACAAGACATCAGGTGTTTTGGAACAAGAATGGAAATAGGTTAAAGAAGAGATCTTTCAGCTCCCTGGGGTACGTATGGGTGATAGTGTTACATTTTTTGAGTATTTACACATTGCTTTTTAATGTACTGATGGACCTATAATATATCAATACTTCTATTCAAAACTATTCTTAAAAATTCTTTTGGGGCCTCCCTGGTGGCGCAGTGGTTGAGAGTCCGCCTGCCGATGCAGGGGATACGGGTTCGTGCCCCGGTCTGGGAGGATCCCATATGCCGCGGAGTGGCTGGGCCCGTGAGCCATGGCCGCTGGCCCTGCGCGTCCGGAGCCTGTGCTCCGCAACGGGAGAGGCCACAGCAGTGAGAGGCCCGCATACCGCAAAAAGAAAAAAAAAAAAAAAAAAAATTCTTTTGAAAAGTAAGGATAATACATACCTATGTACGTTAAAACAAAAACTTCTTTACATTGATTACCTGATCATAAAAAAATGACATCAGTAGAATAATTCTTTTTGGTACATGTTTGCAGTTTTGACCTTTCTTAGACATATCTCTAGTATCAGGACAGTGGAGTTTTTCTGAAGAATGTATACATTTTTTTGGATGGCTTTATTTTTTTCCTCTTTTCTCATAACATTTCCTCTAGTCTTATTAAAGTTGCATTTTTGTAAGTAATCCCTGATAAGCTCTCAGCAAATTCTATTAAATAGAAAATAGTCAATTACCATTTTTTCATAATGAAATATGTAAATATTTTAACAGAAGTATTGTCACAGGTACAGTCTTTCTGTCTTAATGCAGCCTACTGTTTTTGACAAATATTTTTAGAAAATATCAAATAATTTGCCACCATCCATTCCAGTGGAGAATATAAATATATCCAATAAAAATAGAAGCTCCTTTCTTTTTACAAGTCAGGATATTCCAAAGTGCAATTAATCTTAAAATTTAAATTTCAAACACTAGTTGAGCTCTCACAGTTTAATTTTTTTGGTTCTTGTATGACTTTTTAAAGTAAGCTTCTTTGTTGTATGACAAATATACTGAAGAATGAATATGTTGTAAGTTGTTTAGCTTGGTGAAACTTCACTGTAAGCAGTGCCAATATAAATACCACCCAGATCAAGAAATAGGTTATTATCAGGTTCCCAGAAGTTACCTTACTAGTAACTACAAGGGGTCAGTAGTTGTGGGTTTTTTTTTTTTCCAGCTAGGAAAAATAATCCTTGCCAGTTTATTCCGTGTGGGCATTTGTGTGTGTATGAGAAAGAGAGAGGGAGAGAGAAAACACAGTACCTTTAGTTCCTATTTGTAGACGAGACTGTCTATTGGAATGTAACCCTTGAGCTACTTCTGTTATGATTTGAAGATGATAAATTATGTGAACCTATCTTGACATGTTCATTTATAAGGATGGCCAGTGTAAGAATTAGATATTAGTATATATGTAGACCCTTCCCACAAAGCCCAGAACAACCATTTGGAAAATTCAGTGTCTGTTGCTCACAGTGTAATGTCATGAAGTAGGCTCCTCTTGGTGCATGGCTGCAGGATGGCAGATGCTTGGAAATCTTATCAACAGAACAAGAGGAAAGGCAGGAAGTAAAGGAGCTGAAGTGTGGGGAAACCAATAAATCACACCTTTTTTTGGTTCCATCTTGAAGTTAGAACCAACTGAGAAATAAGACATGGAAGAGAGAGTGATAGAGCTCAAATACTGGCTTTAATATTAATAAAGCTAACTGGAGAATATGGCTTTGATTTGCAGACCAAAAGATTTGCTAAAACTCACCCAAGGGAAACTTTGGGTTGGCTAAGCAGATATACTGTCCTGGGATAACTGCCCTGAATGGAAAAAAAGAAAATTAATCCCCAGGGCCTACAGATGCTTAATAGATGAGCTTTGCTATTTGAAACACATGGATCAATGCCTGTCAGACCCTTGCTAATCAACAACAGACACATCACTCCTTCTATATGGGGTGGAATAAGGAAGGGATGAGGAAAGAAGACTGGCTATTCCAGGGGTCATTGTCATTCTGCATGGGAAAACAAACCCAGAGGAATGGAGGTTCCTCCCTAATATTGCACATTAGTCATTTCACAAAACCTCTTTACAGACTAATAGTATGTCTAAATGTTGCCATGTACTATAATCAAGATAGTTTTAACTTAATGGTTAAGAATCTGTGGCTATCACATATGTCTATATAGTGACATAATCATTCTCAGAGTATAAAAAATGAATTATTTAAACAAATTAATCAGCAATTTGGTGGTCTATATAGCACTGAAGTATTAATCATTTCTGCCTTTCAAATAAAGAGACCTCGATTAATCATTTGACCCCAGAATTCCAAGAATTGTACATTTCTACTATTGGTAATGCTAAGTAACTCTAAGATATGCAGAAACAAAAGAAAAAGCAGTTCTGATATGTACACCCTGAAAACTTGGCCTTTAAAATATATTTAAAAATTTAAAATATATTATTAGAAGGTTGATATGTCAGCAAGTGGGAAAGGAAGCAGTGACCATTAAAGCCAGCATGACCTCTTTGAAATATGTTATGTCAGAATAACTAGTTTTTTTCTGACAAGGTTGTGGTATTAGTTGGTTATAGAAATGCTAAGGACAATAATAGTAGAAATAATAATTGCAAGGAAAACAACAAAAATGGCAATGTTCACTTTCCTCTGTTAAGCTCTTATTATACATGAATTAATACATTTAAGCTATTGGCATGCTGCCTGATACATAATAACAGCTGAAAAAAATATAAGATATTTTTATGGCTGTTGCCATTGTTTTAAAAGAAACTTTAGATAAAGTATACTGGATGCTATAGGCTGAATATTCGTGTGCCCCCAAAATTCCTACATTGAAATCCTAATGCCCAATGTTACAGTATTAGGGGGTGGGGCCTTTGAGAGGTGATTAAGTCATGAGGGCAGATCCCTCATGAAAGAAATGAATGTGTTTATAAAATGAGCTCCTTTGCCTGTTCCACCATGTGAGGACAGAGGGAAAAGTTGGCAGTCTGCAAACTGCAAGGGGGCTTTCACCAAGCACAAAATCTGCCAGCTCCCTGATCTTGGACTTCCCAACCTCCACCACTGTGAGAAATAAATTTCTGTTGTTTATAAGTTACCCAGTTTATGGTATTCTTGTTATAGTTGCCCAAACAGACCAAGACACTGGGTATTCATCAAAAAATTTGGAAAGTTCTCAATATTGTCTAAAATGATTAAATGGGACACATTGGGACAGATTATATTGTAATTAGATGAATTTGTAACTGGGTGATGATATTGGAAGAATTTAGCATAAAGAAATGTTTTCAGTGGCATAATAAAGGTCTGTGATCTAGACCTTTTTATTCAACATTTTCGTTACTGACTTTTTGAAGTCACAGTTATTCATTACTAGATGAAGTAAAACAGAAAGTTAGCAAATCAGGACCCCAAGGATTTTGTCATTCTAGAACAGGCTGAATAGAATGAAATCAAATATGATAGGTAGATTGAAGAATGGTACACTCAAGTGAAATAAACACACAAAGAAACCTATCCATGTGCATTATTAGGCAGGGAGGCATTACTTAGCATCAATAATAGTGAGAGAAGGCTTAGATACCAGTTGAAAAGAAAGCTTATTATGAGTCAAAAGTGTCAGATGACTTTTCAGTAAAACAAAGCAGCCCTGTACTTCATTAAATTCTAAGTTGTTACATATGTTAGAGGTACAGAATGAGCATCAGTTGGAAGAGGGTGAGAGAAAACTAATTTTTGCACAGTCACTAAAGTTGATCTTTCTAATAATGATCAATTGGAGCTATCCAAAGGGGGATGCTCAGCCTTGAGAAACAGGTTAGTCTCAATCCTTGGAGTATTTTAAGCAGTAGCTAGAGATCCTGTAGAGTCAGTTTCATAATCTAAGATAAGAAACAAAAAGGGAGGTTGTTTAGAAAATATGAATGACTGGAACCCACTCCTTGATATTCTGATCCAAGAAGCTTGGGATGAACCCAGGCATCTCATCTGGATTTTCTTTTTGATTTCTTTACTTTTCTTCTTTTTTTAAAAAAGAGTTCCTACTGATAACCCAGCATTGAGCATCTCATCTTAACTCTGGACCAAACAAGACTTTCCTAAAGCACTTAACACACTTGATTGAGATCTGAAACATAAGTATGTAAAGAGGAGTAAGAAGGATGTTCCAGACTGATGGAACAGCATGTGCTAAGATTCTGTGATGCAAAAAGCAGAATAGGATAAGTAATTAAATGAAAGCAGGGTGGCCAGAACTTGGAACATGAAGGAAAAAAATAGTGAGTTAAGACTGGAGAAGTATACAGGAATAAGACAACCTATGGCCTTGTAGCTCTTACTAACAATTTTTTATATTTGCCTAAGAGCAGTGGGAAGCCACTGAACAGTACCAAGTAGGAGGGCGACATGATCCGATTATAGTTTTGAAAGGATTATCCTATCTGAAAGGTGGTAAAGAGATTAGAGAGGGACAAAAGATGATACCAGAAATTCAGATAGGAGTCTATCTCAGACTCAGAGACTCTTAATCTCAATTAAGAGATTAATGGTAATTTAGTCTGGCAAAGTGATACAGTAGATGGAGAAGTAGACATATTCAAAAGATATTTATAAATTAATATCAGCAGGACTTAGTGAAAGGTTGAATACACATTTGGAATAGAAGGAAATGTCAAGAATCTATTAATTTAGTGAATATTTATGGAGTCACTACCATCTGCTGGGCATCCTTTAGTAGCTGAGGATATACCATTGAACACAATGGACAAGGTCTCTTCTCTTGTGAAGCTTACAATCCAGTGGAGGAGACAAACAAATAGATAAATAAGAAATGAATAAAATATATGAAAATTGATATTTACTTTGAGGAAAATAAAATTCAGTGATGTGATAGAGTGGTTGAAGAAATTTTATACTTAGAGATGTCTAGCGAACATCTCCAAGAGCAGGTAAGAGTTAAGTAGACATCTTAATGACAGAAATGACCCAATCACAAGAAGAAATAGAGTTGGAATATTCCAGACCACAGTGAAAAGCCAATGCAGCTGCTCTAATGCAACAAACAAACAAACAAACCTAATATCTTCAAGTAGAAAAAGGCCTCTTTGTCTGGAAACTGGTGAACAAGAGGGTAGTAGAAGGAATGAAGTTGGAGAGGCAGGCATGGCTAGATTGTGTAGGGCCTGGTGTGCCAAGTTAAACAGTTTCAATTTTATTCAGTTCCTATGAAAAGGCATGAAATTGTTTTAAAAAGCAAGGTGATCAGAATCCATTTGCAGATGAGAGATGATGGTGGTGACTTAGACTAGTATGCTACTGGTGAAGATGGGGAAAATAAATATACTCAGGGTTATTTTTGAGGTAAATAAGGAAGGCTTTATTGTTGGATTAGATGTTGATATTCAAGAAAGAGTTCCCTCTCTAAGTTTTTAGTTGAACAACTGCGTAGATGATAGTCATAGTCTTAGATGGGAGGAATAGACCTGCGGAGGAATAGGTTTTCCAAGGATAGAAGGGAGAATAAAGAATTTTTGATCATCCATGTTTTTTAAGATACCTATTAAATATCCAAGTGTACATGCAATTTTGACCAGGGTTGGGGATATTCTCTAAATTGCACATCTACGTAGATGGTGGTGCCATTTATTCAGATAAGAAATTCTCTCTGAAGTGTAACTGAATGACAACATGGGGTCCAGTGGGATACTAAGTAACAAAAGCAAAGTAAGCTGCTGAATTCATTAGCAGCAGCCTTCCAATAGTGCTCTTATTCCTGGAGAAAGAAGGCTGTTGTTCCTTTGGCGATGTTAACATACAGATTCTATTCATTAATTTCTCCTCTAATCTTTATTGTTTCCTTCCTTCTGCTTACTTTAGTCTCTTCGGTTTTTTAGTGTCTTATGTGGAAGTTTAGGTTACTGATTTGGATCTTTCCTAACATAGGTATATAGCTCTACATTTGCTTCTAAGCACTGCATTCACTTCATCCGTAAGTTTTTATATGTTGTGTCTTGTTTTCATTTATCTGAATGTATTTTCTGACTTCCCTGTTGAGTTCTTTTTTAACCCATTGGTTATTTAGGAGTGTATTGTTTAATTTAAACATATTTATGAGTTTTCCAAATTTTCTTTTACTACTGATTTCTAATTCCATTCCATTCTGGTAGGAGAACGTACTTTGTATTATTTCTAGCCTTTTAAGTTTATTGAGCCTTGATTTATGGCCTAGCATGTAGATTATCCTGGAGAATGTTCTATCTGTATATATTCTCTTGCTGTTATGTGGAGTATTCAGTAGGTATCTGTTAGTTCTAGTTGGCTTATGGTTGCTGAAGTCTTCTATTTCTTTGATGATCTTCTGTCTAGTTGTTTTTATCTAGTTGTCTATAGTTGTTCTCTCTTATAAACTAGCCAGCCTACTGTTAAGCTTGTCTTAAATCTCCTCCAAATTGCCTTTCACTGCAACTTCTTGGGGAATGCCCTTAGGCTTGCCTTTCTCCAGTGAAATCAGTTCCTTGGGAAGAAATTAAGAGCTGTTTTACAGTGACCCTTCTCCCTCTAGGATTGGAATGCTCCAGGAGTGGGGGTAGGGGAGCCAGAAGTCCTCAGGTTCTTGCCTTACCTGGCATGGAACTATTGCCTCATGAACCAGGGCAAAGATGATAAGAGCCTGTCCTCTCAGGCTCACAATGTCCTATGTAGTGAAGTCTCTATTCCATGAGTGGGGGCTGAGCAGCAGCCCCTCAATTACATTCATCCAGGATCTAGCCTCAACAACAGGTAGCTGGGGGTGGGGTGAGAAGTGCTGACATCCTACTCTTCCCCAAGGGAAAAATGCTTTGTGAAGGGGAGCTAGGGGTAGAAAGAGCCCTGTGTTCTCGGCTGCAGCAGCTTGGAATGGAGTCCCCGCCTTGCTGATTTGGGATGGGTAGTGAGAGAATACTCTTTCTTCAAATACCACAGACTCTTGTCCTTTTATTTAAACCAAATTTTCAAAATTTCCCTGAATCGATGTTTCTTCATTTACTGTTTGTCCTTAGGACCATTTCCAGAATTTGGGTTTTTTAAAATATGTTTTTTTTTTTTTTTAGTATAGTTTTCACCAGTTTCAATGGGGAGCAGGTCAGCACACTTCTCAGTTGTCATGTAGACAGTCAGTCTCCTATATGCAGTTTTAAACTCTTTAACTCTGGTGTTCAGTGTTTATGGCTATAGTTCTGTAGAGTTGTTTGAATAAATGATGCTTGACCCTCAGATGAAATAAGAATTCTCTTTTGGCTTAAAAAAATTAAATTGAATTTGTTGTCAATCATTCAGCATATGTCCTGGAGATGTTCATATTATTTGAATTTCTGCCTCATCAACTTAATGGAACCGACACATACGTGCTTTCTTTCAGTGCTGGTATATTGGCTGGTAAGAGGTGTGCAAATTGCAGCCAAAACACCTTTCCTTGCATGTCCTAAAACTCTTGCTGAGATTGACTTCTCTTTCTATATTTTTGTGGTTGGTTCTTGCAGAGAGTTTCGTTGAGAGAATAATGCTAAAGTAGGCAAGTTTCTACTTAAGTCCTTGACCATAAACTCTAGGAGTAAGTTAAGAATATGTTTGGAGGGCTTCCCTGGTGGCACAGTGGTTGAGAGTCCACCTGCCGATGCAGGGGACACGGGTTCGTGCCCCGTTCTTGGAAGATCCCACATGCCATGGAGCGGCTAGGCCCGTGAGCCATGGCCGCTGAGCCTGTGCGTCCGGAGCCTGTGCTCTGCTATGAGAGAGGCCACAACAGTGAGATGCCATGTACCGCAAAAAAAAAAAAAACCCAAAAAACGAAGAATATGTTTGGATTATCAATAATCTATTGCTTCTACCCAAAATGAGGCTGAATTGCAAGCTCTTCTTGCAGTGAGTTAATAGCAGTGTCTTTATGAAAGGAGTCAGTAGCACAATGTCAGAATCATCATGATCACTGTGTGCTCTATCAGGAAGAATCACCTCTACACAAGGGCCATTGTCACTGAATTCGTGAGGATGATGTCCTGGTTTCAGAGGTTGTACAACACAGTAGAGAGAATACTAGAAATCTGTGTTTTCACTCTAAATTTGTAATTAGTCAACTCTGTGACGTTGAGAAAGTCATCCAAACTTCTAGGTCTCAGTTTGTTCATCTTTGATGTGAGGACATTGAATGAGATGATCCTGTCAGCCCCAGTAGTCTACGACTACGCGTGATGTTAGTTGCTCTGATGGGACACAGGAAAGTAGGACCAATGGTCCCTAAGCACAGATTTGGAAAGACATAATATGATAACCAAAAGAATATTTAAACATACAAGGGAGTATGGTACATGTTAAATAAGCATTATAGAAAATAATTCTCCCATGGACAAATAATTATGTCCTGGATATAAATCATCTGTAAGCTCTACTTCTCTGTTTAGCTTTCATTACTACCAAATAGCTAAATTATGGGAGAGAAAAGTCACTTCCCCAATTGCAAAATGTGAGGTCTGAAGAAATTCCCAGAATGGGGGGACAGATTCCTAACAAATCCTAACATTTCAGAATACACAAGTAAATTAAAGTATCTAATTGCAGAGCCTTTAGAAGCAGAATTTTAATTCAAGAATCTGCTAAATGCAATGAAAAATCTAGCTGCAATGTAATTCAATACTGACACCTTAGCCAATGACACATTTAAAATGAAGAAACAGGGCTGCCCTGGTGGTGCAGTGGTTAAGAATCCACCTGCCAATGCAGGGGACATGGGTTCAAGCCCTGGTCTGGGAAGATCCCACATGCTGCAGGGCACCTAAGCCCGTGCACCACAACTATTGAGCCTGTGCTCTAGAGCCCGCGAGCCACAACTACTGAAGCCTATGCGCCTAGAGCCTATGCTCCGCAACAAGAGAAGCCACTGCAATGAGAAGCCTTCGCACCACAACCAAGGGCAGCCCTGCTCGCTGCAACTAGAGAAAGCCCACACACAGCAACGAAGACCCAACACAGCCAATAAATAAATAAATAAATAAATAAATAAAATAAATCTTAAAAAAAAAGCAGCAAAAAAAATTGATTTCTAGCTGCAACTACCTTGGGTTTCTCTTTTATTGGTTTAATGATGCAGGTACAACAGAATCAAACAAATAATTGCTAATGGCCCCTCTCAGCTCCTTCCTGTACCTCCAAGCTGTCAGAAGTGGAAATAGTTGCCCTTATGGGTAATGGTATATATGGGACCATTTGTCTATTTTGAAAGCTTTATGAATCATTTTCAAATGATGTCCCTTGATACAATGTAATACCAACTATTATAGCTCTTCTCTGCTTCTTGTTACCTTCCTTTTCTGTGCTCCATGGTCTCTTGTTCATTTTGGATACAACTAAGTGTACCATGGTAAGTCACTTTTCATAATTAGGTTAAGGGAATAGGTTTTATTTTAGTGGCTTTTCCTGTAATTTATTTTCCAAATAATATGAGAGAAAGATTTGAATGTGGTACAAAATTGTTAAGTGCTAAAAGCCAGTGTAGTTGACTCATGCAGTTAGAGGAATTTGGGGCTAGGATCTAATATAATATCTTGTATTGCACTTATACTATGATTTACATAACAAAAACATTTTTATGGAACTATTATCTGTATTATAATATCCTATGGGCTTAAAAGCAATTAAACAAGGGCAGAAAGAAATGACCTAGAAACAATGAATAAAATCTATTTTTTAAAATAAAACTTGCTAACATCTATATTTTATAAGTATTTGCCATATATCCTGCAGGAAAGATACCCAACTTATTTGGAAGTAAAGTACTGAGTCAAGTTGATTATTCACTGTATGTAAGTTTTTTTAGCAATACTTTTTTTTTTGTCGGTGGATTGAATTCAATAAAGTTAGTGTGTTCTGAATATGAAGGCACATTTTTTGTGTCTACAGAAATTCAAAGTATATAGACTAATGTAATTACACAGTTCCAATGGCCTACAAGATCAAATGTCTAAAAATGGAATTTTACATATTTTATAGTTAAGCTCTAGACTGCCTTACTGCAGGCAACTCATTCTAGATGTTTTCAGGAAATTCAGTTCAATTCAAGGATTTCTTGGCCAAATTTAAATTCTACACTTCTTTTGTTAAATTTATTCCTATGTCTTTTATTCTTTCTGATGCTGTTGTAAATAGAATTGCTTTCTTAATTGTTATTTTTATTATTTTCAGAGTCATTCTTGGAGGTCTAACTTAGAGCCAACTCCTTCAGTTCTTTGAATGATATTTTAATTCTTTACATTAAACCCCTTCCTGCTTAAATACCTTGAGTGGTATCTATTCCCTGCAGTGAACTCTAAAATATAGAGATGGCACTGTTAGTTTATATTTCATGAATGACATTAGATTAACCTGTACTATTGAGAAGATGTTGACTTGTAGGAATTTGGATTCTATGTCACATATGACAATGGGAAAATAATAATCCATTAATTTCATACATAAGGTGTAAGTATTGCCTGGGAGATGTGAAGTAAAGAAACTTATTTCAAGATGCAGACAGTATCACACCATATCAAACCAGTGGTAAAATTCATTTAAGTGTTCTAAAGTGGATCTAAATTGGAAGAATTTAATCATGTAGCAACTGTTCCCATATGTCCTATGAATACGAGGAATATTTATACTCTTTGATGTTTAGGAAAAGACTGGGTGCTGTAAAGTGAAGACACTTGACCTTATAAATAAGTTTAAGAAAGCTGAACTTACTTGAAGATGAAGCAGCTGTTTGGCTATATAGGGTGATTGAAATCTTCCACTTTACACTGCCCTGAAAATGAGAGGAAGAATATAGAATTAAAGGTTAGAAATCCCAAGATATATTTAATTTAGTTAAAACATTTTCCAGACCAGAAAATTTTAAGCTAACAAGTTGGATCACATTGTTCTCAGGAGTCTTTCCCTACCCTGCTTCAGGAGTGTTTACAAGAGATCTAGTAGATATAATAACAAGTTCTCATTAAATGGTATGTTTATAATTTATTCTGTTTTCTTATTCATGTAAAAATGTTGATAAGATTGGTGAGGTTATCATTTAGGTTGCATACTAAAGTTTCTATTAATATACTTTTTAAATCAATACATAAAAGAACAGTCAAATATTAGTTTTAGGATGTCAGATGTTTCTCAAAGGAAAAGAATAACAAATCTTATAACAAAATTTTTTAAAAATACTAATTAAAATGTTGTGGATATTAGCTTGATTTTTATACCACATATGACTAATCAAAGATTTGGTTAACCTGTCTGTTTTAATATGAATCAGAAAAGTAGAGAACAGAAAGAGTTCACTGTATTCATTATTTTTTTTTTTGCTTTGGGGGGTTTTTTTTGGTTTTTTAATTTTTTTTTATTGAAGTATAGTTCACAATGTTGCATTAGTTTCAAGTGTAGAGCAAAGTGATTCAGTTATACATACATACACAAACACATATATATATATTTTTTTCAGATTATTTTCCCTTATAGGTTATTTCAAAATAACCTATGCTGTTCAGTAGGCCCTTGTTGGTTATCTATTTTGTATACAGTAGTATGTATATGTTAACCCCAAACTCCTAATTTATCCCTCCCCCCTTCCCCCTTTGGTAACCATAAGTTTGTTTTCTATGTCTGTGGGTCTATTTCTGTTTTGTATATAAGTTCATTTGTATCATTTTTTAAATATTCCACATATAAGCGATATCGTATATTTCTCTTTGTCTGGCTTACTTCACTTAGTATGATAATCTCTAGGTCCATCCATGTTGCTGCAAATGTCAATATTTCCTTCTTTTTTATGGCTGAGTAATATTCCATTGTATAAATATACCACACCTTCTTTAATCATCTGTCAGTGGGCATTTAGTTTGCTTTCATATCTTGGCTATTGTAAATAGTGCTGCAGTGAACATTGCGGTGCATGCATCTGTTCGAATTATGATTTTCTCCTGATATATGCCCAGGAGTAGGATTGCAGGATCACATGGTAGCTCTATTTTTAGTTTTTAGGGAACCTCAATACTGTTCTCCATAGTGGCTCTACCAGTTTACATTCCCACCAACAGTACAGGAGGGTTCCTTTTTCTACACACCCTCTCTAGCTAATTATTAGAGAAATGCAAATCAAAACTACAATGAGATATCACCTCACACCAGTCAGAATGACCATCATCAAAAAGTCTACAAATAGTAAATGCTGTATTCATTAAATTTAAGAGATACATTGTCTTCTGACACACCCACAATGCAAGTAGAAATTTAAGCTAGAGTTCAGTTTTCATTTTAGAACTGCTTTGATAAGATGATTTTATTTTTTATCAATGTCTAGATTCTGTATTCATGTTTTTTTTCTGTTCCATGCATTTACATAACAAAACATTTCATATCTGAATAAAAACATACCATTAGAGAAAGAGTCTTTGTATACGAATCAATTGGCCATAAAACAGAGAATTTTAATAAATTCAAATTACTTACATGGTAAGAACAAAAATTTTCTTAAATGAAACTGTAAAAATTTTATTTAATTATATCTCTCACATACTGCTTGGCCCCATCTGTTATATGGCTAGAAAAACAGGATTTATTTCCAGCCTGATTTTTTTGAATGTGTATCTCTCCTCCCTCAGCAATATAACAGATTTTCAGGATACAATCTTGTTTAATTCTGTTTTGCCTTTTCCTAACTTTATATTATTCTTTGTTATTTTTTTCATTTTTTTGCCTTTGACATTCATTTAAAATCATTTTCTCCCAGGATTTACATTTAACTCCTTCCTTCTTCCATTTATTGAATACAAAATAATGGGTATTATTTGTCATATACTGTTATGGGTGCAGGGATAGAATCATGGGTAAAATAGTACAAAAACTGAATTTTTTATAAATTTTAAAAAAGTGAATATGCAGTAATAATATAATCATAGGATTTAGAGTAGAATTGCGGATTCTCTTTTACCAAATTCCTCTTAAATCTCATCCAGGGACCCTTAACCAGTTTAAAAAGTTTAATGTACACCTTTCAGACTTTTTCTATGCTTTTATACAAATATATAACTTATATAGAGAGAAATATAAATTTCCATCTAAGTGGAATCATGATATATATATGCTTCTAAAATTTCTTTTTACTCTTATGGGTGTGACATGGCAGTATATCTATTTCAGACCATATATCTCATTTAACTACTACATGAATTTATGTGGAGATGACTTAATTCACTTAACCATTCCCCCCAAATGGCTAACATTTAAGTTGTTAGTATTGATAATTTTTTACTAATATTATTAAGCAATGCTGTAATGACTATCTTTATACATATGTGTAGATATTTTAAAAGATATTTTATATAGATAGATATTTGTAGATATTCTTGTGAAGCAGATTCCAAAATTGCACTTTTGTGTCCAGTTTATAAATCCCATGTTTGTTTTAATATACATAACTCCAAAAAAGATTGCACCAGTGTATACTGCTATTAATAATTTTGTTAAATTCCTATGCCGGACTCTCACATACCATCCCAATAGCTGCTTTAATTTTAATGAATCTGAAGGATGAAATATATTGCCATTTTAAGACATATTTTCCTTATTTCTAGTGAGGTAAAGTTGTTACTTTAGTGTTTATCCATTTTTAATCGATTAATTTGCTTTTGGCTTACTGAAGTGTAGACATTATGTATGATGAATATAAAACCTTTATGCATTCTACATGGGGCATCTATTATTTAATATATAATAAATATAATCAAATCCTTTACATTCCTATTAGTTTGCTAGGGATGCTGCATATTAGTTATATTTCTCAGCATATCAGTTACATTTCTATTTTCACTTTTTTTAGTGGTTGCCTTAGAGTTTGCAGTAAACATATATGCATAAGTATACATAGTAGAATACATTATAGCTATTATTATTTTGAACAAGTTATCTGTTAGGTCATTTAGAATAAGAAGAAATAAAAGTTTTTATTTTTCCTTAATTTATTTATTCTTCAATGCTCTTCTTTTTGGTATGTAGATTTGAGTTTCTGGTATATATTATTTTCCTTCTCTCCAAAGAATTTCTTTTCATGTTTCTTGCAGGGTGGGTTTACAGGCAACAAATTCCCTCAATTTTTCTTTGTCTGAGAAAGTCTTTATTTCTCCTTCACTTTTGAAGGATAATTTTTCAGGGTAGAACATTTTTTGTTAGTGATTTCTTTTTCACTGCACTCGCTTGCTTGCGTGGTTTTTGAGGAGAGGTCAGACATAATTCTTTGTTCCTCTATGGGTAAAGTGTTTTTTCCTGTGGATTCTTTCAGAATTTTTCTTTATCCTTGATTTTCTGTAGTTTGAAAACAGTATGCCTAGGTGTAATTTTTTTGGTATTTATTCTGCTTGGTATTCTCCAAGCTTCCTGAATCTGTGGTTTGGTGTCTCACATTAATTTAGGGAAATTGTCAGTCATTATTGTTTGAAATATTTTGTCTGTTCCTTTCTTCTCTTTTTCGTAACCCCATTACACGTATATTGTACCTTTTGTTGTTGTCCCACACTCCTTGGATATTCTGTTCTGTTTTTTTCAACCTTTGTTCTCTTTTGTCTTCAGGTTTAGAGATTTCTATTGAGATACACTCAAGCTCGGAGATTCTTTCCTTTGCTGTGCCTAGTCTACTAATAAACCCATCAAAAACATTCTTCATTTCCGTGGCACTTTTTAAAAAATGTCTAGCATTTCTTTTTGGTTCTTTCTTGGGATTTACATCTCTCTGCTTATTAAACCCAACTGTTCTTTTCTTGCATGTTGTCTACTTAATTCATTAGAGTTCTTAGTATATTAATAATCATCATTTTATATTTCTGATCTGATAATTCCAAAATCCCTGCTTGGTTCTGATGTTTTTTGCCTTTTGGTATACCTTGTATTTTTTTTTTAATTTTTGGACATGATATACTGGATAAAAGAAACTGCTGTAAATAGGCCTTTAGAAATGTAGTGGTGAGGTGTGAGGGGAGGGGAAGTGTTCTATAGTCCTATGCTGGTTTCAGTCTTTTGGTGAGCCTATGCCTCTGGACTGTGAATTTCACAGGTGTTTCTCTTTTTTTTTCTTCCTCCAAAGGTAGGAGAGAATGACTGTAGTGGGGCTGGAGTTCAGTATTTCCCTTCTCCCAGGCCAGTTAGGCTCTGATATTACCCCAGCAGGTTAGGATCTGGTTAACTTGTTTCTTTGGATGTCAGGCCTTAAGAACAGAGTGCTCTGACATATTACAAAACAGTTTCTTTTCCCCTTCCTCTGCCAGAAGCATGAGGGGATTTTTCTTTGATATTTGCTGTGAGAACCTGGTTAAGGTCCTGGAGGTAAAACTCACAAAAATGTGGGCGCCCCCCCCAGTACTGAGCCCCCCTGGAGATTTTAACTTGCAGATTTGTCCACTCTGAGCCTCTAGCAATTCGTCAACCTCAGTTCTTTTTTCCTACCAGAATCTGGTTCCCAGAGAGGTTTCAGCTCATGAGTTTTTGTTCAGGTGAGTTGTGATTCTCTGTATTTGCCTCTTTGTCTTTCTAGTTTTGGGAGCAGCAGTTTGCCTTGTGACCTCACTTCTTTTATGGCTCTAAGAAGAGTTGAATTTTCAGCTTGTTCAGCTTTTTACTTGTTATAATGGAGTGGCAACTTCCAAACTCATTACATGCAGAAACAGAGCCTATATCATATTTTAAATCCTCAGAGTTAAGAGTCTTTCATAAAGGTTGATTGATAGAGTGAGCTCCTGACAAGGTAGGTTTGTTAACCATAACCTAAGGTTCCAGAAAGAACAATGGAAAAAGAAGGAAAGAAGCAGCGGACAATTGTGTCAGGCAGGACACAACGTGGACAATTGTGTCAGGCAGGAACAACCTCCTCAGACAGAAAAGAAATTACTATTTTGTCAGGATGGCAGAAGGAGCTTGAAGTTTGGGGTTCTCTGAGTAATCTGATACACCTACGTGTCTCCATTTTAATACCCAGGATGCCACTCTCTTCCAACCATTGTTCTGATTGTCCCATAAGAGCCCAGATGATATTTCAAATTAAATTGAATAATTTAACAATTTACAAAAAAAATTATGATAGTTTTTTTTTTAGTTATTTCAGCACTGTGAAACAAAAGATTAGAAAGTTTTTAGTAAAGACACAGAAAGTCCCTGGTTCTTCATCCATGATTTGAGTAATGTAGAGCACCAAATTTGTCAGTCTGTTACTTTAATCTCTCCAGTATACAGAGGAAGAGCCTTATGTCTTTTTTATTGTACATAGGCAGCAGTTACAAGATCTCAGAAGTCTTGCCTTCAGTCTATACTTTATTCTAGGGAATTATACTTGATAATTTAATTAACTATTTTATCTCTGATAATTATGGGTTGCCAGAGTTGCATGACCAAATATTAGTGAGATTTTCACTAATGTCAGATAACCATTTGCTAATTCTCATTTCCTTCAAATTCTGCTTTCTGCTGAAACTGTTGGTAACAATTACTACATTAGTGAATTTTCTTTATTTCAAGTGGCACAACCTGTTATAGGTAGTTTAAACACAAAATAAAGTCATTTTCAGATCAGACTGTATGTCAGGACTAGACAATCAAGTTTGGAGGCATTGTAAGGAGCAACACTGAGAAATTACTTCATGGAAGCAATCCATTGAGGCCCCACTGCTACCACCTAAGAACACGGTCACCAGAGTACATCTCTGTATTCTAGGCTCTTGATGTTTAAAGTTCTGCCTCTTCTCTCACTGAAGACTAGACATCTCTGTCAATCCCTTGTTAGAAAGTGGTGATTGCTTCCTCATATTATCTACTTTGAATCAAGGTCTCACAAGGGTGTATCTGAATGGCAGAGCCTACAACACGTCCATGACTGAAAGCTGGAGAAGTGAGTTGGGGATTTCTGCTTTGGGGATACAGATTCAGAGGCAAAAACTCTCCAAGCATAAAAGGGATGTGCAAAAGGTTTAAGGCAGCTGAAAAGCATAAAATTTGTCTCCTGTATGTACCATTTTCTAACACAAAATTAATTATTCAAAGTAATATGTTTTCATCATGACTTTCTTGTACATCTTTCCCCATTCTGCACCCCTGGAATTTGTAGAGATCTTTCTTTTTTTCTTGATGAGAAGAGGATAAGAATTAATTTATCCCTAAGATTGTTCACCACCTTCATCTTATTTGTTGCAGTAAGTCAACTTTCTTCCTAAAGGTATTCTTAAAGTTTTAGACTTCCCTCATCCATTTTGGATTAGTTATTTTTCAGGCTTACTGCCCAGCTGTCTTTCCTCACATTTCTTCCATTTGCTCCTGTGGTTTAGTTGCCCTATTTCTTGGATTTTGTGTACCTTCTATCTTGGATTTCTTTTGTTTTTATAGAGTGTTCTCAATAAATTTCCTCAGAAAGAGTGCATGGGAGGAAAACTACATTCTTCCATGCCTGAAAATCATTTCATATTTCCCTTTAACTTGATTAAAAGTTGGGCTTTGTATAGAATTCTAGATTTAAAATTATCTTGCTTCAGAGCTGTAAGAGAAGAGAGACAAACAACGTAGAAAAATGAAAACAGGAGGATATTATACGCAGGTATACCTTGGAGATATTTTGGGTTCAGTTCCAGACCACCATAATAAAGCACATATCACAGTAAAACAAGTCACATGAATTTTTTGGTTTTCCAGTGTATATGAAAGTTATGTTTACACTATGCTGTATTCTGTTAAGTGTGCAATAGCATTATGTCTAAAAAATATATACATACCTTAATTTTAAAATATTGCTAAAAAATGCTAATCATCATCTGAGCCTTCAGCTTCAGCGAGTCATAGTAGCAATATCAAAGATCACTGATCACAGATCAGTTTGAAATATTGTGAGAATTGCCAAAATGTGGCACAGAGACATGAAGTGAGCAAATGCTATTGGGAAAATGGTGCTGATAGACTTGCTCAGTGCAGGGTTGCCGCAAACCTTGGGTTTGTAAAAAACATAGTATCTGCAAAGTGCAATAAAACGAGGTATGCTGTACTGATTTCACATACTTTTTATCATCCACAATCCCATAGTCTCTCTCGTCCCTTCTTTTTTCCTTATAGGGTACAGCCATCTTCCTTCTTCCAGCGCAAAAATATCACACCTCCCACAGCAAATATAAAGTCCATTCAGTGTTCTTCAACTAGGGTCAGTGCTTGGTTAGGAATTCAGGCTTCAACTCAAGAAGCAGAACTAGTTAGATAAATTTATATACACATATATACCTATATATACATACACATATTTATTGCAGGTAACTGGCTTACCCAATCACAAAGGCTGGTTAAGCAGTCTTTTTAAAGCTGTATCTGTCTCCACATCTGATACTGGAGCTTGAAGTTCATAGTCAGGCAGTTAGGAAGGGAAAATCACAAGCCTGAGCTGGAACCCCTTGAGAATGTGCTGAAACCCCAGAAAGATGAACTGAAACTCATGTCCATTCTTGTTGCCTCTGACTTGGTGAAAAGGGTATGCAGTAGAAGTCATTATTGCAGAGCTAAACACACACCTTGCCAAGGAAGCAGAAAAAAACTGAAGGTGAATCCAGAAAAGGTAGAGAATTGCAGGTTACAATCCTGCTTCCTGCCTTTGAGATGAGTCAGCCAATCAGCAGCAATGTGGGTCAGTGACAAAACAGCTGCTTCATTTTTCTAGTTCTTCCAAATCTTCTGAGAATCTTCTTGTGGCTCACCCTAATTGGAAACTTACAAAAGAGGGGATTCTGGGTAACGTAGTTTTTGACTTAGGCAAGTGACCCATTACAAAGCCATCACAGTTCCCCCAGAATGATAAATAGTTTATCCTGAGATTTTATCCACCACAGCTAGAAAAAAATCTTTAGCAAGGGGCCATCAGTATGATCTCTCCATATGTCTAACAGAATAGTTAAGCCAAAAATGACAGTGATAAGATTTTCTGTATGGATCTGTTTAAGTCTGGCTTTTAAAATATCTGCCAAAGGAAATCCTTTTTGTTTAATCCCAGTTTTATATCAGTAACTTTTGAATCATACAGCTTCCATTGGCTCAAAACCTTGAGCAGAACCATGATGTTAGCATATACATAGTTTTTCTCCTTTTTACTTGCTGTGGTAGAAGAACCATCTTCTGATTTATCTAAAAGTGTCATAACATTATTATCAGATAATTTTAAATCACAGTAAATTATAATCTCTTTAGTTAGGATACTAGTCCTGATTTCTCCTGCTCTGATGGTATCATAAGCACTAAGACTTTATAGAAGCATTAATAATCAGACTCACAGCTGGGTCTTGTCTACACAACCAGAGACTAATGAAAGTGAATTAAAGCCGAAAGCAATGGTTGGAATGGTTCTGGAATCATTCTGCTACTGCTTATATAGCCAGGGCCATTACATGGTGCTCCAAATGTGTAATCCAAAATGGAAGGGAAATGAGATTCAGCTGGTCTTCAAGAGACACAGGGGACCTGATGAAAGCATTGTAAACAAGCCAGTGGACTCCATCTATCACAAATTGTAAGACATTTTTTATTAAAACAAAGGCCCTGGCAGAGAAAGTGCCAAAATGCTGTTCTTTAATAATGAGATGGATCTGATAGTTTGTTCAATTTACACATCAATTTGTTCAGAAGCTTTTTTTGAAAGGCAAGAATGTTTGAATACTAATCACTTATATTTGAAAGGTGCCTAAATCTCCAGCCAGAGTGTATTGTGAAGAGATTAAAATGTTCTTAATTTGGTAAAGGCTGAAATTACGGCAGTGAATTTGGAAAGCTAAAATGTAATCTCCTATGGATAAGGCTGTCATTGAAATATCAACATGATCATTTTAAGGCCTTGACTTGTCACATCTTGCATTGGTTTTCATGGCATAAAAAACATATTTTCTTTCCTCTTTTTTGTCTAATTCTGAGAGTTGTCGGCACCACCCCCTAACCAAATAGGTTTTAGATAAATTTAATTTTACAAAAATAACTTGTATGCTTTTACCAAAGTGATTTTATGGCTCAGTCTCTCAAGAGGTAACTATTTTAGTTGGTATTATGAAGCTAAATTTCTTGGAAAGCCTCTTTGAATACACTAAAATAGTAACTAATATATTCATTTTAAGAGCAAACCAGGTGTTGAGCTGTATTCAAAACAGGTAGCAGAGAATGGGAACTCTAGTATATTTACCCCCACAGACTAATTAGAAACTATATGTATTTTATTTTTTTCAGTATTTTTTTTGGATAACTCTTTCTTGTAAATTAATGACTCAGGTGGATGCTAGGTCTCTAGAGGTGGTTCAGGATGTCACCAAATTTAATTCAGATTTTACTAAATACACTTATACTATTAAAAATGTAATCTAAAATATAAATGTGCTGTGTAGCATAGTTTAGCATATTAAAGATGATCAGTATGCTAATTTTATGTTGGATTTCTTCATATTTATGCAGTTTTCAAAGAGAAAATCTTTTCTTGCCAATTCTTCCTAACTGAAGAATATCCTAAGATTGCAAAATAAACTATTAAAAACATTCTACCATAATCACCCACTTGTCCATGTGAGTAAGTCCAAATTTTAAATGCCTGTGTTCATCAAAAACTAACCTTGTCATTTCATTTACTTTCTAATAAGTAAATATTATCTATTTATCCTACATTGTTAAATAATATTAATAAAATTCTGCTTTTTTTCTCTTGACTTTTGGGATCCCACTTAACATTTCTTATAAAAAAGGATTTATGCTGCTGGGAACTGAAAATTTATGTTTTAAACTCTTTTAATGTTGAGAAAGTCAGTTACTCCTCTTTAAGCTCAAGGGCATGAAAAAGCCTCTCTTCCTGATTCCTTATGCCTTTGTTGCACTGGTTATACCCTCTGTAGTAGACTGTAGCCCTTTACATCCATTATAGCTATGTAACAGTAAGCCAACTAACCAGGTCTAGCAGATCAGTTCAGAATAACTGAGAGCTTTAGTGAGGAGGGGAGGCCATATTAACTTGAAAGCTCTTTTGCATAGGTATCCACCCAGTGCCCACAAAAAAACCAGGAGGTTGGGAATTGCCCCCTCCATGATGCAGGTGTACAAATGGTTATCAGCTGCCACTTGAGTCACACAAAATACCAACTGCTTTTCTGGATCTTACTCTCAGATAAATGAAACCATAAGAACCTTGAGAAGGGATTCAAACCCTTCCAACCCCAGGACTTAGATAAAAATTCATTGCTTCTAGGGAAGGGTAGAGCAAAAGACTTCTCCCTTAGGGGAGAAGAAGGAAAATCACTTGGTCCCAGGCTCTGACATCAACACAAAACAGAAGTCTGCTCAGTTAGAGCAGAAGCAGGAAATCTCACACCCAAGACCTAACACAGATACAGGTAGATCTTAGCTGTCAAATAGAGGAGGAGCAAAAATGCTTAAAAGGCCTCATATCCAAGGCCCAGAACAGGCCCACACAATATTGAAGCTGAACAACTTTAACAGAACTGAGTAGTTCCTTGCTGCACCATCATGAGCCCAGCAGTCTATCAAAGAAGAATTAGAAAATACCCTCTCTGTGGCACAGATATTCAGGACCTATTGAAAGCCAAGGGTGAAGTAGAAACACTGATAAAAATGCACTGGTATCTCAGGCCTTATACTAAGCACAAGGACAAGCATAGAAGCCTATGACTGGAGGAATTTGAAACCTATGAGGCACAGACAGCTATGGAACAATATTGAAGAATCTAACATAGATGTGATTAAAATCTAAAAAGACCAAGAGAGAAAGAACAGGACAGAAGGAATATTTGAAGAAGTAATGGCCAAGAATTTCTAAAATTAATGAAATAAAATATTGAAGCTTAGAACAAATTAAAAAAAACAAAACAGCACCTAGATACATCATAGCCAAACTTCTGAACACCAAAAATAAAGAAAATACCTTGAAAACATACAGAGGAAAAAAAAGAATTATTAGATTCAGAGAAACAGGGATGGAAAAAGGTATTCCATGCAAATGGAAATCAAAAGAAAGCTGGAGTAGCAATACTCATATCAGACAAAAGAGACTTTAAAGACTGTTGTAAGAGACAAAGAAGGACACTACATAATGATCAAGGGATCAATCCAAGAAGAAGATATACCAATTGTAAATATATATGCACCCAACTTAGGAGCACCTCAGTATATAAGACAAATGCTAGCAGCCAAAAAAGAAGAAATTGACAGGAACACAATAATAGTGGGGAACTTTAACACCCCACTTACATCAATGGACAGATCATCCAGACAGAAATCAATAAGGAAACATAGGCCTTAAATGACACATTAGACCAGATGGACTTAATTGATGTTTATAGAGCACTCCATCCGAAAGCAGCAGAATACATATTCTTTTGTGCACATGGAACATTCTCTAGGATAGATCACATGCTGAGCTATATAGCAAGCCTTGGTAATTTTAAGAAAATTGAAATCATATCAAGCGTCTTTTCTGACCATAATACTATGAGATTAGAAATCAACTACAATAAAAAAAAAAAAAACTGTAAAACATAGAAATGCATGGAGGCTAAACAATATGTTACTAAACAACCAAGAGATCAATTAAGAAATCAAAGAGGAAATCAAAAAATACCTACAGACAAATGAAAATAAAAACACGATGATCCAAAACCTATGGGATGTAGCAAAAGCAGTTCTAAGAGGGAAGTTTATAGCAATACAGTCTTACTGCAGGAAACAAGAAAAATATCAAATAAACAACCTAACCTTACACCTAAAGCAACTAGAGAAAGAAGACCAAACAAAACCCAAGGTTAGTAGAAGGAAAGAAATCATAAAGATCAGAGCAGGCAGAAATAAATGCAATAGAGACAAAAGATCAGTGAAACTAAAAGCTGGTTCTTTGAAAAGATGAACAAAATTGATAAAACTTTAGTGGATTCATCAAGAAAGCACTAGGAAAGATAAAATTAAGGGCAAATATAGAAGACTTTTTTTCTTTTAATTACTCTGAAAGATAATTAACAATTTAAAGTTTAAGGAGAACAATGTATTTGGGGGGTATATAGCATCAGTGACTGGGTTTCTTATTTAGTAGCAACATTAGTAAGAGGTAAAATATATTTGCTGGTTGTCCCATCCCATGTAATTGCCCCAAATTTCAAATCCTGAGCCAGGCCTTGAATCCTTTTTTTTTATTTTTATTGGAGTATAGTTGATTTACAATGTTGTGTTAGTTTCTGCTGTACAGCAAAGTGAGTCAGTTACACATACACATATATCCACTATTTTTTAGATTCTATTCCCATATAGGTCATTACAGAGTATTGAATAGAATTCCCTGTGCTATACAGTAGTTATCTCTTTTATATATAGTATTGTGTAAGTTTATCAATCTTTTTTTTATTTATAAATTTATTTTTGGCTGCATTGGGTCTTCGTTTCTGCATGCGGGCTTTCTCTAGTTGTGGCAAACAGGGGCTACTCTTCATTGCAGTGCACAGGCTTCTCATTGCGGTGGCTTCTCTTGTTGTGGAGCACAGGCTCTAGGCATGCGGGCTTCAGTAGTTGTGGCACATGGGCTCAGTACTTGTGGCTCGCGGGCTCTAGAGTGCAGGCTCAATGGTTGTGGTGCACAGGCTTAGTTGTTCTGCAGCATGTAGGATCTTCCCGGTCTAGGGCTCAAACCTGTGTCCCCTGCGTTGGCAGGTGGATTTTTAACCACCGTGCCACCAGGGAAGCCCTATCAACCAATCTTTATTTGACATATGAATGATTACAGTCTTAACTACTCTTTCTAGTACTTCCTCCCCTAAAAATTACTAACATTAGGACATCTTCAGTATAGTGTGTTAAATTGTTCTGGATAATTATAAATTGCAAGTTGTTCCATACTTGATTATGACAGCATGCTGACGAATTCAAATATCCCTGTGGCAAAACATACATACATATTGAACACCATTTTATAAAAATCCATATTGTGCCTGATGGAACTCTGAGATAGAAATGGAAAAAATGGGGGCAAGCGTGAGCCTGCGTCCAGTGGCCTGCTGAGCATCACCAGACTGGGGGCCAGGGCCCCCAGTCACTGCAGCCATCAGGGGCAGACAGGCAAGGAGACAGCTGGTGTGAGCACCCTGTCCTGCGCACCAATCTGGCCTGGGGGTCGCAGGACTTCCTGGGAGGGGCACTGGCACCCGCTGCCCCAGCCTTGGCCCCACTGCACCACATGCAGATGTGAGGCTGTGGCATCACTCCCATCTGGGCACTGGGGCCCTAGAGGAAGAGGAGCCGGGTGTGTGAGAATGTGTGTGTATGTTAAAAACAAGAAAGAAAAGAAATGGAAAAAAAGATAATTGCCAAGCCTGTTATAGTATATCCATCCAACTTGCCCTGTTGTACTTCTTTTGTACAGTCTTTATCCTGTGAGTACAGCTGAAGTAATGGGAACCACCATGATTCATCCACATAGTCTACTCTCTGTCTCCAGAAGATGCCTTGAGTTCTGGTACCACAGGACTGTTAGAGAGTTTTTGGAATCAGTACTCTACTTTCAAGCATTTGCCCAATTAGGGCAGTTATCTCGTGTTGCCTCCTGGAAATCCATATTTCTTACAAGGAAATTGGAATAAGGTCATTAGCATGTTTCCAGGGAAATCAGGAGCCCCTTCTTCACTTGCCATTGTGGAGTAATGCACATATCTCTGCTTCATCATCGCTTCCTTCCTCCATCTTTCCCTCCTTTCTCCTTCTCCCCCTTCCTCTTTCCCTCTCTCTGCCTCTCTTTCTTAGTCTCTGTCTCTCATCATTCTAGTCCAGTGGGTAAACTTTGAGATGTCAGTCTGAAGATCACTGCCAGACATGGGAAAATCTCACCAGTTTTTAATATCCAAATGATATACATGCATGAAGCTATGGCTTTGTCCTTGACTCTCTTCTTTTCCTCTGTAAGTAGGATTAAATGATGCATTTTTTGTAACATTTTTTATTTTTCTTTCTCTCTGCTAAACATTAACGTCTTTCATAAATGCTGGTAAAATTTTCTTTGACAAGTTTAAGCTATTATCTGCACTTAGTAACACACTTTCAAATGCATTTTTGTCACAGAAATGTTGTTTTGCTTTAGAGAGACCATCAGTCCTAGTGATCAGGGGCTTAGATCAAGACCCCAATTTCGTACTCCTAGCTCTTTTTGGAGCATTTTTCAGCAGTTTTAGTCCGCACTTATTATTTGTCTGCATTCTGCCAAAAGCTGTAGAAACTGTCTTCAACAATTTATTTAACCCCCAGGACACCATAGAAAGTAGTCCATGTTGTGATCTCCATTTTACAATTGAAATTGAAGCTTGGATGAATTAAATAAGTTTTCTAAGATTACACAGTTAATAAATGATTTTAGGGGAAAAATGGCTTTTTTTTGTCATCAAAAATCAATTTACCTTCCTCTAATAATAGCCCTCAATTTTCAGATCATGTGTTTTTTAAGCTCTACAAGCCTGTGGTCGTCTTGGCTGGATTATACTCTGAGAGAATATGGAGCTTTAACCATTTTCCACCAAATAAATAAAATCATAGCATGAAAGAGAACATGCCAAATGGTAAAGAAAATTCACTCCTGTTAACACTGTTTGATCCCTGAATTCAGTTCTACCTGAATCCAGATTCCCCTGGTCTTTTTTTAGCTTTATTGAATACAATTGACAAATGAAAATTGTTTATATTTAACATGTGTAATGTGATGTTTTGATACACATATATATGGTGACATTATTTCCACAATCAAACTAATTAACATATCCATTACTTCACATAGGTACCTTTTTTGTTGTTGTTGTGAGAACATTTCAGATTTCTTAGCAAATTTCAAGTATATAATATATATAGAGTACTGTTAACTATGGTCACCATGCTGTACGTTATACCTCCTAAATTTATTCATTTCAAAAACTGAAACTGTGAAAATACAGTAAATATACAATGGCATATTATCCAACCTTAAAAAAGAAGGAGATCCTGCCATTTGTGACAATATGGGTGAACCCGAAGGACATTATGCCTAGTAAAATAAGTCAGAGGAAGACAAATACTGTATGACTTCATTTATATGTGGAATCTAAAAAAGCTAAATTCATAGAAGCAGAAAGTAGTACCATGGTTGCCATGGACTAGGGGTGGGGGAAATAGATGTTGATCAAGGGGAATAAAGTTTCAGTTATACTGAAATTTTTCAATTATTTGAACAAACAGATTTTTAAAAACTGCTTAGGCTACTTTAAACTGTGTTTTCTATCACTTGTAATGATACAGTATTGGAGCCAGGACTTGAACCCAGATTTGCTGGACTCCAAAATTTTTGCTATAATCCATATGCTGTAGTGCCTCTCAATGGGTGTTACAGTGAGGACAGAGGAGGAACTTCAAGGGAACCTTCACCAATATCTAGTGACTGACAAGCAAAAGATACTCTGTAATTTCCTTCTCTATTAATAATGAGAAAATTGTCTTTTACAAATTCAAATGCATCCAATGTGACAATTTATTGAGGAAGTGCAGAATTATTAGATATCTTTCTCAGAGAGATGACCTATGAGTGACATTTTTATTACAAATGCCATTATACATTTTCTGTAGATTTGAGGCATATTTTGCTTAAAAGTCTCCAGTAAAGAGAGATCTCAATGTCATTCTCATCTTTTTCCAAAAATAATCCTCTGATATGTCTCCATTTTTTCCCTAGGTTGAATTATGTAAATGTTTCTTAAAGGGAGTTACACATATGGCCCATTTGTTTTACTTCTTTCTAGTGCCAAGTAAATATATTCTAGTGATGGGACAAATGACTCTTTTCTCCTCCCCTCTCCCTACTAAAAGGAAATCACTTGATTCAGACTCTGGACCTGACCATGCATCTAAACCATGAGGATAAATTGGAACCAAAGGAAAAAAGACTGCTCTCAAATACACAGCCTTTAACAAAGCTGATGAAAGATTCATTTTTCACTTGGCAAGTGGAGAATTTGCTACTTACTATGTTGGATGAAAACATAGTGTGTGTTGATATTTGAGTGATACTCATACTTACTGACTCTGAAATGAATAAAGTTCCTGTGATTTTTTTGCCATGTGCCTATTTAAAGACATTCATGCATTAGTGCCCTTAGCACAGAAATACCCAATAGCAAACCTTGTGCCTCATGCACTATACCTACCTTAGGCACGCTGCTAGACTGCTCCTGTATATGGCTTCTCTGAAGTTAGTGCCAGCTACTTAGTGGGCAGTGAGTAAACATAGGAATAATTCTGTCTGAAAACAAGGCAGCAACATAAAGCAGCATAAATATTGGGCTGGCCAGAAAGTTCATTCAGTTAGTGAATACGCTGTTCAATAAAGTTCTTGGTGAAAATGAAATATGTGTCTTTTATTTTTACTTAAAACCAAATGAACTTTTTGGCCAACGCAATATAAAGTTGAGAGCTCTCAGAAAAAAGCCCCAAGACACAGAACTGCCTGATAAAACAGACTTAACAACTACCTTTGATTTCATTTGTATTTTTTTGTCTTCAGACCACCAAATTTCAGCATCTCATTGCTGCTTTGAGCATCAGTTCTACCTCCGAGTAGGCTGAGGGGATCTTAAATTGTATTTTTCACAGTTAAAGACTAAATTTCACCTTGATGTTCCTTGAGCATGATAACAGTTCTTTATCTAGGTCAGTTTGAGGTATGGGAGTTGGGAGAGAGTAGAGGGAAGCTACAGAAACTTTGCAGGGTGGAATAGAGGCAAGCGGCCGAGACTTGCTTATGGGAAAGACCAATGGACACTTAATTGCCTGGAGACTCCTCAATATTAAGTTTGTACCCTTACCTAGGGGAAAAGGAGAATGGCACTTTTTCATTGGCCTATTTATTGAGAGTCTCCTATGAGCAGTCACTAAAGTATAGGTAGTAGGGTGGAGGTTTAGAGCTCTAGAGTGGAAAAGAAGAAGAAAAGCTCAAAACAATATTAAAATGTGGTCTGTATCCCTAAGAAGTAACAATGAAGTGAGAAAGTGAAACATCAATAAATTTTCAAAGAATCAGTTGTGCAGCAAACATTCGGTTTGTTAAGTGTCCTCTGTGAAGGGTTGGCCAAGACTGGATCTTCTATAGGATTACATAGTTTCAAATCCCATCGTGGCTGTGGACCTTAGAAGGATGAGTCTGAACATCAAACAGTTCACTGTGTTGTTCAGGTTCTGATGGTATTATGTATATAAAGAGTCTGTGAGTAAAAAGAAAGGAGGTGGAGGTAGTATGGCCACAGGAAGGATGAATTACCTAATGACCTTTCTTGGGTGAAGCTGTTGAGATGCTGAGCATGCTAAGAATAGTACATGCTAGTAATCTGCAGTTCATTCCACAAAAAATAAAGAATTTCTTATTAGAAAGTAACTTTAAATACAGTGCTAACCTTTAGGAAGGTCATCTTTGTTAATTCACAACAAATAAAAACACGAGCCATGACCATTCAGCACTTATAAAGTCTAAGTAATCTCAAATAAAATTACTGATTAGCTGAATGCTTAAGCAATTTTGGATTGCTGGAGTGAATCAAAGAATACTTATATTGTAAGCTCATTATTTTCACAAGAGAGAGGTGCTGATTTAATTCAAGTGTTCTCCAGTTCATTTAAATCTCACCTTCTTTTCTTACTTTGGATTACTAGATGCTTCTGCTAATCCCATTTGGTAAACTGCATCTAGTCTTGTAAATTTAACCTTTTTGTGAACTGCCTTTGCTATTAAAAATTCTGTAACTATAAATCACTTGAATCATGAGGAATCATTAAAAATGTTTTGTCCTCGGGCTTCCCTGGTGGCGCAGTGGTTGAGAGTCTGCCTGCCGATGCAGGGGACACGGGTTTGTGCCCCGGTCCGGGAGGATCCCACGTGCCGCGGAGCGGCTGGGCCCGTGAGCCATGGCCGCTGAGCCTGTGCGTCCGGAGCCTGTGCTCCGCAACGGAAGAGGCCACAACAGTGAGAGGCCCGCATACCGCGGGAAAGGAAAAAAAAAATGTTTTGTCCTTAAAAGTACCTCTTCTCTCCATCTATAGTATCTCACAATATACAAAATAAGTTAGAAACTTATATATGATTTTAATTTTTTTTTTTTTTTTTTTTGCGATATGCGGGCCTCTCACTGTTGTGGCCTCTCCCATTGCGGAGCATAGGCTCCAGACGCTCAGGCTCAGCAGCCATGGCTCATGGGCCCAGCCGCTCCGCGGCATGTGGGATCTTCCCAGACCGGGGCACGAACCCGTGTCCCCTGCATCGGCAGGCGGACTCTCAACCACTGCGCCACCAAGGAAGCCCTGATTTTAATATTTTTGATGGTTTATATATGATGGATTACATGTGATTTTATATTTATGATGGTTACTAAGTATGATACAATTCATTCCAGGTTTAATAGATAATCATGGCTCAGTTTTAATTTTATAGTTTGGGATTTTTATGGGAGATTTGGGGGAAAACTTTAACATTAATCTCTTATCCTGCCATGTAATGTTTCCCTTCTTATGGCAAAGAGGATTTTTATTATTATTATTATTTTTTGCAGTATGCGGGCCTCTCACTGTTGTGGCCTCTCCCGTTATGGAGCACAGGCTCTGGACGCGCAGGCTCAGCGGCCATGGCTCACGGGCCCAGCCGCTCCGCGGCATGTGGTATCTTCCCGGACTAGGGCACGAACCCATGTGCCCTGCATCGGCAGGCGGACTCTCAACCACTGCGCCACCAGGGAAGCCCAAAGAGGATATTTTAAATTACAAACATTGCTCTAAGAAAGAGTTCCCCTTTTTTCTGTAAAGTACATGGAAGTTCACACGGAGGAATGTTGGATATTATGGATGTATCTCCTGGCTTTAAGATTCTCAGTTCTGGAATCCCATCATTACTCTATCTAAATCCATTTGGGAAAATACCTATTTCTCTGTTTAAGAAATTACTTAGGACTTTACAGTGAACAACGTTGTGGCAGTGTATTAATTTTACCACTTCCCTTAACTCTGTTCTCTTAGACCATAGACAAGTTGTAAATATAGACTGGCACATTGAGTTCAATTGTTTAGGCAGATAGAGGTTATGATCCACCTTCTCCTCATTTTGTCTGCCCCCACAATATCAAAATAGCAACAGCTTGGGGCCTGAAGCTGCATGGGTCATTGAATTTGCTACTGCTAGGCAGAGATGCTGGAGAATGTCATGAATATGGTTTACATGTTCTTTTTAATATGAAGTAATAAGAAATATAAATCCTTTAATTGTTTCCTATCTATTAGTGTCCTGAAATTTTTGATTCACAGCAAGTAGAAAAATCACAGTGAGGTTTGGCCCAGAATGAGGAGCAGCTTTGAAACAAAGATTAAAATCCCAAATGAGTGTCTTTCAATAATGTAATTCTGTTATTATAACCACTGCTTTGCCTCATAAGAATAGTTATTCACTAAGGTTCTATAGAAGAGAGAAAAATAAATGTATAAATGTTTAGATTTATCCCATTTCATACTTCATCTAACATGGTTTGTTCTTAAATTACTACTAACATGGTGTTTTTGCTAGCACTCTTTCCCCAAGAGATTGAATTGTAGAGGTAACACTGATTGGAATGAATTTCCATTTTAACGTAAGGACAGATTCTTGGATCTTATAATTAATAATGGTCCAATGTACACTGAGTCTGCACCAAAACAAAGCAAAAAAAAAAATGCAGTCTTGGGGAGATTTAGGCTTCAAAATTTTTTTTTTCTATTTCAATCACCTGAAATTTTCAGCCAGAAGGAGAATTTTATTAAGATCTGAGTTATCTCTCATTTGATTTGGCCATCTATATATCATTGTCATTTCAAATATCCATTTCATTTTGAGTATTTAGGCACAGGTTTTGTTTACATGTACATGACAAAATTTAGGACATTGTTAAAATATTAAGCTGGCTAGCTTTACATCATAGCATAGTTGATTTGATCTATTGTGTTGTTTAATTTAACCAAAAACCAAACTATTAAAAACTAGCATGTCTAGAGTAGCTTTTACTTTTCTCAGAAAACTTGACTATTTTCATGAAATTGCAAAAACTTGCAATATTCTTTCACACCTCACTTTTCTCATTTAAAAATGAGCAAAGGGGGCTTCCCTGGTGGCGCAGTGGTTGAGAGTCCGCCTGCTGATGCAGGGGACACGGGTTCGTGCCCCAGTCCGGGAGGATCCCACATGCCGTGGAGCGGCTGGGCCTGTGAGCCATGGCCGCTGAGCCTGTGCATCCGGAGCCTGTGCTCCACAATGGGAGAGGCCACAATAGTGAGAGGCCAGCGTACTGCAAAAAAAAAAAAAAAAAAAAAAAGAGCAAAGGCTATTTATAGACATGTTTTTAATAGATAGTTCACTGGCAAATAGAAGTAACTTTTAAAATTTTATTTATTTATTTATTTGTTTGTTTATTTATTTATTTATTTATGGCTGCATTGGATCTTCGTTGCCGCGCGTGGGCTTTCTCTAATTGCAGCGAGTGGGGGCTACTCTTCGTTGCGGTGCGAGGGCTTCTCATTGCGGTGGCTTCTCTTGTTGCGGAGCATGGGCTCTAGACGTGCGGGCTTCAGTAGTTGTGGCTCATGGGCTCTAGAGTGCAGGCTCAGTAGTTATGGCGCATGGGCTTAGTTGCTCCGCAGCATGTGGGATCTTCTTGGACCAGGGGTCGAACCCACGTCCCCTGCATTGGCAGGCAGATTCTTAACCACTGCGCCACCAGGGAAGCCCTCACTTTTAAATTATGAGGCAAAATGTGAAATTAATTTATTAAATTTGATTTTTTAAACGGTTCATTTTTCTCAAATATAATTATAAAAATCAACCTGGTTTGAAAGTAGCAAGTGCCTTTTACCATCCTAAGAATGGACATTTTGGAAAGCCTTTGTATGTTCTTGATTGGTACATCAAAGATTACTGAAGTCTGGGCTTCCCTGGTGGTGCAGTGGTTGAGAGTCCGCCTGCGGACGCAGGGGACACGGGTTCGTGTCCCAGTCCGGGAAGATCCCACATGCTGCGGAGCGGCTGGACCCGTTAGCCATGGCCGCTGAGCCTGCGCGTCCGGAGCCTGTGTTCCGCAACGGGAGAGGCCACAACAGTGAGAGGCCCGCGTACAGCAAAAAAAAAAAAAAGAAAAAAAGATTACTGAGGTCTGCAGAATAGTGATATATTAAATTATGTATTACCTTCACCATTTTCTAGTTTTATTGAGATATATTTGACAAGTAAAAATTATATATATTTGAAGTGTACAACATGATGTTTTGATATATGTATACATTGTGAAATGATTCCCATAATCAAGTTAATTAACATATCTATCACATCACATAGTTACTATTTTTTTTGTGATAAGAATACTTAAGATCTACTTTCTTAGCAAATTTCAAGTATACAATACCGTATTATTATTAGCTATAGTCACCATGCTGTACATTAGATCCCCAGAATTTACTCATCTTATAACTGGAAGTTTGTAGCCTTTGACCAGCATCTCCCCATTTCCCATACCCCCCAGACCCTGGCAATCACGATTCTATTCTTCACTCCTGTAAGTTCAACTTTTTTAAGATTCCATATATAAGTGAGATCATAAAATGTTTGTCTTTCTGTGGCTGGCTTATTTCACTTAGCATAATGTCCTCCAAGTTCATCCATGTTGTCACAAATGGCAAGATTTTCTTCTTTCTTATGCCTGAATAATAGTCCTGTGTGTGTGTGTGCGCGTGCGTGCGCGCGTGCACGTGTGCCCACACATATGCGTGCATGCGCACACATAGGCATACACCAGATTTTCCTCATCCATTCACCTTTCTGTGGACACTGATGTTGTTTTCATATCTTGGCTACTGCGAATAGTGTTGAACTGAACACAGGTGCATAGATATTTGATATACTCATTTCATTTCCTTGGATTATATACCCAGAAGTGGGATTGATGGATCATATGGTAGTTTTGTTTTTAAGTTTTTGAGGAATGGCCGTACTGTTTTTCATTATGGTTGTTCCAATTAACCATCACCATTGAACGTAAAATTGTGTTGCTTGACTGTGTCTTTGTTTAAATACTTATATTCCATCTTGTCTCAATAAAATTTTAAGAAGAAATATCAGTATGATTTACATTGAAATATTTTTTCAGAGTGCTTCAGAAGGCTATATATTGGTAAATGTACCAAAAATCTGTTTATTTGTTAACAAATATTACTTGACGACCTATTATGTACCAGAAACCATGCTAAGTGAAGGAAATATAGTAGTGAATCAAGCAGATGTGGTTCCTGCTCTCACAGAATAAAAGACAAAAACATAATAGCTATCAAATGAAAAAGTCTTTATACATGTGGTAAATACTATGAAAGCATTGAAAAAATGGAGAAAAATGGAAAAAATGGAGAAAATGAAAACCAGCTACTTTATATGAGAAAAAGCCTCTGAGGAGTGGATGTTTAAACTAAGAATTGAATAATTAGAAGGTGATAACCATGTGAAAACTGGAGTGAAATGAATGATAAACAAAAGAACTCAGGAAAGAAAATTGTGGCACGAGCATGGTGATCAATGAAGGTGTATTAAATGATAAGGATGGAGAAATAGATCATGGTGAGAGCAAGAAGGATCAGGAGATGTAGGAAGTCATTGGAATTTTTATTCCCAGTTTAATGGAAGCCTTTAAGGGGTTTTAAGTAGCAAAGGGATAGGATCTTTTTCACATTTTAAGATGATATATAGGGAAAGATTAGAGGTGGCAAGGGGACCAGTTGAGGAGTGGCTGCAGAAGTTCAGATGAGAAATGATATAATTGATAAATGTGGTAGCTATGGACATAGGAAGGTAGAGATGTTCATAGTATACTTTAGAGGTAGATTAAAACTTGATGACAAATTGGATGTAGAAGTAAGCAGGGGTTGGCAACAAACTAGAAAAAAGTAGACTTCTGCCTTAAGAAACTAGGTATATGGTGGAACATTTACTGATATGTGGGTAGTTGAATGAAAATGAAGTGTTCTCTTTTGCATGTTGAGTTTGACAGATTTGAAGTGTTAAATTATAAATGCTAAGAATTCATGTGAAAATGGGAATTTTGAACCCAGAGGAGTGACTTGGGCTACAAATATTTATTATTATCAATATATAGATTTTATTTGAAGGAATTCTCTCTTCTACTGATAATATGATTATGTGTTCATGACTAGGTACACTTCCGCTGAAGGACATGAGGCATAAACTCCTATTTCCAGTTGTTTATCTTTCTATTTGTTTATCTTTTTATTGTTCTTTTTTATAACCACCTTACCAGTCTTTTTATATTACTGAATATACTGTGTACCTCACTTCTGTATCAGCCACCTAGAAGTCAACAGCCTTCCTCACATTCACATTCGTCATCCCCCATACATACAAAAGCCATATTCAGAGGTCTCAGGCCACCATTTCAGACAGCCCCTGTCAGGCTTTTGCAGATGTTATCATAGAGCCCTTACTTTTCTTTACTTACCTTAGGCCAATTATTTGATATAGTAATGAATAAGTTGCTTCTTCAGAATTACCTGTTTTATTTATTTTCAATCAATGTTATTGTCTCCTGTGTCCCATTGTGAGCTGATCTAATCAGCCAATTGGCTAATATTTGGTTCTCATGAGTTAAAATGTTATCTTAAAGCAGATACCTGCTTGTTCTTATCGGCATGGCTCCAGTTGTGTTACCTCTTATAGATGACCATGATCCACCTTTAGCCCTGAGTCCCCCCAATTCCTCTCCCTCTTTTAATTATTTAATTCCACGCTTTAAGACCCAGGCAAGCATTCACCCTCCCTGAAACCAAATTGAAACCAAATTGTATCGATGTCCTTCTTCCTAAATTTTCTAAGGCCCTTGCTGAGTATTTATTTAATTCTTGCTCCTTTCTGTTTTTCCAAATGCTTGATTTCATTTTCTAGGAAATCTTTGTGATTTGAATAATGACTTACAACTCATTATTATTTCTCTTAGAACCTGCATAGCACATTGCTGAGTTTAAGATGTTCAACAAACAGTAACTGAACAAAACTTTAACAGGTGCTTATTAGAAATATTAGATGAAGTGATATTTAGGCAGAACTTTCAATTCATTGTAATTGGTGGAAATAATATTTAGCAGTTGATAGGCTTCTTGACACTTTTTCATTAAAACCGTATTTGTGATTACTTAGAATTTTCACAAGGACAGTTTTACACAGAATTATACAGAATAATGCAAGGCACAATTTGACACAAAACAGTTCAAGGCATGCAGAAATGGAGTTTTTCCATTTTTTAAGGTGGATGGTGAAATTATGGTACCAAGTATAAAGTCTCCATGGAATAGTCTAAAAGACAAACTTCCATTACACCATTGCTTTTGTTTCTATCATCAAATATCTTCTTGATTCTGAATACTTACTGAGTTGAACAATTAGAACTTCTTGGAACTATTAATTTTATATTAATTCTAGCCATTTTTTCTTTTCTCTTGTACTTATATGCCAGTTTAACAAATAGTCTATTAACAAATAGACTGTCATACCAACAAAACCCCCAATTATTCCATGAGACATTTTTCGAACAGCAATTCACAGTAACAAGGATATTACACAGTAAATTGATTTGGGTCACCCACTAATTAGCTGTAATAGAGTCTCAAATTTTGTTTAAATAGATAATATGTGATCATTATTTCACTGAAATCACCAACATTTATCACGTGGTAAGTTAATACACACACAGGGAAAGGCACTAGGGATACAAACACTGAATGAAATACTTTATCAGCACTCATGAGCTCAAAGGGGAATAGATAAGCAAACAACCATAATATACAAGTGCAATTATAGGAACATGTATAAATTGTTTAAAAAATCAGTAGTATGCCTAGGAAGCTAGCCTTGAAGGGTAAGTCAGAATTCATCTGGAGGATAAGGAGAACAGCACATGGAGAGAGCAACGTGAGCAAAAGTACAGATACAGCCACAGAGGAAAAGCTGGTGCCTGGCCCACCTTCCTTCTTTTCCCTCCCCCACCTGTACACTCTATCCATCCCCATTCTCTCATACAACTTCTCTTCCTTGGTCTTTCGTATAACCTAGGGATGATCACACTGGAGATTTGGTCTACATTTCCGAAGGTGAACCTGGGAAGGGGCTGGTACACGCCTTGGATGTGGGCTTGGCATCATTTGGGCAAGGAATTCCAGCATCTCAGTCGCCAGAAACATGGTGTAGAAGCGGGGAAACATACAGTACCACAGTGAACTTGTCCCTTGCCCTTCCAACTCTTAGCCCTTAGAGCATAATGAGAGGAAGACAAGGGAAGGGTCATCTCAAGTACCGTAACCAAGCCAAGGACCCCTCTTGCCTTGGTTCAAGGATTGTACTGGCTGCAATCATCTATGTTTTCTCTGCTTATGGGAAGTATCAGTGTAAATGCAGACCCCCACTCCTGAAGATATTTTTCCAGGTTCTAATATTGGTATTGTTGTATTCTCCAAAATAGGATGGTCAGTAAAGTGAATAATGAGCAAACTTATTTAAAATAAGTGGAAAAAAGGTAGCCCTACCACTAGTTTATCTTCATTTTGAAGATTATGTTTAGTTTCCTCTTGTAACTTAATAGAACTAAATGTAACAAGATGTTTTTCCGAATTTGTAGCAGAGTGTGACACTTTTCTCTAAAAGTTCTGATAGTTAATAATCTTGTCTGTGACCTTCTTTGCAGGAAACCAGTTCAATTAACTGCTGTATTAAAAAGTCGTTTGCTGTGAAAAGAGAGTACTCATCTTGATTCCATCTCATTTTCATAATCCTTGAAACACATTACACATAATGGAAAACAAATAAATACACCAGACAATTTATTGAACCAAACAGCAGTTCGTCCCTTTTCTCTCATATATTTATCTTGCCATTCTTTCTTGAACGTTTTATCCGCTGGGTGGATGCTTTATTTTTTAATTATTTTGAGGAAAGCTTAACAGAGATAAGAATAATCCAATTAAAATAGTCTTGTTCTTGCAACTTTGTTACCTATTGTAGAAATGTAATTCTTCTATAACTTTAGTGGATAAATATGTTAATAGATTTTACTGAGAAAAATTAAAGCTAAAGAAAGAGATATTCCCTAGACATGACAGCCTTCTCTATAAATGATAATTTCTTACAATTTTTTTCAAGAAAATTCTAAGATGTACCCAGTGATTAAATTCCATGGTCTTCAAATAAAATATCTTTGCTTTGATATGAATAACCAGAGAAGCTCAGCCAGTATCGTATCTGTACTTTGTACCATCAGTTAACATTGATTTTTCAGGTAATGGCATCTTTTATTATTGGTTTTAAATATCTGAACATTGTTAAATATTAACAGTTAACTAACAATAATAACTGATATTAATTAATGTTTATTATCTAAATAATTATTTAGAAACCTTATTTCTATGTGAAATAGAATTTTTCATGTAAACTTATAGATTTTTACCTTTGACCATTTTTAGTGTAATGAAAATTACATAGATATCTTGAAAAAATATGCTGATACATTTTAAATATAAACAGCAAGCACAGAAAACACAGGTACACATGAACCACGCACATGCAGAAAACAGGCTGCCCAAACCAGAAAGTTACCTGGATTTGACTGGTTCTTAAGAATATTTTTGTTGCTTTCCTTTGATTTCAACTATTAATGTGAAAGGCCCAGAGCTCCTGGTAATGATGTTCTATGCATAGTTGGTATTCTTTAATATAAAGTTGTCGAACCATCTATGAGCTATATCCTAGCAAAAGACACTGTGAGGAGCACTTAGTTTATATTTCTTTGGAGTCATTCCCATATCCTTGATGGAGATTTGCCCATGACTATCAAACTTCATCTGGGGAAATGAACTCTATTTTAAGTTCACAGTGTGATGGATTTGGAGAATGAACAAATCTGGAAGGACTTATAAACAGATTCTGTTTTAAATCATGGGCATGTAGCAGGGGATAAAGTGGCAATAAATTCTAAGCTTCTGCATCACATTTGGCACAATTGTGAAAGCTAAAGCAGAAGGAAAGTTTAAGATTTCTCAGAGAAAACAAAGAGGAGCAGAAGGCAGAAAACCAGAGGATTAACACCATGTAAAGGACAGGCTGAGGAGAAGGAGACCTCTAAGAGAGAGCAAAGACTGAGGGAAGAGAGGTTTATGTGAAGGAAGGAGTGGTGAATGGTGCAAAATGCCATTGAATGGTTAAGGAAAAGGGACTGAAAAATTTCCTCTGTGTTTATGAATTTGGAAGTTTGGTTGATTTTATAGAGAGATTTCAGTGGAGTGATAAACAGCAAATATAGAATTTCTGAGGGCCTCAAATGAGATAAGAAAAAGAATTGTTCTGAGAAAGAGAATGCAAAGTCCAGAATTAGATTTGTTAAGTTTGAAAGAGTGAGTTCCTTGAGAGAATTAGTTCCATCATGTCTTTTTTTAACATTGACTCTATTATAGGGCTTTACATTTTGAACAGAAAATTTTAATTTTTACATAAGTTTTACTCTATATTACATACCTTTTAAAAAGTCATACTGTAAACAGATCACTCTGTTTCTTTTTCAGTTTGAATGAGTAAGTTATTTAGCAAAACTTTTCTTACATGTGTGCCTTATCCAACTTAACGTCATACCTAATGAATTTATAGTTTTAAGTAAGATTTAGCTCTGATTCAAATGTTTTATGATTTGTTTGTTTGCTTACTTACAGTAATATTAGTATAGTAAAGATCCTGAAGAATAATAGAAATGTGTTTCTGGCTAACCATACTTTTTGTGTGGAGTGTACTTAGAACTACAGACATTAGTGGTATCTATAAATTCATCAGTGTATCAATTTTTTTAACAAAGATGTGTATCAGTGTTTTTCCCATACCCACAATGCCAAAATCTTCCTACAATTTGATTCTCATGATGTGTTGTAATCCATACTTTAATTCTGTTACTTTTGCCTTACTTTAAAACAGTGAGAAAAGCATAATTCTAAAGCATAAGCTAGACCTTAGATGCTGAAGTATTTATTGGCTCCCATTATATGCCTCACCTTTATTTCCAGAAATTAAATTATTATTTGATAAAGTTAAGGGCCATACAGTCTCACATGGTCATCACTGATGTTTGTGATCTGAAAGGTGAAGGGGAAGGAGGGCAACTAATACAATCTGCGAATTCATTCACTCTGCACGTGTCTGAGCCCAGTGAGCCTTAGGAGAAAAAAAAGTCATTACAAACTGTGACTAATGGCTAACCTCCAGAGCAAAAAACCCCAAATGATTCAATAACAAGACCCATCTCTTATTCTCTCAGAGTATCAGATGAGGAAGTAAGACAGAGAATCTAGGCCTGCCATTTTACATTGGAGAATTTGGATAAGAAAGTTGTGAAAAGAAAAGATTTTGAGAGAAATTCCTTTCTTTTCTTTCTTTCTTTTTTTCTTTTTTTTTGGTAAATTCTCCGGCTGTTGCCTGGGGAACTAGAGCAGGCAAAGTCTTAGATTTGTGATGAGTGGGCACTGGACTGAGGATATATGGACAAAGTAGAATGCAGATTATTTGCGTTTGGACAATAGTCATGAATAAAGATATGAAAAATAAGTCTCTATGCTAGGTTAAACAGGACAGATTTGCATGACTTTAGGTGAAAGGAAGTCAGTCCTATCTCCCATTTGTCCTCAGTCAACAGTGCACTCATCAAAGGGCATTGATTCTTTTTTTAATTAGTTAATTAATTATATAATTTTTATTGGAGTAGAGTTGATTTACAATGTTGTGTTAGTTTCAGGTGTACAGCAAAGAGAATCAGTTATACATATACATATATCCACACTTTTTTAGATTCTTTTCCCATATAGACCCTTACAGAGTATTGAGTAAAGTTCCCTGTGCTATACAATAGGTGCTTATTGGTTATCTGTTTTATTTATAGTAGAGCATTGATTCTTGTGTGATCAACAGAGCCATGGGATTTTCCAACGGGGTTTTACATGAAATTTCTATATGTTTTAGGACTTAATTTTGCTCATGTTATCTCCTAACATTTTATATGCAATATATGTAGTGCTACCCACTGTTTGTTACTTGTTACTGATTTCTGTCATCATTTCATCTAACCTAAATGTTTATACAAGTGAAAAAAAGCTCTATAATATGGGTATGAAATGAGGGAAGCTCTACCTGAGGAATGATATGTGTTTCTTAGAAAATATGTGTGTTCATAGAATTTCTAGGTACTAACAACTTAGTAAGTTTCCTAGAGTTTGACTTTGATGACCATATTGAAATCCATAATCTTATCAGTACTTATCATTCTTTTTTTCCCCTTAATTTATCAAAGTGGCATAAAATCACAATTCTAGTGCCAATTGTATTTTGAATTTTTAAAAGCCTGGTACAAACAAGATTTTTTTAGAAATGCAAGGCATATGGCTTTGTGTTACTCCTTTATAAGCCTAGATTTATTGTAATACTTTATAATCTGTCCCCCAAATCAAGACTCTGCTACGTATCATTTACTGAAATATACATAAATTGGGCATATAGGCTACTTCTCATTTTACATCTCCATTTAATAACAAAAAATCATGTGGAAGCTCAAAGCATTGAGGTTTGAGAGAGATGAACAATTTACTGACAATGATGACAAGACACACACAATGCTTGGAAAATCATGTGTGTGTATTCTTCACATAGTTCATAAGAAAATGAGGATTTAAGTGCCATTACTGCTAGTGTTTTAATTAGAGCAGATTCTTGGCCTTCAGTATGACCTCCTTTCTTCTGTACAGAAGGAACTAGCTTTTAGCTTTTACTCTCTTTGAAGGAAATTCACTGTAGAAAACCTATGGAAAGTTGAATTTGTTCTCATATACTAAGCTCTCTTATAGTTTTCTGTTCATGTCATTCTCCTGAGCATAGCCCAGTGTACTGCGTACAAACAAGGTGATTTTTAAATTTTAAGTAAAAGATGCGATGAGATAGTCTTTTGCACTGAATATGGGGAGAAATCTTCCAGTTCTAAGTATGCCTGAGGCATAGACAACTGGTAGCAGATGTAAGAACATTGAAGTACTGGGAATTTCTCTAGATTTTATTTTTACTACTGGTTCTGTTATAACTTCTCGAGCTGGAAGATACCTATTTTTACCAGTTCTCCAAAAATGTAATCTTTATTTGTAAATTGTATATATATATAATCTGAGACAGTTGTTATGAAAGAGGAAAATAATACAAATTCTAATCACTCATGTAAAAATAGTTTATCTTATCTCCATACTACTGGTTGATTTTCTAGACCCACCCTAACTTGCCCAATAAGCATATGGGTTCTTCAACAGGTGTCATCAATACTCATAATTTAAAAGAGTTTGGAAAAAGAATCCACTGCTCAGAGAAATGTTCCCTATACTCAAACTTAAAGTAAAATTCCAAAAGAATTAAACCATTGCACAGCATCAACCTTGCCTAGTGAAAAAGAAGAAGGTCAGGAAGTTGGATTCATATACTTGAAGGAAGCATATTAAGTTACAGTCTAAGTAAATGTTTCTTTTGTTTTAGTGATTATATAGCTATTCCTTTTAGAGTATCTTTTTACTTGATTATGGTTTGTTGTTTACCAGCTGTGTTCCAGAGACCTGATAATATGTTGGACGTAGTTCAGGTTTATTATATATAGCTCCAAAATTCATTGAAAGTGTTGTGCTTTTAATAATGTAGTTCTCATATAAGCTATATAAGATATTTCAAAGCACAGCTTTGTTTATTGGTTTTCAGAGAGTAACTTCCATATAAGTAAAGATATTTTCTTTAAACTACTTAACATTTAAGGAAGAAAAATGGGCCATAAAATTTTCCTAATAGGCAGGTTGTATCTTGAAACATTGTGATCAAAAACAGCTGTGATATTTGAAGTAAGAGTAAATAGTGAAAATATAGTCACCATTTTTGTTGTAGTTGAGTTTTTTGTTTGTTTGTTTTTTCCATAACATCTTTTTTATGATGGCTCTTCCAGGGCATTTTAAGCTATTCTGTCTGAAAATACAAATTTCTAGGATACAGTAATGGCTATTTGCTAGTGGAACCTGAGCTGTCACCTTCATTTTCCATTCAAACATTCATGAAAATGCATACATATACACAACATCACTACAGTTCTAAAAATTCAGTTTAGATTTAATTATCTACAATATATAAAAGGAATCTTCACTCATCAAATCACAAAAGGGCTGTGAATTTCAACCATAGGAAGAAATAGGAGACTTCCACTACCCCTTGGAGAGATGTGGCTTTCAGGAATCAAAAACTAACAGCAACATCCTTCCGAATGGGAAGTCTTGGTTCAAGAACCAGAAAACCTAGTTACAAAACCTAGTAACCAAAACCCCATATGGAGAGTTGCTATATACATTTATAAAATTTATTATAAAGGTAACAAATAATGATAAGGTATATTATCTGTATATAAAAATCCAAATTTTCTTATCAAAATGTAGAGTTGAATGGGTGAGTGAAGTCAAGTAAAATCATTCTTGATTCCTTATATTATTTAAATAAACTATAAAGTTATTTATATTACTGATTGATAAAATCTATATATTTTTATAAATAAAAGCTTCTATGAGGAATTAAGATTTAAGAATATTTATACATACACGCACACAAACTTAGCTTTGATTTAAAAATGAAATCTTAGTAAATGTTGTTTCCTGGGGAAAGAGTACATTTAAAAAAATCAAACATCAAAAGATATATAGGAAAAGGCAGAAATTTGAGGAATTTGTAAAAATACCTCTTCCAGGATAATTGTATTAATTTGTTGTTTTAATTTAAACATTCTTAATGCAAAACTTAGGAAGAATCTCTTGGTAGGAATACTGAAATATTTTTCATCAGTAGCGTTCTACTATAAAAACGTGGTATCACAGATCACGTAGTCATGATTCTCTAGTCACTCCAAAGAAATATGAAAAAACCAAACAACTCCTTAGGAATTAGGTATTGTTTTGTGTCATCCTTTCTTCATTTTTATACCAGATAACTTGAAAATATTTAGCCAGAAGAAAATGTTTTTATTATTAAAGAGACAACATAATTATTAAGGGGAACGTGTCCTCAATTATTGGAATCAAGTGCTAGATTTTACTGTGTGAAGGCTCAAGAAATATATCTAATATTTCCTTTTGGTAAAAGAGCTTATATGTTTTTCCAAATGAACTTACATTCCTGTATCTTTTTTATGATGAAGCATGCAAATTGTATAGTCAAGTAAAGAGAATAATACAAAAAAAAAGGACTTACCATTCATTTTTATCAAGAGAAATGAGGTAATGCTCACCACAAATAATTTTAAGGATATAGAGGTCCAACTGAGAAATTAAGAGGGCCATGAATATAACGGGCAATGATGCACATTAATAAGGTCAGTTTCAAAATTGTCATGGTACAATAGAAAAAGCAATATTCTACATGCTTTGAGACTTTGGGGAGGCTCTTTTGGTGGCATAGGACAAATCCTTTTACCTTTCATCTTTCTCTGGTCCCTATTCCAAAGTTGCATGATACTGTGCTCCTCCAAAGTATTGTACTTGATTAAAAGTTAAGATTTTCATGGGCTTCCGTGGTGGCGCAGTGGTTGAGAGTCCGCCTGCTGATGCAGGGGACCCAGGTTCATGCCGCGGTCCAGGAAGATCCCACGTGCCGCGGAGCGGCTGGGCCCGTGAGCCATGGCCGCTGGGCCTGTGCGTCCGGAGCCTGTGCTCCACAACGGGAGAGGCCACAACAGTGAGAGGCCCGCGTACCACAAAAAAAAAAAAAAAAAAAAAAGTTAAGATTTTCAGTGAAAGCTACCATAAGCAAAATGTATAAGCTTATACAAATATGCCATCATGTAGTAATAAAAACAGTTTAAGAAAATACTATCATCATTAATTTGCAGGAAGTTGAGTTAAAGTACATAAGGTCTCATGAAAAAATGCTTTATGATAATATCAATTGTATTTGAGGTTCAATGTTAATTTCTGAAAAAGAATGAGTAAGGACTATTTAATCCTTATAATAAGTTATTACATAAAATAAAGACAAAAAAGGAAATAAATCTTGAAATTGATAATAAAGAAAATGTACCTGTAGTATAGACTGGCAAACTGTGTCCCACAGCACAAATCCAGCCCACCTCATGTTTTTGAAATTAAGTTTATGCAAATACAGATGTACTCATGTTTGTTTTGTCTATGACTGCTTTCTCACTACAACTATAGAATTGAGTAGGTGTTACAGAGACTGGCCCATGCCTAAAATTTTTCCTGTCTGGCCCTTCATAGAAAAAAACGCGTTGATATCTGGTATAGAAAAATTCAAAACCAAAATATTAATTAATGCCATACTAAAATATAATCAACTGTTTGATTAATGTCTTTGGGCTGCAGTATAAATAAATAAATAAACCTCTTATGACATGAAAGATATCTTGATATAAGATCACAAATTTGAATCCCTAATAAGTAGCAAAATAGTGATTCCTTAGAGATGTAAATATGGAATAAAAGTGAATTATATATCATTTTTGTTTCATTTACTACAGTTTTTAATCCCTCATTATTTAAACCATGAAAAGTCAGAGGGTTTTACATTATGAATGTTATAAGATTGGTCCACTTCTGAGAGAAGTTTCATAATCATAAATTACAATGAAAATGTATTCTTTGAATTACAAAGTCTTCATTGTCATTTATTCTCCCATAGAGAAGCCTTCCGTCCAGGCAGAATCCTAGTCAGTGCGTAGCCTGGCACTTAGCAGGTGCTCTATAAATATAAGTTAAATAAATGAATTTCTTCTGATAAAATTTTGTAATCTTTGTCTCTTATTAGCCATGAAAGGAAGATTTTGGTAGCTATTCATTTTTCTGCAGACAACATTTGGCAGGGAAATAAAAACAGGCATGTAAATTATATTAATCATAAGCACACAATTACCAGAGATTGTGTTTCAGTTGGAGATAATGAAACAGCCATGGCTGGTTAGCTTTTGATTTACTTTAAGTTTCTATGGCTGATCTTTCCATTTAAATAGATTTGTGAGTCTCTTCCTTAGATATTGAATTTATTCAGAAACACTCTTTCTTTCTATGATGTTAAATGAATGTTGATCTTTCTTTTAGTTTTAAAAACCATCAGTTGAGTTTTTAAATATATCAGTGATTATTATGAGAATTAAGTAGTGCAGGTAAAATGACCACTTTAATTAATCCAGTTGAGCAGTTAATGACCACATACTTTTTTGGCCCAGCTGCTCCACGGCATGTGGGATCTTCCTGAACCAGGGCACGAACCTGTGTTTCCTGCATCGGCAGGCGGACTCTCAACCACTGCACCACCAGGGAAGCCCCACATACATTTTTTACATGAAGTCCTGTTCCCTTCTTTAGTTAGTCCAGTGACATTTTGTCAGGAAAAAGTCCAATAGGAATAATACAAATTGTCTGCATAAAGAGTGGATTTTAACATAGAGACTCTGTAACTAATCTTTTCAGAAGCTGAAAGAATAAAGAAAGAATGAAGACAGTGGGCTGTCCCCTTAAAAATAATTTATCATTCAAGAGGTAAAAAATTAGGTTCTTTGTCTCCCTACCCCAAAGTTTCTACATTTCAAAAATAAAAGGAAATATTAACCAGTCCTTGAGGACTGTATCATAATTATTGCCATTAAAAAATTGAAAAACAATGGATTGTTAATTTTACTTTATTTTCTTATACTTGCTATTATTGATATATTCAAATAATTATTTGTACTTTTTCCTGAGAATCAGCTTTTCTTGCCTTTTTGTTTATTTAACCATGAAAATTGGTTTATGTCCATTAAGTAAGAGCTTTAAAGGGCTTTTATTCCAAAATCTAGTTGAGATCAGATCAAGTCATGGGCACAGATATAAGACTTTTGACAAGACTTTGAGAAATTTGAGGTGGCCCTTATAGCTTCTCAGCTAGACAGAAAGCTTCAAAAAGTTAAAGCCATTGTCTCATAATCTTCACTTTTCAGCCAAAAGTAGAAATGATACTGGATCAAAAATGTATACAGGTGTGGCTTTTGTCTAATGGAGTGGATTATAGTCTAATACGCAGGAAGCCAACAAAACTTTTAAAGGATTTGCACTATCTTAGACTGGAAAGGATAGAGATTGTTGAAAATGAAAAGAGAACTCTTGGCCCCCAACCTTCTATGGAGAGAAAGCAGTCCTACAGAGCTGCTCAGATGCAAATATGAGCCATTTTTCAAGAAGAATGACTCAGAGGACCTAAAATTGCAGAGGGAAGAGTCAAAAACCCTGGAGAACTATTCTCAAGGAGTCAAACTGGGTTCTGATCAGCAACATTCCCTACCCTCAGAGAGTGGTAGATGCAGAATGGGAATTGCTTTCAATATGTGATTCAATATGTAATTACAGTACAAACAGAACAAAACAAAACACTTAATAAAGTAGAAATAGATGGGAATTTCCAAAGCCTAATAAAAAATTTTCATAAAAATCTAGGACAGGGCTTCCCTGGTGGCGCAGTGGTTGAGAGTCCGCCTGCTGATGCAGGGGACACAGGTTCGTGCCCCGGTCTGGGAAGACCCCACATGCTGCGGAGCGGCTGGGCCCATGAGCCATGGCCGCTGAGCCTGCGCATCTGGAGCCTGTGCTCCGCAACGGGAGAGGCCACAACAGTGAGAGGCCCGCATACCGCAAAAAAAAAAAAAAAAAAGTCTAGGACAAACATTATCTTAAATAAGGAAACAATAGAAGTAATCCCTTAAAAATAGTGAACAAATCAAGTATGTCCACTATACCACCACATCTATTCTATGTTTTGTTGGAGGCCCTAGGTAGTATAAGAAGAAATAAAAAATATATTAGGGGCATAGGATAGGAAAACAAAATTTATTTGGAGATAAATTTTATCATTCACATAGAAAATGCAAAAGGTTCCATAAATCTAGCAAAAAGACAGTATATAAGAAGTCAACATTTCACCTGGAAAACAAAAATAAAGAGAAGATACTATTTGCAATAGTGTAAATACCATTTAGAAGAATATATGTCTAGCACAAGATGCATGAAATGTCTATAGGAAAAATACAAAAATTTTAGAACTATTAAAAATAGCTGAAAACCTGCAAAGGTATACTATATTTATAATTAGGAAAACTTAATATTGTAATAAATGTCAATTTTTCCTAATTAGATCTATAGATTTAATGAAATTCCAATAGAAATTTATATAGGGTCATTTTTTTTATTGGAGTATAGTTGATTTACAATGTTGTATTAGTTTTAGGTGTACAGCAAAGTGAATCAATTATACATATACATATATCTACTCTTTAGATTCTTTTCTTATATAGACCATTACAGAGTATTGAGAAGAGTTCTCTGTGCTATACAGTAGGTCCTTATTAGTTATCTATTTTATATATGGTAATATGTATATGTCAATCCCAATCTCCCAATTTATCCCTCCCCCTTCACTTACCCCTGATAACCATAAGTTTGTTTTCTACATCTGTGATGGCTATTTCTGTTTTGTAGATAAGTTCATTTGTACCCTTTTTTTTGAGATTCCATATATAAGTGATATCATATGATATTTGACTTTGTCTAACTTACTTCAGTCAATATGACAATCTCTAGGTCCATCCATGTTGCTGCCAATGGCATTATTTCATTCTTTTTTATGGCTGAGTAATATTCCATTGTATATATGTACCACATCTTCTTTATCCATTCCTCTGTTGATGGACACTTACATTGCCCATGTTATAGAGTCATTTTTAATGGAACTTGTTCAGATTATTATAAAATGTATATAAAAAGTGCCAGTAAATTGCCAGGGCTCATTTGAATAATTGCAGGATGAGTGACTTGTCCCACAAGATATTTGAAGCCATAATAATTGAGATATAGGGCCTGCTCCAGTCCCAGCTGCCCTTCCAATGGGACTTTGGGCACAGTGCTCCCCAGGGATTGCCCTGCTGTCTCAGACCTGTTTCAGCTCCAGCTGTCCAACTGAAGCAGCCTCAGGCATAGTGCTCCCTAGGGAGAGCTTCTGGCCAGGGTTCACTGTAGCCCCAGCTGCCCAACCAAGGTGGGCCTTGGGGACATTGCACCCTAAAGACTGCCCCCACAGCCCGTGCCTGCTCCAGCTGGCCTGCCAAAGCCACCAGGCACAAGCAGTCTACACAGGGAATATTCCCACACAAGCCTACTCCTTAAAGACCCAGAAAGATAGCTTTTTCACCTGATTCATAGAGACAAAAACTGAATGTCAAACAAAATGGGACAGAGGAGTATGTTCCAAATGAAAAAACAAAATAAAACCCCAGAAAAAAACCCAGAATGAAACAGATAATTTACCTGATAAAGGATTCAAAGAAACAGTTATAAGGATGCTCATTGAACTCAGGAGAAGAATAAGGATCTCAGAACATCAGCAAGAACTCAGAAAATATAAGAAAACCAATTAGAAATTAAGAATACAATAACTGAAATAAAAAATACACTAGAGGGAATCAGCAGCAGATTAGATGATACAGAAGAATGGATGAGCAATCTGTAATAACCCAATCAGCACAGCAAAAAGAACACAGAATTTTTTAAGAAGAGAGATTAAGGGACCTGTAGGACAGCATGAAGCATACTAGCATCTGCACTGTAAGGGTCCCAGAAGGAGAAGCGAGAAAGAAAAGGACAGAAAATTTATTTGAAGAAATAATGGCTGAAAACTTCACTAACCTGGAGAAGAAAACAGACATCTGGGTATAGGAAGCGCAGGGCGTCCAAAACAAGATGAACCCAAAGAGATCCACACCAAGACATACTATAATTAAAATTGCAAAAGTTAAAGAGAGAATCTTATAGGTAGCAACAGAAAATTAATCACATACAAGGGAAACCCATAAGACAGTCACCTGATTTTTCAGCAGAAACTTTTTTTTAAAATTTATTTTAATTATTTATTTTTGGCTGCGTTGTGTCTTCATTGCTGCGCACGGGCTTTCTCTAGTTGCAGCCAGTGGGGGCTACTCTTCGTTGCGGTGTACGGGCTTCTCATTGTGGTGGCTTCTCTTGTTGCAGAGCACGGGCTCTAGGCACGCGGGCTTCAGTAGTGGCACACGGGCTCAGTAGTTGTGGCTTGGGCTCTAGAGCACAGGCTCAGTAGTTGTGGTGCACAGGTTTAGTTGCTCTGAGGCATGTGGAATCTTCCTGGACCAGGGCTCAAACCTGTGTCCCCTGCATTGGCAGGCAGATTCTTAACCACTGCACCACCAGGGAAGCCCTCAGCAGAAACTTTACAGGCCAGAAACGAGTGGCACTGTTTCCTAAACCTGAACATTCTTTGCCTTATGGCACAGAAATTACACTCCTAAATATAAAACCAAAAAACCGACCTCAGGGCAATATAGGGGTAGGAGATTAAGAAGTACAAACTATTATGTGTAAAATAAACTACAAAGATATATTGTACAACACAGGGAATATAGCCAATATTTTATAATAACTAAATGGAATATAACCTTTACAAATTGTGAATCACTATATTTACATCCATAACTCATATAATATTGTACATCAACTATATGGCAATAAAAACAAAATGAAAAAAAGCCACCCCGTATGTACAACAAAAGATACGTACAAGGATATTCATAGCAGCCCGATTGACAATAGCAAAAACTTAGAATAATTCAAATGCCAATGAATAAATTGTGGTATATCACACAATAGAATATTTATAATAGTAAAAATGTAAATTCTAAGCAACTGTACAAGTGAGTTTAGGAAAGATATTAAGAAAGCAATTCCCCAAATATTAGATATAATTTAATACAGTTAGAAATAAAATATGCCTGTTCAGAGAATACATAGATATAATAAGAGAGTGTAAAAAGGGATGATAAATGTGGAATTCAGAATGATGTTACTTTAAACTGAGGTAAGTAGGAAAATGAGATACATAGAATAAATAAAAATATATTTTAAAAATAGAGAAATACGTTAAATTGACTGCCATTTCATCCAGTGAGAGTGAACAAGACATTGAAGATCTAAAATGATGAACCCATAATGGATATCAGTTCCCCAGAACTTCCCATGCTGTGAGAATCCAGCCTAACTGAATGTGATTCTCGTCTATAAGAATAAATAGCTTTCTTATGATGTGGCATCTTAACTCACAACAAGTGCCTCTGCTGGGACTCAACGGGAGAACCAGCCCCTGGAGGAAATACTGTATTTACTGAGCAATGGCATCTCATCATCCAACATGACACTTTCCTAAGCTGTATTGAGAATAATTGGTATGCAATTAAGAAAATTTATTGTATGAAATAATTCATACAATTGATTCATACATTTATTGTATGTATGAAATTTATTACATTTGTGAAGTCACGAAGACTAAAATATTGTCTCTGTTGGGCACTGAAAGTTTTTCATCATAGTAATGGTATTTATGTTCCAGAAAAATATCATTTAAATATCTTTCATTTTTCTTTACTAAGCAGGGAATTTTGAATGTAGAATAAATGTTTGATATAGCTCCTCCTTTCTTATCAAAAATGATTAGCCAACTTTTCTAATTAGTTGCAAAGTGCTAGACCTTTCCAAAATCCTCTCCTTAATGCAGAATTTTTCCAGATGGTTTTCAAAAGCTTCTGATTAACCTTTGAAAAAGAAAACATATCTACAGAACCCTGAATGACAGTGCCAGTTACTGAAACTGAGAAATTTCTTTCCTTCATTTTGGTAATAAGGAAGAATCAGTGTGTAATTTTAGATGTTAGGGAGGGGAGATCTACACATGGCCTCGTAGCTCCATTCTTAGGTTCAACAGAAAGATGACATGCAGTCAGTGAAACCATGAATTTCCCTAGACCTCGATTCAGTGCTTTCCTCCAAAGAACCTGCCAGGTAGGACCTGTGTTAGACACTAAAAGTCATTGAACTATTAAGCAGAATTTGGTTTTTAATATCCCATAGTTTATTTCAAATTTCAAAAGAAGTATACAACTCAAGCAGTGTAATTTGACCAATAAAGAGAGCAGTAGGATATGGTCAGTGGGATGGTCAGGGTTAGCATCGGATAAAGGCCTTACAAACCATGATGAAAAGGTTAGATTTTTTTAACCCACATATATTTTTCCTTTTTTTCTTTTAATTTTATTGCAGTATAGTTGATTTACAATGTTGTGTTAGTTTCTGATGTACAGCAAAGTGATTCAGTTATACATATACATATATCCATTCTTTTTTAGATTCTTTTCTCATATAGGTTATCGCAGAATATTGAGTAGAGTCCCCTGTGCTATACAGTAGGTCCTTGTTGGTTATCTATCTTATATGCGGTAGTGTGTGTATGTTCATCCCAAGCTCCTCATTTATTCTGCCCCCTTGTGTTTCACCTTTGGTAACCATAAGTTTGTTTTCAGTATCTGTAAGTCTGTTTCTATTTTGTAAGTAAGTTCATTTGTATCATTTAAAAAAAAATTAGATTCTACATATGAGTGATATATGATATTTATCTTTCTCTCTCTGACTTACTTCACTTAGTATGATAATCTCTAGGTTCATCCATGTTGCAGCAAATGGCATTATTTCATTCTTTTTATGGCTGAGTAATATTCCATTGTATTGAGGTAAAATATATATGTGTATACAGTGAAATACACAGATTTTAAGTGTTCAATTTGATGAGCTTAACAAATACATACACTCATGTAATAACCATCCCAAAAAAGATACAGAACATTTCCATTGCACCAAAATTTCCCTTGTCCCCTTGTCAGGACAGTGCCCTACCCCACAGAAACAGTAGCTTTAATTTCTGTCACTGTTGATTAGTTTTGCCTGTTTTTGAACTTCATACAAATAAAATCATATGGTAGTGACAGTGTGTACTATTTTGTATCTGGTTTCTTTCTCTCAACATAATGTTTTGGGGATGCATGCATCAGTAGCTTGCTCCCTTGTATTACTTAGTACTATTTTACTCTGTAAAGATTTCATGAATTATCAAATGTCCTATTGAAGGACATTTGAATTGTTTCCAGTTTGGTGCTGATATGAATAAAGTTGCTAGAAACAGTGCTGTGAAAGTCTTTGTGAGGGCATATGTTTTTATTCCCTTGGGTAAATATCCAAGAGTTAAATTTCTAAGTCACAGGATAAATGTAGGTTTAAATTTATAAAAAATTGCCAAGTAGTTTTCCAAAGTGGTTGTTCCATTTTATACAACCAGCAGGAATGTATAAAAGTTTCTGTTGCCACACATTCTTACTAACATTTCATTTTGTCTGACTTTTAAATTTTAGCTTTTCTAATGGGTTTGAAGTACTATGTCATTGTGGTTTTTAATTTTTATTTTCCTGAAAATTAATGATGATAAACAACTTTTGGCATACTATAAATGGCAAATATTTACAGTATCCAAGTTGATATGTTTAATGCATGTACACACCCATGAAACCTTGACAGCAATCAATAGAATGAACATATCTATCACCAAAAAATGTACCTCATGAAGCTTTGTGAACCCTTAGGCAACCATTACTGATGTGCTTTTGGTCACTGTAGATTAATTTGAATTTTTAAAACTGTTTATAAATGGAATCATACAGTATGTAATCTTTTGTGCCTGTCTTCTGCCAATCAGTATAATTATTTTGAGATCTGTACATCATGTGCATATCAGTTGTTCCTTCCTTTGTCTTGGTGTATTTCATTGTATGGATATACCACAGATTATTTATTCATATGTTGATGGATATATAGGTTATTTGCTTTTTTTTCTTGCTGTTGCAGATAAAGCTGCTGTGACTATTCATGGACAAAACTTTGTACAGATATATACTTTAGTTTCTCTTGGGTGAATCCTTAGGTGTAGAATGACTCAATCATATAGTGGGTATATGTTCAATTTTTTTAGATGCTGCCAACTGTTTTTCACAATGCTTCCCAACAGCAGTAAATGAGAGTTCCAGTTCCAGCACATTTTTGCTAACACTCTGTAGGATCAGTCTTTGTAATTTAAGCCTTTCAAATAATCGTAGTATCTTATTGTGGTTTCAATTAGTATTTTTCTTTTTTTAAATTTATTTATTCATTTATTTATTTTTGGTTGCATTGGGTCTCCGTGGCTGCGCACAGGCTTTCTCTAGTTGTGGCGATCCGGGGCTACTCTTCATTGTGGTGCGTGGGCTTATTGCGGGGCTTCTCTTGTTGCGGAGCACAGGCTCTAGGCTCATGGGCTTCAGTAGATGTGGCACACAGGCTCAGTAGTTGTGGTGCATGGGCTTAGTTGTTCCGCAGTATGTGGGATCCTCCCAGACCAGGGCTTGAACCCGTGTCCCTTGCATTGACAGGCGGATTCTTAACCACTGCGCCACCAGGGAAGTCCCAGTATTTTTCTTATAATGAACGACATTGAACATCTTTTCAAGTGCTTGTTTGTCACATGTATATCTTCTTTGGTGAAATGTCTGTTAAAATCCTTTGCCCATTCTTTTCATTGGATTTCTTAATAGTGAGGTTTGAGAGTTCTTTATACATTCTCTATACAAGTACGTTATCAGATATATGATGTGTAAATATTTTCCCAGTGTGTGTGTGTGTGTGTGTGTGTGTGTGTTGTGTTTGTGTATATTTATTCTCTTAATGGCATATTTTTTAGAGTAAAGTTTTTAAAATTTCATGAAAGGTAATTATATATTTCTTTAAAGGGCTGTGCATTTGGTTTTGTATCTAAGAAATCTTTGATCTAAAGTCACAAAAATATTTACCTTTATATTTTCTTCTAGAAATTTATAGTTATAGGTTTTACATTTAGGTCTAACATATATTTTTAGTTAATTTTTATAAACATTCCAAGGTATTGAAGTTCATGTTTTTGCATATGGATATCTAAATGTTCTAGCCTTATTTATTGAAAAGACTATACTTTCTCAACTAAATTGTCTTTTCACTTTTGTTCAAAATCAGTTGTCCAAACATGTGTAGATCACTTTCTGAAGTCTCTGTTCTCTTCAACGAATCTTTTTATTTATGCCAAAGAGGCACAGTCTTGATAACTGCAGTGTTATAATAAATATGGAAATTAGAAGTGTCATCTTTTAAAGGTTTCAAGCACTCTTTTTTAAAGTCGTCTTCAGTATTGTATTTTGTTTGAATTTCCACATAAATTATAAAATCAGCTTGTTAAGTTCTACATAAAAAAACTTTATGAATTTCTTTATATCAGAATTGAATTGGTTCTATCAATTAGGAGAGAACAGACATTTTAGAAAATTGAATCATCTGACTCATGAACACAGCATACCTCTATTTATTTAGGTTTTCTTTTATTTCCCTAAGCAGTATTTTAGACTTACAATGTCATGCAAATCTTTTAATATTTTTTCCTAATTAGATAATGTCATGTGTGAATTAAGGCAGTTTTAACTCTTCCTTTATGACCTAGATATATTTTATTGATTATTCTTGCCCCACTGTACCAGGTGGTACCTCAGATACAATGTTTGGTAGAATTTACCAGGGAAAGCATCTAGTCCTGGGCTTTTGTTTGTTGGGAGATTTTTAATTACTGACTCAATCTCTTTAATCATTTTTGGTGTGCTCAGATTTCCTATTTCTTCATGAATCAAGCTTCATAGGTTGTATGTTTATAGGGATGTATCCATTTCTTCTGTTATCCAATTTGTTGGCATTTAATTGTTCATAGTAATTTCTTATTACTTTTATACTTCTTTGATATCAGTTGTAATGTTTTCCCTTTCATTCCTGATTTTGTTTGATTTTTTTCACAGTCTCTCTAAAAGTTTGTCAGTTTTGTTTATCTTCAAAAAAATTCAATTCTTAGTTTTAAAATTCTTTTAAAAAATCTATTCTGCTATTCTGTGTCTTTTGGTTGGAAAATTTAATCCATTTACATTTAAAGTAATGATTGATAGTTAAGGATTTACTAACACCATTTTGTTAATTGTTTCCTGATCGTTTTAAAATTCATTTGCTCCTTTCTTGCTGTCTTCCTTTGTGAATTGTTGATTTTCCATAGTGGTATGCTTTGATTCTCTTCTCTTTATCTTATGTATGTACTGTAGGTTTTTGCATTCTTGTTACCTTGAGGTTTACATAAAACATCTTATAGATATAACAGTCTATTTTAAGTTGATAGCAGCTTGACTTTTATCTCATACAAAAACTCTATCCTTTTATATACCCCTCTCATTTTATGTTTTTGATGTCACAATTTACATCTTTTTCTATTGTGTCTCCATTAATAAATTGTAGCTATGGTTATTTGTCCTTTTAACCTTTGTACTAAATTAAGTGATTAATGCACCAGCATTTTATAGGATTAGAATATTCTGAATTTGAATATATATATATTTATCTCTATCAGTTTTATATTTTCACATTTTTAATGTTACTAAATCTTCTATTCCACATTTTGTGACAAGTAAAACACACTACCCATATCTGTGAATTCCAGGAGGATCAGAGTAGGTTCTTTTGCTGTACTAATTTCTTGTTAGTTTTATTATTCACTCATATCTCACATTGTATGGTCTCTGCAGAGAAATAAGCACACTAGCCCGTTTGTGTGTAGTAGGTTTCAATAAAGATGTAATGCAATGGAAGGGGTGTTGTACTTCTGCATTTAAAATATCTTTTAACTAAACTGATCACTAGGAACATCTTACTAATAGGTTTCTAGTCATGTAGAACAGACTCTGTTCCATGGTCGTGTTGGTAATTCATTCCCTTTTGTGTTTCTTTTACTTTTAAAGCTCCTATCCTTTATTCCTAGTCTTTCTTAATTTAGAACAGCAAGGTTACCACTTTGTTTTGATGTCTCTTTTCAAATCATGATCTTGTATCTCCTTGTTCAGATATTCTTTCAGACAAAAGCCCTTATTCTCTAGAAAGAAAGAATGCCAGAAGTAGTAGCTATTATTTGTGATTTTAAAATAACAGTTATTGATGTTACATTTGATAATGTGGTACATTTTACTTCCTATTCATCTGTCATACAAATGTTATCATATTTGTCATTATTTTCATGTGAGCACCTTTAAGGAAACATGTTCCTGTGGTCAGTCTCTGCACTAAGTGCCAGAATATGTGGGCTCACCCCCAATTAGTGCTCCCACCTAAGTGGAATTTCTCATTTGTGACCTAGGATAGCAATGGCTGAAACAAAGTTTGTTCTGTGGTTCAAATATGCAAATTAATATGATTTATTAAATCTACATTATAGACAATAAAATGCTATATAGATGTTAAATATTGTTATATTTCTCATTCATTGTTCAAAAATGCTTAATGAGTACCTACCTGAAATGCTGCAGTGATCTTGGTGATGTTCTAGGTACTAGGGATATAAAGAAAAAGTCCTTACCCTTATGGGCCTTGCGTTTTTCATATGTTTAAGAGGGATATTTTTTGTAAAATATAGGATTATTATTTTTACTTCTCTTTTGAGGAAAAAAACAGAATTTTGAACTTAATTCTTTCTATGGAACGTCATCTAGTTAGTAAATCCTCAGACATCAGCTAAAAGTTGATGAAACAGTGAAACAACATCTTGTTTAGCATGCAAACAATAAAAACAGTCATACGAAGCAATGATATCAGCACATTGTTAAACTGCACCACTCTGAGGAAAGAAGTAAATGGTGTATGTAGGTGGGAGTGGGAGTAAAGAGGAGGGGTAACATGTTGAGGTTTTTGTCTCTGAGATTTGCCCTTTAATATATTCATTTTAAAGACTTTTCAGTTATTAATGATTATAGAAATGGAGATTTCAAATCAAGGCACTACGATTGTAGAACTGAGAGCTTTGAGTTGCCTCATGATGAATAAGAACCAGACCTATGAGCTAAAAGATAGAAATACAATTTCATGACTTACTTCTACATGTACAAATGCCAGTACTACATGTATATTAGATTGGGGTTTCAAAATTACAGCTTGTGCAAACTTTCTGAATGGTTTCAGAATATCTTCATTCCAGTTTAAAAGGATAGTTTATGAATGAGAAGCCAGAGAATATGATTATGTTGAATCTGTAGCAGCAATGCTATTATCTCTCATGTAAATCAAATGACAGCTTTTTATCCCTCTGTCAACACCACATTTTCTTAATTAATATAACTTCAGAGAGATTTTTTTATATCTAGTTGAACAAGCCTCCCAGTCCTACCTTATTACTCACCCTGAAGAATGTCTTGATTATTCTTAACCCTTCCTTTATAATATTCATAAGTTCTTCATTGTGAATATCTAAATTAGCTTGTCAGGTTTCCCACCCCACCCCCAAACCTCAATAAAAATATCTGCTTGGATTTTGGTTGAAGTTGTAAAGAGTCTATGTGGATGAGTTTGGGGCAAATTAACACATCTGCTTTGAATACTCCAAATCATTAAACATAAAATGATACAGCTTCTCTTTTATTTAGGACTTCTTCAGTGCTTTGAAAGAAAGATTATACTTTTCTCTATATGTTTCTTCCACATATTTTATGCATATGTTCCAAAGAACTTTTATAGTCATATTTCTGTTATAAATAGTAATCTTTTAATTAAATTTCTCAGGGCTTAGTGATAAAGTTTGACAATCAAATTACTTTTATATATTGATTTTGTGTATCAACTTTGTATTTAATCTATTATAATTACAGTTATAGTTGAATTTATTTCTCCCATTAGCCTTTAATGGTTACCCTAAGAATTTTAAAGGATATGCTTAAGATTCAACATCTAAAATTACTAATAACTTCATCTTCCCCTTAAAAACTACAGGGATCTTAGAACACTTTTATTTCAGAGGACTTTGTCTATTTACATGCTATATTGTTGGCATTTATGTTAGCTCCAACTTTGTTTTTATCTCTTGAGGCATTAAAAATTTTTTTATGTATGAAAATCAATGTGTATTTATCTATGTAGGTTATGGACTGAATATGTCTTTCCAAAATTTACATGTCAAAATCCTAACCCCGAATGTGATAGTATTAGGAGATGAGGCCTTTGGAGGGGGTAATTGGGTTATGAGAGTAGGGCCCCAGTGAATGGGATTACTGCCCTTATAAGAAGAGACACAAGAGAGCTTGTTTCTTTTCTGTGTTGTGTGAGGATGCAATGAGAAGAATGGCCATCTGCAAACCAGGAAGTGGGCCCTCACCAGCCATCAAATCTGCTAATGCCTTGATCTGGACTTTCTAGCCTCCAGAGCTGAGAAATAAATGTCTGGTCTTTAAGCCACACAGATTGTTGTAATTTGTTATAGCTGCCTAAGTTGATTAATAAACATATCAACCATTGTCTCAACTCTTCTTTCTTCTTGTGTCTCAGAACTCCCATCTGGTAATCTCTTTTCTTCTGGCAGAAGTATATGTTTAAATTATCTTTTAATGAGAATCATGTGAAACACAAATTTTGTTTGTTTGAAAATTTATTTTTCCCCACATGGAATTTTGAAAGATAATTTTGTTGGATATAGACTTTGAAATTGGCAAGTACTTCTCTTAGCACATTGAAGGATGTCTTTCCTCTGATACATAGCTTCCAACTGATACTTTTAAAATAATTTATTTGTAGCTATATTTTATATATTTATTTAAAATTTTTTTACAATTTTATTGTATAAGTACAGATCTATTTTGTTTTTCACCCTTAGAAAACTGGGCTTCTTAACTGTAGATTCAGAAAAATCCTCAGCCATTATTTCTTCAAATAATACCTCTGCTCTATTTCCTCTCTTTCTCCTTCTGGAACTACTTCCAGTTCATAACCACTGACAAACATGCTCTCCTTGACCAAACTCTAATCAAGCTCCTCTGAGCTCTTTCCCAATTAGGTCCCATCTTTGGGCATGTCCTCAAAAGCCCCATTTTAACAAGAATCCTGCTAAGTCAGTTTAGCCAGAATCCCCCACCCTCGATATCTGATCCTCCTCAATATCCAACCAAATTCCACATCCCCCACCATCTCCCAGGTCTGATGATGCTGGCCGGTCTTCAGCTAGAATCCTGCTAGTTCAGTTTAGCCAGAATCCTCCCTTACTCCTGATGTTTCCTCTTAGTAATTTTCCACCCTCGCGCACACACACACCCCTTACACAAACACACACACACACATGCACGTGCATGCTCTGCTCCTTAGCTATGAGTCCCCATTTTTCCTTGTATTTGAAATTGAGCACAGTCTGTCTCCCCTATTGCAAAACCCCGTTACAGTAGTCCTTATACCTATCATAGTGGTCCTGAATAAAATCTGCCTTACTATTTTAATGTGTCACTGTGATTTTATCTTTAACATCATCTGTGTAGTGTGAATTTTGGTAGCAATATATGTAAGGAGCAGCTTATGGTTATGGATTCTAAAAAGAGATTTTTTAATCTCCTACACGCAGTGCCAATGTTTGAAACAAGCAATTTTCTTTAAGGGTAAAATTTACCACTAAGCTGTAGATGTAACCCCTGCATCTCACTTTATAGTGGCAATCTTCTTTTACACACCTCAGTTTGGGTGAGCTCTGGGCTTGGTCTCTTAACCTCTGAACTTTGAAATGCTTCACAACTTCAGCTCAAATTAACCCATTTTGGCAAATGTCCTAAGGAGAAAAAAAATCAACTTTCATGTACACTTTTATCAGCAGCATCTGATTATTACTTGATTTTTGGTCAGTTCTTAGATACATTAAGATGATTATAAAATATATTTTATTTTTCATTTTTAGTTACATACAGTGGCTAGGTCTGCCCAGAGAATGTGCTGCCATTCTGTTGGACAAGCATCCATAATGATATCTTAACTTGGGGACAGAAAATTGTCTTACTGTTTGAGTCTTTGAGGTAGAGAGCATATCTATAGGATTTATATGAAATACCAAATATGTGACTCTGTAGAAGTAATATTTTGTGTAATATAATTTCATGTGGTTTAACTCCTCACATATGTAGACCTTATCTTTGCTTTTGCATCTCATACTCTTTGTTTTTATCAGTGTTTTGGGTATTTTACTGCTCTTAATCCACTCCACTTAAATATAAGAGGAAATTAAAAAGCAGCAAAGAGTAGCACTTACCAGCTTAGACTCTAGGTGTCTTGGATTTTCTACTTACCAGCTGTGAGATTTGGGAAGTTATTCATCTCTATTTGCCTCATTTTCTTCATCTGTAAGAAAGAACAGAATAATAATGATATGGAAGCTGTAGGGTTTTTCTGAGGATTAAATGGGTTAATACGATTAATGTTTTCAGAATAATGCATGGCACATAGTAAGTGCTATGTAAATACATAATGTCATTTTTACAAAGAAGAGCATTTAAACCCCCAAAATGTGTTTTTCTAAACTTTAAGACTTAAAAGGCAAGGAAAAATGTAAACTAATAAAGTTACTGGTTTATCCTTAGATTTTATTATTCATGGCTTCTCTTCCCAATAACAAACACAATCAGAAGTTAGCTACTGGAAACTATCTTGCATTTGTTTTTAGACTCTTCTCTGGTCATTAACATAAAGAGTCATCATGATTTTGTATTGGAGGTGCTATTGGTGGTTATTTCATTATGGAACTTCCAAATGTGGAGATTGCTTTTAAAACATCCCTGACGAATACTCACTAAACCTCAAATTTGCTGTAACACTTCAAGAAATGGGAGAAACTCTGCTTTTAAGGCAGCCCACCCTATGGTTGCTGGATAGCTGTAATTTTTATGAAGTTCTGCTTCATCTTGTATCAAAAATAACACTCCCTTTAACTTCTATGCAATGTATTTTGTTCTGCCACCTAAATAATGTGTCTACTGCATATTGTGTCAAAAAGGAAACATATCACTTCCTCTACGAATAAATGAATCAACCATTTAAAAAACACTGATTTAGCAAAGCTCATTGGGGAAAATAGGCATTTAAAATATTCCCCTTCTGGGCTTCCCTGGTGGTGCAGTGGTTGAGAGTCCGCCTGCCGATGCAGGGGACACGGGTTCATGCCCCGGTCCGGGAAGATCCCATATGCTGCGGAGTGGCTAGGCCCGTGAGCCATGGCCGCTGAGCCTGCGCGTCCGGAGCCTGTTCTCCGCAACGGGAGAGGCCACAACAGTGAGAGGCCCGCATACTGGAAAAAGAAAAAAAAAAAAAGAAAGAAAAGAAAAATATTCCCCTTCTTCAACTTCCTGCTTCTTTTTAAAATATGTACTAACTAACCTTATTGTGGTAATCATTTTGTGATGTATGAGTATGTCAAATCACCACATTGTACACCTTAAGCTTACACAATGTTATATGTCAGTTATATCTCAATAAAGCTGAAATAAATAAATAAATAAATAAAGCTTTTTAAAGTGGAAAATAAAATAAAATATATCTTTCCTCTTATTCCTTCCTATCTCCTGCCGTCTTCCCCTCCTTTCCTTATTCCCACTGCAGCCCTTAGAAGATATGTATTATACATCTGCAAATCTTACCTTCTTTACAATTTCCTTCAAGCCTTAGCTTTATAGTGTGGTTTCACAACTAATTGCCATTCTGCCCATTTCTTTCATCAGTTGAATTTTCCAATTACATCTTCACATGCAGCTGAAAGTACTGTGGAAAACGCCAATCTCGTTTCCTCCACTGCTTTAGCTGCCGTGATGCTGGACACTATAAACCGTCACTTAGCTTTTATTTACCTAATGTAGGTTGTACAATGAGCTTGAGGTCCTTCAAAGTCCTCAAGGGCCTTTGCATCAATTGCTTTTAATTAAGGACTACAACTTTCATACTGAAATTGTACAATTGAATATTTAGCCTGAAGTCAGGGTTTCATATTTATTCCTATTGAATTTTATCTTATTACTTCTGTCTATAATTTGGGCCTGTAAGGATGTTTCCATCTTGATTTGACAATTCTTCCCAAGATGCACCAACAGGAAATTTGAAAAATCTGACTTCCATTGCTTTGTCCAAGTTATTGAGCAAGTTCTTCAAATATCCTTTTAGAACCACCCTCAAAATACCAACCTACTGATAAACATTATTTCAGTACATTTATTTAACCTATTGTGTCTCCCCAAACTCTGTTACTATGTGAAAACATTTTCCATGCTTTCAATAAAGATGTATTGAAAGGCTTCACACGTATAGTGTTCATCCAACCTGCCAATCTGGAAACTACTCTCAAAAAACAAGCTATTTAAATTTTCCATGACATTCTAAGTCAATTCATCCTCATTCCTAGAAAATGTATCTTTATTTAAATGCTCACAAGCCATCTGTACAAAAATCTTTTCTAGAATTTTTCCAAAGTATAATTTAAATGTATTTAACAGTAGCATATGAAATGCCCATTTCCATGTCTGAAAATCTGGAACAAGATGTGCTAGTGTTTAGATCTGGCAGATCTCCTATCCTCAATGGATTCCCAAAACTTACTGAAAATGCTTTATGTTCATTCACATCTGATGAGTATATTTTCTCAGTACCCTATAACTTAATTCCTCTGAATACAGGTGCTTTGAATTTATTTAGGAAGGTACACTATCTCACTGTCTCATTTGGTATGTCATCTTTTAGTCACTCTATAATCTTCATAAAATCTGTTCCACTCCTTCCAGTTTGAAGATAATTCTGCCACATGGAAAAGATGGAAGCAAACACATCTTGTATAGCATTACTGTTTTTTCTCATCTGTCTTCACCAACTTTATGAAGAATTGAATTCATCCCTTCTATTTTTATTTTATTTACTTTACTCATATATTTACAAAATTGTTTTTAGTCTTCTTAGTTTTTTCTTCAAAGCTGCAATATACATTGTTGCCACTGGTCTAGTGAATTTCAGCCTCTAGCATTGGTGTTGCTCTTCGATCATGTGCCCTCTGTTTTCTAATTCTTTAAATCTTAGTTTATCAGCAGTTTTCTTATTTCGGTAATTTTTAAATTAATTGGTTGCTTTCTTGTCCTCATCTGTATTTTATAAAACTTTATTTGAAGACTTTCCCATCTTTAGTCATAGAATTTCTTGTCATGAGATAAAACATAGCTTTTCTCATATTAAAAATTAATCTGATTTTCTAAGGCCTGGCATCTGTGTACCTATATGAATATAATTACTCAGTTCCTTTATTATTGGAATCATCAAAATTTTATCTTAATTTTCTTCCAGACTTGCTATTCCTTATTATTAGCCATTTCTTCTGTAACTCCAGAAACAAATCCAGATTAATAAAAATCCTTTCTCCTTCTTCTAGCTTCTGAGATCACTTTTGGCAGAAGATTACCATTAGATGTCCAGATAGTTAATATTTTTAAAATCACAGATTTGTTTTGCTGCTATAATTATTCACATTTTCTATGTGTCTAGAATATCTGTAGCATATTAATTTTCCCCAAAACATTACTCCTTTCTTCCTCAGTGTTAACTTGCCTGTAGGCTATGAGCCCCCAAGTCTTGAATTTTTGTACAGATAAATGTAAATTTTTTTTCATTGCTAAGTGCTTTTATTGAAAAGAATAAACATTTAGCATATATTTCTATAGAAATACCGATTTTTATCTGACAGTGTGATTATTTTTAACTTCTAATGCCTGTGTATTTCTGGTTCTCATATTCAAACCATAAATAGTACTACAAAAGTCTCAAGTATACTCATAAGAACATATACATTTTGTTAATTTAAAAACAAGCTTATTTCATCATATACATTCTTTGCAGTGAGACATAGATATATATGTATGACATAAGTATTGTATGTATATATATCTGTGGCACATGTCTAACATGAACATACCTGAGTATTGTTCCTGACCATCATCTTTAGTTTCCTGCCGATAATTACTGAAATATTTTCCACATTTTTTTTCTTATTACAATACAGCTTTGTCCTACATAGTATATATGGTTGCTCAGTGTAATTTAGGATTGTGTTCTCTTGGTTTCAAATTTCACTTTGATGCTTTAAAAAAGTTCACTCTATTGCCTACCAAAAATTTTCATACTGATTTTCTAAAGAGCACTTTCCTCTTGGCTATAGACCACCATTTAATATATATCTATGAAATAACCTTGTCTACAATGTCAAATATGTATTTTAAAGACTACTGATTCTACAAATATGCAGTAGGTTCTGGGGATGAAGTGAAGATTAACAAGGTCCCTATGCTCATGGAACTCATACTCCTGTGAGGGAGACAGGCAGCAAATAACTAAACACACAAAGCAATTACTGAATTTGATCAGAGCCATAAATGAAATATGCAAGGTGATGTGGAAAGGAAGAAACTGAAAAAGGGCAAATTATATTAGAGAGGGATGGGACTGCCAGAATAGATCTCAAGTAGAAGAAAAGAAAAATAAAGTTTTTCTTATTCTACTCTGTTCTTATTCTACTCTGTTTCCTTTCAATGATTTTAAAGAGACTAGGGATATATTTGTTCCCATACAAGTCACCTAAAGTCAAAGGATTTGAAAATTTTGGGGAGGGTTCTTGAATATGTTAATAATGAAGACGACAATCATCATTACTGTATCTACATCTACTTCCATATCCACGTTAGAGACTCACTGACAATGAAAACCCATTTTCTCCATGGGGCTGTTAAAAGTATCTAACCATTTTTACATGTGACTGTTTGTTCATCTTAAGGTTATATTGGATACTTGATGCTGTTATTTCCTCAGAACATCCATATTTATAGTTCTGTTCAGTGGGTAAAAATACAGCTCAAATGGTGTTATTTTCTTCCTCTTTTCTTCTCTTTTATCTTATTTCTATCATCAGCCTCTTGACACTTCACTGCCTTTGGCTTTCTTCTATAGCTTTAGATTTTTTCTTTTTGGAAAATCTCTTTTGCCTTGTATAATAAAATTCTTCATCTTTATTAAAAAGTGAAGGATAGATAGGTGTACCTCAAGATCACTGATTATATTCACAGATATTTAGTGATTCTCATCTCAATCTAGTATGGGAGGCTCACGAAGCAATATCTGTACCTCTGCTATGCATTCCGATCCTCTAAAGAACAACCAGTCAAGTGACTGAATCAGGGCTAATATGGGTCTTCCAATTCAAAGTTGCGTGTTCATTCCAACACACAACAGAACGAAGTGGAGATTTGGTAAGTTTCCAGTTTAGCAGACTGTGTACTGAAACTTGATGTTTGAAATCCCCCAAACTCAGTTTGGGTTCTTATTCATTAGGTTGTAGACAAATTGATGAAGTACAGTGGGTGATTTCCAAAGTTTATAAATTTTGTGGAACCTGAAAAAAGTTCAAGACAAAAAAGGACACAACATGTAATATTTAAGAGTAAACTTGGACATCTGATGAAAGTTCTCAAATTATGGTTCAGCAAATTATGACATCAAGCAGTCAAGACGATTATAAATTAAAAGCCTTAATTATCTTTCTTAAGATGTCAACTCTTTTAGATTTCATATTTCTTACCATATATTTGTTAAATATTTCTGGAGGTGGATGTGTCATGTGGACCTGTGCATATCAAACCCAAAACCATGTTGATTTTTCCCAATTTATTAATATTATAGAGAACTCATTCAAAATTGAACTCATGATATTTTAGTAGTAGAAATATGAAGTTCTTTAGATCCTGGGATGGTCATTTCTCTCCTATAATAAGCACTAAGTAAATTTATTCTTTTATGGCTTTGGAAATCTGGCATAAAATCTTGATGGCTATGGTATGTTTTTCTATGATGTGTATTATTTTCTCAGGTTGTTTCTAGCTTATTTGTAGGGAATTTTAATCATAAATACAACTTTCAGTGAAATAATAAAGTAGGTTATTCTTGACATATTAACAATAGAAAGTTAGAAAAGTTGATGTTTCTCACTATGAAAGAAAGAAATTAATCATCCGATTAACATTGTATTTTGAAAATTAAATAGTTAATTACTTTTGCCTAGAGGTTTCCCACCTTTTCAGAAAGTCAGGCATTATGACAGGCAAATATATGCCTGCAGAAAATTGATTTGTTATTTGTTTTATATGCCATTATCTCTTTAAATTTCCCCATTTTAAAATAGCAAAACAGCACATCAAAATAACTAGTGTTCAAACTAACTGCATGTCAGTTTGCTTACTGGAAAAGAGAGGATAACTAAAAGCTCTTCTGTCATTTTGGGAGGCACGATATGCAGGCAACCTTTCTACAGGACACTGTTTGCAAGTATGTAAGGGCAGATCGTGTGAACTCTCTTTAACTTTATTTTCCTTGGTTCCTGTGAGTCAAAAACCACAAATGTATTGGGATCACTGGGCCAGTAGGTATACTGAACTGTAAGGTTTCTTTCTGAGTACTGAGAGTTTTCTCAACATTGAATCAAATGCCAGTGAACAACCAACCACATGTGTGTATTTAGCTCTATAACCTTTAGAATGTTTTATTATTACATAACTAATGATACATGTTCATTAAGAAAATTAGAAAATATATTGCAAGCAAAATGAAAAAAATTTAAAAGCTCATGGTTTTACCAATGAGATATATCATTTTGGTGTATATTCTTTTTCTATTTTTTTAAGTATAATTTAGAATTTTTGCCTTAAAAAGTGTTTTTTTTCCTTTATTCTGTCTTCTCTTTTTCTCTATCACTAAAAACATCTCCTCCATGTAAAAAGATTTTTAAAGTATCTAAATGCTGGTACGAAAATGATGTTTAATGGTCAATGATAGAACCTAAAACATTTTTTAAAACTACCTAATGGTGACAACACTTGCTGAAAATATATTTAAGAATTACTCTTGGGCTTCCCTGGTGGCGCAGTGGTTGAGAGTCCGCCTGCCGATGCAGGGGAAACGGGTTCGTGCCCCGGTCTGGGAGGATCCCGCATGCCGCGGAGCGGCTGGGCCCGTGGGCCATGGCCGCTGGGCCTGTGCGTCCGGAGCCTGTGCTCCGCAACGGGAGAGGCCACAGCAGTGAGAGGCCCACATACCGCAAAAAAAAAAAAAAAAAAAAAAAAAAGAATTACTCTTTAGGAAGTTCCTAGAAATAGGAACAATCAAAAGTCCATGTACTCAATTTATTCATCATGTTTGAGTCAGTAACCTTAGGAAACCTTTCTGAAATTAATTGATCTAAGTCTTTAACAGTTCAAATACATCAAATTGATGATGGTGGTGATGGTAACAAATCATTCTCAATTCCACTAGGCATGAAATGTAAATGGGTATGTAGTGTGCTTATTTTACTTATAAATAATAAATGTATTCCTTTGTAATACAGTCATAGATATGGGGCCCTCCATTGCCCACTGAGTACGCAAAAGGTTTTTTGACCCAGAAGGCCTAATAGCCAATAAGCATAATTTGTGTTCTGCTGGCCAGATTGCTTCATGAACATTCAATTGATTTCCTTAAATGTCACAAAGCTTGATGAGTTATCAGAAGTATGAAAAAATGAACACCTTCATGCATTTATAAACTAGATTTTGAAATAGAATATTATCTTCACTCCACAAACTCCCTGTCCCTTCTTAGTCACTAATAACCCTTCTCCATTCCTCAAGTTTATTCTTGTATTTTGACATCTGACACCAAAGATTAGTTCTAAACTTTATATCAATAAAATCATATGGTGTATATTTTTTATCTGACCTCTTTTGCTTATATTATATGTGTGAGTTTTTCCAAATTGCTCCAAGTGGCAGCAGTCTATGCATTTTCATCACTGGATCATATTCTATTTTATGAATGAATTCTAGTTTATTCATTCCAGTATGAATAATGCTGCTATGAATATTCTGGTATTTGTCTTTTCACCACACATGTACCTGTTTCTTTTGGCTGTTTAATTATGAATGAAATTGCCGGATTATGGGTTATGTTATATGCTCAACTTTAGATTCTGTCAAGCAGAATTGATAGTTAATTGTACTAATTTACATTTCCAGCAACAGTGTAGGAAATATTCTGTTGCTTGATGTGTTTGCTAATATTTTTCAGTATTTTTAAATTTTAGCCATTATAGTAGGTGTAAAGGGGTATTTCATTTGGATTTTAATTATAATTCTTGATGACTAACTAGTTTGAGCACTCTTTCATGTGTTTATTGGCCATTTTATCATGTTCTTTTGTAAAGTATCTGTTCACATATTTTCCTCTTATTTTATTGGATTGTCCATCTTTTTTTCATATTCACTGTCGAGTTCTTTCTGTGGTTGGATAAAAGATTATTACGGATTGTATGTTTTACAAATATCTTCTTCCATTATGCAGCTTGACTTTTCATTCTTAAGGGTGGCCTTTGATGAACAGATTTCCCTAATTTTGACGTAGTTCAGCTTATCAATCATTATTGTTGTCTGTTTTGTGCTTTGTGTGACCTGTTTAAGAAATTTTTAGTTATCTAAAAATCAATAAGTTATTTGTATATGTTATTTTCTAGATACATTATTGTTTTATCTTTCTTATTTAGATTTACAGTTCCCCTGCAATTGAGTTACATAGTATGAGGAATGGGTAAGTTTTCATTTTTCTATTTAAATATACACTTGGCCAAGTCTTTTTAAAAAAAACTTACTTGCTTCATGTTTGCGGTGCCACCTTTTTCATAAATTGAATGCCCTTAAATATGTTACTCACCAGAATCTATTTTGTTCCATTGGTCAATTTGACCATCCTCATAGAAATAACACAAAATTTTTAAACAGTGTGGCTTTATTTTAATGCTAGCTATTAGGTAGCATACATCTTTAATTTTGTTCTCCTTCAAGAATGTCTTTGCTTACCCTACTAAGTGGGAGAAGATGTTTGCAAATGATATATCTATTAAGGAGTTAATATTAAAAATATACAAAAGATTCACACAATTCAACATCAAGAAAACAAACAACCTGACTAAAAAAAAAATGAAATTTTGCCATCTGTGACAACATGGATGGACCTAGAGGTTATTATGCTAATTGAAATAAGTCAGATAAAGATATTGTATGATCTCACTTATATGTGGAATCTAAAAAACAAAACAAACAAAACAAAACATAGAAAACAAATGGGTGGTGTGGGAAAGGAGGGGGGACAAAATAGGTAAAGGGGATTAAGGGGTACAAACCTCCAGTTTTAAAATAAATAAGGCAAAAGGCTATAATATACAGCATAAGGAATTTGGTCAGTGATATTATAATAACTTTGTATGGGGACAGGTGGTTACTAGATTTCTCATGGTGATCACCTCCTGATGTATGCAAATGTCAACTCACTATATAGTACACCTGAAACTAACATGATAATATATGTCCGCTATATTTTAATAAAAACAAACAAATCATAAATAAATACATATCTTTGTTAGCCTTAGCTCTTCGTATTTCCATATAAATTTTAGAAATTTCATGTTAGTTTCCACAAAAAGTCTTGCTCAGATTTTGAATGTGATCTCGTTAAATCTGTAGATTAGTTTTGAGGTATTTTACGATCTTGATTCTTTCACTTCATGAACTAGGTAGTCTATCAGGTAAAGCCCAAAAATGTCACCTTTGCTAATTGTCTGGGCAATCACCCTCCTTTTCAATGGTTGCTAATAATTCTCTTATCAGAGACATGTGTCCTGATGATCAGGATTGAAAACATGGCAGGCTGAAACTAAGCATCTTCAGCCTCATCTGTTCAATATAATTATGTTCTTAAGCAAATTTAGAAGAGCAAATATCAAGTTACAAAATCTTTCATTTCAGCAGGTTAGGACTGGAGAGTTTTAGACTTGGAATGACATGGTCATTTTTTCTGTATAAACTTCAAATGTTAAAAGTATTTGTATAGTTCAAAATGTTTAGCTATAAAAAGCAAACATTACTTTTAGGTAATCCGTTGTCTGATTACACAAGGCTTTTGCTCAATATTATGGACTCCATTTTTTCTACCACCATAGCAGTATTATTAGCTCAGTGCCTCTTATCAATTTGTCATCCACTGAAATGATAAACACAAACAAAGCCACTCAGACAAAGCAGTCTTGTTTCAAATGCAACATTTTCCTTAACACATTGTTAGTCCCTGATCTTGACGTGTTATTTCATTCATTTAGTCATCAAATGTTTATTGAACACTAACACCAATTCGAGCAATATGTCATATAATGAAAACATGGTTGCTGCTGAGAAGGTAAAATTCACATACATGAACTTTATATACATGAAAAAAATAATAAAATATTTCTTTCATTAAGTCACTTCACATTGGTCTCTCCATTTTTTTATCATTCAGACTTACTTCTCCAAAGCCATAGAGGCATATAATAATCATTCCTAACTCTACACTTGTATACAATGCCTCTCATTTTTATTTCCAAAGTATACCCTGCCATCATCTGTGAAAGACTAAGTTCAGTGAATCTGCTTGTAAGTGTCCTTTTTGTTGAGTTCCATTTCCACATATCCTCATGCTTTTCGGTTATCTCTACTTAGAAGCTCCACAGTGACTTTAACCTCAATAAATGCTGCACTGAACTTACTCTATTTACACTTAAGCTTGCCCAATGTTGGTAGATAAGAACATACTCCAAATAACTCTACAGACCAAACTTGGGATTGAATCTGGAGTCCTTACATCCTCTCATTCCTATGTTAACTACTCTAATGGTTTAAATCTTCACCTAACTTCACCTTATTACTGAATATTTTCATATGTGTAGACAGAAACGGGCACAAGAACTAGAGAGAGAATCCTGACACCATTTTTTAGCTTTTGGTTCCCATTCCTTCCAGAATCCAAGCTGCATTTTCATTTATGAACACTGGAGACCTCCTTGATCCTTATCATCAATCCTTCATTTTTAACTTAAGCTAGCTAAGGTTGATAACCTGGCATTTAAAGCCAGATGACCTTACTTCCTCCATGTTCCAAACAGAATGAACTATAGTCTTTCTCTATGACCATTTTTATGCAAATGTTTGCAGCACCTATAAAAATGTTGCATTTTTTTTCCATGTTTCTTTATCCCTAGTAAAATTCTACTAAGATTCTTGAGGACAGAGATTTCTATGTCCCCAGCATCTGCCCCAGGGCTCAGTAAATATTTGTTTAATTGATAAATGTGTGGATGAATGTATAGATAAGTCATTCAATTCAAACTATATTTTTCTGGAAGTCTTCTTGACCTTGCCAGTATGGTCTGATCTCTAGTACTTTGAAAAGATGGTGTTTATTATCTGTGTTCTTCAACAAGTAATATTTTGAAAGGTATTTTATTATATTGCCTCTTAACTATTTTTATACTAATGCTGTGACAAATATAAGCACAAAATATTTTATCTTTAAGGTAATTCATACAGTATTATACACAGGGAAAATATACAATATTTATCAAATAATTCTTAGATGGTTAGATAAGAGTCACAGAACTGACAAGTACATAAACATATAGTCATACTTAATAATTTTATAAATATTGACAGTGGATTCCAGAAAGTTTCAGTGTCTTGCCCAAAGAAGCAGGACTAGTTTGTGGAACTGAGCTAAGACTAATAATCAGCTAAATGAAGGCAAAACATAGGCTTTTAAAATAACATTTAAAAAAAATATTACTGTGCTTAACATTTTAACTTGTGCTTCACGTAAGTTACGTTTGACATACTTATTGCTTGATAGGAGACATGAGTTAAGGTGCTGCTGTTCTGGGGAAGGAGGGAGATGATGAATAGTCCAACAATGGATTGTCTCAAGTACACAAAAGAAGAAGACAGAAAGAAAGGAGAGTGGAGTTTATGGAGGGAGGAAATCAGAAACCAAAGTATGTAGGATTAACAAAGCCAAGAAAAAATTTTTCTGAAATGGATTTAAATGTGCTTATAAGTAGTTCATGGAGATTTGGCAATGGCCAGATGTCACTGATTAGTGATGCTAGTTCTAGATAGGAGGAATTCAAAAGTCCTGAGGTTGCTGCTTATAAAAATTGACATGAATTTCCAGTACATTCTTCACAACTCATAAATTAGCATAGTCCTGTGGGCTCAAAATGAAAACTTTAGGTCAGGCATGAGAGAATTCAAATTGCAAGCTTGAACAGTTTTCAATAATAATTGAAAATAAAGTTCATAAAGTGTAATAATTCTCTGAGCTACTGAGGCTTGCTGCCAAATTATCTGTCATTTTCATAGAACTGATTTTCTTTTTTAAATGAAAGATTTTTTTATTGCTTAACAATGGTGTGTTCGTTTCTGCTTTATAACAAAATGAATCAGTTATACATATACCTATGTTCCCATATCCTCTCCCTCTTGCGTCTCCCTCCCACCCTCCCTATCCCGCCCCCTCCAGCCGGTCACAAAGCACTGAGCTGATCTCCCTGTGCTATGCGGCTGCTTCCCACTAGCTATCTACCTTACGTTTGGTAGTGTATATATGTCCATGCCTCTCTTTCGCTTTGTCACAGCTTACCCTTCCCCCTCCCCATATCCTCAAGTCCATTCTCTAGTAGGTTTGTGTCTTTATTCCTGTCTTACCCCTAGGTTCTTCATGACATTTTTTTTCTTCTTAAATTCCATATATATGTGTTAGCATATGGTATTTGTCTTTCTCTTTCTGACTTACTTCACTCTGTATGACAGACTCTAGGTCCATCCACCTCATTACAAATAGCTCAATTTCGTTTCTTTTTATGGCTGAGTAATATTCCATTGTATATATGTGCCACATCTTCTTTATCCATTCATCCGATGATGGACACTTAGGTTGTTTCCATCTCCTGGCTATTGTAAATAGGGCTGCTATGAACATTTTGGTACATGACACTTTTTGAATTATGGTTTTCTCAGGGTATATGCCTAGTAGTGGGATTGCTGGGTCATATGGTAGTTCTATTTTTAGTTTTTTAAGGAACCTCCATACTGTTCTCCATAGTGGCTGTACCAATTCACATTCCCACCAGCAGTGCAAGAGTGTTCCCTTTTTTTCCACACCCTCTCCAGCATTTATTGTTTCTAGATTTTTTGATGATGGCCATTCTGACTGGTGTGAGATGATATCTCATTGTAGTTTTGATTTGCATTTCTCTAATGATTAATGATGTTGAGCATTCTTTAATGTGTTTGTTGGCAGTCTGTATATCTTCTATGGAGAAATGTCTATTTAGGTCTTCTGCCCATTTTTGGATTGGGTTGTTTGTTTTTTTGTTATTGAGCTGCATGAGCTGCTTATAAATTTTGGAGATTAATCCTTTGCCAGTTGCTTCATTTGCAAATATTTTCTCCCATTCTGAGGGTTGTCTTTTCGTCTTGTTTATGGTTTCCTTTGCTGTGCAAAAGCTTGGAAGTTTCATTAGGTCCCGTGTGTTTATTTTTGTCTTTATTTCCATTTCTCTAGGAGGTGGGTCAAAAAGGATCTTGCTGTGATTTATGTCATAGAGTGTTCTGCCTATGTTTTCCTCTAAGAGTTTGATAGTTTCTGGCCTTACATTTAGGTCTTTAATCCATTTTGAGCTTATTTTTGTGTATGGTGTTAGGAAGTGATCTGATCTCATACTTTTACATGTCCCTGTCCAATTTTCCCAGCACCACTTATTGAAGAGGCTGTCCTTTCTCCACTGTACATTCCTGCCTCCTTTATCAAAGATAAGGTGACCATACGTGCATGGGTTTATCTCTGGGCTTTCTATCCTGTTCCATTGATTTATATTTCTGTTTTTGTGCCAGTACCATACTGTCTTGATTACTGTAGCTTTGTAGTATAGTCTGAGGTCACAGAGCCTGATTCCTCCAGCTCCATTTTTCGTTCTCAAGATTGCTTTGGCTATTCGGGGTCTTTTGTGTTCCCATACAAATTGTGAAATTTTTTGTTCTAGTTCTGTGAAAAATGCCAGTGGTAGTTTGATAGGGATTGCATTGAATCTGTAGATTGCTTTGGGTAGTAGAGTCATTTTCACAATGTTGATTCTTCCGATCCAAGAACATGGTATATCTCTCCATCTATTTGTATCATCTTTAATTTCTTTCATCAGTGTCTTATAATTTTCTGCATACAGGTCTTTTGTCTCCTTAGGTAGGTGTATTCCTAGATATTTTATTCTTTTTGTTGCAATGGTAAATGGGAGTGTTTTCTTGATTTCACTTACAGATTTTTCATCATTAGTATATAGGAATACCAGAAATTTCTGTGCATTAATTTTGTATCCTGCTACTTTACCAAATTCATTGATTAGCTCTAGTAGTTTTCTGGTAGCATCTTTAGGATTCTCTATGTATAGTATCATGTCATCTGCAAACAGTGACAGCTTTACTTCTTCTTTTCCAATTTGGATTCCTTTTATTTCCTTTTCTTCTCTGATTGCTGTGGCTAAAACTTCCAAAACTAGGTTGAATAAGAGTTGTGAGAGTGGGCAACCTTGTGTTGTTCCTGATCTTAGTAGAAATTGTTTCAGTTTTTCACCATTGAGGATGATGTTGGCTGTGGGTTTGTCATATATGGCCTTTATTATGTTGAGGAAAGTTCTCTCTATGCCTACTTTCTGCAGGGTTTTTATCATAAATGGGTGTTGAATTTTGTTGAAAGCTTTCTCTGCATCTATTGAGATGATCATATGGTTTTTCTCCTTCAATTTGTTAGTGTGGTGTATCACGTTGATTGATTTGCGTATATTGAAGAATCCTTACATTCCTGGAATAAACCCCACTTGATAATGGTGTATGGTCCTTTTAATGTGCTGTTGGATTCTGTTTGCTAGTATTTTGTTGAGGATTTTTGCATCTATGTTCATCAGTGATATTGGCCTGTAGTTTTCTTTCTTTGTGACATCCTTGTCTGGTTTTGGTATCAAGGTGATGGTGGCCTCGTAGAATGAGTTTGGGAGTGCTCCTCCCTCTGCTATATTTTGGAAGAGTTTGAGAAGGATAGGTGTTAGCTCTTCTCTAAATGTTTGCTAGAATTCGCCTGTGAAGCCATCTGGTCCTGGGCTTTTGTTTGTTGGAAGATTTTTACTCACAGTTTCACGTTCAGTGCTTGTGATTGGTCTGTTCATATTTTCTATTTCTTCCTGAGTCAGTCTTGGCAGGTTGTGCATTTCTAAGAATTTGTCCATTTCTTCCAGGTTGTCCATTTTATTGGCATAGAGTTGCTTGTAGTAATCTCTCATGATCTTTTGTATTTCTGCAGTGTCAGTTGTTACTTCTCCTTTTTCATTTCTAATTCTATTGATTTGAGTCTCCTCCCTTTTTTTCTTGATGAGTCTGGCTAATGGTTTATCAATTTTGTTTATCTTCTCAAAGAACCAGCTTTTAGTTTTATTGCTCTTTACTATCGTTTCCTTCATTTCTTTTTCATTTATTTCTGATCTGATTTTTATGATTTCTTTCCTTCTGCTAACTTTGGGGTGTTTTTGTTCTTCTTTCTCTGATTGCTTTAGGTGCAAGGTTAGGTTGTTTATTCGAGATGTTTCCTGTTCCTTAAGGTGGGATTGTATTTCTATAAAATTCCCTCTTAGAACTGCTTTTGATGCATCCCATAGGTATTGGGTCGTCGTGTGTTCATTGTCATTTATTTCTAGGTATTTTTTAATTCCCTCTTTGATTTCTTCAGTGATCCCTTCGTTATTAAGTAGTGTATTGTTTAGCCGCTATGCATTTGTATTTTTTACAGATCTTTTCTTGTAATTGATATCTAGTCTCATAGCACTGTGGTCAGAAATGATACTTGATACAATTTCAATTTTCTTAAATTTACTAGGGCTTGATTTTAACCCAAGATATGATCTATCCTGGAGAATGTTTCATGAGCACTTGAGAAAGATGTGTATTCTGTTGTTTTTGGATGGAATGTCCTATAGATATCAGTTAAGTCCATCTTGTTTAATGTATCATTTAAAGCTTGTGTTTCCTTATTTATTTTCATTTTGGATGATCTGTCCATTGGTGATAGTGGGGTGTTAAAGTCCCGTACTATGATTGTGTTACTGTCGATTTCCCCTTTGATGGCTGTTAGTATTTGCCTTATGTATTGAGGTGCTCCTATGTTGGGTGCATAAATATTTACAATTGTTATATCTTCTTCTTGGATCGATCCCTTGATCATTAGGTAGTGTCCTTCTTTGTCTCTTCTAGTAGTCTTTATTTTAAAGTCTATTTTGTCTGATATGAGAATTGCTACTGCAGCTTTCTTTTGATTTCCATTTGCATGGAATATCTTTTTCCATCCCCTTACTTTCAGTCTGTATGTGTCTCTAGGTCTGAAGTGGGTCTCTTGTAGACAGCATATATATGGGTCTTGTTTTTGTATCCATTCAGCCAATCTGTGTCTTTTGTTGGGAACATTTAGTCCATTTATATTTAAGGTAATTATCAATATGTATGTTCCTATTCCCATTTTCTTAATTGTTTTGGGTTCATTATTGCAGGTCTTTTCCTTCTGTTGTGTTTCTTGCCTAGAGAAGTTCCTTTAGCATTTGCTGTAAAGCTGGTTTGGTGGTGCTGAACTCTCTCAGCTTTTGCTTGTCTGTAAAGGTTTTAATTTCTCCATCAAATCTGAATGAGATCCTTGCTGAGTAGAGTAATCTTGGTTGCAGGTTCTTCTCCTTCATCACTTTATATATGTCCTGCCAGTCCCTTCTGGCTTGCAGAGTTTCTGCTGAAAGGTCAGCTGTTAACCTTACAGGGATTCCCTTGTGTGTTATTTGTTGTTTTTCCCTTGCTGCTTTTAATATGTTTTCTTTGTATTTAATTTTTGACAGTTTGATTAATATGTGTCTTGGCGTATTTCTCCTTGGATTTATCCTGTATGGGACTCTCTGTGCCTCCTGGACTTGATTAACTATTTCCTTTCCCATATTAGGGAAGTTTTCAACTATAATCTCTTCAAATATTTTCTCAGTCCCTTTTTCTCTTCTTCTTCTGGAACTCCTATAATTCGAATGTTGGTGCGTTTAATGTTGTCCCAGAGGTCTCTGAGACTGTCCTCAGTTCTTTTCATTCTTTTTTCTTTCTTCTGCTCTGCAGTAGTTATTTCCACTATTTTATCTTCCACGTCACTTATCCGTTCTTCTGACTCAGTTATTCTGCTATTGATCCCATCTAGATTATTTTTAATTTCATTTATTGTGTTTCTAATCATTGCTTGATTCATCTTTATTTCTTCTAGGTGCTTGTTAACTGTTTCTTGCATTTTGTCTATTCTATATCCAAGATTTTGGATCATCTTTACTATCATTATTCTGAATTCTTTTTCAGGTAGACTGCCTATTTCCTCTTCATTTGTTAGGTGTGGTGGGTTTTTATCTTGCTCCTTCTCCTGCTGTGTGTTTTTCTGTCTTCTCATTTTGCTTATGTTACTGTGTTTGGGGTCTCCTGTTTGCCAGCTGCAGGTTCGTAGTTCCCATTGTTTTTGGTGTCTGTCCCCAATGGCTAAAGTTGGTTCAGTGGATTTTGTATGCTTCCTGGTGGAGGGGACTAGTGCCTGTGTTCTGGTGGACGAGGCTGGATCTTGTCTTTCTGGTGGACATGTCCACATCTGGTGGTGTGTTTTGGGGTGTCTGTGGACTTTTTATGATTTTAGGCAGCCTCTGTGCTAATGCGTGGCGTTGTGTTCCTGTCTTGCTAGTTGTTTGGCATAGGGTGTCTAGCACTGTAGCTTGCTGGTCGTTGAGTGAAGCTGGGTGCTGGTGTTGAGATGGAGATCTCTGGAAGATTTTCACCATTTGATATTATGTGGAGCTGGGAGGTCTCTTGTGGACCAGTGTCCTGAAGTTGGCTCTCCCACCTCAGAGGCACAGCACTGACTCCTGGCTCCTCAATTTGGGATGATTCGTTGTCTATTCATGTAATCCACAGATGCAGGGTACATCAAGTTGATTGTGGAGCTTTAATCCGGTGCTTCTGAGGCTGCTGGGAGAGATTTCCCTTTCTCTTCTTTGTTCTCACAGCTCCCGGGTCTCAGCTTTGGATCTGGCTCTGCCTCTGTGTGTAGGTCGCTGGAGGGCATCTGTTCTTCGCTCAGACAGGACGGGGTTAAAGGAGCAGCCGCTTTGGGGACTCTGGCTCACTCCGGCTGGGGTGAGGGAGGGGCACGGAGTGCGGGGGCGAGCCTGCGGCAGCAGAGGCCGACGTGACGTTGCACCAGCCCGAGGCGCACCGTGCGCTCTCCCGGGGAAGCCGTCCCTGTATCCTGGGACCCCGGCAGTGACGGGCTGCACAGTCTCCCCGGAAGGGGGGCGTGGACCGTGACCTGCACTCGCACACAGGCCTCTTGGCGGCAGCAGTAGCAGCCCCAGCGTCCCACGCCCGTCTCTGGGGTCCGTGCTTTCAGCCGCGGCTCACGCCCGTCTCTGGAGCTCCTTTAAGCAGCGCTCTTAATCCCCTCTCCTCGCGCACCAGGAAACAAAGAGGGAAGAAAAAGCCTCTTGCCTCTTCGGCAGGTTCAGACTTTTTCCCGGACTCCCTCCCGGGTACTATGGCGCATTAGCCCCTTCAGGCTCTGTTCACGCCGCCAGCCCCAGTCCTCTCACAGGGATCCGACCTCCGAAGCCCGATCCTCAGCTCCCAGCCCCTGCCCGTCCCGGCAGGTGAGCAGACAAGCCTCTCGGGCTGGTGAGTACCAGTCGGCACCGATCCTCTGTGCGGGAATCTCTCCGCTTTGCCCTCCGCACCCCTGTTGCTATGCTCTCCTCCGCAACTCAAAAGCTTTCCCCCTCTACCACCCGCAGTCTCCGCCTGCGAAGGACTTTCTTAGTGTGTGGAAACCTTTCCTCCTGCATGGCTCCCTCCCACTGGCGCAGGTCCCATCCCTATCCTTTTGTCTCTGTTTATTCTTTTTTCTTTTGCCCTACCCAGGTACGTGGGGAGTTTCTTGCCTTTTGGGAGGTCTGAGGTCTTCTGCCAGTGTTCAGTAGGTGTTCTGTAGGAGTTGTTCCACGTGTAGCTGTATTTCTGGTGTATCTGTGGGGAGGAAGGTGATCTCTGTATCTTACTCTTCTGCCATCTTCCCCGGAAGTCTAAATGAAAGAATTTTTAATTGTTTTTACATGGTGGAGGATAGATGTGTGAACAAATTTAATTTTTCAAATGTGTTGAAAAGGAATAACTTCTTAAAAGAAAAAGCTACACAATGTCTCATATTAACCATATTGATAGTTTGAAATGTATTTTTGTAAAACTGTGGAAAAGGGTTATGAATACACATGCTCACAGAATTCTGGACCTGGAACTTCCTTCGCATCTTACTTTTTCCTTTGTGCTCAATTCTCTACATGTATCTTCCTTCACAACTGTGGGATCCATAGGTTGTTACCAATGTTTTGCTTTTTGATCCTTTTTCTGGTCACTGTATTGTCAACAGATGCTATTAATTGCTATTTCAAAATGATCTTATATACCTCAGATAAGATACAAGAAAAATAAAATATTCTCTTACTACTTATCCTCTATTAATATCTGCTAGAATTTCAGTTTTCCATTCTTGTCGGGAGTGGAAGTGGAGCATGGCACTGTGAAAGTACCATTGTTGATTTAATACACTAGTTTTTATGTGTCCTATATTTTTGTTAAATCCTACCATAAACTATAAATAGATAATATAAAGCCAGTTGTTCTGAACCTCTCAAACTCTATTTCTTCATTTGTAAAATGAAAGTGTGATCAGCTGAAAAATGGCCCTTCAAAACTATCAGGTCCTAATATACAGATCCTGTAAATATTATCTTACATGGCAGAGACTTTGCAGATATGATTAAGTTAGGATCTTGAGATGGGGTGTAGTAGTTTACTAGGGCTGCTATAACAAAGGACAACAGATTAAGTTTCTTAAACAACAGAAACTTATTTTCTCACAATGCTGGAGGCTACTATCCAAGATCAGGGTACCAGCAGAATTGGCTTCTTCTGAGGTCTCTCTCCTTGGGGCTCATAAATGACCATCTTCTCCCTGTGTTCTCACATGGTCTTCACTCTGTGTGTGTCTGTGTCCTAATTTCCTCTTTTTGTGAGGATACTAATCATATTGGATTAGGGAATAAACTAATAACCTCATTTCAACTTAATTACATCTCCAAAGACCCTATTTTTTATTTGTTAAACAATTTTATTGAGATACAGTTTACATGCCATAAAGCCCCCTGCTTAAAGTGTACAAGTCAGTGGTTTTAGCATATTTACAAAGTGGTGCAACCATTACCACAATCTAAGTTTAGAACATTTTGTCCCCAAAAAGGGAGGCATAGCCACTAGCAGTCAGTATCATCCCACTAGGTGCCCCAGCCCCTGGCAACCAGAGAGGTACTCTCTACAATTATGGATTTACTTCTCCTGGACACTTTTGTAAATGGAATTTTACAATTTATGACTTCATTATCTGGCTTCTTTCACTGAATATAATGTTTTTGAGGTTCATCCATGTTGAGCCTGTATCCATATTTCATTCCTTTTGTTGGCTAATCATAGTCCATTGAATGGAAGGACCACATTTCATTTACCCATTCATCAGTTGATGGACATTAGGGTCCTCTCCATAAAGACCCTATTTTTAAATGCAAGTCACTTTCTGAGGTACTAGAGATTAGGATTTTAATATATGACTTTGGTCCAAGTGGGGGCACAGTTCATCCCATAACATTCCACCCTCCAGCCCTCCAAATTCATGTTCTTATAACATGCTAAATTCAGTCACCTGATTTCAATAGCCCCAAAAGTCTTATTCAATTCCAGAATCAACTCAAAGTCCAAAATTTCACCTAAGTATCATCTAAATCAGATAATGGGTGAGATTGAAGTATGGTTCATCTGGAGGCAAAATTCCTCTTCAGCTATGAATCCGTGCAGTCAGACAGATTTTTTCCTTCCAAAATATGACGTTGGGACAACCATATTATAGACATTACTATCCCCAAAGGGAGAAATTGGAAAGAAAAAAAGGATGAACCCTAAAGACAAACACTAGTATCCTTGTAATAAAGAGACAGAGGGAAAGATGTGAAGATGTGAAGATGCTGACCTTAAAGATTGGAGTGATATGGCTGTAAGCCAAGGAATGCTAGCAGCTGCCAAATGCTGGAATAGGCCAGAAATAGATTTTCCTCCAGAGCCTCTGGAGAAAGTCTGGCCCTCTTGACACCTTGATTTTGGGACCTGTGCTATTGACTTTGGACTGCTAGCCTCCATAACTCTGGAGAATAAATTTCTGTTGTTTTGAGCCACCAAGTTTGTGATCATTTGTTACAGTTGTCTGCAAAACTAAACAAAACCAATAAAGAGAATAAAATCTATATCATAGGATTTTTGTAAGGATAAAATATAGTAATTCATAGCACTTTGCACAGTGACCTGCACGTGAAGATCTGGTCAATGAATGTAGTTCTTCAGCTCTTTGTCCATATCTTCACAACCACACAATCTGTCTCATCTTGTTTCTCTAGGGCTCACCCCAGGAATTTAGATACAGTCAGTGAATTTAATAAATATTATGGGTCATTAAATCAAGATGATAGCCTGAAACATATTTCTACTTCTTCTCCTGGCACAATTTCCTTTGTTACAAAGGAAGAGAGCAGATATAAGAAAAGAAACAAAGATCTAACATTACTAGAAAAAGAGTATCTTCAGAGGGAACAGAACTTTTGGTATACTGGAAAGATAGAAAATAAATAGGACACTCAGTTCTAATGTGGAACCTCTTTTCATGAAAAACAAATAGAAATGGTGGTTAAAATATTTGTAAAGAATTATATATGTTCATAGCTCTGCTCAGTAAGAGAACAAGAAATCCCCAAGTGCCAGAATAAATGAGAAAACTTCTAACACGAAAGAGCTGTAATTCTTTCTCCTGATTATCAAATCAATGCACATTCATAAGAAAATATTATGAAACTATATAATATAGTGATGTAAAATCTCTCATTATCTCAGTCATCAAATATAAATTCCACTGACAGTTTTGGGAATATTTCACTTGATCTTATTCTTCCCTGCATTTGGTAACATTTGTATTTCTTTACTGACATACAAGAATCATGCTTTATAGTTTCATTTATATAAAGTTCAAAGTAAGGCAAAAACTAACCTACTTAGAAAAACTAGAAACAAAATCCCAAAATAGGTCATGCAATATACACTTCTTTGCAACTTACTTTTTTCACTTAATAACTCTTGGAATTCTTCCCATATCACTCTTTATAGACCTACATAATTATTTTAATGTTTATTTAACATTTATATAAAAGATAGAAATGAACTAATTTCTTTTAATTTAAAAAGCACAATGTGTTTCACTTGATGTACTTTCACTGGCCAAATTAGAGTTAATATTCTAAAAATTATCCAGTAAAATATTTCTCACTTTCATGTAAGCACATTCATCTTTTCAGTTATCTTCTGTGATTTTTCTAAACCAGATAACTTCTTGAAAAGCACATTAAAAATTTTTGATGTTATATAATTTTATTTTCTTTTTAAAATAATTTTTTTAATTTTAAATTTTATCAAAGTAAAATATACATGCAAAGAGTAAATAAATTGTAAGTGTTCAGAGAAGTGAATTTTTTGTGTGAATTTAAAAAAATGAACATAATCATGAAAACTACCATTCCTAAAAGAAATAGAATATTACTAGTGCCCCCAGGGCTCCTACCCAATTACCAAAAGTTGACTTGAAGGTAAAAATACTAAATCAGCCATATCTTCAGTCATTTTTAACTTGAACAGCTGGGAATAGAAAGCAGAAGGAAGCTTCTGGCTGCATTTCTATTTTGATAAACATGCATTTATTAATGAACAACTTTTAATGAACAACTTTAATGTGATTGTCTGGAAGAATTATTCTCAGGGCTCCCTATAAAGTAGGAGAATTCACAGTAGCCAGAGGGAGAGAGATGCCAGACCCATGAAAAACAACCAATGATATAGCATTTTGGAAGCAGGAATAGGTATGTAGTCTAATGATTTTCAGATTATGTTAGTGGATGCGTTGTCCTTCCAACGAAATTATGAGTAGAAGATTATATGAAGTCATCTAGTTCAGGATGGTACATGGAACACACATCTGTCTCGCATTTCTTCTGGAATTATCTTAAAAACAATAAAAGAATCACAAGGGGTATTAAGAGCCACCCATTTGGAAGTCTTTTCATTATCTGTACAATGAGAGTTGTACTAGGTATTTCCTAATAACCTACTTTGCTTTAATACTGAATTTTGTTATTTTTAAAACATTATATGGCTTCCCTGGTGGCGCAGTGGTTAAGAATCCACCTGCCAGTGCAGGGGACACGGGTTTGAGCCCTGGTCCTGGAAGATCCCACATGCTGCGGAGCAACTAAGCCCGTGCGCCACAACTCCTGAGCCTGCACTCTAGAGCCCATGAGCCACAACTACTGAGCCTGCGTGCCACAACTACTGAAGCCCGCTGTGCCTAGAGCCTGTGCTCCGCAACAAGAGAAGCCACCGCAGTGAGAAGCCTGTGCACCACAACGAAGAGTAGCCCCCTCTCACCACAACTACAGAAGCCTGCTCACAGCAACGAAGACCCAATGCAGCCAAAAATAAATAAATAAAGATTTAAAAAATTACATGATTTATATTGACATCACTATGGAAAATAAGTGAGAAGTATCTATGTTATATGAATAGATTGAAGCACTGGTGACAAGAGGGTAAATATTGTGTTGAATCATTTTATGTGCATGGCCAGAAAAAAAATCTTAATAAATCTTCCACATATTTTAATATCAAAATTAAAGGCATCTACAGTTACCTGATAATGAAAGGATAATTTCTAATTTTAAAACTACCCTGAATATGTCTAGCCATTTATCCATTAATAGCTGGAAAAGGAATTTCAGTGTTCACTATGTAGGGTACTTATCAATACAGAAAGGGAAGTGAAATGGAGGGTGAGAAGTAGATGAGAAGAAAGAAGGAGTGAAGGAGGGAAGGAGTGAGAGGGAGGGGCAGGGGAGAGAGAGAGAGGCCTTCCCTAGAATCTGTTTTTAAAAGTTTGAACCAGTCTGCTCTAGTTCACAATAGTGTGTGTGTCACAATCTAAAAACCTTAAGTCATTCTCTGTGTAATTTTTTCTCAACGAACATATATACTCACTACTTTATATGCATTATGTCAATTATTCATCACAAGAGCCAATGAAAGAGACCTTTGCATTTTGAAATTGAAGAAACTTAGGTGTAGAGAGGTCAAATCATTTTCCAACATCATCAGGATGAATACAAAGCTGAGGATGAAATCCATGACTGTCCTCTAAAGGTCACATTGTCATCCGTTCTAGTATGCATCTCTTGTCTTCCCAGTTAACAGACCCCTCCTAGTGATTACTGAGGAAGGACAAAGTGAGAATACTTGACAGATACTTTAGGAAGGGATATGAAATGTCAATGGAATGTCAGTTATTTCTAAATTAAAGGTTATCTTTTCCTGTACTGTATTCTTTGGGTGTTCAATTTGACAAACTAAAAAGTTGGGAAATTTTTCAAAATTAAGAGAATGGACTTGAGGATATGGGGAGGGGGAAGGATAAGCTGTGACAAAGTGAGAGAGTAGCACTGACATATATACACTACCAAATGTAAAATAGATAGCTAGTGGGAAGCAGCCGCATAGCAGTGGGAGATCAGCTGGGTGCTTTGTGACCACCTAGAGGGGTGGGATAGGGAGGGAGGGAGGGAGGGAGGGAGACGCAAGAGGGAAGAGATGTGGGAACATATGTATATGTATAACTGATTTACTTTGTTATAAAGCAGAAACTAACACACCATTGTAAAGCAATTATACTCCAATAAAGATGTAAAAAAAAAAAAACAGCAATCAGTGGTGTTTGAATAATCATGACTTTACCAACTGCATTGTACTTTAGTATTTATTCAAACTACAGATTGTTCCGGAAGGATAAAATTGCCTAAATTGATGTGTTTTGTGATTTATAATACCTCTTTAGTGAGAAATCTTTATGTTTATAAAGCTTGTTACCCAAATGTAATTTATTTTAGTGATGGTTATTTTAGTTATGATAAAAGTTAAAGGAGGAAATCTAGATGGAACTGTTGTGTTCTATACTGGGCAGCTACCTTAAAGAGCAATGTCAAAGCATCAGTAAACAGCCCACAGGAGCCTCGGCCTGTTTGCCCCCTTCTGTTTTCCTTTGCTGTGAGTAATTTCTTATCTACTGACACCCTCGATTTCCTTTTCTCTTAGATTATTTTATTGTTTGTTATTGGGTATATTTGCAGATTGGGTAGGATTCTTTGGAGTTGCACAGTGTTTTTATGTGATAGATATTTAGTTTTTATGTTTTTGGGTTTTTTTTTAAAACTATTTATGGTTTTTTATCTATTTTAAATTCTCCAAAGACATTAAATGGTCTCTAACATAAAGCATATGGTTGTTTTATTTGTTTTTAAATTAATTTTTATTGGACTATAGTTGATTTACAATGTTGTGTTAGTTTCTTTTTATAATTTATTTTTTATTATCTGCTTTTTCTCTCTATGCATTTGGACATTTTACATGAATGAAATAATAACAATATGTGGTCTGTTGTGACTGGCTTCTTTCACTTAGCATAATGTTGTCAAGGTTCATCCTTGTTGTAGCCTATATTATTACTTATTCTTTCTTATTGCTGAATAATTTTCCATTGTATGGATATGCCACATTTTGTTTATCCATTCATCAGTTTATAGACAGTGGGGTTGCTTCTGTCTTTTGGATTTTATAAAGAATGCTACTATAAGCACTCATGTACATGTTTTTGTGTGGACTTAATGTTTTCATATCTCTTAGATGTATACCTAGGAGTGGCATTTCTGGTCATATAGTAACTCTGTTTAACCATTTGAGGAACTGCAGACTTTTAAGAAGTGGCTACACATTCCCACCAACAGTGTATGAGGGTTCCAATTTCTCCACATCCTCACCTGTACTTATTGTCTGTCTGGTTTTTTTTTTTTGAATTTAATTTTTTTATACAGCAGGTTCTTATTATCTATTTTATACATATTAGTGTATATATGTCAATCCCTATCTCCCAATTCATCCCACCACCAACAGCCCCCCATCCCTCGCTTTCCCCCCTTGGTGTCCATATGTTTGTCTCTACATTTGTGTCTCTATTTCTGCCTTGCAAACCGGTTCATCTGTACCATTTTTCTAGATTCCACATATATGCATTAATATACAATATTTGTTTTTCTCTTTCTGACTTACTTCACTCGGTATGACAGTCTCTAGGTCCATCCACGTCTCTACAAATGACCCAATTTCATTCCTTTTTATGGCTAAGTAATATTCCATTGTATATATGTACCACATCTTCTTTATCCATTCATCTGTCGATAGGCTATTACATTGCTTCCGTGTCCTGGCTATTGTAAATAGTGCTGCAATGAACATTGGGGTGCATGTGTCTTTTTGAATTATGGTTTTCTCATGGTATATGCCCAGTAGTGGGATCACTGGGTCATATGGTAGTTCTATTTGTAGATTTTTTAAGGAACCTCCATACTGTTCTCCATAGTGGCTGTATCAATTTGCATTCCCACCAACAATCCAAGAGGGTTCCCTTTTCTCCACACCCTCTCCAGCATTTGTTGTTTGTAGATTTTCTGATGATGCGCATTCTAACTGGTGTGAGGTGATACCTCGTTGTAGTTTTGACTTGCATTTCTCTAATAAATAGTGATGCTGAGCATCCTTTCATGTGTTTGTTGGCAGTCTGTATGTCTTCTTTGGAGATATGTCTATTTAGGTCTTCTGCCCAGGTATTGATTGGATTGTTTGTTTTTTTACTATTGAGCTGTATGAGCTGTTTATAAATTTTGGAGATTAATCCTTTGTTGATTCATTTGCAAATATTTTATCCCATTCTGAGGGTTGTCTTTTCGTCTTGTTTATGGTTTCCTTTGCTGTGCAAAAGCTTTTAAGTTTCATTAGGTCCCATTTGTTTATTTTTGTTTTTAATTCCATTACTCTAGGAGGTGGGTCAAAAAAGATCTTGCTGTGATTTATGTCAAAGAGTGTTCTTCCTATGTTTTCCTCTAAGAGTTTTATAGTGTCCAGTCTTAGATTTAGGTTTTTAATCCATTTTGAGTTTATTTTTGAGTGTGGCTTTAGGGATTGTTCTAATTTAATCCTTTTACATGTAGCTGTCCAGTTTTCCCAGCACCACTTATTGAAGAGGTTGTCTTTTCTCCAGTGTATGTCCTTGCCTCCTTTGTCATAGATTAGTTGACCATAGGTGCATGGGTTTATCTCTGGGCTTTCTATCCTGTTCCACTGTTCTATATTTCTATTTTTCTGTTTTTACCATATTGTCTTGATTACTGTACCTTTGTATTATAGTTTGAAGTTGAGGAGCCTGATTCTTCCAGCTCTGTTTTTCTTTCTCAAGATTGCTTTGGTTATTTGGGGTGTTTTGTGTTTCCATACAGACTGTAAAATTTTTTCTTCTAGTTCTGTGAAGGATGCCATTGGTAATTTGATAGGGGTTGCACTGAATCTGTAGATTGTTTTGGGTAGTATTGTCATTTTCACAATATTGATTCTTCCAATCTAATAACATGGTATATCTCTCCATATCTTTATGCTATCTTTCATTTCTTTCATCAGTGTTTTATAGTTTTCTGAGTACAGGTCTTTTGCCTCCTTAGGTAGGTTTATTCCTAGGTATTTTATTCTTTTTGTTGCAATGGTGAATGGTGAATGGGATTGTTTCCTTAATTTCTCTTTCAGACATTTGTTTTTAGTGTATAGGAATGCCAGAGATTTCTGTGCATTAATTTTGTATACTACAGCTTTACCAAATTCATTGATTAGCTCTAGTAGTTTTTCGGTAGCACCTTTAGGATTCTCTATGTATAGTATCATGTCATCTGCAAACAGTGACAGTTTTACTTCTTCTTTTCCAATTTGTATTCCTTTTATTTCTGTTTCTTCTCTGATTGCTGTGGCTAGGACTTCTAAAACTATGTTTAATAAGAGTCGTAAGAGTGGACATCCTTGTCTTGTTCCTGATCTTAGAGGAAATGCTTTCAGGTTTTCACCATTGAGAATGACATTTGCTGTGGGTTTGTTGTATATGGCCTTTATTATGTTGAGATAGGTTCCCTCTATGCCCACTCTCTGAAGGGTTTTTATCAGAAATGAGTGCTGAATTTTGTCACAAGCATTTTCTGCATCTATTGAGATGATCATAGTTTTTATTCTTCAGTTTGTTAATATGGTGTATCACATTGATTTGCATATATTGAAGAATCCTTGCATCCCTTGGATAAATTCCCCTTGATCATGGTGTATGATCCTTTTAATGTGTTGTTGGATTTTGTTTGCTTGTGTTTTGTTGAGTATTTTTGCATCTACATTTATCAGTGATATTGGTCTGTAATTTTCTTTTTTTGTAGGATCTTTGTGTGGTTTTGGTAAGGTAAGAGGCTGATGGTGGCCTTGTAGAATCAGTTTGGGAGTGTTCCTTCCTCTGCAATTTTTTGGAAGAGTTTGAGAAGGATGGGTGTTATCTCTTCTCTTAATGTTTGGTAGAATTCATCTGTGAAGCCATCTGGTCCTGGACTTTTGTTTGCTGGAAGTTTTTTAATCACTGTTTCCATTTCATTACTTGTGATTGGTCTGTTCATATTTTTTATTTCTTCCTGGTTCAGTCTTGGAAAGTTATAACTGTCTAAGAATTTGTCCATTTCTTCCAGGTTTCCATTTTATTGGCATAGAAATACTTGTAGTAGTCTCCTTTGATGCTTGGTATTTCTGCAGTGTCTGTTGTAACTTCTTTTTCTTTGCTAATTTTATTGATTTGAGTCCCCTCCCTCTTTTTCTTGATGAGTCTGGCTAAAGGTTTATCAATTTTGTTTATCTTCTCAAAGAACCTGTTTTTAGTTTTATTGATCTTTGCTATTTTTTTCTGTTTCTATTTCATTTATTGCTCTTCTGATTTTTATGATTTCTTTCCTTCTTATAACTGAGGGTTTTGTTTGTTCTTCTTTCTCTAGTTCCTTTAGATGTAAGGTTAGATTGTTTATTTGAGATGTTTGTTGTTTCTTGAGGTAGGCTTGTATTGCTGTAAACTTCCCTTGTAGAACTTCTTTTGCTGCATCCCATAGGTTTTGGATTATCGTGTTTTCATTGTCATTTGTCTTTAGGTATTTTTATATTTCATGCTTGATTTCTTCAGTGATCTCTTAGTTATTTAGTAATGTATTCTTTTTTTTTTTTGCACCTGAGCTATGTGTATGGCGTCTCTGCTGAGGTTGACTTTCCTTTTTTTTTTTTTTCTTGAAGAGGAGATATTTAACAATTTATTATTGGATATTTACATAGTTTTCAATTTTTTCCTAATTTAAATAACACCACAACGGACATTGTTATATATGGATCTGTGTGCACATCTGCGATTATTCCAGTTGAATTTCTAGAAACTCAATCAGAATATACACATTTTTAAGACACTTAATGCTTATGGCAAAACTATCTTGCATAAAATATATCTCATCTAATATGGAATAAAATCATCTTCATCAAACTTCCTTCAGCATTTATAATACGTTTTCTAAATTTCTGACAATAAGTTAAGACTGTTCAAAGCTGCATATCTTTGATTACTGCTGAAGTAATAAGGTTAAACAATTTTTGCCTGTATTTATTGTCCAGTTATAGTTCTAATTTTGGTAATTGCTGTTTATTCTCTTCTATCTTTTTTCTATTTCATGTTAATCTATAAAATCTATTCATATTATAAATAACAGCTTTATCCCTTTGATATGTAGATTTACCCTTTAATTTCATTTGTGACGTTATTTGAAAAACAATTTATATATATATATTTTTAATAACAAATTTAATCAGTTATACATATACATATGTTTCCATATCCCCTCCCTTTTGCGTCTCCCTCCCACCCTCCCTATCCCACCCCTCCAGGCGGTCACAAAGCACCGAGCTGATCTCCCTGTGCTATGCGGCTGCTTCCCACTAGCTATCTACCTTACGTTTGGTAGTGTAAATATGTCCATGCCGCTCTTTCACTTTGTCACAGCTTACCCTTCCCCCTCACCATATCCTCAAGTCCATTCTCTAGTAGGTCTGTGTCTTTATTCCTGTCTTACCCCTATGTTCTTCATGACATTTTTTTTCTTAAATTCCATATATATGTGTTAGCATACAGTATTTGTCTTTCTCTTTCTGACTTACTTCACTCTGTATGACAGACTATAGGTCTATCCACCTCATTACAAATAGCTCAATTTCATTTCTTTTTATGGCTGAGTAATATTCCATTGTATATATGTGCCACATCTTCTTTATCCATTCATCCGATGATGGACACTTAGGTTGTTTCCATCTCCGGGCTATTGTAAATAGGGCTGCTATGAACATTTTGGTACATGTCTCTTTTTGAATTATGGTTTTCTCAGGGTATATGCCCAGTAGTGGGATTGCTGGGTCATATGATAGTTCTATTTGTAGTTTTTTAAGGAACCTCCATACTGTTCTCCATAGCGGCTGTACCAATTCACATTCCCACCAGCAGTGCAAGAGTGTTCCCTTTTTTCCAAACCCTCTCCAGCATTTATTGTTTCTAGATTTTTTGATGATGGCCATTCTGACTGGTGTGAGATGATATCTCATTGTAGTTTTGATTTGCATTTCTCTAATGAGTAAAGATGTTGAGCATCCTTTCATGTGTTTGTTGGCAGTCTGTATATCTTCTGTGGAGAAATGTCTATTTAGGTCTTCTGCCCATTTTTGGATTGGGTTGTTTGTTTTTTTGTTATTGAGCTGCATGAGCTGCTTATAAATTTTGGAGATTAATCCTTTGCCAGTTGCTTCATTTGCAAATATTTTCTCCCATTCTGAGGGTTGTCTTTTGGTCTTGTTTATGGTTTCCTTTGCTGTGCAAAAGCTTTTAAGTTTCATTAGGTCCCATGTGTTTATTTTTGTCTTTATTTCCATTTCTCTAGGAGGTGGGTCAAAAAGGATCTTGCTGTGATTTATGTCATAGAGTGTTCTGCCTATGTTTTGCTCTAAGAGTTTGATAGTGTCTGGCCTTACATTTAGGTCTTTAATCCATTTTGAGCTTATTTTTGTGTATGGTGTTAGGGAGTGATCTAATCTCATACTTTAACATGTCCCTATCCAGTTTTCCCAGCACCACTTATTGAAGAGACTGTCCTTTCTCCACTGTACATTCCTGCCTCCTTTATCAAAGATAAGGTGACCATATGTCCGTGGGTTTAACTCTGGGCTTTCTATCCTGTTCCATTGATCTATCTTTCTGTTTTTGTGCCAGTACCATACTGTCTTGATTACTGTAGCTTTGTAGTATAGTCTGAAGTCAGGGAGCCTGATTCCTCCAGCTCCATTTTTCGTTCTCAAGATTGCTTTGGCTATTCGGGGTCTTTTGTGTTTCCATACAAATTGTGAAATTTTTTGTTCTAGTTCTGTGAAAAATGCCAGTGGTAGTTTGATAGGGATTGCATTGAATCTGTAGATTGCTTTGGGTAGTAGAGTCATTTTCACAATGTTGATTCTTCCAATCCAAGAACATGGTACATCTCTCCATCTATTTGTATCATCTTTAATTTCTTTCATCAGTGTCTTATAATTTTCTGCATACAGGTCTTTTGTCTCCTTAGGTAGGTTTATTCCTAGATATTTTATTCTTTTTGTTGCAATGGTAAATGGGAGTGTTTCCTTGATTTCACTTTCAGATTTTTCATCATTAGTATATAGGAATGCCAGAGATTTCTGTGCATTAATTTTGTATCCTGCAACTTTACCAAATTCATTGATTAACTCTAGTAGTTTTCTGGTAGCATCTTTAGGATCCTCTATGTATAGTATCATGTCATCTGCAAACAGTGACAGCTTTACTTCTTCTTTTCCAATTTGGATTCCTTTTATTTCCTTTTCTTCTCTGATTGCTGTGGCTAAAACTTCCAAAACTAGGTTGAATAAGAGTGGTGAGAGTGGGTAACCTTGTCTTGTTCCTGATCTTAGTGGAAATGGTTTCAGTTTTTCACCATTGAGGACGATGCTGGCTGTGGGTTTGTCATATATGGCCTTTATTATGTTGAGGAAAGTTCCCTCTATGCCTACTTTCTGCAGGGTTTTTATCATAAATGGGTGTTGAATTTTGTCGAAAGCTTTCTCTGCATCTATTGAGATGATCATATGGTTTTTCTCCTTCAATTTGTTAATATGGTGTATCACGTTGATTGATTTGCGTATATTGAAGAATCCTTGCATTCCTGGAATAAACCCCACTTGATCATGGTGTATGATCCTTTTAATGTGCTGTTGGATTCTGTTTGCTAGTATTTTGTTGAGGATTTTTGCATCTATGTTCATCAGTGATATTGGCCTGTAGTTTTCTTTCTTTGTGACATCCTTGTCTGGTTTTGGTATCAAGGTGATGGTGGCCTCGTAGAATGAGTTTGGGAGTGTTCCTCCCTCTGCTATATTTTGGAAGAGTTTGAGAAGGATAGGTCTTAGCTCTTCTCTAAATGCTTGATAGAATTCACCTGTGAAGCCATCTGGTCCTGGGCTTTTGTTTGTTGGAAGATTTTTTATCACAGTTTCAATTTCAGTGCTTGTGATTGGTCTGTTCATATTTTCTATTTCTTCCTGATTCAGTCTTTGCAGGTTGTGCATTTCTAAGAATTTGTCCATTTCTTCCAGGTTGTCCATTTTATTGGCATAAAGTTGCTTGTAGTAATCTCTCATGATCTTTTGTATTTCTGCAGTGTCAGTTGTTACTTCTCCTTTTTCATTTCTAATTCTATTGATTTGAGTCTCCTCCCTTTTTTCTTGATGTGTCTGGCTAATGGTTTATCAATTTTGTTTATCTTCTCAAAGAACCAGCTTTTAGTTTTATTGATCTTTGCTATCGTTTCCTTTGTTTCTTTTTCATTTATTTCTGATCTGATTTTTATGATTTCTTTCCTTCTGCTAACTTTGGGATGTTTTTGTTCTTCTTTCTCTAATTGCTTTAGGTGCAAGGTTAGGTTGTTTATTCGAGATGTTTCCTGTTTCTTAAGGTGGGATTGTATTGCTATAAACTTCCCTCTTAGAACTGCTTTTGCTGCATCCCATAGGTTTTGGATCGTCGTGTCTCCATTGTCATTTGTTTCTAGGTATTTTTTAATTTCCTCTTTGATTTCTTCAGTGATCACTTTGTTATTAAGTAGTGTATTGTTTAGCCTCCATGTGTTTGTATTTTTTACAGCTCTTTTCCTGTAATTGATATCTAGTCTCATAGCATTGTGGTCGGAAAAGATACTTGATACAATTTCAATTTTCTTAAATTTACCAAGGCTTGATTTGTGACCCAAGATATGATCTTCTCCTTCATCACTTTAATTATGTCCTGCCACTCCCTTCTGGCTTGTAGTGTTTTTGCTGGGAGATCAGCTGTTATCCTGATGGGGATTCCCTTGTGTGTTACTTGTTGTTTTTGCCTTGCTGCTTTTAATATGATTTCTTTGTGTTTAATTTTTGACAGTTTGATTAATATGTGTCTTGGCGTATTTCTCCTTGGATTTATTCTGTATGGGACTCTCTGTGCCTCCTGGACTTGATTAACTATTTCCTTTCCCATATTAGGGAAGTTTTCAACTATAATCTCTTCAAATATTTTCTCAGTCCCTTTCTTTTTCTCTTCTTCTTCTGGAACCCCTATAATTCGAATGTTGGTGCGTTTAATGTTGTCCCAGAGGTCTCTGAGACTGTCCTCTGTTCTTTTCATTCTTTTTTCTTTATTTTGCTCTGCAGCAGTTATTTCCACTATTTTATCTTCCACCTCACTTATCCGTTCTTCTGCCTCAGTTATTCTGCTATTGATCCCATCTAGAGTATTTTTTATTTCATGTATTGTGTTTTTAATCGATGCTTGATTCATCTTTAGTTCTTCTAGGTCCTTGTTAACTGTTTCTTGCATTTTGTCTATTCTATTTCCAAGATTTTGGATCTGGGAAATAGAATCTTGGATCATCTTTACCATCATTATTCTGAATTCTTTTTCAGGTAGACTGCCTATTACCTCTTCATTTGTTAGATCTGGTGGGTTTTTATCTTGCTCCTTCTCCTGCTGTGTGTTTTTCAGTCTTCTCATTTTGCTTATGTTACTGTGTTTGGGGTCTCCTTTTTGCAGGCTGCAGGTTCGTAGTTCCCGTCGTTTTTGGTGTCTGTCCCCAGTGGCTAAGGTTGGTTTAGTGGGTTGTGTAGGCTTCCTGGTGGAGGGGACTAGTGCCTGTGTTCTGGTGGATGAGGCTGGATCTTGTCTTTCTGGTGGGCAGGTCCACGTCTGGTGGTGTGTTTTGGGGTGTCTGCGGACTTTTTATGATTTTAGGCCACCTCTCTGCTAATGGGTGGCGTTGTGTTCCTGTCTTGCTAGTTGTTTGGCTTAGGGTGTCTAGCACTGTAGCTTGCTGGTCGTTGAGTGAAGCTGGGTGCTGGTGTTGAGATGGAGATCTCTGGAAGATTTTTGCCGTTTGATATTATGTGGAGCTGGGAGGTCTCTTGTGGACCAGTGTCCTGAAGTTGGCTCTCCCACCTCAGAGGCACAGCACTGACTCCGCGCTCCTCAATTTGGGATGATGTGTTGTCTATTCATGTATTCCACAGATGCAGGGTACATCAAGTTGATTGTGGAGCTTTAATCCGCTGCTTCTGAGGCTTCTGGGAGAGGTTTCCCTTGCTCTTCTTTGTTCTCACAGCTCCTGGGTCTCAGCTTTGGATTTGGCCCCGCCTCTGCGTGTAGGTCGCCGGAGGGCGTCTGTTCTTCGCTCAGACAGGACAGGGTTAAAGGAGCAGCCTCTTCGGGGACTCTGGCTCACTCAGGCCGGGCGGGAGGGTGGGGCACGGAGTGCGGGGCGAGCCTGCAGCGGCAGAGGTCGGCGTGACGTTGCACCAGCCCGAGGCACGCCGTGCGTTCTCCCAGGGAAGCCGCCCCTGGATCCCGGGACCCCGGCAGTGGCGGGCTGCACAGGCTCCCGGAAGGGCGGTGTGGGCAGTGACCTGCGCTCGCACACAGGCTTCTTGGCGGCGGCAGCAGCAGCCCCAGCGTCCCACGCCCGTCACTGGGCTCCGCGCTTTCAGTCGCGACTCGCGCCCGTCTGTGGAGCCCCTTCAAGCAGCGCTCTTAATCCCCTTTCCTCGCGCACCAGGAAACCAAGAGGGAAGTCTCTTGCCTCTTCGGCAGCTCCAGAGTTCTCCCGGACTCCCTCCCGGCTAGCTGTGGCACATTAGCCCCCTTCAGGCTGAGTTCTCGCCGCCAGCCCCAGTCCTCTCCCCGCGCTCTGACCGAAGCCCGAGCCTCAGCTTCCAGCGCTGCGCGCCCTGGCGGGCGAGCAGACAAGCCTCTTGGGCCGGCGAGCGCCGCTCGGCACCGATCCTCTGTGTGGGGATCTCTCCGCTTTGCCCTACCCAGGTATGTGGGAAGTTTCTTGCCTTTTGGGAGGTCTGGGGTCTTCTGCCAACGTTCAGTAGGTGTTCTGTAGGAGTTGTTCCACGTGTAGCTGTATTTCTGGTGTATCCGTGGGGAGGAAGGTGATCTCCGCGTCTTACTCTTCCGCCATCTTACCCGGAAGTCCCAGTAATGTATTCTTTAACCTCCTTGTGTTTGTGTTTTTTACGTTTTTTCCCTGTAATTTATTTCTAATATCATATTGTTCTAGTCGGAAAAGATGCTTGATATGATTTCAATTTTCTTAAATTTACCGAGGCTTGATCTGTGACCTGAAATGTGATCTATCCTGGAGAATGTTCCATGTGCACTTGAGAAGAAAGTGTAATCTGCTGTTTTTGTATGGAATGTCCTATAAATATCAATTAGATCTATCTGGTCTATTGTGTCATTTAAAGCTTGTGTTTCCTGATTAATTTTCTGGCTGGATGATCTGTCCATTGGTATAAGTGAGGTGTTAAAGTCCCCCGCTTTTATTGTGTTACTGTCGATTTCCTCTTCTATAGCTGTTACCATTTGCCTTATGTATCGAGGTGCTCCTATGTTGGGTGAATATATATTTATAATTGTTATATCTCTTCTTCTTGGATTGATCCCTTGATCATTATGTATGTCGTGTCCTTCCTTGTCTCTTGTAACATTCTTTATTTTAAAGTCTATTTTATCTGATATGCGTATTGCTACTCCAGCTTTCTTTTGATTTCCATTTGCATGGAATATCTTTTTCCATCCCCTCACTTTCAACCTGTATGTGTCCCTAGGTCTGAAGTGGGTCTCTTGTAGACAGCATATATATGGGTCTTGTTTTTGTATCCATTCAGCGAGCCTGTGTCTTTTGGTTGGAGCATTTAATCCATTCATGTTTCAAGTAATTATCGATATGTATGTTCCTTTTACCATTTTCTTAAATGTTTAGAGTTTGTTTTTTGTAGGTCATTTTCTTATCTTGTGTTTCCCACTTAGAGAAGTTCCTTTAGCATTTGTTGTAGAGCTGGTTTGGTGGTGCTGAATTTTCCTAGCTTTTGCTTGTCTGTAAAGCTTTTGATTTCTACATCAAATCTGAATGAGATCCTTGTCAGGTAAAGTAATCTTGGTTGTAGGTTCTTCCCTTTCATCACTTTAACTATATCGTGCCACTGCCTTGTCGCTTGTAGAGTTTCTGCTGAGACATCAGCTGTTAACCTTATGAGAGTTCCCTTGTATGTTGTCATTTTTTCCTTATTGCTTTTAATAATTTTTGTTTGTCTTTAATTTTTGTTAATTTGATTACTGTGTGTCTCGCTGTGTTTCTCCTTGAGTTTATCCTGCGTGGGACTCTCTGCACTTCCTAGACTTGGGTGGCTATTTCCTTTCCCATGTTAGGGAGGTTTTCGACTATAATCTCTTCAAATATTTTCTCAGGTCCTTTCTCTCTCTCTTCTCCTTCTGGGACCCCTATAATGAGAATGTTGGTGTGTTTAATATTGTCCCAGAGGTCTTTTAGGCTGTCTTCATTTCCTTTCATTCTTTTTTCTTTATTCTGTTCTGCGGCAGTGAATTCCACCATTCTGTCTTCCACGTCACTTCTCTGTTCTTCTGCCTCAGTTATTCTGCTATTGATTCCTTCTAGTGTATTTTTCATTTCAGTTATTGTATTGTACATCTCTGTTTGTTTGTTCTTTAATTCTCCTAGGTCTTTGTTAAACATTTCTTGCATCATATTGACCTTTGCCTCCATTGTTTTTCCAAGGTCCTGGATCATCTTCACTATCATTATTCTGAATTCTATTTCTGGAAGGTTGCCTATCTCCACTTCATTTAGTTGTTTTTCTGGGGTTTTATCTTGTTCCTTCATCTGGTACATAGTCCTCTGCCTTTTCATTTTATCTATCTCTGTGAATATGGTTTTCATTCCACAGGCTGCAGGATTGTAGTTCTTCATGCTTCTGCTGTCTGCCCTCTGGTGGATGAGGCTATCTAAGAGGCTGTGCAAGTTTCCTGTTGGGAGGGACTGGTGGTGGGTAGAGCTGGGTGTTGCTTTGGTGGGCAGAGCTCAGCAAAACTTTAATCCTCTTGTCTGCTGATGGGTGGGGCTGAGTTCCCTCCCTGTTGGTTGTTTGGCCTGAGGTGACGCAGCACTGGAGGCTACAGGCTCTTTGGTGGGGCTAATGGAGGACTCCAGGAGAGCTCATGCCAAGGAGTACTTCCCAGAACTTCTGTTGCCAGTTTTCTTTTCCCCACGGTGAGCCACAGCCACCTCCGCCTCTGCAGGAGACCCTCCAACACTGGCAGGTAGGTCTGGTTCAGTCTCCTGTGGGGTCACTGCTCCTTTTCCTTGGGTCCTGATGCACACACTACTTTGTGTGTGCCCTCGAAGAGTGGAGTCTCTGTTTCCCCCAGTCCTGTCAAAGTCCTGCAATCAAATCCCACCAGCCTTCAAAGTCTGATTCTCTGGGAATTCCTCCTCTTGTTGCCAGACCCCCAGCTTGGGAAGCCTGATGTGGGCTCAGAACCTTCACTCCAGTTGGTGGACTTCTGTGGTATAATTGTTCTCCAGTTTGTGAGTCACCCACCCAGTGGTTATGGGATTTGATTTTATTGTGATTGTGTCCCTCCTACCATCTCATTGCAGCTTCTCCTTTGTCTTTGGATGTGGGGTATCTTTTTTTGGTGAATTCCAGTGTCTTCCTGTTGATGACTGTTCAGCAGTTAGTTGTGATTCCAGTGCTCTTGCAAGAGGGAGTGAGCGCACATCCTTCTACTCCACCATCTTGAACCAGTCTCTCTGTTGTGTTAGTTTCTGCTGTACAGCAAAGTGAATCAGTTATACATATACATATATCCACTCCTTTTTAGATTCTATTGCCATATAGGTCATTACAGAGTACTGAGTAGAGTTCCCTGTGCTATACAGTAGGTTCTTGTTAGTTGTGTATTTTATATATAGTAGTGTATATATGTCAATCCCAATCTCACAATTTATACCTCCTGCCTCTCCCCCCACCCAGTAACCAGAAGTTTGTTTTCTACATCTGTGATTCTATTTCTGTTTTGTAAATAAGTTCATTTGTACCATTTTTTTAGATTCCACATATAAGTGATATCATATGATATTTGTCTTTCTCTGGCTAACTTTTGGTGACAATGGTAAGATGCTAAATTAGTCCATAATTTCCCAAGTTTATATAGGATTAATGGTGGATCTAGGATTGAAATCCATGGCTGTCCTACTTTAAAAGGTCATACTTTATTACAAGGTAATGAGAGCTCACAAGGAGACAAAATCACGACGGGCCCCTTGAGTACTGGAGCCTGTGATTGGGGAAAGTGTTTAAATTCAAAATCTCCTGTTTTTCTGAAAATACTCCAAATGTCTATAACAGACTGTAGGTTTTTTGTTATTCTTGTTTTTAATGCAGAAAGGTGATTCAAAATATGTTGCAAAGGAGAAGAGTTTACAGCTTTTAGATAAACTTGTCATTCTAAGTCACCTACCTCTAGGATGTACTGTGACAAAATGAGGTTGATAAATTCTGAAGAATCTGAAAGTGAGAATGGTATCTACTCTCTTTTTCAGTTACCTGGATGACCTGAAGAAGCCCACAGGTACTGAAGTAAGTCACAGTTTTCTAACACTTTTAAGAAAAAATTATCAATTCATAATTAGCTTCCAAATGCTTTTTTAAACTGCTTTTATTAGATCAGATGCACACACACACATATACACACTGACACACACACACACTTACACACACATACAGAGACACACAATTTAATGCAAATTTAATGTATAGTGACAGAAAGCAAATCAGTGGTTGCCTGGGGATAGAGGTGGGAATAAAAGAGAAGGATTACAAAGAAGTATGAGGAAACTTTTAGGGATGATGGATATATTCATTGTGTTGATTTTGGTGGTGATGTCACAGATCTATGAATATATCACAACTTATCAAATTGTATACTTTAAATATGTGCAGTTTATCCTACATCATTTATACCTCAGTAAACCTATTTTTTTAAACACCCTTCGAAGACCATGTTATCCACACTCCTTTCTGGAACAGATATTCTATTTTTTTCTCCTTTTAATGTTACCATAGACCTTCTCAATACATGTGTAACAAGGAGTAAATATTGGTCTTTTTGGTTAATGTATGAGAACATCTTAATATGCCCCAAATTATTTTTAATCTTTATTAAATTATTTTCTATCAACTAGTCCTAACACAGATTCTGCCCTATGTTAACATGCTATTTATAGACCAGATGAGGGAAAAGTACAGTATTTTCAATAGAAATTTAACCTATTCTGATGACTCATCGCAGAGAAGAGGGGAGATTTAAGAAAGTTGTCCAGTCAACTGACTTCTCACAACAGTTGCTTTTTTGATAAACCAAGTGGCTTTTCCACTATTCCTAATTAACTGAGCAGCAGTGCCTTTCGCTCTCCCCCAGCTTCACTTTGAATGCGCCTAATAGAAAGTAAATACTTTGAGAAAACAGGATACCTAGAAAACAATTTCCGTTCTATAATAAATTGTTGATCTCAGTAAAAATTTTCTAATCCCTGTGGGCCTTGTTTTTCACATAGGTGAAGTAGGAATAGTCATACTTACTCCATACAACTTCACTGGTTTGATTTGATTTTAATGAAGGTACAAAGAGATAAAGTTTTCCTTCAGAGCTTTCTTCTCTTTCTTTAGAGCATTAGGAAAGCCTAGACTCTGCTCTGCTATTTCTGGCAAATTTATCATGAGTGTATTCTTAATCTTCTGCATTATAACTTCTTTTCTACCTCCATTGGTAGGTATTTAACATGATTGAGGTGTGGTTATATTCTCTATGATTTTTCCTTTAAAGGCCACTTACACTTCCAGGGCCTCTAATGTCACTGCTGTACAGCTGAATTAAAGTCAAGACCCAGACTGTCTAGAATTCTATTCATACTTTTCAGTTCTCTAGATTTTCCTTTGGATATCTTGGTGTTATTCAGGTGTGACAAATAATACATATTTCAACTTAGTTATTATTCCTGTCATACTGTTTTCACTTATAAAACATAACTTCCAATTACCCATGCTCAGGGCCTCAACACTAAGCATTATGTTAGGCCCAAAGAAGAGTCTCAGTAAATATCTATGGACGTTACATACTCTTCATCTTCATTGGGAGCCCCAGCATAGTTTGTTCAGAGCACCACATCACTTTGGATAGAGCTAAAATGCTGTCTAAGGGAAATTAAGAGTGAAAATCATGAGTGTCGATAATAAAAGGTTATGTTTACGGGGAAGCCTGCATCAATGAATGGAGATGCTGGAACGTCGTGTCAGTGTAGACATTCTACAGAGCTGTGGGTGCAGTTGCAGAGAGATATAAATGTTATATGTCTAGATGATGTCCACTAAGTACAACTGAGTATTAAAAAGTGCACTCTCATCACTGTATATTCCATTAGTAGTCACAGAGAAAAAGAGAAACAGACAGAGCTTAAGAGCAAAACTGAGGGATTCATAGAGAAGGTTGTCAGCTGCAGCAATAGGAAAAAGGAAGCTGAAGAAGGGAGGCTAAGTTTCTCAGAACACAGAAGAAGCTGGAACATAGTTGAGGACTCTGCTAATCTGGCAGACTAGATAAATTTTGTTAGTCCAAATGAGTTTTTAAGGCTATTTGTAAAGCTGGCTTTAATATACCTTGATAGGGATTCATTAAGGAAACGGCTTGTTACCATTCATGTGTTTAATGATTATGGCATATTTCCTTAACTAGACATGCAATTAATTGCTTTAAATATCCAGCTCTACAAGGCTATTTCTGTACTTTGCTGCATAAGATAAGCTTTCTTCATAGAAATGTTTCTATTCACTGGGAAGAGATTATATTTAAACACCTGTAGTTTGTAAAATAAAAAGAGAGAGCACACATTAAACACAAAGACAGTGATTTTATTATTAAAGTTATGATTTTTCAGTGGCCTTATATTTCATTTGTTTACTAAGTGATACATATGCATACCCTGGTGGGAGGTGACATAAAAACTAATTACGGACAAAAGAAAGATTCAAAGACTTACCAAGGCTAATGTGTTTTTCTATATTGTTATTTTTCCCTTCTTGCCTTTATTAGCATGATTATCTTAGTTTAATTATTTCCATTATGCTCCTGTTCAAAGGGGTTTACTGATAGTTTTAGTCCTGGTGACTCCATCAATGAGTCTGTGGTGAGTAACAGATGTCTAGCATTTTAACATCCCCTATATGTTATCTGGAACAATCTCCACATCACATGTTTACTTACTTGAGAAATATAAGTGCTAGAGAAAGGCACTGTCAAAGAGTGAAAGAAACCTAGACTGGGAGTCCAAAGATATCAATTCTAGTTCTTCTTCTGCCACATGAGTAAGCTTGAAAAATCATTAAAAACTGCCTAAGCCTATATATCTCTACCTGTAATGTAGAGATAACACTTTCACTATCTCACAGAGTTATTGTAAGAATCAGATACATTCATTTTAGCCAGTATTTGTTCTTCTATGTCTATCATAAAATATGGCACTCACTACAGCATACAAGATATTTAATATAAATTTTAAAATATTTTATGGCATCATACTAGGTTACTATTTTTGTCTAGGTTTAAATTACATCATCTAGGGATCTGGCAGTCACATTAATTCTTTCTGGCCAGTAAATGACATTCAGATTTGCAAATCTAAGTTTCCCATGTTGTTCCTATAGGACAGAGGAAGATTAAAAGTTAAAATACGGAAAAAACGCCAGACAAATAGAAACAAAAATAGAACTGATCTAGCTATATTAGCATAAGGAAAGCTTTTTAAGGCAGAAAATATGGCTAGAAATTAAAGATTACCATAAAATTTAAAAGGTTTAATTCAGTAGAATATATAATAATGCTAAATTCATTAAGACACAAAACAAAGCATCACAGATACAAAGGGAAGTGGATAAATCCACCATTTGATATTTTCTGTGAAATTTTAAACACATTTCTCTTGGTAAATGATAGATGAAGAAGACAAAATGTTTGGTAAGTATATAGATTTGAAAAAGTCTTCCTAAACGAGTATATAGAACCATGTACTGAATAATTGGAAAATAAAGATTATTTCTCAAGGCCACGTGGAACATTGATAAAAATTGAGTAACTATTAGGACATAAACAGAATGAAAAATAATTTCAAAGAAGCAATATTGTTGATTGCATTGTTTTACAACAACAAATTAAGATGTAAATTGATAGCAAAATGATGATGACCCTTTATATATTTTGAAAGATAAAGTGCCAAATAAATCCCATGTTAAAGAAAAATTATAAAAGAAATTTAAATTTATAAGGTAATTTAAAATATGTGAGAATGTCAGCATTGCATTGAATACCTCTTATGTGTCAGGCACTGTTCTAGGACAGGTGAACAAAATGGACAAGTTTACTGCTTTCTTGGAAGGTTTACATCTTGGTGCGGAGGGGCAAACAATAAATAAGATGCCAGAGGCTGGTAACTGTTAAGGAGAAAAATAAAGCATGGAAGGTGGTGAGGGAGTGCTGGGAAGATTGGGGGAAGAAAAGCATTCAGTTTTAAATTGAGTGGTTAGAGAAACTATGGCTGAGAATGTGACATTGAAGCCAAATCTTAAAGGAGATGAAAGAGCAAACCATGCAAAAGTGTGTGAGGGAAAATCAGATATCTGATACATGTGTGTGCACATGTGTGTTTTTTTATTTCTGATTTAACTTGTTTTTCTAAAAGCAGGGTAAAGCTGTGATGAAGGAGGCTAATTCCTACAACATGTCATATCCATTTAAGTTGAAAATGTCTTAAAATCATAAGTAGTGCACCTTTCTTCTCTTTTAGCATTCTATGGGTGATTCAGCTTATTAAAATGGAAATTTTTATACATTTCCTATGATGCTGTTTTATCATTTCATATTTCTAAAAGAGAATATACCATTTACTTTACATTTGAGCTAATATTGACTAGGAATATAAAGCAGCAATTGTCTGGCTAGCTGCCAAGGTAAAAACATATTTAGAAAAGTAATTCAAGAATGTACTCATTGTTAAAGGGCATAATTTTTATTAGTCCAATTATCTTCTTCTTAATACACATTGTGAAGAACAAGTGAACTGCCTTTTTTTGCATTTCATGAATGTAGAGTGTATACAATTTCTCAAGTTATAAGTAATTCTATCCACGGGGAAAAAAAATGCCAAGTACAAAAATATGGTTCACTAAGATCAGATACTTTGACCCTGAATGTACTAGATGTTTAGCACTCAAGACAGAGTTTTAATCTTTAGTCGTGCCTTTTAAAATATTACAATAAAATTCAAGGTTATAAATAAAATATGAATGAATGCTGGTGGTGTAAGAAAAAATTAGGCAGGGTTGTTTCCTCTGTATGTTACAAAGCAGGTTTCTAAAAAAACAGATCTATCAATGTAGGATTATTGCTACTTGAAAACAAATTAATATTGCTGATTTTGGCATCAGAGAACTGAATCCTAAAACTTAGCACTAGTTTGTGTTATTATTTTAGGCAAGTTATTGACTTCTCTTAGAGTTTGTTTCCCCCTCTATAAAACTGGCATAATAGTGCCTACTATCAAAGATAAATGTGAGAATTAAACATGAAAAAATATGCAAAATTGTTAGTACATTATATATATAGCACATTATAAATGTTAGTGTAACGTTTTTTAAATGAACTGGACTTAATGAAGTGCAAATAGAAAAGAACTTCTGTATTACTTGGGGTTCTTCAGAAAAACAACCACTGGAAGGTGTGTGTGTGTGTGTATAATAAGGAATTGGCTTATGCAGTTATGGAGGCGGAGAAGTCCCAAGATCTACAGTTGGCAAGCTGGAGACCCAGGAGAGGTGATGATGTAGTTTTAGTCTGAGTCCAAAGGCCTGAGAAGCAAGAGAGCCAATCGTGTAAGTTCCAGTTCAAGTTGGAGCCCGAAGGAAGTAGAAGACCAGTGTCCCAGCTCAAAGACAGGCAGAAAGAGAACAAATTCTCCCTTACTTAAGCCTTTTTTGTTCCATTCAGCCCTTCAGCTGATTGGGTGTCCCTGCATTGGGAATGGCAATCTGCTTTACTCAGTCTACCCAATTCAAATATTAATCCCATTCAGAAACATCCTCACAGAAACACCTGGATAATGTTTAACCAAATATCTGGGCATCCCATGGCCCAGTCAAGTTAACATGTAAAATTAAGTGTCACAACACCCTTTACCCATATTGCCCTCATACCTCCTGTGATGTGTCTTTCCTACATTTGAATATCTTATACAGACCCCATGGATTTGGTTCATTTTTAGGTATCAAAAGAGTCAAGCCTAAATCAAAGTATTACTTTTATCTTTAATTAAAAACGTGTCCTCTTTCCTGACTCATGCTTGAGCCTTGTGGGGAGAAGCTTAGACAGGAGAACTTGAGGCCTCTTTCACACTGTCATGCTCCTCCTGGTGGCTATTACATCTGACTCCTTTGGGTTAGAGATGGGAGTTAGAAAGGGTAACATGATTTTATTTTGCTTAGTTGATACTGTTTATTGTTCTCTCTTGGCTCTTGAAAGACCTCTATCTTGGTAGGCATCCAAGAAGCCAAATTGAAAATATTGATACATTTAAATACATTAAAAATAAGTGATGGACTTCCCTGGTGGTGCAGTGGTTAAGAATCCACCTGCCAATACAGGGGACACGGGTTCCAGCCTGCTCTGGGACGATCCCACATGCCGCAGAGCAACTAAGCCTGTGCGCCACAACTACTGAGCCTGCGTGCCACAACTACTGAAGCCAGCGTGCCTAGAGCCCATGCTCCTCAACAAGAGAAGCCACCACAATGAGAAGCCCGCATACCACAACAAAGAGTAGCCCCTGCTCATTGCAACTAGAGAAAGCCCACATGCAGCAACGAAGACCCAACACAGCCAAAAATAAATAAATTAATTAATTAAGAAAAATAAGTGATATGTATAGCTCCTAAAAGAGCACAGACTTTATTTAAACAGCAAATGACAAAGTAAATAAAAATATTTTTATCACAATACAAGAGAGATTTAATCTTTACCATTTAAAGAACTCTTTTTTAAAAAATCAAAGAAAAAGACATTTTATTTTTTTAAAACTATATGGGCAAAGATCATGGGCCATTAACTCATAAAGGAAAACAAGAAAAGTCCAATAAATAGACTAGTGAAGAAGGAGGAATTCGGAGTCATTTACAAGCTGTGAGAATGTTGGCTAGTTACGTGTATTAACCAAATATCAGGTGTCTTGTTTGGTAAAAAGTTATATTCATTTCATATTCATTTTGTAAAGTAGTGCTTAGAATGAACCTGATATATAGTAAGTGCTAACTAAATGGTAGGTATCACTATATAAAAATGTTAAATAAAGCAAATAACTACACTACAGAAATATAATTAAGATAAGCAACTATAACTCTATTACAAGTGAATAGTAGAGCCACACTGAAAAAAAAAAAAAGCCAAGTTGGACAACATCATTTTAACCAAAACCCTCTACTTTTTTTTTTTTTTTTTTTTGCGGTACGTGGGCCTCTCACTGTTGTGGCCTCTCCTGTTGTGGAGCACAGGCTCCGGACGCGCATGCTGAGCGGCCATGGCTCACGGGCCCAGCCGCTCCACGGCATGCAGGATCTTCACGAACCAGGGCACGAACCCGTGTCCCCTGCATCGGCAGGCAGACTCTCAACCACTGCACCACCAAGGAAGCCCAAAACCCTCTACTTTTGACCAAATTGTACAGTTGATTAAAAAATATACACAAATATTTTATGCTTTTCAGTAAATATTTTTCTCACAGGGTTTTGGATTAACAATTTAACTCTGAATCAACTTTATGTGTATTCTAGGATTGAGAAAACAAGTAAATATTTTGTGAATTATGAGAGCTAGTTTTCTCACCAACAGGAAAAGAATTTACAAATAAGGAAAAGGGGAAGGCTAAAATAAACCTGTGCTATTGTATTGCAGTCGAAGCTGTTGCTATGAACTCATGTTTTTTAATATATGGACAGATATATAGGTATAGATGTGTGTGTTTGTGTAGTGTGTTTATGTGTGATCAGTGTATATTTTTGCTGGCTTTTTCTGCTGGGAAAGCCTAGAAGCAATGACATCCCAGTAGGAATAGGCACAACTAGCACACAGATATTGTGTATACCTATTGCAAATACTATTCTCCAATAAAAGGAACCAACACTTCTTAGAGTAATGGTTGAATCCAGGGCTTGAATCCAGGAAAAACACTAAATGAAACTGGAACATGTTGTGAGACCAGAAAGTAAGGAAACCTTCAAAACATGATAGGAGCATGTCGAAAGAGTATAGAAACTAATTTGAAGGTGTGCCCAATGACCAAATCCAGGACAATTTAAGGTGAAATACTTAATGAAAATGATGATAGCCCATCAAATAAAATAAATACCTATGAGTCTGTACTGATATAAATAACAATATATAAATAAATGAGGAGGGACAGATCTTTCTTACAGTGTAATTCCAATAAATGTAGAAATAGTGAAGGAACTAGAGAAATTACCATTTAGCAAACACCACATTAGTCTGATTTTTTAGTGTTGATAGGTTACATAAGATTATATATGGTTATATAAAATGCTAACACTGGGAAAAGCTGGGTGAAGAGTATAAAGGAATTCTGTGTATTATTTTTGCAATATTTTTGAAAAGTTAAAATTGATTCAAAATTAAAAGGAAGAAAAGATATGTGGGGGAGGGAGGGAAAAAAAAGATTTGGAAAGATGAAAGAAGCCAGTATAGGGTAGAAGTAAATTTTGAAGACCGAGTAGTAGTTAGTTTTGGACATGTTGAGTTTTGTTTCAATAGATCCCTAAAGTAGAAAAGACTAGAAAGCAGTTGCATATAAGCTGTTAGGACTTGAGACACATTTAAGAGTCCTTGACTACCAGGAGATAATAGAAGTCAGACAGACAAAATCAACCAGGAAGATTGTATGCAAGCAGAAGCATGGAAGACAGAGTCCTAGGGAATACAGACTGAGAAGAGATAGCAAGAAAAAAGTTTAAAAACTAAGAGCAGAGAGTTTAAAGAAGGAGGAAGTTATCTGCTTGCCAAGTTGTTCAGTGGAGGATGAGGAAAAGGAAGACAGAGAAGAAGACATGCTCTTAGATATACTGTGGCTAAATTTCTGAATTTCAAGAATAAGAAAAAAAACTAAACATGCAACTAATACACAATCTGGCGATCATGTTCCTGGGCTTCTATCCCAGAGAAATGAAAACTTACATTCACACAAATTTTGTGCACAAATGTTCATGGCAGATTTATTTGTAGTAGCCCCAAACTGGAAATAACTCAGATGTCCTTCAGTGGGGTGAATGGATAAACAAACTATGGTATATCCCTACCATGGAATACTACTCAGCAATAAAAAGGAACAATCTACTGATACATGCAACAACGTGGATGAGCCTCCAGAGAACTATGCTGAGTGAAAAAAGCAAATCCCAAAAGGTTATATATACTGTAATATTCCATTTACATATTCTTGAAATGACAAAATTATACAAATGGAGATAAGTGATTGCCAGGAGTTATGGAAGTTGGGGGGACAGGAAGGAACTGGGTATGCCAATAAAAGGGCAACATAAGGAATCCTAGTGGTGATAGAAATATTTTGTATCTTGCCTGTATCAATGTCAGTATCCTGCAATATTGCACTATAGTTTTGCAATATGTTATCATTAGAAAAATACTAGATAAAGTTCGAATCTCTCTATTATTTCTTATAGCTGCATGATAATGTACAATTTATCTCAAAATAAAAAGTTTAATTAAAAGAGAAAAAAAAGAGAAGAGAATTTTACAAGCATCTGGACAGAAACACTTTTTTAAAAACCCATTTAAGGTAAAGAATTTGTATCTGCCACAATGGAAGCTAAGATACGGGGTAATTATCTACAGATTATTGAGAGCAAAGGATTGTGTTTCAAGAAAACTGTATCCAGCTGAGATGTAGTTTATCTGTCGGATAAAAGAGAAACATTTTGAGCATGACAGGATTTAGCAGGAATACCAACCACATTATTTATCTGAGAAAATGTTGAAGAAAATATTCCAAACATTAAAAATTAAACACAGATCTAAAAGGAAGACAAAGTATGTGAAATATTGTTAGAAATTTTTTCAATTCAATTCTAAATGGATTATAAAGTTAGTAGGATTCTTTAATACATGTGTTAATTATTTATGAAGTTGAAAAATAGATGAAAGGAGCAGAATAATAATAGTATACAACCAACACTTCCGTACTGTCTCTGGAAAGCACAAGATTTGAATAAGGATGAGGTGAATGGGAAATAAAGCTTTCATTGTGAAGGACAGATGCACAGGAAGAATAACACATTAAGTATCTCGAGGGCAGTGCTAGTCTCATATTTATATAATTACACACTTTTTATATAGTTACAAATCTTTAAAAAATTGAATGCCAGAGATGGGAAAATAAATATCAGTGGGAGAGAAAATCTTTGTATTAATAAGAAAGATAAAGAAAATTAAGATTTTCCCAATTTGGCAAAAGGCAAGAAAAAGAAAAATAAAGATGGAAGGAGAGGCTTGGAATTTGATAGCTTTATTTAATCCATTTAAAAATAAAACTAAAAATACAGGTGTAGAAAATGAGTGTTCCCCTGAATAGCAAAAAAAACATTTTGAAGAACAGGGTCCTTCTTTGAAACAATCAAAGTTAGATTTTTGTTTGCCCAAGGTCTTTGATTCCTTCTATGAAGGCATATTTCTTATATTCCTCTCCCTTGTCTACTTTCTCATTCAACAAAACCATATTATTTCACATTCTAAGGAAATAAATATTATTTCCTATGGCTCAAATGTATCAAAATTTGTTATTTTGTTCATCTCTGCTACATGATTACTTAGGATTAGTCTCTACCTGTTTTCAAATATAGACATGCTTTTTCTTTATACTTTTGCTTTGATTATTTCCCAACACTGTCTCACATAAATCCCTGGAGGTTGATCCTGTCCGCGCTGACTCAGTGCCTGCCATTCTGGTAGCCCGTTAATGGATATATGACTCTGTGGAGAGACTCTTCAGAAGTGGGCGCTTGAAAGAAGTACAAGGTCTTCATGATTCTGCTTATTCTTTAAGAATGGAATTCTTTATTAAAATAACAAAATGCACACTTGGAAATGTAATATCTTTTAAAATATAAATAAGTAAATGTAATGTAAAACAAGATTTAAAGAAGTAGAGGGCTTTCCTGGTGGCGCAGTGGCTAAGAATCCACCTGCCAATGCAGGGGACACAGGTTCGAGCCCTGGTCCGCAAAGATCCCACATGCCGCAGAGCAACTAAGCCCATGCGCCACAACTACTGAAACCCGCACACTTAGAGTCCGTGCTCCACAACAAGAGAAGCCACTTCAATGAGAAATCCGCACACAGCAACAAAGACCCAACGCAGCCAAAAAAAAAAATACATAAATAAATAAAAATTTTAAAAAATTCTTTAAAAAATAGATACATCTAAAACTAGTCATCGTCCTATTTCCCTCATAAATTCAACTGCTAACTATAGTGCTCATGTAAATTCTGCCTAAGAGAAAAATTTTACTTCTCTTCCTCAAATTTGGATATCCAAAAGTTCTCCATAATTTGCCACGTAAGGCAAAATATTCACAGGCTCTGGGGATTAGATCATGGATATCTTTGGGGGAGCATTATTCTGACCACTGAAGTATTTATTAGAAGTTTTAGAGACATATTGATAGAGAGGATGGGCAGAGATCACAGAGCTCATACCCTTGAAAGACAAAAGCGGGTAAGGTTGTAGGAAATACTCTTATGTCTCCTGTTGTAGACTGAATATTTGTGTCCCCCCACCCTGAAATTCATATGTTGAAATCCTATCCCCCAGTGTGATGGTATTGGGGGTAGGGCTCTTTGTCAGAGCCCTAGTGAATGGGATTTGTGCCCTTACAAAAGAGACTGGGAGAGTTCCCACACCTCTTCCACTGTGTGATGACACAGAAGAGGTGTGGGTTTGCAACCCAGAAGCTGGCTCTCACCAGACACCAAGTCTGCTGGTGCCTTGTTCTTGGACTTCCCAGCCTTCAGAACTGTAAGAAATAAATTTTTATTGTTTAAGCCACTCAGGATGTGGTATTTTTGTTATAGCAGCCTGAATTGGCTAAGATACCTCCTTTATAATTTCTCCCTGACCAGTTTTTTCCTACAAGGCCTCTTCTGTTTATGACTAACCTATCTTCTAGTCATCATAAAGCTTGTGAATTTTAGTCCTATTTGCAAAGATAGAGTTAATTCCTTCCAGTGTTGTGTCACTAACACACTCTAGTCCATAAATCCAGAATGTGGATAAAAATAATAAATAACAATGTTTATTGTTCTCCAGATTTACTTTGAACTCTTGGTTGTGTGCAATATAGAATTATACATAGATCCTAAGAGAGAATTGATGAGAAAGCACTTCATATAGCATAAATCATTATTCAAATATGTTATTATACCTAAAACCTGATAGAAAGTTGAATATAGATTATAGGTGAGTGATAATAAGGCAATGTTGAAGCATAGACTGAGAGGCATTTTCTCATGGATTGTACTGGATATAATCTCTGTAATTACCACTGGAAAAAAGTCACAAGGAAATTTCTGTATGCCTCATTTGAAAATGACTGGTATAATCTATTATACACATTAGATGTTGTATGTACTACAATCAGCAAGAACTTCATGACATATTATTGTCCAATTAACTAATGTGCTTACATATTTTGAAAGGATCTGAATTCCGAATCTGTTATATTTCTTCTCCCATCTTTGCAGAGTGTTTTGTCTGTTATCGTGTTGTAACTCAGGAATCCCCAGGATCATGGATTTCAGGCTACGAGTAACTGCACAAGGTTTTTGTGCAGTAGCCAAACTAGGTGTAAACTGATTTGGTCTAATTATTGTGAAAATTTACAAATTGATATTTCTGACAGGTTATCATACTTTCCAAATTTGAGATTTATTACAGATAGGATCTACTCATGCATCATTTTTTAAAATAAATTTATTTTATTTATTTTCGGCTGCATTGGGTCTTTGTTGCTGCACGTGGACTTTCTCTAGTTGCAGCGAGTGGGGGCTACTCTACTTGCGGTGCACGGGCTTCTCATTGCGGTGGCTTCTCTTGTTGCGGAGCACGGGCTCTAGGCGCACAGGCTTCAGTAGTTGTGGCACGTGGGCTCGGTAGCTGTGGCTCGTGGGCTCTAGAGTGCAGGCTCAGTAGTTGTGGTGCATGGGCTAGTTGCTCTGCAGCATGTGGAACCCGCCTCCCCTGCATTGGCAGGCGGATTCTTAACCACTGTGCCACCAGGGAAGCCCTACTCATGCATCTTTGATGGGTACTTCTTTTTTTTTTTTCTTTAAAAAATTTTAATATTATTTTACAATATATGTTCATACCACATGATGCCACCATGTTTCTAAAAGGTGTTGTGAAGTTGGCCTGGGCAAGAGCCCCTACTTTTTTTCCTGAGGAGTATCCATTTCCTCTTTCCTGAGCCTGGGCCAGTGGTTCGATGGGTACTTCTTATTTAATGTTTCCAATCAGACAGCAATAGGAGGGACAAGAAAAAGAGGAATCATTTATAAAACTTTTTTCTCACTGTCCTGGAGTCAGTAGTATTCTTGACTTACCCTTTCATTTTATTTTTATTTTTTGGGCTGAGCTCATGATTTCAACTGCAGGTTTGAAAACCAATGTAAAACCTAGAAGTAACATCACATTGACAGGAGAAATGGCAAAAAAAAAAAAAATTGAAAAGGCAATTTATTATACTGTTTGGTATTTACCTATTTTACTTCCTAAAATAGCAATCTTATTTTTCTGGAAAGAGATCATATCTATTTATTTTGATTTAGTAAATTATCTGCACATGTGCATCTCACTATATCTTCCCTTGAGGAATGATTGAGTGATGCCTTATTGAAGAGGAATTGCTCTGTGTACCCAATTAATTATTTCAGTAAAATTTCTTCACCAACAGCATCACTCATACTGACTGCTTATGAACCCGTTAAATCCTGGCTCTAGGTAACTTTTGGACCTTTTGCAGGGGCGTCACATCAATCTTGTCTTCTCATTGGCCTTAGAACAGTCCTTAGGAAACCGTATAAAATCAGTGTATTTTTCAAAGACTTGCTTGGAATTGATTAACAAAGAACATAGAATTGAGAGGCATTGAAAGAACATTTATTTTAAAGTGCAAAATTCAAACCTGAGGCCACAAGATGGATACCAGGAAGTTACTTATTGAACAGAAAACATAAAGGATTTTTTCTCAGTTATGCTAAGTTGACAAACTGAAATCTGTAGAGAACTTATGCAGGAGAGTTGAGATCTGAGTTTTTGAGCTGGTTAATTGTGTTCAGCAGTGATTGGTGATAAAGTGGTAGCTCCACAGAAGAATTGCAGTGTTGCTATTTCTCTTGTAAACACAGTTCTTGGGCTTTTTTTTTTTTTTTTTTTTTTGGTATTAACCAAACCAAGAAGATAATGTTGTTTTTGTTCCTTCTAGTAAAAATCTCAAGTCGAGTACTGTAGTTATCCTGTAAGTAAGATATCTTTTCACAGTGGAGTGGACAAAGGCAGAAACCTGACTGGTGAAGACAAATACTTTGTCATTTATGTGGACATTTAGTCAATACCTGGTAATAAACAGCACCCACCCAATCCAGATGACATAATTGTGGCTTGGGATGAAATCAGTGCAGTTGCCCAACTCACTGATAACCTTCATGACCTGCCAGAGAAAGAGAATAAACTCAATATTCATTCTGTTTTGAAAAGATGTTTTAAAAGTAACAGATACTTAATGTGTATTTTTATAATAGTTTAATTGCTTACTCAGAGGTTTAAGTACTAAATCTGACTCTTTTCAAAAAAATTCGCTACAATCTCAACACATTATCCTGCTAAGTGTTCAGATACAGGTCCAAAATGCCATCAATTGAGAAACTCTCCAACCCACATGCTTTCCAGATGTGCCCAGGGAATATAATCCCCAAACGGCTGTTCTTCAGCTTGTCCCAGAATATGAGCACAGCATGCTTACCCCCCAAATGTGGAAATGCTACAGAAGCATGGTGAATTTAGTAATAGGGAATGACATGGGAGTAGAAAATGGCATGAGAATGTAATGAGTGGTGGGTAGGACTTAATTAATTGTAAAATCCGACAACAATAAAGTATGCTACTTTTAGCTACAAAGCAGACTGAGCCAGAGCAGATGCCACCGATTCTGCTACAGGCCCATGGAAATATAGATAAATACATTTTAAAAGAAATAGAGGGAATTACCTGGCCATCCAACAGTTAAGACCCTACGCTTCCACTGCAGGGGGCGCAGGTTTGATACCTGATCTGGGAACTAAGATCCCGCATGCCATGCGGTGCAGCCAAATAAATGAATGAATGAGTGAAGTAGAAATTGAGTCTTCAGACCTATAACACTCATAAATGTACAATCTACAGGTTCAAGTATCATAAAGAGAGAAATGTTTGTAAACTTTTTCAGGATCATCAAAAGCAGAAATAGGTTCAAACTGTTCCATAGTGACATTTTCAAAACTCAGTTCACAGGGGATTACCACACAATAGACATCTTTTGTGGTAGATGAACTCACAAATTTGTACAATATGCAAGAAAATGAAACATACTGAGAAAGGATCAACAGATGCAAGAAGGCAAAAGTTAGCACCCCAAAAAGTGAAAATAATAGGATATTCTGAAAGAGGCTGTGAAATGAATTTATTTCATACGATTAAAGAAATAAAGCAAATGAAAATATATAGTTTTTAAAAACACTATAAAGTAGAACAAATAGGTTTATAGAAATAAGCAAACAGAAGTTTTTGATTTTAAAAATGTACTGAAATTAAAAGCTTGATAGATTAAAAAAAGCCACAAACTAGACACACCTAAAGAGATACTAGAGAAGTAGAAGATAGATACAAGGAAATCACACAGAGAGAAAACAGAATATAATTAAGAGACATGAAAGACAAAATGAGTAACATATACAAACACACCTACCTTGTTTTGAGGGGAAAATGTTGATTATGTGAGATAAAATTGAAGATGTAACTTTCAGCATTTACCCTTTCATGATTTATATACTAAAAGTTCTTCCATATGTGCACAAGAACATATACAAGACATATAAAAGGATGTTCACTGAATCTCTTATAATAGCAAAAAAAATTAGAAATATAGACATTTACCAACTGGGAAATACATGACTAACTTAGAGTATATAATGGGTACATTATGATAATTAAAATAAATTTATTAACATGTATATGTGTGTATATGTATCAAAATGGAAATCTGTACATTTTACAGATGAGCTTTAAAAAATGAATCACAAAAGGATAGGTAAAAATTTGATAGTAGCAGTGTAATCGTTAAAAGCACAAAAAATATTTTATCATTATAAACATAAAATCATAGGAGGAATATGAACATACAGGATAGTCATGATACTTCAGAGAAAAAGGCATAGAAAAAAGGAAGAGTCAGATTTCAAACTGTATCCTTATTTTAGAAACAGATTTGAAGCAAATAAAAGCAGAATATTAACTTAATGAAAACATTGAGAGATAATTCTATTAGACTTTATTCCCTGTTACTTGTTTTAAAAAATCTTACAAAAAATCTACAATAAACTCTAGGTTGCAAGTACAGTGATTACTTGGCAGCCATCTTGCTTGACCTCTCAGCAGCAGTTGACACAGTTTATCATTTGCTACCTCTTGAAACTCTTAACTTTGAGTGTATTATGTTCCCAGTAAACTTTGAGGTGACTTTCTTTCTGACCACTGTACTGGGGAACTCCAGGGAATAGGGCTATCTGCTCTTCCTTATGTGAAATAATTCTTGGGTGATCTGTTTACTGTTGTGCCTTTAAATACTATACTCCCATATGTATCCTGTAGTCTTGATCACTCCAGAATTCCTAACTCACGTGATGCAGTGGTTTACTCTACATTGAAAATTTCATATATCTACACCCGTTCTCCATACAGCATGCAGAATAATGTAGTGTCACTCCCATGTGGAAATCTTTATTGGTGTACCATGACTTTTAAAACAAAATCTTAATTCCTTGCTATAGTTTATTGGGCTTCAAGTTACCTGGCCTCTAGCTACTTCTCCGAACAGCTACACAGCTGTTTCCCTAACAAGTCACAAATGCTCTTGCCTTAAGATCTTTGTTCTAGCAGTTTCTTCTGCCTAGAAGACTTCTCCAAAGATATTTCTAGTTTAAGCTTTTGCTTAAATGACATCTCTTCAGAGATGCATTTTCGGCTCACAATGTATGATTCTTCGTAGTCTATACACTTATCCTGCTTTATATTTGCTTCATTATCACTTTTTTTTTTTTTTTTTTTTTTTTTTTTGCGGTATGCGGGCCTCTCACTGTTGTGGCCTCTCCCGTTGTGGAGCACAGGCTCCGGACGCACAGGCTCAGCGGCCATGGCTCACGAGCCCAGCCGCTCCGCAGCATGTGGGATCTTCCCAGACCGGGGCACGAACCCGGGTCCCCTGAATCGGCAGGCGGACTCTCAACCACTGCGCCACCAGGGAAGCCCCATTATCACTTTTAACCTAACGTTTTATAAATAATATACTCATATATTTTTGTCATGTATGTTTCCCTTGTGAGAATGTAATTCCATGAGGTCAGATATTTTTGTCCATCTTGCTCACAGCCATGTTCAGTACCTTGAACAATCTCACATGAAGTACCTGCTCAATAAATATTTGTTGATTGATAGATCAGTTATTGCTATATGACTATTTTTTAGTATGTTTGAACTCTTCCATTAGGAAAGAAAATAGCAGTTGTCCTAGTAGAAATAAGATTTGCTAGCACTTTTTTTAAATCAAAAAATTGTTTTCCATAGTCATTTATTGAATATGTTTGCCTATAGTATGGTAACTTATCATTATACTCTCAATTCACCTATCTCAGCAAACTATTGCATGAAAATGGGGCGGGAGGGTGACATTGTACAGAACAGATGGCATTAATCTTCCTGTGAAAGATTGAGCAACATTCACTCTCCAAAGCAGTTGGATTATAATTTAATACTTTAAACCTGACAAATGTGTCAAGTATTACCTTCATATAAGATTTAGTTTAACTCTAAATGGGAAATATTATAGAAAGAGACAAAGGGTCATTTTTTTTAGTTATTAATCAACCATGGTATATGAGTAGCAAATATTAAAAACAAATTATATATGTAGTATTTACTTTATTAATCAAAAAAAAATAACCAAAAAAGGAGGAGTAGAGTCCTAGCAGTCTGACACTGTGACTAGTAACAAATTTGTTTCTCTGGATACCTAAAGAATGGTAGCACTCAGAGCCAGCCTTAGGAACAGTATAAATGGAACCATGAGAATCCCAAACCTTGATCCTCCACCCTCATTCTTAAAAACCTCTTGTGACATGCTGGGTATGCAATTAGATAAACAAGAGAAAATACTTTTTATATGCTAATTAGTTTAAAAACTAGAGGGACCTGTTGGAAGCATTTATTTAGCCAAAGGACAAATAAAATCAGATCCTTCAGTGTTTTAATTGATGGAAAGAAGCATAAGATTAGAAAAGAGCAGTAGTGAATGCACACATGGCTAATGCATGCCCAATTCTCAGATGCTAATCCTTGAGGAGTCACTTCTCTTGCAAAGTTGGAAAAGTAGCCAGGCACCTGAAGGATAGAGGGGTCATTGCTGATTGGAGTGTGTGTAAAAAGCAGTAGCCAAAAAGATGCTATTTTCCTGGGTAAAACAAGTGTGAGTCATAATATGAGTTCTTAAAGTCCTGTATGGCTGAGGATACTGAGCACCTAGTCTGGAACTATGGCAATAAGGCAGTTATTTTCTAAAGCTATCAGTCTTGGTCTAGGTCTCTGAAGGTGAAGAGCACACTGAGTTCAGAATTTTAGCAACCTCCTCCCTCTGGAAACTAATTGTTAATTTTTTGGTTCCTCTATTCCTCTTTTAAAGAAATGAAGCCATAATTACAGAGGGAGAGGACTGCATGCCTGCCTGGACACAGATCTGTGTTTATGGATTTTGAGGTCCAATCAGGCAATTTCTGGCAGAGAAGCTAAAAGAGACTGCAGCTGAGAATTGAAAACTAGTGGTAATTGTCGCAAATTACAACATGCAGTTGCTAGTTATATTCATAAACAATGGTCCCAATTTAGGAGTGTAACCAAAAATTTCTTGTAGCTTTCCTTTAGAAAACTTCAGTGTTAACCTTTAATACTATTTTGAAAGTTGCTAGATTGCAACCTGACTATATTCTGTTAATCTTAGTAGTACCTTAAAACAGATGCTCCATAGTTTCCCCAAAAGACTTCGTGTTATCATGTCTCATTTGTGCATAGCTCAATCCTTGATTTTCTCCATAATGTTACACATAGAATAATGCTACTATACTTGAACATATGCATTATTATTAGGGATCATTTTTTTCTAGTCAGTCCTGGATGTTGAATTTTTCTTCTGCAAGTCATTTTGACTTAAAAGATTTTAATATTTTGTTCAGAATATGTTGTGAATATTTTCCAAAGGGTTTATGCAGAGGTAAAAATTTCAGGTGAAGCAATATATCTATTTTTGATAATTCTGATTAACAAAATAAGTGTGTGTTCAATCAGTCAGAATCAACTAAAGTCCTTGGAGATATGAGCCTTTCTATCATTTCATTGAATGTGCATAACTAACTGACCCATTTAATTATGAGAGGATTTGGTTAATCCCTGTAAGGGCTGGGGCGGATGCTGTTTCATTGTGGTTAACTCCACAGTCCTGCTATTGAAACTCAGAACATTAAGAGTGTTACTTGATTTCCTGCCATTTTTTAATCATCCAAGGCTGAAAATTGAATAAAACTAATATTTTTGTAGAAAAAATATGTGACATCTTATCTCAACTTCCCCAAAATGAATGCCTTAAAATACAAACAAGCAAAGAAACCCAATATTCTAAGAAAAAAGTGACTTAGAATACTCCAAGCACAAGCTTATTTAATTCTTACAACAAATCACTGAGGGGGGTAATTATTATTTCTGTTTTACAAATGAAGAAATAAATGCATAGAATTTAAGTGGTTTTCCTGAGGTCACATACATACTAAGTGGCAGGGGCATGATTAAAACCTGGATCTAATTTGGTTTCAGTGCCAAACAATTAGTGACTGCACCAGGGAAGCAGAGCAATAGATGGAGCTCTGGCGTCTCATTGCCTGGAGTCAAACCCCAGCTTCACAACTCGCTACCTGTGTAATCTGGGGCAATTCATTTATTTTCCTAACTCTAGAGATCTCCCAAACCAAAATGGAGAGGATAATAGTATAATTTATCTCATTGTGTTATTTTAAAGCTGTATGAGAAAAGGTATGTAAAGTACTCAGCACCATATCCAGCACATCCTCAGTGCTCGATGAATATTATCTATCCCAATGTGCACAGAATTCGACATTCTCATAGGAAGGAGGATTTTCTGGATCTGTCTGAGACAACACTGGTGGACAGAGTAAAGGAAGCTATAGATGGAAAGCTTTTCCTTGAGAATTTAGTTAACATATATTCTAATCAATAATGCAACACATATTTATGGAATGTCTGATATTTTCCAGTTTACTTACAAGGACCTAGAGAAATAAAAAAGAAAGAAATTGCATCTGTATTCAAGTAAATCACCCCTGTTTGGTTGGAAGGGAGGCAAATAATAAATAGAAAGTTCAAAATAAATAAACTGTGAGAAAGAATTAAGGGAAGCTCTTGAGCTCCTAACTTTACTAATTGTTACATTTGTTATAAATAAATTTTTCGAACACTCTTTAAAAAAAAAAGAAAATTCAACATAAAAGCTATTGATAAAGAAACTGATGGATTCCAGAAACAGCCAAGAAAGGGCTTTGCAGTGGAACTTAGAAGATCACACATGACTTCTCAGAAGTCTACAGGTCATTTTATAAACTGGGAAGTGATCTGAGTTGGAGAGAGTATAGAGATGGCTGAAGACTTAAGAAGGGGTCATAGAAGATAGTAAGTGGCAACTTAAAGAATTTCACTTTATCCTCTAAGCAATAAGGATTCAATGAAGTATTTTAAGCAGGAGATGGACACAGTTACAAGCACACTTAGGAAGTTCCTCCAAGGATGGAGATTTCATTAAGATGCACTATATTAGCAGGATTAAGTTTAGCTGCACTTAACAGAAATCACAAAAAAGCAGCAGCTAAGTACAAAGAGTCAGACATGAGATGGCATGGTGGCTCCACCATCATCAGGGATCAGGCATCTTTCTGTTTATCATTCTTTTAGAACATGGCTAAAATCTTCAGGCTCACTTAAAGATCACAACTGAACATCTATTTATGTCACATTTACATTCTAGCCATCAAAAATAGAGAGAGGGAAAACAGAAAAAAAAAAAAAAAAAAAAAGGATGAGCCAGTCAAGTCAGCCCCTTTTAAAGAGCTTGCCAGGGACCCCACCCCACATTCTGTTTTCATCTTACTGTTTACTCCAAAATGGAACAAAACTGTTATACACTGCTATACTCAACAATATATGGTCTCAGTTACTGTAAAAAGGTGACAAAGAGTTATTGAGTAGTTAACTAGCTAAGAGTAACACTGTTAAGTACTCTTAAAATAATTGAGTTCTTATGAGAACTTCTTATCTAAGAATATGATATAGAGTCTCTGTCTAAACCTTGTTTTATATTTTTTATTTATAATTCTTCAGATAGCTCATTTAATAATGTAACGTTCAATAATGTTTTCCTGATTTTCTTATATTCTAACCCAATCTTGCAAATTAATTTTTCTCATTACATTATCTAGGAGAATATAGCTTTATGTAAAGAAAAAATATTAACTTTTTTACATTTACCTTGAATCAAGCCACATTATTAAAATATACTGTTAATTCCAGCAGGGTATTTCTAAAGTCTCTTGGTTTTTCTAGACATAAAAGTATATCATAGTAAAAAGAAATCTTTCAGTTCTTCTTTTCCTGCATTTTTACTGTTATTTCTTTTTTGTCTTACTGCATTCACTTGAACCTGCAATTCAATGATGAAATGTAGTAGGCATGTCTGTCTGTCTTGTTTCTGCTTTTTGTTCAAATATTCTAGCATTTCAGTATTCAAAATTTATACTGTTTTGTAATTTTTAAAAAATACTAAGTATTCCTTAGTGAATTATATACTCTTTCCTGTTCCTTAGAGATTTTGTTATAAATAGCTGCTAAATTATCTTAAATACCTTAAAACATTTATTGGATGGATTTTTATAACTTTCTCAGTCAATTTGTTAATTAAATCCATTACTTTGATGCATTTCTGATATTTAAGCTATTCTTGCCTTTCTGGAGTAAATGCAGATAGGTCATGCATTATTATTCTTTTCATATATTGATGAACTTTTAAATTTAACTTTCTAACCTATTTTCATATGCTACTTTGGGCCTGTAGACTTTCTTGAAACTAGCTTTTCTGCATTTTGTTGTTATTTTTACCTTATAAAGATAATTGGGGAGTTTTCTATCACTTTCTATGGCCTAGATTAGTTTAAATAACTCTGGAGTTATCTGTACCTTATGGATTTAATTTGAAAATGGTGAAATGATATGATCTTCATGCCTTTTTCAATGATAGACTTTATTGACCTTTCCAGTGTCTGTGAAAATTAAGTTAATTAAGGCTAAACAAGGAGTAGAATTTCAGGAGCCACTGGACTTTAAGGAACATGTGGGCTTGGGCAAGTGAAGACCAGAGCTAGAAATGACTTCTCAAACATGTCACTGCAAAGATGTTTGGAATCCTTGCACCTCCTTGGGCAAGGGCATGGGCAAGAGTCCTAGAAATTGCCAAGATTAAATTGTCTATCAGCCTGGGCAGAAATGAGGTCAGATTAAGTCAGACTTAAAGAAATGGTAAAAAAGAAAAATGACTTTGACCATTCTTGCATACTCAAGCTCCTGAAGTAAGAATTATATACCTACATTCATTAACACTACCTAAGTTAGATAACTCAGCCAGCTCAGAGAACTCCTAACCTTAGTTCTGTCTGCTGAGCCAGGGTTTTTCTTTTCATTGTTTTTGTTTTTTGCGGTACGCGGGCCTTTCACCACTGTGGCCTCTCCCGCTGCGGAGCACAGGCTCCAGACGCGCAGGCTCAGTGGCCATGGCTTACGGGCCCAGCCGCTCCGCGGCATTGTGGGATCTTCCCGGACTGGGGCACGAACCCGTGTCCCCTGCATCAGCAGGCGGACTCTCAACCACTGCACCACCAGGGAAGCCCTGAGCCAGGGTTTTTTCCGTTCTTTATGAAACAACCGCACCACATATACAACTGCATGTGTACAGCCATACACACACACTTTGTCACTAATTCCATGTTATTTTGGAATAAAATTTCTATTATTAGACCCTAAAGACTCCCAAATCAACAAACTGTCTCATAATCCCTAAAATATATTGCCAGTGTCATATTTAAGAATTATTTTAAAACTTAAGTGTAATACATATTCCATATCTATTTGTTCTCTTTTGGTTTCATCTACTTATTCTCATTCAAATCTCATTTATTTCCTCACATACTTCCAAAATACTCCCTGCCTGTTTGCATTGATTATCACAAGATTTGTATGCATAGGCCATAAGAGACAAAGGATGAGGTGACATGGGTCTCCACTGTGAACATAACTACTTTGCTGCAATTTGTACCAATTGACAAGTTGACTGAAACAAAATCAGTTCAGTCAAATCGATTATGCATTCAAGGTGTTGAGGCTTTCTACAAGGAATCAACCCCTACTTTAGAGAAAATGGAAGCATTGTCACTCTCCACCCCAAAGTCACATACTTCCTAGAAAATGTGGCAGTGTTTTGAAGGCCTCCCACTTCGGTGGCCTTAATGAGATTTGTGGAAATTCATACAATGGCTATAGGATCTCTCATAGACAGCAGAAGCCAAATTTTCCAAACCTAAATCCTCTGATGTAGTCATTAATACTGAGTCTTATTTCTGTGAAGCATAGTAATCATTTCTATCTCGGGAAGTTTATACAAGAAGAAACTCAAAATTAACATTCTTAAATGCTCATATTGTGCCAAGAATTGTTCATAGAGCTTTCTGTGTATTAACTCTGAGCCCTTACAAGGACATTATGCAGCATGAATGTAATATGTATATTATTAGTATTATCATTATTATTCATCATTTATAAATGAATAAATTATAAGAAGATCATTTAGCAAGTGATTTGAATGAGAAGTCAAACCCAACTAGTCTGTCTTGAGTGTGTGTGCTGGGTCACTATCTTCCAGTGCTTACGTAGACGATAAGAGCTAGTCGAATAATGAAAAGATTTACCAAAACTTAAAAGTTTCTGAAACCTTCCTTTGGATTAACTGCTAATGTGTTCAATGAAATCAAAGTCTCTAATAAAACAGTAATAACAGTGGTAGCAAGAACCAAACCCCACATCAGAAGTACTTAGTGACTTTGTAGGAAAAGGAGAAAAGAAAAAGGTAGGCATGCCTAAATTGCTGGACAGTTTGGCATAGTCTGATTTTTCAAGGTCCCTGTTATGGAGCTTACATTCTAATGGGAGAGGAAGATAACAAAGAAGTAGATAGACAATATAGTGTATGTAGTGATAAGTGTCAGAAAGAAAAAACAAATCAAGATAAAGGGATAGTGAATGCCAAAGGGAAGACTCTGAGGAAGTGACATGTAAGTGGAAACTCAAATTATAAGAAGTAAGGCAAATAAAGATCTAAAAAAAAAAAGATCTAAGGTAAGGCCATTCCAGGTGGGCGGAAGAACAAGTGTAAATCAGTGTTCTGATGTAGGGATTTGTCTAATACAACTAGTGGAGCCCCTTTTGAGGGCAACTCAGCTGCAGAAAAGTGAGGGAGGGGAGCAGTAAGAGGTGATGAGGTCAGAGAGATGGATAGAGACCAGACAAGTGAGGACTTGTGAGACATGGTACAGATATGGGTTTATTCTTCAGTGTATCACTGAAGCATTTCAATCAAGACCATGATTTGATGAATTTTTAATATTGCTGCTGTGCAAAGACAAAACTATAGGGGACAGTGGGATGAGTGGGAGCAGTCAGGCCACTGCAGGCATCCAGGGTAGAGATGAAGTTGTTTACACAAGAGTGTTAGCAGTAGAGGTGAGGAGAAGTGGAAATTTAGAATATATTTTAAGGTGGAGAAAGAAAAGACTTGTTGATGGATTGAATGTGTAGTGGGAAAGAAAGAGATCAAGGATGATTTGTCTGCTGCTTTCAGTCTATGTGAAAGAAACAGGAAGAATAACCTGAAAGAACAATAAAACAGGCTAAATTCAGATTACATTTATTACAGAATTGAAAACATAAGTAACTTGTAACCATCATACTGTTTCCATTTCCCGTGAAGTTTTTGTTTCCAAACAGGTTTTCTGCAAGATTTCTATTGACTTCTCCTCTTTCCACTGAATAATTTCAATATATTCTACTTGCTTGCGAAGGAACCTCTGGACAATTGAATCTAACATTAATTTTTCAATAGTCCATCTGATTTCTCTTCTTCTGGCTAAAGTAATTTTAAAAACATTTGCTAAAGTGAACAATCTTAGTAATCTTTAATGCATTTCACTTCTTGTTTTTCTTTAGCTGGGTGCCTCAGCTAATCAAATTTTCAGAAGGATTATTTTTTGGCTTGTTAAAAATTATGAGATTTTGATTCATCTTGATTTATAGATGTTGATCTTAAAAAAAACCGCTCAAATGGAGAAAAATGCATTGTTTCTAATGTTTAGAATAGTGAAATTCCTAAAGGAAGAGATAAAATAAGGCATGTGATTGTCTTTAATCCTGATCTCAGAACTGAACTTGTGATTCAGCTGTAATGATAAGGTTATATCGTATAGTATATGTGACAGATGAATGAAAGCATGTGGCACCAGGAACCTGAGGCTGCCCTCAGACCTTTAATGTCCTATTTATTCTATGCCAGAGACTTGGAGCTTGACATGTTTAACTGTACAGCTTAACTAGACTAAGAAGAAAGAAGCTAAAAAGCATTTTGATTTAAGCATGAAAATCTTTAAAACAATTTCAACAATAATCTTAAAGCATAGAGATACTTCTGATATTAATGCAATAGCGTTTTTCAGCTATGGCCAACAGTCTCTGTATATTGAATGAGTTTTTAACTGCTCATCTCAGGTCAACCAGGGACTTAAGTATCAGGTTCCCATTACTCAAACAAGGAATTCACTTCAGCTATTCCTGAAACCCTTCCTCTCTGCAGGTAAATGTGCTAGAGTTCATTTTCTGGTAAGTAAAATCGATTTTTCTAAGTGGCATAACCCTATAGCAACAAACAACACTGCTGTAGCTCACATAGTGCCTCAATACCCCTTTTAGCTGGTGAGAACTGCATTTCACAACCAGATAAAAGTTAGTTACCTTAGACTCGCCCGGACCCCCACCTCCAACTGTTTGGTCTGGAGTCTGACCAATTAGGCCCTCATCATCAGCTTCTCAAGCTTACTGACCTCATTGTAAGCCTCAAGTCTTTTAGATGTTTATCTTACCTGCCATATTTCATAATTTCGGCCAAGATCTGCAAAGAAATTTTGTATTTACTGAGTAAGAGTAAGGCTTGCACACTGAATTTATCCAAAAACAAAGTGCCTCAATAAGAGTTTTCTTGATGAAGAGAAATAGAATTTTGTGGATCTCCATTACTCAGAGACTGTTTAAGAGCAGGATGGAATTGAAGGAACAAGCAAAGGGGAAGGTGAAATAAAAAGAGGAGGAGGATGAGGGGATGAGTGGGGGAGAAACACAAAGGGATGAGTTGGGGAGAAACATCATGTGCTGAGTGTATAAACATGTGTGGCATAGATGAGTGTTGAGGGAAATCAGCACCAAAAAGTAAGTTATTCTTATTTCCTCACCAGTGTTTTTTTGATATTCTATATACCTGGTGTGTACTTGAGTAGCATTAATTGATAATGATTTATTTTATTAAAATAACTCTACAGATATGTACCATTATGCATATATTGTCAATGCAGTTATAAAGTTGCACTGGAAGACCTGTTTATTTGAGTCCCTTTGTACCTTATTATCTTCAAGAGAAGAAATGAAATAAAAATAAATGTATTTATACTGTTGTCATTTAATAATTTTAAGCTGTGCTAAAATGTCATTTTCCTTATATGTCTTACATTGGAAAAAATTCTAAATGAAAATTTCATCATATATTAGCAGAAAAAATTATTTTAAACAATTCAATATATAGTTTTTTGATTGAAATATAGTTGATTTACAACATTATATTCGTTTCTGGTGTACAGCATAGTGATTCAGTATTTTTGCAGTTTATACTCCGTAGAAGTTATTACAAGATAATGGCTGTAATTTCCTGGGTCATACAATAGATCCTTGTTGCTTTTCTATTTTATACATAATCCCATACCCCAATCTTGCCCCTCCTTGCTTCCCTCTCCCCACTGGTAACCACTGGTTTGTTCACTATATATGTGAGTCAGTTTCTTTTTTGTCATATTCACTAGTTTATTTTATTTTTTTAGATTCTACATATATAAATGTTAATGTAGCATACTTGTCTTTCTCTGTCTGACTTATTTCACTAAACATAATACCCTCCAGTTCCATCCATGTTGTTGCAAAAGGCAAAATTTCATTCTTTTTTATGGCTGAGTAGTATTCCATTGTGTGTGTTTGTGTGTGTGTGTGTACACTACCTCTTCTTTATTCATTCATCTGTTAATGGACACTTAGGTTGCATTCATATCTTGGCTATTGCAAATAATGCTACGATGAACATTAGGTGCTTGTATCTTTTTGAATTAGTGTTTTCATTTTCCTTGGATACATACCCAGGCGTGGAATTGCTGGATCATATGGTAGCTCTATTTTTAGTTTTTTAGGTACCCCATACTCTTTCCTTTAGTGACTACACCAATTTAAAGTCCCACCAACAGTGTACTAGGGTTCGCTTTTCTCCACATCCTTGCCAGCATTTGTTATTTGTAGACATTTTGTTGATAGCCATTTTGACAGGTACGAGATGATACTTCATTGTGGTTTTGATTTGCATTTCTCTAATAAGTAACAATGTTGAGCATCTTTTCATGTGCCTGTTAGCTCCTTTAGGGGAGAACTGTACCATTCAGATAGTCCCAAATTATTGTAAAATGTTTTCTTGGATATTATCTAGGTTTAGAAATTAGTTCATAAATTCAAGACAATTGCTAAGTCATATGAAAGGTGAACGTTCTTCATAGATAGTTTATCAGGTGTTATAAGAATGTGGCAATCACGCTAATCATTTATATTCCCACCAACAGTGTACAAGGGTTCCCCTTTTCTCCACATCCTTGCCACGTCTGTTATTTTTTTATGGTAGCCATTCTGACAGATGTGAGGGGATATCTCATTGTGGTTTCAACTTGAATTTCTCTAATGATTAATAATGTTGAGCATTTTTTCATGTATATGTTAGCCATCTGTTTGTCTTCTTTGGGAAAATATCTGGTCAGGTTTTCTGCCCATTTTTTGATTCAGTTGTTTGTAAGTTGTATGAGCTATATATTTTGGATATTAACCCCTTGTTGGTGGTATCACTTGCAAATATTTTCTCCCATTCTGTAAGTTATCTTTTCGTTTTGTTGGTGGTTTAGTTTGTTGTGCAAAAGCTTTTAGGTTTAATTAGGTCCCATTTGTTTATTTGTTTCTTTTGCATTAGGAGACAAATCTGAAAAATATTACTATGATTTATGTCAAGAGTGTTCTGCCTAAGTTCTTTTCTAGGAGTTTTATGGTTTCTGGCCTTACATTTAGGTCTTTAATCCATTTTGAGCTTGTTTTTGCATATGGTGTTAGAGAATGTTGTAGTTTCATTCTTTTAAATGTAGCTGTCCAGTTTTCCCAGCACCACTTATGGAAGAGGCTGTCTTTTCTCCATTGTATATGTCATAGATTAATTGACCCTAGGCACATGGGTTTATTTCCGGGCTCTCTCTACTCTTCCATTGATCTATATGTTTGTTTTTGTGCCAATACCATGCTGTTTTGATTACTATAGCTTTGAAGTATAGTCTGATATTTTGCCTCTTTTAAAATTTACAAATAGCACATGTTGAATACTAAGGTAAATAAACCATTATTTGAAGTCACTTAAAAGCAAGGATCCCTTTTAGAGATAGTAAACACATAGGCTGAAGTTTAGTAAAAGGATTGCTAAGCTTAGCTTGAAAAAACCTGGGTAAGTATAAAACTAATGTGAATATAATAACCATTGATTCACATTTGATATTCTCCTGTATAGTATATAATGGTATGATTACCTATAAAATGTTTTAAATTTAGTCTTCAGGGAGAATTGACATTCCAAGGATCAGTAATAAATCAATCCTATGGATTCCCATTCTCTTGGCACATGGTAATATAGTCCTAGCAATATGTTTGCTCTACTTTGAGATGTACAATACAGGACTGTGATCATTTTGGACAATCAGATTTATAAGGGTCTTTTCCCTTTATCGCTTTATCCTTTTCCTTTTTTCCCCCTCACTCTTTCCTACCACAGTCTATCACTATCCTCATCTCCTTTTCCTTCCTCCATTCCTATCTCTCACTTTTATCACTTTGAGATAAAATGCAACACAGTACAAAGAGCTCGAGTAGAAACATGAATATGTGCCATCAGAGCACTATGGACAAGGAGATTTTTTTCTGGATATGGGACTTGAGGTGAGCTGTGAGCTATCTTAAAGAAAAAGAAAGGAGTAGGAAATTTCTAGGCAAAAGTAACAATTTTTACATGGGTAGAGATGAACACAAGGACATCGTATTTGCTGGTACTGGTGAAGACCTTAGTATGTATGTGGAATTTAAGTTGCAGTAAATAGGGGATAGATCTCTTATGTCATAATAATGCATTTGAATTTTTTTTCCTGATGGCAATAGTGAACTGATGGAGTTTTGTTTTTGTTTTGTTTTTTGTCTTAGATTGGGACTTAAATAATCAGATTTGGATTTGGGGAATAAAACTCTGATGGTGGTTTAAGAGTGAACTGGAGGAGAGGGCCTGAGTAATGCCTAGCATAATATACTTAGTGTACCAATATATATTTGTTGCATAGATACTGAATATATGAATGAATGGATACTAGTCCATTCATTAAGGAAGCTATGGGCATATTGAAATGCTTAGCTCCTGTAGAGGAGAACTTACCATTCACATATTCCCAAATTATTGTAAAATGTTTGCTTAGATGTCATCTAGGTTTGGAAATTAGTTCATAAATTTAAGACAGTTACTAAGTCATATGAAAGGTGGACATTCTTCATAGATAGTTTAACAGGTGTTATAAGAATGTGGTAATCATGGAGTGTGAATCAAGTCAGAATATTTTCATGGCTCAGTGTCAGTAAGAGAGCCTGTTAACCCACATGAGACAGTTTGTTTAGAGTTAGGTCAGCTGTGGTCTGAAAGCAACTATTCAGAGAAATTTGGAGGATTTCTTTATGTTACCATTGAACTCTGAGGCTAAAGGTAGGAGCAGAATTAGTAAGGAATTCTCAAAGAAGCCTCCTACCATCCCAGCACAATTTCTTGGGTCACTCATGTGGTCAAAACTGTTATGCATTTTAGAACACCTGGAGCTCCAGATGAGAATGTGACCTCAGGCTTAGGTGCCAGGGCCTCTCCATCAGATGTGGGTGCTACCTCATGGTGCCACTTTGGTAGCCAGTGATGGCTACCTTTTATTTTTCAGCCAGTAAGCGTCCATCAGCCTCCTTGCTAAGTGTGTGCTTAGAAAACCTATTTTTATTTGAGCTTCACATTACTCTGTGAAATATCTATTATTAATCCCATTTTATAGATGGTGAAATTGAAGCTCAAAAAGGTTAAATGACTTGCCAGTTGTTTCAGAGCTACAAAGAGGTGGAGTAGGCAATGAAAACCCAGGTCTAACCAACTGCAAGTTCCTTTCTTTTGGAGCATTCTTAACAATGTGATAGTTCTGTAGATAAAAATTGAAGTATGAAACCTTGGGAGTGAAAGATGTGCACATCTGGGCAGATAGGGTAAAGCATAAAAGTGTGAGCTATATCTTACCATTCAAAATATGAAATATTAAATTAATTTAATATAATATATAGCAACACATTCCTACTTTGCCTGTCATTCCCCACTCACATGTAAAACACACACATACATTCCAATAAAAACGTTTCATGTGCAGAAAGAAAGTCAGCCTTCAGGGTTTGATTGCTGATATGAAAATTTGTTTTGTGGATGTCACCATTACTCTGACAAGTGAAACTGCCCATATGAATACAAAGCAGAAGCTGCAGCAAAAATCAAAAGAGAGAATCTAGTTGTTTAGGCTGAAAAAGTCCAGACAATATAAACTACTACTTGTGAAGAGATGGAAAATTTGTTTTTCTTTTAATATATTGTAGGAAAACATTAAAGAGCAGATGCATGGCAAAAAAAATTGCAATTTTTAAAAATGGCAACCACATAAGACCCCATAGCTTATTCCAATATGTAGGAAGACTTCAGAAAACCATATGGAAATTTATTGAACTTCTTTAACATTTCCTGCCTTCTTCAAAGTAAAGAAAATATACTTTTAAAAAGCATGATGACAGGCTAATGTTTTATAGATGACAGGAAGGTAAATACTTCTTCAAGACTATTTTGAAGCTGAGAAGTGACACTATTATATAGAAACTCAAAAGAATATTACAAAGTTAATTTGCATATCTGTAAAGTAAAATGGAAAACTTTGTTTTTCCAAAAATGTCATTTTAACTGAAAAGAGCATCAAGGTGTTACAAGTAACCCCATAGTTCTAGATAAGCTTATCAATCAGAAATTAGGAGTGTAAAAATCAGCAGCAGGATGATTAATTGATGGTATGTAAATGGCTTTATTGGTATTAGAGTTAGTATCACAATAAAATGGCTTGTGATAGTTGTACTTGGCTGTTTGCTTTTGTTTCCCAATTATAGCAGGCACAATAAAATTTATTCAATGATTTATTCAATTTATATTTATTAAGTGCTTGTCATGTGCCAGGTACTTTTCTGGGTCAGTAATGTGGGTAAATCAATGAACATGAGAGAAAATTCATTGACCCCTTGTGGCTTACATTCTAGTAAGAAAATATAGACAAAAATTTATATCAATATGTACTATGATAGGTTGAGGTAAGTGCCATGGAGTAAGGAGGAGAAAGAGTATCAGGAGTGGATGCCATTTTATGTAAGATAGACAAGGTGAGCTTCTCTGATAAGGTGATCTTTGAACAGAGGCCTGAAGTAGGTGAAGAAGCAAGCTATGCAGATATCAGGGAGAAATGTTTCAAGCAGAAAGAGCAAGAAGCACAAAAGCCCTGAGTCCTTAGTGAGTTCAAGAAAGAGCAAAGAAGTCAAGTGTTCCTGGAATGCTATAAATAAGGGAGCAGTGAAATGAATGAAGCTGAAAAGCGGGGCCAGATCTCATAGATCCTCACAGGTCATTGCAGGAGCTTTGGCTCTTACTCTGAGTTTAATAGGAAGCCAACAGAAGTCTTTGGGCAAAGGGTTGACAGGATCTGAATTATGTTTTAAAAGGCTTTCTGGCTACTCCTGTGTGGAGAATAAATTTTACTGGAGCAGAGAGGCCAGGGAATATTGCAGCAACCCATATTACAATTATCAAGACAGTGAGAAGTGATTGGATTCCAAATATATCCTAAGGGCAGGGCCAGTGAGACTTGCAGATGTATTCAGTGCTAGGGGTGAGTAACAGAAAGAAAATAATCAAGAATGACACTAAGAATTTTGGCCTGAGAAACTGGTTGAATCGTGCATCTATTTACTGATAAGGAGAAGACCATGTGGAAGGTAGAAGTATCAGTATTCAATGATGGAGATTTAAAGTTGTATCTTATACATTCAATTGGAGATGTTAATTAGGCAGTTAGATATGTGAATCTGGAATTCAGGGGGAGTCCAGAGTGGAAATATGAATCTGGAAATAATCAGCAAATATGGTGTTTAAAAGCAGGATATTAGATGAGGTCATAAAGGGAGTAAATATAGACTTTCATATTTAAATTTATAAATTTTAGTTATCAGAAATTTAGGTTATTATTTCATATAAAGTGATACTCTGGATATTTATTCAGAGTTACTAATATTTAATAATTGGTTTTGATAATATACTCAGTAAAAGTTACTTTTCATATTCAAGCATTTTTATTTCTACATTTCTTAGCTTAATGAATTAATTTTAAGCTCCATTATGATACTGTGATGCTGTAATTATTTTGCATCTTCCCATAATGCTTAGTAAAATACTTGACATAAATTTCAATAAATGTATTGAATTCATAAATTTAAGGATATGAAAAAATCAAAATAAAAACCCAGGTCATTTATTATGATAGACTTACAGCTTGGTGCTCTTATTAAAATACACATTTAAAAGTATGATCTCACCTGTACTCTAGCAGTTTCTTATTTCTTATACTCCCTCACAGATTCTATTTAAAAACAGAATAATTCAGTTTCATGGTAGAATTACAGCTGCTGCTGTTGTTGGGACACTGAACTGCTGTTGCTGCTACCACCCTTATAATTGAATTGAACATTTACTATGTATTTGACATGCATGTTTTCTAATTTTTATAACAATCTAACAAGAAAGGCTATATTATGTCCATTTTACCATTTTAAATATGAAAACTAAGAATAAAAGAAGGTAAATTACGTGTGAAGGATTATAGACTAACAAAATTGCAGAGTCTGGATTCAAACCCAGATCTGTTTGGCCTAAGAGAACAGAATTTTATTTTCATTCTACTATCACTCTGATCTAAGCAGTCTATATTTAAAACATATTCTAATAGATGTGAGACTGAAATATATATAATAGAAAGCACATTTATTTTGAGGAAATTCAGGAGAGGAAAAGAGAAAAAGAAGAAAGAAATTCAACCGTATAGACTATGTAGAATATTGTCTTGATTCTTGGAAACATAAGAAGAAAAGCAGGGTGAAGAATTTTCCCTTTGTTCCTTAAGATTTCACAGTTGCCTCAAATTTATAATAACTAGGTTTAAAAAGTTATGTCAAGTCTTTGCTTTTATGGCTCACATCTCACATATCGATTTAACATTTGCCAAACGCCTAGTATGTACCACCTCCAGTGCTGGATGCTGACAGCACAAATATAAAATAATTCATGGTCCCTGTTTGAAAGGCGCTTCCATTTTATTGAGGGAGACAAATGAGTTAACAAAAATTATAATAAACTGAGATAAATGCTTATGTAGGAGGCATATTTAGTTACTTTATTACATAGTAGAGGGAACTAACACTTCCTTGAGAATGTGATGCCTGAGCTGAATCTTGAAGAATGAAAAGTATTAGCCAGTCAGGGAATGTACTCCTGGAACAGGGATGGCACAACCAAATATCTTCTTGGGGAACTCTAAGCAGCTTACTCTGGCTGGACCAGACATCCTAGGATAGGGAGTAGGGGAGGGGGAGGAGGGAGTTGATGAGTATTCAGGACAAGTAAATAAGTGATAGATTATGAAAGCCTGTGTAATTTTTGCTAAGGAACTTAGACTTTGGCCTTAAAGGATTTCTGTCTTGGAAATGACATGATAAAATTCATAATTTAGAAAGCCACCCAGACGTAGTATGTAGAATTTATTGAAGAAAGAACAAGGCCATTCATCAATAGGAAGACAGATTACAGCCTATTGCAGTAATCCAGGTGAGCAAAGATGATGGTCTGCGGCAAAGGATATGGAGATACATGTAACACTTAGAAAGTTTAGAATTGATCAGAATTGTTGACTTGATGGGTATGAGAGAAAGGATATATGGACCATTTTCTAGGCTTTGGGGAAAGGTGGTGTCATGCTCTAAAATGGAAAGTCAGGAAAAAGAGCCATTTGGAACAAGGATAGTTAGATAAGGATGAGTTTAGTTTTTGACATGCTGATATTGAATAACACATGGGCTTGATTGCATAAGGCCAGTAGCAAATGTATATATAAGTCTGAAGCTCATCTGAGAGATCTGAGCTAATACATATACTTGAGAGTCGAAATTATTTACATGGCAACTAAAACTATGAGGGTAGATGAGATCACGTCCTAAGTATGATCTAAGATCATCTTTTCTAAGAAGAGAAGAAAAAGTAGCACAGGGAACTCTGCTCAGTATTCTGTAATAACCTAAATGGGAAAAGAATTTGAAAAAGAATAGATATATGTATATGTATAACTGAATCACTTTGCTGTACAGTAGAAACTAGCACAGCATTGTAACTCAACTATAGTCCAATATAAAATAAAAAATAAAAAGCAAAAAAAAAAAAGAGAGAGAAGACAAAGAACGGGAGGGAAGGGAAAGGACAGGTGGTGAAGGGGAAGGAAAGAACAGGAAAGGAAGGAAAAGGAGCAGAATGGAGGGTTGGGAAATTCCAAGTAGAAGCCGCATGCTAGAGACCCGAGAAGGTGGGTTTGGAAGGATATATATGAAAATTCAAAGTGTGGTGTCACGGAATCTAGAGAAGAGATGATTGCAAAAAAATAAGAGAAAGGTTAGAGATGTATAATTCAAAGATATATTAGTTCCTCAACTTCAGATTACATCAACTCATCATGAGAGCTGATAATATGTGAAATTATCTCTAATAAATTATACATGTGATAATATCTGTGGGGAGGAGGGCACACAGAGGAGTACTGACTTACAAAGATAGTTTTGGCTGAATTCAGTAAGCCTCTGAAACATCTGAAAATCATGAATTTAAAGTTTCAAACCAATTTGTCTTTAATAGAGCACTGAGGCTACCAGTTAAGTTCTAACAGTTTCCACTTCTTGAAGAACATTTTTCCATCCTGACATTGATCATTGCTCTCAGGTTGGCAAAATTTTAAACCTCCATGGTTTCACTTAGAAATATCCTAAAATTTACATGGCATTCTTATATCAGAAATGGGCTGACAGATGAACATACGGTTAAACAGGCAAACTTTTAAGGACACCTTAACTCCTCCTGTTTTATCTTATGTTCTCAAAGCTGTTTACATATGCTTTCTCTTTCTCAGTGCTAGGGTGACCAACTGTCCCAGACTGTCCAAAATTTAGCACTGAAAGTCCAATGTCCTGGACAACCACTCAGCACCAAGCAAAGTAGTTGGTCACCCTAGCAGAGTGCTGATAAGCTATACCATAGCAGAAAATACCATGTCTAAAAGATAAAAATCTGTGCTGACCATTCAATTGAGTGAGTATAAAATTACCACCAAAAAGTAATCCTCTGGGACTTCCCTGGTAGTCCAGTGGGTAAGACTTCACGCTCCCAATGCACGGGGCCCAGATTTGATCCCTGGTCGGGGAAATAGATCCCACATGCATGCCGCAACTAAGAGTCTGCATACCGCAACTAAGAAGTCCGCATGTCACAACTGAGAGTCCTCATGCTGCAACTAAAAGATCCTGCATGCTGCAAGGAAGATCCTGCATACTGCAACTAAGACCCGGCACAGCCAAAATAAATAAATAAAAATAAATAAATAAATAAAAATTTTAAAAAATTGTAGAGCCTTGACCATTTAAAAAAAAAGTAATCCTCAACAAAGACAACCATGATAAAAAGAAATGAATGAAAGAACAGGATTTCAAAATAAAATGGTAAGAGCCAATCATGCAATGAAGCTACTGCTAATTATACCATGTATTTGTACAAGTAAAGGTTAGAAAAGTAGAGATTTTTTTCTCCCAAGATAGAATAAGAAAGCAGAAATAAGATCTATCATGGTGTTTAGACTAATCTTCCATTTGTAATATACATTGTGTTTTTGTTATTCTTTTCAGGTATTGTTGTATCTTAAATGATTAATTCCCATGTCAAATGGTTATTTAATCTTTATAATTCCCTTCAATCTGTCAGGTGCTTCACATTATTTTATTAGTTTTTCCTATTTTCAAAAAAGGATAAGACCTTGCTTGGGTCACAAGGAACAGGGCCCCAGGTACTGATGATGAGCTGGCAGGATAATTAAAGCTAAAGAGAAACAGCTATTTCCTTTGAGGCTCTAGACACTACAATGGAGACTATAATATTTCCATTATGATAGTAAGCAAATAGATCTTTTTCAAGTGTTCATAACCTCTCAAGACCTGCCTATAAATCTCAAACTAACATTATAAGCAACAAAATCATTTCTATTAAAAGATACTCAAGGGCTTCCCTGGTGGTGCAGTGGTTGAGAATCTGCCTGCTAATGCAGGGGACACGGGTTCAAGCCCTGGTCTGGGAAGATCCCACATGCCGTGGAGCAACTAGGCCCGTGTGCCACAACTACTGAGCTTGCGCGTCTGGAGCTTGTGCTCTGCAACAAGAGAGGCCACGACAGTGAGAGGCCTGCGCACCGCGATGAAGAGTGGCCCCTGCTCACCGCAACTAGAGAAAGCCCTCGCACAGAAACGAAGACCCAACACAGCCAAAAATAAATAAATGAATAAATAAATAATTAAAAAAAAAAAAGATACTCAAATTTTTCAATGAATAGAAAATATCTTCTCAATCATTATGTATCAATAATTTCATCTGATTCCTTTTTAGACTATAAGATAACCCATAATTCCATGTTTCCTTAGCCTACCTGAATGAGTGGCCTTCCTTGTTAAATATTAGATCTCTCAATAAATGTTACAAAGTACAGACACATTTTTCATTCCTAAAATTTACAGCTAAATAGAAATGGAGTTGTTGTTGGTTTTTTGTTTGTTTGTTTGTTTTTTAATATTCTTTCTGAGTGTTCATCCCTGGATCCTGACCATGGACTGAGATTCATTGTCTTCTAAAGTTGAGAGCCTAAATAATGTGCTTACAAATTGCTTTTGTTCAGCGGCTTGAATTATTGCCCAAACTTAAATTATCCCCCTTAAGTACATACAGATTTCTAGAATCAGCATCCAAAATTTAGTCTCCTGTTAATACAAGTAATTAAACAAAATACATACCAGAACTTTAGGACAAAAACTATTAGAGGTAAAATTGTATTTCTACTTCAAGTCCTCCCAAATAAACTAAAATGTCATTATTTTCATTTCCATCTTCCCTGTGTTAAATCTGAGCTAATTTAATTTCATGTGGTCAGGTTTTATCTCTTTGCTATACAGTCTTTATTCTTAAATTTATGTCTGCTAACACAAGGTTGCAGAGAAGTAGCTACACAATGAAAATCTTATATTTGGAACATCAAATTCAAAGTTAGTTTCCATGTACTCACTTACTGAACACATATTTTTGGCACTGGGGATACATCGATGAATAAAGATGGCAAAATCTTTATTCTCATTTTACTTACATTCTTATGCATTTAGGGGTAGAGAGGTAAACAATAAGAAGCAAACTATTAAAAGAATAGTACAGATTGCAAAAAAGTGACCTGAAGAAAATAAAATTTGTATCTGTGATAAAGAAAGAATGAGAACCACTAGATTGCTTGGTTAGGAAGACTGAGACCTAAAATGCTGGAAGGAACCAGTCATACATCAATTGGAATGGTTAGAGAATTCCAGTTAGAAAAACAATTAAGCCACTCTTAAATTTAGAGCAACATTTATGTGTTTTAGAAGAGAAAAAGAGAGGATAGCTAGAGCATAATAAGTGAGGATGAGAGGATAAGTAAGAGATGAGCAAGAATGGAAGTTGATGAAGAGGAGAAATTGTTTTGGCACTTAATAAATTATATTAAAGAGTTTGGACTTTATTCCAAGAGCTATGCAGAGTCATTGGTAGGAGGCAGGAGAGAGGTCTAAAGAAAAGAATGACAAAAAATAATTCAGATTTTAATGATTACTCCCAGTTGCTGCTTAGATAGTGGACTGCAGAGGAGCAAAAGGGGCAGCAAGAAAACCATTGGGAAGATATTTTAACAGCCCAGGCAAAGATAACTGTGGATAGAACTGGAATGCCTTTAGAGAAAACCAGTCAGACTCAATATGGTGGTGTTTTGGTTTGGGAGGGTTGTTTTGGTTTGGGGAGGGTTGTTTTGGTTTTGGGTTTTGGGGAAGGTTAAACCTATAGAATTTGCTGATGAATTGGGTGTAGGTGATTTTTTTAAAAAAGAGAAAAAAGGATTAGTCTCATTTTTCTGCCTGAGCAAGTGGTGGAGAGTTGGCTTACCAACAGAGATAAGAAAATTGGTTAGAGAGGAGAGAATCAGGATTTCTTCCTTGGGCCATTTCATTGTGGGCTGCTAGTAGATGTCTGAGTAGAGGTGTCAAGTAAGCATCTGGCTACATGATTTCTCACTTGAGTGAAGGAGTGTGGGTTGGTGTTACAAAAAGAAGAGCTAGAGAAGAAAATATTTCAAGTTGGAAGGAATGAATAACTCCTTGGAGTTCTGCTGAAAGTAGAAGCAGTGGGCACAGAGAAATATGCACTTTGGAAACATTGATTATCCTAACGAGCATTTTTCAGTGGGCAGTGGGGATGGAATCCTGACAGAGTAGATTGAGGGAAGAATAGAATTTGGGAAGAGTGGTTTTAACTTGTGATTCCTGACACTGAGTGTCTTTTCAAGTGCTTATTAATTATTTTATATATTTTCTTTTGTGAAGGGTCTATTCAAATCTTTTGCCTGTTTTGAGGGGTTGTTTTTCTCTTTATTACTGAATAGTTGTAGTTCTTTACATATTCTAGATACAAGTCCTTCATGAGGTATAAGTTTTACAAATATTTTTCCAGCATTTGACCCATCTTTTTCTTTCATTAATGGTGTGCTTTGAAGAAGAAAATACTTTAATTTTAATGAAGTACAATTTATCAAATGTTTTCCTTTTATAGTTAGTACTTTTTGTTAGAACTGTCTAAGAAATCTCTCCTACCCTTAGTTCATGAAAATATTCTCCTATTTTCTTCTAGGGAAAGTCCTAATTTCTCTCTCTTTCTCTCTCTCTCTCTCTCTCTCTCTCTCTCTCTCTCTCTCTCTATATATATATATATATATATATATACACACACACACACACACACACATATGTATATATATACACATACATATACACACATATATACACACATGTGTATATATTTATGCTAATTGTGTCTGTTTTTTAATCTATCAGCTTATTTCTCTATTTCTTACAGTGTATATGTTCTTTGTTACTTACGTCTGTAATACCTATATTTTGAGGAACTAGGATTGCTTTATTTTCAATCTTTTTATGTGTCATATGGACAACATATTGTCAGAGCTTGGTATCGTCCATTCAGGGAGACTGTCTTTTAATTGGTGAGTTTAACCTTTCTACAAATCGTTTAATAGCATGACATTGGTGCTTTTTATATGATCTTCTTTTTACATGTGTGCTTTCTTACTCTTTTTTTCTCCTTTTTTCATTTCTATTAGAGTTATTTTCTGTTGGTTTAATAGCTTATATACTATTTTTCCTTTATGTTGGCTTTTTTAGCATAAATGATGATCGTATTTATTTCCTCACATTTATTTATTAAAATTATCTATAAACAAAAATCTGTAAAATAAAAATGTCAGTATCTGTATCATCTCCCTAACAGGAAATATTCTTTACTCACTCTCATGTGTTTTTGGTTTTCAAAGCCTCATGTTTATGATGTCTATAGTTACAGTTCTCGACTACTAGGAATATATGTTCTCTTTATTTCTATTATTTGGTTGAATTTTGTTTATTTCTTTGTTCACTTATTTTTTTGTATGGTAGAATAATAAACCTCATCAAGACATTTTATTACTCATAAATTTCTGGCAGTATCTCCAAGATCTGTTTCTCTTGTTGCATGAAAACTTCCTCCAAAAGGGTTTTCAATGTGAGTTTTTGATGGCCGTAAATATTTATTATATGCTGATATTTCAATAAATATATGGCAAAATATAAAACTCTAAGTTCAAATTTCTTTTTTACTTTAAAATATCACTTTATTGTCATTTTTTTATTAAAACATGGAACACATACAGAAAGTTACAGAATCATAAGGGTACAGCCCAGTGAATTCTCACACAATAAATTCACCCATGTTACCACCAATAAAGTTAAGAAATAGAACATTACTGACATCTGAAAAGCCTTGACATGCCTCCTCCCAATCATCACTCCTTCTGCCTCCTGATGTATCTCTTATCCTATTTGTAACATCATAGATTAGACTTGTGATTTTTTTTCCTTATAAATAGAAGCATACTGTGTGTATTCTCCTCTGTTAGGCTTCTTTTCTCAATGTTATATATGTGAGCCTTATCATTTATATTATGATTTATTTTTATTGCTGTGTAGTATTCCATTATGTAAATATACTTCAATTCAGTTTTCCATTTTACTGTTGATGCTTACTTCCAATTTTTGCCTATTGTAAATAGTGCTGCTGTGAACATTCAGTGCACATATCTCTTGGTACATATGTGCATTGGAATTGGTTGGCTATACATGTAGAAGTAAAACTACTAAGTTGAGAATATGCCAGTGTTTAAGTTCCATAGATAATATAGAGGAACTCACCTTCCTGCAGTTCTCCTCCTGAATCTTGGCCTGTCTAATTCTTGTTACTATAGTGGCTTTCCAGTGTATAAAAGCATATTTTTGCATTTTTATCTGGCTTGTTAGTTTTCTTTGTAGGAATGCTGTTCTGCTGCAACGTCTTCAAGTATAACTGTATTCATTTTCTTTTAAAAAATTGTCCTTTAATCAATGACAATATTTTACTAAGTAATATGCTTGTAAATATGTCCTTGAATGCATCTACATGCCATATTTTTTATACAAAGTATTCTTATGTTTGTTATTTTCTAACCATTTGTTTTTCTTTTTGAACAAACATTGGAGTAATTTTAACCTTTCCATGGTTAATGCAGCCTTCTAAGTCTAGTCTGATTTTTAGTTACAGATTTAAGTGTTTAGAGAATAAGGTGATAATTTTTTTTTTTTTTTTACTAAATTATTAAGGCAAGGCTTCCCTGGTGGCGCAGTGGTTGAGAGTCCGCCTGCCAATGCAGGGGACATGGATTCGTGCCTCGGTCCGGGAAGATCCCACATGCCGCAGAGCGGCTGGGCCCGTGAGCCATGGCCGCTGAGCCTGCACTCCGGAGCCTGTGCTCAGCAACGGGAGAGGCCACAACAGTGAGAGGCCCACGTACCAAAAAAAAAAAAATTAAGGCAACCATATTCCATGCCATAGTCAATTGAAGAATTTTTAAATTGTCAAGTTAGGTACTATTAATTCATATCCGTTTATAAAATCATAAATTATACAGCACACTTTTGATAGACTGTGATTCCTCTTTCATATATGCTACCAGGTTTTGTTTCTGGGCACTTTCTTTCTCCTGCTCATCACTTACTGATGCCTTCGGGGACATGAGGGAGGAAGTGAGACAGCGGAAGGACAGATGAGTCTTGGATCCTAAACAGGAATTTCAAAGAGGAGGTAGTGGAAGAAGACAGCATTGTTTAGTCATCTACCTCTCAAAATAATCAGATTTAACTTTCAAAAAGGAAGTTTGGGAGAATGTAACCTAAATTCTTTACTAGCAATATTTTTCTATTCATGATATGGCTGGGGTAGGTTAAACATGGTAAGTAAATAGTTCACTCTTTTTATAGACCATTCAGTTGACAGGGAAAGAAATGATTTATCTCACAATATTTGCATCATTCTCCAGCTTGAGGACAATCATATATTAACCTTTCATACAGCACATCTTCCATGAATTATCTTCACCGATGGTCTTCCATTTTATTGTGCCAGAGACCACTAATTGCTAACCACACATTTATTCTGCTTCCTCCTTAGTATTAGAACTCATTGATTTTTAATATGTGCATGCATGCATGCATTTAAAACCTGTATTCCCCAGCTTCCTTAACAAGTGAGATAGCCAATGACACAGAAACAGATACTGAATTGTAAGGTTTTTATAGAAAAGTTCTTTAAAGGTGGCTAAGTGTAGAAGAGACCCCTTTACCTTTACTCCTTTCTTCTTCATGCCTCAAAGGAGAAACCACGGTCACTAGCATTCTTTTTGTTGTTGTTGTTGCTGTTGTTGTTGCATTGGGTCTTTGTTGCTCTGTGTAGGCTTTCTCTAGCTGCGGCCAGTGGGGGCTATTCTTCTTTATAGTACATGGTCTGCTCATTGTGGTGGCTTCTCCTGTTGTGGAGCATGGGCTCCAGGTGTGCAGGCTCAGTAGTTGTGGCTCGCAGGCTCTAGAGCACAGGCTCAGTAGTTGTGGCACACGGGCTTAGTCACTCTGTGGCATGTGGGATCTTCCTGGACCAGGGCTCGACCTGTGTCCCCTGCATTGGCAGGCGGGTTCTTAACCACTACACCACCAGGGAAGCCCACTAGCATTCTTGAAAGCTATTTGGGGAGAAGAAAAATGGCAAATGAAAGAGAAGTTGGATAATTGTACCATAATAGTATACTCTGCAGTAGCCAACAATAGCATCCAATTTGGTTCTCAAAGCTTCCTTTTGGGCTTCCCTGGTGGCTCACTGGTTGAGAATCTGCCTGCTGATGCAGGGGACACGGGTTCGTGCCCCGGTCTGGGAAGATCCCACATGCCGCAGAGCGGCTGGACCCGTGAGCCATGGCCGCTGAGCCTGTGTGTCTGGAGCCTGTGCTCCGCAACGGGAGAGGCCACAACAGTGAGAGGCCCACGTACCGCAAAAAAAAAAAAAACTTCCTTTCACAGCTCTCTACATTAATTATAAGCCACTGTCTCTGTGAATTTGCATAAACAAGTCAAAAAGTAAGATTTATGTTTTGAAATATAAAAATTAAAAATGTCAGTTATTGTTTTAAAAATATAGTTATAATTTTGTGATTTAATGAGAAGTACTAAAATATAATAGTCCATTTGTAATATAAAAGCACAATGGGTTTCATAGTTTTCTTCATGGAACATATATATTGGTTTTAGGTTTTTAAAATTATCTTTGATTTGCCTATGTTCCAGAGAACACTTGGTTTACAAATGTAACAGGTAACTACTTGCAAATCAGGAAGCCTCTTCACTCTCTATTTTTCAGTATTGTCAACATTTTCACTCCTGCTTACTTTTTAGCTACTTCGGATTAATCTTTGCCAAGGTTATATCTCATGATACATCATAGTTCAGGTAATGTAAAGAAAATGGAACTATTAATATTTAAACTTGTGCAGTAATCAATATTAATGAGAATATTTTCCTTTTGCCTTTAAAATTTGTGAACTTATTGTTTCAAAGAAGTTAGAACTTTTTATAATCCTTCACAGTAGAATAGTGAACTGTATAAATTTATTCTAATTCTTAAGTATCAGAATAGTGAAGCCTCATTGATTTGCATCCTTAATTGATAATTGAAACTAATATGATGACAGATATTGTAGTTTACAGTTATTAAACCTGTGCATTATGAGAACTTTGAAAAAAAATTTGACATCAGAGTGTTTGTAAAGGTATAAAGAAAATATTTTTATAGCAATACGTTAAAACCGAATGCTCATTTAATTTTTAATTAAGGTCCAAAGAGGTCAGACAACTGTCTGATGTCACAGGCAAATGAAAAACTTAGAAATACAGTTCAGATTTCCTAACATGGATCCAGTGCTTTATCCTTTCTCTAAATTTTCACCTCTACAGTTAGCTCATCAAATCCTGAGGATGTAAAACATATGCCCAAATTTATTTTTTTTAATTTTATTGGAGTATAGTTGATTTACAATGTTGTATTAGTTTCAGGTGTACAGAGTAATGATTCAGTTATGCAGTCTTTTTCAGATTCTTTTCCCATATAGGTTATTACAGAATATTGAGTAGAGTTTCCTGTGCTATACAGTAGGTCCTTGTTAATTTTTTTTTAAAATTTATTTATTTATTTATTTTTGGCTGTGTTGGGTCTTTGTTTCTGTGTGAGGGCTTCCTCTAGTTGTGGCAAGCGGGGGCCACTCTTCATCGCAGTGCGCAGGCCTCTCACTGTCACGGCTTCTCTTGTTGAGGAGCACAGGCTCCAGATGCGCAGGCTCAGTAGTTGTGGCTCACGGGCCTAGTTGCTCCGCGGCATGTGGGATCTTCCCAGACCAGGGCTCGAACCCGTGTCCCCTGCATTGGCAGGCAGATTCTCAACCACTGCGCCACCAGGGAAGCCCTAATATTTTATATATAGTAGTGTTTGTATGTGAATCCCAAGCTCCTAATTTATCCCTCCCCCTACACGTTTCCCCTTTGATAATCATAAGTTTCTTTTTGAAATCTGTGAGTCTGTTTCTGTTTTGTAAATAAGTTCATTTATATCATTTTAAAAATTAGATTCAACATATGTGTGATATCATGATATTTGTCTTTGTCTGACTTACTTCACTTAGTATGATAATCTCTATTTGCATCCATGTTGCTGCAAATGGCATTATTTTGTTCTTTTTTATGGCTGAGTAATATTCCATTTTATATATGTACCACATCTTCTTTATCCATTACTCTGTCAATGGACATTTAAGGTGCCTCCACATCTTGGCTATTGTAAATAGTGCTGCAGTGAATATTGAGGTGCATGTATCATTTCAAATTACAGTTTCTCCGGATATATGCCCAGGAGTGGGATTGCTGGATCATACAGTAGTTCTATTTTTAGTTTTTTAAGGAACCTCCGTAATGTTCTCCATAATGGTTTTACCAATTTATATTCCCACCAACAGTGTAGGAGGGCTCCCTTTTCTCCACATCCTCTCTAGCATTTATCGTTTGTAGACTTTTTGATGACGGCCATTTTGACTGGTGTGAGGTGATACCTCATTGTAGTTTTGATTTACATTTCTCTGATAATTGGTGATGTCGAGCATCTTTTCATGTGCTTTTTAGATATCTGTATGTCTTCTTTGGAGAACTGTCTGTTTAGATCTTCTGCCCATTTTTTGATTGGGTTGTTCTGGGGTTTCTTTTGCGATACATGGGCCTCTCACTGTTGTGGCCTCTCCCGTTGCAGAGCACAGGCTCCAGACGCGCAGGCTCAGCGGCCATGGCTCATGGGCCCAGCTGCTCTGTGGCATGTGGGATCTTCCTGGACCGGGGCACGAACCCATGTCCCCTGCATTGGCAGGTGGACTCTCAACCACTGCGCTATGAGGGAAGCCCTGGGTTGTTTGTTTTTTTTGACATAGAGCTGCGTGAGCTGTTTGTATATTTTGGAGGTTAATCCCTTGTCAGTCGCTTTGTTTGCAAATATTTTCTCCTATTCTGTGGGTCATCTTTTCATTTTGTTTATGGTTTCCTTTGCCATGCAAATGCCCAAATTTAATAAAAATGAAATTTTTACCATATAGTCAGAAAATTAGAAAAATCCAAATGTTCAAGCCCTTACAAAGATCTCTTTATAAATAGCTAAAATTTAAAACACTGACCGAACCAAAGGTTGGGAAAGATATGGGGCAACTGGACCTCTCATGAGAATGTAAAATGGCACAATCATTTGGAAAATGATTTGGTAGGTTTTACAAAGTTATATTTATACCTACCACATGACTTAGCCATTCCACTCATAGAGTATGAATGAAAGAATACGTTTATATAAAGACTTGTATATGAATATTTATAAGAACTTTATTTTTAATAATAAGATCTAGAAATAGTCCGAATACCATCACCAGATTAGTGGATAAACAAATGGTCATCTTTCCATACAATAGGAAAATACTTAAAAATAAAGAAGAATGAATTGATGCGTGCAACAACTGAAGGAATCTCAAAACAATTAGGCTGCATGAAAGAAGCCAGGTAAAGAATAATACATACTGTATGCTTCTATTTAAAATTCCTGAAAATGCAAAATAATCTTTAGAGACAGAAAGCACAGGCTACTGGATGCCTGGAGATGGGAGAGGGTGGGTATCAAAGAGGCTAGGGAGGGCAGGATTAAACAAGGACATGCAAAAACATTTGAGGGTGAACAGTATGTTCATTTTCTTGAATTAATGGTTTCCTGAGTCCATAAATATATACCCAAAACTATGAATTGTACACCTTAAATATGGACAGTTTATTATATATTTTTAATTACACCTCAGTAATCTGTAAAAAATAATTTCAGTTGAATTAAAGACCAAAATGAGAAGAAAGCAAAGTTTTAACATTTAAATAAACAAAATAAACCGAAGTATTTTTATGATTTTACTATTTTAAAAAATAAATATGCAAAGTGCAGTTACAAAAATGAAAGCTAGAAATTTTGAATAATTATATTTTTAATTATAGAAAAGTCTAATGCACAGATTAGAAAACAGAAAGCTTATTTCTAAGATAAAGAAGTTCTACAATGAATTGAAAAAAACAAACAAACAAAACATAGTTTCAAAATGGTACAGCAACACAAAAGAGGAATCAAAAGTGAAATACTGAAAAGATGCTCACCCTTACTGGTAACCATGGTAATGGAAATTAAAATGATTGTGCATTACTATTTGTACATAGAGACTGATAAGAATTTTTAAATTCTGAGAAAATAAAACGTTGACAGAGATGTGGAGAAACATGAAATTTATTCATCACTGGTGGTTGGTTTAACTATTTTCAAGTTGTTGTATCTGTTAAATTTGAAGACTTACATTCCTTACAACCTAGCAAATCCACTACTAGGTATGTACCCTAGGAAAATTCTAGAATAAGTGCAGAGGAGACAAGTACTGCATTGTTCTTTGCAGCATCACTTGCAATACTGAAAAATGTAAACAGAACAGTTATGCATCAAATGGGATGAATAAACCTTTCTTATAATGTATTATTATATTATTAGTTTAAATCAGTGGTTCTAAACCAAGAACGATTTTGCCCTCCTGGAACAATTAGCAAAGTCTAGAGACATTTTTGGTTGTCACAACTGGGGATGAAGGATGCTCCATTGCTATGATTACCAGTAAGGGTGAGCATCTTTTCAGTGCATAGAGACCAGGAGTACTGTTAAACATTTGAAAATGTATAGGACAGCCCCCCACAACAAAGAATTATCCAACCCAAAATGTTAATAATACCAAGGTTGAGAAACTCTGGCTCAAATGAATAAACAATTTTTGTGTATGTCAACATGACTATATCACAAAAGCATAATAGTAACACAGGAGAAAAATGGCAAAAAATATAGATAGTATTATTATATACAAATTTCAAAAAACCCGACAAATCAGTACTACACATCATTAAAATCATACATGCTTTTTATAAATTTAAAAAAACATTCATGGACAGGAGGAGATCAAGATTGCAGAGTAGGAGGATGTGGAACTCACCTCCCTCATGAACACATCAAAAATACATCTACATGTGGAAAAATTCCCGCTGAAAACTAACTGGAGACTGGCAGAAAGACTTCTATACAACCAAGGCTGTAAGAAAGATATCCACACAGAACTGGGTAGAAAGGGAAGAGAAGCGATCAGGTCAGGACTTTTGCTGCTGGGAGGGGACTCAGAAGATGAGGGGGATTACATGGGTGGGGGTCCTCCCTAGGGAGTGAGTGGTTTGAGTCACATACTGGGTGCCTCAGCCCTGGGATCTGACACCAGGAAGATGAGTCCCCTTGGACGGCTGGAGGGCTGGTGGGACTAACAGGAGAACTGTGGGAAGCCTGGAGTCCACTTGTGAGGAGTGCGGACACAAGTACTTATTCCCAAGGCAGAGAGGGAGGGTTGAAATTGCCTGGGTCATAGGCCTCTTTCCCACCATCGCCCTGGCGCACACCCTAGCTTGAGCTGAGCGACCACTCCAGTCCCATTAACTTCACGACACAACTCCACACTGGAGTGAGGGCTACCACAACTGAGGAAAGAACTCGGCTGTAAGGCACAAAAGTGGCTCAGACCCAAAGCAGAATTTGGGCAGGGTGGAGGCAGCCATCACTGATGCTTACACATGTATCTCTTCAGAAGCAATCCAGATTTCTGACTGTGGCCAGACTGCCCCCAGCCCATGCCCCAGCCCATGCTGAACAACCATACCAGCCCAACCTGCTCTGTAGTGCAGCTACATACCAGGGCAAGGGTGGCAGAGACTAAGGGGAGAGCTCAGCTGTGAGTGAAAAAGGCGTCTCAGACACAGAGCAGCATCTGAGCAGGGCAGGGGCAGCCATTACTGGCCCTTACACAGGCAGCACATCAGAAGCAGTCTAGGTGTCTGACTGTCACAGCCTGCACCCAGACCTATGCCAAGTGCCCTCCCAGCCCCTCTTGCTCGATCATTGCTCCCCTCTGTGGCTAGGGTGCTTGGGACCCGATCCCACCCTTGATAAGGCAGTGATAGCCACTGAGCTGATAAGAAGCTCCAGCACATAGTTGGCTCTGGCCCTAGCCCTCCATCTCCAGCCCCACCTCCTACCAAGGTAGTAGTTGCCAGCACACCCTGGGGAAAAACATGACTTGTGTTCACATCAGATCCAGCTCTATCACCATGCCCACTGGGCACACGCAGACTGTATAGGGATGCTTCCACACAAGGACACTCCTTCAACACTGCAATAGGTAACTATTTCACCTAATTTCATAGAGACAAAGTTAAGAAAAATGAGAAGACAGAGTAATTTGTTTCAATTGAAGGAGCAAGGGAAAAACCCTGAAACAACAACTAATGAAACAGAAATGAACAATTTGCCAGATAAAGAGTTCAAAGTATTAGTAATAAGAATCCTAAGTCAATTAAGGAAAAGAAGAAATGAACATAGTGAGAATTTCAACAAAGAGGTAGTAAGTATGAAAAAGGATGAGTCAGAACTGAAGAATACAATAACAAATGAAAAACACACTAGAAGGAAATAACAGCAGACTAGGTGATAAAGAACACATACGTGATTTGGAAGATAGAATAATGGAAATCACCCAATCAGAACACCAAAAAGAAAAACAAATTTTAAAAAATGAGAACAGTTTAAAGGATCTCTGGGGCAACATGAAACATAACAACATTGGCATTATCATGGTCCCAGAAGGAGAAGAGAGAGAACGGGGTAAAAAATGCATTTGATGAAATTATGGCTGAAAATTTCCAAAACATGAAGAAGGAAACAGATATCCAGGTAAAGGAATCAGAGGGGCTCAAACAAGATAAACTCAAACCAACTGACACCAAGACGTAATTAAAATGGCAGAACTTAAAGATATAAAGAGAATTCTAAAGACAGCAAGAGGGAAAAAAGAATCATATACAAGGGAACCCCCATAAGGCCCTCAGCTGATTTTTCTGCAGAAACAGTGCAGGCCACAAGAGAGTGGCATGATATATCCAAAGTGCTGAAAGGGGAAAACCTGTAACCTAGGATACTCTACCCAGCAAGATTATCATTTAGAATTGAGAGATAAAGAACTTATCAGACAAGCAAAAACTAAAAGAGTTTATCCATACTAAACCTACCCTAAAAGTAATGTAAAAGGGTCTTCTCTAAGTGGAAAAGAAAAAGGTATAACAGGAAGTAAGAACCTATAGAAAAGGAAAATTTCCACTAGTAGAGGTAAATATATAGTAAAGGCTGAGGATCAACCACTTTAATAAGCTAGTATGAAGATTAAAAGACAAAACATTGTAAAATTAACCAAAACTACAATAATCAGTAAAGGGATAAATATGAAGCTGTAAAATATGACATCAAAAACAGGAAATGTGGGGGAAAGAAGGAAAATAATGTAGATCTTTTAGAATGTGTTTGAACTTAAATGACTCCTTGTTTAAAGCACATAGATATAGTTGTAGCAACAGATATGAACCCCATGGTAACCACGAGTCAAAAACCTACAAGAGATACACAAAAACTAGAGAGAAAGGAACACAAGCATATCACTAAAGAAAATCCTCAGACCACAAGGAAAGAAACAAAAAGAAGAAGAAAAGAACAGTGAAGAACTATTTAAAAAAAACAAAAACAAATAACAAAATGGCAATAAGTGCATACCCATTAATAATTACTTTAAATGTCAATAGGCTAAATTCCCCAATCAAAAGACAAGGGGTTGTGATTTGATAAAAGAACAAGACCCATGTATGTGCTGCTTACAGAGACTTTCTTCAGAGCTAAAGACATGCAGACGGAAAGTGAAAGGATGGAAAAACATATTTCATATACACAGAAATGACAAGAAAGCAGGGATATCAATATTCATATCAAACAAAATAGACTTTAAAACTAAGTCTGTAACAGAGAAGGAAGATCATTATATAAATGGATCAATTGAAGAAGAGGCTATAATGCTAGTTAACATATATGCACCTAACACAGTAGATCCTAAATGAATAAAGCAAATATTAACAGATGTGAAGAGAGAAATTAACAATAATACAATAATAGTAAGAGAATTTAACACCCCACTTACATCAATGAACAAATTGTCCAGACAGAAAAAGTAGTCTTAAATGACAAATTAGACCAGTTGGGCTTGATAGAATTCTAAAGGACATTCTACTCCAAATCAGTGGAATACACATTCTTTTCAAGGGCACATGGAATCTTCTCCAGGATAGATCACATTCTAGGCCACAAAACAAGTCTCAAAATTTAAGAAGATAGATTATATTAAGTGTTGTTTTCTGAACATAGTGGTATGATACTATATGCATATCAATTACAGGAAGAAAAGTGAAAAATGCACAAACACATGGAGTCACAACAAGATGCTACTAAAAAACCAATAGGTCAATGCAGAAATCAAAAGATAAACCTGGAGAAAATACCTGGAGACAAACAATAAAGGGAAACACAACTTTCCAAAATCTATGGGATGCAGCAAAAAGAGTTCTAATAGGGAATTTTATAGCAACACAGGCCTTCCTCAAAAACAAGTAAAATCTCAACTAAACAACCTAATCTACTATCTAAAAGAATTATAGAAGAAAAAACAAGCCCAAAGTTAGCAAAATGAAGGAAATAATAAAGAACAGAGAGGAAATAAATAAAATGGAGATTAAAAAAATAGAAAAGGTCAATGAAACCAAGTGCTGGTTTTTGAAAAGATAAACAAAATTGGTAAACCTTTAGCCAGGCTCATTGAGAAAAAAAGAGAGAGAAACAACATAAGAATTGGAAGAGGAGAAATATCACAGAGACACAATAATTCATAAGAGAATACTATAACAGTTATATGCCAACAAATTGTACAAACTAGAAGAAATGGACAAATTTCTAGAAACATACAACCTACCAAGAATGAATAAGAAAGAAATAGACAATCTGAACAGACCAATTGCTAGAAGTGAAAATGAATATATAATGAATATATAATTTAATGAATATATAATTTAAATATATATATATATATATATAATTTAAAAACTCCTAGCAGAGAAAAGTCCAGGACCAGCTGGCTTCACAGGAGAATTATACCAAACCTATGAAGAAGAGCTAATACCTGTCCTTCTCAAACTACTTCAAAAAATTGAAGAGGATGGAGCACCCCAAATTCATTCTGCAAGGCAACATAACCGTGATACCAAAAACTGGATAAAGATACTGGAAAAAAAAATTACAGGCCAGTACCTCTGGTGAATATAGATGCACATATCCTCAACAAAATACTAGCATATTGAATCCAACAATACATAAAAAAGATCATACACCATGATCAAATTGGATTTATTCCAGGGATGCAAGGATGGTTCAATATTTATAAATCAATCAGTGTGATACACCGCATTAATAAAAGGAAGGATAAAAGTCACAGGATCATCTCAGTAGATGCAGAAAAAGCTGTTGACAAAATTGAGCATCCATTCATGTTAAAAGCACTCATCAAAGTTGGTCTAGAGGGACTATATCTTAACATGTTGAAGGCCATTTAGAAAAAGAAACAAAAGGTAACCAAACTGGAAGAGAAGAGGTAAAACTGTCACTCTATGCAGATATCATGATATTTCGTTTAGAAAACCCTAAAGTCTTCACCCCAAAATTATTACAAATAATAAACAAATTCAGTAAATTTGCATGATACAAGATTAATATACAGAAATCTGTTGCATTTTTATACACTAGTAATGAACTAACAGAAAGGGAAAGTGAAAAAACAATTTTGCTTAAAATAGCATCAAAAATAATAAAATACCTGGGCACATACTTAACCAAGGAGGTGAAAGAGCTATACTCTGAAAACTATGAAACATTGATGAAGAAAACTGAAGATGATACAAAGAAATGGAAAGATATCCCATGCACTTGGATTGAGAAAATTAATATTGTTAAAATGTCCATACTACCCAAAGTACTCTACATATTTAATGCAATCCCTATCAAAATACTCATCACATTTTTCAGAGAACTAGAACAAATAATCCTAATAGTCACATGGAACCACAAAAGACCCTGAATTGCCAAAACAGTCTTGAGAAGAAAGAACAAAGCTGGAAGTATAACCCTCCCAGACTTCAGACTATACTGCAAAGCTACAAGAATCAAAACAGCATGGTACTGGAAGAAAAACAGACACATAGGTCAGTGGAACAACATAGAGAGCCCAGAAATAAATCCATACACCTATGGTCAATTAAACTACAGCAGAGGAGGCAAGAATATACAATGGAGAAAAGACAGTTTCTTCAACAAGTGGTTCTGGGAAAACTGAACAGCTACATGTAGAAGAATGAAATTAGAACATTTTCCACACCATATACAAAAATAAGCTCAAAATGGATTAAAGACCTAAATGTAAGGCAGGAAACCATAAAACACCCAGAATAAAACATAGGCAGAACACTCTGACATAAATTGTAGCAATATTTTTTGTATCTGTCTCCTAAGACAAAGGAAACAAAAGCAAAAATAAATGGAAGCTAATTAAACTTAAAAGCATTCTGCACAGCAAAGGAAGCCATTGACGAAACAAAAAGACAATGTCCTGAATGAGAGAAAATATTTGCACATGATATGAGTGATTAATATCAAAAATAAACACCTCATACAACTCAATATCAAAAAAACAAAAAACCCAATTTAAAAATGGGCAAAAGACCAGAATAGACTCTTTTCATTGAAGATATACAGATGGCCATAAGGCATATGAAGAAATGCTCAACATTGCTAATCATCAGCAAAATGCAAATCAAAACCAGAATGAGATATCAATTTACTCCTATCAAAATGGTTATGATTAAAAAGACTGAAAATAAAAGATAATGATGAGGATATGATAGGAATGTAAATTGGCACAGCCACTATGGAAAACAGAAGAGAGTTTCCTTCAAAAACTAAAAATAGATCTACCATATGATCCAGCAATTCCACTGCTGGATACGTATCTGAAGAAAATGAAAACACTGATTCAAAAAGATACATCCATCCCAGTGTTCATAGCAGCATTATTTACAATAGCTAAGATATGGAAGCAACCTAAATATCCATCAAAAGATGAAAAGATGAAGAATATGTGGCGCGCACACACACACACACACAATGGACTATTAGCCATAAAAAAATGAAATTCTACTATTTTCAACAGTGTGGATGGACCTAGAGGGTATTATGCTTAGTGAAATAAGTCAGACATAGAAAGAGAAATATTCTGTTTACACATGTGGAATCTAAAAAATAAAACAATCAAATGTATATACCAAAGCACAAATAGACTCACAGATATAGAAAACAAACTAGTGTTTACCATGGGGAATAGGAAGGGGGGAGGGGCATGATAGGGGTATGGGATTAAGAGATACAAAGTACTATGTATAAAATAAATAAGCAGGGCTTCCCTGGTGGCACAGTGGTTGAGAGTCCACCTGCCGATGCAGGAGACACGGGTTCATGCCCTGGTCCGGGAAGATACCACATGCCACGGAGTGGCAGGGCCCGTGAGCCGTGGCTGCTGAGCCTGTGCGTCTGGAGCCTGTGCTCCGCAATGGGAGAGCCCACAACAGTGAGAGGCCCACGTACTGCATAAATAAATAAATAAACAAACAAACAAATAAGCAACAAGGGTATACTGTACAGCACAAGGAAATATAGCCATTATTTTGTAAAAATTTTAAATGGAGTATGATCTATAAAATTTTTGAATCACTATGTTATACACCTGAGACTAATATAATATTGTAAATCAACTATACTTCAATTTTAAAAATAAATGAAGGGAAAAATAAATTCATGGAAATTATACTCACTGACATTAGTAGTACCTTACTTTGAGGAAAGTGGGAGAGTTAAAGAATGTTAATGACATTTAGCTATTTATTTCTTTAAAAATAATGTATCTGTAGCAACTATGACAAAATATCCATTTTTTGTTAAACATAGGTGATGAATCCTGGTACATATTATAAAATTGTCTGTATTTTTACTAGTTTTGAACTCTTTATAATATCTATTGTTAAAATATAAAAACCAATGCATTGAATTCATGAGTTTCTTTTTAAAAAGCTATAATAAAATACCAGGGAAAAGAGATAGATTAGAATAGAAGCAAAAGAATTAGAAAAAAACATTTTTCACTACTCAAACAGTAAAATCATTCAATAAAGCCAAGATCATCTTTTTTAAAAATACAAATAAAGTTTTTTAAAACTTAAGAAAAAAAAGGAGGAAAGATAAACTAATGGTAGCTATAAAAAGGGAACATAATATTAAAATGATAGAGGAAGATTATTTTAATAAAAACACCTACCACAAAAATAAAAGGGCAGAGCATATGAATAATTAACAAAGAAGAAAATAAGTATTCTGTAATGTTAGTTCAATGATGGAGCAAGAATTATGTGAATAAACTCTAAAATGAATTCAATAAAAATTTGAAAAATGTATACCAAGCCATTCAATATTATATAGTCATTAAAAGTGTTATAATGTTTAAGGACTGGTTTTTTTTAATAAAGGGAAAATACTTATAATAATATTAAAAAATAAAATCAGCAAATACAACATGATCTATGTATTTAAGATAATTGTATACAAAAAAATTAAAAAGCAAATATGCCTAAGTGCTGACTAGATTTACCTGCAGTTGATAGGATCATGAGTACTATTTCCCTTCTGCTTCTTTATAAATTTTTTTTAGTTCCTGGTACAGAGCATAGTGATTCGATATTTCTATACATTTCAAAGTAGTCAGCCTGATAAGTCTAGTTGTCATCTGTCACCAATAGAGATATTACATAAATATTGACTGTATCCCCATAATGTACAATTCATATCTGTGAATCATTTATTTTGTAACTGAAAGTTTGTACCTCTTAATCTCCCTCACCTATTTCTCTCCTGCTCCAATCCCCTTCCTCTCTGGCAACCACATGTTTATCCTCTGTTTCTATAACTCTCTTTCTGTTTTGAAATTTTTTTCATCTGTTTTGTTTTTAGATTCCACCTAAAAATGAAATCATACAGTATTTCTCTTTCTCTGCCTGACTTGTTTCACTTACCGTAATACCCTCTACATCCATCCCTCTTGTCCCAAGTAGTGAGATTTCATTCCTTTTTATGGCTGAGTAATACTACATGGTATACATATACCATATCTTCTTTATCCATTCATCTATTGATAGGCATTTAGGTTGCTTCCGTATCTTGGCTATGGTAAATAATGCTGCAGTGAACGTAGGGGTGTGTATATCTTTTTGAATTAGTATTTTTATTTTTTGCAGATAAATACCCAGGAGTTGAATTGCTGGATTGTATAATAGTTCTATTTTTAACTTCTTGAGGAACCTCCATACTGTTTTCCATAGTGGCTGCACCAATTTACATTCCCACCAAAACAGCACAACAATTCCCTTTGCTCCAAGTCCTTACAAACACTTGTTATTTGTTGTCCTTGTGATAATAGCCATTCTGACATATGTGAGGTGATATCTCATTGTGGTTTTGATTTTCATTTCCCTGATGATTAGTGATAGCATCTTTTCATGTGCCTGTTAGCTATCTGTGTGTCTTTTTTGAAAAGTTGTCTATTCAGATCCTTTATCCATTTTTTAATTGGGTTGTTTGGTTTTTCATGTTGAGTTGTATTGGTTCTTTATATATTTTGGATATTAACTCCTTGTCATATACATCATCTGCAAATATCTTTTCCCATTCAGTAGGCAGCCTTTTTGTTTTGTTGATAGTTTCCTTTGTTGTGCAAAAGCACTTTCATTTTATGTAGTCCCATTTGTTTATTTCTGCCTCTGTTTCCCTTGGCTGAGGAGAGAGATATCCAAAAAAATAGTTGCTGAGACCAATGTCAAAGAGCATATTGCCTATGTTTCCTTTTAGAAGTTATATGGTTTCAGGTCTTACATTTAAGTTGTTAATCCATTTTGATTTTATTATTGTATATTGTGTGAAAAAACAGTCCACTTTCATTCTTTTGCACATAGCTGTCCAGTTTTCCAGAAAGCCTTGCCAGGTAGACTATTCTTGGTAGTAGGTTTTTCTCTTTCGTCATTTTAAATAGGTAGTCCCACTCCCTCTGGCCTGCAGTGTATCTGGTAAAAAGTCAGCTGATAGCCTTATAGGGAACTCCTTTGTATGTAACTTGTGCTTTTCTCTTTCTGCTTTTTATGTTCTCTCTTTATCTTTAATTTTTGCATTTTAATTACAGTGTGTCTTTGTGTGGGCCTCTTTGGGTTGATCCACTTTGGGAATCTGTGCTTCCTGGGCCTGGATGTCTGTTTCCTTTTTCAGGTTAGTGAAGTTTTCAGCTGTTACATCTCAAAATATGTTCTCTACCCCTTTCCCTGTCTTCTTCTGAAACCCCAATAATGAGAATGTTAGTATGCTTGATGTTGTTCTAGAGGTCTCTTAAACTGTCTTTATTTTTTAAAATTCTTTTTTCTTTTTTCTGTTCCATGAGTGATTTCCACTACTCTGTCTCCAAGTTTGTTGCTTTCTCTGTATCATCTAATCTGCTATTGATTCCTTCTAGTGTATTTTTTTTTGTTTCAATTATTGTATTATTCAGCTCTGTTTGGCTCTTTATATTTTTTGACTCTGTTAAAAAACTTCTAACTTCTCACTCTGTTCATCCATTCTTCTCCCTAGTTCTTTGAGCATCTTTATTATCATTACCTTATGTGCTTTATCAGGTAGATTGCTTATCTCCACTTCACTTAGTTCTCCTCTGGGGTTTTATCTAATTCTTTCATTTGGAACATATTCCTCTGTCACTTCATTTTGTGTAATTCACTATTTTTATTTCTATGTATTAGAAATAAATAAGGGAGTCATTGTCTTGGTGCTGGCCCACTGTTGGGTGGGGCTGGATCACATGGCAGCTGGCTACAGAGTGCCGGGGGGTGGATCCTGGGGCTAGTGCTGACCTACTGGTGTGCACTGAGTTAGCTTGCTCTGGGGCCAGGGTCCTGGAGCTAGTGTTGGCCTGCTGGTGGGAGGACCATGGCCCATGGTTGTCCCAGGGTTGGTGTTGGCCTACTGCTGGGTGGGGCTGGATCTGAGAGCAGCTGGCTGAGGTGTCCAAGGTGTCCTGGAGCTGGTGTAGCCCTGCTGTTAAGCAGGGCTAGGGCTTAGGGTGTCCCAGAGTGATGCCAGCCTAATGGTGGGTGGTTTGGTTTTTGACACAGCTGGCTTCAGGGCAGTGGTGATTCCCCAGGGCTGGTGTTGGCCTGCTGTTATGTGGGGCTTGGGCTGTGGTGTTCCAGGCCTGGTATCTTCCCACTAGAGGGTGAGGCCAGGTCCTGGGACTAGTGCCTGTCTCCTGGTGAGTGGGGCTGGGTCCATCACCTGGGTGTGGGGCACCAGGGCTAATGTGGGCCCACTGGTGGATGGGACCAGGTTCTGGTCCCTCTGGTGGTGGGGCTGGGTCCTGGGGTGGCTAGAGGCTCAGGTGGTCCTATGGTAGCCAGCTTGCTGGAGGGTGGATCTTTGTCCTCACCAACCTAGCTGCTTAGACTGTATGTCCCAGGACTGGTGCTGACCAGCTGGTGAGCAGGGCAAGGTCCCAGAACTAATAAGCTAGAGGGAGGATTCCAGAGTGGTGTTTGTCACCAGGGTCCTCACGGTGGGATGAGTTCCCAATAATGGCTGCCAGCAGCTATGATTCCATGGTATGTTTCAGTTGCCTCCTGCATCTCCGAGAGGCTTTCTGAGATCATCAAGTGGGTCTGACCCAGGATTCTTTCAAATTACTGCTTATGCTCTGAATCCTGGAGCACGTGAGACTTTTGTGTGTTCTTTGTGGAGTCTCTGTTTCCTATAGCTTTCTGACTCTCTCAAAAGTAAGCCCCACTGGCCTTGAAGGCCAAACCTGGGGGCTTGTCTTCCCAGTGTAGGACCCCCAGGCTGGGGAGCCCGATATGAGCCTTGGATCCCTCACTCCTTGAGGAGAACCTCTGCAGTCTGCAGAACCTCCAGTTTGTGGGTCACCCACCCCAGGGTTATGGGTCTTTACTATATTGCATCCCTACCCCTCTTGCCCATCTCCTTGTGATTCCTTCTTTATATCTTCAGTTGTAGATGTTCTTTAGGCTAGTGTTCAGGTCATTCTCATTGATAGTTGCTCTATAAATACTTGTAATTTTGGTGTTCTCATGGGAGGTGATGAGCTCAGGCTCTTCCTTTTCTGCCATCTTTGCCACTCCCCTGTGAATCTTTTTTTTCATTAATGTTACTCTTTTAATCTGCAGATTTGTGTTTTTCTTCACTTTTTGGAAATTGTAACTCTATAATTATTTAACACTTTGCTCACCTCTGACTTTCTTTTCTGTCCTTTATGAATGTGTGGTGGTTTGGATTCCAAGATTAAGTCTCAGTTTATTTTATGTTTTCTTGCATAGTTGTGTCTTTGCATGATTTATTCATTCACTCAACACATATTTATTTGTTTATTATTAAGTATAGTTGTATGCTATTATGTGAATTACAGGTGTACAATGTAGTGATTCACAATTTTTAAAAGGTTATAGTCCATTTATAGTTATTATAAAATATTTGCTGTATTCCCTGTGCTGTACAATATATCCTTGTAACTTATTTTATACCTAATAGTTTGTACCTTTTAATCACCTACCCCTATATTACCCCTCCCACTTTCCCTTTCGCCACAGGTAACCACTAGTTTTCAACACATATTTATTGAATGCCTTCAGTTTTAAGGCCTTGTTTTAGGAACTGGGAACATGGAGATAAATAAAACAGATAAAAATCCCTATCCTTGTGAAAATGACATTCTAACATTCTTACATTATGTATTATGAGTGTTTTCTATGAATTCATCTTCTTATTGAGTTTAATTTATTTTGTCAATCACTATTTATTTTCTGTAACTTCTTCTTATTCCCTGATATTCCCTTTTCATTACGTCCTGTTCTTTTTTATGACTAAAGTATGTCCTAGAATCCTCTATCTCCTTATTAATCTGTTTTCCCTTTATAGTTATTCTTTTTATTCCTGTCTTTTTATCTATCATTGATTATTCTCCACATCTCCATTAATCTTGATTGTCTGTTCATATTATTAATAAAGTATAGCATTATTATTCTAGAAAATGGTTATGAATGTCCTCCCCTGCTGTTGTGTGGATAGAGTAAGGTCCCTGGTGGGCTTCTACTTTGGAAGGTCACCTTAAGGGTGCATTTGCCTGGAGCACAATTTGGAACTCAGTACTTTCAGAATTGCAGAGTGAGGAGGGATTTTCTCTGGAAGCATACCAATATCTATATTAGAAGCCATTAAAGAAGAATCCTCAGATTTTCCATCTGAAGATAAAAGTGAATCTACCAGGCGGTCTAGTAATAGGGGTATGGGAATGATGGGAGGAAAGATGTGGAAACTGACTTATATAACTGTCATTCAGAAAGACTTCCATTAAAGACCACATTTTGTCCCTCTTCTCAATCTTGAAACCATGCTCATAACTAGGATTCTGATTGAAATAGTTGCTGTCACCTCTGCCATGGGCTCTGGCTTCATTGCTCAGATTTGCCTGTAAACCAACTTTAATTCACTCTTCTTCCACAAATATATTAACATTACTTCAATGATCATTTCCTCCTAGTCTTGCTGTTATAAGCTAATTTTCTTGGGTTTTGTATTTCTATAAAGTGTTTTCAAGAGGGTCACAGAAGGGTGGAGAGGAGTATTTGTACATTTTAAATCTAATCCCCAGCTTCCGTATGTATGTATTATGTGCAGTATACTAGAGGTTAAAGCAATAAATAATGTGAGTATATTTATTATAGTTCATTGTGAAGGCAAACATACACAGGACTCTGATGCAAAGAATAATATGAAAATATAAAACATTAAGGAAATGAATGATATAACTCAAATATGAATTATAAACAGTAAAACATGGAGGTGACAATCTGGGTTTTTAACTTTCATTTTTTAAGATAGGCTATGCATGTCTTTCCAGAATATGTGTTCCAGCAGTGTATTGAGGCGGTTCCTGACTACCACACATTGATCATGCTGCTACTCAAATCCCTTGTTAAGTCATCCATAAACAGATGTCACTGGACACATGGGCCATGGGTGAACAGAGACTAATCCCTGGACCAGGGAGTTTTTATCATCTATTCTATTTCCATTCTTTTTCTCATTTGCCAGTTAGCTTTTTGAAGGGGATAAATTAGTGAAAGTTGTGCCAGCTTAGGAATATTTGTGTTTCATTTCTCTTGGTGCTGCCAAAATCCCAAATCCCAAGGTCTTTATATTGACCTTGAGATGTTGTTACTCATAAAATACAACACTCATGCATCAGTATATTAAGTGCCTTTAGAATGATGAATATGTACCACTTAATAATTAGGCAGTTCAGATGGCAGAAGTTTTTCATTTAAACATAGTTAATTGGGTAAGATTGATGAGAAGGTTTCTAAAATTCCATCCAAGGATAGATCTCAGACCAAAACAACACATACACATACACATAATAAATAATAAATTGATGGATCTCACACTTAAACACACACACACACAATAAATGGAATTCAGAATAATATCATTCGTTAATGGGAATTTTTGCTTCAACAATCTCACAGAAACTATGCATTAAGAAAATTCAGTTCCACAATCAGCATTAGTTATTTATATAAATGTTCTGACCAGATCCTCTATTGAGATTTGTAGTGGTCTATTAAAAATTCCTCATGAAAAATAGATGTAGAATGGCTTTGTGAATCTTGTTAATTTTTCTGGCCTTTGATTGCTCTCCAGCCATCTCTACTAAATTAGGATCTGTAGTGACCACTGAGTACCATAGCAAGAATAATTTCAGACATATTATTTCTTTGATCATCTAAATGTTTTACACACTGACTAAATTTTGAACTTTTATTCTGTTGATTTTAAATATTTATCATTTTAACTCAGGTAAGCTCTGGTGGTATTACAGGTTAAGAAGAACAAAAGCAACAAAGAATCAAACTTCCAGTGCTAATTTTTTTTAAATTAATTAGTTTATTTATTTATTTATTTTTGGTTGTGCTGGGTCTTCATTGCTGCGCACAGGCTTTCTCCAGTTGCAGCAAGTGGGGGCTACTCTTCTTTGCGGTGCACAGGCTTCTCATTGCAGTGGCTTCTATTTGTTGCAGAGCATGGGTTCTAGGTGCGTGGGCTTCAATAGTTGTGGCATGCGGGCTCAGTAGTTGTGGCTTTCAGGCTCTAGAGCACAGGCTCAGTAGTTGTGGCGCACGGGCTTAGTTGCTCCACTGCATGTAGGATCTTACCAGACCAGAGCTCGAACCTGTGTCCCCTGCATTGGCAGGAGGATTCTTAACTACTGTGCCAACATGGAAGTCCCTCCAGTACTAATTTTTAATAAACAGAGTAGGAGTAAAAATTCTATGTCATTGGGGCTTCCCTGGTGGCGCAGTGGTTGAGAGTCCGCCTGCCGATGCAGGGGACACGGGTTCGTGCCCCGGTCTGGGAGGATCCCGCATGCCGCGGAGCGGTTGGGCCCGTGAGCCATGGCCGTTGGGCCTGCGCGTCCGGAGCCTGTGCTCCGCAACGGGAGAGGCCACAACAGTGAGAGGCCCGCATACAGCAAAAAAAAAAAAAAAAAAAAAAAAAAAAAAAAAAAAAAAAAAAAAAAAAAAAAAAAAAAAATTCTATGTCATGAAACTGTTAATTAAGTTTCAAGGGAAGACATCAATTTTTATCCAGCATTGTCAATTCTCTATTAAAATATGTAGAATTATATAGTAATAGATTAATAAAATATTACTAATATTTTATTTATAACACTCCATAGTTTACAAAAGGACTTAAATTATCATCGCTTTGTAAGCTTTATTTTGTTTTTTCAAACTTTTGTGAGGATTCAGTTAACTTTATAGCTAATCATCAGACACGAAATTTACTTAAATTGTGGTTGAACATGGCCATTTTAGGATCAAGTGTCTAGTGTCTTTCTAAAAGATGAAGCGTGGAGGCCTTATTAGACTCACATACCTTTTTTTTTTTTTTTTTTTTTTTTTTTTTTTGCAGTACGTGGGCCTCTCACTGTTGTGGCCTCTCCCATTGCGGAGCACAGGCTCCGGACATGCAGGCTCAGTGGCCATGGCTCACAGGCCCAGCCGCTCTGCGGCATGTGGGATCTTCCTGGACCGGGGCACGAACCTGTGTCCCCTGCATCGGCAGGCGGACTCTCAACCACTGCGCCACCAGGGAAGCCCTACCCTTTTCTTTTAAATGATATAATCTCTAAAATAGTCTAGCAACTCCATATTTTCTGAACACCATTAATTTTACCAATCACATCAATTTCTTTTTAAAAATTAATTTACTTATTTTTAATTTTTGGTTGCACTGCGTCTTCACTACTGCATGCAGACTTTCTCTAGTTGCAGTGAGTGGGGCCTACTCTTCATTGTGGTGTGCCTGCTTCTCATTGCAGTGACTTCTCTTGTTGTGGAGCACAGGCTCTAGACGTGCGGGCTTCAATAGTTGTGGCTCACGGGCTCAAAAGCGCAGGCTCAGTAGTTGTGGCCTGAGGGCTTAGTTGCTCCGCAGCATGTGGGATCTTCCCAGACCAGGTATCGATCTATGTCCCCTGCATTGGCAGGCGGATTCTTAACCACTGTGCCACCAGGGAAGTCCCAACATCAATTTCTATATTTTTTTTTCCTAGAGTTAATTTACTTATTTCTTTATTAACTTTACATCATTATTGGAGTATAATTGTTTTACAATGTTGTGTTAGTCTCTGCTGTATAACAAAGTGAATCAGCCATATGCATATATATGTCCCCATATCCCCTCCCTCTTGAGCTTCCCTCCACCCTCCCTATCCCACCCCTATAGGTCATCACAAAGCCTGGAGTTGATCTTCCTGTGCTATGCAGCAGCTTCCCACCAGCTCTCTACTTGACATTTGGTAGTGTATATATGTCAGTGCTATTCTCACTTCGTCTCAGCTTACTCTTCCCCTCCCCGTGTCCTCAAGTCCATTCTCTACGTCTTCATCTTTATTCCTGTCCTGCCCCTAGGTTCATGAGAACCATTTTTTTTTCAGATTCCATATATATGTGTTAGCACAAGGTATTTGTTTCTCTCTTTCTGACTTACTACACTCTATATTACAGATTCTATGTCCATCTACCTCACTACAAAAAGCTCAATTTTGTTTCTTTTTAATGATGAGTAATATTCCATTGTATATAAGTGCCACATCTTCTTTATCCATTCACCTGTCGATGGACACTTAGGTTGCTTCCATGTCATGGCTATTGTAAAGAGTGCTGCAATGAACATTGTGGTACATATCTCTTTTTGAATTATGGTTTTCTCAGGGTATATGCCCAATAGTGGGATTGCTGGGTCATATGATAATTCTAGTTTTACTTTTTTAAGGAACCTCCATACGGTTCTCCATAGTGGCTGTATCAATTTACATTCCCACCAACAGTACAGGAGGGTTCCCTTTTCTCCACACCCTCTCCAGCATTTATCGTTTGTAGATTTTTTGATGATGGCCATTCTGACTGGTGTGAGGTGATACCTCATTGTGCTTTGATTTCCGTTTCTCTAACGATTCGTGATGTTGAGCATCCTTTCATATGTTTGTTGGCAATCTGTATATCTTCTTTGGATAAATGTCTATTTAGGTCTTCCACCCACTTTTGGATTGGGTTGTTTGTTTTTTTGTTATTGAGCTTTATGAGCTGCTTGTGTATTTTGGAGGTTAATCCTTTGTCAGTTGCTTCATTTGCAAATATTTTCTCCCATTCTGAGGGTTGTCTTTTCATCTTGCTTATGGTGTCCTTTGCTGGGCAAAAGCTTTGAAGTTTCATTAGGTCCCATTTGTTTATTTTTGGTTTTATTTCCATTACTCTAGGAGGTGGGTCAAAAAGGATCTTGCTGTGATTGATGTCACAGAGTGTTTTTCCTGTGTTTTCCTCTAAGAGTTTTATAGTGTCCGGCCTTACATTTAGGTCTTTAATCCATTTAGAGTTTATTTTTGTGTATGATGTTAGGGAGTGTTCTATTTTCATTCTTTTACATATAGCTGTCCTGTTTTGCCAGCACCACTTGATGAAGTGGCTGTTTTTTCTCCATTGTATATTCTTGCCTCCTTTATCAAAGAAAAGGTGACCATATGTGCATGGGTTTATCTCTGGGCTTTCTATCCTGATTCATTGATCTGTATTTCTGTTTTTGTGCCATTACCACACTGTCTTGATTACTGTAGCTTTGTAGTATAGTCTGAAGTCAGGGAGCCTGATTCCTCCAGCTCCGTTTTTCTTTTTCAAGATTGCTTTGGCTATTCGGGGTCTTTTGTGTTTCCATACAAATTGTAAAATTTTTTGTTCTAGTTCTGTGAAAAATGCCATTGGTAATTTGGTAAGGATTGCATTGAATCCATATATTGATTTGCATAGTATGGTCATTTTCACAGTGTTCATTCTTCCAATCCAAGAACATAGTATATCTTTCCATCTGTTTGTATCATCTTTAATTTCTTTCATCAGTGTCTTATAGTTTTCTGCATACAGGTCTTTTGTCTCCTTAGGTAGGTTTATTCCTAGGTATTTTTATTCTTTTTGTTGCAGCGGTAAAAGGGAGTGTTTCCTTAATTTCTGTTTCAGATTTTTCGTTGTTAGTGTATAGGAATGCCAGAGATTTCTGTGTATTAATTTTGTATCCTGCTACTTTACCAAATTCATTGGTTAGCTCTGATACTTTTCTGGTAGCATCTTTAGGGTTCTCATGTCATCTGTAACAGTGTCAGTTTTAATTCTTCTTCTCCTATTTAGATTCCTTCTATTTCTTTTTTATGTCTGATTGCTGTGGATAAAACTTCCAAAACTATGTAGAATAATAGTGCTGAGAGTGGGCAACCTTGTCTTTTTCCTGATCATAGAGGAAATGGTTTCAGTTTTTAACCATTGAGAATGATGATGGCTGTGATTTTGTCATATATGGCATTTGTTATGTTAAGGTAGGTTCCCTTACGCCCACTTTCTCTTGAGTTGTTTTCATAAATGGGTGTTGAATGTTGTTGAAATCTTTTTCTGCATCTGTTGAGATGATCATATGGTTTTTCTCTTTCAATTTGTTAATATGGTGTATCTCATTGCTTGACTTGCATATGTTGAAGAATCCTTGCATTCCTGGGTTAACCCCCACTTGATCATGGTATATGTTCCTTTTAATGTGCCATTGGATTCTGTTTGCTAGTATTTTGTTGAGGATTTTTGCATCTATGTTCGTCAGTGATATTGGCCTGTAGTTTTCTTTTTTTGTGACACTTTTCTCTGGTTATGGTATCAGGGTCATGGTGGCCTCATAGAATGAGTTTGTGAGTGTTCCTTCCTCTGCTGTATTTTGGAAGAGTTTGAGAAGGATAGGTGTTAGTTCTTCTCTAAATGTTTGATAGAATTCCCCTGTGAAGCCATATGGTCCTGGGCTTTTTTTTTGGTGGAAGGTTTTTAATCACATTTTCAATTTCAGTGCTTGTGATTGATCTGTTCATATTTTCTGTTTCTTCCTTGTTCAATCTTGGAAGGTTGTACTTTTCTAAGAATTTGTCCATTTCTTCCAGGTTGTCCATTTTATTGGCATATAGTTGCTTATAGTAATCTCTCATGATGCTTTGTATTTCTACATTTCTAATTCTGTTGATTTCAATCTTCTTTTTTCCTTAATGAGTCTGGCTAGTGGTTTATCAATTTTGTTTATCTTCTCAAAGAACTAGCTTTTAGTTTTATTGAACTTTGCTGTTGTTTCCTTCATTTCTTTTTCTTTTATTTCTGATCTGATCTTTATGATTTCTTTCCTTCTGCTAACTTTGGGTTTTTTTTGTCCTTCTTTCTCTAATTGCTTTATGTGTAAGGTTAGGTTGTTTATTTGAGATTTTTCTTGTTTCTTGAGGTAGGATTGTATTGCTATAAACTTAATTCTTAGAACAGATTTTGCTGCATCCCATAAGTTTTGAGTTGTGTTTTCATTGTCATTTGGTTCTAGGTATTTTTGGATTTCGTTTTGATTTCTTCAGTAATCACTTGGTTATTTAGTAGCATATTATCTAGCCTCCATGTGTTTGTATTTTTTACAGATTTTGTCTTGTAATTGATATCTAGTTTCTTAGTGTTGTGGTCGGAAAAGATACTTGATAGAATTTCAGTTTTCTTAAATTTACTGAGGCTTGATTTGTGACCCAAGATATGATCTATCCCAGAGAATGTTCCATGAGCACTTGAGAAGAAAGTCTATTCTGTTGTTTTTGGATTGAATGTCCTATAAATATCAATTAAGTCCGTCTTGTTTAATGTGTCATTTAAAGCCTGTGTTTCCATATTTATTTTCATTTTGGATGATCTGTCCATTGGTGAAAGTGGGGTGGTAAAGCCCCCTACTATTATCATGTTACTGACAATTTCCTCTTTTATGGCTGTTAGCATTTACCTTAGGTACTGAGGTGCTCCTATGTTGGGTGCATGAATATTTACAATTGTTATATCTTCTTCTTGGATTGATCCCTTGATCATTATGTAGTGTCCTTCTTTGTCTCTTGTAATCATCTTTATTTTAAAGTCTATTTTGTCTGATATGAGTATTGCTACTCCAGCTTTCTTTTATTTCCATTTGCATGAATATCTTTTTCCATCCCCTCACTTTTAGTCTGTACGTTTCCCTAGGTCTGAAGTGGGTCTCTTGTAGAGAGCATACATATGGGTCTTTTTCTTGTATCCATTCATCCAGTCTGTGTTTTTTGATTGGAGCATTTTATCCATTTACACTCAAGGTTAATATCGATATGTATGTTCCTATTACCATTTTCTTAATTGTTTTGGGTTTGTTATTGTAGGTCTTTTCCTTCCTTGTGTTTCCCATCTAGAGATGTTCCTTTAGTGTTTGTTGTAAAGCTGGTTTGGTGGTGCTGAATTCTCTTAGCTTTTGCTTGCTGTAAAGGTTTTAATTTCTCCATCAAATCTGAATGAGATGCTTCCTGGGTAGAGTCATCTTGGTTGTAGGTTTTTCCCTTTCATCACTTTAAATGTATCCTGCCACTCCCTTCTGGCTTGCAGAGTTTCTGCTGAAAGATCAGCTGTTAAGCTTATGGGCTTTCCCTTGTATGGTATTTGTTGTTTTACCTTTGATGCTTTTAATAGTTTTTTCTTTGTATTTAATTTTTGATAGTTTGATTAATATGTGTCTTGCCATGTGTCTCCTTGGGTTTATCCTGTGTGGGACTCTCTGTGCTTCCTGGACTTGATTGCCTATTTCCTTTCCCATATTTGGGAAGTTTTCAACTATAATCCCTTCAAGTATTTTCTCAGACTGTTTGTTTCTCTCTTCTACTTCTGCTACCCCTATAATTTGAATGTTGGTGTGTTTAATGTTGTCCACGAGGTCTCTGAGATTGTCCTCAATTCTTTTCATTGTTTTTTCTTTATTCTGCTCTGCGGCAGTTATTTCCACTATTTTATCTTCCAGGTCACTTATCGGTTCTTCTGCCTGAGTTATTCTGTAATTGATTCCTTCTAGAGTATTTTTAGTTTCCTTTATTGTGTTCATTATTGTTTGCTCTTTAGTTCTTCTACATCCTTGTTAAACGTTCTTTGTATTTTCTCCATTCTATTTCTGAGATTTTGTATCATCTTTACTATCATTACTCTGAATTCTTTTTCAGGTAGGTGGCCTATTTCCTCTTCCTTTGTTTGGTTTGCTGGGTTTTTACTTTGCTCCTTCATTTTCTGCATATTTCTCTGTCTTCTCATTTTGTTCAACTTATTGTGTTTGGGGTCTCCTTTTCACAGGCTGAAGGTTACTAATTCCTCTTATTTCTGGTGTTTGCCCCCAGTGAGTGTGGTTGGTTCCGTGGTTTGTGTAGGCTTCCTGATGGAGGGGACTGGTGCCTGTGTTCTGGTGGGTGCAGCTGGATATTGTCCCTCTGATGGGCAGGGTTGCCTCCAGTGGTGTGTTTTAGGGTGTCTGTGAACTTAGTATGACTTTAGGCAGTCTCTCTGCTAATGGGTGGGGTTGTGTTCCTGTCTTGTTAGTTGTTTGGCATGGGGCATCCAGCAATGGAGATTGCTGGCCATTAGGTGCAGCTGGGTATTAGTGTTGAGATGGAGATTTCTGGGAGAGCTCCTGCCAATTAATATTACATCGAGCCAGGAGGTCTCTGGTGATCCAACATCCTGCACTCTGCTCTCTCACCTTGGAGGCTCTGGCCCACCATCCAGGAGGAGCACCAAGACCCTGCCAGCTGCACGGCTCAGAAGAAAATAAGGAAGAAGAGAAAAAAATGAAAAGACAGAACCCCAAAACAAATGGTAAAAGCAAAACTAAAGAGACAAAATCACACAAAGGATCATACACACAAACACTCAGAAAAAGAAAAAAAAAAGGAAAAGAGTAACCAAACCAATAAACAAACCCACAAATAAAAACAATCACTGAAAACTAAACTACAATAAACATAAAATGAAAAACAAATCAAATGCAGAAAGCAAACCCCAAGTCCACAGTTGCCCCCAGAGTCCACCGCCTCAATTTTGGGAACACTCGTTTTCTATTCAGGTATTCCACAGATGTTGGGTTTATCAAGCTGATTGTGGGGATTTAGTCTGCTGCTCCTAAGGCTGTGCAGAGAGATTTCCCTTTCTTTTCTTTGTTCGCACAGCTCCTGGGGTTCAGCTTTGGTTTTGGCCCCGCTTCTGCATGTAGGCTGCCCTCAGGTGTCTGTTCCCTGCGCAGACAGGAGGGTGTTAAAGCATCGACTGGTTAGGGCTCTCTTGCTCTCTCAGTCCAGGGAGAGGGAGGGGTACAGCAGTCACAATTAGAATGTGGGGCATGCCTGTGGTGGGAGAGGCTGGCATGATGTTGCAACAGACTGAGGCACGGTGTTTGTTCTCTCCGTGAATTTGGCCCTGGATCATGGGTCCCTGGCAGTGGAGTGCTGCACAGGCTCCCAGAAAGGTGTGAGTAGTGACCTGCACTTGCGCACAGGATACTTGGTGGCAACGGTGGCAGTGGTAGCAGTCTGTGCTCACCTCTGGGGTCTGAGATGATAGACATGGCTTGTGCCCGTCTCTGGAGCTCACTTAGGTTGTGCTCTGTCATCTGTGGGTACACTGAGCAGGAAGCCCCCATCCTCACGCACCCTGAGACAATAGTCTCTTGCCTCTCTGGCAGGTCCAGACTTTCTCCTTTACTCCCTCTGGCTAGCTGTGGCACACTAGCCCCCTTCAGGCTGTCTTCATGAAGCCAACCCCAGTCCCCTCCCTGGGGTCTGACCTCCGAAGCCCGAGCCTCAGCTCTCAGCCCCTACCTGCCCCAGCAAGTGAGCAGACAAGTGTCTTAAGTCTGGTGAGTGCTGGTCGGCACCGATCTTCTGTGCAGGGATCCCTCTGCTTTGGCCTCTGCACCCCTGTTGCTGGCTCTCCTCTGTGGCTCCAAAGCTCACCCCCCGTCTCTGCCAGTGAGGGGGCTTCCTTAGTATGTGGAAACTTTTCCTCCTTCACAGCTCCTTCCCAGAGAGGCAGGTCCCATTCTTATTCTTTTGTCTCTCTTTTTTTTTTTTTTTTCTTTTGCCCTACCCAGGTACGTGAGGATTTTCTTGCCTTTTTGGAAGTCTGTGGTCTTCTGCCAGGGTTAAGTAGGTGTTCTTTAGGAGTTGTTCCACATGTAGATGTATATTTGATGTATTTGTGGGGAGGAAGTTGATCTCCATGTTTTACTCCTCTGCCATTTTGAAGGTCTCCTCTCTTTGTAGCTTTAAATAAAACTCTGAGGTAAGTTTAAATATATCCATTTTAGAGATGAGAAAAGAGAGTTTAAATAACAGTAAGAATCATATCTGAATTTGAAAAACAAGGAATTTTTTTTACCAATTAACAATCAAATATATTCACTCTGTTATAGGAAACCTATCTTTATATTGATATCATAACCTGACATAAATACATCTTAAATAATATTTCTTTTAGTTTCCATGTAAATATCTGATACAACTTTTTAGGTAAACTTTCTCATGCTGTTTTGCATTAGTGAACAGAGGGTAAGCTTTGTATCCTATGTTAAAATGGTTCATGCCATACATATCTAATAGTCATTAGAAGCTCTCATATATCATTTATGCCCAGCTCAAGCCATTGCTTGTGGCTTTAGTCCTTTAACTTCCAGATGGGTAATACTAAACAACTCCCTTCCATAATTTTCTCCAAGTTATCTGAGGATGACTTTTCTGGCCGTCATCTTGCTTGGACTGTCAAGATAGAGTCCTGTTCAAAAACTGAACCATTTATCAGAGACATAGAAAACCTCTTTTGTGGTAGAAATAGTAATATCTGTTCTTGAATTTTTTCTGCTATGAACACTTTATAGTTTGTAGTATAGGATTCTGGACATTCAATTTAACCCATGTTGGGGATATAGGAACTTTGAGAAAAGTCTTGACCTTGTCTGTAAGTGTTTCTGCAGCCTATCCATATGAAGTGCCCTTTCATATGCTCAGTAAGAAAAGTTAGCCTTTTCCATTTTAATATTTTAGAAATTTGTCTTTACTTTCTACACACCTTTTACTTAAAATATATTAAGCAGTTAATAGTGTAGAATGTTTATAGTTCACCAGTTGGTAAAGATCTCATCATTAAATTGTCTTTACGTAGTTCATATAAAATCTCCTTGAGACAACTTGTCTTAGCAGAGATAATCTAAAAGATATGATCACCATTTGTTCATCCAGATTGTTTCCCTTTAAGCGAGATAAAGTTTACAGTTATGCCATAGCAAAACTTTCCTTTCAAAATTTCCAATTTGATCTCTGAAAACTATTCTCAGCTAAAAGAAAATTCTCAAATTCTTTTATGTATGTAGTTTCATACGTAACGTTCCTTTTTTTTCTAGCATAGTCTTTCTTCTCATCTTTGTAAGATTTGAACCTAGGAATTTGGGTCCAGAAAATTTCTCTGTTGTACTCAAGCAGGCTCTCTCCAAATGACAACAAAGATAGCAGTGGACAGCTCCATGGAAACAAGGTCTTTTTAGGACTCAAGCTCTCAGAAAGAGAGCTAACCACCTTTACCCTTCCATGCATCCAAAATACTTCCTGAAAAAAACTTTCATCGTCCTTACCTGGGTCATGCCCACTTCTGGACTGAACCTGTGGGAATAGGGTACTCTCATTAAAGCTGTGGTTTCATGATATCATTTTTTTTTTTTTTTTTTTTTTTTTGCGGTACACGGGCCTCTCACTGTTGTGACTTCTCCCGTTGCGGGGCACAGGCTCCGGACGCGCAGGCTCAGCGGCCATGGCTCACGGGCCCAGCCGCTCCACGGCACGTGGGATCTTCCCGGACCGGGGCATGAACCCGCATCCCCTGCATCGGCAGGCAGACTCTCAACCACTGCGCCACCAGGGAAGCCCCTCATGATATCATTTTTGATGGAGACAGACTCAGTGATTGTCAGTCTAACAAGATGAAAGGGAAGCAGTTGTCATAGGAATAAAAGGTTTCTCTTACTAGAAAATGGGGAAATGGGAGGTGAATAGCCAAAAACATTTCTCTACTCTATGCAAACATCCTTCAAGAGGCAAGGAGTATCATACTCTATATTTAAATCTTCCCCACTGAAGCATGTAAAGTCAGTCATTTGTTCTCCTGAGATGCCTATGAAATATGTTTAATTAAACATTTATCATAGCATAGTATACTATTTTTTGTGCTGCTCTGCCTCCCTCTCTAGATTGTAATTCCTTGAGGATACAAGCCATATCTTAGCTGTTTTTGGAGACTCAAAGCATTGTAGTGTTTAGGGCAAAGTAAATCCTAAAATTGTTCCTTATATTAATAGCATGATGAGCATGAGTTCTTCCATCTTCTTCTCTTGCACAAGTTCAGAAAGGCACATGCAAAAACCATTTATCTGTGCCAAAAATAACTCTTTACAGAAATGTGATTTAAAAATAATGGGTTTAGCTTTAAACAATAGATGATATGAGAAATATTTCTTTATCTTGTGTAGAATAGCTCCTGATGACACAGTACATTATATTGATCAATGTCCTTATTAAAAATTTATATGAAAGTGTATGTAAAATCTGAGAGAAATTATGTGTATTTAAATTATGTGTATAATTATGTATTTAAAATCTGAGAGGAATTATCTGAGAGAAAATCAGAGAAAAATTATGCTTCAAATTCATTGCTAACATGAGACATGCCTCTATCATTTGGTGTATTTTATTCTGCTAAATAATGAGAAATTCAGTAATGTCTGCTTCCATTTTTACTATCAAGAAACAGATAAATAAATAGAATTTAAGCTTAATTGTCTTAGCCTAATTTAAGCTATTTTTCTAGTATAATTTGTTCCTAATCTGGTTCTCAATTTTATCATGTATAAAAATCATCCAGGGAACTTGCCAAAATACATGTTTCTTTGTCCCACTCCCTGAGATTCTGATACAATCAATTATTAATTTGCATATTTTGACATTTGATCGATTTAGAAATTGGCAAGTAAATATATGCATGTTTCAATTTCTATGATATTCACTGAAAGTGTAGGAACAGAACACATTTCCAAACAGAGGCACAAAGAAGGAATGATAAAGAACATGATTCAACCAATCTAAAAGTTGTTCAGAAAAGAGAGACAAAGAAAACAGACCCCCTTTGAGTGAATGGAAAGAGAGAACTCTTGATATCTGAAAAGTTTCCCCTAGAGTATTGAGCTGAGTATTAATCAGTGCATGCATGTAAGGAAACTAGAGATTGGGGAAAGAATTACTAGAAAGAAATGGAGATAAAAGTGCCTCCATATCAAAATATGAGAAGGGAGAACTTTAACAAGTTTTATTAAAGAGAATGGAATAAAAAATTGAAAGCAAAATAATAGCAATTCAAATGCAACCGTGTATGAGAATGAGAACAATACCAGAAAAATAATTCTAACAAACATAGAAAAATAACTGGTAAAATTCAACCCCCATTTATGATAGAAATGTTTAACAAATTAGGCATAGAAATTAGATTCTTTAGAAACTATTACAATAAACATTATCCTAAATGGGGCAATGTTAGAAACATTCCTTTTAAAGGGAGAAATAAATTAAACAATTTTGTACATTTCTGGCTTCTTTTGTTTTTCTCAGTGAACAATATGTCTTGAAAATCACCCAATATTAGTTGACAGAACTTTCTCATTCTTTTTTAAAGCTTTATAGTACCTTATTTTATAAATATACCATAATTCATTCCTATATGTGGGCATTCAGGTTGTTTCTATCTAATATCTTGCAATTTCAAGTAATACTACAATGCAGGTCTTTTCCATATGTATTTTCATATTTTTGGAGGTGTAACTTAAAAGTGTAACTTAAAGATAAATCTCTAAAACTAAGAGAAAAAAATAAAGGTACATTTAGATTTTTTAAAGACTTTGCCGATTTCCTCTCCATAACAGCTGAAACATTTTACATTCCCACCAGAAATGTGTGAAAGTATTTTTTTCCCCACAGATTTGCCAACAGGATTTGCTGTCAAACTCTAAATTTTTTTCCATCAGACAGGTGAAAAATGGTATCTTGGTGTTTTAAATTTCATTTCTATTGTTAGAATTGTAAACTATTGTAATGACTTTAATTGAAAAATCACTTCATAAGTTTAGAGACTTTATTTTTTGTGGATTGTCTGCATATTCTTACTTATTTTTTAAAATGGATTTTTGGTTAGGACTCTTTTTTTTGGTCCTTTATTCTATTGGATTTTTATCCTTTTCTCTTGATTTTTAGCAGTTCTTCATACAGTAGAGATAATATTTATATAAATAAATGTTCTCCAAATTTGTCATTTGTCTTTCGATATTTTTGTCATATTTTTTCTTGCCATGCAAAATTTTTAATTTTTATGGTGTTAGATTTAACGTTTGCTTTACTGAATCTGGATTTAGAATCATAGGGAGATTTCCTATATCCAGGTTATAATAATTCAGCTATATTTATTATTCATACTTGTATGATTTTGCTTTTTACATTAAGTCTGATCTATTTGGAATTTGTTTATGTATATCATGCTAGGTAGTGTTCAATTTATTTTAATAAGTAGCTATATAGGAAAGATAAATTAGAAATTAATAAAAATCATTCAATTACAGAGAGTGAAGGGAAACAGGGAGTGAGGGAAAGCAATATATATCTTTTTGAGTATATCTTCTTAAATGTCTTTGGAGCTGTATTAATGCTTTGTGTTTTTTTTAAATATATCAACAGATATGAGGAAAAAATAGAAAAAAAATATACAAGTAGAAACAAATGACCATATATATCAAAAGCATAATATAACCACATCTTAAACTAAACTTGGTAAATTTTGTTGGTTCATTATGTATATATGTGTCTGACATATATGTGTGTGCAAAAGAATTAATAGGAAAACTCCTGGATCTAATAAGCACTTATAGCAATGTTGTAGATACACAGTTAATATACAAAAGTCATTTGCTTTCTTATATACCAGCAACAAACAAGTGGCATCTGAAATTAAAAACACAGTACTATTTACATTAACATCCCCCCAAAATGAAGTATTTAGGTGTAAATCTAACAAAATATACAAAAGAGGAAAACTGTAAAACTGATGAATAACATGAAAGAAGAACTAAATAAGTGAAGAGATATTCCATGTTCATGGATAGGAAGACTCATTGTCAAGATGTCAGTTTCTCCCTACTTGACATATCGATTCAATGTAATCTCTGTAAAACACCAGCAAGTTATTTTGTGGATATTGACAAACTGATTCTGAAGTTTATATGGAGAGGAAAAGACCAGGAATAACCAACACAATATTGAAGAAGAACAGTGTTGGAGGACTGACACTACCCAAGTTTAAGACATACTGTAAAGCTACAATAGTCAAGACAATCTGGTATTGATTAAAAAAAAAAAGACAAAAAGATCAATGGAACAGAATAGAGAACCCAGAAATAGACCCACATAAAAATAGTCAACTGAATTTTGACAAAGGAGCAAAGGCAATACAGTGGAGCAAAGATAGTATTTTCAACAAATAGTGATGGAACAACTGGACATCCACATGCAAAAAAAAAATCTAGATGCAGACCTTATACCCTTCACCAAAATTAACTCAAAATGGTTTACAGACCTAAATGTAAAATATAAAACTATAAAACTCCTAGAAGATAACATAGGAGAAAATTTTGATGATCTTGGATATGGCATTGACTTTTTATATACAGAACCTGAAGTGCAGTCTATGAAAGAAGTAATTGATAAACTGGACTTCATTAAAGTTAAAAACTTCTGCTCTCTAATAGGCAATGTCAAGGGAATGAGAAGACAAGCCACAGAATGGGAGAAAATATTTTCAAAAGACGTATCTGGTAAAAGACTGTTATCCAAAATATGAAAAAACAAAAAGCCCTCTTAAAACTCAACAATAAGAAGATGAACAGTTGACTAAAACTGTATGTAAATACTGATACTAAAATGTAAGCAAATAAATAAATACATAAAGTACAGTGATAAAAGGAAAAGCTCTACTTTACATTACTATGTAAAACAAACAATAGAGTTCTTAAAAATCACCATTTTGCAACAATCATTGTAGTAACTGATTCAGGCAAGGATCGTCAGTGGCTGTTAAATAATTAGGTGAAAGTCTTTGGGGCAACAGTATACTTAAAAGTCTCAAAATATCTCCCAAAGTTCACTTATAAACTATTAAGGGGAAAGATATTTTTGTAATGGAAAAATCTGGCTGATAATACCTTACAAGAGATACAAGTTAACATAACCAACAATGATTCACATCACATGCCTGCTAATAAGATGCACTGTGAAAGCCACAATACTGCTTATGTAGAATTTCTTTCAAAACTGCATAAACTAAATAAAAACATAAGGAAACTATCAGATAACACAAATTGGAGGACATTGTAAAACAAAATAGAAACTTTATCCTATAAACCTTAAAAATGTCAATATTGTAAAAGACAAAGAAAGGTAGAGGTAGTATCCTAGATTTTAGAAGACTAGAGATGAAAACCACATATGTGTGACCTTGTACTAGATCTTAAATCAAGAAAAATTTTTATAAAGGACAGTACAGTAACAATGGGGAAATTTTGAGTATGTATTAGGTAATAGTATTATATCAGTACTATTGAATTGCCTCAATTTGATTAATTTATTTTGGTTATTTAAGAGACTATCCTGGTTCTTAGGAGTATCAAGCCAAAGTATTTAAGAGTGAGAAGTCATAGTGTCTGCAACTTATTCTAAAATGGTTTGGCAGAAAAATATTTAAGATTGAAAATTATACTTACACAGAGGATTTTATTACATTTTTCAAATTTTATGTTTGAATTTGTTCAAAATAAAAGCTTAATAATGGTTTAAAATATTACTAACAAAATGAGGATCCCACTATTGCCATACCTACATATTATTTTTCTTACGGTCTTATCAAGTGCAGTAAGACAGTTTAAAATATCAAAGTGTTAGAATTCAGAAGAAGAATATAAAATTCTCATCATTTGCAGATGATGTAATTGTCTACATTAAATATCAGTAATAATATACATAAAAGTACTATATTTTAGCAGTCTGAGTAGATATTACATTTCTGTTTATCAGCAACAATTCAAAAATGTAACTTTTAAAAACATCATTTGTACTGGCAACAAAGTCACAAAATACCTAGGATTAAAGTTAACAACTATGTGTAAGACCTATATGCATAAAATTATAAAATTTCCCAGAAAGAGACTAAAAGTGCTAAATAAATGGAGAGATATGTTCATAGATGGGGAGACTTGTAAAGATAACAGTTTTTTCTAATTTGATCTATAGAGTCAAAGTAATTCCAGTAAAAAACTTATGAGCTCTTTTTTCCCCTTGAACTTGGGAAGACAATTTTAACACTTACATGGAAAAGTTAAAGAGCCAGTACTAGAAAAAACGCTCCTGATGAAGTAAGAGGAGGAGGAAGAGGCGGAGGGAGGACAAGAACAAGAACAAGAGGGTGTAGCACAGGGAGATCAGCTCGATGCTTTGTGATGACCTAGAGGGGTAGGATAGGGAGGGTGGGAGGGAGGCTCAAGAGGGTGGAAGATGGGGATATATGTATACATACCGCTGATTCACTTTGTTGTACAGCAGAAACTAAAACAGCATTGTAAAGCAATTATACTCCAATAAAGATATTTTAAAAAAAAGAACAAGAGGATGGGACAAAAAGGAGAAATTTACCCTAATACATATCAGGACTTATGAAGGTACAGTAAGTTGACATTTGACAGGGTTGGCATGACTGATCAGTGGGGAATGGAGGAAGTATCCGATTAACAAAGGTTGAAAAAATGGTTTTCTACTTGGAAAGGGGAAATTAGATCCCAAACTCACATGATGCACAAAATCAAATCCAGATGGAATATGAAATTGAAAGTAAAAAAGAAAGAATTTTAAACATTGTTAGAATATATAGTTGAGTATCTTTCTGAGTTTGAGGTAGAGAATAATATTTTAAGCAGGACACTAAAAAGCAATAATTCTAAAAGAAAATGTAATCAATTTAACCATATTAAAGTTAAAATATTCTATTTATGAAAAAATACCATAAATAATGTGTAAAAAGAAACTTCATACTATAATAGATGTGTTCAGCAAATATAATCAATGAAGGATTAGTATCAGAAATGAATGTAGAAGACACTCAGGCATGCACAACCATTGGCCTTCTGGGAGGTGCTCCCAAGCCTGGCCCAAGTCTGGACGGGGGCTCCCAAGCCACTGGAGAACACCTGGCTCTGCTATCATTACAGCCTGCATGCTGGACCAAGCCTGTTTGACTTCCACTGCCTCAGCTATATCCTGAATGTCAAAAAGTGTGTCCATTTGGTATATTTGAGGAAACGGAAACTTGGGGTGACCAAGGCATTCTAGAAGAGAGCACCTATGAAAGACTGGCAGAGGAGATGCTTAACATATTTGCAAAGTGATTTTGATTGTCTCTTGAAGACCTTGCAAGCAAACATTACATGTTTAAGCACTCTTCATCATCAAAGGCCTTACTGCAAAAATTACGTGAAGGCTGGTTGACCAACCTCATCATCTTTTTCAAAATGAGACTCATTAAAAGATAACATGAATGGTATCATGCCCTTTTGAAAACATAAGCACTTCTGAACCCTTTATTGATATCAAAGGCAACTCGAAATTTTCAAACTGAAATCCATCCCCCATTTGCTCTTTGTGACTGCCAAGGTGTGGCCAGCAGTGGGTGATACAGGACACATGGTGAGGCTTCTTCCATATATGCATGTTTATATACATACACATACAGATAGTCCCCAACTTACAATGGTTCGACTTAAAATATTTTGACTTTATGATGATGTGAAAGAAATACACATTTATTAGAAACTGTGCTTTGATTTTGGAATTTTGCTCTTTCCTGGGCTAGTGATACGTGGTATGGGGCAGCACCAACGAGCCGAAACTCCCAGTCAGCCACGTGATCACAAGGGTAAAAAACTGACATACTTACAACCATTCTGTACCCACACAACATTCTGTTTTCCATGTTCAGTTCAATATTTAATAGATTACCTGAGATACTCAACACTTTATTATGAAATAGGCTTTGTGTTAGATGATTTTGCCCAACAGTAGGCTAATTTGGGTGTTCTGAGCACACTTAAGGTAACCTCAGCTAAGCTATGATGTGCAGTAGCTTATGTGTATTAAATTCATTTTCAACATGATGTTTTCAGGTTATAATGGGTTCATTGGGATGTAACCCATGGTAAGACAAGGAAGATCTGTATATATATGTGTGTATGTGTATATATATATATATATATTTTTTTTTAATTTAAGTTTCATTTAGTAACAGCTGTCAAAACAGTGGAGTTTAAGAGTGCAAAAGAATCTCCCAAGACTGTCTTCCAAAGACAAAAAGGAGAAAAGTCATATCTATAAGCTGAATGATAGAATAAACAAGGTCATGGAGCTGAGGAAGTGCTCTGTGAACTGAGGTGGGCCACATACGTGAAAGAGATTCATATTGGTGAGAAGAACCCTGCTCCAAGACTTGGCTCAACCCTAAAGTATTTGTCTACCTGTGGCAAGTTTCAAAACTCCCTGGGCCTCTGTTTTTGCATCTGTTAGATGACAGAGTTAAACTGGACAGAATATAGTTGATTTCCACTTCAGATATTCAGTGCTCTCAGGCAGCCTAACAGGCTAGCTTTAGTTCCCTCTGGCTAAATGAGGGAATGACAGTGAATAATTTTTAAACCTATGTGGCAAATATATTGTTGTAGGTATTGCTCTATTGGAAATTTAGTTTTATTCATAATAAAATAATAATCATCCTTTACTGCTCCCTTAATGTGCTAATAACCCTGTTATACCATATTACAGTACCTCATTTTTATCTTTGCTGATCTGCATTTTACATATGAAGAAATCAAAGCTCAGGAACATTAAAACAAGTCAGCCAAAGTTACTTTCATCTTCTGGTTTTATTAGATTTACTAGTGGTAAATCTATATGAATATGTAGCAAAAGCTTTTGCAGTAGGTGAACAAAAAACACATTCCATTATAGAACTAAAATTTTGACAATAGAAAAACAAATCCTGAATGAGAATTGGCAGTATTTTCTTTCTTAAGAAATAAAAGTTTCTTTGAGTCCAGTGGAAATTTTTAAGTGTGATAGGTCACTCACTGCCAATGAAAAAATTAATAAAATCCTATTTGTTTGGGAAAAAAAGGAATATAAAATTCCTACACAAAAAGTCTTTTTAAAATGGACAAAATACGTAGGCAGCCATTTCACAGAAGAAGCACATGTATAATAAAGACAGAAAAAGGTGTGCAATGTCACTAGCAGTTGGGGAAATGCAAATAGCAGCTACAATGTGATACCATTTTGCACTCATTAAAACAGTATTGAGAAGTAAGAACAGTAATAAGGTTTGGGGAAGATGTGGATTAACAGTCTTTCATTTAAATAACTATTAGAGTATAAATTGTTGAAATTTTTTGGAAAGCAAGTTTAGTCTTTTTTTGTAAAATTCAATATTCACATATTCTCTGACTTAGCAATTCTGCTTTTATGTATATACCCAAAAGAAACTTGCACATGTATGTTCCGTGAGACATGGAGAAGAAAGTTCAGAGCAGCATAGTTTGTAAGAGCAAAAACCTAGAAAAAACCCAAATGCTTATCAATATGAGAATTGATAAATAAATGATAGTATATTCACACAATGAAATATTTTGCAACAGCAAAAATGAATTAACTATATGCAGCAAATGGATAAATCTTAGAAATTTTTACGCTGTAATGTTTTCTGATATATTTCATCCTTTAGCACAATGAATACAGTGAAATTAAGGTTACTTAATATTTTTGACATCTGGAGTTTTTATATATATGTTCTTTTAGCTGACAGAAAATGACATATTATGGTTGGTTATTGTGCCTTTGTCAGGTTGGTAAAGCTAGAATATCACAGAACACAGACTTCTTAGGAAAACAAAAAATACCAAGCAAGTACAACTTAAGCAAAATAAACCACAACATTCACTTGAGGAGTGAATCTTCATCAGAAAATAGGCATTTTTAAAAGACTAATGTTTTATTACATAACTGTGGTATATTAAATTTTATGTTCCCTTTAGGGCATTATTTTAGCAAATACTTGTGAATTAATATAGCATATCTTTTAAGCAATATTCTCATATGGCTTTATGCAAAAAAATCTAGTCAACATAGTTAAAAATATTTAAGTAATATAATCAGAATATTTTTCAATTTCAGTTAGTCCTTTTTTTAATCTTTGTAAATGTGAATAGGAAAAATTAAAATATCTTTTCTTGAAGTAACAATCTCCTATCACAGTGGTTCTCAAGCTTCAGTGTGCCTCAGAATGAACTGAAGGGCTTGTTAAAACACTGATCACTGGGTCCCAACCACAGAATTTCTGCTTCAGTAGCTCTGGAATGGGACCTGTGAATTTTCATTTTTAACAAATTCCCAGGTGCTGCTGATGCTTGCTCTGGGGACCAAAGTTTAAGAACCAGTGTCTATCAGTTTTTGGATGCAGATACCACTTGACTCCTTTCCCAGAGTCAGTGAACTGTAGAAGTCATGTGTTGGATTGGAGGTCATGCAGCCTGGGTTCTGCGCACTAGGGTACTCAGGCTGTGAGGTCCACAGTTTCATCATCTACACACACTAAAAAAGAAGTTGGGTCCAGGGGTCTCTAAGGACATTTCAGTTCTAAAATTTTATGAGCTTTTTCTCTTTCAAGATTAAGTTCCAAAAGTCAGTGAACTTTCTTATTTCTTGATATTTGCTGATATGCCATTGTCAATACCTATTAAGGCTTGTGAAAATCAACGTCCAGGAGAAAATTCCGTATTAAGAATTCTATTGTTTTTCTGTGAAGTCTTGGTCAAAATAAGTGGTAGATATTTGCAAAAATATACTTAGACATTTGTTAAAGGCCAACTTTAAATTTTTAGGGGTCTAGGCAATACCTTATTATGATGTGGAAGTTCACCCTGTCTAAAACTGTGTCAAGTAACTTTTACTTTGTTTCTGGCAGAAATTTCTCCTGGATGTTGACATAAGTGCTAATGAGCCCATCTTCAAGAAGTTTTCTAGGTCTCGGAGATGAGCAACAGACTTGCAAAGACAAATGAGATTCTCCTTAGCTCTTCCACTGAGCACAATAATGTAGATAACCTGAAGACAGCAGTCTAATGACAACTTTTGTAACCTGGCTTCACCCCATTTTGTGTCTGTTAGTGTAAATGAACATAGAGGCATGGATATCTCCTAAGAGGGATAAAGTCACTCTGGAGGAAAAAATGTGCAATTGAAGTAACAAATGTAGATGTTTTTGCAAACAGTTTATATTACCTCATAAACATCCCATGCTCCCTAAGAGTCTATTAACATATTTATATTTATAGACACCATTAAGAGAAGATGAACTACTAGGTCCCTACATAGGTGTGATAAATGGTAGCACAAGCAATGATGAGAATGCCAGCCAGACCTTTAGTCATTTATTTTTGGCTTTACTGCTTAGAGGTTTCAGTCAACAATCTTACTAATGTCCTTTGCTGATTAAAAGTGTCTGCAGGGGACTAAAGATGATTTGAGGCATGAGAGTTGAGAATACCAATTCTTCTTTAACCACGTTTCATGTTCCTTCCTTTTTTTTTGGTAATAGGTTTGATAAACTCACTGTACAGGTGTTGACATGGAACACTGTATATGACTCTGATGCCACTTGCCGATACAATTTCAAAACTATTAGAATAGAAAATGTTTTTCCAATGAGTAGTAATTCTCTCCAGATGAGTAGTGAATTTTTATTTTAAAAATACTAATTTATAAGAAAAAAACACTTCCTAGTAAAATTTTCACTCTTAAAAATGCATCAAATTATTTTGTATATCAGGCTCCTCACATTATAAAAGAAAACATCATAATTCTGTGACTTATTTTTAGAGCTACTAATTGGCTCAGATTAAGCTATAGAAAATGAAGACTGTGTTCCATATCTTTACATCAGATTATCATGTCCCCAAAATCATTTCTTCTTAGATGGGCAGTCTGCTGACTATTGCTTATTTTTTCTTCCAATTTTAGGCCTGACTTAACTCAGCACCCTAGAAAAAGGATAAACATACTTCTGACTCCCGGTGTTGTCCATGAAACTAACAGGTTTGGAGTTCATTTCTCTATGCATTTTAACCCATGGTCAGTTTAAACCACAGAGGAGTGTGTGGGTATATGTGTATGTGTGTTTGTGCATGTGGGTGTATGTGTGTGTGTGCATATACCTATGTGTTTGTGTTGTATGTATGTGTATGGGTACATATGTGTGTGTCTGTGTGTGTCTGTCTGTACAGAAGGGCTGACCTTCCCCTTCAGTAGACTGTATCTGACAGTATCTGTAGATTTCTGTAGTTTACAGCCAGCTATTGCTACTCAGTAATATATCCAATTCCAAAGGAATTTAGTGCATATGGCAGGTGTCACACTAATAACCCTTAAGACAAAATTTTGGGGTATTTGTTAAGCAGACAGAGTACCCCATCTTTTCCAAAAAAGAAGTCTAGATGTCTATTAAGACCACAGAGAGAAGAAAATCTGTAGAAATGAAGGTTCAAATTATCATTTACTTCCAATAATGCCTTTTCTCTGTAGCCATCTTCATTGGTTATGTCACTGAATGAAGTACACATGAATTTTCTGAGCTGGTGTGCACTACTGAGTGTGTAAGCTTTCAATCCATTATTAGGAAATTGTATCACAGGTCCCTACAATGCATATACAGACATACACAAATCTATGTGCAGGATTAAGTTGGGCCATTCCCTATAGAAAATAGTTAAGAGTTCTGAGCAAGGTTTTGAAAGCAGTAGCCATGCCAGTGCAAACATAGACTTACCACACATGCATGGATTTGCCTATTAGAAGCTAATGGTGTTTACTGACTGCCAGTACCCAAGACTTTTAAAATGTCAATTTCACAGATATGTATTTAGGAATATTTGCCATAATCTGAAAGGAAAAAGGAGAACCTATTTCCCATAGAACAATGGCGGAGGTAAACTCTGCTCACGTTTTGTGAGGTGAGCAGTGCAGATACCATTTTCCAAGTCTTATGATTGTATAAGAATCTGAGTTAGCACTCTTTCAGTCATATCGTCATCATCAATTTCAGAGTACATCAGCACTTTCTTCACCGATGTCCCAGTGACTTCACTTGTGGGAAGCCCCCATATAAGATCTTTTCTACTGTTTGCCTTGGGTTGACTTTTCATCAATACCACTAATTATATAAAAATAAGATGTGTTCTCTTACTTCACAAAGTTTAGTTAACAAGATTTCTCACTTATACCTCCAGAAAGAGAACTTCCTCACTTTATGTATGACAATCTAACTTTACCCAAAAAAATCTTACACTGAACTTATACTAGATTATGAGTAAATATCATGGAAAAGACTAAATATAGTTGAATTGTTTATACTTTAGGTTGTCACACTTTGTAAAGCATTCAGCATTCCCTTCCATACATTCTTTAACAGCTTTGTCTTTCTCATTTTGTAAACCCCTTATTTTGTGTCCAACTCTTGGAATTCCGACTCTTTTTATTATTCCTCTGTGTGACTACCCCAAAGTGTTGACATGCTGTGTAAGTACTATCTAAAACCCCAGGCCTTTAGAATATTAGGAAATTTAGGCTTGAGCCCCAAAGACATCACCAGCTAGATCTGAGATACTGTTTAAGCACTCACTTTAAAGCAGTTTAAATAGTTAGTAAGTAAACTTAAAAAGAAATTTTTTTTGCACATTCAATGGTGGGTCACTCAACTCACATAGTACTTGTTTTGAATACAGGGGTGGTGATGTTTGTTTTCACTACCATGGGATTGTCTTTTCTGTACAGAAACATTTACTGCTGGGGTGAAAAGAATTTGAAAATTACTAATCTATTTTTGTATTTTAATATGAGTTATAAAGTCAGGTGAGAATTTCATTTAAAATGGACACCAGTAGAATGGCATTCAGTCTTCCTCAGTCACAGATAACATTGTTAGTAGTTGAAAAATAGAGGGGGTAAAAAAAAAAAAGAGATAAAAACCTCTTGCTCAGTAGATTTCACTTGGGAAAAGCAGAACAACTCACTCAGCTCTTTCTGTACTCAGAGACTAATACTTCCTGCTGAGTCACTTCTCCCCATCTATAGAAACACAAGCAGCGTCACAGGCATCCATCCATCAAGAGCTGATTTGATTTGACATGGCTCAGCCAATGAGACCTGAGATTCTCTAAGTGGAAGAGAGGTGACACTTGTGAATAAATATAGAATCATTTAAGGCATGTAAGTTTTCTCAATAGCCTCATCATATACAGTGGATGGGCAGCACTGATATCATTACTTTTTAATTATTTCCCCTAGTAGACAGGTGTCACCTCTTTGCTTGGAATAACTCTGGAGATTACAGATTTCATAGCCTCTCTCTTGACAGTCTTATTTTGCTAAAGTATTCTTGTAGCTTAACGGATTTTTAATATTTCAACTATGTTTTCTTTTAAACTAATTACTTATATCCTACTAATGAATACTGTGCTTGTAAACTCAATCCCTATGTGCTTGCCTGTTGCCATTCCCTTCTCTGTCAAAGATTTTCATATCACTTTGCCATTGTGTGTGTAATTTTTATGATGACATATATGCTCTCTGATAGCATGATGATTATATTTCAAATTTTAAAATTGTTTTTAGTGGGTTTTCTCTTTATTGAGTTTTGTGAATTCTTTATTTATTCTAGATAGAATCCTTTATCGGATATATGACTTGAAAATATTTCCTCCTTAGTCTTTGCCTTGTGTTTTCATTCCCTTAACAATTTGTTTCAAAAAGCAAATGTTTCTAATTTTGGTGAGGTTCCATTTGTCAATTTTTTCTTTTATGGGTCATGTTTTTGATGTCTTACTTAAGGAATCTTTGCCAGAACCAGGTCACAAAGATTTTCTGCTGTTTTCTTCTAGGTTTTACATTTAGATCTGTGATCCAATAATTGAGTAGATTTTTCTATAGTGTTCAAGGTATGGGTTGAAGTTGCATATAGATAGCCAACACATTCAGTACCACGTATTAAAATGCTACCCTTTCTCTATTGGATTTCATTTGTACGTTTTAAGAAAATCAGTTGTCCATCTATGTGTGGGTCTATTTCTGGAGATTCTCTTTAGATCCATTGATATATTGATATTTTCTATCTTGACACAATTACCATACTGCCTAGATTACCAAATGTCTTGAAATCAGGTAAAGTTAGTCTTCTATCTTTGTTTTTTGAAAACTGTTTTGACTAACTGTATGGCCTTTGAATTTCTATATAAATATTAGAATTAGCTTGTCAAATTCTTTAAAATGTCTTCCTAAGATTTTTGGGGGGAATAAATTAAATTTCTGAATAAATTCAGAAAGAATTTATATTTAGCAATATTGAGTCTTCTGAACCCAGGATATGATATATCAATGTTTGGTACTTTTTAGTTTATAAGTCTTAAACATGTTTTGTCAGTTTTATTCCACAGGGTTTCATACTTCTGATGTATTGTAAATGATATTATCTTTTCACTTCAATTTCTGATTGTTTATTGTTAAAATATCTAAATACAGTTGCCTTTTTAAAATATTGATCTTGTATCCTGAACCTTTACCAAATCATTCATTAGTTCCAGTAGCTTTTTTTGGTCAATTCTGATGGATTTTCTACATAGCAATCTTATTGTCTGCTGGTTTCAAAGAAAATGCTGTGGCAATTCAGAGGTGGAATGTGGCATTCTTGAAATACTGGTAGTCTTTAAACTTGAAGAACTGATATGAATTCAGGTAGAACAGGGTGATTGAGGGCATCATTTCAATTAACCTAGATGTATAAGGTGGTATGATAGTAAGAAAGTCAGATTAGGACCAGTTTTCAAAAGGCCTTGATTACCAGCCTAAGAAAGATATATCACAAATATTCCTTGAAAAAAATGAATAAATGTCAGGCATTGTAATATTTTAGACAGTTCAAGTCTATGATTTGTTGAATATTGTTTTTGGCTATTGGATATAACCATGGTGGATTAAATGATTTCTAAAATTAGTAAAGAGAGAAACAATGGTTATTACTCATGATCCTACTGCCAGGCATGGAAACATTCATTATTAAACAGCAGACTTCCTTGACCCTGATGATCTTTCACATGGATAGGGTCCACTGTGAAATGAGGTGACATATATTCAAACATTGCTCATCTGTCCTAGTCACTTTTACTAACGTGGTGTTCTAGCCAGATAATGATTGATGGGTATTCCTTTTGACTTTGCTATATAGTTCTATAAAGAAATACCATGGGCCTGTGCATTATCATTTTCAAATTGCAGTTTGGTTTCTGTCCTCTGCCCCCCACACCCCACCACCACTTACCACTTATTACTCTATAGACAGATGAAAATATAAACTTATTATCACATAAAAGTCAATTTGAACTTATTAAACCATGACACTGGAACATGAATTCTCCTCTGCAAATTTGGTGTATATCATATATCTGTGTCTTTATGTAATACCTTATTGTTTTTATCACTGTCACAGAAGAAAGCAGCTCAGTTTTTACTCTTTGGTCTGAGAAATGCTATTCTTTTCCCCTCAGAAAGGACTCTTTCTCTCTCTGTTTTCATGTTCCATGAGTGGGTCAAAGTTATCCCGCTTGAGAGAAGGGACTCTTTGGGAGAGCCAGGTGAGAGTTTGTGAACTTTCATTGCCTTTGGAAATAGGGATTGCATCTGCAAAGTCTCTGTGGTTATAGAGGTTGAGTTATTATCATGCTATGAAGGTTATCTTTGGCTCTTATGTAGTTGTTAGATTTACATTGTTTTGAAATACAAACAGCTCCAGTCTTTGCATTCATGAGTTTCCTGCTAGGTAATCGCATCACCTCCCTCTAGGTGCTGCTGCTGCTCCTATTGGCCAGCATTTATTGGAATATATGCCTAGTATTATGAAAATGATTTTATGTATAGTATCTGTATTATTTATTTAATACTGTGTAACAAGTTACACCAAATTTTAGCAGCTTAAAACAGTCTATTATCTCTTATAGTTTCTGACAATCAGAGATGGGAGCCATTTAGCTGGGTGCTTCTGGCTCAGGTTCTCTCTTTTGGTTGGAATAAAGCTCTCAGTCAAAGTCTGGAGGATATTCTTCCAGGCTCACTTACATAGCTGGGTATCTGATATAATCCTCCAATAACTTTATTAGATGTGAACTATTAATGTTCTCATATTACAGAGAAGGATACAGAGGCCCATTGAGTAACTCAACCCAGGTCTAATGCCATTGTCTTTGGTTTTAACCACTATGGTTAAAACTCCTGGTAATTGGAAAAGTGGGTGTTTACAACATTTATTTGTTTCGTTAGAGAAAATAAAATATAAATTTACATTAAAGGGAGATCGCCTCCTTTATTCATCAGAAAAAAAATATTGGGGTACTTTAGAATGTTTAATATTCATATGTGTTCATTTTATCCCAAATACATACATGCATACATACATACATGAGGTATTCTGAATCAAAGATAGATTTCTTATTAAATACCTCACAGTTAATAATAAATGATTCATTCTCCTGTTGCCCTAGTCCCTCCCGCTAAAGTAACAAGATGAGAGCCAAATCAGTTATCTTACACAAGAGGATAGACTCATCCATAAGTGAGGAAGGAGAAAAAAATTAATTTTCTCTGCTTATAAAGTGGTAGGAGATAGATGTCCACTCATTTCCTGAAAGGGTCTCCTTTTTACTCCAACCCTTTGGTATGTAAATAATATCTTTCTAGAAGCCAGAGACGGTTGCCAAGTTCCTGGGCCTCATTTCTTCTTGAAATGAAAACACGTAGAAGATAGTAGTTTCAGTCTTCCTGGCATGTTGGGGGTTTAACATAGGAATCTCTTGTCAAGGTTTTTCTTGTCAACATAAGAGTTTTATTATCCTTTTGAGTCAGAGCAATTTACTACATGAATGGCTACAGTTCTAATTCTCATGGTATGTAAAGAGTCTCAGAGGACTAGAGTTTTCTGAGAACACTGAGAAAGCAAGAGCAATTTTATTTCCCTACAAGGACCTACTGAGAGGCTACGGGGCCTCTCTCTTTTGAACAACTTTGTTTTAACCTTGTGTTCTTTTGATGAAAGATACTAAAAGGGCTTATAAATTTTTACTTTCATATCACTTTGCATATTATTTATGTTAGTTATTATGTATGTCTGTATCAGGTGCATCTTTTATTGTTAAAACACTTCACAATATTTTTGCACGTTAGTCACTTAAATATTGGTATTACTAATTAATTAAGATGATTGATAGTGGCATTTCTAAAATGACTTCAGATCTATGTTTGTGTCTTAATCTCATTTTATAAATAATAACAATAATAATAGCAAATATTTATTTACCACTTACTATATGCCAGGCACTGTTCTAGGTGTTTTACAGAAATTAATTAATTTAATGTTCATAATTGCACAATAACATATGAGTAATGGCTTGTTGTTATCCCTATAATGGGTAAGCTGAAGTACGGAAAGTTAAGTAACTTGCCCAAGATGACACACCTGGAAAATTGCAGTCTTGATTTGAACACAGGCACTTTGGCTCCAGATTGAAAGCTCTTGACTATTGTATGAGTTATATATGATTCATTATTTCACAAACAAACATTTATTTTACACCTTTTATAAAACAAGTACTGTTTTAGGCACTGTGGGCACGTCATTGAACGAAATATTCAAAGCCCCTACATACATGGAGCTTATTTCCTGGTTAATGCTAGGGTAGGGCAGGTAAAGAATAAAAATTAAGCAAATAAGCATATGCATAATATAATGTTAAAGTGATAAGTACTGTGGGAAAAAATCAAACAGAGTAGGAAAATAGAGACTAAAAAGAAACTGCTCTTTTAGAGTTGTCTGGGAGGTCTTAATCTTAAGACTATTTTTGAAATGTGAGGTGCTACCCAAACTATGGATGATGTGATAAACTTAGTGCATCAATAGCAACATTTTTAAACAAAGCATAGTCTAGAATTAAGTCGATTTAAAAAGAAGATATCAAAGTTCATTGCATAAAGTAAATGTAGTTTTTCATAAGATATGCCCTTCACGTTTGTGTGTACTGACTCATGAAGTAACCTACATTTCTGTGCATGTGTCATAACCAAAAAAAAAAAGGAATTTTTTGTTTGTTTGACATCCTGGGGAAACCAGCAAGGAGACCATTGAGGCTGGTGCTCAGGGACTGAGAGACAGTGGGTGGAAATGAAATCAGAGAGGTGGGCGTGCACAAGAACTTCTGCACCAGAACACCTGCAGAGCTCTGTGAGCCATGGTAAATGTTTGGTTTTATCATAAGTGAGGTGGTAAGCCGTTTGAGAGTTCTAAGCAGAGTAGACATGATCTGGTTTACATTTTAGAAGGGTCATTTTGGCTGCTGTGTGGGAAATAGATTGTGTGGGAACAGGAATGAAAGAAATTGAAAATGGAGCATAGTTTGATACACTTGAGTTGATCGGAGAGAAGTGGGATACAGAATTCCTGATTCTTGAAATCATAGAAACAGCATTTTAGACTAAGGGTAACCTAAAGAATATTTATCTAGCCTCCAATTCTCTAACCAAAAGCTTTTTCGAAAAAAAAACTCTTAACTGTTTCTACATTGTTTTACTGCTTAAAGATGAAAGTGTTCTATATCATCTACTGAAAAGGAAACCCACAATAGTAATAAAGTAGTATGTCCTGAAGGTCAGGATCATAGCTGCAAAGGGAGTAGTATTTTTAAAATTATCAATGTGCTTTTTCTTTTGCCTTTAGGAGCCCATGATCACAAGAGGCATCCATCCATCTGGATGGAGGTTAGAATCTATTAAAGAATACAAAGTGAAAGCTAGAGTATAAGTTGGCTTCCAATATTCAAAAACAGGATTTTGAAGATAAGCTAGTTTATTGTGAAAAAATTGTTTTAAAATCCTTGATTTCTTGCCTTGATACTTCAAAAGAATATATGGTAGGCAAGCAAAGAAGAGAAAGGGGAAAAGACTACTTTTTTGGTTACGGTAAGAAAAAACAAAGGGAGAAAGAAGAACAAAACATAAACTCATGCCTCAAATTCCCATAATCTAGATTTTTGGTACAGAGAGGGAAACGTGTGTTAGGTAAGTGAGGGTGACTCAAAGGGTAGGGAAGTTTTTAACACACACACACACACACACACACACACACACACACACACACACACACCAATTTTAGGGTGACTCAAAGGGTAGGGAAGTTTTTAACACACACACACACACACACACACACACACACACACACACACACACACACACACACACACACACCAATTTTAGGGCCGTGGAAACAAAATGTCCTATCACAGGCTACTGCTGTCCCAACCTGGGGCACAACCACATGAACTTAGCAGAACAGAGAGCGCAGGCAGAGGTAGGAGACTTCCCATCACACTTGTTTCCCATGTGCCGTAGAAGCAGCTGAGGGTCTGGCTGAAGCACTTACCAGAGTGTTTTTGTATTGGGGTGAGATGCAAGGAAGGTAACAGGGCAAGCCACTTTGGGGCCAGTGAAAGTTTCAGCCAGACCTCAGAATTGCCTGTGGCCCCAACGGGAATTGTGACTGAGGCTGAAGGGTAATGACTACCAGGCCCTGACTATAAAACCTGAGAGCCCAGATTAGGACCGAGTGATGTTTGTCCAGCAAGACAAACACATCCAGGTGGACCCTCATCCAGAAAACCTGAGAATGCTCAGGGCATCATAACCAAGACTCAAATTCTTCTCTACCTCTTTGAAACCATCCTGTAGGGGTGATGAAAGGAATTCTTGGAGAATCCAGGAGTTTTTATCTAAAAGAGTTGGAACACTGCTATCTAAAGCATCTTTCTAAATGATCAGACTAAGCTTGGACTAGTTTTAGATCGGGATTTTGTCCTCACTGGCAAGAAGATAGTGACTTAAGAGAAATTATTAGATTGTTTACTGACACAATAAATAAAGTACATTTTCTCTACATGTCCAAGGCACAGCGTAAGTTAAATATCGTAAAAGCACTACACAGTTTGCTACCATTTATTGGATGTTTACTGTAAGCCTGGCCTGACTGAATCCAAAGTCTGTAACCTTAAACACCACACCGCATTGCCTATTTAACAACAGAAAACAGAAGAGAGATGCATTACAACGCGAGAGCTGTAGGAATACCTACGCTGAATTCATGGGAATACTTTCAATTAGATAGATAGAGAGACTTAGGCGTGGGGACAGGAGATTAAAATAAATGTCTTTAAACACAAATAACTGGATATGTATCAGATAGATATCTGAGAGTGTCTGAAGCAGGAGGAGGTACAGAAGAGTTCTTAGGAACCTTCCACATGCCTGACTTTGGGGATCTCTAGAGCCTGGAGATCTGGAGGGATGAGGCATCCTGCAGGAGGAACCACAATGTTGGGAGACCCAAGTCTTCACAGAAGCCCATGGTAGAAGGTCATGCTTCTTCTGCCACTGGCAATTCCCCAAAACAGCCTTCTAGCACCATAGCCCAAGATTAGGCCCCTCAGTCATGCAGAAAATGGAGCCACCCTGAAGAAAGAGATTACTATTTTTTTTTTACATCTTTATTGGAGTATAATTGCTTTACAGTGGTGTGTTCACTTCTGCTTTATAACAAAGTGAATCAGTTATACATATACATATGTTCCCATATCTCTTCCCTCTTGCATCTCCCTCCCTCCCACCCTCCCTATCCCACCCCTCTAGGTGGTCACAAAGCACCGAGCTGATCTCCCTGTGCTATGCAGCTGCTTCCCAGTAGCTATCTGTTTTACGTTTGGTAGTGTATATATGTCCATGCCACTCTCTCACTTCGTCCCAGCTTACCCTTCCCCCTCCCCATATCCTCAAATCCATTCTCTAGTAGGTCTGTGTCTTTATTCCTGTCTTACCCCTAGGTTCTTCATGACATTTTTTTTCTTAAGTTCCATATATATGTGTTAGCATATGGTATTTGTCTTTCTCTTTCTGACTTCATTCTGTATGACAGACTCTAGGTCCATCCACTTCATTACAAATAGCTCAATTTCATTTCTTTTTATGGCTGAGTAATATTCCATTGTATATATGTGCCACATCCTCTTTATCCATTCATCCGTTTATGGACACTTAGGCTGCTTCCATGTCCTGGCTATTGTAAATAGACCTGCAATGAACATTTTGGTACATGACTCTTTTTGAATTATGGTTTTCTCAGGGTATATGCCCAGTAGTGGGATTGCTGGGTCATATGGTAGTTCTATTTGTAGTTTTTTAAGGAACCTCCATACTGTTCTCCATAGTGGCTGTACCAATTCACATTCCCACCAGCAGTGCAAGAGTGTTCCCTTTTCTCCACACCCTCTCCAGCATTTATTGTTTCTAGATTTTTTGATGATGGCCATTCTGACTGGTGTGAGATGATATCTCATTGTAGTTTTGATTTGCATTTCTCTAATGATTAATGATGTTGAGCATTCTTTCATGTGTTTGTTGGCAGTCTGTATATCTTCTTTGGAGAAATATCTATTTATATCTTCTGCCCATTTTTGGATTGGGTTGTTTGTTTTTTTGTTATTGAGCTGCATGAGCTGCTTGTAAATTTGGAGATTAATCCTTTGCCGTTGCTTCATTTGCAAATATTTTCTCCCATTCTGAGGATTGTCTTTTGTTCTTGTTCATGGTTTCCTTTGCTGTGCAAAAGCTTTGAAGTTTCATTAGGTCCCATTTGTTTACTTTTGTTTTTATTTCCATTTCTCTAGGAGGTGGGTCCGAAAGGATCTTGCTGTGATTTATGTCATAGTGTTCTGCCTATGTTTTCCTCTAAGAGTTTGATAGTTTCTGGCCTTACATTTAGGTCTTTAATCCATTTTGAGCTTATTTTTGTATATGGTGTTAGGGAGTGATCTAATCTCATACTTTTACATGTCCCTGTCCAGTTTTCCCAGCACCACTTATTGAGGAGGCTGTCCTTTCCCCACTGTACTTTCCTGCCTCCTTTATCAAAGATAAGTTGACCATATGTGCGTGGGTTTGTCTCTGGGCTTTCTATGCTGTTCCATTGATTTATATTTCTGTTTTTGTGCCAGTACCATACTGTCTTGATTACTGTAGCTTTGTAGTATAGTCTGAAGTCAGGGAGCCTTATTCCTCCAGCTCCATTTTTCGTTCTCAAGATTGCTTTGGCTATTTGGGGTCTTTTGTGTTTCCATACAAATTGTGAAATTTTTTGTTGTAGTTCTGTGAAAAGTGCCAGTGGCAGTTTGATAGGGATTGCATTGAATCTGTAGATTGCTTTGGGTAGTGTAGTCATTTTCACAATGTTGATTCTTCCAATCCAAGAACATGGTATATTTGTCCATCTATTTGTATCATCTTTAATTTCTTTCATCAGTGTCTTATAATTTTCTGCATACAGGTCTTTTGTCTCCTTAGGCAGGTTTATTCCTAGGTATTTTATTCTTTTTGTTGCAGTGGTAAATGAGAGTGTTTTCTTGATTTCCCTTTCAGATTTTTTATCATTAGTGTATAGGAATGCCAGAGATTTCTGTGCATTAATTTTGTATCCTGCTACTTTACCAAATTCATTGATTAGCTCTAGTAGTATTCTGGTAGCACCTTTAGGATTCTCTATGTATAGTATCATGTCATCTGCAAACAGTGACAGCTTTACTTCTTCCTTTCCGATTTGGATTCCTTTTATTTCCTTTTCTTCTCTGATTGCTGTGGCTAAAATTTCCAAAACTATGTTGAATAAGAGTGATGAGAGTGGGCAGCTTTGTCTTGTTCCTGATCTTAGTGGAAATGGTTTCAGTTTTTCACCATTGAGGATGATGTTGGCTGTGGGTTTGTCATATATGGCCTTTATTATGTTGAGGAAAGTTCCCTCTATGCCTACTTTCTGCAGGGTTTTTATCATAAATGGGTGTTGAATTTTGTCGAAGGTTTTCTCTGCATCTATTGAGATGACCCTATGGTTTTTCTCCTTCAATTTGTTAATATGGTGTATCACATTGATTGATTTGCATATATTGAAGAATCCTTGCATTCCTGGGATGAATCCCACTTGATCATGGTGTATGATCCTCTTAATGTGTTGTTGAATTCTGTTTGCTAGTATTTTGTTGAGGATTTTTGCATCTCTGTTCATCAGTGATATTCGTCTGTAGTTTTCTTTTTTTGTGATACCTTTGTCTGTTTTTGGTATCAGAGTGATGGTAGCTTTGTAGAATGAATTTGGATGTGTTCCTCCCTCTGCAATTTTTTGGAAGAGTTTGAGAAGGATAGGTGTTAACTCTTCTCTAAATGTTTGATAGAATTCACCTGTGAAGCCATCTAGTCCTGGACTTTTGTTTGTTGCAAGATTTTTAATTACAGTTTCAATTGCATTACATGTGATAAGTCTGTTTATATTTTTGAGTTCTTCCTGGTTCAGTCTTGGAAAATTGTACCTTTCCAGGAATTTGTCCATTTCTTCATGGTTGTCCATTTTATTGGCATATCGTTGTTTGTAGTAGTCTCTTATAATCCTTTGTATTTCTGCGGTGTCAGTTGTGAATTCTCCTTTTTCTAGTTTTATTGATTGGCATCCTCTCCCTTTTCTTCTTGATGAGTCTGGCTTAAGGTTCATCAATTTTGTTTATCTTCTCAAAGAACCAACTCTTAGTGTTATTGATCTTTGCTATTGTTTTCTTCATTTCTGTTTCATTTATTTCTGATCTGATCTTTATTTCTTTCCTTCTACTGACTATGCGTTTTCTTGTTCTTCTTTCTCTAGTTGCTTTAGGTGTAAGGTTAGATTGTTTATTTGAGATTTTTCTTGTTTCTTGAGGTGAGATTGAATTGCTATAAACTTACCTCTTGAACTGATTTTGCTATGTCCCATAGGTTTTGGATCTTCGTGTTTTCATTGTCATTTGTTTCTTTGTATTTTTTTTATTTCTTCTTTGATTTCTTCAGTGATCTCTTGGTTATTAAGTAGTGCACTTTTTAGCCTCCATGTTGAGCACCTTTTCATATACTTCTTGGCCATTTGTGTGTCTTTGGAGAAATGTCCATTCAAGTCCTTAGCACATTTTTTTTTTATTGAAGTACAGTTGATTTACAATGTGTGTTAGTTTCTCGTCTACAACAAAGTGATTCAGTTATACATGTGTGTGTGTGTGTGTGTGTGTGTGTATGATATACATATATTCTTTTTTATATTCTTTTCCATTATGGTTTATTACAAGGTATTGAATATAGTTCCCTGTGCTATATAGTTGGACCTTGTTGTTTATCTATTTTATATGTAATAGTTTGTACCTGCTAATCCCAAACTCCTAATTTATCCCTCCCCACACCCTTTCCACTTTGGTAACCAAAATTTGTTTTCTGTGTTTGTGAGACTATTTCTTCTTTGTAAATAAGTTCATTTGTATCATTGTTTTAGATTCCACATATATGTGATATCATGTGTTACTTGTCTTTCCGTGTTGACTTACTTCATCTAGTATGATAATCTCAAGGTCTGTCTATGTTGCTGCATATGGCATTTTTTCATTCTTTTTTTATGCCTAATATTCCATTGTATATAAGTACCACATCTTTATCCATTCCTCTATCTAAGCAACATTTAGGTTGCTTCGATGTCTTGGCTATTGAAAATAGCCTTAGTGCATTTTAAAGTTGCAGTATTAGTTTTTTTGTTTCATTTTGGTTTGTTGTTGTTTTTCCTAATGAGTTGTAGGAATTTCTTATATATTTTGGAGATTAACCTCTTTTTTATTTTATTTTATTTTATTTATTAGTTTCTACTTTATAACAAAGTGAATCAGTCATACATATACATCTGTTCCCACATCACTTCCCTCTTGTGTCTCCCTCCCTCCCACCCTCCCTATCCCACCCCTCCAGGCGGTCACAAAGAACCGAGCTGATCTCCCTGTGCTATGCGGCTGCTTCCCACTATCTATCTACCTTACGTTTGGTACTGTATATATGTCCATGCCTCTCTCTCGCTTTGTCAGAGCTTACCCTTCCCCCTCCCCATATCCTCAAGTCCATTCTCAAGTAGGTCTGTGTCTTTATTCCCGTTTTACCCCTAGGTTCTTCATGACGTTTTTTTCCTTAAATTCCATATGTATGTGTTAGCATACGGTATTTGTCTTTCTCTTTCTGACTTACTTCACTCTGTATGACAGACTCTAGGTCAATCTACCTCATTACAAATAGCTCAGTTTTGTTTCTTTTTATGGCTGAGTAATATTCCATTGTATATATGTGCCACATCTTCTTTATCCATTCATCTGATGATGGACACTTAGGTTGTTTCCATCTCCGGGCTATTGTGAATAGAGCTGCAATGAACATTTTGGTACATGTCTCTTTCTGAATTATGCTTTTCTCAGGGGATATGCCTAGTAGTGGGATTGCTGGGTCATATGGTAGTTCTATTTGTAGTTTTTTAAGGACCCTCCATACTGTTCTCCATAGTGGCTGTACCAATTCACATTCCCACCAGCAGTGCAAGAGTGTTCCCTTTTCTCCACACCCTCTCCAGCATTTATTGTTTCTAGATTTTTTGATGATGGCCATTCTGACCGGTGTGAGGTGATACCTCATTGTAGTTTTGATAAGCATTTCTCTAATGATTAATGATGTTGAGCATTCTTTCATGTGTTTGTTGGCAGTCTGTATATCTTCTTTGGAGAAATGCCTATTTGAGTCTTCTGCCCATTTTTGGATTGGCTTGTTTGTTTTTCTGATATTGAGCTGCATGAGCTGCTTATAAATTTTGGAGATTAATCCTTTGTCAGTTGCTTCATTTGCAAATATTTTCTCCCATTCTGAGGGTTGTCTTTTGGTCTTGTTTATGGTTTCCTTTGCTGTGCCAAAGCTTTGAAGTTTCATTAGGTCCCATTTGTTTATCTTTGTTTTTATTTCCATTTCTCTATGAGGTAGGTCCAAAAGGATCTTGCTGTGATTTATGTCATAGAGTGTTCTGCCTATGTTTTCCTCTAAGAGTTTGATAGTTTCTGGCCTTACATTTAGGTCTTTAATCCATTTTGAGCTTATTTTTGTGTATGGTTTTAGGGAATGATCTAATCTCATATTTTTACATGTACCTGTCCAGTTTTCCCAGCACCACTTATTGAAGAGGCTGTCCTTTCTCCACTGTACATTCCTGCCTGATTTATCAAATATAAGTTGACCATATGTGCGTGGGTTTATCTCTGGGCTTTCTATCCTGTTCCATTGATCTATCTTTCTGTTTTTGTGCCAGTACCACACTGTCTTGATTACTGTAGCTTTGTAGTATAATCTGAAGTCAGGGAGCCTGATTCCTCCAGCTCCTTTATTCATTCTCAAGATTGCTTTGGCTATTCAGGGTCTTTTGTTTTTCCAAACAAATTTTGAGATTTTTTGTTCTAGTTCTGTGAAAAATGCCAGTGGTAGTTTGATAGGGATTGCATTGAATCTGTAGATTGCTTTGGGTAGTAGAGTCATTTTGACAATATTGATTCTTCCAATCCAGGAGCATGGTATATCTCTCCATCTATTTGTATCATCTTTAATTTCTTTCATCAGTGTCTTATAATTTTCTGCATACAGGTCTTTTGTCTCCTTACGTAGGTTTATTCCTAGATATTTTATTCTTTTTGTTGCAATGGTAAATGGGAGTGTTTTCTTGATTTCATTTTCAGATTTTTCATCATTAGTGTACAGGAATGCCAGAGATTTCTGTGCATTAATTTTGTATCCTGCTACTTTACCAAATTCATTGATTACCGCTAGTAGTTTTCTGGTAGCATCTTTAGGATTCTCTATGTATAGTATCATGTCATCTGCAAACAGTGACAGCTTTACTTCTTCCTTTCCGATTTGGATTCCTTTTATTTCCTTTTCTTCTCTGATTGCTGTGGCTAAAACTTCCAAAACTAAGTTGAATAAGAGTGGTGAGAGTGGGCAGCCTTGTCTTGTTCCTGATCTTAGTGGAAATGGTTTCAGTTTTTCACCATTGAGGATGATGTTGGCTGTGGGTTTGTCATATATGGCCTTTATTATGTTGAGGAAAGTTCCCTCTATGCCTACTTTCTGCAGGGTTTTTATCATAAATGGGTGTTGAATTTTGTCAGAAGCTTTCCTGCATCTATTGAGATCATATGCGTTTTCTCCTTCAGTTTGTTAATATGGTGTATCACATTGATTGATTTGCATATATTGAAGAATCCTTGCATTCCTGGAATAAACCCCACTTGATCATGGTGTATGATCCTTTTAATGTGCTGTTGGATTCTGTTTGCTAGTATTTTGTTGAGGATTTTTGCATCTATGTTCATCAGTGATATTGGCCTGTAGTTTTCTTTCTTTGTGACATCCTTGCCTGGTTTTGGTATCAAGGTGATGGTGGCCTCGTAGAATGAGTTTGGGAGTGCTCCTCCCTCTGCTATATTTTGGAAGAGTTTGAGAAGGATAGGTGTTAACTCTTCTCTAAATGTTTGATAGAATTCACCTGTGAAGCCATCTGGTCCTGAGCTTTTGTTTGTTGGAAGATTTTTAATCACAGTTTCAATTTCAGTGCTTGTGATTGGTGTATTCATATTTTCTATTTCTTCCTGATTCAGTCTTTGCAGGTTGTGCATGTCTAAGAATTTGTCCATTTCTTCCAGGTTGTCCATTTTACTGGCATAGAGTTGCTTGTAGTAATCTCTCATGATCTTTTGTATTTCTGCATTGTCAGTTGTTACTTCTCCTTTTTCATGTCTAATTCTATTGATTTGAGTCTTCTCCCTTTTTTTCTTGATGAGTCTGGCTAATGCTTTATCAATTTTGTTTATCTTCTCAAAGAACCAGCTTTTAGTTTTATTGATCTTTGCTCTCATTTCCTTCATTTCTTTTTCATTTATTTCTGATCTGATCTTTATGATTTCTTTCCTTCTGCTAACTTTGGGGGTTTTTTGTTCTTCTTTCTCCAACTGCTTTAAGTGCAGGGTATGGTTTTTTACTTGAGATGTTTCCTGTTTCTTAAGGTGGGATTGTATTGCTATAAACTTCCCCTAAGAACTGCTTTTGCTGCGTCCCTTAGGTTTTGGGTCGTCGTGTCTCCATTGTCATTTGTTTCTAGGTATTTTTTAATTTCCCCTTTGATTTCTTCAGTGATCACTTCGTTATTAAGTAGTGCATTGTTTAGCCTCCATGTGTTTGTATTTTTTACAGCTCTTTTCCTGTAATTGATATCTAGTCTCATAGCATTGTGGTCGGAAAAGGTACTTGATACAATTTCAATTTTCTTAAATTTACCAAGGCTTGATTTGTGACCCAAGATATGATCTATCCTGGAGAATGTTCCATGAGCACTTGAGAAAAATGTGTATTCTGTTGTTTTTGGATGGAATGTCCTATAAATATCAATTAAATCCATCTTGTTTAATGTATCATTTAAAGCTTGTGTTTCCTTATTTATTTTCATTTTGGATGATGTGTCCATTGGTGAAAGTGGGGTGTTAAAGTCTCCTACTATGATTGTGTTACTGTCAATTTCCCCTATGATGGCTGTTAGTATTTGCCTTATGTATTGAGGTGCTCCTATGTTGGGTGCATAAATATTTACAATTGTTATATCTTCTTCTTGGATCGATCCCTTGATCATTAGGTAGTGTCCTTCTTTGTCTCTTCTAATAGTCTTTATTTTAAAGTCTATTTTGTCTGATATAAGAACTGCTACTCCAGCTTTCTTTTGATTTCCATTTGCATGGAATATCTTTTTCCATCCCCTTACTTTCAATCTGTATGTGTCTCTAGGTCTGAAGTGGGTCTCTTGTAGACAGCATATATATGGGTCTTGTTTTTGTATCCATTCAGCCACTCTGTGTCTTTTGGTGGGAGCATTTAGTCCATTTACATTTAAGGTAATTATTGATATGTATGTTCCTATTCCCATTTCCTTAATTGTTTTGGGTTCGTTATTGTAGGTATATTCCTTCTGTTGTGTTTCTTGCCTAGAGAAGTTCCTTTAGCATTTGTTGTAAAGCTGGTTTGGTGGTGCTGAACTCTCTCAGCTTTTGCTTGTCTGTAAAGGTTTTGATTTCTCCATCAAATCTGAATGAGATCCTTGCTGGGTAATCTTGGTTGCAGGTTTTTCTCCTTCATCACTTTAAATATGTCCTGCCACTCCCTTCTGGCTTGTAGAGTTTCTGCTGAGAGATCAGCTGTTAACCTGATGGGGATCCCCTTGTGTGTTATTTGTTGTTTTTCTCTTGCTGCTTTTAATATGATTTCTTTGTGTTTAATTTTTGACAGTTTGATTAATATGTGTCTTGGCATATTTCTCCTTGGATTTATTCTGTATGGGACTCTCTGTGCCTCCTGGACTTGATTTACTATTTTCTTTCCATATTAGGGAAGTTTTCAACTATAATCTCTTCAAATATTTTCTCAGTCCCTTTCTTTTTCTCTTCTTCTTCTGGAACTCCTATGATTCGAATGTTGGTGCGTTTAATGTTGTCCCAGACGTCTCTGAGACTGTCCTCTGTTCTTTTCATTCTTTTTCTTTATTTTGCTCTGCAGCAGTTATTTCCACTATTTTATCTTCCACCTCACTTATCCGGTCTTCTGCCTCAGTTAGTCTGCTATTGGTGCCATCTAGATTATTTTTCATTTCATTTACTGTGTTTTTAATCGATGCTTGATTCATCTTTAGTTCTTCTAGGTCCTTGTTAACTGTTTCTTGCATTTTGTCTATTCTGTTTTCAAGATTTTGGATATTGGAAATAGAATCTTGGATCAGCTTTACTATCATTATTCTGAATTCTTTTTCAGGTAGACTGCCTATTACCTCTTCATTTGTTAGGTCTGGTAGGTTTTTATCTTGCTCCTTCACCTGCTGTGTGTTTTTCTGTCTTCTCATTTTGCTTATGTTACTGTGTTTGGGGTCTCCTTTTTGCAGGCTGCAGATTCGTACGTAGTTCCCATTGTTTTTGGTGTCTGTTCCCAGTGACTAAGGTTGTTCCAGTGGGTTGTGTAGGTTTCCTGGTGGGGGGGACTAATGCCTGTGTTCTGGTGGATGAGGCTCAATCTTGTCTTTCTGTTGGACAGGTCCACGTCTGGTGGTGTGTTTTGGGATGCCTGTGGCCTTATTATGTTTCTAGGTAGCCTCTCTGCTAATGGGTGGGGTTGTGTTCCTGTCTTGTTAGTTGCTTGGCATAGGGTGTCCAGCACTGTAGCTTGCTGGTCGTTGACTGAAGCTGGGTGCTGGTGTTGAGTTGGAGATCTCTGGGAGATTTTCACTGCTTGATATTGTGTGGAGCTGGGAGGTCTCTTGTGGACCCGTGTCCTGAAGTTGGCTCTCCCACTTCAGAGGCACAGCACTGACTCCTGGCTGCAGCACCAAGAGCCTTTCATCTACCCGGCTCAGAATAAAAGGCAGAAAAAGTAGAAAGAAAGAATTAGTAGAAGAAAGAAAGAGAGAAAGAAGGAATGAAAGGAAGGGAGGAAGAAAGAAAGAAAGGAGGGAGGAAGGAAGGAAAGAAAGAAAGAAAGAAGGGAGGGAGGGAGGAAAGAAAGAGAAAGGAAGAAAAAGAAAGAAAGAGAGAAAGAAAGACAGGAGAGAGGGAGGGAGGGAGGAAGGAAGGAAAGAAAGAAGGAAAGAAAGAAAGACAGGAGGGGCAGAGGGAGGGAGGGAGGAAGGGAAGGTAGCAAAAAAGAGAAAGAAGATAAAGTAAAATAGAATAAAGTATGATAAAATATAATAGTGTTATTAAAATAAAAAAGTAATTATTAAAAAAAATTTAAAAAAAAAAAGAAAAATGGACAGATAGCACCCTGGCCCAAATTGTGGAAGCAAAGCTATACAGAGAAAATCTCACACAGAAGCATACACATACACATTCACAAAAAGAGAACAGGGGGAAAAAATCGTAAATCTTGCTCTCAAAGTTCACCTCCTCAATTTGGGATAATTCATTGTAAAAATAGGAAAAGGGGAAAAAGTCTGAAATCTTGCTGTCAAAGGCCACCTCCTCAATTTGGGATAATTCGTTGTAAAAAGAGGAAAAGGGGAAAAAATCTTAAATCGTGTCCTCAAAGTCCACCTCCTCAATTTGGGATGATTCGCTGTCCATTCATGCACTCCACAGACGCAGGGCACATCAAGCCGACTGTGGAGCTTTAACCCGCTGCCTCCAAGGCTGCACAGAGAGATTTCCCTGTCTCTTCTCTGCTCTCACAGCTCCCGGGTCTCAGCCTTGGACCTGGCCCCGCCTCTGCGCGTAGGTCGCCGGAGGGCGTCCGTTCTTCGCTCAGACAGGACGGGTTTAAAGGAGCCGCTGATTCAGGGGCTCTGGCTCTCTCAGGCCGAGGCGAGGGAGGGGCACACAGTGCGGGGCGAGCCTGCGGCGGCAGAGGCCGGCGTGACGTTGCACCAGCCCGAGGCGCTCCGTGCGTTTTCCCGGGGAAGCCGTCCCTGGATCCCGGGACCCCGGCAGTGGCGGGCTGCACAGGCTCCCCGGAAGGGGTGGTGGACAGTGACCTGCGCTTGCGCACAGACCTCGTGGCGGTGGCAGCAGCAGCCCCAGCATCCCACGCCCGTCACCGTGGTCCGCGCCTTTAGCCTCGGTTCGCGCCTGTCTCTGGAGCTCCTTTAAGCAGCGCTCTTAATCCCCTCTCCTCGCACACCAGGAAACAAAGAGGGAAGAAAAAGCCTCTTGCCTCTTTGGCAGCTCCAGACTTTTTCCCGGACTCCCTCCGGGCTAGCCGTGGTGCACTAACCCCTTCAGGCTCTCTTCCCGCCGCCAGCCCCAGTCCTCTCCCTGCGCTCTGAATGAAACCCGATACCCGAGCCTCAGCTCCCAGCCCCGCCCACCCCGGCGGCCGAGCAGACAATCCTCTTGGGCTAGTGAGTGCCTGAGGGCACCGATCCTCTGTGCGGGAACCTCTCCGCTTTGCCCTCCACACCCCTGTTGCTGTGCTCTCCTCCGCTACTCCAAAGCTTCCCCCTCCGCCACCCGCAGTCTCCGCCCGCGAAGGGGCTTGTAGTGTGTGGAAACCATTCCTCCTTCACGGCTCCCTCCCACTGGTGCAGGTCCCGTCCCTATCCTTTTGTCTCTGTTTATTCTTTTTTCTTTTGCCCTACCCAGGTATGTGGGGAGTTTCTTGCCTTTTGGGGGGTCTGAGGTCTTCTGTCAGCATTCAGTAGGTGTTCTGTAGGAGTTGTTCCACGTGTAGATGAATTTCTGATGTATCTGTGGGGAGGAAGGTGATCTCCGATTCTTACTCTTCCACCATCTTCCCCTGGGCTCTGGAGATTAACCTCTTATCAGATATGTTTGCAGATATTTTTTCCCATCCTGTAGGTTGACTTTTCACTTTGCTGATGGTTTCCTTTGCTGTGCAGAAGCTTTTTAGTTTGATGTAGTCGTGCTTGTTTATTTTTGGTTTCCTTACCTGTGCTTTTGGTGTTATATCTGTGAAAGTATTTCCAAGGCCAGTGTCATGAAGCTTTTCCTCTATGCTTTCTGCTATGTTTGCCTCTAGGAGTTTTACAGTTTGAGGTCTTATTAAGACTTTAATCCATTTTGTGTTGATTTTTGTGTCTGATATAAGATGTCTCTGATTTAATTTTTTTACATGTGGATATCCAGCTTTTCCAGTACCACTCGTTGAAGAAGTTCTCTTTTCTCTTTCATGTATTCTTAGCACTCTTGTGAAAGATCAACTGATCGTATATTTGTATATTTATATCTAGGTTCTCTATTCTATTCAGTTGGTCTATGTTTCTGTTTTTATGCCAGTACCATACTGTTTTGATTACTGTAGCTTCATAATATATTTTCAAATCAGAAAGTGTGATACCTGCAGCTTTGTTCTTGTTTTTCAAGATAGGTTTGGCTATTCATGGTCTTCTGTGGTTCCATATGAATTATAGAATAGTTTTTCTATTTATGTAAAAAAGAAAAACTCTTTGGGATTGTCATACGAATTATACTGAATGTGTAGATTACTTTGGGTAGTATGGACATTTTAATAACATTAATTCTTCCAACCATAAACAGAGGATATCTTTCCATTTTCCTGTGTCTTGTTTAATTTCTCTCATCAGTGTTTTCTATGTTTCAGTATATAAATCTTTCACCTCCTTAGTTAAGCTTATTCCTAAGGTTTTTATTCCTTTTGATGCTATTGTAAATGGGATTTTTAAAAAATTTCCTTTTCAAGTAGTTTTTTGTTAGTTAGCTGTAGTTAGTTTGTTGCAGTGTGTAGAAACACAACTAATATTTGTATGTTGATATTGTATTCTGCAACTTTACTGAATTTGTTTACTAGTTCAAAAGGTTTTTATGGAGTCCTTGGAGTTTTCTACATAAAATATCATGTCATTTGCAAACTGGAGTAATTTACTTCTTCCTTTCTAATTTGAATGACTTTTATTTATTTTTCTTGTCTAATTGTTCTAGTTAGGACTTTCAGTACTATGTTAAATAGAAGTGGCAAGAGTAGGGATCCTTGCCTTGTTCCTGATTTTAGAGGAAAAACTTTCAGTTTTTTACCAATGAATATGATTTTAGCTGTGGGCTCTTCATATTTGGCTTTTATTGTGTTGAGGTATTTTCTTTCTATTCCTAGTTTGATGAGAGATTTTATCATACAAGTTTTTTTTTTAATTTTGCCAAACATCCTGTCTCCATCTCTTTAGATAATCATGATTTTTAATCTTTATTCTGTTGATATGATACATTACATTAATTGATTTTTGTATATTAAACTATCTTTGCATTACAGTGATAAATTTCAATTGGTTGTGGTGTGTGATCCTTTTAATGTGCTGTTGTATTCAAGGTGCTAGTGTTTTGGTCTGTTTGTCTTCTTGGAGAATTGACCACTTTGACTCCTTTATCATTATGTAATTCCCTTCTTTAGCCATGATAACTTTCTTTGCTTTGAAGTCAGCTCTATCTGAAACTGATATAGCTACGTCTGCTTTCTTTAACTAGTGTTAGCATGATATTTTTCTGTGTCAGTTTACTTTGAATCTATATAGGTCTTTATGTTTAAAGTGGGTTTCTTGTTTATAACATATAGTTGAGTATTATTATTATTATTATTATTTATTTTTTTTTTTTTTTGCTGTACGCGGGCCTCTCACTGTTGTGGCCTCTCCCGTTGCGGAGCACAGGCTCCGGAGGCACAGGCTCAGTGGCCATGGCTCACGGGCCCAGCCACTCCGCGACATGTGGGATCTTCCCGGATCGGGGCACGAACCCGTGTCCCCTGCATCGGCAGGTGGACTCTCAACCACTGTGCCACCAGGGAGGCCTGAGTATCATTTTTTGATCCACTATGAAAATCTATGTTTTTTAATTGGTGAATTTAGACCATTGATATTCAAAGTGATTATTGATTGATAGCGTTGGATTAATAGCTACCATATTTGTTATTGTTTTCTTTTTCTTGCCGTGGTTCTTTGTTCCTACTTTTGTCTTCCACTCTTTTTCTGCTTTTTGTGGTTTTTTTTTTTAATGTTGAGCCTTCTTTTTTAATTTATTTATTTTTATTTTTGGCTGTGTTGTGTCTTCGTTTCTGTGCAAGGGCTTTCTCTAGTTGTGGCAAGCGGGGGCCACTCTTCATCGGGGTGTGCAGGCCTCTCACTGTCGTGGCCTCTCTTGTTGTGGAGCACAGGCTCCAGACGTGCAGGCTCAGTAGTTGTGGCTCACGGGCCTAGTTGCTCTGCAGCATGTGGGATCTTCCCAGACCAGGGCTCGAACCCGTGTCCCCTGCATTAGCAGGCAGATTCTCAACCACTGCGCCACCAGGGAAGCCTGCTTTTTGTGGTTTTAATTGAGCATTCTATGATTTCATTTTCTCTCCTCTCTTAGCATATCAGTCATACTATTTTTTTTGCTTTTTTAAGTGGTTGCTCTAGAGTTTGCCATATACATTTACACCCATTTAAGTCCACTTTAAAATTACACTGTACCACTTCATGAGTAGTGTGAGTACCTTCAAATAACGAAATAACCCTAAGTCCTACCTCCTGTCCCTTGTGTCACTGCTGTCATTAATTTAACTTATATATGTATACATAAGCACATATATATATACATATATGACATATACATAAGCATAAATAATTTAATATGTTGGTATTATTATTTTGAACAAATTGTTATCTGTTATATCAATTAATAATAAGAAAGAAGGGTTTTATTTTACTTTCACTTATTTTTTCTTTGATGCTCTTCCTTAACTCTGTGTAGATCTGAGTTTCTGACCTTTATTATTTTCCTTATCTCTAAAAACCTTATTTTAATATTTCTTGTAAAGCAGGTCTCCTGACAACAAATTCTCTCAATTTATTTTTTTTCTAAGAAAGTCTTTCCTTCATTTTGAAGGATAATTTTACAAAGTGTAAAACTCTAGGTTGGGCTTCCCTGGTGGATCAGTGGTTGGGAGTCTGCCTGCCGATGCAGGGGACACGGGTTCGTGCCCCGGTCCGGGAGGATCCCACGTGCTGCGGAGTGGCTGGGCCCGTGAGCCATGGCTGTTGGGCCTGCGCATCCGGAGCCTGTGCTCCGCGGTGGGGGAGGTCACAGCAGTGAGAGGCCCACAAAGCGCAAAAAAAAAAAGCTCTAGGTTGATGATTTTTTTTCTCTCAACACTTTAAATATTTCACTGCACTCTCCTCTTACTTGAATGGTTTCTGAGAAGTCAGATGTAATTCTTACCTTTGTTTCTCTATAGGCAAAGTGTTTTTTACTCTGGTTTCTTTCAGGATTTTTTCTTTATCTTTGATTTTATATAATTAGAAAATGACATGCTGAGCTGTAGTTGTTTTTGGCATTTATCCTGCTTGGTGTTCTTTGAACTTCCTGAGATCTGTGGGTTGGTTTCTGAAATTAATTTGGGGGAAATTCTGTCATCATTGTTTCAAATATTTCTTCTGTTCCTTTCTCTCTTTCTTTCCTTCTGGCATTCCCATTACATGTATGTTATACCTTCTGTAGTTGTCCTACAGTCCTTGGATTTTCTAGAGGGTTTTTTTTTCAGTTTTTATTCTCCTTCCTCTCAGTTTTTGAGGATTCTGATATATCTTCTTGCTCAACCATGTACAATCTACTAATAAACCTATCAAAGGAATTCTTCATTCCTGTTATTTTTCCTTTTCTTTTTGTTGCCTCTGCTCTGGGAATCATGTACAAGAAATCATTGTCAAATCCAACATCATGAATTCCCCTTCCTCTCTTCTAGAAGTTTTATAGTTTCAGGTCTTACATTTAAAAGACTGTCCTTTCCCCATTTAATAGTGTTGGCACGCTTTTTGAAGATTATTTGACCTTATTCATGAGAATTTACTTCTGGGAATCTCTATTCTTTTCCATCAGTCTGTATGTGTCTTTATGCCAGTAGTACATATTTTGAATACTGTAGTTTTCTAATATATTTTGAAATCAGGAAGTGTGAGACTTTCAGCTTAGTTCTTCTTTTTCAAGCTTCTTTTTTTCTATTTGAGATCTTTTGTTTTTATGTGTGGCTTCTCTGTTTGTTAGGTTAGAAGCTATTTTTTATGAAAAGCAGACTGGTTAACTCAGAGGAAGAGATACACCCTCTGGGTCCTTGTGATTCAATGGAATATGGAGGTGTAGTAATCCACTGAAAGAAGAACATTTACCACCACTTCAGCAAAAATCTACTTCCACCACCAGCCTTGGCTTTTGTGTGCAGGAACATTTCCTCATGTTTGTAACTATGTCTGTCAAAGGGTATATTCCCCCTCTGTGCCAAAACTGCTTAAACTTTGGGGGTTTAAATGCGTAGTTTGTTGATTTACTCATGAAATGTGTCTTTTGCACTGTGATATGCTCTGGGTATGCAGTCATGGCCACAGTGGTGGGAAAGCAGACCTGATCCATGCCTTCAAAGGACTAGATTCAGCAGCTTTTTGTGAATATGGACATAACCTGACATGTATGTCAATGTTAGAGACAGTTCCAAGTTTGCCTTTTAAGCTATAGAATGTAATTTCCTTATTTTTTAAGGGCATACTCTTTGATAAGTTTTCATTAAGGTAAAGGGACATCTGCCTTAGGTATGAACTGAGAAAAAACCCATGCCATTCTATATTACAGCTTTTAACAAGAAGTTCATTTTAATTTAAATATATTTTAGGTTTAAATATGTGATTTATTTCTTCCTGTAAAGTCATGAAAGAACTTCTCATATGTATATATATATATTTTTTTCTTTTTTTTTTTTTTTTTTTGCTGTATGCGGACCTCTCACTGTTGTGCCCTCTCCCATTGTGGAGCACAGGCTCTGGACATGCAGGCTCAGCGGCCATGGCTCACGGGCCCAGCTGCTCCGCGATCTTCCCGGACCAGGGCACAAACCCATGTCCTCTGCATCAGCAGGCGGACTCTCAACCACTGCACCACCAGGGAAGCCCAACTTCCCATATTTTATGGAATAGTGAGAGACAAGATATTTACTGGTGGTGAATTAAAGCAGAGGAGACTTGAAGCCATGGTCTGCTGTGTGGAAGAAGAGGCTGAATTGTACCAAAGCAACATTTAAAGGATAATTGGCTTTAAATTTTATACTTACTAGGGAATTTGCTTCCTTGGGGTTGAAAACAAACACATGAAGAAATCTGGTTTTATCTCGAGGACATTTATCATGTAGACACATTTTTCTTCAGAAGAATTTAAAATATTAAGCAGCTACTTAAGGCTGCAGTTGGTAGTAGAAGGATTGGGAGTGAGAGTGATGTTCATATTTCTACTGCATAACTCTTCTATTGAACTAGGTTTTTTATTTGGAATTAATTTTAATTAACCTCCTCATACCTCATCTTTATCTTTGTGTCTGTTTCTTCATCTCTAAATGGGAATGATAAAAATTATATCTACCCCATAGAATTGTTAAGAATATTGAGTTAATATTTTAAGAATACTTAGAACATGGCCTAATACATAGAACATATAATACAAATATTAAATAATAAATTTGAAATGTCTGTAGCTTTATGTGCTTTCTCTATTTGATTTTATATGAAAATATTTGAGGTTTTTAACAGACATAGAATTATTTAATGGAATTGGGAGAATGTATATATAACACAGAAATTCCAGTCTTGCTAGGAACTTTTGTAATATGACACAGGCAATATTATAAAGGTTGTACATCCCCTTTTTCATTCAAATGTAATGTTTGGTTCTTGGTATTAGTTTGTGTTTTCTGAAGGTTTCGCTGTTTTAGGGTGATTTGGGATAATGCCAAGCTAAAATGACAGGTCTCTCTATATTTTTGAACTTCTGAGAAATTAGAGTTAGGTTAACAATTTTATCATGGGGCATTCAATGTCCTAGAAATAATCTTTTGTCTCTGGTTTGGTTCATACTCTGCAAAATCTCCAGGCATTGAGTAGTGGTAAACTTACTTGGAGAAAGAGAGCACTTGGAACTTATTTTATGAAATATTCTTCCTTTCAATTGATACACAGGAATCAAAGATTGGAGATAGGACTCTGACAATGTGAATTAATTTTTTTAATGGAATATGCCATTTGTTTATTATTTTATTCTTTCTATGACTGTGAACTTTTAGCTGCAGACTTTTTTTGTTAAAACTTTTTAACAGGAGCTATGAAAATACCCTTAAAAATTTGCAAGACAAAAAACATGTTCAGTTTCTTAAAATGCTTCAGTCAAGATGCAGTAGTGTATGGAAACACTGACATGTTATATTGTATTGGCATAACAGGAAAGCATCCAAGAAATGCCCTGATAAGAAGATTAGTATGCCAAGGTTTTGTCAGTGTTAATATGAAAAAGATGATAATGGCAAAAAGTAGAACTTCAGACTTTGAGAATTGCTTCCAGTACTGAAGCTGCTATGCTTTGATTTTATTTTCTAGGTCATTGTTTCCCAAACTACATGCTGAACCCCTAGTGGGACTGGGAAGGTATTATGAGTGTTCTTGGTGATCAGAGCAGAAGAGATCCAACAGAGCTAGGTAGCAGTGAGGGACCACAGGCAATTATATAAATGAACCAGATGCCTTCTCTCCTTTTGTCCCACTCTCAGTAGCTCCAAATCAGCAAGCTTTTTTCTAGTCTTTTCAGATTTTCTGCCTTGCTGAAACAGAGATGAATATTGGTAACTTTCCCTTTATTTTTTCCCTTTCCTTAATATTATAGCTAATGACTATTGAGTAATTACTTTGTGCCATGAGACAATGAACTGAGTGCATTAGGTAGCTTATTTCATTTAAAGCTCAGCAGAATTCTTAGAGATAGGTACTATTTTTTTCTCTAGTTCATAAAAGGAGAAACTGAGGCTTAGGGAATTTTAGTGATTTGTATAAAATCATTCAGCAAAAAAGACACGTTACCAATTTTGAACACAGGCAGCCTGAATATAAGACCCATAGTCTTTTCTCTCTCTTCTCCTTTTGTTTTCATCATTGAATCTAATTGGATGAAATGGTTTGAGAACAGTCCCTCTATCATTATCAACTAGGTTGAGGATGGAGAGCAAGCCACTTCAGTGGGGCAGCTCAGACAGCATATTATGAGAAGCTTTTTCAAGTGGCAAAAATACTTCCTACAGAGATTAAGACATGCCCTTTAGAAACGTCAAGTTCTGCCTAAGAGTAACTTTGTCTCATGGGAGGAAGAGAAATTATTATTTTAAAGCTGCAGCAGAAATGAAGGGTATAGAGGTTGACAAAGGTTTAGGAACCTTATTAGTTAATTCTGTAACTTCTCAGACTACTTTGACACAGTTACATATTATTGGTGAGGATGACATCATTGTGTAAGAATTCTTCAGCCTCTCTTTTTGAGAAAGTTTTCCCTCTCACCTCCTCATTCCTTCTTCTGCTAACTTCTGCTTCTCATGAAGATAACTCTGTAATACTGTGGTCATTGTTGAGAATTAAGGGACACATTTAATAGCTGAATTCTTCTAAATGAATTACAAAGTTAAATAGAAATGGGAATTCCAGTAATGGTGGTGAAAACAACTGGGGCAGTTCCTTACATAAACAATAAATTTTTTTAAAAACTGGACAATATTATTAAAAACAGTTGGTTGAAGTCACTGATAAATGTCCAAAAGCAGATAGAAACTGAGAAAAAAAATACTTTTGAAAGACTGTTATTGCATTGGGTAAGAGCTGCAAGTTTGTGGCTTTCTCACCTAGTGGTTCTCCCCAAACCCTACTCTAGCACAAGAAAAACTTCACCTCGCTAGTATGAAGAGGGAAGTGTCAGAGTTCAGAGCAGGATTCTGGAAGTGAGAAAGCCACATTTACCTGACAAGTATTTCATTTTTCCCCTCCAGCAAAATTTGGGGTTCTGTCTTTCTGCTGACAGGCCATTCTCTCAGCACTCTGAGATAGTCTGTAATCTCATATTTTGTGCTATATTATCTCTTTCTCAAAACTGGAATTTTCCTGGACTTCCCTGGTGGTCCAGTGGTTAAGACTCTGCACTTCCACTTCAGAGGGCGTGAGTTCGATCCCTGGTCCAAGAAGTTCCTCATGCTGCATGGTGCGGCCAAAAAAAAAAAAAAAAAAAGAGACTCAAAATTGGAATTTTCTTGAAAAACCATATACATGTTGGGATATTTAAGGCAGAGCAGGCATGTCTTGCCTTTATGTATAACTTTGGTGGTGGTCTGAAGCCTTCCATTGGGAGGTGAAAGCTGTAAGAGTGTGGAGGAAAACAGATACATTCTCTAAAAGAAAAGCTTACCTTCAGCCATTGTTACCATACTTTTGGTTGCTCATATATGAAATACCCACCAGAATCCATTGGCTACCGAAGTGTTATGTCTCATTAATTTGGATAACCCTGGAACAAGCTGGGGTGGCATTTATGCTTAGGAAGATGAGTGGCTTAGAGAACTAAAATGTTTATTGGAGTTGCATCAGTTTGGGGGCATTCTCCTGTTTTAGATACACCTAGAGGATTAGGAAAACAAAGGTCTGGCCTTACCCAGGTTCTTTACTCACTCCCTGCACATCATGGCCATCAATTGGCTTGATCTACACATATATCACTATATTAGAGACTAACTCAGTCTCCCTGGATGAAGGTATTAGTTAGGGTTCCTCAGAGAAACAGAACCAACCAGTTAGATAGATAGATAGATAGATAGATAGGAACAAGGAGATTTATTATAAGGAATTAACTCATGCAGTTATGATGGCTGAAAAGTCCCAAGAGCTGTAGTCAACAGGCTAGAGACCTAGAAGAGATGATGGTTTACTTCTAGTCTGAGTCTCCTGAGAACAAGGAGATCATATAGTATAAGTTCTAGTCCAAGTCTGAGACTAAAGGCAGGAGAAAGCCAGTGTTCTGGCAGAGAGAGAGAAAATTCTTACTCAGCCTTTTTATTCTATTTAGGCTTTCAACAGATTGAATGAGGCCCACCCACACTGAGGAGGGCAATCTGCTTTATTCAGTCTACCAATTCAAACGTTAATGTCATCCAGAAACACTCTCACAGACATACCTATAATATATTTAACCAAATATTTGACCACTATGGCCCAATCAAGTTAACACATAAAATTAACCATCACAGTGATTCAGAGCGAAGTATCTGATCTCTTTGGCCAAAGAGCTAACCTTGGTTAGAAAAGCACATCTCATAACCTCATGCTTTTAGCAGGAAAAAGATTGGGCTGGGCTAAATTCTTGTTACCTGAAGGTTGAATAAGTACAGTGAGAATATTACAAAGCCACCCAGGCAAAAATAGAAACTCGTTAATATTCCTGGTTAATACATGGCCAAAAGAAATATGTGTTAGATATAAACATCCTTGAGCACAATTAAAATCTGCTTGGAGAAATACCAAGTTAACTATACCACAGGACAACCTTGATAAGGACCATAATAGAGAAAAAGAGTGCTGTGGGAGTACAGGATGAAGGATGGAGAAAAAAATATTTTAGGTCTGAAATTTTTTCATCATTTAATCTTGGCCTTTGCTTGTTTGGGGCAGCTGTTTTAAAAATTGAGGTATAAATAACACACCATAAAATCCACCATTTCAAATTGTAAAATTCAGTGACTTTTAGTATATTCATGTGATTGTGCAACCACACCACTGCCTAATTCCAGACATTATTTTCACCCTCAGGGCAGCTTTTTTCAGCAGATAACATTTTCTTAAATTTCACCATTATGTACAAATCTTACAAATGCTATATAGCATGAATTTATTGATGAAATAATTTGACTCATCAACCTGGAGAAGGAAGCAGTTGCTTTCTAATATATTATACAACACCTCTTGCCTCATGTGGTGTGTTTTCAATAAGTCATTGACTTGTACTGTTTGAGAGTGGAACCTTTTCAGCCTCTCATACTGCATCTTTGTCCTAACATTTTTACTATAATTTTATATATTAGTCTTATGTTCACATCAATTCTGTGACTTTTCCTTTCTAGGGAAATAAGTTCTATCACTAAATAAGTTGTTTCCTGAGCTTTTTTACTGAAAGATGTACTCTGTTTTGGATTTCCAATTGCCATTTAAAATAATCAGCATCTTTACTTATTAAATGTCTCTAATTCGTGGTTAACTGTTTTTTTTCAATTTTTCTGGAGCTACCACAGCAATTGGAGGCTCTGCCCCAGAGCTGCAATGAAAGAGTAACTTGGCCCATTTAAAACCCATGGACAAGTAGCTTTCATTATAAAGATAGAAATTTTTCGACTGTGTCTCTTATTGTAATAGAGCAGCAACATGACTCACAAGATATTCATTATTTATCACTAATTTTATCAGAATTTTCAGTTGACATACTTCTGGAAACCTTTTCTATCTCAAACCTTGTCTTCAAAATTTATCACATTTGACTATCATACATGTCTGAACAACACAAATACTGTATAAAACAGAAGGACATAATAAATAACCAAACTAAAAAATTTCAAAAAACACAACATTATAGTACAGTTTACTTCTTGTTGACCTAGTCTACACTTTTCAGTGTTTACAATAGCAAGGTGTCAAGGAGAGAGTTGAGCCACAGCGTGTGAAAGATTGCTTATGTTGAAAATTTCCCTTTGATTCTCTATTACACAAACAAATTGTTGGCGTTGGGTAATGGGAGGCTGGGGGAAGTGATGGGAGAGAGAGGCTACCGTCAGTCTATTGCCTTCACTTCTGCACAGTACTCACCCTTTATTATTGTCTGTCCCTTTCTTGTGTCCATGTTGGAAAAGCACCCAACTGAGAGTCCTGTCTTACTAATTTCAAATACCATTATAAGGTATTTATTTAATATTCAGTGCTGATACTTTTGAGCCAGTATCAGTAAGAAATATATTTGAGTTATTTCTCTACTGGTGTTAATAAGTCTTATCTGAGTTGCTGAGTTGCTGTGCTGTCCTGCCTTGTATGCTGTGTGCTCAGTGCTGTGCGACCTAGATGGAGTCATTGGGCCTCTGAGGCAAAGGTCAGATGAATAAAAACCTCATTAAGACCTGGCAGTAACTTCCCTTTAGCACTTACCAACTCTAACTGTCTGTTTGCTTGTTTCTTTTCCCCAGTGAATTGGATCTCCATGAAGGAAAGGTATTTTCTTATTTACTACTAATTCCCCAGTATATTACATAACACCCTGTAAGAGGCAAATGTTCTGTAAGTATTTACTTTGTGGGTGAATACTGAACTCCCTAAAGCGTCCTGCATCCTCCTGCTTCATACTCATTTGTGAAGACAACTACTCTAACAAAATGTTCATAATAATCTTATTTTATTTATTTATTTATTTATTTATTTATTTATTTATTCATTTATATTTTATTTTTGGCGCCTTGGGTCTTCGTTGCTGTGCGCGGGCTTTCTCTAGTTGCAGTGAGCGGGGGCTACTCTTTGTTACGGTGCATGGGCTTCTCGTTGCAGTGGCTTCTCTTGTTGCGGAGCATGGGCTCTAGGTGCGCGGGCTTCAGTAGTTGTGGCTTGCGGGCTCTAGAGCGCAGGCTCAGTAGTTGTGGCGCACAGGCTTAGTTGCTCCGCGGCATGTGGGATCTTCCCGGACCAGGGCTCCAACCCATGTCCCCTGCATTGGCAGGCGGATTCTTAACCACTGCGCCACCAGGGAAGCCCAATAATCTTATTTTAATAGCAGCAAACCCCGGTAGGCACTGAATAAGAGCCTAACTCTTAAAATTGTGTCAAAGTCACAGTCACTCAATGGATGGCAGAATGAATGTAATTTTGCCTGGCAAAACAGAAGTGACTCAGTATTTTTTTCATGTAGTTTGGCCTGTGGGCTACAAACAAATGAAAAGTAATTTTATCCCAACTAAACAATCACCTTTGGGGAATCCCAGAGCCTGTGGTATCTTGAGTTGCTGAAAATATCTCAACCCTTGTTGTCTCCTTAAGACATACATCTGTAGATTGTGCTCTGCCAGTGGGGATTATTTAGTTATTTGTGATGATGCATCATAGGAAGGGCAAAAATGTTTTCCTCTCTTGCCTTAGACTCTGGGGATATTTGCAGGAAATTAGATATTTTACTTGTGAGAAAATTCATTGGCTCTGGTTATTTGTTTCCTAGTTCAAAGCATTCCTTTGCCTCTGTCTTGGGATGTTGTGGAAATCCCCAGGGCATTTTTTTTTTTTAAATCAGAGCTACCCCTGTTGTCTTTTACCCTCAAGAACAAATCATGCCATGGGGCAACAGCTAAGAACCAGGTGAGCCTTTCCTTGTCCTTATAATATACTCTTCACCAGACCATGACATGCTGCAACTTATCATGGCTTTATTTAGTACAACTTAGCCCTTTTGTTTTCCTTAGTCTCTCTGATGTCTTCTCAATCAGATTATTAATAACGTCATTATTGCTTTGTTGTAAATCTCTGTTACCAATTATTTGCTGATATTTCTTGTTTACCTGTGTTGTGTTAATTATCTTTCAGGTTCACTATTTCTATTCTGATATCAAATTCCCTTTTTTTAGACACTTCTGTTTTCCTTTCCTAATTTTTGGATTTTTCCTTTTCAGTGTTATACTTTGCATAAACTCTCAGATCAGGTTGACCGCTTCTTACCTGAGTGCTTGTTTAAGATGCACTTGATTAGAAACTCTTCCTGAACCACATTACACCTAGATTATGTGGATCACTGACAAAAATATTTCCTGAGCTTCAAAAAAATTTTTAAAGGTCTGCTGTGGCTATTTCTGTACCTTAAAATTGCTCAGCATTTGCCAAACCATTTTCTCAACTCTGTGTAAACTTGACCTTCCTCCGATTGTTAAGGATGAGAAGGAATAACCTATCTTTTCTCTTATACCAAAAATGAAGTAAATAATCCTCAAGAAATCCTGTGACATAGCTGTTATAAATAACACCATTTTACATCTGTAGAGATATCCAAGTCCTAGAAAGGAGGTTAACCTCTAGTCTATATAGCTAAAAACTGAAGGAACCAGGATCCTAGCCAGGCAGTAGAATTTCTAGTCCCGAACTCCACCTATTAAATGTGGTTTGATCTCTGGGGTAGGTTTAAAATGAATACATTTTCCAATGATAAGTTTTAGAAATAATTGGGAGAGGAGATGGGGGAAGAACTAAGTCACATAATATTATATGAATATCTCATTAAATATTAATTAGGTCCTACTGTGGGCCAGCAGTCTTAATGGATGCTGGGGATAGATCAGTGGACATGGCAGACCAGCCTTGCCCTATTGGACTTTACATTCAGAGAAAAGAGGCAAATGTTAACAGACAAGTAAACCAAGTAGCAAACAAGAAGGTGTCAGACAATGGTCAGAGCTATGAGGGAAATAAGGCAAGGTGGTTTTACTGTACCTCTGGAGTGGTGTACTACATCAGTGGATGGCCTGGGAATACCTTACAGAGGTGACATTGGAGCTGAGAAGCGAATAGTTGGTATTTTATTCATTATTATTAAGAATTAGAAATGAATGTTTCTAAATGTACCAAAAAGTTTGTAAACAAAATGAAATCCTTCAAAGCCAAAACAAAACCAAATGGTGGTGAAACATCCTCTTATTTTATCCCAGTTAAATGGAGAAAAGCAACTTCCAAGTCTCTTTTCTCTCTGGAGTTTATCCTTCTCTTTCTCTCTTTCTCTCTCTTTTTGAGGATAAAGATCCAAAGTCACATATATTCAATTTAATACAACAAAGGGCATTTTTTAAATTTCATTTTTATTAGGTTATCTATATACAAAGTTTAAGAAATCTCATAGTTCTAAAAGAGCTTAAAAAAGGAAAAAGAACTGTCTTCTGTTGCACCTGCCCCACCTACGGTTCCCACATCTCAGAGATAACTGCTTTCAACCTTTGTTATTTTCTTATGTTTTTGCCTCCATTACTTCAAAATAATGAGTTTATACATTGTTTCTTGATTTTTCAGTTTTATATATTATGTATTGATTTATTCTTTTGAAAATATATTTACGTTATTCTCTCATCCCATATCTCCTCTCTCCCACTTTCTTTTAAAAATAGATACATCATTAGTTTTAATTAGATCAGTTTAGATCTGTTAATCAATCTAGATCTATTATAAATTAGATCGTGAGATTTAATGGTTCAGAGTTCACACTATGATGATGAATGATGTAAATATTTTCACATATGGGCTGTGTGGTTTACAATGATTACATTTCCTTTCTTGTATATCCTTTTCTCTTCCCAAGTGTTAATGATTGACTCATTTTAAAATTTGATTTGTTTTTGTACCAACCTATCATTAATTCATATGCAAACTCTTCCTCATAACTATAAATCTCCTTTCAAACGTTCAAATCCATTAAATATCAGTTTATCAGTTTCAACTTCGTGGAAACATTTCTCTGTAAGCTTTCCATCCTCTTGCTCTAATCTGAACTGGTTGATTTTTCATCATTCTGAGATTCCACTTTACTGTTTTTTTAATTGGAGCTCTGTTTCTTGGATTTAATGCCTCCCTTTTTCTTGGGTATTATGGTAGGCCGAATAATGACCCCTCAAACGTGTGCACATCCTAAACTGCTAGAACCTGTGTATACGCTACTTGATATGGCAAAAGAAACTTTAGAGACGTAATTAAGAACTTTGAGATGAGGAGGTTATTCTGGATTATCCTGATGGGTCCAGTGTAATTACCTTAGTCTATATAAGAGGGAAGCAGCAGAGTCCTATCAGAGTCAGAGAGATGTTATGCTGCTGGCTTTGAAGATAGAGGAAGGGACCATGAGCCACAGTATGCAGATGGCTTCTAGAAGCTGGAAAAGGCAAGGAAACAGATTTTCCCTTAGAGCCTCCAGAAGGAACACAAGTCTGCCTACACTTTCAATTTAAGGCTTCCAACTTCTAGAACTGTAAGATAATAAATTTGTGTTGTTTTAAACGACTAAGTTTGTGGTAATTTGTTACAGCACCAATAGGAAACTAATATGGTGGCTTATTCTCTAACTTTGGTCGAATACCTCCTCTAACATCTTGAAAAATAATGAATGGAAGATACATTTTTGATGCCCTATATATGAAAAAAATCCTTATTTTTACCTAAGGGTTCATTGAGGATGGAAATAATTTTGTCGGCATTTTGAAGGTGTTTCTGTATTGTATTCTTGCTTCCAGTCACAAGTTTAATGCCATTCTGATGCCTGATCCTTTGTTTTGCCTCATTTTATTTATTTATTTTTCTCTTAGAAAGCTTGTAGTATATTCTTTTTGTCCCCAGTGTAGAGAAATTTCCTGATGATATGCTTGTGCCTTAGTGTGAGTCTTCTTCTACCTATTGTATTGAGCACTAGTAATATGGAAACTTAACCTTTTCATTATGGAACATTTTCTAAATTATTTATTTGATAATATTCTTCACTCTCTTTCCTCTGCTTTCTCTTTCTGGAACTCCTGTTTCTTGGCTTGTGGACATTCTGGGCTGATCCTTGGAGTTTCCTTTTTCCCTTTCTGTTTTCTGTTTCTGTCTTTGCCCTGCTTTCTGGAGGGCAAGGGCCCGAACCATATCCTCTAACTCTTCTTAAGTTTGTCATCTCTTCTATCTGATTCTTAATTTTCTTTTTCTTGATCTTTGAGTGTTCCTTAAAAATTTGCCATTCTTTTATCATAAATACAGTATTTTTCTCTTCCCTTTGCAAAGAAAATAATTAAAATATCTGGCTCTCTTTATAAAATCAATTTTTGCCTTCCCAGTAATTTTGGTCTTTGTTTCATGTAGACATTTCTGAAATGTCTCATGTTCCTTGTCTACCTATTTACGTTTAAGAGCGAGGTGCTGGAAAGCTGACTGGGAGTTCCGTGTGTCAGTTTCTGTTTCTTTGTTTGCAGCACAGACATAGGCTGCTGATTGATGGTCTTCACTGAATGCTTCCTTGGCTTGGCTGTTACAGGGATGCAATTTTTGCAGTTGTTGTAGGTCACACCTTTCCCCAAAATTATGCTGATCACTTACTTCAGAGACGACCACTTTCATCCGTTGTCTGGGAGATATAAAGTGTCTGCTGGTGTTCTTTTTTTTTTTTTTTTTTTTTTAGTTTCTGCTCTATAACAAAGTGAATCAGTCATACACATACATCCGTTCCCACATCCCTTCCCCCATGCATCTTCCTCCCTCCCACCCTCCCCATCCCACCCCTCCAGGCGGTCACAAAGCACCGAGCTGATCTCCCCGTGCTCTGTGGCTGCTTCCCACTATCTATCTACCTCACGTTTGGTAGTGTATACATGTCCATGCCTCTCTTTTGCTTTGTCACAGCTTACACTTCCCCCTCCCCATATCCTCAAGTCCATTCTCAAGTAGGTCTGTGTCTTTATTCAAATCGTTTTACCCCTAGGTTCTTCATGACATTTTTTTTTAATTCCATATATATGTGTTAGCATACAGTATTTGTCTTTCTCTTTCTGACTTACTTCACTCTGTATGACAGACTCTAGGTCTATCCACCTCATTATAAATAGCTCAGTTTCGTTTCTTTTTATGGCTGAGTAATATTCCATTGTATATATGTGCCACATCTTCTTTATCCATTCATCCGATGATGGACATTTAGGTTGTTTCCAGCTCCGGGCTATTGTGAATAGACTGGCAATGGACATTTTGGTACATGTCTCTTTTTGAATTATGGTTTTCTCAGGGTATATGCCTAGTAGTGGGATTGCTGGGTCATATGGTAGTTCTATTTTTAGTTTTTTAAGGAACCTCCATACTGTTCTCCATAGTGGCTGTACCAATTCACATTCCCACCAGCAGTGCAAGAGTGTTCCCTTTTCTCCACACCCTCTCCAGCATTTATTGTTTCTAGATTTCTTGATGCTGGCCATTCTGACTGGTGTGAGATGATATCTCATTGTAGTTTTGATTTGCATTTCTCTAATGATTAATGATGTTGAGCATTCTTTCATGTGTTTGTTGGCAGTCTGTATATCTTCTTTGGAGAAATGCCTATTTGAGTCTTCTGCCCATTTTTGGATTGGCTTGTTTGTTTTTTTTGCTATTGAGCTGCATGAGCTGCTTCTAAATTTTGGAGATGAATCCTTTGTCAGTTGCTTCATTTGCAAATATTTTCTCCCATTCTGAGGGTTGTCTTTTCGTCTTGTTTATGGTTTCCTTTGCTGTGCAAAAGCTTTGAAGTTTCATTAGGTCCCATTTGTTTATCTTTGTTTTTATTTCCATTTCTCTATGTGGTAGGTCCAAAAGGATCTTGCTGTGATTTATGTCATAGAGTGTTCTGCCTATGTTTTCCTCTAAGAGTTTGATAGTTTCTGGCCTTACATTTAGGTCTTTAATCCATTTTGAGCTTATTTTTGTGTATGGTGTTAGGGAATGATCTAATCTCAGACTTTTACATGTCCCTGTCCAGTTTTCCCAGCACCACTTATTGAAGAGGCTGTCCTTTCTCCACTGTACATTCCTGCCTCCTTTATCAAAGATAAGTTGACCATATGTGCGTGGGTTTATCTCTGGGCTTTCTATCCTGTTCCATTGATCTATCTTTCTGTTTTTGTGCCAGTACCACACTGTCTTGATTACTGTAGCTTTGTAGTATAGTCTGAAGTCAGGGAGCCTGATTCCTCCAGCTCCGTTTTTCGTTCTCAAGATTGCTTTGGCTATTCGGGGTCTTTTGTTTTTCCAAACAAATTTTGAGATTTTTTGTTCTAGTTCTGTGAAAAATGCCAATGGTAGTTTGATAGGGATTGCATTGAATCTTTAGATTGCTTTGGGTAGTAGAGTCATTTTGACAATATTGATTCTTCCAATCCAGGAGCATGGTATATCTCTCCATCTATTTGTATCATCTTTAATTTCTTTCATCAGTGTCTTATAACTTTCTGCATACAGGTCTTTTGTCTCCTTAGGTGGGTTTATTCCTAGATATTTTATTCTTTTTGTTGCAATGGTAAATGGGAGTGTTTTCTTGATTTCATTTTCAGATTTTTCATCATTAGTGTACAGGAATGCCAGAGATTTCTGTGCATTAATTTTGTATCCTGCTACTTTACCAAATTCATTGATTAGCTCTAGTAGTTTTCTGGTAGCATCTTTAGGATTCTCTATGTATAGTATCATGTCATCTGCAAACAGTGACAGCTTTACTTCTTCTTTTCCAATTTGGATTCCTTTTATTTCCTTTTCTTCTCTGATTGCTGTGGCTAGAACTTCCAAAACTAGGTTGAATAAGAGTGGTGAGAGTGGGCAGCCTTGTCTTGTTCCTGATCTTAGTGGCAATGGTTTCAGTTTTTCACCATTGAGGACAATGTTGGCTGTGGGTTTGTCATATATGGCCTTTATTATGTTGAGGAAAGTTCCCTCTATGCCTACTTTCTGCAGGCTTTTTATCATAAATGGGTGTTGAATTTTGTCGAAAGCTTTCTCTGCATCTATTGAGATGATCATATGGTTTTTCTCCTTCAACTTGTTAATATGGCGTATCACATTGATTGATTTGCGTATATTGAAGAATCCTTGCATTCCTGGAAAAACCCCACTTGATCATGGTGTATGATCCTTTTAATGTGCTGTTGGATTCTGTTTGCTAGTATTTTGTTGAGGATTTTTGCATCTATGTTCATCAGTGATATTGGCCTGTAGTTTTCTTTCTTTGTGACATCCTTGTCTGGTTTTGGTATCAAGGTGATGGTGGCCTCGTAGAATGAGTTTGGGAGTGTTCCTTCCTCTGATATTGTTTGGGAGAGTTTGAGAAGGATGGGTGTTAGCTCTTCTCTAAATTTTTGATAGAATTCGCCTGTGAATCCATCTGGTCCTGGGCTTTTGTTTGTTGGAAGATTTTTAATCACAGTTTCAATTTCAGTGCTTGTGATTGGTCTATTCATATTTTCTATTTCTTCCTGATTCAGTCTTGGCAGGTTGTGCATTTCTAAGAATTTGTCCATTTCTTCCAGGTTGTCCATTTTATTGGCATAGAGTTGCTTGTAGTAATCTCTCATGATCTTTTGTATTTCTGAAGTGTCAGTTGTTACTTCTCCTTTTTCATTTCTAATTCTATTGATATGAGTCTTCTCCCTTCTTTTCTTGATGAGTCTGGCTAATGGTTTGTCAATTTTGTTTATCTTCTCAAAGAACCAGCTTTTAGTTTTATTGGTCTTTGCTCTCATTTCCTTCATTTCTTTTTCATTTATTTCTGATCTGATCTTTATGATTTCTTTCCTTCTGCTAACTTTGGGGGTTTTTTGTTCTTCTTTTCTAATTGCTTTAGGTGCAGGGTCAGGTTGTTTACTCGAGATGTTTCCTGTTTCTTAAGGTGGGATTGTATTGCTATAAACTTCCCCCTTAGAACTGCTTTTGCTTCGTCCCATAGGTTTTGGGTCGTCGTGTCTCCATTGTCATTTGTTTCTGGGTATTTTTTTATTTCCTCTTTGATTTCTTCAGTGATCACTTCGTTATTGAGTAGTGTATTGTTTAGCCTCCATGTGTTTGTATTTTTTACAGATCTTTTCCTGTAATTGATGTCTAGTCTCATAGCATTGTGGTCGGAAAAGATACTTGATACAATTTCAATTTTCTTAAATTTACCAAGGCTTGATTTGTGACCCAAGATATGATCTATCCTGGAGAATGTTCCATGAGCACTTGAGAAAAATGTGTATTCTGTTGTTTTTGGATGGAATGTCCTGTAAATATCAACTAAGTCCATCTTGTTTAATGTATCATTTAAAGCTTGTCTTTCCTTATTTATTTTCATTTTGGATGATCTGTCCATTGGTGAAAGTGGGGTGTTAAAGTCTCCTACTATGATTGTGTTACTGTCGATTTCCCCTTTGATGGCTGTTAGTATTTGCCTTATGTATTGAGGTGCTCCTATGTTGGGTGCATAAATATTTACAATTGTTATATCTTCTTCTTGGATCGATCCCTTTATCGTTATGTAGTGTCCTTCTTTGTCTCTTCTAATAGTCTTTATTTTAAAGTCTATTTTGTCTGATATAAGAATTGCTACTCCAGCTTTCTTTTGATTTCCATTTGCATGGAATATCTTTTTCCATCCCCTTACTTTCAATCTGTATGTGTCTCTAGGTCTGAAGTGGGTCTCTTGTAGACAGCATATATATGGGTCTTGTTTTTGTATCCATTCAGCCACTCTGTGTCTTTTGGTGGGAGCATTTAGTCCATTTACATTTAAGGTAATTATTGATATGTATGTTCCTATTCCCATTTCCTTAATTGCTTTGGGTTTGTTATTGTAGGTATATTCCTTCTGCTGTGTTCCTTGCCTAGAAAAGTTCCTTTAGCATTTGTTGTAAAGCTGGTTTGGTGGTGCTGAACTCTCTCAGCTTTTGCTTATCTGTAAAGGTTTTAATTTCTCCATCAAATCTGAATGAGATCCTTGCTGGGTAGAGTAATCTTGGTTGCAGGTTTTTCTCCTTCATCACTTTAATTATGTCCTGCCACTCCCTTCTGGCTTGTAGAGTTTCTGCTGAGAGATCAGCTGTTAACCTGATGGGGATTCCCTTGTGTGTTATTTGTTGTTTTTCTCTTGCTGCTTTTAATATGATTTCTTTGTGTTTAATTTTTGACAGTTTGATTAATATGTGTCTTGACGTATTTCTCCTTGGATTTATTCTGTATGGGACTCTCTGTGCCTCCTGGACTTGATTAACTATTTCCTTTCCCATACTAGGGAAGTTTTCAACTATAATCTCCTCAAATATTTTCTCAGTCCCTTTCTTTTTCTCTTCTTCTTCTGGAACCCCTATAATTCGAATGTTGGTGCGTTTAATGTTGTCCCAGAGGTCTCTGAGACTGTCCTCTGTTCTTTTCATTCTTTTTTCTTTATTTTGCTCTGCAGCCGTTATTTCCACTATTTTATCTTCCACCTCACTTATCTGGTCTTCTGCCTCAGTTATTCTGCTATTGATCCCATCTAGAGTATCTTTCATTTCATTTACTGTGTTTTTAATCGATGCTTGATTCATCTTTAGTTCTTCTAGGTCCTTGTTAACTGTTTCTTGCATTTTGTCTATTCTATTTCCAAGATTTTGGATATTGGAAATAGAATCTTGGATCAGCTTTACTATCATTATTCTGAATTCTTTTTCAGGTAGACTGCCTATTACCTCTTCATTTGTTAGGTCTGGTAGGTTTTTATCTTGCTCCTTCACCTGCTGTGTGTTTTTCTGCCTTCTCATTTTGCTTATGTTACTGTGTTTGGGGTCTCCTTTTTGCAGGCTGCAGATTCGTAGTTCCCGTTGTTTTTGGTGTCTGTCCCCCGTGGCTAAGGTTGTTTCAGTAGGTTGTGTAGGCTTCCTGGTGCGGGGGACTAATGCCTCTGTTCTGGTGGTTGAGGCTCGATCTTGTCTTTCTGGTGGACTGGTCCACATCTGGTGGTGTGTTTTGGGGTTCCTGTGGCCTTATTATGTTTCTAGGTAGCCTCTCTGCTAATGGGTGGGGTTGTGTTCCTGCCTTGCTAGTTGCTTGGCATAGGGTGACCAGCACTGTAGCTTGCTGGTCGTTGACTGAAGCTGGGTGCTGGTGTTGAGTTGGAGATCTCTGGGAGATTTTCACTGCTTGATATTGTGTGGAGCTGGGAGGTCTCTTGTGGACCCGTGTCCTGAAGTTGGCTCTCCCACTTCAGAGGCACAGCACTGACTCCTGGCTGCAGCACCAAGAGCCTTTCATCCACCCGGCTCAGAATAACAGGGAGAAAAAGTAGAAAGAAAGAATTAGTAGAAGAAAGAAAGAGAGAGGGAAAGAAATGAAGAAAGGAAGAAAGGAAGGAAGGAAGAAAGAAAGGAGGGAGGGAGGGAGGAATGAAAGCAAAAGGAAGAGTGAATGGAAGAAGGGAGGGAGGGAGGAAGGAAAGAAAGAAAGAAAGACAGGAGGGAGGGAGGGAGGAAGGAAAGAAAAAGTAAGTGGAAAGAAGAAGGGTGGGAGGGAGGGAGGGAGGAAAGAAAAAGAAAGAAGGAAAGGAGGAGCAGAGGGAGTGAGGGAAGAAGGGAAGGTAGGAAAAAAAGAAAGAGCAGGTAAAGTAAAATAGAATAAAGTATGAAATATAGTAGCATTATTAAAATTAAAAAGTAATTATTGAAAAAAAAAAAACGGACAGATAGAACCCTGGGACATATGGTGGAAGCAAAGCTATACAGAGAGAATCTTACACAGAAGATTACACATACACATTTACAAAAAGAGAGCAGGGGGAAAAATCAAAAATCTTGCTTTCCAAGTCCACCTCCTCAATTTGGGATAATTCGTTGTAAAAAGAGGAAAAGGGCGAGAAGTCTGAAATCTTGCTCTCTAAGTCCACCTCCTTAATTTGGGATAATTCGTTGTAAAAAGAGGAAAAGGGGGGAAAGTCTTAAATCTTGTCCTCAAAGTCCACTTCCTCAATTTGGGATGATTCGCTGTCCATTTATGCACTCCACAGACGCAGGGCACATCAAGTGGACCGTGGAGCTTTAATCTGCTGCCTCCGAGGCTGCACAGAGAGATTTCCCTGCCTCTGCTCTCACAGCTCCCGGGTCTCAGCCTTGGACCTGGCCCCGCCTCTGTGCGTAGGTCGCTGGAGGGCGTCAGTTCTTCGCTCAGACAGGACGGGTTTAAAGGAGCCGCTGATTCGGGGGCTCTGGCTCACTCAGGCAGAGGGGAGGGAGGGGCGCGCAGTGTGGGGCGGGCCTGCGGCGGCAGAGGCCGGCGTGACGTTGCAGCAGCCCGAGGCACTCCGTGCGCTTTCCCGGGAAAGCTGTCCCCGGGTCCCGGAACCCCGGCAGTGGGGGAGTGCACAGGCCCCCTGGAAGGCGGGGCGGACAGTGACCCGCGCTCGCACACAGGCCCTGCGGCGGCGGCGGCGGCGGCGGCGGCAGCAGCAGCCCCAGCGTCCCACGCCCGTCTCCGAGGTCCGCGCCTGTCTCCGGCGCTTCCCCAAGCAGCCCTCTTAATACCCTCTCCTCGCGCACCAGGAAACAAAAGGGAAAAAAGTCTCTTGCCTCTTCGGCAGCTCCAGACCCTTTCCCCGGACTCCCTCCGGGCTAGCCGTGGTGCACTAACCCCTTCAGGCTCTCTTCCTGCCGCCAGCCCCAGTCCTCTCCCTGCGCTCCGACTGAAAGCCGATACCCGAGCCTCAGCTCCCAGCCCTGGCGGCCAAGCAGACAAGCCTCTCGGGCTGGTGTGTGCCTGAGGGCACCGATCCTCTGTGCCGGAATCTCTCCGCTTTGCCCTCCACACCCCAGTTGCTGTGCTCTCCTCCGCTACTCCGAAGCTTTCCCCCTCCGCCACCTGCAGTCTCCGCCCGCGAAGGGGCTTGTAGCGTGTGGAAACCTTTCCTCCTTCACGGCTCCCTCCCACTGGTGCAGGTCCCGTCCCTATCCTATTGTCTCTGTTTATTCTTTTTTTCTTTTGCCCTACCCAGGTATGTGGGGAGTTTCTTGCCTTTTGGGGGGTCTGAGGTCTTCTGTCAGCGTTCAGTAGGTGTTGTGTAGGAGTTGTTCCACGTGTAGATGAATTTCTGATGTATCTGTGGGGAGGCAGGTGATCTCCGCGTCTTACTCTTCCGCCATCTTCCTCCGGGGAGCTCTGCTGGTGTTCTTGAAGACAAAAGGGAAAAGGGACCCATGCATCTCATTGTTCAGTATATAGACATTCACTAAATCCTTCTGTTTTTCAGTTTGCCTGGGATCCTATAGATTTAACCTCTCCAAGTCATCTGTGGGGGTGGAGGACAGAATCTGTGTATTTTACAGCTTCTTTACAAAATATTTTGGCAGTCCTTCTACATCAAATCCAATTGCATGATGCCTCTCAACCCAAGAGAATCTCTTGGGTTCTGAGATCCAAAACAGCTAGCTTCATGTTTCCTCCATTCAGGGGTTTTCTTGATCTCTAATATTCCATCTAGCTTCCAGAATTGGATCACTGTCACTCCTTCTTCTGTTCACTTTATTCTTATGGACCTCTTTAAATCTTTTCACTACCATTTTAATGAATTTCACAGGAGAGCAATGGAAACAAAGTGTGTGCAATCCGTCATGTTTAACCGAAGTTCAAGAATTCATCTTTTTTTTTTTTTTACAATCATATTGATTTCTAACAAGCACATTTTGTGGGCTGTAGTGCTAGGCTTCTAAGACAGAAAGTTACTCCCTTGTTTACTGAGGGATGTGACAGAGTAACTGATGAGCCTATAAAATTATATAGTCCTTCTACCAATTTTCTGGCTCTGTTGGCCATTGGTAATTTAAGTGCCTGTGGCAGCATCGAGGGCATCTTGTGCCCTGTCATTGCCATATCCACACATCATATAACAATTGTTCAAAAATTAGAGAGCTTTTCTTAAAGGTGTTACTTACTCAAAGACTATAAAAGGTATACTTTGTTTTCATGGTGTTGAGAAACCATTGTACTGTTTTCTTCTTACTTGCGTAGAATTTTGTTTTTTAAAAAGTGATTTCTAAGAGAATTTTCCTAAAACTCCAGCACAGTTTCTTTGCTTTGTTAACTTTTTATTCCACACTCTTCTGAATTTATATTTTCTGATTAAGTGGAGACACTCTTCATGTTGGGCCATTATTATATAAAAGATTTGTCCTAAAATTGCCTTTTTAAGTTTCAAGAGAGGACCTAGTTCTAATACTTTGGGATAAATTGAAGAAATTCATATTTACCTTATCCATGTTTTCAGGATATTTATCTCCATGGCTTCTTAATCTTAATCTTTTTATAAGGAAGAATCTTAATTATTTTTGTCTGTATTCAAACTGACATCTTTTATCATTTTAATTTTGTGTATTTGGACCTTCTCCAGCTTCATTATGTTTGTTTTGAGGTTCATTAACCAGAAAGTTATATGGCACTTCTGGTGTGAATTCTTTATGAGTTTTTAATCAGGATAGAATTTTTTCTGTTTGGCTCAGTATACTTCCTGATGAGGTTCAGAGCGTTTTTTTGTTGTGAACTTCATTTCTGTTGAGTCTTCAGAGCATCTGTAATGGTAACTGGATTGACTTCTAGAACAAAAGTATGATCTTTAGTTCTGTCATTTTTATTTAGAATAAGAATGAATAGGAACTAGAAGGCTTTTTAGAAGTCCTCTCGCACAGTTCCATGTGAGGGAACAAATTCCAAAAGATGGTGAAGTGTCTAGGGTATAGGTCACCCAAAAAACCTGGACTCTTGGATCCTAACCAGGAATTTACTCACTGCATACTTCTGCCTAGTAAATCATGTCTAGCCTACCTAAATTTAGGTAAGTTCAAGAATGAATTTGGAGAGCCTTATGTACCATACTTTCCTTCCCTAATATCACCTCCATTATTTCTGTTCTCTCCAGTTTCCTTTCCCCTTGTCTATTTATAGTCCTTACAACTTCTCTTACTTCCACCTACTATTTCCATACCCTCTCTCAGTCCTGCCTCCTCTGAATCCGTTACCATTTGTGAATTTTGTTCTCTCTGAAAACAAGAGGATTAAAGACCAGAGCTCTGATCTGCCTGATTTCTATTTTGCCCCACTATTGTCTGTGCCCCATGCAGCAGTTTTAGTGTTAGAAAAGCTGTCTGCAGAGAAAAAGAAAAGAATACAGCAGATTCACGAAGATAAGTAGGGACTAGAGTTGGAGAGAAAGCCAAACTGACTCTAATTCTTCCTAAAGCTCAGCTATACTCACATGTCTTAGGATTGCATAAAACATCCCTCTCTCCTTATGATAAATTTTCCTTCTGTGCCTGTGAAAGTTCATTTTAGCTATTGGTAACTGAATTGTCCTAGTTAATACCATATGTTTAAATAAAATGATGAACTATTTGAATGTATGTTGAAAAGAATTTTATGAGCTGCCAAATTGTTATAACATTGTTTCTATGGGGAAATGTGTGTCCAAATAATGTAAATGACTGTTTGGAATTGAAACCTAAATTCTAGATTTTGGACTGCTGTTTTTATCAATTATCCATGTTTTTATCAATTACACTTTTTTTTTTTTTTTTTTTGTGGTACGCAGGCCTCTCACTGTTGTGGCCTCTCCCGCTGCGGAGCACAGGCTCTGGACGCGCAGGATCAGCGGCCATGGCTCATGGGCCTAGCCGCTCTGCGGCATGTGGGATCTTCCCGGACCGGGGCACAAACCCGTGTCCCCTGCATCGGCAGGCGGACTCTCAACCACTGCGCCACCAGGGAAGCCCCAATTACACTTTTAAAAGCACATATTGTTATCTGCCTCCCGACCTTGCTTTATGTCCTTAGTGGGGGATAGGACCCATGCTCTCATCCTAGGAGGCAATCCTTAACTGTTGTTGACTGTTAAAAATTCTTCCTTGGCCATCAATCTATCCCAGTGAATCTATTAACATTTTCAGTCAGAGCTTTGGGAGGAATAAGTCAGTATCATTTAGAAATTTGTCATATGAATAAACATAGCAAGATGCTGAAGGAGAAAAGGCTTTTGCAGCATCTACTACCCTCTTACCCAAAGATCCTCTTTGCCATAAAGTTTTAAAAATGCAAAGTGAAAACAAAAAGAAGATGAAAATCTGGCCTTTGAATCAGATTGGCTCAATTAATAAATAGTCCCTGAATGTTCAGCCATGCTTTTAGGTAGCTGAGTATTAGTGCAAGCACTCATAAGGGGGGGGGGATTGCAGAGGGAGGGGGCGGGGGTGGCTGGGTGAGCTTTGAGTTGTTAGTAAAGCATTTTAAGTCAGATAAGGAATAAAATAGATAAGCACTGTCTGTAATTGCTGAGGCAATATCCAGTGAACATCAATTAAAACAGAAGGCTTTTTTTTTTTTTTTTTTTTTTAAGTTTATTTATTTATTTTTTTAATTAGTTTCTGCTTTATAACAAAGTGAATCAGTCATACATATACATCTGTTCCCACATCCCTTCCCTCATGCATCTCCCTCCCTCCCACCCTCCCCATCCCACCCCTCCAGGCGGTCACAAAGCACCGAGCTGATCTCCCTGTGCTCTGCGGCTGCTTCCCACTATCTATCTACCTTACGTTTGGTAGTGTATACACGTCCATGCCTCTCTTTCGCCTTGTCACAGCCCACCCTTCCCCCTCCCCATATCCTCAAGTCCATTCTCAAGTAGGTCTGCGTCTTCATTCCCGTTTTGCCCCTAGGTTCTTCATGACATTTTTTTTTTTAAATTCCGTATATATGTGTTAGCATACGGTATTTGTCTTTCTCTTTCTGACTAACTTCACTCTGTATGACAGACTCTAGGTCTATCCACCTCATTACAAATAGCTCAGTTTCGTTTCTTTTTATGGCTGAGTAATATTCCATTGTATATATGTGCCACATCTTCTTTATCCATTCATCCGATGATGGACACTTAGGTTGTTTCCAGCTCCGGGCTATTGTGAATAGAGCTGCAATGAACATTTTGGTACATGTCTCTTTTTGAATTATAGTTTTCTCAGGGTATATGCCCAGTAGTGGGATTGCTGGGTCATATGGTAGTTCTATTTGTAGTTTTTTAAGGAACCTCCATACCGTTCTCCATAGTGGCTGTACCAATTCACATTCCCACCAGCAGTGCAAGAGTGTTCCCTTTTCTCCACACCCTCTCCAGCATTTATTGTTTCTAGATTTCTTGATGATGGCCATTCTGACTGGTGTGAGATGATATCTCATTGTAGTTTTGATTTGCATTTCTCTAATGATTAATGATGTTGAGCATTCTTTCATGTGTTTGTTGGCAGTCTGTATATCTTCTTTGGAGAAATGCCTATTTAAGTCTTCTGCCCATTTTTGGATTGGGTTGTCTGTTTTTTTGCTATTGAGCTGCATGAGCTGTTTATAAATTTTGGAGATTAATCCTTTGTCAGTTGCTTCATTTGCAAATATTTTCTCCCATTCTGAGGGTTGTCTTTTGGTCTTCTTTATGGTTTCCTTTGCTGTGCAAAAGCTTTGAAGTTTAACATTAGGTCCCATTTGTTTATCTTTGTTTTTATTTCCATTTCTCTAGGAGGTGGGTCCAAAAGGATCTTGCTGTGATTTATGTCATAGAGTGTTCTACCTATGTTTTCCTCTAAGAGTTTGATAGTTTCTGGCCTTACATTTAAGTCTTTAATCCATTTTGAGCTTATTTTTGTGTATGGTGCTAGGGAATGATCTAATCTCAAACTTTTACATGTCCCTGTCCAGTTTTCCCAGCACCACTTATTGAAGAGGCTGTCCTTTCTCCACTGTACATTCCTGCCTCCTTTATCAAAGATAAGTTGGCCATATGTGCGTGGGTTTATCTCTGGGCTTTCTATCCTGATCCACTGATCTATCTTTCTGTTTTTATGCCAGTACCAGACTGTCTTAATTACTGTAGCTTTGTAGTATAGTCTGAAGTCAGGGAGCCTGATTCCTCCAGCTCCGTTTTTCGTTCTCAAGATTGCTTTAGCTATTCGGGGCCTTTTGTTTTTCCAAACAAATTTTGAAATTTTTTGTTCTAGTTCTGTGAAAAATGCCATTGGTAGTTTGATAGGGATTGCATTGAATCTGTAGATTGCTTTCGGTAGTAGAGTCATTTTCACAATATTGATTCTTCCAATCCAGGAGCATGGTATATCTCTCCATCTATTTGTATCATCTTTAATTTCTTTCATCAGTGTCTTATAGTTTTCTGCATACAGGTCTTTTGTCTCCTTAGGTAGGTTTATTCCTAGATATTTTATTCTTTTTGTTGCGATGGTAAATGGGAGTGTTTTCTTGATTTCATTTTCAGATTTTTCATCATTAGTGTACAGGAATGCCAGAGATTTCTGTACATTAATTTTATATCCTGCTACTTTACCAAATTCATTGATTAGCTCTAGTAGTTTTTCGGTAGCATCTTTAGGATTCTCTATGTATAGTATCATGTCATCTGCAAACAGTGACAGCTTTACTTCTTCTTTTCCAATTTGGATTCCTTTTATTTCCTTTTCTTCTCTGATTGCTGTGGCTAAAACTTCCAAAACTATGTTGAATAAGAGTGGTGAGAGTGGGCAGCCTTGTCTTGTTCCTGATCTTAGTGGAAATGGTTTCAGTTTTTCACCATTGAGGACAATGTTGGCTGTGGGTTTGTCATATATGGCCTTTATTATGTTGAGGAAAGATCCCTCTATACCTACTTTCTGCAGGGTTTTTATCATAAATGGGTGTTGAATTTTGTCGAAAGCTTTCTCTGCATCTATTGAGATGATCATATGGTTTTTCTCCTTCAACTTGTTAATATGGTGTATTACATTGATTGATTTGCATATATTGAAGAATCCTTGCATTCCTGGGATAAACCCCACTTGATCATGGTGTATGATCCTTTTAATGTGCTGTTGGATTCTGTTTGCTAGTATTTTGTTGAGGATTTTTGCATCTATGTTCATCAGTGATATTGGCCTGTAGTTTTCTTTCTTTGTGACATCCTTGCCTGGTTTTGGTATCAAGGTGATGTCGGCCTCGTAGAATGAGTTTGGGAGTGTTCCTCCCTCTGCTATATTTTGGAAGAGTTTGAGAAGGATAGGTGTTAGCTCTTCTCTAAATGTTTGATAGAATTCACCTGTGAAGCCATCTGGTCCTGGGCTTTTGTTTGATGGAAGATTTTTAATCACAGTTTCAATTTCAGTGCTTGTGATTGGTCTGTTCATATTTTCTATTTCTTCCTGAGTCAGTCTTGGCAGGTTGTGCATTTCTAAGAATGTGTCCATTTCTTCCAGGTTGTCCATTTTATTGGAATAGAGTTGCTTATAGTAATCTCTCATAATCTTTTGTATTTCTGAAGTGTCAGTTGTTACTTCTCCTTTTTCATTTCTAATTCTATTGATTTGAGTCTTCTCCCTTTTTTTCTTGATGAGTCTGGCTAATGGTTTGTCAATTTTGTTTATCTTCTCAAAGAACCAGCTTTTAGTTTGGTTGATCTTTGCTATCGTTTCCTTCATTTCTTTTTCATTTATTTCTGATCTGATCTTTATGATTTCTTTCCTTCTGCTAGCTTTGGGGTATTTTTGTTCTTCTTTCTCTAATTGCTTTAGGTGCAGGGTCAGGTTGTTTACTCGAAATGCTTCCTGTTTCTTAAGGTGGGATTGTATTGCTATAAACTTCCCCCTTAGAACTGCTTTTGCTGCATCCCATAGGTTTTGGGTCGTCGTGTCTCCATTGTCATTTGTTTCTAGGTATTTTTTAATTTCCTCTTTGATTTCTTCAGTGATCACTTCGTTATTGAGTAGTGTATTGTTTAGCCTCCATGTGTTTGTATTTTTTACACATCTTTTCCTGTAATTGATGTCTAGTCTCATAGCATTGTGGTCGGAGAAGATACTTGATACAATTTCAATTTTCTTAAAATTACCGAGGCTTGATTTGTGACCCAAGATATGATCTATCCTGGAGAATGTTCCATGAGCACTTGAGAAAAATGTGTATTCTGTTGTTTTTGGATGGAATGTCCTATAAATATCAACTAAGTCCATCTCGTTTAATGTATCATTTAAAGCTTGTGTTTCCTTATTTATTTTCATTTTGGATGATCTGTCCATTGGTGAAAGTGGGGTGTTAAAGTCCCCTACTATGATTGTGTTACTGTCGATTTCCCCTTTTATGGCTGTTAGTATTTGCCTTATGTATTGAGGTGCTCCTATGTTGGGTGCATAAATATTTACAATTGTTATATCTTCTTCTTGGATCGATCCCTTTATCGTTATGTAGTGTCCTTCCTTGTCTCTTCTAATAGTCTTTATTTTAAAGTCTATTTTGTCTGATATAAGAATTGCTACTCCAGCTTTCTTTTGATTTCCATTTGCATGGAATATCTTTTTCCATCCCTTTACTTTCAATCTGTATGTGTCTCTAGGTCTGAAGTGGGTCTCTTGTAGACAGCATATATATGGGTCTTGTTTTTGTATCCATTCAGCCACTCTGTGTCTTTTGGTGGGAGCATTTAGTCCATTTACATTTAAGGTAATTATTGATATGTATGTTCCTATTCCCATTTCCTTAATTGCTTTGGGTTCGTTATTGTAGGTATATTCCTTCTGTTGTGTTTCTTGCCTAGAGAAGTTCCTTTAGCATTTGTTGTAAAGCTGGTTTGGTGGTGCTGAACTCTCTCAGCTTTTGCTTGTCTGTAAAGGTTTTAATTTCTCCATCAAATCTGAATGAGATCCTTGCTGGGTAGAGTAATCTAGGTTGCAGGTTTCTCTCCTTCATCACTTTAATTATGTCCTGCCACTCCCTTCTGGCTTGTAGGGTTTCTGCTGAGAGATCAGCTGTTAACCTTATGGGGATTCCCTTGTGTGTTATTTGTTGTTTTTGCCTTGCTGCTTTTAATATGATTTCTTTGTGTTTAATTTTTGACAGTTTGATTAATATGTGTCTTGGTGTATTTCTCCTTGGATTTATTCTGTATGGGACTCTCTATGCCTCCTGGACTTGATTAACTATTTCCTTTCCCAAATTAGGGAAGTTTTCAACTATAATCTCTTCAAATATTTTCTCAGTCCCTTTCTTTTTCTCTTCTTCTTCTGGAACCCCTATAATTCGAATGTTGGTGCGTTTAATGTTGTCCCAGAGATCTCTGAGACTCTCCTCTGTTCTTTTCATTCTTTTTTCTTTATTTTGCTCTGCATCAGTTATTTCCACTATTTTATCTTCCACCTCACTTATCCGTTCTTCTGCCTCAGTTATTCTGCTATTGATCCCATCTAGAGTATTTTTCATTTCATTTATTGTGTTTTTAATCGATGCTTGATTCATCTTTAGTTCTTCTAGGTCCTTGTTAACTGTTTCTTGCATGTTGTCTATTCTATTTCCAAGATTATGGATCATGGAAATAGAATCTTGGATCAGCTTTACTATCATTATTCTGAATTCTTTTTCAGGTAGACTGCCTATTACCTCTTCATTTGTTAGGTCTGGTAGGTGTTTATCTTGCTCCTTCACCTGCTGTGTGTTTTTCTGCCTTCTCATTTTGCTTATGTTACTGTGTTTGGGGTCTCCTTTTTGCCGGCTGCAGATTCGTAGTTCCCGTTGTTTTTGGTGTCTGACCCCAGTGGCTAAGGTTGTTTCAGTAGGTTGTGTAGGCTTCCTGGTGGGGGGGACTAATTCCTGTGCTCTGGTGGTTGAGGCTCGATCTTGTCTTTCTGGTGGACAGGTCCACGTCTGGTGGTGTGTTTTGGGGTGCCTATGGCCTTATTATGTTTTTAGGTAGCCTCTCTGCTAATGGGTGGGGTTGTGTTCCTGCCTTGCTAGTTGCTTGGCATAGGGTGACCTGCACTGTAGCTTGCTGGTCGTTGACTGAAGCTGGGTGCTGGTGTTGGGATGGAGATCTCTGGGAGATTTTCGCTGCTTGATATTATGTGGAGCTGGGAGGTCTCTTGTGGACCCGTGTCCTGAAGTTGGCTCTCCCACTTCAGAGGCACAGCACTGGCTCCTGGCTGCAGCACCAAGAGCCTTTCATCCACCCGGCTCAGAGTAACAGGGAGAAAAAGTAGAAAGAAAGAATTAGTAGAAGGAAGAAGGGAAGAAAGGAAGGAAGGAAGGAAGAAAGAAAGGAGGGAGGGAGGGAGGAAGGATGGAAAGAAAGAAGGAAAGAAAGGAGGGAGGGAGGGAGGAAGGAAAGGAAGAAAGACAGGAGGGAGGGAGGAAGGAAAGAAAAAGAAAGTGGAAAGAAGAAAGGTGGGAGGGAGGAAAGAAAAAGAAAGAAGGAAAGGAGGAGCGGAGGGAGGGAGGGAGGAAGGGAGAGTAGGAAAAAAAGAAAGAGCAGGTAAAGTAAAATAGAATAAAGTATGAAATATAGTAGCGTTATTAAAATTAGAAAGTAATTATTGAAAAAAAAAAAAAAAACCGGACCGATAGAACCCTGAGACATATGGTGGAAGCAAAGCTATACAGAGAGAATCTTACACAGAAGATTACACATACACATTCACAAAAAGAGAGCAGGGGGAAAAATCAAAAATCTTGCTCTCCAAGTCCACCTCCTCAATTTGGGATAATTCGTTGTAAAAAGAGGAAAAGGGCGAGAAGTCTGAAATCTTGCTCTCTAAGTCCACCTCCTTAATTTGGAATAATTCGTTGTAAAAAGAGGAAAAGGGGGGAAAGTCTTAAATCTTGTCCTCAAAGTCCACTTCCTCAATTTGGGATGATTCGCTGTCCATTCATGCACTCCACAGACGCAGGGCACATCAAATGGACCGTGGAGCTTTAATCCGCTGCCTCCGAGGCTGCACAGAGAGATTTCCCTGCCTCTGCTCTCACAGCTCCCGGGTCTCAGCCTTGGACCTGGCCCCGCCTCTGCGCGTAGGTCGCCGGAGGGCGTCCGTTCTTCGCTCAGACAGGACGGGTTTAAAGGAGCCGCTGATTCGGGGGCTCTGGCTCACTCAGGCAGAGGGGAGGGAGGGGCGCACAGTGTGGGCCGGGCCTGCGGCGGCAGAGGCCGGCGTGACGTTGCAGCAGCCCGTGGCGCTCCGTGCGCTTTCCCGGGAAAGCCGTCCCGGGGTCTCGGGGACCCCGGCAGTGGCGGGGTGCACAGGCCCCCCGGAAGGCGGGGCGGACAGTGACCCGCGCTCGCACACAGGCCCGGCGGCGGCAGCGGCGGCGGCGGCGGGCCGCGGCGGGCGGCGGTGGCGGCGGCGGCGGCGGCGGGCGGCGGGCGGCGGCGGCGGCGGCGGCCCACGCCCGTCTCCGAGGTCCGTGCCTTACCCGCGGCTCGTGCCTGTCTCCGGCGCTTCCCCAAGCAGCCCTCTTAATGCCCTCTCCTCGCGCACCAGGAAACAAAAGGGAAAAAAGTCTCTTGCCTCTTCAGCAGCTCCAGACCCTTTCCCCGGACTCCCTCCGGGCTAGCCGTGGTGCACTAACCCCTTCAGGCTCTCTTCCTGCCGCCAGCCCCAGTCCTCTCCCTGCGCTCCGACTGAAAGCCGATACCCGAGCCTCAGCTCCCAGCCCCGCCCGCCACGGCGGCCGAGCAGACAAGCCTCTCGGGCTGGTGTGTGCCTGAGGGCACCGGTCCTCTGTGCCAGAATCTCTCCGCTTTGCCCTCCGCACCCCTGTTGCTGTGCTCTCCTCCGCTACTCCGAAGCTTTCCCCCTCCGCCACCTACAGTCTCCGCCCGCGAAGGGGCTTGTAGTGTGTAGAAACCTTCCCCCCTTCACGGCTCCCTCCCACTGGTGCAGGTCCCGTCCCTATCCTATTGTCTCTGTTTATTCTTTTTTTCTTTTGCCCTACCCAGGTATGTGGGGAGCTTCTTGCCTTTTGGGGGGTCTGAGGTCTTCTGTCAGCGTTCAGTAGGTGTTCTGTAGGAGTTGTTCCACGTGTAGATGAATTTCTGATGTATCTGTGGGGAGGAAGGTGATCTCCGCGTCTTACTCTTCCGCCATCTTCCTCCGGGGTCCTCAAAACAGAAGGCTTTAAATCACGGAAAAGTAATATTAAAGAGAGCTGTTGTTTTTCTTAATTATAGGCTAAGAATGAGGTAATTCACTGCTTCCCCCTCCCCGCAACCATAGATAAAGGACTCTCAATAGTATATCTTTCAGTATAAGAACTTTACCATTGGTTTTATTCATCAGCAGAACCGAAGAAGAAACAATTGCAGGATGTTCTCTATTATTTAGCATGGAAAGCCTTTATCACTTTATGTCCTTGTCTGACATTCCTCCTTGTTTGTTTCCATTAAATGTTTGGCTTTTAGTTTCATAGTGCAGTGCCAAATAAGTCAGCGCACGGGAGTTTATATTACTTAGAGTGTTACAGCAATGTCACCTCTTGCTTAAAACAGTTGGTCAACACTGCCTACCAAGTTGAGTATAGTGGAACTCATATTGTATAAGGCCATATTCATTACTTTGAGAAGCAAAATGAATAATAAACTATAGAAAAAGTAATACTGAGAAGGAATTGAGTGGCAGATTATTTGATACCATTGATGATTTCATTTTTATATAATAAAATCCTAAAATATTCTGTAGTGATAACATATTAAAAGTTAATCGTTTTCTCTCCTTTAGCTACGTGTCCAAAAGTGAAGGCAAATGCTTTTGCTGGTAGCCAGTAGCAGGGAGGGGGAGGGGGTGTTTTAGAGAATTGTGTGTTTTTCTTTCTTATATTTATCAGTTGACTTTTCTGTAGATAGAAAAGGACAACTAACTTGGGCAGGCTAATCATTCTGTTGTCATTTTTCTAAATTATTCTAATGTGACTTTCAGAGCATGTCTTCCATAGATCATTTATTCATTTAGTTGTAATGCTTATGGAAGTGGATAAGCCAGATTTCCTTATGTGATTTGATAATTTACAAGGACAATTTGGCAGTGATAAATTTGGATGCTTCCCTAAGACACTTTGGCTATCTTCCTCTAACCATATGACAAGCCTCATTTCACATACCTTTCAAATCCCTCCTCTAAATCTTTGGGGATGGTTTCTGGATACAGTAAGAACAGTTTGCTTCTGAACGTGGTTGTTTGGGACTAGATGCTGCCTGGCAGTTAATTCTCTTTCTTTCTCTGGGGACTCCAAGTGGAATGTCCTTGGAATAACAATGACGCATGATTCTTTTTTCTACCATGTCCAGGATATTCCTGTTAATTTTTAATTTACATTATTTCTAGATGCATATACCAGGTATACTTGTATTAATTGCTCTGCATATCCTTCTTAATTTTTTCTCACCTCTAAAATTCACAGATGTAGAGAACAAACTTACGGTTACCAAGGGGAGAAGGCGGGGGTGGTAGGATGAATTGGGAGATTTGGACTGACATATATACATTACTATGTATAAAATAGATAACTAATGAGAACCTACTGTATAGCACAGGGAACTCTACTCAGTGCTCTGTGGTGACCTAAATGGGACGGAAATCAAGAGTGAATATATGTACATGTTTGACTGATTAACTTTGCTGTACAGCAAGAAGCTAACACACCATTGTAAAGCAACTATACTCCAATAAAAATTAATTTAGGGCTTCCCTGGTGGCGCAGTGGTTGACAGTCTGCCTACTGATGCAGGGGACACGGGTTCATGCCCCGCCCGGGAAGATCCCACATGCTGCGGAGTGGCTAGGCCCATGAGCCATGGCCGCTGAGCCTGTGCATCCGGAGGCTGCACGTCCGGAGCCTGTGCTCTGCAAGGGGAGAGGCCACAACAGTGAGAGGCTCGCGTACTGAAAAAAAAAAAAAATTTAATTAAAAAAGTAAGTAAATAAATAAAATTAAAATAAAAAACCCAAATTATAGGCATAGTGAAGTTTGACTGTAATGTGGCTTGTTTTAAATAAATCCCTCCAAATAAGTGCTTTGTCTTTAATATATTTTTATTTGCAAACCTGTGCTATGTTTTATGTTGTATGATTGACTGGTGTCCATTTCAGTTATAAATAATCAATTGGGGTACCTTTCAGTTGCTGATATTTCTGTTTATGTGACTTCTGTGTTTTTAAATATTTACATAAGACTGTATCTAGATGTTTAGTATCTTGGAAGATTATTTCTTTAGTTTCCAATACCAGAAACTCATCTTTATTTAGAGCTAATTATCATGAATACAGGTTTTTGTCCCCCTTAATACTACTGTATTTTAGAAATTCTCTTTTTAAGACTAAAACCACATCTTTTTGCTGGATGACAGTAGTTTCCAGATGTTTGCACCATTATTTTTGTTTTGTTTTGTTTTGTTTTGTTGTTGTTGTTCATACAGTATTTATTTTAAAAAGTACATAGTGGTTAGTTTTGCAACAATTTGCTTTTAGCCAGATGTATCATATAAATCTATGAAAGTAACAAATGAGATAAGAACAATATAAATAAGGAGTTTTTGTAGTATTTACATGTATATAGAAACTAGCCCCAATGGTGTTTAAAGAAATTAAGTTAGCAGTAAAAGTGAAACTACTGATTTAGCATACTGATAACTTATTTTAATGCTTCTTAAAATTTTATATTTTCTACACCAGTTTTGACTATAATTTTTTTTATTAGTTTCTGCTTTATAACAAAGTGAATCAGTCATACATATACATCTGTTCCCACATCCCTTCCCCCATGCATCTCCCTCCCTCCCACCCTCCCCATCCCACCCCTCCAGGCGGTCACAAAGCACCGAGCTGATCTCCCTGTGCTCTGTAGCTGCTTCCCACTATCTATCTACCTTACGTTTCGTACTGTATATATGTCCATGCCTCGCTTTCGCTTTGTCACAGCTTACCCTTCCCCCTCCCCATATCCTCAAGTCCATTCTCAAGTAGGTCTGTGTCTTTATTCCCGTTTTACCCCTAGGTTCTTCATGACATTTTTTTTTAATTCCATATATATGTGTTAGCATACAGTATTTGTCTTTCTCTTTCTGACTTACTTCACTCTGTATGACAGACTCTAGGTCTATCCACCTCATTATAAATAGCTCAGTTTTGTTTCTTTTTATGGCTGAGTAATATTCCATTGTATATATGTGCCACATCTTCTTTATCCATTCATCCGATGATGGACACTTAGGTTGTTTCCAGCTCCGGGCTATTGTGAATAGAGCGGCAATGAACATTTTGGTACATGTCTCTTTTTGAATTATGGTTTTCTCAGGGTATATGCCTAGTAGTGGGATTGCTGGGTCATATGGTAGTTCTATTTTTAGTTTTTTAAGGAACCTCCATACTGTTCTCCATAGTGGCTGCACCAATTCACATTCCCACCAGCAGTGCAAGAGTGTTCCCTTTTTTCCACACCTTCTCCAGCATTTACTGTTTCTAGATTTCTTGATGCTGGCCATTCTGACTGGTGTGAGATGATATCTCATTGTAGTTTTGATTTGCATTTCTCTAATGATTAATGATGTTGAGCATTCTTTCATGTGTTTGTTGGCAGTCTGTATATCTTCTTTGGAGAAATGCCTATTTAAGTCTTCTGCCCATTTTTGGATTGGCTTGTTTGTTTTTTTTGCTATTGAGCTGCATGAGCTGCTTATAAATTTTGGAGATTAATCCTTTGTCAGTTGCTTCATTTGCAAATATTTTCTCCCATTCTGAGGGTTGTCTTTTGGTCTTGTTTATGGTTTCCTTTGCTGTGCAAAAGCTTTGAAGTTTCATTAGGTCCCATTTGTTTATCTTTGTTTTTATTTCCATTTCTCTATGTGGTAGGTCCAAAAGGATCTTGCTGTGATTTATGTCATAGAGTGTTCTGCCTATGTTTTCCTCTAAGAGTTTGATAGTTTCTGGCCTTACATTTAGGTCTTTAATCCATTTTGAGCTTATTTTTGTGTATGGTGTTAGGGAATGATCTAATCTCAGACTTTTACATGTCCCTGTCCAGTTTTCCCAGCACCACTTATTGAAGAGGCTGTCCTTTCTCCACTGTACATTCCTGCCTCCTTTATCAAAGATAAGTTGACCATATGTGCGTGGGTTTATCTCTGGGCTTTCTATCCTGTTCCATTGATCTATCTTTCTGTTTTTGTGCCAGTACCATACTGTCTTGATTACTGTAGCTTTGTAGTATAGTCTGAAGTCAGGGAGCCTGATTCCTCCAGCTCCGTTTTTCGTTCTCAAGATTGCTTTGGCTATTCGGGGTCTTTAGTTTTTCCAAACAAATTTTGAAATTTTTTGTTCTAGTTCTGTGAAAAATGCCAATGGTAGTTTGATAGGGATTGCATTGAATCTTTAGATTGCTTTGGGTAGTAGAGTCATTTTGACAATATTGATTCTTCCAATCCAGGAGCATGGTATATCTCTCCATCTATTTGTATCATCTTTAATTTCTTTCATCAGTGTCTTATAACTTTCTGCATACAGGTCTTTTGTCTCCTTAGGTAGGTTTATTCCTAGATATTTTATTCTTTTTGTTGCAATGGGAAATGGGAGTGTTTTCTTGATTTCATTTTCAGATTTTTCATCATTAGTGTACAGGAATGCCAGAGATTTCTGTGCATTAATTTTGTATCCTGCTACTTTACCAAATTCATTGATTAGCTCTAGTAGTTTTCTGGTAGCATCTTTAGGATTCTCTATGTATAGTATCATGTCATCTGCAAACAGTGACAGCTTTACTTCTTTTCCAATTTGGATTCCTTTTATTTCCTTTTCTTCTCTGATTGCTGTGGCTAGAACTTCCAAAACTAGGTTGAATAAGAGTGGTGAGAGTGGGCAGCTTTGTCTTGTTCCTGATCTTAGTGGAAATGGTTTCAGTTTTTCACCATTGAGGACAATGTTGGCTGTGGGTTTGTCATATATGGCCTTTATTATGTTGAGGAAAGTTCCCTCTATGCCTACTTTCTGCAGGGTTTTTATCATAAATGGGTGTTGAATTTTGTCGAAAGCTTTCTCTGCATCTATTGAGATGACCCTATGGTTTTTCTCCTTCAATTTGTGAATATGGTGTATCACATTGATTGATTTGCGTATATTGAAGAATCCTTGCATTCCTGGAATAAACCCCACTTGATTATGGTGTATGTTCCTTTTAATGTGCTGTTGGATTCTGTTTGCTAGTATTTTGTTGAGGATTTTTGCATCTATGTTCATCAGTGATATTGGCCTGTAGTTTTCTTTCTTTGTGACATCCTTGCCTGGTTTTGCTATCAAGGTGATGGTGGCCTCGTAGAATGAGTTTGGGAGTGTTCCTTCCTTTGAAATTGTTTGGAAGAGTTTGAGAAGGATAGGTGTTAGCTCTTCTCTAAATGTTTGATAGAATTCGCCTGTGAATCCATCTGGTCCTGGGCTTTTGTTTGTTGGAAGATTTTTAATCACAGTTTCAATTTCAGTGCTTGTGATTGGTCTGTTCATATTTTCTATTTCTTCCTGATTCAGTCTTGGCAGGTTGTGCATTTCTAAGAATTTGTCCATTTCTTCCAGGTTGTCCATTTTATTGGCATAGAGTTGCTTGTAGTAATCTCTCATGATCTTTTGTATTTCTGCCGTGTCAGTTGTTACTTCTCCTTTTTCATGTCTAATTCTATTGATTTGAGTCTTCTCCCTTTTTTTCTTGATGAGTCTGGCTAATGGTTTGTCAATTTTGTTTATCTTCTCAAAGAACCAGCTTTTAGCTTTATTGATATTTGCTATCGTTTCCTTCATTTCTTTTTCATTTATTTCTGATCTGATCTTTATGATTTCTTTCCTTCTGCTAACTTTGGGGGTTTTTTGTTCTTCGTTCTCTAATTGCTTTAGGTGCAGGGTCAGGTTGTTTACTCGAGATGTTTCCTGTTTCTTAAGGTTTGCACCATTATTGAGTCAGTATTTCTTGAATCTACCTATAGTCTGTCCACCCTAGTCTATTCACTCTCCCACACTCTTAGATGATAATTTCATATAACACATCCTTCCCCAGCATCATTCTTAGTCTCTTATTTCACTGAGAAAAATAGCAATCAGCAGAGAGCTTAAGCCAGCCACTACGTCTACTCACCTACTTGTGTCTTTCCCCATCTATTCTGCCTTCTCTGTTTACTCTGGTAAACCATTTATGCTAGCATAAATGTCAGCATTTGCTGACATATGCTAGCAAATGTCAGCATCTCTGTCTTGTGAAGATCCTTTTATTTTTCTTGTGTACTTGAAGAAATTGCTCTAGAATTCTTTGCTCTTTCTTCCTCATTTTATCTCCCATCTTTAAAAAAACTCACTTGTCCCCACATCCTCCTCTTGTTACAATCCTATTTCTATCTTTTAAAATACTTTTTAAATTTGTATATAATAAAATTCACTCTGTTGATCTGTTTTCCAGAATTACTGTATCATTTTGCATTCCCACCAGTAAAGTATGAGATTTCCAGTTGCTCTGCTTTCTTGCCAGTATTTGGTATTGTCAGTTTATTTTCCTTTTTTTCTTTCTTTGTCCTTCTTTTTCTCCTCCTCGACCTCCTCCTTCTTTTTAATTTCATATATTATAATAGGTATATAGTGATATCTCATTGCAGTTTTAATTGGTATTTTGCTAATTACTAATGATGTTGAGCATCTTTCTGTGTGCTTATTTGCCATCCATATATTTTCTATTTTCTTTGGCTAGGTATCTGTTTAAATTTTTTGTCCATTTTATGTTATGTTGTTGGTTTTCTTACTGTTGAGATTTGGGAGACTTTAATATACTTTACAGACAAGTCTCTGTCAGATATATGATTTGTGAACATTTTCTCCCAATCTTTAGTTTGTTCTTTCATTCTCTTAATATTCTTTTTGCAGAGAAAAAAGTTTTTAATTTTAATAAAACCCAATTTTTTTCCTTTTTAAAAAGATGAATCATACTTTTGGTGTCAAACCTAACAACTATTTAACACAAGATCAAGAAATTTTCCTTCTATATTGTCTTTTTAATGTTTTATAGTTTTACATTTTACACTTGGGGTCATGATCCATTTTGGGTTAATTGTTGAATAAGATGTGAGGTATAAGTTGAGGTTTAATTTTTTCCATATGGATATTCAGTTGTTCCAGCACCATGTGTTGAAAGCACTGTAGTTTTTCCATTCAATTCTGTTTACACCTTTGTTAAAAGCCCATTGTATCCTTATTCGTGCAGACCTATTTCTGAATTGATTTGTATCTCCCTGATGATCAGTTATGTAGAGCATCTTTTTGTGTGCCTGTTGGCCATCTGTAGGTCTTCTTTGGAAAATTGTGTAGGTAGATCCTAGGTTCACTTTTCAATCAGATAATTTGTGTTTTTGCTATTGAGTTGTATGAGTTCTTTGTATATTTTGGTTATTAACTCTTTCCCTGATATGTGGTTTGCAAATATTTTCTTCTGTTCCATACATTGCCTCTTCATTTAGTTAACTGTTTCTTTTTCTTTGTAGAGCTTTCAATTTGATGTAGTCCCAACTGTTTGTTTTTGCTTTTGTTGCCTATGTTTTTGGTCTCATATCCAAGAAATTGTTTCTAATTGTCAGGGAGATTTTCCCCATGTTTTCTTCTAGCAGTTTTATAGTTTCATGTCTCCTATATTTAAGTCTAGAATCCATTTTGAGTTAATTTTTTGTGAGTGTTTTAAAACAGGGGTCTAATTTCATTCTTTTGCATGTGAATATACAGTTTTCCAGGCACCAGTTATTGAAGAGACTATGTTTTCCACATTGAGTATTCTTGGCTCTCCTTTTCCTCTGTCAAATATTAGTTGGGACTTCCGGGTAAGATGGCGGAAGAGTAAGACGCGGAGATCACCTTCCTCCCCACGGATACACCAGAAATACAGCTACACGTGGAACAACTCCTACAGAACACCTACTGAATGCTGGCAGAAGACCCCAGACCTCCCAAAAGGCAAGAAACTCCCCACATACCTGGGTAGGGCAAAGCGGAGAGATTCCCGCACAGAGGATCGGTGCTGAGCGGCACTCACCCGCCCGAGAGGCTTGTCTGCTCACCCGCCAGGGCGGGCGGCGCTGGAAGCTGAGGCTCGGGCTTCGGTCAGAGCGCAGGGAAAGGACTGGGGCTGGCGGCGAGAACTCAGCCTGAGGGGGGCTAATGTGCCACGGCTAGCCGGCAGGGAGTCCGGGAAAACTCTGGAGCTGCCGGAGAGGCAAGAGACTTTTTCTTCCCTCTTGGTTTCCTGGTGCGCGAGGAGAGGGAATTGAGAGCGCTGCTTGAAGGGGCTCCACAGACGGGCGCGGGTCGCGACTGAAAGCGCGGAGCCCAGTGACGGGCGTGGGACGCTGGGGCTGCTGCTGCCGCCGCCAGGAAGCCTGTGTGCGAGCGCAGGTCACTGTCCACACCGCCCTTCCGGGAGCCTGTGCAGCCCGCCACTGCCGGGGTCCCGGGATCCAGGGGCGGCTTCCCTGGGAGAACGCACGGCGCGCCTCGGGCTGGTGCAACGTCACGCCGAACTCTGCCGCTGCAGGCTCGCCCCGCACTCCGTGCCCCTCCCTCCCGCCCGGCCTGAGTGAGCCAGAGTCCCCGAAGAGGCTGCTCCTTTAACCCTGTCCTATCTGAGCGAAGAACAGACGCCCTGCGGCGACCTACACGCAGAGGCGGGGCCAAATCCAAAGCTGAGACCCAGGAGCTGTGAGAACAAAGAAGAGAAAGGGAAACCTCTCCCAGCAGCCTCAGAAGCAGCGGATTAAAGCTCCACGATCAACCTGATGTACCCTGCATCTGTGGAATACATGAATAGACAACACATCATCCCAAATTGAGGAGCCAGGAGTCAGTGCTGTGCCTCTGAGGTGGGAGAGCCAACTTCAGGACACTGGTCCACAAGAGACCTCCCAGCTCCACATAATATCAAACGGCGAAAATCTTGCAGAGATCTCCATCTCAACACCAGCACCCAGCTTCACTCAACGACCAGCAAGCTACAGTGCTGGACACCCTATGCCAAACAACTAGCAAGACAGAAACACAACGCCACCCATTAGCAGAGAGGTGGCCTAAAATCATAAAAAGTCCGCAGACACCCCAAAACACACCACCAGACGTGGACCTGCCCACCAGAAAGACAAGATCCAGCCTCATTCACCAGAACACAGGCACTAGTACCTTCCACCAGGAAGCCTACACAACCCACTAAACCAACCTTAGCCACTGGGGACAGACACCAAAAACAACGGGAACTACGAACCTGCAGCCTGCAAAAAGGAGACCCCAAACACAGTAACATAAGCAAAATGAGAAGACAGAAAAACACACAGCAAGAAAAGGAACAAGATAAAAACCCACCAGACCTAACAAATGAAGATGTAATAGGCAGTCTACCTGAAAAAGAATTCAGAATAATGATGGTAAAGATGATCCAAGATTCTATTTCCCAGATCCAAAATCTTGGGAATAGAATAGGCAAAATGCAAGAAACAGTTAACAAGGACCTAGAAGAACTAAAGATGAATCAAGCATCGATTAAAAACACAATGCATGAAATAAAAAATACTCTAGATGGGATCAATAGCAGAATAACTGAGGCAGAAGAACGGATAAGTGAGGTGGAAGATAAAATAGTGGAAATAACTGCTGCAGAGCAAAATAAAGAAAAAAGAATGAAAAGAACAGAGGACAGTCTCAGAGACCTCTGGGACAACATTAAACGCACCAACATTCGAATTATAGGGGTTCCAGAAGAAGAAGAGAAAAAGAAAGGGACTGAGAAAATATTTGAAGAGATTATAGTTGAAAACTTCCCTAATATGGGAAAGGAAATAGTTAATCAAGTCCAGGAGGCACAGAGAGTCCCATACAGAATAAATCCAAGGAGAAATACGCCAAGACACATATTAATCAAACTGTCAAATATTAAACACAAAGAAATCATATTAAAAGCAGCAAGGCAAAAACAACAAATAACACACAAGGGAATCCCCATCAGGATAACAGCTGATGTATCAGCAGAAACTCTACAAGCCAGAAGGGAGTGGCAGGACATAATTAAAGTGATGAAGGAGAAAAACCTGCAACCAAGATTACTCTACCCAGCAAGGATCTCATTCAGATTTGATGGAGAAATTAAAACGTTTACAGACAAGCAAAAGCTGAGAGAGTTCAGCACCACCAAACCAGCTTTACAACAAATGCTAAAGGAACTTCTCTAGGCAAGAAACACAACAGAAGGAAAAGACCTACAATAACGAACCCAAAACAATTAAGAAAATGGGAATAGGAACATACATATCGATAGTTACCTTAAATGTAAATGGACTAAATGCTCCCACCAAAAGACACAGATTGGCTGAATGGATACAAAAACAAGACCCATATATATGCTGTCTACAAGAGACCCACTTCAGACCTAGAGACACATACAGACTGAAAGTAAGGGGATGGAAAAAGATATTCCATGCAAATGGAAACCAAAAGAAAGCTGGAGTAGCAATTCTCATATCAGACAAAATAGACTTTAAAATAAAGACTACTAGAAGAGACAAAGAAGGACACTACATAATGATCAAGGGATCGATCCAAGAAGAAGATATAACAATTGTAAATATTTATGCACCCAACATAGGAGCACCTCAATACATAAGGCAAATACTAACAGCCATAAAAGGAGAAATCGACAGTAACACAATCATAGTAGGGGACTTTAACACCCCACTTTCACCAATGGACAGATCTTCCAAAATGAAAATCAATAAGGAAACACAAGCTTTAAATGATACATTAAACAAGATGGACTTAATTGATATTTATAGGACATTCCATCCAAAAACAACAGAATACACATTTTTCCCAAGTGCTCATGGAACATTCTCCAGGATAGATCATATCTTGGGTCACAAATCAAGCCTTGCTAAATTTAAGAAAATTGAAATTGTATCAAGTGTCTTTTCTGACCACAATGCTATGAGACTAGATATCAATTACAGGAAAAGAGCTGTAAAAAATACAAACACATGGAGGCTAAACAATACACTACTTAATAACGAAGTGATCACTGAAGAAATCAAAGAGGAAATAAAAAAATACCTAGAAACAAATGACAATGGAGACACGACGACCCAAAACCTATGGGATGCAGCAAAAGGAGTTCTAAGAGGGAAGTTTATAGCAATACAATCCCACCTTAAGAAACAGGAAACATCTCGAATAAACAACCTAACCTTGCACCTAAAGCAATTAGAGAAAGAAGAACAAAAACACCCCAAAGTTAGCAGAAGGAAAGAAATCATAAAAATCAGATCAGAAATAAATGAAAAAGAAATGAAGGAAACGATAGCAAAGATCAATAAAACTAAAAGCTGGTTCTTTGAGAAGATAAACAAAATTGATAAACCATTAGCCAGACTCATCAAGAAAAGAAGGGAGAAGACTCAAATCAATAGAATTAGAAATGAAAAAGGAGAAGTAACAACTGACACTGCAGAAATACAAAAGATCATGAGAGATTACTACAAGCAACTCTATGCCAATAAAATGGACAACCTGGAAGAAATGGACAAATTCTTAGAAATGCACAACCTGCCAAGACTGAATCAGGAAGAAATAGAAAATATGAATAGACCAATCACAAGCACTGAAATTGAAACTGTGATTAAAAATCTTCCAACAAACAAAAGCCCAGGACCAGATGGTTTCACAGGCGAATTCTATCAAACATTTAGAGAAGAGCTAACACCCATCCTTCTCAAACTCTTCCAAACAATATCAGAGGAAGGAACACTCCCAAACTCATTCTACGAGGCCACCATCACCTTGATACCAAAACCAGGCAAGGATGTCACAAAGAAAACTACAGGCCAATATCACTGATGAACATAGATGCAAAAATCCTCAACAAAATACTAGCAAACAGAATCCAACAGCACATTAAAAGGATCATACACCATGATCAAGTGGGGTTTATTCCAGGAATGCAAGGATTCTTCAATATACACAAATCAATCAATGTGATACACCATATTAACAAGTTGAAGGAGAAAAACCATATGATCATCTCAATAGATGCAGAGAAAGCTTTCGACAAAATTCAACACCCATTTATGATAAAAACCCTGCAGAAAGTAGGCATAGAGGGAACTTTCCTCAACATCATAAAGGCCATATATGACAAACCCACAGCCAACATTGTCCTCAATGGTGAAAAACTGAAACCATTTCCACTAAGATCAGGAACAAGACAAGGCTGCCCACTCTCACCACTCTTATTCAACCTAGTTTTGGAAGTTTTAGCCACAGCAATCAGAGAAGAAAAGGAAATAAAAGGAATCCAAATTGGAAAAGAAGAAGTAAAGCTGTCACTGTTTGCAGATGACATGATACTATACATAGAGAATCCTAAAGATGCTACCGAAAAACTACTAGAACTAATCAATGAATTTGGTAAAGTAGCAGGATACAAAATTAATGTACAGAAATCTCTGGCATTCCTGTACACTAATGATGAAAAATCTGAAAATGAAACCAAGAAAACACTCCCATTTACCATTGCAACAAAAAGAATAAAATATCTAGGAATAAACCTACCTAAGGAGACAAAAGACCTGTATGTAGAAAATTATAAGACACTGATAAAAGAAATTAAAGATGATACAAATAGATGGAGAGATATACCATGCTCCTGGATTGGAAGAATCAATATTGTGAAAATGACTCTACTACCCAAAGCAATCTACAGATTCAATGCAATCCCTATCAAACTACCACTGGCATTTTTCACAGAACTAGAACAAAAAATTTCAAAATTTGTTTGGAAAAACAAAAGACCCCGAATAGCCAAAGCAATCTTGAGAACGAAAAACGGAGCTGGAGGAATCAGGCTCCCTGACTTCAGACTATACTACAAAGCTACAGTAATCAAGACAGTGTGGTACTGGCATAAAAACAGAAAGATAGATCAGTGGATCAGGATAGAAAGCCCAGAGATAAACCCACGCACATATGGTCAACTTATCTTTGATAAAGGAGGCAGGAATGTACAGTGGAGAAAGGACAGCCTCTTCAATAATTGGTGCTGGGAAAACTGGACAGGGACATGTAAAAGTTTGAGATTAGATCATTCCCTAACACCATACACAAAAATAAGCTCAAAATGGATTAAAGACTTAAATGTAAGGCCAGAAACTATCAAACTCTTAGAGGAAAACATAGGTAGAACACTCTATGACATAAATCACAGCAAGATCCTTTTGGACCCACCTCCTAGAGAAATGGAAATAAAAACAAAGATAAACAAATGGGACCTAATGTTAAACTTCAAAGCTTTTGCACAGCAAAGGAAACCATAAACAAGACCAAAAGACAACCCTCAGAATGGGAGAAAATATTTGCAAATGAAGCAACTGACAAAGGATTAATCTCCAAAATTTATAAACAGCTCATGCAGCTCAATAGCAAAAAAACAAACAACCCAATCCAAAAATGGGCAGAAGACTTAAATAGGCATTTCTCCAAAGAAGATATACAGACTGCCAACAAACACATGAAAGAATGCTCAACATCATTAATCATTAGAGAAATGCAAATCAAAACTACAATGAGATATCATCTCACACCAGTCAGAATGGCCATCATCAAGAAATCTAGAAACAATAAATGCTGGAGAGGGTGTGGAAAAAAGGGAACACTCTTGCACTGCTGGTGGGAATGTGAATTGGTACAGCCACTATGGAGAACAGTATGGAGGTTCCTTAAAAAACTAAAAATAGAACTACCATATGACCCAGCAATCCCACTACTAGGCATATACCCTGAGAAAACCATAATTCAAAAAGAGACATGTACCAAAATGTTCATTGCAGCTCTATTCACAATAGCCCGGAGCTGGAAACAACCTAAGTGTCCATCATCGGACGAATGGATAAAGAAGATGTGGCACATATATACAATGGAATATTACTCAGCCATAAAAAGAAACGAAACTGAGCTATTTGTAGTGAGGTGGATAGACCTAGAGTCTGTCATACAGAGTGAAGTAAGTCAGAAAGAGAAAGACAAATACCGTATGCTAACACATATATATGGAATTAAAAAAAAAAAAAGTCATGAAGGACCTAGGGGCAAAACAGGAATAAAGACACAGACCTACTTGAGAATGGACTTGAGGATATGGGGAGGGGGAAGGGTAAGCTGTGACAAAGCGAAAGAGAGGCATGGACATATATACACTACCAAACGTAAGGTAGATAGATAGTGGGAAGCAGCCACAGAGCACAGGGAGATCAGCTCGGTGCTTTGTGACCGCCTGGAGGGGTGGGATGGGGAGGGTGGGAGGGAGGGAGATGCATGAGGGAAGGGATGTGGGAACAGATGTATATGTATGACTGATTCACTTTGTTATAAAGCAGAAACTAATTAAAAAATTAAAAAAAAAATATTAGTTGGTTGTATATGCACAGGTTGATTTCTGGGCTCTCAATCCTGTTCCATTGGTCTGTGTGTCCATTTTTATGCCAGTACCATACTGTTTTGATTATTATGACTTTGTAAAATAGTTTGAAATCAGGCAGTGTGATTCTTTCAGCTTTGTTGTTCTTTATCAATATTGCTTTGGCTACTAGGGGTCTTTTGTGGTTCCACACAAATTTTAGGATTTTTTTTTCTAATTTTGTGAAAAATGCCATTGGAATTTTGATGGTAATTGTATTGAATGTATGGATGGCTTTGGGTAGTTTAGACATTTTAACAGTATTAATTCTTCTGATTCATGATCATGAACATGTTTCATTATTTGTGTCCTCTTCAGTTTCTTTCCTCAGTGTCTAATAGTTTGCAGAGTGCAGGTCTTTCACCTCCTTGGTTAAATTTATTCCTCAGTATTTTATTATTTTTCATACTATTGTAAATAGGATTGATTTCCTTATTTCTCTTTTAGATCTTTTGTTGTTAGTGTATAGAAATGCAAGTGATTTTTGCATGCCTCTTCTGTATCTTGCAACTTTACCAAATTCTAACAGATCTTCTAACAGTTTTTTGTTGTAGTCTTTGCAGTTTTCTATATGTAAGATCATGTCATCTACAGAGACAACTTTACTTCTTTTCTTATTTATATGACTTTTCTTTATTTTTCTTGCCTACTTGCTGTGGCTAGGACTTCCAGTACTATATTGAACAAGAGTGGTGAGAGAGGGCATCCTTGTTTTGTTCCAAATCTTAAAGGGAAAGCTTTCAGCTTTTCATCATGGAGTATGATGTTAGCTGTGAGTTTGTCATATATGGATTTTATTATGTCGAGTTATGTTCCCTCTATACCCATGTTTTGAGAGTTTTTATCATTAAAGAATGTTGAATTTTGTCAATTGATTTGTCTATATTTATTGAGAAAATCACATGCTTTTTATCCTTCATTATATTAATGTGGTATGTCACATGTATTGATTTGTGTATGTTGAACCATCCTTGCATCCCAGGGATGAATCCCACTTGATTGTGTATGATCATTTAATGTGCTGTTAGATTCCAGTTTGCTAGAATTTTGTTAAGAATTTTTAGATCTATGTTCATCAGGGATATTGGCCTATACTTTCCTTTTTTTGTAGTGTCCGTATCTGGCTTTGGTATCAAGGGTAATGCTGTCCTTATAAAATGAGTTTGGAAGTGTTCCTTCCTCTTCAGTGTTTTGGAAGAGTTTGAGAGGATTGGCATTAATTCTTTAAATGTTTGGTAGAATCACCAGTGAAACATCTGGTATATGGTTTTTCTTTGTTAGGAGGCTTTTGATTACTGCTTCAGTCTCCTTACTCATAGGTCTGTTCAGACTTTCTGCTTCTTCATGATTCAGTCTTGGCGGTTTATATGTTTCTAGGAATTTATCCCTTTCTTCCAGGTTACCCAATTTGTTGTTGTATAATTTTTCACAGTGGCCTCTTACAATCCATTGTATTGGGTTGGCCAAAAAGTTTGTTCAATTAGTGAACACATTGTTCAATAAAATTCTTGGTAAAAATTTAAAAATGTCTTTTATTGTTTCTTAAAACCGAATGAACTTTTTGGCCACAACTTTTTGACACAACCCAGTGGTGTCAGTTGTGATGTCTTCTCGTTCATTTATAATTTTGTTTATTTAAAACCTCTCTCTTTTTTTCTTGGTTAGTCTAGCTAAAAGCTTGTCAATTTTGCTTACCTTTTCAAAAAACTATTAGTTTCATTAGTATTTTTCTTTGTTTCTCTCATCTCTATTTATTTCTGCTCTGATCTTTGTTTTTCCTTCCTTGTCCTAACTGGGTTTAGTTTGTTCTTTTTCTGATTCCTTGAGGTGTAAAGTTAGGTTGTTTATTTATTTGAGGTTTTTTTCCCTTAATGTAGGCATCTGTCACTATAAACTTTCCTCTTAGAACCATTTTTGCTGCATCTCATAAGTTTTGGTATGTTGTATTTTTACTTTCATTTGTCTCAAGATACTCTCTGATTTCCTTTTTGGTTTCTTCTTTGGTCCATCAGTTGCTTAGGAGTGTGTTGTTTAATTTCCACATATTGGTGAATTTTTCAGCTTTCTTCCTGTTATTGATTTCTCGTTTCATACCTTCGTGGTTGTGAAAAAGAAACGTGAAATGATTTCTATCTTCTTAAATTTGTTAAGGCTTGTTTTCATGGCCCAACATATGATCTATCCTTGAGAATGTTCTGTGAAGCGATGCTTTGTAAGTATTTTGATTGCTTTGTAAATATTTGTTGGATGAAAGAATGAATCTACTTTTATTTATCTCATTCCTAGGTCAAATTCCCTAGTAATCCATTTCCCACCTAACAGCCACAAAGACATTTTAGAAATACAAACTGAAAGATTTCCCTGATAACTTGGAATGAAAATAAAATTTTTAACCAGGCCTGAAAAGCACTAAATGATCCGACCCTACTGCTTACCTCAAAGACTTCATCTTGCTTCACTCATATTCTCTTTTGCAGTTCTGGCCACCTGTCTTTCTTAAGGTTCTGTGAGGACACCAAGTTCGTCCCTGCCTCAGGGCCTACACTGCTTAGAATACTCCCACCCCCTACTAGTGCTTTGGGTAAGTTTATTTTCAGTCAAGTCTCAAGTTTCAAATGCAAGAACTTTACTGTTAATACTATTTTTTCTAATGTTAAAAAGTTACAAAATATACTCAAAACATCAGAAAATCTAGTGACAGAGAGTATGATTTACTTAGCTTCATTAAATTAATTTTATTCAGGATATTTAATGGTTTTTATATTTATTGAGGATTTCAGTGTATTATTTAAAAACAATATAGATTTTCAATTTATTGTAATTATAGATATGGGGAGTATCTCAATTCTGGGGCAAAAGATTAAGAACAGGAAGAGGAAAGGGTGGGGGAGATGGAGAGATTGCAAGAAGCAGATGCTGTTTCAACCAGTCTCCTACTTAAGCTAACAAAGTGCAATGGTGCGATTTTTACAAACAATAAGGAGTGTCTTTTATGCTCTGATCTTAAAACTGCTAGGTAATATTACTTTATTAATCCTTGCAATGTCCGTAAAGTAGGTGTTAGGAATTTGTGACTTGCGATTGGAAAAAGGCAACCCAGAAAGATAAAGAGACCTTTGGAAGTGAGCTTGGTGTGAAGACCAAATAAAAGACAGTTTAACTTATAACTCCTGCTATGGCACTTCCTGGATTTTGTTTCAATTCAACTTGATAAACAAGTATTAAATATATTTTTTCTACTAGTATATGGGGGAATACAAAGCTAAATATGTGAGTTCAGCCTCCAAGGATATCCTAATCTAGGTGGGGAGACAAGCACCTGCAGTTAAACACACATTTATTAAGCCCTTTAGTCCGTGGATATAGTAGCAAACATTATAGAATACAGATGAAGAAGCAATTCATTTGAACTGAAGAGAATTAGGAAGTATTTTACAGTAGAGGTGATATGTGATCTTGGACTGACTGAGGAGTTTGACAGATGGAGACATAGAAGAAGAGCACCCCCCCACCCCACCAAACTATGTGGAGTTATTAACAAGCGTGATGTATTTTATGGAAAAGAATAAAATCTGGTGCTACTGAGGCATGGAGTGTGTAGAAGGAGATGAGTTTTCTTTACTGCCTCCTTTCTTCCTTACAAGAAAGTCCCTAGGCCAGAACATTCCTCCTCCTCTTGTTCCCTGGGACATTTTCTCTGAAATTCTTTGTTGATCATGTGTTTTCTTAACACTTATATTTCCTCTTTCATTTATTTTTCTTTCATTCATTCATTCATTTTTGCGACACACATTTAATTGGAACCTGTCATGTACCAGGCATTGTGCTAAGTTAGCCTGTAGACACAGTGTTGAAGATGACAGACATAGTCTCCCCTGGAATTCAGTCTAGTAGAAAATGGTAAGTAATAGATGCTATTCATTTATTCAACCAATATTAAGTGCTGATCACCTACTACGTGTGATAAGAGCTAGAAATACAGCAGTGAACAAAATGGACAAAAACCCCTGCTTGATGGGAACAGGTCATAAAGAGATCTGACCTAATGTGAGGGATGAAGGAAAGTATCCCCTGGAAATGACATTTAAGTTGACACTTGATTGTTGTGTTGTCTCGCCACTGTCTAGCATAGTATCTGGCACATGGGGGATAGCTGTTATGCAAATGAATAAGAAGAATTATACTACTACGTACATATTAGCTAGAAGTAGTAAGAGTAGTAGTAACAGTCTTTATTGTGAGCTAGTTTATTAATGTACTTTAATGTAGTTTATCAATTTAATCCTTACAATAACCTTATAATATAGGTATTATTCCAATTTTCTGATGCAGAAAATGAATCTTAGAGATGTGAAGACTTTTTCCTAAGATCCCACAACCTGTAATTGGAAAAGGCAGAATTTGAACCCAACTTTATGTGACTCAACATCTACATGAATCTTAACCACTAGACTATATTGCCATCTTTTGCATGTTGTATAAAGTCTGCATTTGTCATCCTAGCTCTTGTCAAAGATCTCACAAGTCTCCTGAGGTTCCTTTGATGATAGGGAGGAAGGGTTTAGAGAAGACTCCATAGGAAATGCATCTGCTGTGTATCTTCCCCACCCTCTAGAAATTTCTGGATGTCTCCTATGCCCAGTTAGATTTTTAAAGGGTAGCAGTTTGATGCTTCAGGTGTCCTGGTGAACTGTGCTTAGAAATCCTGGGATCTATGAGTGAACTGCATTTCTCTAATAATTAGTGATGTTGAGCATCTTTTCATGTGTTTGTTGGCCATCTGTATGTCTTCTTTGGAGAAATGTCTGTTTAGGTCTTCTGCCCATTTTGTGTTTTTCTGATATTGAGCTCTATGAGCTGCTTGTATATTTTGGAGATTAATTCTTTGTCAGTTGCTTCATTTGCAAATATTTTCTCCCATTCTGAGGGTTGTCTTTTCATCTTGTCTATGGTTTCCTTTGCTGTGCAAAAGCTTTTACATTTCATTAGGTCACATTTGTTTTTTGTTTTAATTTTCATTACTCTAGGAGTTGGGTCAAAAAAGATGTTGCTGTGATTTATGTCAAAGAGTGTTCAGTCTGTGTTTTCCGGTAAGAGTTTTATAGTGTCTGGTCTTACATTTAGGTCTTTAATCCATTTGGAGTTTATTTTTGTGTATGGTGTTAAGGAGTGTTCTAATGTCATTCTTTTACATGTAGCTGTCCAGTTTTCCCAGCAGCAGTTATTGAAAAGGCTGTCTTTTCTTTATTGTATATTCTTGCCTGCCATAGGTGTGTGGGTTTATCTCTGGGCTTTCTATTCTGTTCCATTGGTCTATTCTGTTCCATTGTTTTTGTGCCAGTACCACACTGTCTTGATTACTATAGCTTTGTAGTATAGCCTGAAGTCAGGGAGCCTGATTCCTCCAGCTCTGTTTTTCTTTCTCAAGATTGCTTTGGGGGGTTTCCCTGATGATGCAATGGTTAAGAATATGCCTGCCAATGCAGGGGACATGGGTTCGAGCCATGGTCCGGGAAGATCCCACATGCTGCGGAGCAACTAAGCCTGTGTGCCATAACTACTGAGCCTGCACTCTAGAGCCTGTGAGCCAAAACTACTGAGCCCATGTGCCACAACTACCGAGCCTGTGCTCTAGAGCCTGTGCTCTGCAACAAAAGAAGCCACCACAATGAGAAGCCGGCACACTGCAATGAAGAGCAGCCCCCACTCTCCGCAACTAGAGAAAGCCTGTGCACTGCAATGGGGATCCAGTGCGGCCAAAAATAAATAAATAAAATAAATAAATTTAAAAAAAAATATTGCTTTGGCTATTCAGGGTCTTTTGTGTTTCCATACAAATTGTGAAATTTTTTGTTCTAGTCCTGTGAAAAATGCCATTGGTAATTTGATAGGGATTACATTGAATCTGTAGATTGCTTTGGGTAGTATAGTTATTTTCATAGTATTGATTCTTCCAATCCAAGGACATGGTATATCTCTCCATCTGTTTGTGTCATCTTTGATTTCTTTCATTAGTGTTTTATAGTTTTCTGAGTACAGGTCTTTTGTCTCCTGAGGTAGGTTTATTCCTAGGTATTTTATTCTTTTTGTTGCAATGGTAAATGGGATTGTTTCCTTAATTTCTCTTTCTTCCCTTTCGTTGTTAGTGTATAGGAATGTAAGAGATTTCTGTTTATTAATTTTGTATCCTGCAACTTTACCAAATTCATTGATTAGCTCTAGTAGTTTTCTGGTGGCATCTTTAGGATTTTCTATGTACAGTATTATGTCACTTGCAAACAGTGACAGTTTTACTTCTTCTTTTCCAATTTGGACTCCTTTTATTTCTTTTTCTTCTCTTATTGCCATGGCTAGGACTTCCAAAACTATGTTGAGTAATAGTGGCAAGATTGGACACCCTTGTCTTGTTCCTGATCTTAGAGGAAATACTTTCAGTTTTTCACCACTGAGAATAATGTTGGCTGTGGGTTTGTCATATATGGCCTTTATTATGTTGAATAGGTTCCCTCTATGCCCACTTTCTGGAGAGTTTTCATCATAAATGGTGTCAAAATTTGTTTAAAGCTTTTTCTGCATCTATTGAGATGATCATATGGTTTTTATCCTTCAATTTGTTAATATGATGTATCACATTGATTGATTTGCATATAGTGAAGAACCCGTGCATCCCTGGGATAAATCCTACCTGATCATGGTGTATGATCCTTTTAATGTGTTGTTGGATTCTGTTTGCTAGTATTTTGTTGAGGACTTTTGTGTCTATGTTCATCAGTGATATTGGTCTGTAGTTTTCTTTTTTTGTGACACCTTTGTCTGGTTTTGGCATCAGGGTGATGGTAGCCTCGTAGAATGAGTTTGGGAGTGTTCCATCCTCTGCAATTTTTCATGAGGCTGTCAAATACACTTAATGAATCAAAAGAATGCCATACAAGTATTGTTTCACTTTAGGTTTAAGAAGCATGTTCCAACACCTTCTGCCCATTAGAAGTGGCTTCTGTTCAACTCATCATTTTCTCCCGTGGATCTAGAATCTCCTTTGTTGATATCCATGGCACCTACAAGTTTCCTTTCTCTGTCCATAGAAAAGCCTCCTCCCTTTGTAGTTTCTCTCTTTTCCACATGTCCCCTCTGTACATTTTACTCCTTGGATATCCTTTCTCCTTTCCTTCATTCTGCTCCTTTGAGAGTTCAGAGTCTTGAGGAATTGTCAGATACTGAATTGTATCTAGTTCTGGTAAGGAGCAGGGGTATAGAAAGATCAACAAGATAAATCTTCACTGGGATTTATCCTCAGAATTTTATATATAAGAAAGTCATGCTTACCAGTCTATGAAGGTTAACTTTCTTCTAACATGTCTCCTGTATGTTACTTTTTCAAAAGTGTCTGACTCCTTTGTTTCTCTGTCCTCAGTTGTAAGGCTAAAGACCCCTTTCCTAGTCTTGACATGGGCTAGACAGATCCCAGAAAGAAGAGGAAAACAGAAAAAACAGATTTATCCCATCACAAAAATGTAGAGTGAATAAAACAATCAATCCTCAAACATCTAAGAGAAATTAACATTCTTTACCACTCTGCCAGAATTAAGAGGGAATAGGGAAAGTATTAGACACAGATGCTTCAATTTACAATTCAAATTTGGAAGTCCTAAAATCGGGCTAAATTGTATGCAGAAGTTAGATTAAGCTGAAGATTCAATGTTTATTTTACAATTCTTGTGCACCAGGTACTGCATTGGCTACAGGTAGCATAAAAATGGATAGATCATTCTCTGGCCATACTGATCGCAGTCTAGTTGGGAACAAAATATGTAAACAGAAAATTTCCATACAATATGGTAAGGACTACTATAAAGTTATTCTTAGGAACTCCAAATTAAACTCCAAACTAAATCAAGGAATCATTCCTGGAGAAAGTGATGCTGAACTTAGTTCTAGCCAAGTGAAGAAGATAAGAAAAAAAAAGGAGTTATAAGCAAGGAAAATGGGGTAGACAAAGGCAACAAATTGTGAGAATGCAGAGTATGCACAGGAAACTGTTATTAGAATATAAAGTTTAAAGGAAAGCGAGACAGAAGCTGAGGATGGAGAGCAGATAGGGGCAAGCTCACAGAGGATCTTAACGTGTCACGTTAAGAAGCTTGGGCTTGTAAATGATGAACCATAAATCAGGAAAGGCAATGTTTTGCTGTGGTTACAAACAACTCTCATTTTCCAGTGGCTTAAAACAACACAAGTTTATCTTTCTCCCACTGTATGTCTGTCACAGGTGAACGGGGAACTCTGCATTGTTGTCACTAAGGAACCCAGGCTATTGAAATACCTTGAATGCTGGAAGTTGTCAGAAGGAAAAAAGAATTCTGGAGGGTTTCACATTAGCAACTAAATGCTCTGGCTTATAGGTGACACAGGTCACTTCTACTCACAGTCACCATGTGTACAGAAGGGATGAATTCTGTATATTTCTGGCAAATAGTACTAATGACTACCACAGTTTGCCTTTCTAGTCACCAAATATTTGATTTGTCCTCCATCCAGTATGCAAAATATATTCACCTCCTCCCTAAGGGAGACACCCCAAAGGTCCCATTTAGTCATGGCATCAGCTGAGTCCGGCATCTTATGGTAGTTTCTACATCAGGGTTCAGTGCCTGGTAGTTTACTTAGGTTGGTCCAAAGACTTTGAGGTAAGAGGACCAATTGTTGGCTCTGCACCCCAAACCCAGTATCCACTGCTGGAATAGGAACAAGATAATCAAATACATAAACCCACATGGTAGAAAGGGGAAGAATGAGAGTCACACCACAGTTACTGATTTGCAGATTTTATGAAGTCCTGCTGGAGTGACAGAAGAGAACTATGCCTGGAAGATGAGGTGAGGGTGGAGGGGAAGGGTGCTCCTTGGTTAAGTTTTACTCTTTTTTTTTTTTTTTTTTTTGCGGTACGCGAGCCTCTCACTGTCGTGGCCTCTCCCGTTGCAGAGCACAGGCTCCAGACGCGCAGGCTCAGCGGCCATGGCTCACGGGCCCAGCCGCTCCGCGGCATGTGGGATCCTCCCAGACTGGGGCACGAACCCGTGTCCCCCACATCAGCAGGCGGACTCTCAACCGCTGCGCCACCAGGGAAGCCCCTTGGTTAAGTTTTAATTCTGATCCTGGAAAATGTCTTCCCAGTCCATCTCTCTGTGGATCTTTGCTCCACCCTCATAGTTTCTTCCCTTTCATTATTCTCCTTGGCTGGGTCTGAAGTGGGCATTGGAGAACATGCTCTTCTTCCCGGATTATGGTTCTATGACAGCTACCTCAAATATTTAGTCAGCTTCTTATCTATTTTATTTTAGTTATCTCATTATGCCATTAGCCATACCCACAGTTCTTTTTGAAACACAATTCTCTCTCTCAACATAATTGTGGGTACTTTACCACTTATCAGTGCTTTGGAGGAGGTAGACATACCTTCTGCCTCCTTTCCTTGAGCCATTCTGTCTAGCTGCAAGAATTTATTGTGCACACCTTGAACCCATGGTTTTAGCAGGCATGTCTTTGTTTTGCTTGCAAGAATGACTTCTAATCACCTTTGCCACCCAAAGCCTCCTCAGTTTTGTATTTTACCAATGTAAAGGAAAAAATGGTTGCTTCTTCCAACCTGGAAAGTCCCCTAATATATTCCATTCTTCCTGTTTATTAGCCTTGCTTATAAAGCAGCCAATTTTTTAAAATTAATTTTTATTGGGGTATAGTTGTTTTACAATGTTGAGTTAGTTTCTGCTGTACAGCAAAGTGAATCAGTTATACATATGCATATATCCAGTCTTTTTAAGATTCTTTTCCCATATAGATCATTATAGAGAATACTATTGAGTAGAGTTCTCTGTGCTATACAGTAGGTCCTTATTAGTTATCTATTTTATATACAGTAGTGTGTATATGTCAATCCCAATCTCCCAATTTATCCCTCCCCCCCCCCTTTTCACCCTTGGTAACCATGAGTTTGTTTTCTACATCTGTGACTCTATTTCTGTTTTATAAATAAGTTCATTTGTACCATTCTTTTAGATTCTACATATAAGCAATATCATATGATATTTGTCTTTCTCTGTCTGACTTACTTCACTCAGTATGACAATCTCTAGGTCCATCCATATTGCTGCAAATGAAGCAGCCAATTTTTAAAGGTTGTCTTTTTCTTATAATACCTGGTCAAATGTAACCAATTGCAGTTAATGTGTGTTACTAACGTTCAGATGTCTAATCCTTGCCTCTAATGCTACTAATTCGTTAGATCCATTATCTGTACCTATTAGTTTTGCCAGTTGTTTCGTCACTGCATCACATGGACTCTCCCGCTTCCAGTTTCTTCACAGCTCCCCTCTGGGCCCCCAAGCTAATTCTGTTTCTTAGTGTTATTGTTCAGCAGCACCCTACTTCTGGAAACCAAGTTTCATTTCCATCAGGATAAGAGGTTGTGCTGTGGTAACAAATCAGTCAAATGACTCAGTGTCTTAAAAACAACAAAGGTATATTTTTTGTTTACACTATGTGTAGATCATGAATTGGCAATTATAATCATTACTCAGGGATCTAGGGATCAAGGACCACCATCTCAAATACTGTATTTCACAATAATGGGGGCAAGAGAGCCCTGGCAAGTCTTTCCGCAGCATCTAGATGCTTTGGTTAAAAGTGACAAAAATCATTGTTCAGAAATAGTCACATGGAGTCCCACTCCCAACCATAAAGAGAGCCAGGAAGTCCAATCTTATCACATGCCCAGAAGGGGGAAGATGTGGAAATATTTGCTGAAAACATTAGCAACTATCACAGATGGTGAATCCCTGAATGGTTTTATACAAAAGTGGCACCTGGCAAGATTTCTGTTTCATACAGTTTTCCCTGGTCGTAATCAGAGGAAATATCTGTAGGGAACAAGATCGGAAATAACCACACTAATTATGAAGCTACATTGTAATTTGGTAGGACTTAGTGATTAGATATAAATGGATAAAAGTGATTTCTGTGTTTCTAGACTTTAGTGACTGTGTCACTGTTGGTGCCATTAATTGAAGGGGTACAAGAATAGCAGTAGATGTGAAACAGAAAGATACTGAGTCAAGTTGTAGATATACTTAGTTTTAGATGTCTGGAGTAGAGACAATTCTTTGGTGAAAGGAGTGATCTCTGGGCCTTCCCCAGGGACAGTTAATGGAAGTAGGGGTAGACATGCAGTTGTGTGTCATAAATTCATGCCAACGTGCCTATCTCTCTGAGGCTTTAGGTTTTTTTCCTTTACATTCCAGAGGATTTTTGGCATCTCAATCTCACATTAAATACATAATCTCTAGTGAATGTACTCATATCAATAATTTAGGCCCCTGGACTTCCCTGGTGGCGCAGTGGTTGAGAGTCGGCCTGTCGATGCAGGGGACACGGGTTCGTGCCCCGGTTCGGGAAGATCCCATGTGCCGCGGAGCGGCTGGGCCCGTGAGCCATGGCTGCTGGGCCTGCGCGTCCGGAGCCTGTGCTCCGCAACGGGAGAGGCCACAACAGTGAGAGGCCCGCGTACCACAAAAAAAAAAAAAAAATTAATTAAAAAAAATAATAATAATTTAGGCCCCATTCAAAGTTATATCCCAACCTCCTTAGTCTAATCCTGTTAGCTTCCATTCTCACGTATTGTCCAGTTTTTTGTCAGAATAAATTAGCTAAATCTTGTTTATTCTCTTGGAGTGTAAGTGATCTCCTGCCTTGTCAGGTATTGCACTATCTCCCCTGGACCATTAAACTCCAGTTATAGGAGTAGATGTAATGGGGAATAATGGATGTGGGCATCCTTTTGCAAGGCATCTGCTTCTAGAAAATGTAATTTGCAAAGTCCCAGCCCAAGCATTATGTAAAAAAATATAGAAGAGTGGGTTTGGAGCGGAGCTGCAATAAGTATATAACCAGCAAGCAGGATTTCAACAAAGGTGTTATAGAAGCAGTGATTTTTAAGCTGTCACCTAAAGGATGAGAAGGAGTTAGGCCCAGAGGAGAGGAAAACATTTCAGTCAGAGGGAATGAAATATGCTATGGCCAGAAAGAGGAGAGAATGGAAAATAAAGGCAGGTAAAAATGAAACTCATGCCATTTTCTTAAATATAACCCAGGCAAACTGGTTGATGGGCTTTCATACTAAAGGTCAACATCAAAACAATGGTTCTTACCTTACTGATGATGTATTGCTGATATTATTACCATACCAGAAACTTATATGTTTACAGACCTTTACATTTCCCAAATTCAGCTCCTGAAGAAGCTAACAATTTGGCTGACATTTGTAATTTTGTCATTGCCTCTATTCTTTTTCTTTCTAACTAGTATTTGTTTTGAGGATTTTTTTATTGAGAAATAATTGATAAAATATTATGTTAGTTTCTGGTGCACAGCATAATTCAACATTTTTACATATTGTGAAATGATCACCACAAAAATCTAGTTAACATCCATCACAATAGATAGTTCAAAAAAATTATTTTTTCTTGTGGTGAGGACTTTTAAGATCTACTCTTAGCAACTTTTTTTTTATTTATTTATTTTTATTTTTGGCTGCATTGGGCCTTCGTTGCTGAGCGTGGGCTTTCTCTAGTTGCAGCAAGCGGGGGCTACTCTTGGTTGCGGTACATGGGCTTCTCATTGCAGTGGCTTCTCTTGTTGCGGAGCATGGGCTCTAGGCAAATGAGCTTCAGTAGTTGTGGCATGGGGGCTCAGTAGTTGTGGCTCGTTCACTCTAGATCTTAGGCTTGGTAGTTGTGGCACACAGGCTTAGTTGCTCTGTGGCATGTGGGATCCTCCCGGACCAGGGCTCAAACCCATGTCCCCTGCATTGGCAGGCGGATTCTTAACCACTGCACTACCAGGGAAGCCTAGCAACTTTCAAATATGCAATACAGTATTTTCAGTACTGCATTATCAGTACTATAATACTGTATACTATATTGCCATAACTTCATTATTTTATAACTAGAAGTTTGTACCTTTTGACCCCTGTACCCAGTTCTCCCATCTCCCACCCCCTACCTCTGGTAACCACCATTCTGTTCTATATACCTATGAGCTTGTTTCTTTGCTGTTGTTGTTGTTTTAAATTCCACATATAAGTGAGATCATATGATATCTGTCTTTCTCTGTCTGACTTATTTCACCTAGCATAATGCCCTCCAGGTCTATCCAAGTTGTCACAAATGGCAAGATTTCATTCTTTTTTATGGCTAAGTAATATTCCATTATATTTATATACCACATATTCTTTATCCATTCAGCCATCAGTGGACACAGGTTGTTTCCATATCTTGGGTATTGAGAATAATGCTGCAATGAACATAGGGGTACATATGTCTTTTTGAATTAGTGTTTTCATTTTCTTTGGATAAATACCCAGAAGTGGAATTGCTGGATCATTATGATAGTTCTATTTTTAATTTTTTGAGAGACCTCCATACTGTTTTCCATAGTGGCTGCAACGACTTACGTCCCCACCAACAGTGTAAGAGGTTTCCCTTTTCTCCACATCCTCACCAACACTTGTTGTTTCTTGTCTTTTTGATGATAACCATTTTAACAGGTATGAGGTGATCTCATTGTCGTTTTGATTTGAATTTTCATGATTGTTAGCGATGTTGAGCAAGTTCATGTACCTGTTGACCATTTGTATGTCTTCTTTGGAAAAATGTCTATTCAGATCCTCTGTAGGTTGCCTTTTCATTTTGTTGATGGTTTCCTTTGCTGTGAAGAAATTTTTTAGGTTGGTGTAGTCCCACTTGTTTATTTTTGCTTTTGTTGCCTTTGCTTTTGGAGTCATCAAAAAACTACTGCCAAGACCAATGTTGAGGAGCTTACTGCCTGTTTTCTCTAGGTGTTTTTTGGTTTCAGGTATTACATTCAAGCCTTTAATCCATTTTCAGTTGATTTTTGTGTATGGTGTAAGATAATGGTTTAGTTTCATTCGTTTGCACGTGGCTGTCCAGTTTTCCCAACACCATTTATTGAAAAGACTGTCCTTTGCCTTCTAGTCTTAATCCTCTCTCTCTTTCTTTTGACTTTTGACTTTAGAATAAGAAACATTAAAGCAAATCAATAAAAACCAGGTTCATATAGCTTTTCTCTTTTTTGGCTTGTTTTAGAGATTTATTTTTCATAGAAAGTATTCTATGAGTGGTAATATGCCTTGTATTTCAAAAGTTTTCATCTATTATTTTCTCTCCTGGTAAGAAGTGCTATCTTATCCATTTACAGGACATAAAATGATTTCAGCTTAAGTGACTGCAGCCCAGTGTTTTCAGAGGTCTTTAATCACCACACACTTTTAATGAAATCATTTGCAGGGGTGAGCCCCTGAGAACAAGGGATGTATTAACTCATGCACTTGATCTGCTGTACCTGCATGCTTGAGGAAAGGGGGAGAGTGCCCTGATTGGTTGTCTAACTTAGGCCACTGTGTTTTACTACTTAGATCTGTGCTTAAATAGACATCTGGAATGGATACTTGGGCACCAATATGCTATGGCTAGTAATGCCATGTAAGCCATATCTAAATTTTACTCTTCAGAACTCATTGAAGCCTCAAATTTCTCAGAGTGGTTTGTTTTATGTACTGAGTACATGATATATGGCACATTAGCCATAGAATGATGTGCTGATTTATGGCTTTATGATTTTGTTTAATCATCTGTCATTGCTAAACATCAGAGATAATCATTTAATGTGGTTCTATGACTTCCTGGTGTCTCCTCTCTTTGCTTTTAGGATTCTCCCCCAAAAAATTGACATTAATTTTTTTTCTTTCTTTTATTTAATTTTTCTTATTGTAACCTCGTATGCATTGACTGTGGTTAATTAATAAGAACTTTTTCAATCTACTAGTTTCTATCCTCAAACAGTAATAAACAAAGGCATCCAGCTTATCTAATTTTCTCCATTATAAACAAAAACAAGAAGTTCAATTAGAAAAAGAAAAGAACCCATCCTGCCTCTTCCCAGGTGTCTATACTTATTAGAACAGATTGTAACAGAACTGGGAGAGAGAGATGAAAATACACATTTTAGGATGATAGGGTGGGGGGCTTAGTGAAAGTGTGACCATCTCTTGCTAGACAGTATATTTAAGATCATAATTGTTAATTAGTGGTTGACCCTGAGTAATTAAAATATTAATTAGTAGGAGTAGGAATGTGTTGAAATTCCAGTGAAGAAAAATCACACTAATGAATAAATATGTTCTGATGAACAAATGAACATATTCATTCTTTACTACATCTGAATTTCAATGACAAGTTTTGTAGTCACCAAGTGTTTATTAATAATAGGCACATTATACACATTGTACTCAAAGCAAAAAGCTTTGTATTGTATTCAATACAAAAGATTGTATTCAAAGTGAAAGAGGTGCTACATAGTTCTCCACTGTAAAGCATGGCATTAGACATATCCCAGTAGAACTTGGTATGAAAAAGCAACATCAATTTCATTACCACACCTGTCAGACCCCTTTACACGTCCTTATCAGTGTCCCTAAGTATAGACTAGAGAATAACTGAATTATCAATCTGCGGGAGAGTGCTGATTTTCCTTTTTCTTCTCTTGAGGGAAGGCAGGGGATTGTTTTGCTTCAAGTGAGGGGGGTAGACACTTCAAGAGACGCACTCACAGAAACTGGGAATATCTGAAAAAGGTGTGAGTTACATCTGAATTATAGACTGGATGCTTGCTTAATGCAGTGGATTTATTAATCTCCCCATGTGTCTATTTGAAAACAGATGTGGAAAGAGCAAGAGTAGAGGGAAGAGGGTTGAACATTAGAAAGTCACACCTTTACTATTTAGTGGATAAAGGATGATGATCCTTCCATGAACCAGGTAGGCACCTGAAGAGGAACCAGGCTTAGTCATGTTGCTAGAAGCCAGAGGTTACAGAATGTATCACCTAGTGAGGATGGATTGGATTAGGTCACATTGGGTAGATTGTCTACATCAAGGAACTGGCCGTCCTCTGCAAGCCTTCCTAAATAACCCACACATAATCCCCACATGAGAGAGGGGGCCGTTGAATGTCAATAATCAGAGAGCAGTCACAGTTGAGGAGGACTAGCAGCACCAGTGAAGTCAGAGACACATGCCCCCTTTCCTCCTATCTTCCCCAAGACTTCACAACCTTTGGGAAGGAAAGACCCAGAAGAGGAGGGGGAGGAGGTGGACAAATGAAAGAGCTGAAAGGTGCCCATCAGCCTCAACTAGGGAAGGAACAAGCCATTAAACTACATTTGAGGGTTAAGTTTTAGATTGTACTTAATTTTACTGGACTGGCTTGTTTTATACCTGAAATTGGTTGTAAAGTTATAAATTCTGCCCAATACGTCATTAAGGGGAAGAAATAGGGGCTTTGTATAATACATATAGGGGCAAAGATTAGAGATAGACAGAAAAGCTTTCCATGTCTGTACTCCATTGAGTCAGACTCTTAAACACACCAGTGAGGAACTGCATCATCTTATTCCCGCCCATTTCTCTGGCTTCCTCTTGTCCTTGCTCTCCTGAATTCATATCACTTAGTTCCACTGATGCTAAGGCCTCTCCCACCTTAGGACTTGCTGGTCCCTCTGCCTGGAATGTTTTTTCCTGGCTCTTCACAAGGCTAGCTCCAGGTCAAATATCCCTCCCTCAAAGAGGAATTTCCTGACTGTCCTATCTAGTGCTGCTTCCCTGCCTTACTGAGTTACTTTAACCCATGCCCTGTTTATTTTTCTCATGGTATTTAAACCATCTCTAATTATTTTAATTACTTTGTTGTTTACTTGTATATTGGCACTGAATCAGTTTTATTTCTGCATTCCCCAATGCCTGAGCTATAACCACTCAATAAACATGTATTAATGAACGAGTGACACAAGCCTCAATAATTCAAGAGAACCTTAAGGTTACTGGTAAACAGTCATAATTGCCATGTCACTCTCTCCCAAATGTAAACTGGTGGCTAATGACAGAAATTAATTGGGGCTCTATTCCAAGGCCTTTCATTATAGGGAAATAGATGCTTCAATCAGCTCTATTTTCCTTGTGGCAAAATCATTCCCTGAGGAAACCAAAATACAGTAATAATTTATATTTACTATGTATCAGGTGCTTTAAACATTTACTTATTAAATTTTTAAAACTCTTTAAGGTCAGTAATGCAATTTTATAGATTCAGAATCTAAGGGTTCTGATTTGTATGGAACTAGAAATTCGTTGTGCCAACATTTCATCCAAGTCTATTTGGCTCCAAAGTTCATGGTCTTCCTGGAACATCATATTACTTTCCATCTTAAAACTCTCAGGCCTAGCCACAGCAATCAGAGAAGAAAAAGAAATAAAAGGAATCCAAATCGGAAAAGAAGTAAAGCTGTCACTGTTTGCAGATGACATGATACTATACATAGAGAATCCTAAAGACTCTACCAGAAAACTACTAGAGCTAATCAATGAATTTGGTAAAGTAACAGGATACAAAATTAATGCTCAGAAATCTCTTGCATTCCTATACACTAATGATGAAAAATCTGAAAGAGAAATTAAGGAAACACTCCCATTTACCATTGCAACAAAAAGAATAAAGTACCTAGGAATAAACCTAACTAAGGAGACAAAAGACCTGTATGAAGAAAACCATAAGACACTGATGAAAGAAATTAATGATACAAACAGATGGAGAGATATACCATGTTCTTGGATTGGAAGAATCAACATTATGAAAATGACTATACTACCCTAAACCAATCTACAGATTCAATGCAATCCCTATCAAATTACCAATGGCATTTTTCACAGAACTAGAACAGAAAATTTCACAATTTGTATGGAAACACAAAAGACCCCAAATAGCCAAAGCAATCTTGAGAAAGAAAAACGGAGCCAGAGGAATCAGGTTCCTGGACTTCAGACTATACTACACAGCTACAGTAATCAAGACAGTATGGTACTGGCCCAAAAACAGAAATACAGATCAATGGAACAGGATATAAAGCCCAGAGATAAACCCACGCACATATGGTCACCTTATTTTTGATAAAGGAGGCAAGAATATACAATGGAGAAAAGAGAGCCTCTTCAATAAGTGGTGCTGGGAAAACTAGACAGCTACATGTAAAAGAATGAAATTAGAACACTCCCTAACACCATACACAAAAATAAACTAAAAATGGATTGAAGACCTAAATGTAAGGCCAGACACTATCAAACTCTTAGAGGAAAACATAGGCAGAACACTCTATGACATAAATTAGAGCAAGATCCTTTTTGACCCACCTCCTAGAGAAATGGAAATAAAAACAAAAATAAACAAATGGGACCTAATGAAATTTAAAAGCTTTTGCACAGCAAAGGAAACCATAAACAAGACCAAAAGACAACCCTCAGATGGGAGAAAATATTTTCAAATGAAGCAACTGACAAAGGATTAATCTCCAAAATATACAAGCAGCTCATGCAACTCAATATCAAAAAAACAAACAGCGCAATCCAAAAACACGCAGAAGACCTAAACAGACATTTCTCCAAAGAAGATATACAGATTGCCAAGAAACACATGAAAGTATGCTCAACATCACTAATCATTAGAGAAATGCAAATCAAAACTACAATGAGGTATCACCTCACACCAGTCAGAATGGCCATCATCGAAAAATCTACAAACAATAAATGCTGAAGAGGGTGTGGAGAAAAGGGAACCCTCTTGCACTGTTGGTGGGAATGTAAATTGATACAGCCACTATGGAGAACAGTATGGAGATTCCTTAAAAAACTAAAAATAGAACTGCTGTACAACCCAGCAATCCCACTACTGGGCATATACCCTGAGAAAACCATAATTCAATAAGAGTCATGTACCACAATGTTCATTGCAGCTCTATTTACAATAGCCAGGACATGGAAGCAACCTACGTGTCCATCAACAGATGAATGGATAAAGAAGATGTGGCACATATATACAATGGAATATTACTCAGCCATAAAAAGAAACGAAATTGAGTTATTTGTAGTGAGGTGGATGGACCTAGAGTCTGTCATGCAAAGTGAAGTGAGAAAGAGAAAAACAAATACTGTCTGCTAACACATATATATGGAATCTAAAAAAAAAACAAAAAAGGTTATGAAGGACCTATGGGCAGGACAGGAATAAAGATGCAGATGTAGAGAATGGACTTGAGGACACGGGGAGGGAGAAGTGTAAGCTGGGATGAAGTGAGAGATTGGCATTGATATATATATATACTACCAAATGTAAAATAGATAGCTAGTGGGAAGCAGCTGCATAGCACAGGGAGATCGGCTTGGTGCTTGTGACCACCTAGAGGGGTGGGATAGGGAGGGTGGGAGGGAGTCGCAAGAAGGAGGATATATGGGGATATATGTATATGTATAGCTGATTCACTTTGTTATAAAGCAGAAACTAACACACCATTGTAAAGCAATTATACTCCAATAAAGATGTTAAAAAAAAAGGGGGGGAAAATCCAGGAGGCATTTATCTGCTAACTGGTAGCACCAGACCAACAATTTGAGAGTTGATGAGAGATACAGTGCTGCTCTGGCAGACATTTCCCCATTAAAGGCAGGAGTGTATTGGCTGCATAACCTTAGCCAACTTGGGGTGTGAACAATATGGATAATATTTAGAGGTTGTTAGCAGGTCCCTTTTGACCTCATCTTATTATTCCTACACTTAGGGTTGCTAGGTTTAGCAAATAAAAACACAGGACACCCTGTTAAATTTGAATTTCAGATACATAATGAACTTTTTTAGTATATGTCCCAAATATTGAATGGGATATACTTACATTAAAAAATCTGTTGTTTATCTGAAATTCAAATTTAACTCTACATCCTGTATTTTATCTGGCACCTCTACCTCCCATTGTTAATGATCATAGTTTGCATATAAGGTGTCTCAAGACCCAACCCTGTTGTCAAAGTAGCTAAATGTAATAGCTTTACTTATTGAAGGCCTACTATGTGCCAATAACTGTATTAGGAGCTTTGCACAAAATATTCATTTAATCCTTGCAATAACCCTGTGAAATAGGTATAATTCTTTTCAGAGGGGACATGTAACAGTCACAGGTCATCTACACCTCTATCCAGAGATTAAGTAATACCCTCAAGGTCGCATGGCTAGATACCAAGAGCCAAGATTCAAACCTGCGTCTCACTCTAGCATCCCTACTCAGGCCCACAGGAGTGTCTAACATACAATTTCAATTTCATAGAAAATATGATTTAAACATTCTTTGACAAAGCAGTTTCAGAGACAGTTTTTTCCCCAAAAAGTATCTTTTGAGTAATGTAGTAAAAACATCAGAGGAAAATTCTGTTATTTATAAAATTAGCTATGTTCAAGTGATCCTGCTGTTGTCTAAATCTTCTCTTCACTTTTCCTCCTCCCCACAACACACACACTTTACCCAATCCCAAGATATAAAAAAAATCTTAAAGGATACTTTGTAGTGGGTACAACCTTGGTATTATCACCCAGTTTAGATTCAGTTTTGTGAGCAACTATCTATTGAACCTTCTGAAACAGATCATTTGGTGGTATTTTTGTTTTGGTCCCAGGAGGTGTTTAAGACTTTACATTAGTCCAGATGTGAGGATTTTCTAAACGTAATTCTTTCAGAGTATAAGCATCTTCTTGTTTGAAAGCAAATTTTGTGTTTATAAAAGTTCTTGAATTTTTTGTGCCTCAAAGATATTCAAAGTTAAAAGTAATAATTCACCAAGTAATGGAATCATCGCCTGTTTCTCTATCAAAATTAAATGTAAGCTTTCCAAAGCCTCTTTATTTTGCTCAAACTATTCTACTCCTTGGATGTGCCTGAACAGTAACTATTGAACTGTGGGAAACAAGAAGTGCTTTCTGGCTGTGAATACATAAATATAAATATGTTTAAACGCTAAATAAAGAAGCATACTGAATTAAAAAAAAAACTCTCAGGCCACTGGTGATAATATATATGACATCACTGGTGGCTTTATAAAGTTGAGATGCTTCTAACTCAGTGTTTATAACTTTGGCTGTGGAATCAGGGACCCATTATAACAACGTCTTGGACTTGTTTGTTTGATCTTGTTCTACATGTATTGTTTGGACAGAACCGTAAGACCAAAGGAATATAAATCGTAGATTTGTCTTTCACTGATTGTCTGAGACAAGGATTGTCTGTGCAAGTAATTTACTGGGAAGTGTTCCCAGGAGAAACTGGTAAGGACCAGGGGGGGAGGCAGGACATAGCAGGGCAAAAGCCAAACGAGGGACTAGACTCAGGTCAAGTCCTGGGAAGGGATTAGCTGATTCCTGCAGGGAGATTGTTGAGTGGAAGCCACACCTCAGGGTTGTCCTGCCCTGAGGTGAAGAGATTGGCTTTATACTCGCCTGCCAGTCATTGGGTGGGGGAGGAGGGTGGGGAGGTGCAGATGTGAACTTGCAGGTGCTCTGGCTCTCTGCTTCTGCAGCCCAGCTGTGCCAGGACTCAAGGACCCCCAGTGGAAGCAAAAGCACACCAGAGCCTGAGGAAGGAAGTGCAGAAATGGCAGAAGGGATCCCAGGAGATTCTGGGTGAAGCACTGACCAGTGCCCATTGTACTCATCATAACTGTCTTATTTTAAAGGAAAATTAAATAAATCCCTCCTGTACGAGGAAAAATTGAAGGCTTATTTTTCACTGTGACTGGACTATTTAATTTAAGCTCCAGTGATAATTCATTCTCAGCTGGATATTTTGAAATGAAGGTGTAGGGTGATATGGTGGTTGCCAAGTTGGCTTTCATCAGAAAAGGCATATGGTTGTAGTTGAGGCATGGATCTTAAGGAGCAAAGCATCAGACAATGCATCGTCACCAATTTACAGTTGAGTGCACTCTGACTCTATTGTCTCCTCAGCCCTAAACCTCAGCACATTATTGCTTCAGAGGCCAAATGCTCTGAAGGCAATCTATGGGATGCCTCTCTTTCTAGTCTCTTCTTTATAGCTTGAAAACCTTTATAGTCCTTTCATTACTCCCATTTTGACTTTATTTCTGTTCTGCAGTTTTCTGATCTTCCCCAACAATTTCTGCCTTCAACATGCTGCAGAACCTTTGGGTCTCTTATTCCTCAGCTCTCCCTGTTTTGTGTCCATTTATGTGTTTAACTTGCCATTGTACCCTTATTTTTAGTGAAAGAACTTAAAATGGCAGCGTGGATAGTGCAACAAATGACCTTTATTTCTTTATATTCTTCCCCAAATACAATACTTGCATTTTTCCTTTTAAGTTTAATTTGCTTTGTAATAATTTCAGTTAAATTTGCTTTTTATTTTTGTTGCAGCTCAAATTAATTTAGCAGATGGTAGGAAAGCCTAAAATTAAGTACAGTGGAATTCAATGGTTATTTGTCAGAGTTGAGTTCAATTTATAGTTATTTACCAGAAGTAATTTTTATCTCAAAAAAAGATAAGTATACCATTCAAAATATTTTCATGTATATTTTGCAATTATTAAATTATTAATAAATGCTGAATGAGCTTGTGATATTGTTAAATATCCTACTCTAATGGTTAATTTTACATGTCAACTTGGCTGAGCCACAGTGCCCAGATATTTGGTCATGCGTTCTGATTTTGAGTGTGTTTTGAATGTGAAAAACATTTAAAGGGGTGGACTTTAAATAAAGTTGATTACCCTCCATAATGTGGATGGGCCTCATTCAATCAGTTGAAGGCCTTAATTTTAAAAAGCGTAACATCCCTGAGCAAGAAGGAATTCTGCCAGCAGACTACCTTTGGACTGACACTGCAGTTGTCCCTGGTGGTTAGCAGACATTTGGTCCTGTGCAAAATGTCTATAACACATTTGGCCATTGCCAAAAGATCCTTGATATTTGCTCCTGTTCTAATCCATTCAGCATGGATCAAATGTCTTATGGACATTTTGTACAGGACCAAATTTCAAGGACCTTTTGGTGTGGACCAAATGTCTTATGGATGTTTTGGACAGGACCCAATGTTCTACAAGGTCCCTGGGTCTCCAGCCAGCCTACCTTGCACATTTTGGACTTGTACCTCCACAATCACATAAACCAGTTCCTTAATGTAAATCTGTCTATTTATCTATCTCTCTATCTATCTGTCTATCCATCTATCTATCTATGTATCTATTCACATCCTGCTGATGCTGTTTCTATGGAGAACCCTGACTAATATACCTGTCTATTTTAATTTGCCCAGTTAGGGCTTCCCTGGTGGCACAGTAGTTAAGAATCCACTGCCAATGCAGGGGACATGGGTTCAATCCCTGGCTAGGGAAGATCCCATGTGCTGCAGAGCAACTAAGCCTGTGCACCACAACTACTGAGCCTGTGCTCTAGAGCCCATGAGCCATAACTACTGAGCCCACACGCCACAACTCCTGAGCCCATGTGCCACAACTACTGAGCCCATGCACCTAGAGCCCGTACTCTGCAACAAGAGAAGCCACGACAATGAGAAGCCCATGCACCGCAACGAAGAGTAGCCCCCACTCGCCACAACTAGAGAAAGCCCACATACAGCAACAGAGCCAACACAGCCAAAATAAATAAATAAACAAATTGCCCAGTTAAAACCCCATCCTTTTAAAGGGGGAACAATTTTTAGGTGAGAGAGCTTAGTCACCAATAAAATTATTTTAGAAATGATAAATGTGAGTATGGTCTATTTTTGATGACCTACAAACACACACACACACACACACTATAACAAAATAGTATCAAAAGCCAGTTCCCACCATTCTTAGCCCTGTTGACTGAGTTTTATGCTGTGTCACCATTCAGCTCTCTCAGCAATGAACAGACCGTGGACCATTTATACTACTTCTGAAAAAGGCTTTAAGCTGATTTTTTCTCAGATTTTAGTAATGTATAGGATTTTGCTAAAGGAAAATCCAGGGTTGAACTATAATTTTTTTAATTAGAACAGTACTTAAATATGAACAAAATAGGAATAAATGCTTTTATTTTGTTCACTGATGTATCTCAACACCTAGATTAGTGCCTGACATATGTTAATTATATCCATCCATTCACTGGAAAAGGAATGAATGAATGCTTATAGTTTTTGTAGGACTATAAAGTTCAAAGCAAGTTATAACATCAGATGCATAAAAATAAATCCAATAAACTAAAATATCTAATAACACTAATGTCATAGATCATTTTGTTTTACTAAAATTAGATTTCTACTTTCAGCTTGAATATGGATTATTGTTATGGTTCAAAAGTGTTTGGCTTCAGCATTTCTATGAAAATCACATGATGACTCAGTTCTACTCCAGTGTTTTCTCCTGAAAAATCTTTATTCGCATGATATATTCTTTGGCCTTTGGTTTATACCAATGCATTATCTTTATGTAAATACACAAAATGGTGTGCTGTTAAATGTTTAACTACCAGCTCCCTGAAAAGAAAAAATACACATATATACATATTATATATATATATATATAATTATATTTACTATAAAGTTTATTGATATAAAGGATATATAGCACATATTATTTATTATAAATTTTATATAGCAAATCAACATATATTTCCACTTATTTGTGTGTTCTTCAGTTTCTTTCATCATTGTCTTACAGTTTTCAGTGTACAGATCTTTCACCTCCTTGGTTAAATTTATTCCTAAGTGTTTTATTGGTTTTGATGCTATTGTGAATGAGATGGTTACCTTTATTTCTTTTTCAGATAGTTTGTTGTTAGTGTATAGAAATACAACTGAGTTTCGGGGGTTTTTTTGCCAATTTTATATTATGCAGTTTTACTGAATTGGTTTATTGGTTCTCACGGTCTCTCTATATGGCTAGCTTGAGCTTCCTTATAGCACGATGATCTCAGAGTAGTCAGACTTCATACATGATGGCTAGCTTCCCCCAGAGCAAGTGTTCCAAGAAGTAAGGTACAAGGCTTCTTTGTCCTAGCCTTGAAAGTGCCTCAGCATTTCTTCAGCTGCATTCTGCTGGTTAACGGGGAGAGAGTAAAGAGGACTATACAAGGATGTGAACAATCAGAGGTATGGTTCATTAGGGGGCCATATTTGGAGATTAGCTACCAAGAAAATGGCTTTCTTCCTATATTTTGACAAGTTAGGCCTAAAACTAATATCAAATTAAAATGGATTTAGTGAAAAACAAGCCCTAACTTAATAGAAGTATATTCAACTTAGTAACACAATTTAGCTAATGACTTCCTGTAGTCCTTGTAACCATTTTGTGTCCCAAGTTGGACCATGCAAAGTGTTTTCAGGGAAGTAAGCAGTCTAGATCCAGGAATCCAGACATTTCAGAGCTGGAAGTGACCCTAGAGGTTATACTTTATAGATGAGGAAACTAAGGCCCAGAGAAGTTAGAGTGACAAGTTCACAGTAACTAATACAGCAATTTGTGGCATAACCATGAATAGTACTCCAGACTCTTTCAGCATTCTTCCCTTTGTGCTTTATTTTATTATGAATCAGGCTCTCTAGGTGATAATGTGTCCCCTATGGGAAGATGCTTATATTCCTGTGAATTTAGTAATGTGAGAAGTGGTGGTGGGTGAGAGAATTTAATCCTTTTTTTTTAAACTATTTGCAGTGGCTTTTATGATCTGCCCCTTAGAAATACTGCATGAATCGTTTCATTTCACTTTGTGAAGTGATTCAGGGAATAAAATAAAGTTCCGGATGCGCAGGCCCAGCGGCCATGGCTCACGGACCCAGCCGCTCCACGGCACGCGGGATCCTCCCGGACCGGGGCACGAACTCGTGTCCCCCACATCAGCAGGCGGACCCTCAACCACTGCGCCACCAGGGAAGCCCTAAAATAAAGTTTTAATGCACGGTTTAGAGTTGAAAAACCAGAGACCAACCTGTTTCACAATACTGTGTCTAAAAGCTACTTGGGAATTACTTTTGGGTCTCAGCTCACGGTCTTCAACTGGGTGTTGGAACTGCCAATGGAATATAGGGATGCTTGGTACAGGGGATGAGAAATAATTAGAAGATACTAGACATGATACTTCTAAGAATTGGTTCTGGGTTTTGGAAAGTCTCTATCAGTTTCTTCTAGAACTTTCCTAGGAGGTATGCTATGGATGACATGAGGCTAGGTAGGCACTAAGTGAGTTCCAGGGTTCTCTTGGAGTTCAGATGCCCTTTCATGGTGGATCCCAGGTTCAGGGCTTGACAGGGTGCTGAGCCATTGAGCTCAACTACTCAGCAGGAATCATTGTTCTGGCAGGAGGTAATCTTGTCTGATTATCAGGGCAGCTGTGCACCCAGTGGGACTGGTGAAACCTGCTGGAGCCGAATTCCTGGGAGTTTCTGTGCTCAAGAGGAAAGATACATGCTTTTCCCTACTCTTGTCTCCACCCAGAACCAAGCTAATTCCTGCCTTCATTCCTTTTTCTATTCTGTGGCCTCTTGTCCACCTACCCAAACCTCTAGCCTTCAATGCCAACCTGATGTTCCCATGCAGCTTTCTCTGACAACTTCAGCCTGCCCTAGGTGCATGACTCAAATCTATTTCACCTGCTAGATTGTTTAGAAAAATATTTGGAATGACTTTTCAACCTGGGTTAATATTTGCTCTCCATCAGTGGTTTGCCTCAGTGGCTTCACATTAGAATCACCTGGGGAGTTTTCAAAACTCCTTATGCCAAGATTGTTGTGACCCAGGTCAACTAAATTAGAATCTCTGGCAGTGAACTTTCTGTCACCCTCCCCCACCTCCCACCCTGCATCATGTATTTTAACTCTCCAGGTTATTTCACTGTGCAGCCAAGTTTGCAACAACTGCTCTACATATGTAGTTGACCCTTGAACAACATGGAGTTGTATGGGCCCATGTATACATGGATATTTTTCGATAGTAAATATTACAGTCCGACATGATCCTCAGTTGGTTGCATCCCTAGATGAGGAACGGTTGCTACAGCGGAAGCTTGAATTTGGAGGAACTATGATTTGGAGGGCAGGCTATAAATTATGGGCAGATTTCCGACTGCATGGAGGGTCAGTGCCCTTAACCCCTCCATCCTTCAAAGGCCAACTGTACACTGTAATTTCCAGGCAGGCAGCAGTAGGAGTTAAACTCTTTTTGTATGCCTCCTGGTTTTTAGCACAGGCTTGGTCACAGAATAGTGACTTGCAAACACTGGTACTTGGTTCATGGCTGGGAAAGCCCAGTGCCCACATGTGTGCTGAACTAGGTATGTGGTCACAGTCTAGATAGGCAGTGTATGAAGGTGCTGAGATGCAGGCTCTGGATTCAAATGTGGTTTAAAATCCTGACTGTGCTACTCAGCAGCTATGTGACTTGAACTTGGGCAAGTGACTTGAACTCTTGTGCTTCAGCTTACCCATCTGTAAAACAGGGGAAATTATATTGCTTACCCCATAGGATTCTTCTGAGGATGAGTTTTAATGAATAAATTACTTAGAAAAGTTCCTGGCCTTTAATAAGCCCTCAGCAAATCTTAGCTCCTTTTATTATTCAGCTGTAAGGAATCTACTGTTCTTTTTTTCTTATATTCTCCAATACTTACTTTCTTCCAAAGCTTGAAAAAGTAGCATAACAAGAATTACAACAGTATTTAAAACAAAAAATCCTGGTATGTTGAATCCAACTTCAAAAGAGAAAACAGATGAAATTAAACTAAACCATATTTGTTTCCTATGAATCACTAACACACTAAGTCAATGTAATTGTTGGCCCTTATGAGATTGGCCTGAGAAGCATTGATGGGCAATAAACAAACTTCATGGATGGCACTTTATGATAGCTTCTGAACAGTGTGGCCTGCTTCCTGTGCTCTACAGCTACCATAATCTGGAAGGAACTAGACTAACAAAACTGAAAAGACAAATAAATAATAACCTTGAACCAGAACCTCTTGGCAAACTTTAACAGAGTCAGTTCTTGACGAAGCTCTTACTGAAGTTAGTTAAAATGCCATTGGCTTACTAGGGTATCTATCATCGGATAGTCACTACCTAGTTTTGAATTTGTTTTTAGAGAAGGTTTGTAGATGAGAATATTAGGTTTATACATTCATATTCCTCTCTGGCTATATTATGTATAATTATAGTAATTTCTAAGGTAACACTATAGTTAAGACACTATATCTGATACGGGCACCTTTGAGAATGATAGGTAGCACTATTAATAGTTTTGCCAGGATAATGGAGCTAGTGTACCCCAGAACTTCAGTCACCCTGACTGTGGTCGCCAAGAAACATCAAATCCATTCATGGTAGAAGGAAGATTTTAAAGCTTGTGAGATTGCCCCTCTCCTGGCTCTTATTTGAAGGTTTCTCTGGTTTCCTTCTCTGTTTTCCTATGTGTCTGAACCTTTGTATGCCTCTGGCAATGACTGGCTGCCTAACACTATAGATAAGTACAGTTCTCACTATTGGGCGTGGGTCAAAAAATAAATAAATAAAAGATTGTAGCAGCTTTGTGGAGTTCAAAGTTAAAGACACTCTTCTCTAAAGGGAAATAAATATTACAGGAAGAGTGTCCTTCATCTTCAATTGTAATGGAGAGCCTGGAAGTTACATCTATGCCTATATTTCTATTTTTATCTTTATTTGTCTGTTTTTCCTCTTCTTGATCTAAGTAGCTTGGAATTTCTGCTTGAGTCCTGTACTCTCACACTAGTTAGAAAGAACTACTCTTTGGTGACAGGCCGAAGAGGAATTCAAAGTGAGCACCACAGTGGGGAGGTGGGGAGGGAGGGAGGATCATGTTAGAAGTTTTCCCCCAGAATTTTTCTGCGGTGTGACATTGATAGGACACAATTATTGAATTCTTTTAAATATTATTCCGAATTCCCCAGGATCCTCCTAGGATGCTTCAATTTGAAACTAGTAACTTCTGAAACATTTCACATGCCTTAGCTCCTGTGAACTCCCATGGGGAGTACAGAGCTAGTGAAAGATGTCAGTATTCCTCTGAAGTCAGAAATTGTTTCAACTTCTTTAGGTCACAGACCAGCTACATTGTTGCAGTTTTATGAGGCTGCAACTTCTGTGCATGTTTTATGCCCCTATTTTTAATTTTTGGAAGGCAGATTCTCTAGTTACTGCTATTCTACACCCTTCATGCTGAATCCTGATTTTCTCTTTTTACTATTTCAAACAGAATGATGTTTCTCTGCATTATACAAGTGACCTTAAAATGGAAACACTGATCTCCAGAGGTTTTAGATCTTGTGCATTTTCCCCTGTTTAGACCAAGAAATCTGTTCATGGAGTGCACTGGCTTACTGAAGTTTCCCGGGGCTTTGGACTGTGCTACTTTGAATTTCCTGCATTCCTTCTTTTTTGACTCTGTGTGTGTCTGTGTGTGTGTGTGTGTGTGTGTGTGTGTTCTGTGCACCTTAAATATAGCATCAAGCTAAGTTTTTTGGAAAGACAATGCAAAGAATGTACCTCTCTGGAGAAAGGAAGTATGGATAAAATGGTCTCGCTGGTTTTCCAGATGCATTATTGTCGTGTACTCCCTTTGTTGAAAACATGTACTTCCTAATAGATCACCTCTAATAAAATCTTTATATGACATTAGCTGAAGCATGGGCATTTAAAGAAAACTCATCTATATGAAATTATTTGAGGGAGCTTATTAAAATGAGAATAAAAGTTAAATGATCTCTAAATGACTCCTAAATCCTGAGTTAATATGACTCTACTTTCCTTTGTATCCAACAGTTTGAATATTTAGAGTCAGGTAAAGGCAAAATGAAAGAATGATTAGCATGGGTGGTTTCAGACATGCAAAGTTCATTTAGAACCAGAGAAACAGAACAAAGTGGGAAAGAGCTCTGGCTCTGAGTCAGACATTCCTGAGTTTGAATTCCTAGACCTGCACTTTCTAGGGCTACCTTGGGCATATTACTTAGATTCTCTGGGTCACAGTTTCCTCATCTGTACAATTGGGACAATGATTCCTAATCCACAAATGAAATACAGGCTTTAGCATTTAATGCAGTACCTGACACGTTAAAGCACTCAGTAAATAAAAGGCATGTTTCCTCAGAAATAACACCAGTAAGTACAAAGGTGCAGTCTGACCTTGCAGAACTTCTCAACTCATTTTTCTTCTGCTTTTCCTTTCCCAGTGTTAAGAACAACGGGCCTTCACACTACAATTTAAATGAAATCTCTTGGAAGATTAAGGATCATTTAAATCAATAACTTATGTTGTTCTTTTTCAACACTTGCTCATAATGTATATAACCTTTAAATAGTTGGAATTGCTTTATTAAATAAAATACCCCCCCAAAGAAAAGCACTGCAGACATACAGAATTGCATAAATCAACATAATGCCAATTTTTGTTACCAAAGAGCTTACATACTGCTCTCAGTATCTTTATTTTTTTATATTATTCTTTTTTTAACATCTTTATTGTAGTATAATTGCTTTATAATGATGTGTTAGTTTCTGCTTTATAACAAAGTGAATCAGTTATACATATACATATGTTCCCATATCTCTTCCCTCTTGCATCTCCCTCCCTCCCACCCTCCCTATCCCACCCCTATAGGTGGTCACAAAGCACTGAACTTATCTCCCTGTGCTATGTGGCTGTTTCCCACTAGCTCTCTATTTTACATTTCGTAGTATATATATGTCCATGCCATTCTCTCACTTTGTCACAGCTTACCCTTCCTGCTCCGCATATCCTCAAGTCCATTGTCTAGTAGGTCTGTGTCTTTATTCCCGTCTTAACCCTAGGTTCTTCATAACATTTTTTTTTTAGATTACATATATATGTGTTAGCATATGGCATTTGTTTTTCTCTTTCTGACTTACTTCACTCTGTATGACAGACTCTAGGTCCATCCACCTCACTACAAATAACTCAATTTCGTTTCTTTTTATGGCTGAGTAATATTCCATTGGATATATGTGCCACTTCCTCTTTATCCATTCATCCGATGATGGACACTTCGGTTGCTTCCATGTCCTGGCTATTGTAAATAGACCTGCAATGAACATTTTGGTACATGACTCTTTTTGAATTATGGTTTTCTCAGGGTATATGCCCAGTAGTGGGATTGCTGGGTCATATGGTAGTTCTATTTGTAGTTTTTTAAGGACCCTCCATACTGTTCTCCATAGTGGCTGTATCAATTTACATTCCCACCAACAGTGCAAGAGTGTTCCCTTTTCTCCACACCCTCTCCAGCATTTATTGTTTCTAGATTTTTTGATGATGGCCATTCTGACCGGTGTGAGATGATATCTCATTGTAGTTTTGATTTGCATTTCTCTAATGATTAATGATGTTAAACATTCTTTCATGTCTTTGTTGGCAGTCTGTCTCTTATATCTTCTTTGGAGAAATCTCTGTTTAGGTCTTTTGCCCATTTTTGGATTGGGTTGTTTGTTTGTTTGTTTTTTATTGAGCTGCATGAGCTGCTTGTAAATTTTGGAGATTAATCCTTTGTCAGTTGCTTTGTTGGCAAATATTTTCTCCCATTCTGAGGGTTGTCTTTTCATCTTGTTTATGGTTTCCTTTGCTGTGCAAAAGCTTTGAAGTTTCATTAGGTCCCATTTCTTTATTTTTGTTTTTATTTCCATTTCTCTAGGAGGTGGGTCCAAAAGGATCTTGCTGTGATTTATGTCATAGAGTGTTCTGCCTATGTTTTCCTCTAAGAGTTTGATAGTTTCTGGCCTTACATTTAGGTCTTTAATGCATTTTGAGCTTATTTTTGTGTATGGTGTTAGGGAGTGTTCTAATCTCATACTTTTACATGTACCGGTCCAGTTTTCCCAGCACAACTTATTGAAGAGGCTGTATTTCTCCACTATATATTCTTGCCTCCTTTCTCAAAGATAAGGTGACCATATGTGCGTGGGTTTATATCTGGTCTTTCTATCCTGTTCCATTGATCTATATTTCTGCTTTTGTGCCAGTACCATACTGTCTTGATTACTGTAGCTTTGTAGTATAATCTGAAGTCAGGGAGCCTGATTCCTCCAGCTCCATTTTTTTGTTCTCAGGTTGCTTTGGATATTCGGGGGTTTTTGTGTTTCCATACAAATTGTGAAATTTTCTCCTCTAGTTCTGTGAAAAATGCCAGTGGTAGTTTGATAGGGATTGCAATGAATCTGTAGATTGCTTTTGGTAGTAGAGTCATTTTCACAATGTTGATTCTTCTAATCCAAGAGCATGGTATATCTCTCCATCTATTTGTATCATCTTTAATTTCTTTCATCAGTGTCTTATAATTTTCTGCATACAGGTCTTTTGTCTCCTTAGGTAGGTGTATTCCTAGATATTTTATTCTTTTTGTTGCAATGGGAAATGGTAGTGTTTTCCTAATTTCGCTTTGAGATTTTTCATCATTAGTGTATAGGAATGCCAGAGATTTCTGTGCATTAATTTTGTATCCTGCTACTTTACCAAATTGATTGATTAGCTCTAGTAGTATTCTGGTAGCATCTTTAGAATTCTCTATGTATAGTATCATGTCATCTGCAAACAGTGACAGCTTTACCTCTTCTTTTCCAATTTGGATACCTTTTATTTCTTTTTCTTTTCAGATGGCTGTGGCTGAAACTTCCAAAACTATGTTAAATAATAGTGGTGAAAGTGGACAACCTTTTCTTGTTCCTGATCTTAGTGAAAATGGTTTCAGTTTTTCACCATTGAGGACGATGTTGGCTGTGGGTTTGTCATATATGGCCTTTATTATGCTGAGGAAAGTTCCCGCTATGCCTACTTTCTGCAGGGTTTTTATTATAAATTGGTGTTGAATTTTGTCAAAAGACTTTTCTGCATCTATTGAGATGATCATATGGTTTTTCTCCTTCAGTTTGTTAATATGGTATATCACATTGATTGATTTGCGTATATTGAAGAATCCTTGCATTTCTGGAATAAACCCCACTTGATCATGGTGTATGATCCTTTTAATGTGCTGTTGGATTCTGTTTGCTAGTATTTGGTTGAGGATTTTTGCATCTATGTTCATCAGTGATATTGGCCTGTAGTTTTCTTTCTTTGTGACATCTTTGTCTCGTTTTGGTATCAGGGTGATGGTCACCTCCTAGAATGAATTTGGGAGTGTTCCTCCCTCTGCTATATTTTGGAAGAGTTTGAGAAGGATAGGTGTTAGCTCTTCTCTAAATGTTTGATAGAATTGGCCTGTGAAGCCATCTGGTCGTGGGCTTTTTTTGTTGGAAGATTTTTTATCACAGTTTCAATTTCAGTGCTTGTGATTGGTCTGTTCATATTTTCTATTTCTTCCTGATTCAGTCTTGGCAGGTTGTGCATTTCTAAGAATTTGTCCATTTCTTCCAGGTTGTCCATTATATTGGCATAGAGTTGCTTGTAGTAATCTCTTATGATCCTTTGTATTTCTGCAGTGTCAGTTGTTACTTCTCCTTTTTCATTTCTAATTCTATTGATTTGAATCTTCTCCCTTTTTTTCTTGATGAGTCTGGCTAATGGCTTATCAATTTGGTTTATCTTCTCAAAGAACCAGCTTTTAGTTTTATTGATCTTTGCTATCGTTTCCTTCATTTCTTTTTCATTTATTTCTGATCTGATCTTTATGATTTCTTTCCCTCTGCTAACTTTGGGGTTTTTTTGTTCTTCATTCTCTAATTGCTTTAGGTGCAAGATTAGCTTGTTTATTTGAGATGTTTCCTCTTTCTTAAGGTAGGATTGTATTGCTATAATCTTCCCTCTTAGAACTGCTTTTGCTGCATCCGATAGGTTTTGGGTCATTGTGTCTCCATTGTCATTTGTTTCTAGATATTTTTTATTTCCTCTTTGATTTCTTCAGTGAACACTTCATTATTAAGTAGTGTATTGTTTAGCCTCCATGTGTTTGTATTTTTTACAGACCTTTTCCTGTAATTGATATCTGGTCTCATAGCATAGTGGTCAGAAAAGATACTTGATATGATTTCAATTTTCTTACATTTACCAGGGCTTGATTTGTGACCCAGGATATGATCTATCCTGGAGAATGTTCCATGAGCACTTGAGAAAAATGTGTATTCTGTTGTTTGTGGATGGAATGTCCTATAAATATCAATGAAGTCCATCTTGTTTAATGTATCATTTAAAGCCTGTGATTCCTTATTTATTTTCATTTTGGATGATCTGTCCATTGGTGAAAGTGGGGTGTTAAAGTCCCCTACTATGATTTTGTTACTGTCGATTTCCCCTTTTATGGCTGTTAGCATTTGCCTTACGTATTAAGGTGCTCCTATATTGGGTGCATAAATATTTACAATTGTTATATCTTCTTCTTGGATCGATCCCTTGATCATTATGTAGTGTCCTTCTTTGTCTCTTGTAATAGTCTTTATTTTAAAGTCTATTTTGTCTGATAGGAGAATTGCTACTCCAGCTTTCTTTTCATTTCCATTTGCATGGAATATGTTTTTCCATCCCCTCACTTTCGGTTTGCATGTGTCCCTAGGTCTGAAGTGTGTCTCTTGTAGACAGCATATATATGGGTCTTGTTTTTGTATCCATTCAGCCATCTGTGTCTTTTGGTGGGAGCATTTAATCCATTTACATTTAAGGTAATTATTGATATGTATGTTCCTATTCCCATTTTCTTAATTGTTTTGGGTTTGTTATTGTAGGTCTTTTCCTTCTCTTGTGTTTCCTGGCTAGAGAAGTTCCTTTAGCATTTGTTGTAAAGCTGGTTTGGTGGTGATGAACTCTCTCAGCTTTTGCTTGTCTGTAAACATTTTAATCTCTCCATCAAATCTTAATGATATCCTTGCTGGGTAGAGTCATCTTGGTTGTAGGTTTTTCTCCTTCATCACTTTAAATATGTCCTGCCAGTCCCTTCTGGCTTGCAGAGTTCCTGCTGAAAGATCAGCTGTTAACCTTACAGGGATTCCCTTGTGTGTTTTTCCCTTGCTGCTTTTAATATGTTTTCTTTGTATTTAATTTTTGATAGTTTGATTAATATGTGTCTTGGCATATTTCTCCTTGGATTTATCCTGTAATGGACTCTCTGTGCCTCCTGGACTTGATTAACTATTTCCTTTCCCATATTAGGGAAGTTTTCAACTATAATCTCTTCAAATATTTTCTCAGTCCCTTTCTTTTTCTCTTCTTCTTCTGGGACCCCTATAATTTGAATGTTGTTGCATTTAAAGTTGTCCCAGAGGTCTCTGAGACTGTCCTCAATTCTTTTTATTCTTTTTTCTTTATTCTGCTCTGCAGTAGTTATTTCCACTATTTTATCTTCAAGTCACTTATCCGTTCTTCTGCCTCAATTAATCTGCTCTTGATCCCTTCTAGAGTATTTTTAATTTCATTTATTGTGTTGTTCATCATTGCTTATTTCCTCTTTAGTTCTTCTAGGTCCTTGTTAAATGTTTTTTGCATTTTCTCTATTCTATTTCCAGATTTTGGATCATCTTTACTATCATTATTCTGAACTCTTTTTCAGATAGACTGCCTATTTCCTCTTCATTTGCTAGGTCTGGTGGGTTTTAACCTCGCTCCTTCATCTGCTGTGTGTTTTTCTGTCTTCTCATTTTGCTTAACTTACTGTGTTTGGGGTCTCCTTTTTGCAGTCTGCAAGTTCGTAGTTCCCGTTGTTTTTGGTGTCTGTCCCCAGTGGCTAAAGTTGGTTCAGTGGGTTGTGTAGGCTTCCTCGTGGAGGGGACTAGTGTTCTGGTGGAGGAGGCTGGATCTTGTCTTTCTGGTGGGCAGATCCACGTCTGGTGGTGTGTTTTGTGGTGTCTGTGGACTTATTATGATTTTAGGCAGCCTCTCTGCTAATGGGTGGGGTTGTGTTCCTGTCTTGCTAGTTGTTTGGCATAGGGTGTCCAGCACTGTAGCTTGCTGGTCATTGAGTGAAGCTGGGTGTTGGTGTTGAGATCGAGATCTCTGGGAGATTTTCACCCTTTGATATTACATGGAGCTGGGAGGTCTCTTCTGGACCAGTGTCCTAAAGTTGGCTCTGTCACCTCAGAGGCACAGCACTGACTCCTGGCTGGAGCACCAAGAGACTTTCATCCACATGGCTCAGAAAACAAGGGAGAAAAAGTAGAAAGAAAGAAGGAAAGAAAGAGGATAAAATAAAGTAAAATAAAATAAAGTTATTAAAATAAAAAATAATTATTAAGAAAAAAAATTTTTAAGAAAAAAAATGGACAGACAGAACCCTAGGACAAATGGTGAAAGCAAAGCTATACAGACAAAATCTCACACAGAAGCATATACATACACACTCACAAAAAGAGGAAAAGGGGAAAAAATCATAAATCTTGCTCTCTAAGTCCACCTCCTCAATTTGGGATGATTCGTTGTCTATTCATGTATTCCACAGATGCAGGGTGCATCAAGTTGACTGTGGAGATTTAATCCGCTGCTCCTGAGGCTGCTGGGAGAAATTTCCCTTTCCCTTCTTTGTTCGCACAGCTTCCGGGTTTCAGCTTTGGATTTGGCCCTGCCTCTGCGTGTAGGTCACCTGGGGGTGTCTGTTCTTCACTCAGACAGGACGGGGTTAAAGGAGCAGCTGATTAGGGGGCTCTGGCTCACTCAGGCCGGGGGTGGGAGGGGTACAGATGCGGAGCGAGCCTGCAGCGGCAGAGGCCGGCGTGACGTTGCACCATCGTGAGGCACGCTGTGCGTTCTCCTGGGGAAGTTGTCCCTGGATCACGGGACCCTGGCAGTGGCAGGCTGCACAGGCTCCCGGGAGGGGGTTGTGGATAGTGAACTGTGCTCGCACACAGGCTTCTTGTTGGCAGCAGCAGCAGCCTTAGCGTCTCATGCCCGTCTCTGGGGTCCGCACTGTTAGCCATGGCTCGCGCCCGTCTCTGGAGCTCCTTTAAGCGGTGCTCTTAATCCCCTCTCCTCGAGCACCAGGAAACAAAGAGGGAAGAAAAAATCTCCTGCCTCTTCAGCAGGTCCAGACTTTTCCCCGGACTCCCTCCCGGCTAGCTGTGGTGCACTAATCCCGCCAGGCTGTGTTCACGCCACCAACCCCAATCCTCTCCCTGGGATCCGACCGAAGCCTGAGCCTCAGCTCCCAGCCCGGCCCACCCCGGAGGGTGAGCCGACAAGCCTATCGGGCTGGTGAGTGCTGGTCGGCAACGATCCTCTATGCGGGAATCTCTCCGCTTTGCCCTCTGCACCCCTGTTGCTGTGCTCTCCTCTGCAGCCCCGAAGCTTCCCCCTCCGCCACCCGCAGTCTCCGCCCGGGAAGGGGCTTCCTAGTGTGTGGAAACCTTTCCTCCTTCACAGCTCCCTCCCACTGGTGCAGGTCCCGTCCCTATCCTTTTGTCTCTGTTTATTCTTTTTTCTTTTGCCCTATCCAGGTACGTGGGGAGTTTCTTGCCTTTTGGGAAGTCTGAGGTCTTCTGCCAGCGTTCAGTGGGTGTTCTATAGGAGCAGTTCCACGTGTAGATGAATTTCTGATATATCTGTGGGGAGGAAGGTGATCTCTGCATCTTACCCTTCTGCCATCTTCCTACAATCCCCCTCAGTGTCTTTAAAGCTCCTATTAAATCACTGAGATATTATAAGTACCATTCATATAATTTTGTTTTAACTCGATGATAATAATGATAGTTTGCATACAATGCAGTGTGCCAGATATTGTGCTAAGTGCATCATGAGGATTGCGATTTCACAACCGTATTCCTTTTTATATTGCCCAATTAAAGGTAAGAAAACAATCTTAAAAAGATCAAGCCATGTATCCAGTAAATGGCAGAGCTGGCATCTGGCTGGCATTGGCTTTAGAATGTTTCCAATGCTGAAAAGGCCACTGTACCAGTCTGCCTAAACAATGTAATTTATGGTGAACAGTAGCTTTCTGTCTGGGAGTCTAGGATTTTAGTAGCTGTGGCTGGGCAGTGAGTCCCTATGTGATGAGCCCCCAGTTAAAAACTGTGGGATCTGAGTCTCACACAGGCTTCTTTGTACAGAAACACTGCAGATGTGTAGCTGTACTTCACTGCTTGGGGAGAGTGATCTGTGTGTAGCCCCTTCAGGGAGAGGATAGGAAAGCTCCAGACTCTGCCTAATATGTCTTTATTCCCTACTGATCTGCCTGTGTAGCTGAGCTGTGTTGCTGCAATATATCTTAGCCATGAGTGCAACCGTATACTGAGATCTGTGGGTCCTTCTAGGGAAGTACCAAATGTGTGGGTGGTCATGGAACTGCTGAAAAAAGTGGCCTCTGAATTGCTGACAATGGTGTTGATGTAACTACTGGGGAGATAAATTATCCATGAGTCAAGGAACTACCTTTAAATTATCTTCCTGGAAACTGCAAAGGTGTTAGTAGGGCTGAGATTACAGCTTTTCTAGAAGTTTCTGTCCCAATGCCTCATCTTGGGTCAGTCTGTGGAATATAATATGTACTTTGTAAAACATATGCATATAGACACATTGGTTAGAAAATATGCCAGTATGTTCAGTATCTTTCTACTTTGTGTATATTCTGTGTTTTTATTGTTTTGTAGCAGAATGCCCAGTACCAAACATAATTGCAAATATTCAGCTGTGCAGAAGAGGAGATAGGGCCTAAGTACAAATGGGAGACATGATTTTTGAAAAATAAACAGAGCTAGTGTCCTACAACACATGGATGATAGGTCTTTGTAGCTGAGCTGACTCACCTGTGAGCCCACAATTATAGTCAGGATTTCCCTCCTCCCCGCCATAATCAACACATGGAATCAAGGGGCCAGTGGTTTGAATGTGTTCACAACGAGTCCCTTTTCTAGAGCTTTCCCTAGCCCTCTACAAACAATTGTCTTTTTAAAGAAGATTTTAGATGTTTTCATTTTCTTCTTTGCATTGCCCTCTTATTTTCTAAACCACATACAATGTAAACATATTGTTCTTAAAATAAGAAAACCTGACGTTTAATAATCAGTATTATAGCATTTTGAATATGTCAGATGATCATAACTAAATTTGTTCATATATACCAGACTGTGGGATGATAAACAATAAAAAGTAACAAACAAAATCTTTGGGTCATAAGTGAAAAACCTGTTCTCACTTTCTACTTTTCTATTTTCCACAATTTTTACAAATCTTCCTTTCATAATGAAAAATATTATATTATTATTTGTTATGAATGCTAGAAATCTGCTTTGATCTTGTGAAATTTAAGCACATTTATCAAGGTATTTCTTTAGGCGAAGAAGTTTTCAAAACCCTCTGTACAGGAACATGTGGATATTAGAGTGTGGAAGGAGATTGGGGTGAAGCCTCATGCCCTACAGAGAAGGTGGCAAAGGATGTCCACATCCAAGTGATCCTTTTTTTTTTTTTTTTTTTTTTGTGGTACGTGGGCCTCTCACTGCTGTGGCCTTTCCCTTTGTGGAGCACAGGCTCCGGACACGCAGGCTCAGCGGCCATGGCTCACGGGCCCAGCCACTTCTCGGCATGTGGGATCCTCCCGGACTGGGGCACCAACCCATGTCCCCTGCATCAGCAGGCGGACTCTCAACCACTGCGCCACCAGGGAAGCCCCCAAGTGATCCTTTTAGTGTGCTTTTAGGATTGGTTTTATCGACAAAGTATCAATTAAACTATTTAATAAACACAAGCATTTTCCAATCATTAATAAAGTACTTTTAGTCTGTTGAATTTTATAATAGGAAAATTTTAGGAAATATTTATGCTAATAAATATTTATTTTCCAAGATGGAGAGCCTTATGCCCAAAGAGATTAAATGCTTTTTCCCAACGAACAGTGAAGAAATGGCAGGATCAGCCTAGAATCCCATTTGCCTGGATCCTCTATGACTGCTCCAGCAGTTGCATCTGATCATGCTTAAAGTAACTCTTCACTACAAAATGCTTAGCTGGCTTAGCTATCTTCTAGGCATTACAGACCCAGCACAGTAAAGTAGTTCTTCTATTTGCTTCTAGTTGTCATATCATCTGAACTAACTTTACTCTTATTGCAAGAGGGCACAACAAATAATTAGTACTCAGCCTCAATCCAAAAAATGCTAAAGCTGGACACCTCAAGAAAATAGGGATGGAAAATGAATCTGAGAAATAATTAACAGATTTTAGAGAAGTAGATCAAATCATCAGCTGGGCAACTGCTCTGTAATGTGAGTCGGAATCAAGCATAGTATCTTTCCTATAACCCCAGTCATTCCCAATGGCCCTGCGTTCCACTTCACAGTTGTCCTGTTTGCAAGCCTGTTTTTTGCACAGTGCAAGCTTCCAGTGCCCAAGTTATTGACGATGTTTCAGGGAAAGAATAAATGTTCCTTGTAGTGGGATTAGTGATAAATGATTTTTAATGATTTTTCAAAGTGCAGTGAATCAGAAAACCATTATTTGACTTGTTCTGTTGAGTAAATATTAAATAAATTACACTAAATCTGTCTCCACATTTTCTGAAACTCGAGTCAAACACATTTCCTATTTTTGTCCTTATTTTGGATGTGGGGAACTAACGTGGCAGATTCCCTGTAACTGGGCTCTCTTTTCCATTTCACCTCCTCCCTACCTCCCAGTTTGTTAGCTATTTAAGTATTTAATAGCCATTCTGATTATAGATTCTTTAGTTTCTAAATTCCAAAGAGCCTTGGACTGCCAAAAAATTAAACCAAAACAGTTAAATGAAGATTTGGGGAATTCATAAAGTTAGAGTTTTAGTATAAAGGAAGAAGAAAAGACCCTTGAGTGGGTTATTGACTGGTTTCCTCAGATGTGTGATCTAAATCACATACACATCTTTGCTATCTGAGATGACGTTATGTCCTCGTAAATTCATGAGAAAGCAAGTCACAAAATGTTTTCAGGTTTCTAGAGTTATCTAATCTAGAACTAACTAGACTGACTAAAGATAATAATAAGTAGACACTTCGATGAAGCTTGAAAATTAACTTGGTTTTCATTGTGAATGCAAAAGTCTTCCTAGGCACTGTGTTGTGTGTTGTATGCTTGGCTTCCCCCAAGCTGGAGAGGCCCAATCTTTGTCCTATGTAGAAACTGCATAGAATTCTATGTACATGTTCACCTCCTACTTTTGTGAAGACAGGCTTGGAAGCTCAACAACTACCTGTTCATTCCATATGCAAGATTCAGGTTGATGATAGCTGTTGTGAAGTCATGAGACTACTTTTGTTTATTTGTTTTGAGTTTAAATATCAGAATTTATACATTCAAGTAAATCACAGAATCATGAAAGTTAGAGCTAGAAAGGAACATATTGAGGTCACCTACCTTAAACCCTTCATTTGTCACTGCTATCTGTTCTCCCTCATTTATACCTAAACTAATTGACAGTGGTGATATCCAATAATATTTTAATTTCTAATTTGGGATAACTCTTTTTCCATAGAAGTTCTAGAAAATAGCCAGCATATCAAATTTCTCAGCACTTAAAGAATTTTGAAGAATAACTGCAATTTCTCACTCTCCACATGTAACTAACATAAATTACCTCTTGGAAATGGAATGGCCACGTTTTGAAGCGCCATGTTCCCCATCCATTTTCCTTATGTTCTGTGGAAATAGTCAAAAAATAGTCAAGATGTATCCTAGGCTGATGAGGTAGAATTTTCCTTTTATATGTGTTCCACAAGTATTGGCTTTCTTCTATATAAATTGTTGGAATGGTGCTTCCTCTAGAAGAGAGAGAGAGAGAGAGAGAGGAGAGAGAGAGAGGCTGATTTTAAATTTTAATCTACTCTGTATTGATTAGTAAACTACTCAAATATGATTTGAAATTTCTCTTGACTTATTATATTTTGGTTGCTGACTCAATTTGTTTCAGTAGAAGTAGACTGGGGTCAAATCACCTCATGTTGTCCTTGATCTGAACCTTTTAAGACACTTTCACAAAAACATACCACAAGAATTCAAATGGACAGTAAGAACCTTCTGATAAAGTATATTCCTGTATTTAAAAGACTAAGTCAGGAATGAATCATAACATTCCCCTTTCTAAGGCTTAGTATAGATTTCAGACAAAATGGCCACTACCTGCTCTGGGAGACCAGAAGAGAATAATGTAATCCTACTTTCACATTACAGGAGTGTCCTTCAAAATCAAGACTGTTACAATTTAAAATTTGCCTGTAAACTATAAAGGCAAAATTAAGGATTCTACTGATATTTTTAATTTGTATATTATCTTAGAAAATGACTCTGAGAACTGTCTATATTAATTAGTGACTAGCCAAATAATAGTGGCTTAAACACGATGAAAGCTTATTTCTCTCTCACAGTAATAGCCAGGAAGCAGGTGGTCCAGGGCTGATATGGTCATTTGTCTTCTTGAGATAATCCAACGACCAGCCTCCCCCCAGTATTTCTCTCAGCTTTCCCTGCTTTTGGTTCCTATCCTCATGGTAAGTGCAGAGTTCCAGGCTTTATACCATCAATCAAGCAGCTGGATGAGGGAAGGATAAAGAAGTGGCATGGCCTCTACTTTAAGGACAAGTCCAGAAGAGGTCAACTTCTATTATAGTCTGTTGCATAAAACATAGTCACATGGCAATACCCAACAGAAGAGGCTGGGAAATTTAGTTCTTATTCTGGGTAGCCAGAAGGCAACAGAAATCAAGGGTTCTATTCCTATAAGAGCAAAGCAGGGAATGGATCTGGGGGGAGCAACTAGCAGTCTCACTGGTACTGTCTAATTGCTAGAGTCACATTGGAAACTTAAAAAATGTTTGATCCTGGGCCTTACCCCCTGGAGATTGGTTCAGAAGGTCTGGTTTAGGCTCAGTGGCCAAATTATTCCCAAGCTGTATCTCAATAATAAGGTAAATCACCAGAAAGTTACATTTCAGTAGAATTCCCTTTGCAGAAACATATTATGCTCTCAGCTCTCAAAAGGAGAGATAATAAATAGCAATATGTGAGCCATCTTTGCACTTTTTACATAAGAATTTTATCAAGGATATTATGCATTATGCTGTTCAGTCCTGATATAAAGATCCTTGTGACTAATTTCAGCACTCAAATCCAGATAAACATATAAATTTCATTTTAAATATTTATTCTACTTTACTAGATGACTGGACCTGTGTTCCACTGAATTTTTCTTTTGTGTTAGCTGAAAAAAGAAAAGACCTTTGTTTTACATTCACCTGTTGTAGCTCTGCTTAGTATCTGTGCAGACTGTTTCTTCTGACCTCTGTTTCTCTTAAGTATATCCAGTATTATTGGGTTTGATCTTTCTTTTTCTGTGAATTTTTTATAGGTTTCCTCAAATTAAAATTAGATTCAGATTAGTCATATAAATAATCAAAATCAGAGTTTATAAACTGTACATTATTAATAATGACAAGAACATTAATTTTTTGAGTGCTTACCTTGTGTGAGGCAGTATGCTAAGCATTTTACAGCATCAGCCTATGTGACACCAACTTGTGAAATCCAAATAATTCCTGGAACCAAAGTGGTTCAGTTTTTACACAGTGTAAGCTTCAAAAGAACATAGTTCAGCCAACAAATGTAATTAAACACAAGACCCAACCTTTAATTAAATCTCTAAAAATTAAGTATTAACACAGATACCGCTAATTAAACACAGCAAAGTTCCCTATATTTCACTTCCTCCTCCAATCTCTTGCATCCTTTAGAGCTCAGCAGTTGACAAATTTCTAAAATATCCAGACAAGTTTCTTTTTTTTCTTTTCCTTATTCCTCTGTAATACTTTGCATCGTCTCCTTGTGAGAGAGAACAGAACTTCCACTCCCACCTGTTGGTGGCTAAGAGATGACACTCTAGGATGGTTGGAGACCCAGGCAACTCTGTGCTCTAGGTGTTCCTCACTTCCCAACACAGAGAATTTTTTGAATCCTCTGAATGCATTGATCTCTTCTCAGTGTGTTCTTCCCCTCCTTACTCTTTTGAGGTATCCCCCTTTTTTTATAAGAAGACACTGAGGTTTTGTAAAATTAATCAACTTCTCCAAACTGCAAAGTCACCCAGCTAAAAATCAAGGTGTTGAAGTCCAAAGAGTGTATCAAGATCTATGTGCTTGGACACTCTGCTCTCTTGTTGCAGTTTATATGGCTGGGGTGATGGCACATTTATTCTTTCCATAGTTTAAAAGCACTTCCAATATTATCTGCTAGAAACAATATTATCTCTATTGGATTACTTATCACATTTTTATTTTAATTGATTTTTTTTGTTCCTATCTGCCATTGCACTCATTGTCAACTCAGATAATTTTTGTCTCTTCACTACTAATTATCACCTCTGTATGCAGTATTTTGTACAGAGTAGGAAAAACAATAAACACTCACTGAATTAGTGACTGGATGACTGGATGAAAAAAGTGAGCTGACTTTCTCTGTGACCATGGAATTTTTCTGTCATTGATAATTTACCCATCTATTTCTACAATCTCAAGGCTCTTTGGAAATGAAAAATAGTTTCTACTCACAAAAGTCTCAGAGATGTTTGGTATATTGTAGTGAGTTAGCTTTCTTTCATAGCTCATAAATTGATTCTGAAGGAAATTGCAAAAGGATAGTTCAAAAAAAAGGTTTTGAACAGTGGCAACGTTATGTATTCTATTGTGACATTGTGGGGAAAAACAGAATTTAGAACCAGAAAACTAAAGTACGAATCCTAGCTGTGAACAGTATTGGGTAAGATTTCAAAAACTAAACAATATACGCAAACATCTCATGTTTTACACAGTATTACACCATCTGGGCTTTCAGAAATATGGTTTGGTTATGTCATTCTATAGTATTATGTAGGGTATTTTAAATGAAATATTATTTCACTAAGCAAGTAGTAAAGTAAAAATCATTTTCTAATTCCTCATTTTTACAAGAAGTAAAATGTGAGCAATAAACAAACTATTATATCTCCATTTTCATAGAATTAAACAGTTACAGATGATTTCTATTCCTTTCTTGGCTTATCTAAGTTATAAAAATAATTATGTATTAAATCTTTATCATAATAAAACATAATTAAGTTTCACCAAATGAACAATAAGTACACTTCAGCAATGTCAATAATTCAGAATGTGTTAAATGAAATTAAGACTCAAGACAATTACTTTTAATTAGGTTACAGAATGTAAACCATAGAGAGGTGGGCAGGCCTCTTATATTTCACCAGAAATTATATTGAAAAGGTCACTTGAAAACAAATACAAGAAGGATCTAATAAAAGAACCCAGAAATTTCTTAAATATGACTTTTGTTGAGTTCCAGTTTCACAGTACTGATATGGTTCTTTCAATGAATTCCAAGAATCTGACTATACTTTTATCCTGTCCAGTGCAATGAAACAGTCAGCTTTCCCATAAAAGTTATGGGAAAGCACAATTGCATAGGATAGTTGATATCCTTGTAACCTACTTTTGAAACTTAGTCATCCTGTAAAATGTATTTTTTATAATGTACACTGAAGTGGTGCATATGTCCAAGAGAACCACCTTGGAAATATATATCAATTAAGTCACTGCCATCTTGGTTCTCCATATCACTTTTCTCGAAGATAAGCATCATCTGTCCAGATTGCTTCAATATAAAGGCACAACTGATTTCATTGTGTCCCCTCCCCACCTCCCCCCTGCCATGATCTTTATTGTTAGAGCTTACCTGATTTACTATACATATATATTATCTGCATAACTATAGAAACTCCAGATAGCAGTAAGTCTTGTTTAGGCATCATTTTGTAAGGTCTGGACTCTCTAGGCATTGAAGGATTCATTTGGTTAACCGTTCAAGAACTAGACACACACCATGGAATAATATGCATAAAATATGTAAACTGTTAATTTAAGTGCACATACAAAAAGACCATAAATAGTTATATCTTCTACACTTCTACTGGTCCATTACTAACTATCTCCTAATTAGGAGTGAATAAGACTAATGTCTGTTTTCTGTTTATGTTTGGTACTTTGTTATTGGATGGGGAGCATTTTGTTTAGCATCATTTGTTCGTTCCTTTTATGTGGCTCACACTCATTCACATCTCACATCATGCTGTGACATTTTACACTGGACAGATAAATTAGGCAAGGTTTACTTTATTGCAACCAACAGAGAGAAAATGATTCTCGGTGTCTCAAGGAGAAAATGGAGTTACTGGAGGGAGCTATACATGATCCAAAGAAAGCTAAGCAGTCATCCTTCTGGGGAGGCAGGGATGAGAGGCGGGTCTGGGACCTCAGTAACTGGCATTAGTGGAGCTTATTTTAGAGTGCTACCCTTGTCTTGACTCAGCACACATCTCCGTGGGGCCCCATGTCTTTCTCTTCCAACTCCAGATTCTCAGGAGAGAGGCACTGGCTCATATGGTTTTATTTTCTAGTGTCTCTACCTCTCTATCCATCAGATATAGTTAGAACAGTAGTGGAATAGCACAAATATGGTAGTGCTGGCATTGCTGTGAGTCAAGATGCACCCCAATTTTGTGTATGTCACAATTGATCACTCTCATCAGGACTAATGTGACCTTTGGAAGACTTTCTCTCCCTCATACCAGTAATTTCTCAGAGTTTGGTGTTTGAGCACAGAATCTTTATTGAGTTTATGTTCACACCTCTACTTATTTCTCTTTCCATCTGTTCTTGCTCAGATTGTTCAGTCTTACACTTACGACTGCTGCTGCCATCTCTGATAAAATATTTTCTCCCATCTGTGCTTCTGGGGCAGGATGGACTCACCTGGCTATCTGAAAGATTCTCCTTTAGTACTCAGAAATAATTTACTCTGTGGTTAATTCCTGTCTCCACTCTCAAATATTTTCCCCTCAATTTTTAAAGATCTGTTTAAAATGACCTGTTGGCTTCCTAGAGTTTTTGCTATTTAATTATTTTATATTGGTTAATGCATGAAATTAATCTGGATAGTGCTTGATTTCAATCCATCTGTAAGACCCTGGAGAGATTTGCTGAATACGACAACCTTTGTTTTAATATTCATTCAGTTCTTTCATGTCCATTTATTGCAGAAAAGTATGACTGAGATGAATGGTGGGCCCTGGCATGTTTACTTACCCAGGTGGAAAAGTGTTGCTGCTGCTTTCAGAAAAATTTTCAAACCTAAATTAAAGCCATATCCCTATAAGTTAAAATGCCAAAAAATAAATCTATATATGCTATAAAATGAATTTTTCCTTTTGCAAAATCATGCTCCTTGATAATTTCTTTCATTTTTATAGCTTTCCAGTTTTAATTAATTCAAGATGGCATTTTTGTTTTTTCACTTAAGGAATAGTGCTGAGAAGACAGTATGTGTTTCTGATTTTATTTCTGGCTCATTTCATGATCTTAAGTAAGTCATTTGAGCTTTTGAGCACTCTGTTAATAAAATGGAAGTGTTAATATTTATCTTTTCATGAAAACCAAGAGAATTTTTATATGAAGCAGCATTGGCATGGTTGAGAAGGTGTTGGTTGTTCCCACAACCCACAATGTTCCAATTTTCTTCATGTTTTCAAATTATTTGACATTATTGCCTATTTTAAAATTCTCTCTTGTATTAATGAGAGAATTCTGATGACTTTTCATGTTCAGTTCATTGTGGTATTCAAGAACTGTACATAAAGCAATTGGCCATCTGATCCTTCAGATTCATCCATTATGAAGTCACCATTGTCTACCCAGCCTAGAGATTGTTGGCTGATTTTGAATGGTTGTAAATAAAATGGTTTCTTAATATTATGAAAATCCTTTACTTCTTCCAGAGCCACGTTGAACCTAATTATATTTTAAATGTTTCCATAATTCTCCCTGTAATAAAAGGGTTAAAAAACAAAGATTACAATAATCTGATATTAAAATTATATTTCTTCTGAACTTTCTTCAGCTGCATTGTTTGTCCTTTAGGAGTTTACAGTTGAATGAGATTTTTATCTTTGTCTACTATCAGATCACACAGAATTTAACTGTATATACTATTGCTGTTGTTATTCTTCTTGCCTATAGATGTTCTACATTTCAATGCTAATAGTGATTTAAGAAAGGTTAATACAACAGTCACCAAGATCAATGGAACAGAATATACAGCCCAGAAATAGACCATGGTCTATTAATTATGGTCAATTAATTTATTAAAAAAAGGAATCAAGAATATACAATGAGGAAAGGACAATCTCTTCAATAAGTGGTGTTGGGAAAACTGGAAAGCCACATTCAGAAAAATTAAACTGGACCATTATCTTACACCTTACACAAAAATCAACTCAAAATAGATTAAAGACTTGAATATAAGACCTGAAACCATATAACTCCTAGAAGAAGACATAACCAGTAAGCTTCTTGACATTGGTCTTTGCAGTGATTTTTTGGAATTGACACCAAAATCACAGGCAACAGAAGCAAAACTCAATGGGACTATGTCACACTAAAAAGCTTCTGCACAGCAAAGGAAACCATCAACAAAATGAAAAGGCAACTTATCAACTGGGAGAAAATATTTACAAATTATATATCTGATAAGGGGTTAATATCCAAAATATATAAAGAACTTCTACAACCCAATAGCAGGGGAACAAAACAAAACAGTTTGATTGAAAAATGAGCAGAGGATCTGAATAGACATTTTTCCAAAGAATACATGTAGATGGCCAACAGGCACATGAAAAGATACTCAATATTACTAATCATCAAGAAAATGCAAATCAACACTACAATGAGATATAACCTCACACCTGTCAGAATGGCTATAATCAAAAAAACCCAAAAACAAACAAACAAACAAACAAGAAATAACAAGTATTGGTGAGGATGTGGAGAAAAGGGAACCCTGGTGCACTGTTGGTGGGGATGTAAATTGGTGCAGCCACTATGGAAAATAGTTTAAATGTTCCTCAAAAAATTAAAAATAGAATGGCTGTATGATCCAGCAATTCCACTTCTGGATATTTATTCAAAGAAAATGAAAACAGTATTCAGAAAGATATATGTACCCCCATGTTCATTGCAGCATTATTTACAGTAGTCAAGACATGTATACATGTGTATACAAACATATACAAATATATACATACAATGGAATATTATTCAGCCATTGAAAAAGAATGAAATATTACTATTTGTGACAATATGAATTGACCTAGAGGGTATTATGTAGGTGAAATAAGTCAGTCAGAGAAATGCAAATACTGTATGATCTCACTTATATGTGTAATCTGAAAAAAAAAATTTATAGATACAGAAAACAGATTGATGGTTGCCAGAAGCAGAGGGCTGGGGTGGGGTTGGAGCAGGACTATGAACCTAGAACTGTACCCACACATATGTGGTCAATTAAATTTATGAAAAAGGAACCAAGAAATACAATGAGGAAAGGACAGTCTCTTCAATAAATGGTAGTGACCATAGTCAACTATAGCATGGTGACTATAGTTAATAATACCATAGTTTATATTTCCCAAGAGAGTAAATCTCAAAAGTTCTCATCAAGAAAAAAATTTGTAGCTTTATGTGGAGATGGATATTAACTAGAGTTATTATGGTGATTGTTTCATAATATATACAAAATATCGAATCATTCTGTTGTACACCTTAAACTAAAATAATGTGATGGTAGGACCTTCAAGATGGCAGAGGAGTAAACGTGGAGATCACCTTCCTCCCCACAAGTACATCAAAAATACATCTACATGTGGAACAACTCCTATAGAACACCTACTGAAGACCTGGCAGAAGACCTCAGACTTCCCAAAAGGCAAGAAACTCCCCACATATCTGAATAGGGCAAAAGAAAAAAGGAAACACAGAGACAAAAGAAGAGGGACAGGCCCTGCACCTCTGGGAGGGAGCTGTAAAGGAGGAAGTTTCCACACACTAGGAAGCACCTTCACTGGCAGAGATGGGGGGTGGGCGGGGGGAAGCTTCGGAGCCACAGAGAAGAGTGCAGCAGCAGGGGTGCAGAGGACAAAGCAAAGAGATTCCCACACAGAGGATCAGTGCCGACCAGCACTCATCAGCCCAGGAGGCTTGTCTGCTCACCCGCCAGGGCGGGCAGGGGCTGGGAGCTGAGGCTCAGGCTTCGGAGGTCAGATTACAGAGAGAAGACTCGAGTTGGCTGCACGAACACAGCCTGAAGGGGGCTATTGCACCACAGCTAGCTGGGAAGGGAGTCCAGGAAAAAGTTTGAAACTGCCTAAGAGTCAAGAGACCATTGTTACGGGGTGCACGAGGAGAAGGGATTCAGAACACTGTCTAAACGAGCTCCAGAGATGGGCACGAGCCATGGCTATCAGCGCAGACACCAGAGATGGGCATGAAATGCTAAGGCTGCTGCTGCAGCCACCAAGAATCCTGTGTGCAAGCACAGGTCACTATCAACACCTCCCCTCCAGGGAGCCCACCATGGCCAGTGTCCCGTGATCCAGGGACAATTTCCCGGGGAGAACACACAGCATGCCTCAGGCTGTTGCAATGTCATGCTGGCCTCTGCAGCTGCAGGCTTGCCCCACATTCCATACCCCTCTCACCCCGGCCTGAGTGAGCCAGAGCCCCCTAATCAGTCACTCCTTTAACCCCCTGCTGTCTGGGAAAAGAACAGATGCCAGAGGGTGACCTACGTGCAGTGGCGGGGCCAAATCGAAAGCTGAACCCCAGGAGCTGTGCGAACAAAGAAGAGAAGAGGAAATTTCTCCGTGCAGCCTCAGGAGCAGTGGATTAAATCTCCACAATCAACTTGATGTCCCCTGCATCTGTGGAATACCTGAACAGACAACGAATCATCCCCAAACTGAGGAGGTGGACTTTGGTAGCAACTGTAGACTTGGGATTTGCTTCTGAATCTAATTTGTTTCTAGATTTATGTTTATCTTAGTTTAGTATTTAGAGCTTATTATCATTGGTACATTTGTTTATTGATTTGGTTGCTCTCTTCCTTTTTTTATATATATAGATTTTTTTTTCATTTTTCTCTTTCTGTGACTGTGAATCTGTATGCTTCTGTGTGTGATTTTGTCTGTATAGGTTTGCTTTTACCATTTGTCCTAGGGTTCTGTCTTTTTTTTTTTTAGTATAGTTCTTACCACTTTTTATCATTGGTGGATTTGGGATTTGTTTATTAGTATGGTTGCTCTATTTTTTAAATTTTTTATTTTAATATATTTTTACTTTTTATTTTAATACTTAATTTTATTTCTTTTCTTTCTTTCGTTATTTTTTCTTTTCTCCCTTCTGAGTCATGTGGCTGACAGGGTCTTGGTGCTCCAGCCAGGTGTCAGGCCTGAACCTCTGTGGTGGGAAAGCTCAGTTCAGGACATTGGTCCAACAGAGACCTCCCAGGCCTCCATAATATCAATCTCTGGCGAGAGCTCTCCCAGACATCTCCATCTCAATGCTAAGCCCCAGATCCACTCAATGACTAGTAAGCCCCAGTGCTGGACACCCCATGCCAAACAACTAGCAAGACAGGAACACAAACCCACCCATTAGCAGAGAGGCTGCCTAAAATCATAATAAGTTCACAGACGAGCCAAAACACACCACCAGACACAGTCCTGCCCACGAGATAGACAAGATCCAGCCTCATTCACCAGAATACAGGCACCAGTCCCCTCCAACAGGAAGCCTACACAACCCACTGAACCAACTTTACCCACTGGGGGCAGACACCAAAAACAACGGGAACTACGAACCTGCAGCCTGTCAGAAGGAGACCCCAAACACAGTAAGTTATGCAACATGAGAAGACAGAGAAACACATGGCAGATGAAGGAGGAAGGTAAAAACCCACCAGACCAAACAAATGAAGAGGAAATAGGCAGTCTACCTGAAAAAGAATTCAGAATAATGATAGTAAAGATGATCCAAAATCTTGGAAATAGAATGGAGAAAATACAAGAAACGTTTAACAAGGACGTAGAAGACCTAAAGAGCAAACACACAATGATGAACAACACAATAAATGAAATTAAAAATTCTCTAGAGGGGCTTCCCTGGTGGCGCAGTGGTTGAGAATCTGCCTGCCAATGCAGGGGACACAGGTTCGAGCCCTGGTCTGGGAAGATCCCACATGCCGTGGAGCAGCTAGGCCCGTGAGCCACAACTACTGAGCCTGTGCATCTGGAGCTTGTGCTCTGCAACAAGAGAGGCCATGACAGCGAGAGGCCCATGCACCGTGATGAAGACGGGCCCCCACTCGCCACAAGTGGAGAAAGCCCTCACACAGAAACGAAGACCCAACACAGCCAAAAATAAATAAATAAATTAATTAATTAATTTAAAAATTCTCTAGAAAGAATCAGTAGCAGAATAACTGAGGCAGAAGAACAGATAAGTTACCTGGAAGATAAAAGAGTGGAAATAGCTACTGCAGAGCAGAATAAAGAAAAACGAATGAAAAGAATTGAGGACAGTCTCAGAGACTTCTCAGAGACTTCTCGGACAACATAAAACGCACCAACATTCGAACTATAGGGGTCCCAGAAGAAGAAGAGAAAAAGAAAACGACTGAGAAAATATTTGAAAAGATTATAGTTGAAAATTTCCCTAACATGGGAAAGGAAATAGTCAATCAAGTCCAGGAAGCACAGGGAATCCCATACAGGATAAATCCAAGGAGAAACACACTAAGACACATATAAATCAAACTATCAAAAATTAAAAACAAAGAAAAATATTAAAAGCAGCAAGGGAAAAACAACTAATAACATACAAGGGAATCCCCATAAGGTTAACAACTGATCTTTAAGCAGCAACTCTGCAAGCCAGAAGGGTATGGCAGGACATATTTAAAGTGATGAAAGGGAAAAACCTACAACCAAGATTACCCTACCCAGCAAGGATCTCATTCAGATTTGACAGAGAAATTAAAATCTTTATAGACAAGCAGAAGTTAAGAGAATTCAGTACCAAAAAACTAGCTTTACAACAAATGCTAGAGGAACTTCCCTAGGCAGGAAACACAAGAGAAGGAAAAGACCTACAATAACAAAGCCAAAACAATTAATAAAATGGTAATAGGAACATATGGATTGGTAACTACCTTAAATGTAAAAGGATTAAATGCTCCAACCAAAAGACATAGACTGGCTGAATGGATGCAAAAACAAGACCCTTACATATGCTGTCTACAAGAGACCCACTTCAGACCTAGAGACACATACAGACTGAAAGTGAAGATGTGAAAAAGGATATTCTATGCAAATGGAAATCACAAGAAAGCTGGAGTAGCAATTCCATATCAGACAAAATAGACTTTAAAATAAAGACTATTACAAGAGGCAAAGGAGCACACTACATAATGATCAAGGGATCAATCCAAGAAGAAGATATAACAATTGTAAATATTTATGCACCCAACTTAGGAGAACCTCAATACATAAGGCAAATGCTAATAGCCATAAAAGGGGAAATCGACAGTAACACAATCATAGTAGGGGACTTTAACACCCCACTTTCACCAATGGACACATCATCCAAAATGAAAATAAATAAGGAAACATAAGCTTTAAATGACACATTAAGCAAGATGGACTTAATTGATATTTATAGGACATTCCATCTACAAACAACAGAATACACATTTTTCTCAAATGTTCATGGAACATTCTCCAGGATAGATCATATCTTGGGTCACAAATCAAGCCTTGGTAAACATAAGAAAATTGAAATCGTATCAAGTATCTTTACCGACCACAATGCTGTGAGACTAGATATCAATTACAGGAAAAGATCTGTATAAAATACAAACACTTGGAGGCTAAACAACACACTACTTAATAACCAAGAGATCACTGAAGAAACGAAAAGAGGAAATCAAAAAATACCTAGAAACAAATGACAATGAAAACACGATGACCCAAAACCTATGGGATGCAGGAAAGGCAGTTCTAAGAGGGAAGTTTATAGCAATACAATCCTACCTTAAGAAACAAGGAACATCTCATATGAACACCTAACCTTACACCTAAAGCAAATAGAGAAAGAAGAACAAATAAAAACCCAAAGTTAACAGAAGGAAAGAAATCATAAAGATCAGATCAGAAATAAATGAAAAAAGAAATGAAGGAAACAAAAAGATCAATAAAACTAAAAGGTGGTTCTTTGAGAAGATAAACAAAATTGATAAACCATTAGCCAGACTCATCAAGAAAAAAAGGGAAGAAACTCAAATCAATAGAATTAGAAATGAAAAAGAAGTAAACACTGACAATGCAGAAATACAAAGGATCATGAGAGATTACTACAAGCAGCTATATGCCAATAAAATGGACAGCCTGGAAGAAATGGACAAATTCTTAGAAAAGAACAACCTTCCAAGACTGAATCAGGAATAAATAGAACATATAAACAGATCAATCACAAGCACTGATACTGAAACTGAGATTCAAAATCTTCCAACAAACAAAAGCCCAGGACCAGACAGCTTCACAGGCAATTTTATCAAACATTTAGTGAAGAGCTAACACCATTCATTCTCAAACTCTTCCAAAATATAGCAGAGGGAGGAACACTCCCAAACTCATTCTATGAGGCCACCATCACCCTGATACCAAAACCAGACAAAGCTGTCACAAAAAAAGAAAACTACAGGCCAATATCACTGGTGAACATAGATGCAAAAATCCTCAACAAAATACTAGCAAACAGAATCCAACAGCACATTAAAAGGATCATACACCATGATCCAGTGGGGTTTATCCGAGGAATGCAAAGATTCTTCAGTATATGCAAATCAATCAATGTGATACACCATATTAACAAATTGAAGGTTAAAAACCATATGATCAACTCAATAGATGCAGAGAAAGCTTTGGACAAAATTCAACACCTATTTTTCATAAAGACCTTCCAGAAAGTAGACATACAGGCAACTTACCTCAACATAATAAAGGCCATATATGACAAACCTGCAGCCAACATCGTTCTCAATGGTGAAAAACTGAAACCATTTCCACTAAGATCAGGAACACCACAAGGTTGCCCACTCTCAGCACTGTTATTCAACAAAATTTTGGAAGTTTTAGCCACAGCCATCAGAATAGAAAAAGAAATAAAAGGAATACAAATCGGAAAAGAAGAAGTAAAACTGTCACTGTTTGCAGATGACATGATACTATACATGGAGAATCCTAAAGATGCTACCAGAAAACTACTACAGCTAATCAATGAATTGGGTAAAGTAGCAGGATACAAAATTAATGCACAGAAATCTCTGGCATTCCTATACACTAATGATGAAAAATCTGATAGTGAAATTAAGGAAACACTCCCATTTACCATTGCAACAAAAAGAATAAAATACCTAGGAATACACCTACCTAAGGGGACAAAAGACCTGTATGCAGAAAACTATAACACACTGATGAAGGAAATTAAAGATTATACAAACAGATGAAGAGATATACCATGTTCTTGGATTGGAAGAATCAACATTGTGTAAATGACTATACTACTCAAAGCAAACTACAGATTCAATGCAATCCCTATCAAACTACCAATGGTATTTTTCACAGAACTACAGCAAAACATTTCACAATTTGTATCGAAACACAAAAGACCCCGAATAGGCAAAGCAATCTTGAAAAAGAAAAACGGAGCTGGAGGAATCAGGGTAAATGATATCAAACTATACTACAGAGCTACAGTAATCAAGACAATATGGTACTGGCCCCAAAACAGAAATATAGATCAATGGAACAGGATATAAAGCTCAGAGATAAAACCATGCACATATGGTCACCTTATCTTTGACAAAGGAGACAAAAAATATACAATGGAGAAAAGACAGCCTCTTCAATAAATAGTACTTGGAAAACTGGACAGCTACATGTAAAAGAATGAAATTAGAACATTCCCTAACACCATACAGAAAAATAAACTCAAAATGGATTAAAGACCTAAATGTAAGGCCAGACACTATCAAACTCTTAGAAGAAAACATAGGCAGAACACTCTATGACATAAATCACAGCAAGATCCTTTTTGACCCACCTCCTAGAGAAATGGAAATAAAAACAAAAATAAACAAATGAGACCTAATGAAATTTAAAAGCTTATGCACAGCAGAAGAAACCATAAACAAGATGAAAAGACAGTACTTAGAATGGGAGATACATTTTCAAGCGAAGCAAGTGACAAAGGATTTATCTCCAAATGATACAAGCAGCTCATGCAGCTCAATATCAAAAGAACAACCCAATCCAAAAATGGGCAGAAGACCTAAATAAACATTTCTCCAAAGAAGATATACAGATTGCCAAGAAACACATAAAAGGATGCTCAATATCACTAATTATTAGAGAAATGCAAATCAAAACTACAATGAGGTATCACCTTACACCAGTCAGAATGGCCATCATCAAAAAGTCTACAAACAATAAGTGCTAGAGAGGGTGTGGAGAAAAGGGAACCCTCTTACACTGTTGGTGGGAATGTAAATTGATACAGCCACTATGGAGAACAGTATGGAGGTTCCTTAAAAAACTAAAAGTAGAATTACCATACGACCCAGCAATCCCACTACTGAGTATATACCCAGAGGAAACCATAATTCAAAAAGAGTCATGTACCACAATATTCATTGCAGCTCTATTTACAATAGCCAGGACATGGAAGCAACCTATGTGTCCATCAACAGATGAATGGATAAAGAGGATGTGGCTCATATATACAACAGAATATTGGCCATAAAAAGAAATGGAACTGAGTTATTTGTAGTGAGTTGGATGGGCCTAGAGTCTGTCATACAGAGTGAAGTTAGTCAGAAAGAGAAAAACAAATACCATATGGTAACACATATACATGGAATCCAAAAAAAAAAAAAAAAAGAAAATGGTTCTGAAGAACTTAGGGGCAGGACTGGAATAAAGACACAGATGTAGAGAATGGACTTGAGGACACGGGGAGGGGGAAGGGTAAACTGGTACAAAGTGAGAGAGTGGCATGGACATATATACACTACCAAATGTAAAATAGGTAGCTAGTGGGAAGCAGCCGCATTGCACAGGGAGATCAGCTCTGTGCTTTGTGACCACCTAGAGGGTCGGGATAGGGAGGGTGGAGGGAGATGCAAGAGGGAGGGGATATGGGGATATATGTATAAGTATAGCTACTTCACTTTGTTATACAGCAGAAACTAACACACCATTGTAAAGCAATTATATTCCAAGGAAGATGTTTAAAAATAAATAAATAGGGCTTCCCTGGTGGCGCAGTGGTTGAGAGTCCTCCTGCCGATGCAGGGGGCACGGGTTCGTGCCCCGGTCCAGGAAGATTCCACATGCCGCGGAGCTGCTAGGCCCGTGAGCCATGGCCGTTGAGCCTGCACATCCGGAGCCTGTTCTCCGCAACGGGAGAGGCCAGAACAGTGAGAGGCCCACATACTGCAAAAAATAAATAAACAAACAAACAAATTAATTAATAAAAATGTTATATGTCAGTTTAAAAAGTAAATTGCTTCTACAAAAACAAGGGAAAGTTGATTGCATTCTAACTTTATAGTTGTCCAGTTTTCATTTTTAAAAACAGCATATCCTATTTTATAAGCTCGAATTGCTTACCTTTTAGCATAGTTTGATTTATAATAATCACAGCTACTGTATCCTAACGACATGGGTATGATAGGCACTGTGCTAACTACTTTATACACATTATATAATGGATAGTGCCACCATCTCAGTTGTCAAAGGTCAAGGTTATTATTCCATAGGTGTTAGGTATGTGCTGATAAATATATAAAAATATTACTTTATAATTGTGCCATTACTGTAAGTGGAAAATCTATGTGATATTGGAAATAGAATAATTTTTATCATTATTAAGTTATCCTTTTATGTAAGTCTTGGAATAATTTTTGGTGCATAATCATGCACTAATAAGAGGATTATTCTGTTACATTTTAAAACAGTTTTTCTTAAGCTCTTCGTCTGGCTATTTTTAACTGCCTGGAAACAACATTCTGTGACATTTAAAATTGTAGTTATGCAGAAATTGCTTGATTGTTCTTATAGGGCTAAATAGGGAAATGTAGGTAAACAAACTTGTTTGGAATAAACACTGCAGGAACACTTAAAATAGTGTTAGGGACTCACGACTGTTTAATCTTATTCCAGTTGGAAGTCACTTTAGGGAGTAGTTAAGTACATGGGATCTGGACTGTAGTTGCTTAGGTTGAGTACATGGGTTCTGACTAACTGCTTATGTTAAAGTTTATGCTCTGCCACTTTCTTGCTATGTGACTTTGGGGAAATCCCATCACTTTTGTATACCTCAGTTTTCTCATCTGTAGAACAGAAACAACCACCTCTCATTAATTGGTCTATTTTATAGTAATCAGTCTCCTCTTTTTAATATGTGTTACAGTTTCATTGGTTCCTTATGTCTTTCATGATAGAGTTCAATATATAGTGTTTGTACAATAGGCTAATTGCAAAAAGCAGGACATGATTAAAACTGTTGTATCACTTGCAGTTCAATCAGAGAAGTGGAACTACTATGAATAATATGGAATAAGAGATTATTCTAGTAAAAATTTAAGATTGCTTTCTGCATGAATGGATTTTGAAATCTAGCTAATGTTTTGCTGCTTATTTTGAGATCTTTATTTGGTTTCTATGAATTCAGTGGATTAGAGAGATAAGATAAAACATCAGAACTATCCCAGACACATTTGAGGATATATGGTATTGTGAAATTGGCATTTCAAATCCCTGTAGAAAATATAAATTATTTAATAAGTAGTTCTGAGGAAATTCGTTAACTGTTAGGAAAGAAACAAGGTTATACTACATGCTACTCACAAAAAAATTCCTACATGTAATAAAGACTTTATATCAAAATCCAAAACTATAATAGTAATAAGCATATGACTGTGTTTATGACTTGGGATAACATAAACTCTATAGACAATGCCCAAAAGCCATAAAGAAAAAGGCTGATAAATCTGATGTCAAAATTAGAAGCTTTTTTATGATAGATATAATAAACAATAGACTAGAATAAAGTATTTGCAGTATTTATAACAGATATTGGATTCATATCAAGAGTATATTAAAATTCTAAAATTCAGACAGAAAAGAGAAAATAAAAGTAGGAAGGTGGAAAAAAGGCTGTGAACATGGTGCATAGGGAGTTGATAATCATGGTTACCTCTCAGGAGGGACCTCAGATTTGGAGTGGTAATAAAAGAGAGATTTAGTTTTGTTTATAGCATTATGATGTTTTTCACAAGGATAATATATTCATGAATTACTTGTTCTTTATATATTCCAGGTATTAATTTTTGTCTTTATGTAGAGAAAATAATTTATTTTGCTCTACTTTACAAATTGGGACAATTAGTTAATTTCCAAACATTTGCCATCCAAAGACTACTGCAATAAATATTCTTTATATAGCACCTTAAAAACATGAGGGAGATTTTTCCCTGAACAGATTGTAAGAATGGAATTGCTGGCTCATAATATATTCTCATGTTTTAACTTTAGACGGCATGGCCAAACTGCTTTCCAAAATGGCTGTGACAGCTTTACTCTAGCAATCAGTATATGTCTGCTCTAGTTTTTCTACACTCTGGCCAACAGTTCATATACTCATTCAAAGTAAGAAATATAGGGACTTCCCTCGTGGCGCAATGCTTAAGAATCTGCCTGCCAATGCAAGGGACACGGGTTTGAGCCCTGGTCTGGGAAGATCCCACATGCCACGGAGCAACTAAGCCTGCGTAACACAACTACTGAGCCTGTGCTCTAGAGCCCATGTGCCACAACTACTGAGGCTGCATGCCACAACTACTGACACCCGCACACCTAGAGCCCATGCTCCGCAACAAGAGAAGCCACCGCAATGAGAAGCCCGTGCACCACAACGAAGAGTAGCCCCCACTCACTGCAACTAGAGAAAGCCTGCATGCAGTAATGAAGATGCAATGCAGCCAAAAACAAATAAAATTTTAATAAATAAATAAATTTACAAAGTAAGAAATATGGCTACACAACAGAAATATCAGCAAAGTCTCTGAATAATCACTTAGAGAAAAATAAACATCATGGACAGTAAACATATGAAATTATGCTTGTTCTCATGCCTAAACATGAAAATAGAAAATATAACTGTGAGAACCTGTTTTCAACCATCTATTGGGCAAAAGTGAAAAAGTCCTTAGGATTTTAGAGAATGCATGCCAGTATTTTCATTATCCAGCAGAGTGAGATAAAAGACTTCTAGTTTTTGAAATTAGAGAAAAAAGGTTTTATTTAAGGTAGTAGAGAAAAGGCCCATGGAACTTGTACAAAGAAGTGAATGAAGATGAATCAGATGTTGTCGGAAGCCTAATACAGCCAAGCTCTGTCAGCAGACCGCAGGCAGCAGGGCCCTCCAGAGTCTTCCTGTTATTCCAGTTAGATTGACTAGAAGCAGAAAAGCAGAGACTACTTACTAAGAATTGACCAAAAAAAAACAAACAAACACAAGAATTGGGTAGAAGAGCTCAAGTCTTAGTGGTCAGCGTAGAAGATGTTGTGGAGTCAGGTTGAAATATTAGCATCCATGAGGAAATGAAAGTGGTGATTGAGGACTTCCTGGATTTCTTTGAGGGAACAGGGCAGAGATATTCCTAAGCAAGCTCACAGGGCTTCCTTCAGTAATAAGGGCCTGTTTTTGTAACCAATGTAAGAAAGACACATTTAATGGAATACTGCATGTACCTGGGGAATCCTTTTAACATTGAAAAAATTGCAGAAGAATTAGGGGCATTTGGAAAGTGAACTTGGTCCTAGCCTAGAGGCAGCATTTTCAGGGCCCTGCAGTGTTAGATTAAACCTTACAAAACTTACCTGGGCTGTTTGCTTGGAATTATGGCCCAGAAGTTTCAGGATATTTCTTGAAAGACCAGTGGAGCCACAGGCTTAAACTAAGTCGGTTGTACTAAGTAGTATTAGACAGTGGTTTCCAATCACATCACATTTTTAAAATTAGAGATCAACCTGTATCTTGGGCATACTGTGGCCTAGAATTTCCAAAGGAAATTGTGGAATTGAGATAATTAAGTACACATATAAGATGATGTGCTCAGATTTCCACAGACCAGTCAGGAATAGGTGAGCTCTTTGGGCACAACAGGAACCTCTTCTAGATAGTCAGCCCATTTTGCAATCCACAGACTGAGGAGCAGTACGTAGCTACTTTCCTAAATACTAACCATGTACTAGCATGAAGCTATAGATAGAAGAAAGAGGAAAAGGAGACGGCTTCTCACGTGCTCACTCCGGAAGTAGGGAATGGAGATGAGGTTATGAATTAAATTCAAAAAAAGAGGAGGATGGCCTGTCTCCATAAATGGGACATGAGCTGTGCAAAAGATGGGAAGCACTGAATAGAAATGTAATTCCATGAACTTTTCTAGACCATTCTTTAGAGAATCACTTATCATCTATGAATTAAGAAACCATACTATACTGGTGTTTCAAAAGCCTAGTATGTACCTGGTAAATGTGGATTATTCTAAAACTGAGAGAAAGGAGTAAGATTTGTTATACCTAACTTAATCCATTACCAGGGAGTGAGGAGTGGCAGTTTACACTCTTTTCTTTGGGGAGCACATATTAGCAGTTATGTTTGGCTGAGGAAGGTAAGGCAGTTTTCCTTCAGATTTATCTCAGTGGAATAAATTTCATAGGATTTTTGTAAATCAGAGTCATATTTCATTAGTTGAGAAAGACGGATGTTGGACTCTACAGATTTTTGGAGGTGCTGGTCTAATTAGATAAACCACGTGTATTCGAGACTCTGAAGGAGCCCTGGGAGAAACAAGTGAATGCACTGGGAGCTCTGAGAAGTAGGTCATTGCTGCTCTGTGTCTGGGAGCTATGCAGGGAACATGCAGTTTTTAATTGAGAAAAAGCACAGTTGCAGAACAGCACTAGAGAAGTAAAGCCGTTTATGGGACTCAGTAGATATCCTGCATCAAAGAAGGTTCTAGATAAACAAAAATGTATTGATGAGTTGCCTCAAGCATACCTTATCAGTACTGGGCCTTCTCTCCTGTGAGTCAGCAGCCAGGACATTGAATGTGAAGTCTACATTGATGGGTGTAGAATAATTCGTATGTATAAAGATTTTTTTAAAATTTTTACATACAACTGTGATCAAGATTATATAAGCTGTTTATTTTGACTTTCTTGTTGTTTTTCCCACATCAACATGCTACCCCATGCCTCCCCTTCCCTCAGATAATCTATTTTAACAACTTCCCATCTTTTTTCAGGGAAAACTGTGAATTTGGTACAACTCTAATTTATTTGTTTTCATGTCTGCATTGTATTTCATGGAGTGGGTGTAAAAAATATATTCAGTCATTTTCCTACTGATAGTATTAAATTTGTCTTCCATTTTTGTCCAAAATGAATACTATAATGAATATCCTCTACAAATATCCCTTCAGAATGGAATATTTTATTTCTATGGCATAGGTTCTTAGGAGATGAAATACTAGAGTAAATGTTATAAGTACTTTTTATTAACATCTTTATTGGCGTGTAATTGCTTTACAGTGGTGTGTTACTTTCTGCTTTATAACAAAGTGAATCAGCTATACATATACATATATCCCCATATCTCCTCCCTCTTGCATCTCCCTCCCATCCTCCCTATCCCACCCCTCTAGGGGGTTACAAAGCAGGGAGCTGATCTCCCTTTGCTATGCAGTTGTTTCCCACTAGCTATCTATTTTACATTTGGTAGTGTATATATGTCCATGCCACTCTCTTACTTCGTCCGAGCTTAACCTTCCCCCTCCCCATGTCCTCAAGTCCATTCTCTACGTCTGCATCTTTATTCCTGTCCTACCCCTAGGTTCTTCAGAACCTTTTTTTTTTTTTGATTCTATATATGTGTGTTAGCACACGGTATTTTTCTCCTTCCAACTTACTTCACTCTGTATGATAGACTCTAGGTCCATCCACCTCACTACAAATAAATCAGTTTTGTTTCTTTTTATGGCTGAGTAATATTCCATTGCATATATGTGCCACATCTTCTCTATCCATTCATCTGTCGATGGACACTTAGGTTGCTTCCATGTCCTGGCTGTTGTAAATATGATGAAATGAACATTGTTGTACATAACTCTTTTTGAATTATGGTTTTCTCAGGGTATATGCCCAGTAGTGGGATTGCTGGGTCATATAGTAGGTCTATTTTTAGTTTTTTAAGGAACTTCCATACTGTTCTTCATAGTGGCTGTATCAGTTTACATTCCCACCAATGGTGCAAGAGGGTTCCCTTTTCTCCACACCCTCTCCAGAATTTATTGTTTGTAGACTTTTTTTTTTTTTTTTTGCAGTACACGGGCCTCTCACTGTTGTGGCCTCTCCCGTTGCGGAGCACAGGCTCCGGACGTGCAGGCACAGTGGCCATGGCTCACGGGCCCAGCTGCTCCACGGCATGTGGGATCTTCCCAGACTGGGGCTCGAACCCGTGTCCCCTGCATCGGCAGGCGGGCTCTCAACCACTGCACCACCAGGGAAGCCCCTGTTTGTAGACTTTTTGATGATGGCCATTCTGAAGGGTATGAGGTGATATCTCATTGTAGCTTTGACTTGCATTTCTCTAATGATTAGTGACCTTGAGCGTCCTTTCATGTGTTTGTTGGCAATCTGTATGCCTTCTTTGGAGAAATGTCTATTTAGTTCTTCTGCCCATTTTTGGATTTGGTTGTTTGTTTTTTTGATACTGAGCTGCATGAGCTGCTTATAAATTTTGAAGATTAATCCTTTGTCAGTTGCTTCATTTGCAAGTATTTTCTCCCATTCTGAGGGTTGTTTTTTCATCCTGTTTTGGTTTCCTTTGCTATACAAAACTTTTAAGTTTCATTAGGTCCCACTTGTTTATTTTTGCTTTTATTTCCATTTCTCTAGGAGGTGGGTTAAAAAGGATCTTACTGTGATTTATGTCTTAGAGTGTTCTGCCTATGTTTTCCTCTAAGAGTTTATACTGTCTGGCCTTACATTTACTTCTTTAATCCATTTTGAGTTTATTTTTGTATATGGTGTTAGGGAGTGTTCTAATTTCATTCTTTTACATGTAGCTGTCCAGTTTTCCCAGAACCACTTATTGAAGAGACTGTCTTTTCTCCATTGTGTATTCTTGCCTCCTTTATCAAAGATAAGGTGACCATATGTGCATGGGTTTATCTCTGGGCTTTCTATCCTGTTCCATTGATCTATATTTCTGTTTTTCTGCCAGTACCCTACTGTCTTGATTACTGTAGCTTTGCAGTGTAGTCTGAAGTCAGGGAGCCTGATTTCTCCAGCTCTGTTTTTCTTTTTCAAGATTGCTTTGGCTATTTGGGGTCTTTTGTGTTTCCATACAAATTGTAAAATGTTTTGTTCTACTTCTGTGAAAAATGACATTGGTAGTTTGATAGGGATTGCATTGAATCTGTAGATTTCTTTGAGTAGTATAGTCATTTTCACAATGTTGGTTCTTCCAATCCAAGAACATGATATATCTCTCTGTCTGTTTGTATCATCTTTAATTTCTTTCATCAGTGTCTTATAGTTTTCTGCATACAGGTCTTTTGTCTCCTTAGGTAGGTGTATTCCTAGGTATTTTATTCTTTTTGTTGCAGTGGTAAATGGGAGCATTTTCTTAATTTCTCTTTCAGATTTTTCATCATTAGTATATAGGAATGCAACAGATTTCTGTGTGTTCATTTTGTATCCTGCTACTTTACCAAATTCATTGATTATCTCTAGTAGTTTTCTGGTAGCATCTTTAGGATTCTCTATGTATAGTATCATGTCCTCTGCAAACAGTCATAATTTTTCCTCTTCTTTTCTGGTTTGGATTCCTTTTGTTTCTTTTCCTTCTCTGATTACTGTGGCTAAAACTTCCAAAATTATGTTGAATAATAGTGGTGGGAGTGGGCAACCTTGCGTTGTTCCTGACCTTGGTGGAAATGGTTTCAATTTTTCACCATTGAGACAATGTTAGCTGTGGGTTTGTCATATGTGGCCTTTATTATGTTGAGGTAAGTTCCCTCTTTGCCCACTTCCTGGAGAGTTTTTATCATAAATGGGTGGTGAACTTTGTCAAAAGCTTTTTCTGCATCTATTGAGATTATCATGCAGGTTTTCTCCTTCAATTTGTTAATATGGCTTATCACATTGATCGATTTGCATATATTGAAAAATCCTTGCATTCCTGGGATAAACCCCACTTGATCATGGTGTATGATCTTTTTTATTGTGCTGTTGGATTCTGTTTACTAGTCTGTGTTGAGGATTTTTGCATCTATGTTCATCAGGGATATTGGCCTGTAGTTTCCCTTTTTTGTGACTTCTTTGTCTGCTTTTGGTATCAGGGTGATGGTGGCCTTGTAGACTGAGTTTCGGAGTGTTCCTCCCTCTGCTATATTTTGGAAGAGTTTGAGAAGGATAGGTGTTAGCTCTTCTGTAAATGTTTGATAGAATTCACCTGTGAAGCCATCAGGTCTTGGGCTTTTGTTTATTAGAAGATTTTTAATCACAGTTTCAATTTCAGTACTTGTGATTGATCTGTTTATATTTTCTGGTTCTTCCTGGTTCAGTCTCAGTAGGCTGTGCTTTTCTAAGAATTGTCCATTTCTTTCAGGTTGTTCATTTTATTGGCATATAGCTGCTTATAGTAATCTCTCATGATCCTTTATATTTCTGCCGTGTCAGTTTTTACTTATCCTTTTTCATTTCTAATTCTATTGATTAGAGTCTTCTCTTTTTTTTTTTCTTGATGAGTCTGGCTAATGGGTTATCAATTTTGTTTATCTTCTCAAAAACCGGCTTTTAGTTTTATTGATCTTTGCTATTGTTTCCATCATTTCTTTTTCATTTATTTCTGATCTGATCTTCATGATCTCTTTCCTTCTGCTAACTTTGGGGTGTTTTTGTTCTTTTTTCTCTAATTGCTTTAGATGTAAGGTTAGGTTGTGTTTTTGAGATTTTGCTTGTTTCTTGAGGTAGGATTGTATTGCTATAAACTTTCCTCTTAGAACCACTTTTGCTGCATCCATAGGTTTTGGGTCATCGTGTTTTCATTATTTGTCCCTAGGTATTTTTTGATTTCCTCTTTGATTTCTTCAGTGATCACTTCGTTATTAAGTACTGTATTGTTTAGCCTCCATGTGCTTCTATTTTTAACAGATTTTTTCCTGTAATTGATATGTAGTCTCATAGGGTTCTAGTTGGAAAAGATACTTGATACGATTTCAATTTTCTTAAATTTACCAAGGCTTGATTTGTGACCCAAGATATGGTCTATCCTGGACAGTGTTCCATGAGCATTTGAGAAAAATGTGTATTCTGTTGTTTTTGGATGGAATGTCCTATAAAGATCAATGAAGTCCATCTTGTTTAATGTATCATTTAAACCTTGTGTTTCCTTATTTATTTTCATTTTGGATGATCTGTCCATTGGTGAAAGTGGGGTGTTAAAGTCCCCTACTATGATTTTGTTACTGATGATTTTCCTTTTTCTGGCTGTTAGCATTTGCCTTATTTATTGAGGTGCTCCTAAGTGGAGTTCATAAATATTTACAATTGTTATATCTCCTTCTTGGATTGATCCCTTGATCATTTTGTAGTTTCTTTCCGTGTCTTTTGTAATAGTCTTTATTTTAAAGTCTGTTTTGTCTGATATGAGAATTGCTACTCCAGCTTTCTTTTGATTTCCATTTGCGTGGAATATCTTTTTCCATCCTCTCACTTTCAGTCTGTATGTGTCCCTAGGTCTGAAGTGGGTCTCTTTTAGACAGCCTCTATACGCATCTTGTTTTTATATCCATTCAGCCAGTCTATGTCCTTTGGTTGGAGCATTTAATCCATTTACATTTAAGGTAATTATTGATACGTATGTTTCTATTCCCATTTTCTTAATTGTTTTGGGTTTGTTATTGTAGGTCTTTTCCTTCTCTTGTGTTTCCTGCCTTGAGAAGTTCCTTTAGCATTTGTTGTAAAGCTGGCTTTGTGGTGCTGAATTCTCTAATAAATGTTTACAGTGTAGTAGTTCATACTTATATCATTAATGTATGAAAATACCATTTTCTTCACAACCATACCATAAATAGTTGTTCAAGTTCTTTTCAGTGTTGCCAGTCCAATGGTTGTGAAGTGGCATCTCAGTGAAGCCTGTGTACCAATTTTCTGTCCATGTATACAAGGCTAGTAGAAATGCCACCACTGGAGTCTCATTTTTCAAAGTTTAAGAAGGACCCCTGGCTACCCAACCTCTGGCTTGTGGTATGTAACAAGGCGACAAAAGGAAACAGTTTCCTTTAGTATATACCTCTAACTTCAGCAGTCAACTCCAAGTGGCATATTAGTTGTTGGTTATTGTGGGTTGCCATAACAATGTGCAGCAGAAAAAGGAAAACCAAGCAGTATGACACCAGGAACAATGGCCTGGAGACCTGAATTTTGCTACAGAATTTAGGCTTCCTGATGGGCATGAAGTAGCTTACTGTCGGAAGTTTCCTTATATTCTATAGTGGGTTGGTGAAGTTCCCTGTCACTTATGAATGAATCAGGGGTCTGGGATGGGGCACTTAGAGGAGTGAAGAATGGAAGATCCATTCTTCATAGGACACTTCTGTTAATACTCATACCAAGATTAACAGGCTGACTTCTCTGTCATGAGAGAAAAAAAGAAAGAAAAACCCACTGTATTCTCTCTGAAGAAGAGGGTAGGATGATGGTAGGAGATTTAGGAAGAGATCTTGGATAGCAGTGGGAAAGCTCTAAGTTCAATACAGCAAGGCAGTGATAGCCCCCTTCACAGTGCTTGAGCAGGAGGCAGTGGCAAAAGAACCCAAGGGACCAGCCAGTATATCTTGGACAAGGTAATGGAGATTGGTATTTGAAGACTTTAAAGAACTCCAAAGTGGAGAAGTAATTGGAAGATCCTACAGTGCATCCTCTTAAGAGCTGAACATGCCAGGAGATTTATGTTACTGAGTCCAAGCTCATATTTCTCACTGCATGACAGGCCAATAAATCGAGAGACAAGTTATTGAGGCAAGGAATAGCAACTTTATTTGAAAGCCAGCAGACTGAGAAGATGGTGGACTAGTGTCCCAAAGAACCATCTTCTCCAAGTTAGAATTCAGGCTCCTTTTATACTAAAAGGGGAGGGGATATGGTTGGTTGTTGCAAACTTCTTGGTGTGCAAATCCTGTTGGAGCTGTCCATGTAGGTCAGGTCATGATGTTCCTGTAAACCTCCAACAAGATAAGTATTATTCTCTGTTGTGCACCTTTTTATCTCTGTATGAATGGAAAAGTGTTATACCTTTAAAAATCAGAGCCTTGAAAATAGGCTATCCTGCATATTTCAGGCTATAGGCAACATTCTTAACTTGCAGCAAAAGCAATAGATATAATGGTTAAAGTAAAAGAAACAGATCCAATATGTAGAGTCAGATTTGTTCTTCCCTGTTACACTTATTGCTGGTATTAGGGCACAGAACACCTCAGCCAATCTTTAACCATTAGGAAAAAAGTAGTTGTACCTACCTTTGTAAGAGCTCCATGAAATCCATCAAAGGGACTATGGCAGGATGTGATCTTTTTCCTCTCTAACACTCACCCTTTCCGACATACACATACATAGCATGGAAGGAAGAAGCCAGGGAGGCAAAGGATCTCTTGTAGTTGAGGAAGAGATTGAAATCTTTAAATATTTTAACTCACAGGAGAACTGCTGAGAATGGTCCATTTTGATTGTCTAAAAAGTCTGATTACTTCCTTAAGTTCCAGGGACTCTTGAACCTGCTTTACCACTCTCACTTGGTTATATTCATAATGAAATCAACTAGATTCATTCAACTGACAACTTCTACAGGAGGCTAAGAAATGGGGCTTTTGGAATAGAGGAGTAAATAGAAGAGAGAAAGAGAATTCCCCTTTGGGAAGCGTTTGTTTCTCTAGGTGCTAGAGAAGATGGTAGTCATATGAGAGCTTCAGAGTCTAGTGTGAGGGACTTGGACTGGTTGAGGGCCTCAATTTTTGTTGAACAGCCTAACGGATCCCACTCCAGAACCTCTATACCCACGTGGTTTTTGGTGCTGGAACCTGAATTAGAGAACTGTTTTGTAAACTCTACTGAACTTGGTGTCAATACATGATCAACTAACAGCAAAGTTGTTTTATAATGGATATACTCTTCCTTTCTCCATTAAGCATATGGATCTGGAGCTTTATTTGTATGATAAATACTACTGAGTATTTTCTAAGAACTGGGAGCTTTTCCAGATGCCTTACATACTTTATCTCATGTAATTATCACTAGGTATAAACCTCAGTTTATATATAGGAAACTAAACCTCTGAGAGAGTAAGCAACTAAGCTAAGGTCACATGCATTGTGAGTGACAAGATAGAGTTTCACTTGCAGTTCAGCCAGACTCCCAGCTCCATGTTCTTGCCACACTCTTTCTTCTAAACCATGTGCAAATGCAGCAGCTCCTGGCGCTCACTGAGGGAAACCCCTGCAACTTCAAATAGTGGCTACAAGGCCCTTGGCATCCCAGCACAGTGCCCAAGTGCACCGATTCGTAGCAGAACTCCACAACAGTGCTGTCTTTGTTCAGCACATTGAGTTTCCGAGCATAATATTAGCGTCTCAGGAAATCTTTCCCAACAAGTTATTTCCAGCCGGCAACCAGTGATTTATTCCAAATGTCTGAGTGAGCTGAAGAGAGTTTCCTCTGGTCTGACGTTTCTTGTCCTGGCAGACAGAAGTCTGCACTGCTTCTTACTTTTTAACAAAATTTGTCTCTGCCACAGAGGCTTACAAATCTTTCTCACCTTTGTGCTGTTTACCTGGAAACAGCAAAACAATGAATTTAAATAGGAAATGTATCCTATCACTACTCTCCTCCATAACTGTTTTATTTATTTTTCCTGACACAGTGATTTTATCTTCATTTGTGTCCCTCATTATGGATGTTTCTTTTATTTCACATGCAGTATTTAGCATTGGCAGCGTCAACCTTACTGTTTGAAACTGTTGGAACTTGAAGCAAAGCCACAGTCAGAGTTGACCTTGGCAGTTGTGTTTCAGACAGCAGATCTCTCCAGTTTCCCTAAAGGTGTCTAGGGCACTAGATGAGACCATGTCCTGGACAATACAAAGACCTCTCAATAGATGTGAGGCATGCTCAAAGACAGTCTAAACACCACATTTTAAAACTGAAGCAAGTGAAGTATCTAAAGTGGTTCCCTAAAAACCAATCATTGCCTCACAGTTTCTGAGATTTGCCAAGTAAAGCAGCTAGTGCTTGTCTTGAATAGGATATGCCTAGGTAATTTTCTGGTGCCTTTGAGACAGAACGATGCAGTTATTTCATTAGGAAGATTTCTAGGGTTTTGCTGTAGAATGGGAGTTATGAACACGTATTATCGAATATACTAATTTGCTAATACTTTGGATTCTCTCGAATCAAATTTCTTTTTAATCTGTGCGTACCTGTTTCTGATTTACGCATTTTTGCCCTTTCAACCCTGACAGCACAGAGAAGTCTAACTGAGTCTTTTCAAAAGGTCTTTTAAAGGGGTTACAGGTCACCCATAGAATCCTGTAGGGTCCAGTAGGAGCTTCTGATGGATGCCACTGCTAAGGGCTCCCTCGATCACTCCAACCTCCTGTGCTTCTCTTCCTCCCAAACCTTTCCAGGTGCCCTCTGAGGCTTTTTTCCACAATAAACAAATTCTACTACACTTCTCCCACTTTCTGGAACTCTTTGTCCCATTTTTGCTTTAACTAAAACCTGGTTCTCCCTGGGGACCGTTCCTCTTATATCTTTTTCAAGTCATTGCTGCTCCTTCTCATATCACCTATATTGGCACTCGGCGGTAAAGCTCACACCTTTTGGCTCCGCAGTGTCACTTCTGAACTCCCGTTCTTCCACTTCCCTGAAAAGCATTCCTGCGCTCTGATGCTCATTACCTTCCTCCGCATGATTGTTTCTGACTGTCTGGTCACTCCCTGTCGGCTGATGTACATTTTGGCATCTAGCTCACAGAACTCCTCTCTACCCCAAATCATGTCACTGCACTGACATCAGAGTTTATAGAGATTGCCATCCAACACGATATTCTTGACCTCCTCCATGCCCAAGCCTTAAACTGTCTTTCCACCTCGGCCCTTGTCCACAATGTAGACACTGTATCCTTCTGAATTCCATAACAGGAACTGCTTTGCCAATTATCATAGCTGCCATGGATTAGGCACTTAGCATGTGCCAGAACACCAAGCTATCACCTTTAGATTTATTGTTTCATTTGATTCTGAACTCAACTCTGTGAGATAGATACCATAATGACCCCCATTTTACTGAGAGGGAAACTGAGGCTCCCACTGTTTAAGTAAATTGTTCAAAGTCATACAGTAAGTAGATGGTAGAACTTGGATTAAAAGTAAAGATGTCTGCCCCCAGTTCCAGCTTTCAACTCCTACAGTATAAACATTCTGCTTTCTGACCCTCTCTTCTGCCACCCTTGTTCAGTGCTGTCACTCCTGGCCCTTAATCTCATGGTGGACTCTAAGAGCTCCCTGGCCTGCCTGCTTCTCTCCGACAGATTAGCTTCTCTCTTTTTCCTCTTCCTTCCTATTAGGTCTAGATTCTGTGGACTGCTTGATAAGTTCTCCCACTTTCTTTCCTGTTGTCCTCCCTTAATATATCTAACCCTAGAGAGTATCTAACCCACTCCGCATATAGGTTGCCAAGCACTTAGGAGAACATACACTCAAACTGTGGAAGATGCAAGTCTTATTCGCCTAACTTAGTGTGTAGTAGAAGTGACTCTTTATTCTGCCACAACAAATAAGCTTCTACTTTAAATTCCCAGTCCACTGGGTGACAGAAATTATATCTTAGTCAACTTAGTTATCCCCCCTCTTGTCCTGAAGTGGTATGTAATTTTCAAGGGGTTTACACATGCTAAAATAAAAGTCAGTGGGATGGGGGAGGGAGAAGAGGACCTTTTCATCGAATTATCAGAAACCTACACTGTGATCCACTGAGATGTCTTCATTCAAGTTGGCTTTTGGCAGAAGGGGGTGATACCCACTTCATCCTGCCTCACTGCTTGCTCCAAAGCATCTACAGGTCTGACACCTCTGGGGAATTTATCCTTCTTAAGCTGTGGCACCAGGGAACCTAGCAATACCAAACACGATGTGGGTAGAGAAACAGTGAATAGGTGATACGCCTGTGCACACAAGTGTTAAGCAGTCTTATAGCATCCTTCCCACTGTGCTGCCAACAGTGTCCCCCATGCCACTTCTCTAGAACTTTTGACCTTAGTGCACTTTAGATACCTCCAGTCACCATCTTTTTTATTTGACTTATGTCAGTCCCTCAGGGAGTTGGTGGTGGTGCTGGGCCTTTTTAAAAATGGTTCTCTCTGTCTTTAATTCCCTAATCCTCATTTGTTCACCTGTATAGAGTGTCTTCATCCTTTGACATAAGCTTAGAGCTCAATTTCCAGACCTCCTGAAACAGGATCAGTGCCATCTTATGTGCTTCCATCAGCTCTTATCATGCTGCCTTATTAACACTTGTTCATTTGTCGGCATCCTCCTTCCGACTGTGAGATCCCGAGGATGAGGCATTATGTGGGTCTTAATTATCATTAAGTCCTTTCAGAGAGTAGCAGACAGAAACCCAGTAATTTATTTTCCTTTTTTTCAGTTACGCAAAATGTAAGAGAAGAATGGTCTTAATTTTTACATAAGCTTCCATATATTTAACACAAAACTTGTCTCCTGTCTCTGATGGTTGTATTAAGTTGAAACATGTTTTTCAGAAAATTGGCATGTAAATTTCTATCATAGAACTTATATACTTAATATTCTTAAAACAGCAATGAGGAGAGAGAACTTCAAGATGGTGGAGGAGTAAGACATGGAGATCACCTTCCTCCCCACAAATACATCAGAAATACATCTACATATGGAACAACTCCTATACAATACCTACTGAATGCCGGCAGAGGATCTCAGACTCCCCAAAAGGTAAGAAACTCCCCACGTACCTGGGTAGGGAAAAAGAAAAAACAGAGACAAAAGAATAGGGACGGGACCCGCACCAGTGGGAGGGAGCTGTGAAGGAAGAAAGGTTTCCAGACACTAGAAGCCACTTCACGGGTGAAGACTGCGGGTGGCAGAGGGGGGAAGCTTCAGAGCCACGGAGTAGAGTGCAGCAACAGGGGTGCGGAGGGCAAAGTGGAGAGATTCCTGCACGGAGGATTGGTGCCTACCAGCCCTCACCAGCCTGAGAGGCTTCTCTGCTCACCTGCCGGGATGGGTGGGTCTGGGAGCTGAGGCTCGGGCTCTGGAGATCAGACCCCAAGGAGAGGACTGGGGTTGGCTGCATGAACACAGCCTGAAGGGGGCGAGTGCACCACAGCTAGCTGGGAGGGAGTCCAGGAAAAGGTCTGGACCTGCCGAAGAGGCAAGAGACCATTGTTTCGGGGTGCGCGAGGAGAGGGGATTCAGAGCACTGCCTAAACGATCACCAGAGACGGGCGCGAGCTGCGGCTATCAGCGCGGACCCCAGAGATGGGCATGAGACGCTAAGGCTGCTGCTGCAGCAACCAAGAAGCCTGTGTGCAAGCACAGGTCACAGTCCACACCTCCCTTCCCAGGAGACTGTGCAGCCCGCCACAGCCAGGGTCCCGTGATCCAGGGACAACTTCCCCGGGGAAACACACAGCACACCTCAGGCTGGTATAATGTCACACTGGCCTCTGCTGCCGCAGGCTCGCTGGAATTCCATACCCCTCCCTCCACCCAGCCTGAGTGAGCCAGAGCCCCCTAATCAGCTGCTACTTTAACCCCGTCCTGTCTGAGCGAAGAACAGATGCCCTCAGGAAACCTACACACAGAGGCAGGGCCAAATTCAAAGCTGAACCCCAGGAGCTGTGCGAACAAAGAAGAGAAAGGGAAATCTCTCCCACCAGCCTCAGGAGCAGCGGATTAAATCTCCACAGTCAACTTGATGTACCCTGCATCTGTGGAATACCTGAATAGACAACGAATCATCCCAAAATTGAGGCAGTGGACTTTGGGAACAATGATATATGTATTTTTTTCCATTTTCTCTTATTGTGAGTGTGTATGTGTATGCTTCTTTGTGGGATTTTGTCTGTATAGCTTCATGTTGACCATTTGTCCTAGGGTTCTGTCTGTCCATTTTTTTTGTTTGTTTTTTTAGTATATTTTTTAGTGCTTGCTATCATTGGTGGATATGTTTTTTGGTTTGTTGCTCTCTTCTTTCTTTTTTTAATTACTTTTTAATTAATTAAATTTTTAAATTATTATTATTTTTTTTAATCTTTATTTTATTTTATTTTATTTTATTTTATTTTTTCTTCCTTTTCTTCTGAGCTGTGTGGCTGACAGGGTGCTCCAGCTGGGTGTCAGGCCTCTGCCTCTGAGGTGGGAGAGCCAAGTTCAGGACATTGGTCCACCAGAGACCTCCCAGCCTCCACGTAATATCAAATGGTGAAAGCTCTCCCAGAGATCTCCATCTCAACGCTAAGACCAAGCTCCACTCAATGACCGATAAGACACAGTGCCCGACACCCTATGCCAAACAACTAGCAAGACAGGAACACAACCCCACCCATTAGCAGCGAGGCTGCCTAAAATCATAATAAGGTCACAGACACCCCAAAGTAAACAACCGGACATGGTCATGCCCACCAGATAGACAATATCCAGCCTCATCCACCAGAACACAGGCACTAGTGCCCTCCACCCTGAAGCCTACACAACCCACTGAACCAACCTTACCCACTGGGGACAGACACCAAAAACAACAGAAACTACAAACCTGTAGCCTGCGAAAGGAGACCCCAAACACAGTGAATTAAGCAAAATGAGAAGACAGAGAAACACACAGCAGATGAAAGAGCAAGGTAAAAACCCACCAGACCAAACAAATGAAGAGGAAATAGGCAGTCTACCTGCAAAAGAATTCAGAATAATCAGAGTAAAGATGATCCAAAATCTTGGAAAGAGAATGGAGAAAATACAAAAAACTTTTAACAAGGACCTAGAAGAACTAAAGAGCAAACACACAATGATGAACAACACAATGAATGAAATTAAAAATTCTCTAGAAAGGATCAATAGCAGAATAACTGAGGCAGAAGAACAGATAAGTGACCTGGAAGATAAGATAGTGGAAATAACTACTGCAGAGCAGAATACAGAAAAAAGAATGAAAAGAATTGAAGACAGTCTCAGAGACCTGTGGGACAACATTAAACGCACAAACATTCAAATTATAGTGGTCCCAGGAAAAGAAGAGAAAAAGAAAGGGACTGAGAAAACATTTGAAGAGATTATAGTGGAAAACTTCTCTAATATGGGATCGGAAATAGTTAATCAATTCCAGGAAGCACAGAGAGTCCCATACAGGATAAATCCAAGGAGAAACACGCCAAGACACATACTAATCAAACTATCAAAAATTAAATACAAAGAAAAAATATTAAAAGCAGAAAGGGAAAAACAACAAATAACATACAAAGGAGCCCCTGCTTATCGTAACTAGAGAAAACCCATGCACAGCAACAAAGACCCAACACAGCCAAAAATATTAAAAATAAATAAATTTATTAAAAAAAAACCATACAAAGGAATTCCTTTAAGGTTAACAGCTAATCTTTCAACAGAAACTCAGCAAGCCAGAAGGGAGTGGCAGGACATATTTAAAGTGATGAAAGGGGTAAACCTAAAACCAAGATTACCCTACCCAACTAGGATCTCATTCAGATTCGACAGAGATATTAAAACCTTTACAGACAAGCAAAAGCTAAGAGAATTCAGCACCACCAAACCAGCTTTACAACAAATGCTAAAGGAACTTCTCTAGGTAGGAAACACAAGAGAAAAAATAGACCTACAATAACAAACCCAAAACAATTAAGAAAATGGTAACAGGAAAATACATATCAATAATTACCTTAAATGTAAATGGATTAAATGCTCCAAACAAAAGGAATAGACTGGCTGCTTCAATACATAAACAAGACCCATATATATGCTGTCTACAAGAGACCCACTACAGACCAAGGGACACATACAGACTGAAAGTGAGGGGATGGAAAAAGATATTCCATGCAAATGGAAACCAAAAGAAAGCTGGAGTAGAATTCTCATATCAGACAAAATAGACATTAAAATAAAGACTATTACAAGAGACAAAGATGGACACTACATAAGGATCAAGGGATCAATCGAAGAAGATATAACAATTGTAAATATTTATGCACCCAACATAGGAGCACCTCAATACATAAGGCAAATGCTAACAGCCATAAAAGGGGAAATCAACAGTAACACAATCATAGTAGGGGACTTTATCACCCCACTTTCACCAATGGACACATCATCCAAAATGAAAATAAATAAGGAATCACAGGCTTTAAATGATACATTAAAGAAGATGGATTTCATTGATATTTATAGGACACTCCATCCAAAAACAGCAGAATACACTTTCTTCTCAAGTGCTCATGGAACATTCTCCAGGATAGACCACATCTTGGGTCACAAATCAAGCCATGGTAAGTTTAAGAAAACTGAAATAGTTTCAAGTATATTTTCGGACCACAACACTATGAGACTACATATCAATTACTGGAAAATATCTGTGAAAAATACAAACACATGGAGGCTAAACAACACACTACTTACTAACCAAGAGGTCACTGGAGAAATCAAAGAGGAAATCAAAAAATACCTAGAAATAAATGACAATGAAAACACGATGACCCAAAACCTATGGGATGCAGCAAAAGCAGTTCTAAGAGGAAAGTTGATAGCAATACAATCCTACCTCAAGAAACGAGAAACATCTCAGATAAACAACCTAACCTTACACCTAAAGTAATTAGAGAAAGAAGAACAAAAAAACCCCAAAGTTAGCAGAAGGAAAGAAATCATAAAGATCACATCAGAAATAAATGAAAAAGAAATGAAGGAAACAATAGCAAAGTTCAATAAACTAAAAGCTGGTTCTTTGAGAAAATAAACAAAATTGATAACCCATTAGCCAGAAAAAAAAACAAAAAAAGGGAGAAGACTCAAATCAATAGAATTAGAAATGAAAAAGGAGAAGTAACAACTGACACTGCAGAAATGAGATCATGAGAGGATCATGAGAGATTACCACAAGCAGCTATATGCCAATAAAATGGACAACCTGGAAGAAATGAACAAATTCTTAGAAAAGCAAAACTGAACCAGGAAGAAATAGAAAATATAAACAGACAATCACAAGCACTGAAATTCAGATGGTAATTCATAATCTTCCAACAAACAAGAGCCCAGGATCAGATGGCTTCACAGGCGAATTCTATCAAACGTTTAGAGAACAGGTAACACCTATGCTTCTCAAACCCTTCCAAAATACAGCAGAGGGAGGAACACTCCCAAACTCCTTCTACAAGACCAACATCACCCTGATACCAAAAGTAGACAAAGATGTCACAAAGAAATCTACAGGCCGATATCACTGATGAACATAGTTACAAAAATCTTCAACAAAACACTAGCACACAGAATCCAACAGCACATTAAAAGGATCATACACCATCATAAAGTGGGGTTTATCACAGGAATGCAAGGATTCTTTAATATACGCAGATCAATCAGTGTGATACACCATATTAACAAACTGAAGGAGAAAAACCATATGATCATCTCAATAGATGAAAAAAATTTTTTGACAAAATTCAACACCCATTCATGATAAAAGCCCTGCAGAAGGTAGGCATACAGGGAACTTACCTCAAAATAATGAAGGCCATATATGACAAACCCACAGCCAACATCGTTCTCAATGGTGAAAAAGTGAAACCATTTCTGCTAAGATCAGGAACAACACAAGGTTGCCCACTCTCACCACTCTTATTCAACATAGTTTTGGAAGTTTTAGCCACAGCAATCAGAGAAGAAAAAGAAATAAAAGGAATCCAAATCAGAAAGGAGGAAGTAAAGCTGTCACTGTTTGGAGATGACATGATACTGTACATAGAGAATCCTAACGATGCTACCAGAAAACTACTAGAGCTAATCAATGAATTTGGTAAAGTAGCAGGATACAAAATTAATGCACAGAAATCTCTTGCATTCCTATACACCTGTGATGAAAAATCTGAAAGAGAAGCTAAGGAAACACTCCCATTTACCACTGCAATAAAAAGAATAAAATACCTAGAAATAAACCTATTTAAGGAGACAAAAGACCTGTATGCAGAAAACTATAAGATACTGATGAAAGAAGTTAAAGATGATACAAACAGATGGAGAGATATACCATGTTCTTGGATTGGAAGGATCAACAATGTGATAACGACTATACTACCCAAAGCAATCTAGAGATTCAGTGCAATCCCTATCAAACTACCAATGGCATTTTTCACAGAACTAGAACAGAAAATTTCACTATTTGTATGGAAAGACAAAACACCACGAATAGCCAAAGCAATTTGAGAAAGAAAAACAGAGCTGGAGGAATCAGACTCCCTGACTTCAGACTATACTACCAAGCTACAGTAATCAAGACAGTATGGTGCTGGCACAAAAACAAATATAGATCAATGGAACAGGATAGAAAGCCCAGAGATAAACCCACACACATATGGTCACCTTATTTTTGATAATGGAGCCAAGAATATACAATAGAGCAAAGACAACCTCTTCAGTAAGTGGTGCTGGGAAAACTGGACAGCTACATGTAAAAGAATGATATTAGAACACTCCCTAACACCATATACAAAAATAAACTCAAAATGAATTAAAGACCTTAATTTAAGGCCAGACACTATAAAGCTGTTAGAGGAAAACATAGACAGAACACTGTATGACATACATCACAGCAAGATTTTTTTTGACCAACCTCCTAGAGAAATGGAAATAAAAACAAAAATAAACAAATGGGACCTAATGAAACAAAAGCTTTTGCACAGCAAAGTAAACTACAAACAAAATGAAAAGATAACCCTCAGAATGGGAGAAAATATTTGCAAACGAAGCAACTGACAAAGGATTAATCTCCAAAATTTGCAAGCAGCTCATGAAGCTCAATATCAAAAAAACAAATAACCAAATCCAAAATGGGAAGAAGAACTAAATAGAGATTTCTCCAAAGAAGATATACAGATTGCCAAGAAACACATGAAAGGATGCTCAATATCGCTAATCATTAGAGAAATGCAAATCAAAACTACAGTGAGGTATCACCTCACACCAGTCAGAATGGCCATCATCAAAAAATCTACAAACAATAAATGCTGAAGAGGGTGTGGAGAAAAGGGAACCCTCTTGCACTGTTGGTGGGAATTGATACAGCCACTATGGAGAACACTATGGAGGTTCCTTAAAAAACTAAAAATAGAACTACCATATGACCCAGCAATCCCACTACTGGGCATATACCCTGAGAAAACCATAATTCAAAAAGAGCCATGTACCACAATGTTCATTGCAGCTCTGTTTACAATAGCCAGGACATGGAAGCAACCTATGTGTCCATCAACAGATGAATGAATAAAGAAGATGCGGCACATATATGCAATGGAATATTACTCAGCCATAAAAAGAAATGAAACTGATTTATTTGTGGTGAGGTGGATGGACCTAGAGTCTGTCAAACAGAATGAAGTAAGTCAGAAAGAGAAAAAGAAATACCGTATGCTAACACACATATATGGAATCTAAAAAAAAAAAAAGGTTCTGAAGAACCTAGAGGTAGGACAGCAATAAAGATGCAGATGTAGAAAATGGACTTGAGGACACGGGCTGGGGGAAGGGTAAGCTGGGATAAGTGAAAGTGGCATCGACTTATATATACTACCAAATGTAAAATAGAAAGCTAGTGGGAAGCAACCGTATAGCACAGGGAGATCAGCTCAGTGCTTTGTGACCACCTAGAAGGGTGGGATAGGGAGGGTGGGAGGGAGATGCAAAAGGGAGGGGATATGGGGATATATGTATATTTATAGCTGATTCACTTTGTTATACAGCAGAAAACTAACACACCATTGTAAAGCAATTTTACTCCAATAAAGATGAGAAAAAAAGAAAGATTGAAACAAGTAAGGCAAAATATTAAGATTTAATAAAGCTGGTGTTTGCAGAAAAAAAAAAACAGCCATAAGATACACCTCAGAATAGCTAAAAATAAGCAGGTTGACACTAAGTATTGTCAAGGATTGGTGAGGATGTGGAAGCACTGTGACTTTCATACATTGCTGGTGGTCATATATATCAACAATTTCAGAAAACTGTTTGACTCAGCTAGTGAAATTGAGTCTTTGCATACCCATTAATTAGTAGTTCTCATATGTGCCCAAAGATATGGATGATAATGTTTATAGGAACATTATTTGTAATGTCCCCAAATTGGAAACAATGTAATTGTACATCCACAGTAGAATAGATAAATAAAATGTAGTATATTCATACAGTGGAATACTATATTGCAAAAAGAATGAATGGACAGTAGCTATACAGGTAAATATGGCTGAATCTTATAGCTGTTTTCATTTATGTAAAGTTCACTAACAGCCAGAACTAAGTTATGGTATCAGAAGTTAAAAGAGTGGTAACCTTAGAGGAGGAGTAGTGATTGGGAAGGGGCATGAAAGGTGAAGTCTGGGGTGCTAGGATATTCTGTTTCTTGACCTGGTTGGCAGTTTATTGTGCATTCGCTTTGTGATAGTTTATATTTTGTGATTTGTGGACATTTCTATATGTGTGTTATACTTCAGTAAAAATGTTTTTAAAAATCCAAGCTGATGATTACATATTGGCGTAGCAGAGATATGACTATACAGAAGTTAGAAGAGGTCGCCTTTACCATGTTCTTTACATAAGCATACAAGTTTTACCAGTGTAAGGCCATTGCTCTCCTTTAGAAGCTCCACAAGGGCTCCTTTCAGTACTATAATTGCAGTGTAACCAGGAGACCATTAATCTAACATAGGGTTTCTTAGCCTTTTTTTATTCCTTGGCCAATTTGGTTTGACCTATAAACTCCTTCTCATAAAAATGCTCTTAAATGCACAAAATAAGAATCATACACCTAACATGATAAAGGAAACCCATTATAGAATAATTAGCAAAATATTAAAAATGAATATTCATTAACACATTAAATAACAAGACAGTACATTTAGAATGCAGACAGGTTAAAGTCTTTCAAAGACATATCATATCAGAGTGAAGGCTGTTTACACAGTCCTATGCCGCATTACAAACAGATAGGTGGTTTTACAGGGAGTTAAGAAATCTCATTTGTACTATCCAGTCAGACAATGTGGATGACCTATCTTCAACTATGTATTGATGAGTGAACAATTGTAGACATGGAATACCAGAGATCAGTGTGGATGCCTGGGTCACTAGTATGAGAACTTGCTACCACTTGGTGATGGCAGGACTGACTTCTCGGTGCCATGTAGTTGTCCAGGCCCACAGTATGAGCAGCTGTAGATAGAAAGATCACAATCACATATGATCTAGTGGCAGGTCTAATAGCCACTGTAATTCTAAATAGTAGTGGAAAAAAACAATTTTGAAGATACGTAACATCTGTAAATATCTTTTGTTTCTATTGGTCTGTAAAGTCACAGGTACTAATAACACTTTCATGCTTTGTTGTCTGTGTTCCTAATGAAAGTAATGCTACATTTTCAATAGTTCCAGGTGCTTGGTGATGCATTTAGAGATTTCTAGGACCCCAGGGTTTTACAGAGTGTGAGCCCTGGTGGCAGGTTTGGGGCTCTCAGTCTTTGCTGGATGCTGCTCGTAACAACTTTGGGGTACAGTATCGGCATTACATGGTATATACGGTGGTGGGGTAGGGGGACAAAAGTAATGGTACATTTTAGTTAGAGGTTAGAGTAGTAAAATTAAGACTGAAGTAAAGAAGTAATTCTTTTCTCATCCAAGTTATGAGTTCCCTGAATTGTATCTTGCTGTTCTAAGGCAAAGGTGTGAATTCCTGTGTTGACTTTCCTTGAAGAGAGAGGTTGTAGGAAAGAGGTAATACAAAAATTTCTCAATAAACACAAGTGACACTTTAGGCTTTTTTGTAGACAAAGTAAGGAGCTTAGGTCAAGAATAAAGGGAGGGCTTCCCTGGTGGTGCAGTGGTTGAGAGCCCGCCTGCTGATGCAGGGGACGCGGGTTCTCGCCCCAGTCCGGGAAGATCCCACATGCCACGGAGCGGCTGGGCCCGTGAGCCATGGCTGCTGAGCCTGCACGTCCAGAGCCTGTGCTCCGCAATGGGAGAGGCCACAACACTGAGAGGCCCACGTACCACAAAAAAATAAATAAATAAAATAAATAAAGGGAAAACAAATATTTCAAATGCTCAGAGCCCTCAGGAGAGCTAAACCTCTGAATAAGAAGTCACTGACCCTGTTCCTTTATTGTTTATGCTAGAACATCTCTGTGGTTCAGGACACTCAGAAGCCTAAACTGACAAATAGAAACATTTAATTTTTTTCTCAGATGAAGCCTCTTCACATAAATGTAGACTACGGAATAAGATGGTTTCAAAACTTCTGCTGATCCTTCAAGTCTCAGCTCAGCCTCCATGTCAGCCTCCTCAAGGAGCCCTCCTGTGTGCAGAGTGCCTCGAACTTCCCTATATGTAGCCCTCACCACCTTAATAATGTTTGGTTGAGGATTCATTCTTTCATTTCGCTGTACTCTAAGCTCCATGCAGACAAAGACAAATATCTGTCTTATTCATTGCTTTATCCCTAGCAAATGACACAGTGTCTGGTATATGGCAGGCACTCACCAAACACTAGTAGAACAAACAAGTAAACAAATAAGTTACCAAATGATTTCTGGAACCATCTCTCTCCTGTTTGTTAATCAGGGTGAAAAGAATCATGGGGAAAGGAATGAACCACAGTACCTTGTTTAGAGCACAGTTGGGAGTTCCAATTCATGCTGACAACACTGACAGTGCAGAATGACTACTGAATAATAAGGGGTTTCCAAAAATTAGAAGTTGGAAAATCAACACATCAAGCAGATACAACAACTTCACTGATGGAAGCACCACAAAATTCAAAGTAAAAATGCCTCTTCCTTTATTTGGACAAGACTCTTAAATCCTGTTGTGTTTTTCCTCAATTTTATCTAAGAGATAATAATTTTTATTATCCTGCATAAGTTAGGTAACTAAGTTAATAAAATGCAGAACCGCATTTTGATGAAAGTAGCTATTTTCAAAGGGTTACTGAGAATTACATTGCTGAATGAATTAAATTCACTGCAGAGGGAGATCAGCTGTGGCTAATCTAGGTCTTTTTTTCCCACATTATTCCTTGATTTATTTGTCCCAAGTCCACCAGACAAAATCAGCTTTCTTCCCCAGTGACTGTGATCCATGTTTTAATGCAAAATGATTTCTTTGTATTCCAAATGAGTAGCTCATGTAAGGAATAGGATAATTTTCTTTTTCACCCAGTTTGGCTCTGCTGGTATTAACCAGCAGACAAGATTTATGGGCCTTAATATATAAGACCAGGTTGTTGCATGTTGTAAAATATGTATTTTTATAATACTACATGAATTAGGGCAAGGAACAGTGACTCTTGGCACTATTCTCACCCTTAATTTTATCTTATAACTTTGTTTTTGATACTCCTTTTAGATGCACTGGACCTATGCCCTCAACCCGTAAAGAAGAGCAGATTCGCTGCTATGTACTTGCAGTACATGTTTACTATCATGAGCCAAGAGTAAAATCAAAAGATAACTGACCTTGCCATCCACCTACTGCCACAAAGAATTCCATAGAATGAATTAAACAAACAAATATTTCCTGTGCCGGGTATTCTTCAAAGTGTGAAATGCCAATAATGAATAACTGCCTTGCAAGGAAACCAGTTTTCTGATCAGAAAAATACATTTTATATATGGTGTGCAAGGCCAGAATTCATGGAGATGAGAAATGTGTACCAAAGGGGAACAATTAGTGTTTGACCCCGTCTGGGGCATTGTGACTGGTGGCACCCCACATCAAGACATTTCTTGGTTCATGATCCATTTCTTGGTTCATTACCCATGAGGCAGGTTTCTGAGAACTCCTTTGAACACTTGGTTGATCAAATGCTAAAGCAGGGCCAAAGCTTTTCCCAAAAGAAAATCTTGGTCATGCGTGCAATTACTCCAGGGTTGTACCTCCATATAGACATTCTTCTGTGGGAGTACACCAGCTAATTGTTGCTGGTTTCTTTTTTAACTTAGTAAAACCATGTGAACCCTACTACCTGCTCTGTTGGTCTCCAAAATACATAGATTTCCTCTCAAGTAGCAATAAGCAACTCCATTACACTCATCACATCATTGAAACATATATCCAGTGTCACATCACCTGCTCTTCATCTGACTGAAATGGATTCCTTTTGGGGAAGGGATTAGAAGGGGAGATACCATTCATCTCCTTTTGATGCTCTTGGTCCTAGACTAGGCTCACTTTAGACATGGGACAGCTATATATCAGGACATTATCCACTTAGCTGTTTATAGAATTATTTTCACTACCTTGTACATTCATATATTGCTCAAGTTTTTATTCAGGATTGTTTTAAGAATTGTTTGCTTTTTTTTAGCTAACTCCTAGGAGACTCAGAATTAAACCTAAGGTACAATTATAGCAATTATATTGAACCTTCGCTCTAACATATTTGAATATATTTTTCATTGGTTTTCATTTTTCAATTTCTATTTTGTTACCCAGGTATATATCAAAAACAATTTTTGTCAAATTATGTTGGAAATGAGGTCTATTGTACTCCCAACTGACAACCCCCATGATTGAAGGGACATATGTTTATTTAATGCATGGAAGAGAGCCTGGCCATTGTGAGTACTAACTGGATAAATATAGATTGCATGGACAAGGTCTATAATCAATGCACAAATACGTGGGTCCACAGAGGCTTGCTTTCCAAGGTGGTATAAATGAATTAGAAACCCATGAGGAGGAAATAGAAAATTAGAATGCTGAGAGAACTAAGAATATGTTCATAACCAGTAACGTGCATCACACACTTGCTTAACTTACTAGAATTACGGAATAGGTAAACTGAAGACAGCTTTTACTAAGCAGGAATTTTAGCCAGTTTTGAATGGTGAAGGACAGGATGACAGATTGCATGTATAGATGTGTGTGCGTAGTTGTGTACATTCTCATGCATGTGCATGTTTTTGAAGGATTAGAGAGAGGGTATTTAGAGAAAAAAAAAGGTAAAATACAACATTTTTATGATACCTATTAAGAACGAAGGATAACAAAAATTCATTCCCCTTCCACAAAAGAATTTAACTCCCAGTCAAATTTGTGTTTTTCCCTTCTGAAAACCTGATAAAGATAAAATGTCAACTGCGTTATTAGGAAACATTGCTTGTGGGAAAAAATGACCTTTGATTAGTAAATTGCACCTGGACTGGAAGAATTATAAAGATCTGATAGGGAACCGTAACTCTGGGCCTCCCTGGATGTGATGACTCTTACAGTTAGACATGTCCCTTGTGGGGACCTATGGAACTGTTCTAGAAATCCAGGATCACATGGGGCAGGAGGCTTTTAAACCAGTGTGGTTCATTCCCTTGCACCTGAACTATCACCTCGGGTAACCCAGATAGCCTTAACCCTCCCCTCAGCTTCGCTAAACTTTTGACAGATTTCTTCCTGATGATAGGCCCCTGACGCTCCCTTTTCTTAGAGCATTAACCTTAGAAAACTTGCAGTTGTAAATTCTTTCTCTGCCCCTTTGAAATGTACATCTTCCACAATAGAGGAATGTCTTTCTCAAGGACCTAGGAGCCCTCCCTTTGAAATGTAATCATCAAGAAAGATAGGTCCCCTGTCCCCTCTCTCTTTGGCAGGTCAGGAGCCTAACTTCAATAAGCAACAAGGGACAGTTAACAAACAGAGATGGCCTAATCATATTGAGTAACCTCCCAGCTAAGATCGTCCAGTATTGTCCCTTTAACTCACGCCAGTGTTTGAAAATCTTCTCACCTTTTGTTTCAGGAGAGTTGCGTTCAACCTCTCTCCCCTACTGCGGTAGTCTTGAATAAAGTCTTGCTTGCTGTTTTTCACAAGTGACCAGTACAATTTTTCTTTTACAGAGGTGAGCTGAGGGAGCTGGGTGGCTGTGTGGACTGCTGCAAGGACTCCTCCTAAAGAAGAGGCTCAATGCTGCTCTTACCTGCTAGTAAGTGGGGCTCTGTCCTACCTCTTAGAGAGTTGGCTGAGGCCAAGATGGCCTGTGATAGTCTTGTGAGTCTGAATGTTTAGTTGAACGTAAGACGATCCCCCCAATAGTTGTTGCTCTTATGATGACCCTATTTTACTATCTTGCTACTGTTTTTATTTTACCTTTTGATGGCTTTTACTTTCAACCAAAAAGGCAAGTAAAACCAGAAAGTGAAATGTTGAGTCCTTACTAATGTGCTCCATAGTTTGCAGCAACCCAGTCTTTTTTGTCATTACATGATTGTGAATTACCATTTTCTGGCTTTTGAGAAAACCCTCCTGGAACTTGCCCTTACAGTGCTTGCTTGTATTGGGACTTTTGAAAATCAACTCAGGCATTTTAGTTAGTTAGCTGCATGCAAAATAGCAGCTTATCCAAATGTAAAGGCAATAACTACTATACTGTCATCAAAGAACATGATTTATAAGAAACTGGGTAGAGGTTAAAAAAAAACAAAAAACAAACCTACAGTGATTCTGGGATCAGTGAGGTTTGTTTTTGCATTTTGGGAGTTATGGTGATGGGAGTAAAACTGATTCCCTGGCAGCTAGTAAAGAGGCTACTCTGGACAATCTGCTCTTGAGCAGGCTTGGTGGGGTCATCTCATAAAAAATCAAAAAGCCAATTTCAGTTGTTTATGGATTCTTTGAAAAACTTTGAAGATGTAATGTGTCTCTTTGTATTGTCTACCAAGGTGCTTCCGTTGCTACCTTTCCCTTAGTTGTTAACCCAGATCTGTACCATTTCCCCATCAGAATTTCTCGGCACATTCAGACAGCCTCAGCTTGGTCAGGATGATGGTAAACGTTCCTTCCTGAGGACTGAATGTATTTTTCAAAACAATTATATAGATTCAATTGATCAAGCCAGAAACACTGTTCAAAGATCTATAGATAGAACAGGGGAAAACCAAAGAAGGAAAAGAGGAGCTTTTTGACTCATTTTAATCCTTTTAATGATTCTCTAACTATAGGTCATATAGTTGAAGGGAAGTGTGTTTAGGACCTGGGGAAATTATTTCAAATATATTCTAACTCTAAAGTTAAAGTACATTCAGGCAGATAATGGATTGCTGCAAAATTTTTATACACACTTTATCTAAAGAGCTGTCAAGAATTTATAAATGAATACCGCATTGTCTGAAGTTCTTAGAGAATACAGACAGCTTCCTTGGACTAATGCTAGCTGTCGGCTGTTAATGCATAATAATTATCTCTTCACTGATAATTCTTCCAAAAACTTGTTTTCTGTATCTTCTTATTGTAATTCTCTTTCTCCTCCACCTCCTCATGCTTTTAACCTTTCCTTTTTTGATTTTTATTGTGTAGTCTATGCAAAGATGGATTCTCTGGAATATGATGATAGGATTTGTAGAGACGTGGATGCCGCATTTAAATCTAGAAGATTGGCATTAGCTTAAATTAGAAAAATAAGAAAAAAAAGCTCTGGAACTATTCCAGACATCTTTACATGTCACAGATGAAGGACTATGTAATATTGTAGGAGAAATTTCGAGTTAAGCTATGAGGACATGGCACCCTCACAGAAATTCAGTTAAATTCGGCAAAATTCCTAAGCTCAGTGCAGGCATTGTGCTAGGTGCCATCAGAGGTAAGGAAGACCCTGTGTGTCCTTACGGAATTTATGATCAGACTGAGTTCCTTACTACTCAGGAGTCCTCTCCTTGAGAGCAGAGGTAACTTCTGGGAATTTTAAACCCCTAGGACCTGGTACAGGGCCAGTCAATGCCCAGGAAATAGTTATTGAAATGAAGCATGTGAAGTTGCCTTATGGGAATAAAAATGTACATTACCTAATACAGTGGGTTATTCATAAGAAAACTATCATATTAATTAATCCAGAAATCTTCCTTTGTAGTACCAGAAGCCCTTTAAATGTATACCTCGGGGCTTCCCTGGTGGCGCAGAGGTTGAGAGTCCGCCTGCCGATGCAGGGGACGTGGGTTCGTGCCCCGATCTGGGAAGATCCCACATGCCGCGGAGCAGCTGGGCCCGTGAGCCATGGCCGCTGAGCCTGCGCGTCCGGAGCCTGTGCTTCGCAACAGGAGAGACCACAACAATGAGAGGCCCGCGTACCACAAAAAAAAAAAAAAAAGTATACCTCAACTCTTGCCCTTTGAGTTAGCAGAAGCATCATCTTGATCTGACAGATGAGAAGAGAGAGCTAAAATAAAAATAACCACTTACTGAGCTATTAAATTCTTACATTGCACTTAGTATTCTTCAGGGTGCTTTGCATTTTACCCGACTTCATTCTCATATCATTCTATGAAGATACAATGAAGCAACTGAAGCCCCCACAGGTCAATAATTTTTGCAGAGTTACATAGCTAGTAAGGGAAGAAACTAGGATTGCAGCTCTGTTTCATTTAATTCCAAAGCCCACATTCCTTCCATTGGTTTTCAGTCTTTCTGAAACACAAGAAAATTATGAGCAGGCACTAGATACATGCCTCTAATAAGCCAGAAACTTTGACAAGTGCTCTTATTCGAAGGTTAATGTATTCAAGACTTACTGGGAATTGCTCACTGATGAAAGATAAGGTAAACTTTGATTTTCCTAAGTGAGCGATCCAAAGCTGATATTTAAGACAGCTGTTCCTCTCATCTCCAAATTCCATTTGCAGTATATGTTATGGCAAAATATATGTGAACTTTGACTGAGACTTCCAAATATAGGAAGGTTTTGTATGCCAACAAATGTTTGTATGCCAACAAAGAATGGAGGAGTAAAAAGAGAATAGAAATTAATGTTTTAGGTGTTTACTGTGTGCAAGGTATTAATAGTAACCACAAGACTTAATCTCCAAAAGCCACTTTCTGACCTTGAGGCGAATTTTTTTCCCACTCTACTACACCAGTCCCATAGAAGTTACTAACAGATCTGACATTTGTTGAGTTGTGCTAGCTCTGCCAGAATCTAGCTGCAAATATTGGGGCAAATCTCTCTAAGCACCAGTCCGCTCATCTATAAAATGGGGATAATGGTAATGATTATCTCATAGGGCTTAAGGATTAAATAATTTAATTTGCTGAGCATCATGCCTAACAAATAGAAAGTCAGCCAATCTTTCCATGACACTGGCAGTCTAAACTATGTCTCATTTTACATTAGTCTAAATGAAATTCAATCTTGAGTTAACATCTATATGCCAGGGTTTGCTATATCTCCAATATCAGTAAAATTTAAGGCTCCGATCACTCCTTCATTATATGGAAATAAGTTCCAGAATTTACTCAGTTTAAAAAAAAAAAGGTAAGGGGCATGTTATTCTGTTTCTCTTGGCCATCATGCCTACCCCTTGTGTTATGCAGTGCCCTGCACAGCTGAGGCTGCAGGGAGGCCATATTCTTGGCCTCAGACATGGGAATGTCACTGGAGTGCCCAAGACTGAGCTTCCTAGTTCACAGCCCACATTGTCACTCATGTAGCTGTCCCCATCAGAGTGTCTGCCAGCTCTGAGGAGCCAGAGGGACCCAAGTGACGGAGGAGGTCATTGAGAGCACATGACTGCTTGTTGACCCTCGATCTGGACTCAAGTAATTGGCGGCTCCTCCTTTGTCCTTGTGCAGGGGAGCGAATGTACGTTCTGCCCACCATTCTCACAGTGGGCACCATTTCAAGGATGCAGCCTTGAGAGAGCAATGTGGTATGCAGACCACTTGAATGGTACGCGTGACTGACTCTGCTCATCTTGCAACCGAAAGACAAGCCTTGTTTGCAAGTCCCCTTGCTTATTAGAACTGCTACCTACCTATCTGGAGTGCTTTGCCTCTTTCTTTGATCTTCCCCTGACCTCCATCTATAGGGACCAGTTCCAGATATCACCCAGGAAATTCCTGAGTTTGCAAACCAACACCAAGTTGCAGCCTTCATCTCTCCAACCCCTCATTAAGAAGGTTGCCATACTCTGGGCTGAAGTCTTGCCCCTCTTCTGTTGGTGATTCTGCACAGTCTCCACGCCCTCCTCACCCAGACAGAGCCAGCTCCTCCTCTTAATAGCCCAGACTTTGTAAAATGTTGGGGGGGGGCAGTTCTGCAGAGTTGTTTTATGTGGATTTTTCCATTACAGGGTTGAAACCCTGAGAGATTATTATTAAACTCCTCCCATTCCATTCTGCCACTCAGTTCTCTGTACTTACCTTATCATGGATGAGTAATGCTAGTCAACAGACTATATTTTGAGTACAGCACTGTTGTACATACTTTTTATCATAATATACATATTTCTCCATATTTTGGTTTTTGTCCATTTAACATTATATCGTGGGTCTCTTTCAATGGAAGTCCAACTTCTAGCAATCCGTAGACCACATGAATCTGAGTAAAAGGAAAATATTTCTGTAAAGGACTGAGATGTTTGAGGTTGTTTGTAACACAATATTACCTAGTAAAAGCTGACTGATACACATATTTCTACTTGTATTTTATGAATACCATCTATAATCAGTCAGTGTCAATTATCTTTCCCTGAAAACAAATAAGACAATTAATATTCTTTACTGCTTTATTTGTTCAACATTGTTTTTTACATCCCAATTTTTCCTTATGAATTCTCTTTTCTTTTTGCTGAAATACATTGTAAGGTAGGTCTTTCAGAGGAAGTCTGTGAGTAGTAAACTGAGTTCTTACTTGTCTGAAATTGTTGAGATTTTGCCTTCACAAATGATAGTTTATTTGTACAGAAGTATCTAGGTTCAGAATTACTGCTTCTCAGAACCTTTGAGCTATTACTTTTTTGTCTTCTTGAGTTTGGCTTTGTCAATGAGAAATCTGATGTCAATCTTGTTTTCATGCATTCCTTATTCCTGTATTTTGATTCAGCATTTATTTGGATGGATTTTATTTTCAGGAGTTTGTTTATTCTCCTGAGGATTGTTTTGATGTGTGCTAAGTTCTTGTATGTTTGGTAACATGTCAGTTGCTGTTATAGTTGAAGGGTAACTCACTGTTTTAAATGATTGGATGATACTTTATTTTCTTAAAATGTTGTAGATATGCCTTCTTTGACTCTTGGCATGAGAAGTAGCTACAGAGATGTCTAAAAGCAACCTGAATTTTCCGTCTATACATAGCTTCCTTTACTATTTGGATGACCATATACTACAGGTAAATCTTTCTACAGGTGAAATCTTTGCTCAGGCACAAACAGGATATAATTTAGTATCTATCATTTTTTAAACAAATTCTCCTGAGACCTCTGGGAGATAGAGTGTTCTTTGGATATGCAGATTAATACTTTGCTACAATTTAAAATTTTTAACGATTTCTTTTGGTCTTGGAATGGTTTTTCAGCTCCATTCATTATAAATTCTGCTTCAAAGCACTAATTATACATGTGATGGTTTTCTGTGTGGCCTTCAATCTACCACTTTCTCCATATTCATTCCTATATATTTATTCTTTTCCATTATACTTTATTTATAATTTCATCTAGGCTTTTAACATCTACCTGAATGTGATTTAAGTCATCTTTATCTTACTTTCAGTTGTTTTTAATGTATCTTTTTTCTCTTTATGTATTTCTTTTTCATTTTATCCCTGCGCTCAACCAGCTCACCTTTTGTCTTCTGCTGTCTTAGCAACTCATTTGTCTCTCTTGTGAGCTTTTCTTTTATGGACGGGTAATGTTTTTTGAAATTTATTTGAGACCATGGAGAATTATTTTTCTGAGCTCCTAATCTATCGGGCAATGGTTCTTGCAATGTATTTTCTTTACCTGCTTGATTTTTATTTTCCCTCCCTACTTTTTTTTGGATTATCTATACGTGTTTAATTTTTTTTTCTTCTGCGTTTAATGGGTCAAATTATTTGAAGAATATGGCTGGATAACTGGGTAGAGGTGGAGGTGATGTGAGTTGGAACACTGTAGGTTTACGTTTCTCATCTTAAAAACCCTCTACGAAGACCTGTGATTTCCTCTGCCTTGGGACACCTCTGATCTCAACTTTCAGTGTCCTAGCAGTCTTTACGATGCACCAAGTCCTTTATGTCACAACTCTGCTGCTAAGATCTGGTGGTGTGTGATAACTGCCTCTCCTCTTGCCTTAATCCCGTTTTATCCATCCATGAACTGTTCAGGTTGTAGCCCAGAAAAATGACACATCAGCCTGATCATTCATTCTGTTCCACTTTCCCTGTGTCCCATAAAGTTACAATCCCTGTTACTTTTGTTGGCCCTCTCATCCTTGCAGATCTTGTTACTCATTTAGGACAGAATCATTTGCTTTTAGACAAGTGTTTCTTGTTCACAACTTAAGCCAATATGTGCCTGTTCTTAAAGTACTCCCTTGTCTTAGTCTAGATTTCCCAGTATGGCAACATACCTCGTATTTGTATAATTTAATTGAAAATGACAGTTTTTTTTCTGTCCCTCATGTAGTGTGCTATGTTTCAAGGTCAGTTAATTAATTAGTTCTTGTAATTTGGTAAAATGAGAGTTGAAATTCACAATTTCAAAAAAAAGGAATTCTAATAAAACACCTAGAACCATATACCTATACTTATTTTATTGTCTTTGGCCTCATTGAAATGTCAAACATGGCAGACATGTGTGTGCTTTGCTTCAAATTTATGGTCATGGAAACTCCTTATCCAGAGAAATGTTGAAAAAATACCTCATTTTTTCCCTTTAAAGGATAGATATCAGAAAAATCAGAGGACTAAATTTGTAGTTATTCCACTCTTACCCCTTACCAATATTCTTGATCTTGAAATGTGCTGCTTAAAGTTGACTTTTGAGAGTCAAAATTTGGGGCAAGATCCTACCCAATAGAAGGAAGGAGCTTCCTTCTCACTGAGAATGCAAGTAATTTTCCTCAATCAATGAAGTGTATCTCTAACTGATGATCCTTTAAATTAATAATAGTTGACGACCAGAAAATAGGAAATGCTTAAAATATGGAATAACTTAAGGAAATTAAAAATATTATCTAGGATTCTTGCACATTCTAGAATCAGAATTCGTTCTTGTGTCTTGTAGACAAATACTATTAGAAGATTTTTTTTTCTTTTGGATTCATGCTCTTTATTATTCCAAAATTCTTTCAATTAAACTAATTCACTTATTTTTTTATATCAATGCAGTGAAATAAGTATGAGTTGGCACTATCACAGAAAAGAAAATCAAATTCCTCCAAAATTCACTGCTTTGAAGTAAATCACCTCAAGGAGATGGTAAGAATTAGATGGCAGCTCCAGGGCATCAAATGTTTGATATGCTCCCCACAGCCTCAGTTTATATACTTTCTTGTCTCTGATTGAGGAATAAGACACCAGTAAGCTGAAGATCAAACAAGCAGCACTGAAAATGAAGGGGCCTAGAGAAAATGTTACATCCTAGAAGCTGAGCCATGGGAGGAAATGGATTGATTAGATTTTATTTTCTATGCAGGATCATGCCTCTGCTTCTTTGATAATTTAACAGTAGGCTAAAAAAGGGAGTGGGAAGAAGATAGTGGGGGGAGAAAACACCCACAAGATAAAAGTTCAGACTAGCATCTGTGATTTTAAATATTAATTTAAAAAGTTGTAGAAAGTATTAGCTTTAGATAACATTGACTTTCTGCAGGAAAGAATGCTGTCTTTCCGTGCCTGGGGAGATGGTAATCAAGCTGGCACACTGGCAATCAATGTGAATTCATTAAAGAAAATGGAAAGTAAACGGGTGTCTTTAAAATTCTATCCCCATTTTTGAACACTTTCAATATGAAATAGTTTTGATGTCGAAAATCAAACAAAACAAACAAATAAATAAATGAAACAAGGCAAGCAAACAACTGGAAAAATCCTAAAAGAAATCATCAGTCTCTGAAATTATTCTGGCTGCCCACTCTTCAAGATACATAAAACTTCTCTTAGCATACATATCCATTTGCTGCTTTTTTCTTAATTACCAAAATCAACATGCTTAGTGTAGAAAAAAATGGAAAAAAATACAGAAAAGCACAAAGAAATATTTTAAAACTATCCATGCTTTCCTCCCTCAGCTATAACCAACTTTGATATTTTGTAGGATATTCTTTTGTGTTTTTCCCCTGGTTACTTTTTTTCCAAATTGACATGAAATGCAATACCTTTGTGTACACATTTTCATGAGTAAATACACATAAATCCACATAAAAACAAAGATATAACTTAAGGGTTTTTTTATTTTACATATGATATTATCCATATATTTCTGTGACAGTGGAATATTGTATTAATCTGTATACATCATTATCATTCTTTTTTTTTTTACAGTTTTGAGTGGCTCTTAGAAGCCCACTCAGTATCCAATATCCCTTTCTTTCTGATAGAATCCAGTTTTATTGAAAGTAGAAGTGTACCCAGCTAAAACACAAAATCAACTATATTTACCATTGTCCTTTGCAGCTTGCATAGCCATTTGACACAATCCTGGCCAATGAGTGTAGTTATCTTCTAGGGATTTCAGAGAAACTTTTGTTTTCTCAGTAAAGATACTGCCCCTACTTTCTTTGTCCTTTTCCTCCTTCTTGCTGCATGAAATAAGGATGTAATGGCTGGAGCTGCATGGGCCATAATTCCACCATGAGGGAAGGGTTAAGTGAATCACCAATACCTTGACCTGACATTCCTAAACTGTTCCTGTAACCTTCTACTTATAGATAAAATCCCTTAATTTGCAAAGAATAAAATTGGACGCTTATCTTATACCATATACAAAAATCAACTCCAAATAGATTAATTAACTAAATATGAGATCTGAAACTATAAAACTAAAAGAGAACATAGGAGAAAACCTCCTTGACATTGGTCTTGGCAGTGAGATTTTGGAATTGACACCAAAAGCACAGGCAACAAAAGCAAAACTAAAGTGAGACTACATCAAACTAAAAAGTTTCTGCAGAACAAAGGAAACCATCAACAAACAGAAAGGCAACTTACTAATTGGGAGAAGATATTTACAAATTATATAAGGGGTTAATATCCAAAATAGGTAAAGAACTTATTCAACTCAGTATCAACAACAAAAAAAATCCAATTAGGAAATAGGCAGAGGACCTGAATAGGCATTTTTCCAAAGAAGACATCTAGATGGCCAACAGGCATATGAAAATATGTTCAACATCACTAATCATCAGGGAAATGCAAATCAAAACCACAATGTGACATCACCTCACATGTGTTAGAATGGCTATTATCAAAAAGTCAAGACAACAAGTATTGGCAAAGATGTAGAGAAAAGGGAACCCTTGCACACTGTTGGCATTTGTAATCCATTAAGAAAAACAGTATGGAAGTTCCTCAAAAAATTAAAAATTAAAAATACAACTGCCATATCATTTAACAATCCCACTTCCGGGATTTTATCCAAAGGGAATAAAGTCACTATCTTGAAGAGGCATTTGTACTTCCATGTTCATCACAGCATTATTCACAATAGCTGAGATATGGAAACAAACTGTCTATCAATAGATGAATGGATAAAGAAAATGTGTGTTTATATGTATGTACACACACACATACAATGGAGTATTACTCAACCATAGAAATAAGGAAACCATTCCATTTGCAACAATGTGGATGGACCTATGTGAAATAGACCAGACACTGAAAGACACATACTGAAGGATCTCATTTATATGCAAAATCTAAAAAAGTTGAACTTGTGGTAACAGAAAGCTGAATGGTAGTTACCAGGGTTTGAGGGGGTGGGGCAGGGGAAGGGGGAGATATTGGTCAAAGAGTATAAGATTTGAGCTATAAGATGAATAAGTTCTGGAGACCTATCACACTGCATGGTGACTATTGTTATGTATTGTATACTTGAAATTTGCTAAGATAGTAGGTCTCGGGTGTTCTCACAAAAAAAGTAATTATGTGAGCTGATAGATGTGTTAATTAGCTTGATTGTGGTAATCATTTCACAATGTATATGTATATCAAAACATCACAGTGTACACCTTAAATATATACAATCATACTACAAGATTTGTCAATCATACTACAATAAAATTGGAACAACAAAAAAACCTAAGTTTTTTAAAAAACCCAAATTTTTTAAAACCACTGCTTACTTATAATTGTAACTCTTGTGGCATATATAATAATAAGAATGGAAGCACAATATTTTAATATAATATATGCAATATATAATATTTAATAAATATTAGGATGCACTCTTTCATATATATAGATGCATCATAAGTTAGTTAACTATTCAGTAGGTAAAGGACATTTAGAATATTTTTAACTTTTCACTATTACAGCAGTGATACAATGGGCATATTTGTACATATCTGTGCCTGTCAAATTTTCTACATATTTTCCATTTTTTTGCCATTTGCAGTTCGTTTTTTTTTTAACATCTTTATTGGAGTATAAATGCTTTTAATAAGTCCTTTTGTTCAATCTACCATCTCACCAAATCATATTTTATTTGTTTCTTATTTTTTAGCTCATTCTTGTTTTGTTTTAAAATTTCAGCATTCATTTATGAACCTATATGTGTGAATGTGTATCTACATACATTAAATATTTTACATATATTACATATATTTATATTATGTAATATTTATTTATATTTAAATATTTATATTTAAACTATGAAATAGGTAATATACTAAATATGTATTAATAAGAATTATATATTTATATTTAATCTCTAAACAAAATATTTTAGAGAAGCATGTTTTGTTATCATGGGCAAGAAAGTCTCTTTGAGGATATTAATTATACTTATTTAAACTTTTATTCTGTTTTTCTCCGTTATGTCTCTTTAATTGTGATATTAATTTTCTTGCAATTTAGATGTGGCAATTCCAGCCCCCTTAACCCCCACCAAGCTTTTGTTGTTTTTTCTGAATATCTGAAAATTCTTAGGAAATTCTAGACTGCAGTTTGAAAGGCAGGGAGCATTTCTTTGGTTTTCATGAGTGTCTCCGAGGGCTTTGCAGTGAATGTAGGTTCTGACTACTGTAGGCTCATCTTTGCTGTGGATACCCAGGTGAGAGTACCTGGGGGCAGGCATAGCTTGTGAGTCACTTATCTTCAGGATACTTCCTTCTTGAAGTGCCTTTGTGGTTGTAAGGTGCTTGGGACCCTGCTCAAATTCATTTGCCCAGTCTGGGAGTGTATAGTGTGAAAATGTGCAGTTCATAGAGTTGTGCACTTTGGTTTACTGAGGAGAGGGGCGGGTGGAGTGGGCAGTCCTCAGAGTCAATATTCAGACAGTAGAGAAATTAGTTCAGCCAAAATGTGTGTTTCCCTCAGTATCACTGAGGTCAAATATCTTTATATGTATTTCATTGAACACTAGTATCTACATTTTTATGAGTCATATGTTTATATTCTTTACCCATACCCCATTGCTTGTGTTGTGTTTGTTTTTAAATTATTTTAGGGGATATTGTCTACTTTATATGTTAGAAGTACTTTCCACTTTATTACTCACATTTCACAAGTCATTTGTTTTTTACCCTTCAGAAGTTTTAAATTTTATTGTAGTTAAATGTGTCAGTGGTTCCCTTCCTGACTTTCTCATTTTCTAGCTTTAGCTTTTGAAGATGTTTGAGGCTTTCGTTCCTTCACCCAAGGTTGTACATGCAGTTGCATATCTTTATCTCTGATATCTTTTATTTTAAAATTTAGGTCTTGGTAAATCCTGGGGAGGTAATGTACAGCACAGTGACTATAGTTAATAATATTTTATTGTGTATTTGAAAGTTGCTAAGAGAGTAGATAATAAAAGTTCTCATCAGAAGAAAAAAATCTCTATATAGGGTGATGGATGTTAACTAGACATATTGCAGTGATCATTCTACAATATATACAAATATTGAATCATTATTTTGTACACTTGAAACTAACATATTATATATCAATTGTATACCAATAAAAAATAAATAAATTAGGACTTTAATCTTCCTGGAATTTAATTTGGTAAATGGAGTAATAAAGGAAACATTAAACATTTTATTTTTCCAAGTGGCAGTTGCCCAAACTTTTTTTTTTTCTTTTTTTGCTCTACGCGGGCCTCTCACTGTTGTGGCCTCTCCATTGCGGAGCACAGGCTCCGCATGAGCAGGCTCAGCGGCCATGGCTCACAGGCCCAGACGCTCCGCAGCATGTGGGATCTTCCCGGACCGGGGTACGAACCTGCATCCCCTGCATCGGCAGGCAGACTCTCAACCACTGCGCCACCAGGGAAGCCCTGCCCAAACTTTCTTTATTGACCAGTTCATGATTTTCCCAATGTCTTCTAGTGTCATCTCTATCATAAACCACATTTCCATATACTCATGAGTCTCAATATTCTGGACTTGTCAGTTCCATTTTGTTTACTTATTATTTGAACATCAAAAATTCTTCAATTTTACAGTTTTCTGTATAGAAATCTTATATTTTCCCTTAGTTTTATTCCTTTTTTTTTAGTTTCATTCCTTGATATTCAAATGTTTATGGCTACTTTGAATAGATTCATTTAAATGTTTTTTATTTTCTAATGTTTATTGCTGATATAAAGAGATGCAGTTGACTTTGTAGATTGACTTTTTTCCTGTAAATTTCCAAAAATCACTTGATAATTCTAATACTTTATTACCACTTATTCTAATGATTTAACTTTAGCTTCTTTTTGGAATTTTGCCTGCACAATATTTTTGCAAATATTTATTTTTTCTGCTTTTTTTCTTCTAGTTGCATTGAGTTATAATTGACATACAGCACTGTATAAGTTTAAGGTGTACAGCATAATGATTTGACTTACATACATCATGAGATGATTGCCACAATAAGTTTAGTTAACATCCATCATCTTATATAGATACAGAATTAAATAGAAAAAATATTTTATCCTTGTGATGAGAACTCTTAGGATTTACTCTCTTTAACAGCTTTCATGTATAACATACAGCTGTGTTGCTTGTATTTATCATGGTGTACATTACATCCCTAGTTCTTATTTATCTTATAACTGGAAGTTTGTACCTTTTGATGGCCTTCATTCAATTCTCACTCTTCCCAACCCCCGCATCTGGTAACCACTAATCTGATCTCTTTTTCTATGAGTTTGTTTGTTTCTTTGTTTGTTTTTGAAGTATAACTGATCTACAACACTGTGTTAGTTCCTAGTATACAACATAGTGATTCAATATTTCTATACATTTCAAAATGATCACCACAATATGTCTAGTTACCATCTGTCACCATACAAATACATTACTTAGTTATTGACTGTATTTCCTACTGTACATTTCCTACCCATGACTCATTTACTTTGTACCTGGAAGTTTGTACCTCTTAATCTCCCTCACTTATTTCTCTCCTCCCCCCACCCCCTTCCCCTCTGGAAACTACCTGTTTACTCTCTGTATCTATGATGCTCTTTCTTTTTTGTTATATTTGCTCATTTGTTTTGTTTTTTAGATTCCTCATGTAAGTGAAAACATACAGTATTTGTCCTTCTGTGTCTGACTTATTTCACTTAGCATAATACCCTCTAGATCTATCCATGTTGTCACAAATGGCAAGATTTCATTCTTTTTATGGCTGATATTCCACTATATTTATTTATTTATTTATTTATTTATTTATTTATATGTATATACACCACACCTTCTTTATCCATTCATCTCTTGATGGACCCATAGGTTGCCTCCATATCTTGGCTACTGTAAATAATGCTGCAGTGAACATAGGGGTTGCATGTGTTTTTCTAAATTAGTGTTTTTGTTTCCTTCAAATAAATACCCAGACATGAAATTGCTGGATCATATGGTAGTTCTATTTTTAGTTTTCTGAGGAATCTCCATACTGTTTTCCATAGTGGCTGCACCAATTTACATTCCCCCCAACAGTGTACAAGGATTCCTTTTTCTCTTCATCCTTTCCAACATTTGTTATTCGTAGACTTTTTAATGAGTGAGGTTGGATCCCATTGTGCCTTGCTGAAGGGCCCAAGGTCTCCAAGCTGGTTTTGGCCTGTTGGTGGGCAGAGCTGTAACCCTGGGGCATTCTGGGTCTTGGTGTCAGCCTGCTGGTTAACAGGGCCAGGGCCCAGGGGATCCCAGGCATGGTGTCCACCTACTGGTGGGTTGGGCTGGGTCCCAGGGCTAGTGCTGGCTCATTGGTGGGTGGAACCATGTCCCAAGGTCTCTGGCTGCTGCACACTGAGGGTCCTGAAGCTGGAGCCAACCTGCTGGTGGGAAGGCTAGACTCTAACATGGCTGAGTCCTGGGATCATTGGCTGCAGGGCTCCTGAGATCGCAAAGTTGATGTCAGCCTATTGATGGGGGGGGTGCCAAATCTCAACTGCTGACTATAGAGCCTGGGGTCCTGAGGCTAGTGCTGGTGCACTGGTGGGTGGGACCAGGTGCTGAGCCCTCTGGTGGGTGAACTTAGGTCCTGGAGTAGCTGAGGGGTCAGGGGGTCCTGAGGCAGCTAGCCTGCTTGTGGGTGGGGCTGTGTCCCCAGCTGTCTAGCTGCTTGGCCTGTCATCCTAGCACTGGTGCTGACAGGCTGGTAAGTGAGTCCAGGTCCCATTGCTAATAAGCTAGAGTGAGGACTCCAAAATGGCACTTGCCAGCACCAGTGTCCTTGTGGTAGAAAACGCTCCCTAAAATGGCCGCTTCCAGTGTCTATGTCCAGAGGGTAAATTGCAATTACCTCCTGACTCTCTAGGTTACTCTCCAAGGTCAGCAGGTGGGTCTGACCCAGGCTCCTTTCAAGTTACTTCTTCTGCCCTGGATCCTGGAGCATGTGAGATTTTGTGTGCATCCTTTGAAAGTAGAGTCTCTATTTCCTACAGTCCTCTGGCTCTCCCAAAAGTAAACCTCACTGGCCATCATAGCCAAACATCTGGGGAGCTTGTTTTCCCAAAGCAGGACCCCCAGGTTGGGGACCCCAGTGTGGGACTTGGGCCCCTCGCTCCTTTGGGGAGAACTTCTGCAATTGTAATAATCCTCCCATTCGTGGGTCACTCACCTGGGAGTATAGGTCTTATTTATGCATGCCACTGCCCCTTCTATTCTTCTTGTTGTTGTTCCTTCTTTATTTCTTTAGTTGTAGATGATTCTTTCTGTAGTCTTCAGGTCATTTTAATAAATAGTTGCTTTCTAAATAGCCGTAATTTTGGTGTGCCTGTGGGAGGAGGTGAGTTCAGGGTCTTCCTGCTCCGCCATCTTCACTAGGTAATTCTCTACATGTACAACTGAATTGCATGTAAACAATAACAGTTTTATTCCTTTCTTTCTAATCCTTTTACATTTTATTTTTTCTTGTCTTATTAAATTAACTGGAACTGCCAGTACAATGGTGAATAATGATGACATTGGGCATATTTGTCTCATTCCCAAGTTAGAAAACTTTCAACATTCACTATTTTGAATGATGTTCTCTGTAGATCTTTTAGTAGGTATCCTTTATCTGACTAAAGAAGTTTCTTTTATCTTTTAATTTACTGAATATATATATATATATTAGAATATATAACATATTAGAAGTGATATTGAGAAAATGTTTTTTCTGCATCTACTGATATTATGATATTTTTCCTTGATTGTGGTAATGTGTATGAATACATTGGTTGACTTTAGGGAAGTAAGTCAACCTTGCATTCTTTGAATAATCCTTATTTTGTCATTGCATTCTGGCAGGAAAGCAATGATCCAATGAAATTGAGTATTTTGAAGATATTTAAGCAAAAGGGTGGTTTAAAAGGATATGGACTAGAAAATGAAGAAACCACAAGAATAATAGTGCAGCCCTCTTAGTCTCCCTAGGCCTGCAGGCATGAGTGTTGAGAGTGGTTACAGAACTAGAAGAAAGAGGTGCTGATTGGAGAGGGATGCCTGACAGAAGCTGAGAAATTGATAAACCTGCTTTAGTCTCCTTCTTTCTTCTAATCTCTGACTAGTGCTTACCATTGGCCAAACTCAGATGAAAGCTTAATGGAAGAGTTCATTGATGCAGTCCTTGCAGGCTTTTTCCCATTGTACCAAGTAGGGTAGATCTGAAAAAACTTTAAAATATGTCAAATATGGTCATGTGTTGTTCTTTTCATTTATTTCTGGATTCAATTTTTGCATTTACATTCAGGAATGAAATTAGCCTTGAAATTTCCTTTCTTATAATTTCCTTTATGCTAGCCTTATCAAATAATTTGGATATTTAAAAATTTTTCTTTTCTCTCAAAAAGTATTTTTAAGATTGGCATTATTTCTACCTTAAAATTTTCTTAGAATTGGCTGGTTGGAGACATCTGATAGCAGTTGTATTTTCTTTTTTTTATATTTTTATATTTTATTTTTTTATATTGGTCTAAACAAGGATTTATCACTTTTATTAGTGTCATCAAAGAACCAACTTTAGCTTTAGCTAACGATTTTTCTATTTTTGTTTTTCATTAATCTCTACTTATTTTTTTCTTGTACTTTATCAGGATTTAATCTTCTGTTCTATTGTTTTGAAATACTTAACTCACTGAGTTTGAGTTTTATTCCTTTTCTAATATGCATTTAAGTATGTAAATGCCCTACTGTACCCATATCCCCTAAGTTTTGATTAAAAAGATTTTTATTATACCCTACATTCCATTTGGTTCAAAATATTTTTTATTTTTGGTTTTTGACTCATAGGTTATTTAGAAGTCTTTTTCTTTTTTTTAATTGAAGTATAGTTGTCTTACACTATTATATTAGATTTAGGTATACAACATAGTAATTCAATATTTTTATAGATTACACTGCACACACAATTATTATAAAATATTGACTATATTCCCTGTAGTGTACATTATATCTTTGTAACTTATTTATTTTATACCTACTAGTTTGTACCTCTTAATTCCCTTCCAACTATTTTCCCCTCCCCACACACTACTCCGCTCTGTTAACCACTACTTTATTCTCCATATTTATGAGTCTGCTTCTGTTTTGTTATATTTGTTCTTCCGTTTTATTTTTCAGATTCTGCATATAAGTGAAGAGTATTTTCTTTCTCTGACTTATTTCACTTAAGTGTAATACCCTCCACGTTTTCAAAAATGGCAAAATTTCATTCTTTTATGGCTGAGTAATATTCCATTATATGTATGTATGTGTCTGTGTCTGTGTGTGTGTATACACACTGTTCGTGGACACTTAGGTTGCTTCTGTATCTTAGCTATCATAAATAATGCTTCTTTGAACATTAGGGCATATATATCTTTTTGAATTTGTGTTTCTGTTTTCTTTGAATAAATATCTAGGAGTGGAATTGCTGGATCATATGGTGGTTCTATTTTTATTTTTTTGAGGAACCTCTATATTGTTTTCCATAGTGTTCATACCAATTTACATTCTTACCAACAGTGCCTGAGGGTTCCCTTTAATCCACATCCTTACCAACACTTGTTATTTCATGTCTTTTTGATGATACCCATTCTGACAGGTGTGAGGTAATATCTCATCATGGTTTTGAATTTTGTTTCCCTGATGATTAGTCATGTTGAGCATCTTTTTATATTCCTGTTTGCCATCTGTGGAAAACAGATGGAAAATGTCTATTCAGGTCCTCTTCCCATTTTTAAATTAGGCTGTTTGTTTTTTTGATGTTGAGTTGTATGAGTTCTTTGTACATTTTGGATATTAACCCCTTATCAGACATACTGTTTGCAGATATATTCTCCCATTCAGTATGTTGCTTTTTGTTTTGTTGATGGTTTTCTTCGCTGTGAAGAAACTTTTAAGTTTGATTAGTCACATTTGTTTATTTTTCTTGTTGTTACCCTTAAGTGAGGAAGCAGATACAAAAAAATATTGGTAAGAGTGAGGTCAAAGAGTGTACTGCCTATGTTTTCTTCTAGGAGTTTATGGTTTCAGTCTTACATTTGAGTTTTTAATCTATTTTGAATTTATTTTTGTATATGATGTGAGAAAATGTTCTAGTTTCATTCTTTTGCATGTAGCTGTCCAGTTTTCCAACACCACTTATTGAAGAAGCTGTTGTTTTACCATTGTATATTCTTGCCTCCTGTGTCATGGATTAATTGACCACATGTGTTTGGGTTTATTTCTGGGCTCTCTGATATATGTGTCTCTTTTTGTGCCAGTACCATACTGTTCTGATTACTGTTTAACTTTGTAGTAGCATCTCAAGTGAGAGAGTGTGATTCCTTCAGCTTTGTTCTTTTTTCTCAGGATTGCTTTGACTATTTGGGGTCTTTTGTAGTTTTATATAGATTTGAGGATTATTTGTTCTAGTTCTGTGAAAAATGCCACGGGTTGATAGGGATTGCTTTGAATCTATAGATTGCTTTGGGTACTATTGACATTATAACAATATTAATGCATCCAACCCATGAACACAGGATATTTTTCAACTGTTTATATCATCTTCAATTTCTTTCATCAATGTCTTATAGTTGCAGAATACAGGTGTTTTACCTCCTTGGTTAAACTTATCCCTAAGTATTTTATTCTTTTTGATTCAGTTGTAAATGGGATTGTTTTCTTGATTTATCTTTCTGATAGCTCATTATTACTGTATAAAAATGCAACAGATTTCTATATATTAATCTTGTATCCTGCCATTTTACTGAATTCATTCTACTAGGTTTTTTTGGTGCCATTTTTAGGGTTTTTTCTATGTAGTATCACGTCATCTGAAAACAGTGACAGTTTTATTCTCCTCTTCCAATTTGGATGCCTTTTATTTCTTTTACTTGTCAGATTATATGGTTAGAGCTTCTAATATGTGTAAAATAGTTGTGGTAAGAGTGCACATCCTTGTCTTGTTCCTGATCATAAAGGAAAAGTTTTCAGCTTTTTACCATTGACTATGATGTTAGCTATGGGTTTGTCATAAATGGCTTTTGTTATGTTGAAGTATGATACCTCTGTACCCACTTTCTTGAGTGTTTTTATCATGAATGAATATTGAATTTTGTCAGATGCTTTTTCTGCATCTGTAATCATGTGATTTTTATCCTTTGTTTTGTTAATGTGGTGTATCACATTGATTGATTTGTGCATATTGAACTATCCTGGCATCTGTGGAATAAATCCCATTTCATCATGATGTTTAATCCTTTTTATGTATTGTTGAATTTGGTTTGCTAGTATATTATTGATGACTTTTGCATCTATGTTCATTAGGGATATTGGCCTGTAATTTTCTTTTTTTGTAGTGTCATTGTTTGGTTTTTGTATTAGGGCAATGCTGTTCTCTTAGAATGAGTTTAGAAGTGTTCTCTCCTCTTCAGTTTTTTGGAATCATTTGAAAAGTATAGGTATTAACTCTTCTTTAAACATTTCATAGAATTGCCTTGTGAAGCCATGTGGTCCTGGACTTTTGTTTGTTGGAAGTTTTTTAAATTACTGTTTCAATTTCATTACTAGTAATTGGTCTGTTCACATTTTCTATTTATTTATGAATTGGTCTTAGAAGATTGTATGTTTCTAGGAATTTATTCATTTCTTCTAAGTTGTCCAATTTGTTGGTGTATAACTTTTTGTGGTTCTCTTATGATTGTTTGTATTTCTGTGGTATTGCTTATAACTTAATCTTTTGTTTCTAATTTTATTTATTTTGCTCCCTCTCTTTTTTTCTTGATGAGTCTAACTAAATGATTATCAATTTTCTTTATCTTTTCAAAAAATCAGCTCTTAGTTTCATTGATCTTTTCTGTTGTTATTTTGGTCTCTTATTTATTTCTGTTCTGGTCTTGCTTATTTTCTTCCTTCTGCTGACTTTGGGCTTCGTTTATTCTTCTTTTTCTAATTTCTTTAGGTAGAAAGTTAAATTGTTTATTTGAGATTTTTCTTATTTCTTGAGTAGGCCTATATATCACTATAAACTTCCCTTGTACTGCTTTTGCTTTCTCCCATAGATTTTGGAAGTATGTGTTTATATCTTCATTCTTCTCAAGTTATTTTTTTATTTCCTCTTTGATTTCTTCACTGGTTGATTGGTTTTTTCAGTAGCATGTTGTTTAGTCTCCAACTGTTCATTTTTTTCCAGTTTTCTTTGTGTACTTGATTTCTAGTTTCATACCATGTGGTCGGAAAAGATGCTTAATTCGACTTCAGTTTTCTTAAATTTATTGAGACTTGTTTTGTTGCCTAGCATGTGGTCTATACTGGAGAAAGTTTGATGTGCACTTGAAAAGAATGTGTATTCTATTTCAAGGGAATGGAGTATTCTGTAGATATCTATCAAGTCCATGTGATTTAACGTGTCAGTTAAGGCCACTGTTCCTTTATTGATTTTCTTTCTGGGTGATCTGTCCATTGACATAAGTGGGGTATTAAAGTTCCCTACTATTATTATATTAGTTAATTTCTCCTTTTATGTCTATTAGTATTGCTTTATATATTTAAGTGCTCCTATATTAGGTACATATATGTTTACAAATGTTATAACCTCTTCTTTGATTGACTCCTATGTCATTACATAATGCCCTTTTTTGTCTTTTGTTATAGAATTTGTTTTAAGGTCTATTTTATCTACTATGAATATTGCTACTTTAGGTTTCTTTTCATTTCTGCTTGCATGGAATATTTTTTTCCATCCCTTCACTTTCATCTGTGTGTGTCTCTCAGGTCTGAAGTGTGTCTCTTGTATGCAGCATATGATAGGTCTTTTTTTTTTTAATGCATTTGGCTAACCTGTGTCTTTTGATTGGAGCATGTAGTTCATTTACACTTAAAGTGATTATTGATAGGTATGTACTTATTACCATTTTATTACTTGTTTTCTAGTTGTTTTTGTAGCTCTTCTCTGTTCTTTTCTTCTTCTTTCAGTCTCTTTTCCCTTGTGGTCTGATGATTTTCTTTACTGTTATGTTTAGGTTCCTTTTGTTTTGTTTTGTTTTTTGTTTATCTGTTGTAGTTTTTTGATTTGTGGTTACTATAGGTCCATATATATCTATATCAACTTGTTTCAAACTGTTAGTCTTTAATTTTAAACACATTCTAAAACCTCTACTTTTTTAGCCCCCCACACGTTTTATGTTTTGGTTCATATTTTACATCTTTATGTATATTCCTTAACTGTTTATTGTAGTTACAGTTGATTTTACAATTTTTATCTTTTAACCTTCATACTAGCTTAAGTAGTTGATCCACTGTTTTTATAGTCTATTTACCTTTGCCAGTTAGGTTTTTCCTTCATATATATTCTTATTTCTTGTTATAGCCCTTTCTTGTTCACTTAAAGAAGACCCTTTAACATTTCTTGTAAGGCTAGTTTAGTGGTGATGAACTCTTTTAGTTTTTGCTCATCTGGGACATTCTTTCTCTGTCCTTCAATTCTGAATGATACCCTTACCAAGTAGAGTATCCTTGGTTGTAGGGGTTTTTTTTCTTTCTTTCCTCCAGCACTTTAAATACATCATAACACTCCTTTGTGGCCTGAAAATTTTCTGCTGAAAAATCAGCTGATAGGCTTATGGTGAGTTCCCTTGAATGTAACTCTTTTTCTTTTGCTGCCTTTAAAATTCTCTCTTTAACTTTTATGATTTTAATTATGATATGTCTTGGTGTGGGCCTCTTTGGGTTTATCTTGTGTGGGACTCTATGCTTCCTGGATCTAGATATCTGCTTCCTTCTTCAGGTGAGGGAAGTTTTCAGCCATTATTTCATCAAATACATTTTCTGCCTCTTTCTTTCTGTCTTCCTTCTGGGACCCCTATAATGTGAGTGTTAGTATGGTTGATGTTGTCCCAGAGGTCCCTTAAACTATCCTCATTTAAATTTGTTTTTTACTTTTTGCTCTTCTGATTAGGTGATTTCCACTATCCTGTCTTATAGGTCTCTTATATTCTTCTGTATCATATAATCTGTTGTTAATTCCTTCTAGTGTATTTTTCATTTCAGTTATTGTATTCTTCAGCTCTAATTGGTTCTTCTTTAATACTTTCTAGTTCTTCGTTCTGTTTTCCACGAAGTTCAGTGAGCATTTTTAGGACCGTTGCTTTGAATTCTTCATCAGGTAAATTACTTATCTCTGTTTCATTAGGGTTTTTTCCTGCAGTTTTATCCTGTTCTTTCATTTGAAACATATTACTCGTCTTCTCATTTTGTTTTACCTCTCTATGAAATTAAGGGAAGGTATTCCCTATCCCAGTCTTGAAGGTGTATCCTTGTTTGGGGGTGGCTTTGTGCAGTCTCCATGTGCCCAGTGGCTTTGGTGGGAGAGCTTGATCTGAACAAGCACAGGCTGAGTCTTCTCTCAGAGTGCACTGGGCACCATTGCCTTGGTCTGGGGGGTGGGGGTGGAGGGCTGGAGCCTGAGGGCTAGAGCTAGGGCCCAGTTCTAGCTGGGACTTCTCCCCTGTGATGATGGATGTCATGGCATTGGCAAGGGCAAGGTTAGAGCCAGAGGGACTGGAGCCTAAGCCTGGTGCCAGCTGCAGCTTCTCACACAGCCCCGTGACATTTGCTGCCTCGGCTGGAGGTGGGGCCGGGGCCAGAACATCTGGAGCAGCAGCTGAATGCAAGCTTTGGCTTCTCCCCAGCATGATGGCATTTGCCACCTTGGTGGAGAGCAGGGCAGGAGCAGGAGAAGCTGGAACCAGAGCCTGGTGTGGGCTAGGGGCATGCTGGGGTATCCCAGCAGGCCAGCCAGAGCACCACGCAGTTTTCAATCTTCTGCCTTTGCACTGGGACCAGGAGCAAACAAGTATTTGTGTGTGCTCTTCAAGAGCAGAGTCTCAGTTTCCTATAACTCTCTCTTAAGCCCCACTGGTTTTCAAACCAGCCAAGGTGGGCTGTTTAGAAGTCTGTTTCTTTTTCATTTCCGAATGTATGGACTTTCTTTTCTTTCTTTTACTATACCTCTTTCTGTTTTTTTTTTTTTTTAAAGAAGATGTTGGGGGTAGGAGTTTATTAATTTATTTATTTTTGCTGTATTGGGTCTTCGTTTCTGTGCGAGGGCTTTCTCTAGTTGTGGCAAGTGGGGGCCACTCTTCATCACGGTGCGTGGGCCTCTCACTATCACAGCCTCTCTTGTTGTGGAGCACAGGCTCCAGACATGCAGGCTCAGTAGTTGTGGCTCATGGACCTAGTTGCTCCACGGCATGTGGGATCCTCTCAGACCAGGGCTCGAACCCGTGTCCCCTGCATTAGCAGGCAGATTCTCAACCACTGTGCCACCAGGGAAGCCCCTCTGTTTGGTTTTTGATTCCTAGCTTAACTTCACTTTGGTCAGAGGACACATATAAGAAATATGTACGACTTCAATCCTTTGAAATTTGTTGAAATATGCCTTCTGACCTGGCATTTGGTATTTTTTCTAAATGTTCTATGTGTGCTTGAAAAAAATGTTTATTTTATAGTTTCTGTTCATAAGAGTCTATACATGTCCACTCAGTCAATTTTGTTTATTATATTCAAATTTTCTATATTATTAACTTTTTTTCTTGATCTCTCAGTTAGTGACAAAACTGTGCTTTACCTTAAGGAATGAGAAATGTCTTATTGTAACTGTGGAGATGTTTACTTCTCCTTATAATTTCATCAATAAAATGTATGATTTTCTTTAGATTTTTTCTAGCTTATTGGTATAAAGTTGTATATATTATTCTATAATTTCCATGAGTTCACACACCAAAACTAAGGAATACTCTTATTTTTTTTTATTTTCTTTTTTATTATTATTTTTTTTTGCGGTACACGGGCCTCTCACTGTTGTGGCCTCTCCCGTTGCGGAGCACAGGCTCCGGACGCGCAGGCTCAGCGGCCATGGCTCACGGGCCTAGCCGCTCCACGGCATGTGGGATCTTCCCGGACCGGGGCATGGACCCATGTCCCCTGCATCGGCAGGTGGACTCTCAGCCACTACACCACCAGGGAAGCCCAGGAGTACTTTTATTTTGATACACAAGAATAGAATTGCATGTGATCATAATAAACATATATGGTGTTAGATTGGCAGTCTTTTTTTTTCCTGTGGACTAATCTTTTTTTTTAACATCTTTATTGAAGTATAATTGCTTTACAATGGTGTGTTAGTTTCTGCTTTATAACAAAGTGAATCAGCTATACATATATGTATATCCCCATATCTCTTCCCTGTTACATCTCCTTCCCTCCCACCCTCCCTATCCCACCCCTCTAGGTGGTCACAAAGCACGGAGACGATCTCCCTGTGCTATGCAGCTGATTCCCACTCGCTATTGATTTTACATTTGTTAGTGTATACATGTCCATACCACTCTCTCACTTTGTCCCAGCTTACCCTTCCCCCTCCCTGTGTCCTCAAGTCCATTCTCTAGTAGGTCTGCGTCTTTATTCCCATCCTGCCCCTAGGTTCTTCAGAACCTTTTTTTTTTTAGATTCCATATATATGTGTTAGCATACAGTATTTGTTTTTCTCTTTCTGACTTATTTCACTCTGTATGACAGACTCTAGGTCCATCCACCTCACTACAAATAAATCAATTTCATTTCTTTTTATGCCTGAGTAATATTCCATTGCATATATGTGCCACATCTTCTTTATGCATTCATCTGTCGATGGACACTTAGGTTGCCTCCATGTCCTGGCTATTGTAAATAGTGCTGAAATGAACATTGTGGTACATGACTCTTTTTGAATTATGGTTTTCTCAAGGTATATGCCCAGTAGTGGGATTGCTGGGTCGTATAGTAGGTCTATTTTTAGTTTTTTAAGGAACCTCCATACTGTTCTCCATAGTGGCTGTATCAATTTACATTCCCACCAACAGTGCAAGAGGGTTCCCTTTTCTCCACACCCTCTCCAGCATTTGTTGTTTGTAGATTTTTGGATGCTGGCCTAAAATGGCAGTCTTGTTCTTTTAGAGGAAGAGGCATTGAAATAGCCATTATTAATGTTTTGCCAAAATTTCTTCCATCCCAGTACATGTCCTTTTGCAAATATTTAAGCAATTAATTACACTCCCTTACCCTCTCTGCTAAACTAAATGCCACATTGATGTAGAGGCTTTGAATTGGTTTATACTACTTTCTCATTCAGATCATATGTGGTTCCTATAAAATGGTGTGCTCTTTTTGACATTATACTTACCCATTAGAAACATCATAAAGGTGGAAAAGACTCATGGGTTTTGAGGTTTTTGTTTCATTGTGCTTTGTGGAGTTTTGCCATATTCTTATGAAGCTAGAGCATAATTAACATTTCCTGTGATTTATGATTTCCACTTCTAAGAAACTACAGTAGATTACTCTTATCTGCTAGCATTCTATTTTCTTTGTCTGTAGATATGTTGAACAGTAGATGTAGCTTTTGTTCATAAATTCCATCTTTTCAAATTATTTATAGTATTTCAGTTGCTACATAACAAGACATATGTTATACTTATGAGACTATACCAGCTTTATACTAAAGCTAAATTTGAATATGTGCTGTCTTATTGTATGTCTCGGGGGGCATCAAAGCAGTACAACCAGCTTTTGACCTTTGGAGTGGAAAGAAGTTCTAATAACTCTTATTGCATAACTGTATGGGTAAAGGGACCTTCTTCACTGCACTGCCACAGGATATTAATCTGGAAAGCATGAAAATAGCCTTATGAGCACCTGGGCTCATCACGGTGAAGCAAGAAACCAAGGCTGCCAAGACTGGAAGACACTGGTACTCACCAACCCAAAAGAAATGGCTTTTGCCTTGAGAGAACTTTGCTGAGCATAGAAATGACAGATCAATGGGAAAACTGTTGATAAAGCAATAACCATTATCCTTGAAGTATTTAATCAGCCAGAACAATTTTATGGTTTCTTAGTCCTTAATCATTTTAAATGACTCGTAAACCTGTTGAATAGAACTAAGATCATTTGGCAGTAATTAACTTATATAAAAACATTTTACTCAAAGTCAAACAGATTGCATGCCAAACAGGACTATGTGATAAAAATGCACTTATCTGCTCATTCCTATAATGGCATTCAGAGATCTTCTGGGAGAGTACAGTGTAATTCAGGTACCTTTAAGGGAATGAATAATGAACATACTGTCACTAGAGAAATTTAGCCTCCTGTGAGATAACATTTTAAAATATTAGTAAACCTGGATATTGCCATCAGAATTACCTTTCTAAAATGTATTAGGTTACACTATTTTACTACAGTATTCGTTCAGTTGCCTAAAAAATTAAGTTCAAACACTTTTAATTTAGTGTTCAAGGCTCTATATAATATGACCACAAGTTACCTCTCCAGCTAAATTTCCCATTGCTCCACTCTGTATTCTGATCTAGCATGCTGCTGTATTTTTTGTTTCCCAATCATGTCAGCTAGTTCTGTATCTTCTTTTCCTGCCTATACTGATTTCTCACTCTGTGAAGCTTTTCCCCGTGTTCCCTTAGAGTAAAAACTGGAGGTGTTGCTCAAATGAAACATTCTCTTTAAACCTTCCAGGATTCTCACAGTTAGGATGCATTTTTTTCTTACTCCAAGCTCTCATGGCACAATGCTTGTATTTTCATTTGATGCTTATTTCACTGTCTCTCCCAAAGATTTGAAGGACATTATGAGTAATTGATCTTGTGTTCCCAAAGCTTAGCAATAACTAGCATTTATTTATTGAACATTCTGTGCAGGATACTATTTGCTTGGGATACAAATATGAAAAGACATTGTCCTTGCACTTGTTTGGTTATTAAATATATGAGTGACGGAATGACAAGGGAGAGGCCTTAGTTCTCAGTCACTGATAATGAGTTTGCCGTCATCTTAAAGAGTATGTACTTCTAGAAAATCTGATGAACAGAATGAGGGGAAGATATTTTAAAATACTCCTTTTGGGAGTTCTTATAAAGAAAATATATGAAGTTGGGATATTTTAAGATGGAAGACCCTTGGATCACTAGTTTTGAGATTCCCTATAGCTGCTTTATAATATATAATAATTTAACAAGTGAAATTATCATCTCATTTGGCTTGAGTCTTGCAGGAAAGAACCTTGAGAACTTCTCTCCATGGATGGCTGGATTCTATCAGTCCCATATATAGTATTTGGGGGGATTTATAGCTCTTAGCACTTATGGAATTCTTTTATCTGAGATTGTGATCACTATTCACATTTTCCTGAAAGCTGAATTCTTCACTGAAGAAACTGCCTGAAATATATGAGATTGTAAGGTTGAGAGCCAGACACAGTTGAGAAGTTAGTTTGGGGATATAGTACTGAAAGCTTTCCTAAGGAATTTGAATTTTTAATTAGCAGTAGTGATACGGGAAAAGCTTTATTAAAAGTCCAGGCTCTTGTTTAACTCATCCAAAAAAAAAATTGGGGTGAGGAACACAAGACACAAAGGAAACACAAACACACACACACACACACACACACACACACACACGAGCAAAAAGAACAAAGAAGCAGTTTATTCAGGGCAGAAGCAAAAGGACACACTCTGAAAAGAGTGTGGACATCTTCGCGAGTTAGGGGCACCCTGGAGGGTTGTTGATCCCCCTTTTTTTAATCTTATTTTTAGCCCTTTGAATGGGTGGGATCTTTTTGATTAGGGGTGGAATATTCATTGAGGGGGTGGTTGAGGTGTGGCCTGGATTGCACCAGGTTGCATCAGCTCCCAGTCCTGCACATTTGTCTCCTGAAACCATGTTACATGTGCTCTAAGAGCTGTTTTCCCTTAAATTTTCCCTTACTAGTTGAGTGCCACACATGGAAGATCATACAGGGTCATCAACAACCTGTGCATTTTTATTGTGCATGCTCCGTGGTTTTCATGGTCAGATTTTCTTGCTCAGATACTACAGAGTTTCTGTTTTAGATTTCATTCCTTCATGTGTCATGGCCTTATTAAGTACAAAACAAGGAGGTAGCTTTGCCTTCCACCTAATGCCTGTACATGAGGAGACTGTCTTTGGGCCTGGCCCTGTCTTTGCTGCCTCAGTTTTGATTAATTGAATGACTTAATGGCCATCGTACCCAAGGCAGGTCAGTGTGCCAAAAAAAAGATTAGCTACACAAATAAGTGAATGGAGATTCAGAGACCAGATATGAATATAATTTTATAGTTGGCAATAGATGATAAGAATCACAGTGAGAGCTACTTTAGAAATAAAAAAAGAGAGCACACAGTTGTTGGAACCCTTTTGGAGAATTAATTGATAGAATCTAGTGGTTGGTGAGAATCACGGGGAGAGGAATGTAATAAAAATGACAGTCCTGAGTGCCTGAGAGAGCCTTTTATCAAGAGAGACAACGCAGGAGGAGGAAGAAAAGTAGAGAACAGGATTATCCGTCAGGATGACCTAGGTTATGTTGGGTTAGTGTTAACCCTCAAATCTCAGTGGATTAAAATAGCAGTTTCATTTCTTGATGTTGTCACTTGCCCATTTTGGCCTGGCTGGGGTTTTTGCTCCATATTTTCTTCATCCTGGGTACTCAAGCTGACAGATCAGCCACAATCTGGAAAGTTGCCAGTTACTGTGGCAGAAGGAAAGGGTGGTTCTTACACCAGCAAGTAAATATTCCAACCTGGGGGTGACATATGTCATTTCCAGTCACAACTCATTGACCAAACTAACCACAACCACTTGGGGACTGGGTGCAAGTTGAGTGTTACAGGTCCCCAGAAGGAAAGGAAGATGGCAGAGGGGTGTGAGTGAGAAGCTTGTTAGTCAGGTCTCTGGAGAAGCAGACCCCAGGATGGGATTAAACATGCAAATTTTGTTTGGGCAGATGGCTGTGAGAGAAAATGGGAAGGAAGGCTGAGAGAGCCATCAGATGGTAATTCACATCTTTCTTCTTTCTAAGGAAAGCTCCCAAGACTGTCAGGGAGTCTTAGAGTTAGTTGTTTGTCAGAGGAATCCTGTGTTTCTGAGAAGAAACCTGTCCTAGTATCCTTGTCGTGCTCAGTCATTGATGGGAGCAGCCTGTGAGAAGAGCTGTGTCAGTACAAATACAGCCGTGGAGTTGAGAGCACAGAGCTCAGGACCTTGGTTGGCTGGAGGCCTGCAGATGGCACATTCTCACGGTAGCCACAGTAGCCCTAATGGCTATCTCTGGAGTTGATAAAGTTTGACTTACGCATATTTTATCTGAGATTCTGAGTCAGGGAATGTAGATGGGGCAGTATAAGACAGCAGCTTTATTGTGGTGATGTGCAGCAGAAAGTTGACAATAGCGTTTGCAGCTTAGACAGCAACTCTGGGGTACTAATTTGAAAGCCATAAGGATAGAGGTAGGGATTAAATTAATGAAAAATGTATTTATAATAACAAGGGGAAAATTCCATATATCCCTGAATGTAAAATGAGCCTGAAAGCACTAGCGTCTCTTGCACAAGATGTTGGTCACATGCCTGGGAGATGGAGGAACATCTTAGGTAGTTGTTCACATGTCTGCTTAGACAGGGGCAAACAAGTCTATGCAGAGTAATTGAAACTAGACTTCCAGATTCCCAGGGGCTGAGGAAGGAGGAAAGAGTCTGTTTAGCCAGTTCAAGGGAACTGCAAACAGGAGACTACCAGAAATGGGGAGGGTCTCCAAGTACCCAAAGCAAAGTCCTCAGAAAGAAAACATCAACTTTAACTCCTTTCAGGTAAAGCTATCTTTCCATAATGCTGGTCAAGTGAGATATTCCCTGCTCATTCCCCTCGCCTCTCCTCTGTTTTGAACTCGGTGGATGAGAAACTGTAATTACCAAGTTGGGAGAGGAAGGGTTCGAATCATAAGGTGGGGTAGAGGGGAGAGGCCTAGACCTTCCTTCTCCTGCTTCCTGTCTGCCAAAGTCTCCATCTGAAGGAGGGAAGATTTAGCCTCGAATGAAGCCAGAAGACTTATTCCACTAGATTGAACATTTCAAATTTCAAAATGAAACCTTGCCACTTAAAGTAACCCCAATGCTTTCTAGTACCTAAGAGCAGCAATGGGATCTGTCTGAGTTTTATTTAAGAACAGGGTAAGAACTAGGCCTGCTGAACAAATTTTACACTAACATTAAGACACAAAACTAAACTTGTCTTCTTATTACATCTTATTACTTTTGCTTTTTTAAATAAATCCGTTACACACAAAAAAAAACATCAGAAGTAAGATCTGAGGGGACTTCCCAGGTGGTCCAGTGGCTAAGACTCCGAGCTCCCAATGCAGGGGGCCCAGGTTCAATCCCTGGTCAAGGAACTAGATCCCACATCCTGCAACTAAGAGTTCACATGCCGCAACTGAAGATTCCGCATGCTGCAACTAAGACATGGTGCAGCCAAATTAAAATTTTTTTTAATTGTTTAAAAACAAAAAAAGAAGTAAAATCTGATGATTGGGGTAGCCATGGTTGCTATTTTCTAAATTATACAAGAAGGCAAAGTCTCTCAAATGCCTTGTTCCAAGTAAGGAGATAGTATGCATAAGTGAACTTTTTTTCCAGGTTAGATTTTTCTGGAAGATTTTTCTCAGTTGAATTTAAGTTCACAGATTGTGAACTCAGGGTCATTGCCATACTTAGCTGTATCCTGATGAAGTTGAAACTAAGATTTCCATCTACCTTCCTTTTCTCAGAAGCCATGGAGTTTCTGCTACAATCTTTGGCTTAAAAGAATAACCAGATACTGAGAACATAATTGTGCCTGGGATGATTTATTAAGTGCTGGGGATTGGCTTTTTTTTAAGTTAGTGGGAATCTTTTGTGTTTTTTCCATTGCTGAGAATCTTTTGTGTTTTATTAACTCATTGGACTCCTCAAAAAGTCAGACCTATTAGAAGACTGATGTAACCTAATGCAAGATGTAGGGCACTGAAAGAACAACCATTCATGCCAGGGGAGAACACTAGGTGTTCACTATTAGAGGAATTTCTGATTCTATCCGGTCATCAGGAACTCTCCTGACTGAGAAGAAGTTGAGCAGAGTAAGAACTTGGGTAAAACTTTAATTTCTTTGCGTTTTAATTCATAATGTTCTTGTTGGACACTAACATAAGAATTTGGAGGTTTAAATTCTTTCGGACTTTAATCATTGGATTCTAATTTCCTTCAGGAAGGGGTTTATGTTTATATCTCTATTATGCCTTTTGATTTTATTGCCAAACAGCTGATGTTGGGCAAGACTGGAAATAATTTGGCTTAAGAAATAGAATAGAGGGCTTCCCTGGTGGTGCAGTGGTTAAGAATCTGCCTACCAATGCAGGAGACATGGGTGCGAGCCCTGGTCTGGGAAGATCCCACATGCCACGGAGCAACTAAGCCTGTGTGCCACAACTACTGAGCCTGCGCTCTAGAGTCCGCGAGCCACAACTACTGAGCCAACGTGCCATAACTACTGAAGCCCGTGCACCTAGAGCCCGTGCTCCACAACAAGAGAAGCCACCGCAATGAGAAGCCCACACACCACAACGAAGAGTAGACCCCGCTTGCCACAACTAGAGAAAGCCTGCATGCAGCAACGAAGACCCAATGCAGCCAAAAATAAATTAAAAATAAAATAAATTTATATAAAAAAGAATGAACACTAAAATAATTCTTTAAAAAACATAAAGAAATAGAATAGAGAGTGATTTTTCAACATTAATTCCTAAGTAGCTCTGGGGTTGATTTAATTAATATGTGGTTCTAGAACATTTCAGTGTCTTTTGAGGGGAAAATTTTACTGTTCAAATATGGTCCAAGGAGGATGAAAAAATGGTCAAATGGTCTTAATAAGTGAGAACAGATGATTTTAATAGACTGCTGGTCCCCTCCCTGGAAGGGGTTGTTCCCACCCCTGGTTATGGATAAGCTTCTTTAAGCCTAAAATGTAAAGATGACAGAAAAACTGAGGAGTGGTAGGGAGAAACTCCTGATGTCTCCTGCCATGTGGAGAGACATCCTTCCCCTCTGTGCCCCTTGCTTCTCTTCATGAGAAGAGAATGGAATACCCTCATTGGTGAGTTTGGAACAAGGAACAGGGTGTGCTTGGCCTACTGCTTTCTTCCTTGTGATTTGTTTCTCTGTAGAGAGATCTAGGGTGCTCTTGGTTATGTGGAGGAAGGACAGTCATTATTCAGTGCTGCTAGTGACTGGTGGGTAAGTATCTGATTCAGGACAAGGTTGTTTTAGGAACCTCCTTGTTTTCCAAAGCCATCTCCCGCAGCCCAGTTTCACTTACAATAAACTCTGCCTAACACTTTGGCTCTCAGTTAACTTATATCTAGCAGGGAACAGGAGTATTATTTACTAGCCTCCTTCAGACCTCCTCAAAGTTATTCTGGGTAGTGATACAATTTGTAAACAGATTGGCTGGTCAATGCTGGGAATGCTTAGGTGAAATTGATTGGTGAATGTTTAATTTTTGGTACATTTTCAGATACTATGTCCTATTTTCAGAGGTTTCTCAAGACATTCAAATTCTTTGGTTGAACAAATATAAGCATAAGGAAATAGTAAAAGTCAGAAAACTGTTCAAGATTTTCATAAACGTATTTCTCAGGCTCAAGGATGGTTTTGAGAGAGCAGCTTTGTGAGAAAGGAAAGGTATGAAGAGTTTGATGTGTAATTATGCAATATCTGTGAACAGGAGGAGGCATCAATGATTAGAGGAAGAGTTTGAATGTGGCTTTGTGTAAGTATGTGAATATCTTTATGGGCATGTGGGTGAGCCTGTGTGTGGGTGGCTAGGAGTGTGGGTAAATGTGTATGGATGTGAGTATGGGTAGTGTATTTTTGCTTGGAGTTATGTATTTATGCACTAGTGTGTGGCTGGCTGAGTGTGTGGATACACGTGTGTGTACATACACATGCTTGTGTATTTGTGTCTGTACATATGGGTGTGAATGTGGCTGGGTGAGTGGATATAGGTGTGTCTAGGTGGTGTGTGGATTTGTGTGTGTGTGCATGTGTATTGTCATGAAAGGTACAAAGTATGCTGCAGGAGACAGATAAAACCAAATATTCTTACAGAATAACAAAAAACGTCCATTACCTCAAGGAATTTCAAGATAACTTGTAAGGAAATACTAAAAAAGTTTCAGCCTTTCAGAAATTTGCACTTAGAATTTAACCTGAAAGATTAGAATTTTATATAATCAATACAGCTAGACAAAGCCTAGTCAAGCATGTGAACTGTCTTTTGTAAACTGAGATGGTAATTCCAGAGAACGTTATGGATGGCTGGGTGATTTCTGTGTGGACTGCACAATTGCTCCTGGCAAGGGTGGGAATAGGAGCTGAAATCCAGCTGTTTCTCTATTTGCTAAACCGTGTGTCCTGCACCCAGAGAGGGCGCCTTTTTCTAATTTTCACAAAGATGGCCTGAGGTCCTAAATAGCACAGCAGATGGGATTTTCACACTTTATTTTCAGATGTGTGACTTCATTGCATACCTACCTCTCTCTGGAACAGTTCATCTCAATGGTACCATTTCTCCTGGCCTGGAAGAACAAGTCTATTCTCAAGAAAAGGAAAGGCTGACCTGGGATCTGAAAGTTGGAAAGTTTACTGACAAGGACTTTGAAAGCCTAAGAGGACATTAATCCTTGGTCCAGGACTATGTATGGGTTGCCTTTTAATTTCTTCTATAGATCCCTGTCACTTCGTTGCCTCTTTCCTAGCCTTTCCCAGATACATTTTATTAAATAATAATTTTTGGTATTTGCATTTTGAGAAGGAACTCTGGAAAAGTAAAAAAACTCTACACATATAGAAATTAATTTCTAGTTGCCAAGAAGCTTCACAGGAGTGTAATGTTGGAGAATGGGTGGGCTCCTGGATTTTCCTAGGGCCCATGAATCCCACTGTGGCAGCATCGATTTGTTCCTCCTAAGTTATACAAATTCCTCATGTATTTTCCCTAGAAGTCCTGAGGAAGACACCTGATGAGTCTACCTTTCAGGAGAGCTGACTTTGGATAAGAGATGAGTGGAAGGTTTGTAGGCTAGAAAAATGAATGTTATAACTTAGCCAAGTATTTTGAGATATGTCAAAGTGAGACCAAGTATTTTGAAATTGTGAACATGGAGAAATAATACGTCTAGGAAATCTAAAGGAAAGATTACATTTGAAAAACTGAGCAGGAGGTACAATAGATCATCCCAAGAAGGTGTTTACCTTTGCCAGCCTTCCCAATGTGCTGAGTCTAGTGCAAAGAAAGTTTCTCAAGCTTCGTTTATCCTTTTAGAGCACATTAATAAAGTGATTCACTTGTTTGTCAGCACTTTTTACTCTACAGCATCAAATTGACATCAATCATACATGCCAAGGTGTACAGAATAATAAATGCAATTTCCACCAAATCTAACTGCATTTGATTTATACAGACCCTTTTAATTTACTTTACCTAAGCCATATATTTTAACTCCTTAATGGGACCTTAAGGAGCTTTCTGCATGCGTAGTCAGTTACATGAAGGACACAGGATTGTTTCTTTCACCCCCCTCCGTCTTTCAGCTGTTCTTTCAGTAGTGTGTCACTGATATATTAATTTCTCTTGTGAATGATGTGTATATCTGTGTTGAGGAACTCTAGGTAGCTGCATGATGTAGTATAAAATGGTGAATATATTAGACACAAACAAGTCTAGGGCTGAGTTCTCATTCTGCCAACTGCTAGCTGTTTGACCTTGAGCAACAAGTTTAAATCCACTGAACCTCAGTTTCCTTATTTTTGAGACTGTTGTAATCATTCCTAATTTTCAGGGTTATTGTGAAGATCAGCTTATATATGATAATCACATCACATATGTAGCTCAATATCTGACTCTATGGTAGAAATAATTATGTAATTAAATTTGTAGAAACTTTTCCTCTTGATTACACTTCAAGATGGTGGAGGAGTAAGACGTGGAGATCATCTTCCTCCCCACAAATAAATCAAAAATACATCTACATGTGGAACAATGCCTACAGAACACCTACTGAACACTGGCAGAAGACCTCAGACTTCCCAAAAGGCAAGAAACTCCCCACGTACGTGGGTAGGGAAAAAGAAAAAAGAAAAAACAGAGGCAAAAGAATAGGGATGGGACCTGAACCTCTGGGAGGGAGCTGTGAAGGAGGAAATGTGACAACACACTAGGAAGCCCCTTCACTGGCAGAGATGGGGGGCTGGGCGGGGGGGAAGCTTCGGAGCCACGGAGGAGAACACAGCAACAGGGGTGCAGAGGGCAAAGTGGACAGATTCCTGCACAGAGGATCAGTGCCGACCAGCATTCACCAGCCTAAGAGGCTTCTCTGCTCACCTGCCAGGGCAGGTGGGGGCTGGGAGCTGAGGCTCGGGCTTTGGAGGTCAGATCCCAGGGAGAGGACTTTGGTTGCCTGCATGAACACAGCCTGAAGGGGGCTAGTGTACCACAACTAGCCAGGAGAGAGTCCGGGGAAAAGTCTGGAACTGTCCAAGAGTCGAGAGACCATTGTTTCGGGGTGAGTGAGGAAAGGAGATTCAGAACACCGCCTAAACGAGCTTCACAGACGGGTGCGAGCCATGACTATCAGCATGGACACCAGAGATGAGCATGAAACACTAAGGCTGCTCCTGCAGCCACCAAGAATCCTGTGTGCAAGCACAGGTCACAATCCACACCTCCCCTCCTGGGAACCTGTGCAGCCCGGCACTACCAGGGTCCCATGATCCAGGGACAACATACCTGGGAGAACACACAGTGCACCTCAGGCTGTTGCAATGTCATGCCGTCCTCTGCCGCCACAGACTCACCCCACATTCTGTACCCCTCCCTCCCCACAGTCTGAGTGAGCCAGAACCCCCTAATCAGCTGTTCCCTTAACCACCTCCTGTCTGGGTGAAGAACAGACACCAGAGGGCAATCTACATGCAGAGTTGGGGCCAAATCCAAAACTGAACCCCAGGAGCTGTGTGAACAAAGAAGAGAAAGGGAAATTTCTCCGTGCAGCCTCAGGAGCATCGGATTAAATCTCCACAGTCAACTTGATATACCCTGCATCTGTGGAATACCAGAATACACAACAAATCATCCCAAAACTGAGGTGGTGGACGTTGGGAGCAACTGTAGACATGGGGTTTGCTGTCTGCGACTGACTACTTTCCGGTTTTTATGTTTAGCTTAGTACAGTTTTTACCTCTTGTTATCATTGATGGATTGGTTTGTATGGTTCCTCTCTTCTTTTTTTATTACTTTTTATTTTTAAAAAATTCTAATAACTTTATTTTTTTTTAATTTTTTTCTTCTTTCTTTTTTTTCTCCCTTTTCTTCTGAGCTGTGTGGCTGACAGGGTCTTGGTGCTCTGGCGGGGTGTCACGCCTGAACCTCTGAGGTGGGAGAGCTGAGTTCAGGACATTGGTCCACCGGAAACCTTCTGGCCCCACATAATATCAATTCCTGAGAGCTCTCCCAGAGATCTCCATCTCAACGCTAAGAGCCAGCTTCACTCAATGACCAGCAAGCTACAGGGCTGGACACCCCATGCCAAACAACTAGTAAGACAGGAACACAACCCCATCCATTAACAGAGAGGCTGCCTAAAATCATAATAAGGTCACAGACAACCAAAAACACACCACTGGACACAGTCCTGCCCACCAGAAGGACAAGATCCAGCCTCCTCCACCAGAACACAGGCACCAGTCCCCACCACAAGGAAGCATACAGAACCCACTGAACCAACCTTACCCACTGGGGGCAGACACACACAAAAAAATAAATAAATAAAAACCAGACTATGAACCTGCAGACTGAGAAAAGGAGACCCCAAACACAGTAAGTTCAGTAAAATGAGAAGACAGAGAAATACACAGCAGATGAAGGAGCAAGGTAAAAACCCACCAGACCAAACAGAGGAAATAGGCAGTCTATCTGAAAAATAATTCAGAGTAATGATAGTAAAGATGATTCAAAATCTTGGAAATAGAATGGAGAAAATACAAGAAACATTTCAAAAGGACCTAGAAGAACTAAAGAGCAAACAAAGAATAATGAACAACACAATAAATGTAATGTAAAATTCTCTAGAAGGAATCAATAGCGGAATAACTGAGGCAGAAGCACGGTTATGTGACCTGGAATATAAAAGAGTGGAAATAACTACCACAGACCAGAATAAAGAAAAAAGAATGAAAAGAATTAAGGACAGTCTCAGAGACCTCCGGTACAACATTAAACACACCAACATTTGAATTATAGGGGTTCCAGAAGAAGAAGAGGAAAATAAAGGGACTGAGAAAATATTTGAAGAGATTATAGTTGAAAACTTCCCTAACATAGGAAAGGAGATAGTCAAGTCCAGGAAGCACAGAGAGTTCCATACAGGATAAATCTAAGGAGAAACACACCAAGACACATATTATTCAAACTATCAAAAATTAAATACAAAGAAAAAATATTGAAAGCAGCAAGGGAAAAGCAACAAATAGCATACAAGTGAACGGCCATACAGTTAAGAGATGATATTTCAGCAAAACTCTGCAAGCCAAAATGGAGTGGCAGGACATATTTAAAATGATGAAAGGGAAAAACCTACAACCAAGATTACCCTACCCAGCAAGGAGCTCATTCAGATTCGATAGAGAAATTAAAACCTTTACAGACAAGCAAAAGCTAAGAGAATTCAGCACCACCAAACCAGCTTTATAACAAATGCTAAAGGAACTTCCCTAGGCAGAAAACACAAAAGAAGGAATAGACCTACAATAACAAACCCAGAACAATTAAGAAAATGGTAATAGGAACATACGTATCAATAATTACCTTAAATGTAAATGTATTAAATGCTCCAACCAAAAGACATAGACTGGCTGAATGGATACAAAAACAAGATGCTTATATATGAAATCTACAGGAGACTCACTTCAGATCTAGGGACACATACAGACTGAAAGTGAGGGGATGGAAAAAGATATTCCATGCAAATGGAAATCAAAAGAAAGCTGGAGTAGCAACTCTCCTACCAGACAAAATAGACTATAAAATAAAGACTATTCCAAAAGACAAAGAAGGACACTACATAATGATCAAGGGATGAATCCAAGAAGAAGATATAACAATTGTAAATATTTATGCACCCAACATAGGAGCACCTCAATACATAAGACAAATGCTAACGGCCCTAAAAGGGGAAATCGACAGTAACACAATCATAGTAGGGGACTTTACTACCCCACTTTCACGAATGGACAGATCATCCAAAATGAAAATAAGTAAGGAAACACAAGCTTTAAATGATACATTAAACAAAATGGACTTAATTGATATTTATAGGACATTCCATCCAAAAACAACAAAATACACTTTCTCTCAAGTACTCATGGAACATTCTACAGGATAGATCATATCTTGGGTCACAAATCAAGCCTTGGTAAATTTAAGAAAATTGAAATTGTATCAGGTATCTTTTCTGACCACAACGCTATGAGACTAGATATCAATTACAGGAAAGAAAATATAAAAAATACGAGCACATTGGAGGCTAAACAATACACTACTAAACAACCAGGAGATCACTGAAGTAATCAAAGAGTAAATAAAAAATACCTAGAAACAAATGACAATGAAAACCAAACCTATGGTATGCAGCAAAAGCAGTTCTAAGAGGGAAGCTTATAGCAATACAATCCTACCTCAAGACGAGAAAAATCTCAAAAACACAGCCTAACCTTACACGTAAAGCATTAGAGAAGAAGAACAAACCCCCAAAGTTAGCAGAGGGAAAGAAATCATAAAGATCACATCAGAAATAAATGAAGAAAACAATAGCAAAGATCAATAAAACTAAAAGCTGCTTTTTTGGAAAGATAAACAAAATTAATAAACCATTAGCCAGATTCATCAAGAAAAAAAGGGAGAAGACTCAAATCAACAGAATTAGAAATGAAAAAGGAGAAGTAACAACTGACTGCAGAAATACAAAGCATCATGAGAGATTACTACAAGCAACTCGATGCCAATAAAATGGAAAACCTGGAAGAAATGGGCAAACTCTTAGAAAAGCACAACCTTACCAGACTGAACCAGGAAGAAATAGTAAATATAAACAGACCAATCACAAATGCTGAAATTGAAACTGTGATTCAAAATCTTCCAACAAACAAAAGCCCAGGACCAGGTGGCTTCACAGGTGAATTCTATCAAACGTTTAGAGAAGAGCTAACACCTATCCTTCTTAAACTCTTCCAAAATATACTAGAGGGAGGAACACTCCCAAACTCATTCTACGAGGCCACCATCACCCTGATACCAAAAGCAGACAAAGATGTCACAAGGAAAGAAAACTACAGGCCAATATCACTGATGAACATAGATGCAAAAATCCTCAACAAAATACTAGCAAACAGAATCCTACAGCACATTAAAAGGATCATACCCCATGATCAAGTGGGATTTATCAAGGAATGCAAGGATTCTTCAATATATGCAAATCAATCATTGTGATACACCAGATTAACAAATTGAAGGGTAAAAACCATATGATCATCTCAATAGATGCAGAAAAAGCTTTCAACAAAATTCAACACCCATTTATGATAAAAACTCTCCAGAAATGGGCATAAAGGGAACCTACCTGGACATAATAAAAGCCATATATGGCAAACCCACAGCCAACATCATTCTCAATGGTGAAAAACTGAAACCATTTCCATTAAGATCAGTAACAAGACAAGGATGCCCAGTCTCACCTCTCTTATTCAACATAGTTTTGGAAGTTTTAACCACAGCAATCAAAGAAGAAAAAGGAATAAAAGGAATCCAAATCAGAAAAGAAGTAAAGCTGTCACTGTTTGCAGATGACATGATACTATACATAGAGAAGAATCCTAAAGACACTACCAGAAAACTACTAGAAGTAATCAAAGAAGTTGTTAAAGTAGCAGGATACAAAATTAATGCACAGAAATATCTTGCATTCCTATATACTAATGATGAAAAATCTGAACGAGAAATTAAGGAAACACTGCCATTTACCATTGTGACAAAAAGAATAAAATACCTAGGAATAAACCTACTTAAGGAGATAAAAGACCTGTTTGCAGAAAACTATAAGACACTGATGAAAGAAAGATGATAGGAACAGATAGATATACCATGTTCTTGGATTGGAAGAATCAACATTGTGAAAATGACTATACTACCCAAAGCAATCTACAGATTCAATACAATCCCTATCAATCTACCAATGGCATTTTTCACAGAACCAGAAAAAATTTTTTCACAATTTGTATGGAAACAGAAAAGAATCTGATGAGCTAAAGCAATCTTGAGAGAGAAAAACGGAGCTGGAGGAATCAGGCTTGCTGACTTCAGACTATACTACAAAGCTACAGTAATCAAGACAGTATAGTACTGGCACAAAAACAGAAATATTGATGAATGGAACAGGATAGAAAGCCCAGAGGTAAACCACACACATATGGTAACCTTATCTTTGATAAAGGAGGCAAGAATATACAATGGAGCAAAGACTGTCTCTTCAGTAAGTGGTGTTGGGAAAACTGGACAATGACATGTAAAAGAATGAAATTAGAACACTCCCTAACACCATACACAAAAATAAATTCAAAATGGATTAAAGACCTAAAGGTAAGGCCAGACAATATAAAACTCTTAGAGGAAAACATAGGCAGAACACTCTTTGCCATAAATCACTGGAAAATCTTTTTTGACCCACCTCCTAGAGAAATGGAAATAAAAACAAAAATAAACAAATGGGACATAATGAAACTTAAGTTTTTGCACAGTAATGGAAACCATAAAGAAGACGAAAAGACAACCCTCAGAATGGGAGAAAATATTTGCAAATGAAGCAGCTGACAAAGGATTAATCTCCAAAATATATGGGCAGCTCATTCAGTTCAATATCGAAAAAACCAACAACCCAATCCAAAAATGGGCAGAAGACCTAAAAAGATACTTCTGCAATTAAGATATACAGATTGCCAAGAAACACATGTAAGGATGCTCAACATCACTAATCATTAGAGAAATGCAAATCATAACTACAATAAGGTATCACCACACCAGTCAGGATGGCCATCATCAAAACGTCTACAAAACAGTAAGTGCCGGAGAGGATGTGGAGAAAAGAACCCTCTTGCACTGTTGGTGGGAATGTAAATTGATACGGCCACTATGGAGAACAGTATGATGGTTCCTTAAAAAACTAAAAATAGAACTACCATATGACCCAGCAATCCCACTACTGGACATATACCCTGAGAAAACCATAATTCAAAAAGAGTCATGTACCACAATGTTCATTGCATCACTATTTACAATAGCCAGGACATGGAAGCAACCTACGTGTCCATCAACAGTTGAATGGGTAAAGAAGATGTGGCACATATATACAATGGAATATTACTCAGCCATAAAAAGAGATGAAATTGAGTTATTTGTAGTGAGGTGGATGGACCTAGAGTGTGTCATACAGAGTGAAATAAGTCAGAAAGAGAAAAACAAATACCATATGCTAACACATATATATGGAATCTAAAAAAAAAAAAAAAAAAAGGTTCTGAAGAACCTAGGGGCAGGACAGGAATAAAGACGCAGAGGTAGAGAATGGACTTGAGTACACGGGCAGTGGGAAGGGTAAGCTGCGACGAAGTGAAGGAGTGGCATGGACATATATACGCTACCAAATGTAAAATATATAGCTAGTGGGAATCAGCTGCATAGCACAGGGAGATCATTCCGTGCTTTGTTAGCACCTAGAGGGGTGTTATAGGGAGGGTGGGAGGGAGATGCAATAGGCAGGGATATGGTGATATATGTATACATATAGTTGATTTTCCTTGTTATACAGCAGAAACTAACACAACATTGTAAAGCAATTATACTCCAAGAAAGATGTTAAAAAAAATAATATAAAGAATAAATGAATGGATAGTTGGAAAAAAAATTCCTGTTTTTTTAAATCTGAAAATTGTAAAAGCATCTTACAGCAAACTTTCAATAATGATGAATGTAATAATAGAAGTGGTCCATTTTTACAAACATATTGTTTTTCCCTTGAAATTTTACTTAAATTTTAAAATGCTACTTAGGGTTCTGCCTTAATTTAGTAATTCTGTCTTTTTTACTGAAGTACTTATCTAAAAGATTTAATTACTTTATTCTACATTTCCTCCTGAATGGAGGAATTTCTCCTCTCTGAATCCATATCACAGCACTCATCACATTGGTTAATAATTTACCTGTTTATATATCACCATCTCTTCCATCATTCTGTTAGCTCTTGAAGGTAAGTGTTATGGTTTGTTCTGTTTTTTTCTGCATCCTTATTTCCCCAGGTTCCTAAATCAAATATTTATTTAATGGGTCATTATTTTTTAAAATTGTTGCTTGCTTGGGTCTATTCCACAGAAGGTACAAGGTAAAAATATGTAGGTGGACAGATTTGTGTATAATATATTGACTTTCACAATAGTCAAATTTATTAGTCTTTAATCTAATAGCTTCTGATTATGTGTTGTCACAGGAAGATTCAAGGAAGACATCATTTAGAAAAACAAAACAAAACAAAAACAACAGTAACAACAAAACCCTTCCCTGCAATAAAAACAGGAGGTCCAAGGTTTTAGGAAGATGAGTTCACTGAACAGAAACATGCAACAAGTATTTAATGATAAAGTGTGCAATGTTCTGTTCGTGGTGAAAAAAATAGCACTTTTTTCACATGATTATCTTACTCCCAAGGATCTTGACATGCCTTTATATATCAGAATTGCAAAAGTTAAAGATAAGGATTTTTGTTAGAGAGGAAATAATAAGGGAGAAATGCTCCAAGTTGCATTGATTTGGGGGACTAGAACTTGACAGGAGACCCTGGGCTTGTGGCAGTGGAGGTGTTGGATGCTGTGGTTTAGCTCAGGGATGTGATAATGGTAACAGGCCCATCAATTCTTTTCACAGTTCCTCCTTGTTCAAATCTCATTCTCTGAGTGTGGGTATGACCACATAAGTTTGTTTAGTAGTTTTTTATTTCAATATTACTAATTTGATGTTTTGGTTTTAGAGAATATAGCATGCTATCTTGACTTAGTGTAATATTGGTTAATAATTTAACTGTCTTTAAAATCAGAGAACCTGAGAATCCTTTAAGGCCACTTTTTGTCTTCCCCGTACATGCCATTTTTATTTAATTCTCCCTCTATAGTTTTATGCAGACTTTATTGAAGTATTAAAATATTATTAAAATGTACAAAAATCATAAATGTACAGCTTAATGAATTTTCACAAAGAGAATATACTCATGCAACCAGATTAAAAATCAAAACACTGCTTGACCCAGAAGTGTTTGTCTGCGCCTTTGAATCACTACCTTACCCTCTCTCCCTGACATCAATGGAAATCATCACTCTGACTTCTAATATTACAGATTAGTTTTTCTTCTTTTTAACTTTTTATAAATGGATTTATATAATATGTCTCTTTTGTGCCTGATTTCTTTTATTCATATTATGTTTGTTAGTTTTATCTATATTATGTGTAGATGTAATTCACTCATCCTCATTGTGTGCTATACTATTATATACAATACTATAATTAATATATCTGTTTCCTTATTGATGGACATTTTGGTATTATGAACATTTCCAAATTGGAGGTATTATGAATAGTGCTGCTTGGATATTCTAGTACATATCTTTTGTTGGCCTTATGTGTATATTTCTGGAGGGTAAATACCAAGGGATGAAGTTGCAGGATCACAGGTTGTATCTACATAGGTTAACTTTGGAAAATACAGTCTAACAGTGGTTGTACCAATTTACACTCTCGCCAGACCGTGTATAAGAATTCTAGTTTCTCCTCACCACTGCCAAATTCAGGAATTTTCTTTCATTTTCATTTTACCATTCTGGTTGTTTACTTTGCATTTCTATGATGACCATCTGGATATTCTCTTTTGTGAATTGCCTGTGCAAGTCTTTTGTTCATTTTTCTATTGGGTTGTCTGCCTTTTTCATGTTGATTTGGAGCTATTCCTTATATTTTGGAATTTTGCAGTATAGTCTCATTTGTGTCTGGCATATTTTTCCTCTTTATATGGTTGTGAGATACATCTATACTTTGCAGGTAGGATTGTAGGTCATTTATACTCATTGTTATAGTATTTCATTGTGTGACTATAAGCCAGTGGGAGCCATTTAATGGTAAATCAGCATTTGGGTCTTTCACAGCTATTTTGAATAGTGTGCTGTTGCGAACATTTTTATACATTATTTTGGTTCATAGATGTGTACATTTCTGTTAGATACCTAACAGTGGAATTGCTTAATTATAAGGTAGACAAATATTCAACTTCAGTAGATGTTACTAGTTAGTTTTTCCAAGGGCTTTCAATTGTAATTATGCCAACAGTGAATGAGATTTCCAGATGCTCCTAATCATCACAAACACTTGATATTATCTGTTTTACTTATTTATTTCTTAATTTTAGTCATTTTGGTGATGGGCATGTAGTAATATTTCTTTGTGGTTTTAATTTACATTTTACTGATAACTATAGAAATTGAGCACCTTTTTACATGATATTAGCTATTTTCTTTTTTAAAATTGCAATACTTTTGTACAGATCTTTTGTACTTTTTTTATACCAGGTTTTGTTTTCTTGTTGATTTATTTTTAGATTTTGGATAGAAGTGTTTTGTCAAATGTACCTATAGCAGATACCTTCTCCACAGTGTGTTTCTTGCCTTTTTGTTCTTTTAATAATGCCTTTTTATGAACAGAAGTTCTTACATGAATGTAATCCAGTTTATCAAATTTTTTTCTTTATAGTTAGCAGTTTTTATGTCATATTTTAAAAAATCTTTGCTTATTCTAAGGTCATGAGTATGTCCAACTATGTTTTCTTCTACAAGCTTTATTGTTTTATCTTTCACTTTTAGATATACAATTCATGTGGAATTGATGATTGAGTATGCTGTGTGTTAGAGGTCACAATTTCTTAGCCTCTGCTATACAGTATCATAAATCTAGTGATCATATTTGTATTGATCTCTATGTGGACTCCCTATTCTGTTCCTCTGTTTATTCCTCTACTAGCAGCACAATACTTTAACTGTTATAGCTATATAATACAATAAAATACATCTTGATTGTGTAAGTCCTTTAGTTTTGTTCCCTTTTAAGACTGTCTTAGCTACTCTTTGATGATTGTATTTCCATCTAACTTCTAGAATTTTTCAGTTTCTTTAGAAAATATGCTGGAATTTTGTTTGGGATTGTGTTGAATAATAGATTCACTTGGGAGAATTGATAACCTTACAATAATGAATCTGTAAATGAATATAGCACCTCCAATTTTCACTAGACTTGTTCCTTGGTAGTTGATTTTTTAAATTCTATTGTAAGAGACGTATAGTTTTAAATCTAATTTGTCTGTTTGTTTATTGCTAGTAAACACAAATAGAATTGATTTTTGTATATTTACCTTGTATTCAGTGACCTCACTAAATTCACTTACTAGTTCTAATGTTTTGTCTGCAGATTATTTTGGATTTTCTGCATAAACAATTACATCCTTTGCAAATGATGACAGCTTTATATCTCTTTTCCAATCCTTATGCCATTTTCCACTTTTCTTGTCTTAATATATTGGCTAGGACCTCCAGTATAGTATTGACTGATGATACCAGGCATCATTGTTTCACGTTTAATCTCAGGAATAAAGCATGCACATTTTCACCATCTTGATGATATGATGTTCGTTGTAGATTTTTTTGTATGGATATTGTTCATTAAGTTAGGGAAGTTCCCTTTTGTTGTTAGTTTCCAAAGAAATTTTTATCATCAGTGGGTGTTGAATTCTGTCAAATGCTTTTTCTGCTTCTCTTGGGCTGATTATATTTCTTTCCTCCTTCGTTATGTTATTAGTAAATTACTTAGAATGAGTTTGGAATGCTAACCTATACTTGCATTCTGGAATACAATCTGTTATTCAGAATATTTTATCTTTTACTATATATATTCATTTGGTCTTTGATCTTCCTTTCTGATTAGGTGCTTATCATATTTTTAAATGAAGGGTATGTTGGCTTCATAAAAATTGTTGGTAAGAGTTTCCTCTTTTTCTGTTCTCTGGAAGAGTTTGTGTGCGATTGGTGTTATTTCTTCCTTAAAAGTTTGGAAGACTTCATATGTGAGGACATATTGGCCTTAGGTTTTCCTCAGGGGAAGATTTTCAATAATGGATTCAATTTCTTTAATAATCTAGTATTTTTCAGATGTTCTTTTTGTAATAAATCAATTTGACTAAGTTTTTTTTTAGGGATTTGTTCATTTCATAGACCCCTTTTATGATCTTGAATAAAATTACTTCTCTTTTTCTTGGTCACTCTTGCTATGGGTTTATCAATTTTATTACCAATTTTCAAGAACCAGCTTCTGGTTTTGTTGGTTTTCTCTTTATTTTTTCTGTGTTGATTTCAGCTCGTCTTGGTTATTTCTTCTCTTCTCCTTTTTTTAGGTTTAATATACTGGGATTTTTTCTAATTTATTGAAATGGGAGCTTAGATAATTAGTTTTTAACGTTTTTTCTTTCTTAATACAAGTGTCTAAGGATTCCTATTTCCTTCTAAAGGCTGCTTTAGTCTCATCCCACAAGTTTTCATTTTAGGTATCTTCTTAATAATTCAGTTCAAAGTATTTTTAAATTTTGGATTTGAAATCCTTCTTTTACCAATGAATTATTCAGAGTCTATCTTTAAATTTTCAGGCAGTTGGAGATTTTCTAATTATCTTTTTTAATTTTTTTGCTTAATTCCACTGTACAATCATGAAATTCATTGAAGCTGGCTTTATGTTCATGACCAATTGTGGCAAAAGAGTTAAGAGGACAAGATCTGGAATCAGACAGCCTGGCTTCACAGTTAGCCTCTGCTGTTTTCAACCTTTGTCATCTTTGTTAAGTTATTTAACATTTCATTATTTGGTTTTATCATAATAAAACATATATATTAATATTACTGTAATAGTTTGCTAGGATTATCATAGCAAAATGTCCCAAACTGGGTGGCTTAAACAATAGAAACTTACTTTCTCATGGTTCTGGAGACTGGAAGGCCAAGATCAAGGTGCCAGCAGGGTTGGGTTCCTCTGAAACCTCTCTCCTTGGCTCTCCTTGCCCTCTTGCTGCCCCTTCACATGGTCATCCCTCTGTGTACACGTGCCCCTGCTGTCTCTTCTTCTTCTTATAAAGACACTAGTCATAATGCATTAGGCCACTACCCTTATGGCCTCATTGTAACTTAATCATCACTTTAAAGAACTTTTCTCCAAGAACAATCGTGTCTTGAAGTATTTGGAGTTAGAGCTTCAACATATGAATTTGGTGGAAGGAACACAATACCTACCTTGTAACTTGTTATGGTAATTACAAGAGATAATATATACTACATGGTTATATTAGTTGCCTGGCCCATGATAAGCATTCAAAAATATAAGCAATTTTGATTTCTTATGTTTATATATATTTGGGTTTATACACATGATCTTACTTGAGTTTTTTATTTTTATAGTCAAATTTGTTGGTGCAACATGTATCTTTGTTCTTAGTTGTGTTATCCATATTTTACATTGTAACTTCTGGGGTTTTTAAATTTTATTTCATCTTTTACAATCTAGCTGTGGTTTGACTGCTTTGTGCATGTGAATTTTCATTCTCATAATTTGAAAGAGTAATAATAGTTTTCTTTATATCATTTTATTTATAACAACAAACATCAATAGCAACATTATAAAAGAGAATTTTCTAAGACTATTGAAATGTTCTATGTCTGTGCTGTTCAGTGCAATAGCTACTAACCACATGTTGGATATCAAGTACTTGAAATGTGGCTAGTGTAAGTGAGAAACTGAAATTTTAACATTAATTCATTTTAAGTTAAATTTAAATACTCACATGTGGCTAGTGACTACCTTATTGGACAGTAGAGATTGATGGTATATTCATTTCTCTATTTCATTAAACAATATTCACCACCTCCCAAATATGAGTAAACTTCCACTTCCTCCCATCTTTTTTATTTTCTCCTTCTGTTCTCCACTTCCTAATTTTTCCTCATTGTATTTTTCCTAGCCAATTTGGTGTTATTTTTAATTCACTTAAATATACTTATATCTTGATATGGTAGCAATCAGTGCTCTTTGCCATATATTCCAGTTCTGTCATTCTGGGTATGTGATAGGATTGCTTTTCCTGATAATTCCTTGAATGAATTCTGGCCAATGAGTTGTGAGTAGAACTGACATTACCAACGTGAGACCCTTTCCTCTGCCACGAAGTCTGGTGATGTTTCAGATTGTAGTTCTCTGTCAGTCTCTGTCAGAGAGAACATAATGTAGAATAGAGCGTCAGTATACCCACAATTAGCATTTAGCATGAGTATGAAATAAATCTTTATTATGTTAAACCAGTGAGATTTGGGGATTGATTGTTCATGTAGCTAGTCTATCTTGATGGATAACTCTATTACTTGATTTGTCAGCATAAAATCTGTTGACATTTCTATAGAAGAAATCAATTCACTTGCCAAGCTGTCAATTTTCTCTTCTTCTCTTTTCCACATGTTGTTAGTTAAATTATTAAGTAATAATAATATTGTTTAAAAAATTTGTTCTCTTCTGAGCTATAATCTCCACAGTTATTTTATTCTTAGTCTTGCAACAAAATGGATGCATTTTGCCATCGCTTCTACATTTATTTTTTAGTTAGGAGAAACATGGAATGATTATTAAGGAGAAAGCAGTAAGAATGACTTCACTCTTAGTTACTTAGTGGTGATAAAACAGTAGAAGGTGGTAAGAATAAAACATTAAAAATTGGGAAGCCATAGAGACACAATGTGGCTCTCTCTCTTCGTGACAGAGAATATCCTAATAATTTTTGCAAGAAAGCCTCATAGAATTATATTTCCTGGTTTCTTGAATGTGTACAATTGGCTGGATATAAAATTTTTGAGTTGCTCCTCCCCCTTTGTTCTCTAAAGACATGTAGGTATTTCTCCAAGTCATCTAGCTTTGAATCAGTCTGAAACTCCCAGCTGATTTTTTTTTGCCTTGATTAATAATCTAATTTTACATCCTGAACATCCAGAAAGTTCTTTCTTCATTTTTATAGTCCAGTAATTTTACTCATATGTGTTTCAAGGTTGATTGTTCTGTGTTTATTTTCCTGGGACAAAATAAATCCTTTTAATTCATATATTCAACTATTCTTTTATTTATGGAAGATTTTATTGATGAATATTTTTATTTCTAATTTTTTTTTGTTCTATTAATTCATTTACCCTCTTAGGAGACTCAATAATACATGTATTAGATCTTCCGTATCTATCACATTGTCTACTAATTTTAAACACCTAATTCGAATTTTGTTATGTTCACTTTTCTCAATCTATGCATTATGAATCTCATGTATTTTCAGAATTATTTATTCCAATGAGGGCTTCAGTTCATTTTACTCCCCACTTATTTTTTCAGCTTTGCCAGTTTCTATTTTATCTCTTATTTTTTCAATAATTTCTCAGAATTCTTGGTTATTTCATTAAGTTCTTCAAGTTCATGGTGATACAGGTCATGATTTTGATCTGAGCAATGTCTTGAATTATACTTCCAACCTCCAGTGGTATCTATCACATCATCCTTTGTAACACTTACTACTATCTCAAATTTCCTTGTGTTCTTGTTTGTTTACATGTTCATTATATGTCTTCCCAATATAAAGATTATTGCAGACAGAAACTCTCCCTGTCTTCACATATAACACTTTATTCTATGAGCTTAATTTAGACTAGCACATATTAGGCAATGAATAAATAAGTACCTTCTCAGTAAGTCTTAATTATATTGAGACTTATTTTGATGAATAAGAATCACAGCACTTCCCAAACCATTGTTAAAGATTTGAGGGATATCAAATAATCCACAGCACTGAGAAGCATTGTTAGTTGTCTTACTTTTAAAGCTGAATACTTGTAAATACTAATATAAAAGGTTCAGTCAGTGTTAAAGCATTGCATTAAGGAGGAATAATATACTTTCATGGAGCTCTAGCTAATGTAAAGTTTGATATGGCAGTTCTAGGTACAATAGTTTTCCTGAAGAGGTCCTGTAAGTCAAAATGTTGAAGCCTGGGAGACTGGCCTTACCTTCCCAAACTGAAAAAACATAACAGCAGCTCTATTTTATGAAAAATGGAATCCAGTATCAAATCCTTATCTCTTTCTATATAACACTTTCTTATCGTAGAAATGTGAACAGACTTATGTAAAAGTAACGTTTTTGGAAACTGCCTGTCAAGTACTGTGATAAATGCTTTCCTATTTAAATAACAATAATAATGGTTTAGTCTATAACCAGTCTAAAAATAAGAATAGGTAGCCTCTATGCTAGTGGCACATAATTAGCTAGCAAATAGTAGCATTGGATTCAGGCATAATAATGAATTAAAACTTGGTAAATGGGGACTTCCCTGGCAGTCCTGTGGTTAAGAGTTAGCCTTCTAATGCAGGGGGTGCAGGTTCGATCCCTGGTCGGGGAGCTGAGATCCCACAGGCCTTGTGGCCAAAAAACCAAAACATAAAGCCAAAGCACTATTGTAACAAATTCAATAGAGACTTTAAAAAAAAAAAAAAAACCTTGGTAAATGGCCTTTTTACTAGGTTAGTAGTTGCTAGGAATTTTTTCTTCCAAATAAATATTGATTTTCATATATATTATTTGGCATCATTTGATTTTAATTATTAATGGCTAGTAAACAACTTTCTTTTTATGTAAGCTAAATAACCTTAAATAACTCCTATTAATTTTAAATGCTTTTATTTTAAATGTAGAACCTTGGATCTGCTTGTTGCTGTAACTTGAGAGCAATAGCAGGAATCACAGTCATGCTCTCCTTACCATAAAGTTCACCTATATTCTTCTCTCAGTGAGAAAATATTTCTGGCCTTCAGGCCTTTGACTACCCTCATTACACTGACCTGAATGCTGATTTCCTTAGGCTTCATTAATTGTTTTGTATACTGCTTAGTATATGCTAAATACCCAGTGTTGGAAAGATATAACAATATTCAAGGCACTTTTGGAGATGTATTTACTGTTTCATTTTATAAAATTATTTTTCTAAATAATACAAATTTATAAAAAATGCTCAAATATTTTTTAAACTGCCTGCATTAAAGAAGTATATAATGTTTATAGATGTTTACTAGGTAACTTTTTTTTACAACTTTATTGGAGTATAATTGCTTCACAATGGTGTGTTAGTTTCTGCTTTATAACAAAGTGAGTCAGTTATACATATACATCTGTTCCCATATCCCTTCCCTCTTGCGTCTCCCTCCCTCCCACCCTCCCTATCCCACCCCTCCAAGTGGTCACAGAGCACCGATCTGATCTCCCTGTGCTATGTGGCTGCTTCCCACCAGCTATCTACCTTACATTTCATAGTGTATATATGTCCAGGCCTCTCTCTCGCTTTGTCACAGCTTACCCTTCCCCCTCCCCATATCCTCAAGTCCATTCTCAAGTAGGTCTGTGTCTTTATTCCTGTTTTACCGCTAGGTTCTTTATGACATTTTTTTTTCTTAAATTCCATATATAAGCGTTAGCATACGGTATTTGTCTTTCTCTTTCTGACTTACTTCACTCTGTATGACAGACTCTAGGTCTATCCACCTCATTACAAATAGCTCAATTTCGTTTCCTTTTATGGCTGAGTAATATTCCATTGTATATATGTGCCACATCTTCTTTATCCATTCATCCGATGATGGACACATAGTTTGTTTCCATCTCCTGGCTATTGTAAACAGAGCTGCAATGAACATTGCGGTACATGACTCTTTTTGAATTATGGTTTTCTCAGGGTATATGCCCAGTAGTGGGATTGCTGGGTCATATGGTAGTTCTATTTGTAGTTTTTAAAGGAACCTCCATACTGTTCTCCATAGTGGCTGTACCAATTCACATTCCCACCAGCAGTGCAAGAGTGTTCCCTTTTCTCCACACCCTCTCCAGCATTTATTGTTTCTAGATTTGTTGATGATGGCCTTTCTGACTGGTGTGAGATGATATCTCATTGTAGTTTTGATTTGCATTTCTCTAATGATTAATGATGTTGAGCATTCTTTCATGTGTTTGTTGGCAGTCTGTATATCTTCTTTGGAGAAATGTCTATTTAGGTCTTCTGCCCATTTTTGGATTGGGTTGTTTTTTTTTTTTATTGAGCTGCATGAGCTGCTTGTAAATTTTGGAGAATAATCCTTTGTCAGTTGCTTCATTTGCAAATATTTTCTCCCATTCTGAGGGTTGTCTTTTGATCTTGTTTATGGTTTCCTTTGCTGTGCAAAAGCTTTGAAGTTTGATTGGGTCCCATTTGTTTATTTTTGTTTTTATTTCCATTTCTCTAGGAGGTGGGTCAAAAAGGATCTTGCTGTGATTTAGGCCATAGAGTGTTCTGCCTATGTTTTCCTCTAAGAGTTTGATAGTTTCTGGCCTTACATTTAGGTCTTTAATCCATTTTGAGCTTATTTTTGTGTTTGGTGTTAGGCAGTGATCGAATCTCATACTTTTACATGTCCCTGTCCAGTTTTCCCAGCACCACTTATTGAAGAGGCTGTCCTTTCTCCACTATATATTCTTGCCTCCTTTCTCAAAGATAAGGTGACCATATGTGCATGGGTTTATCTCTGGGCTTCCTATCCTGTTCCATTGATCTATCTTTCTGTTTTTGTGCCAGTACCATACTGTCTTGATTACTGTAGCTTTGTACTGTAGTCTGAAGTCAGGGAGCCTGATTCCTCCAGCTCCATTTTTCGTTCTCAAGATTGCTTTGGCTATTTGGGGTCTTTTGTGTTTCCATACAAATTGTGAAATTTTTTGTTCTAGTTCTGTGAAAAATGCCAGTGGTAGTTTGATAGGGATTGCATTGAATCTGTATATTGCTTTGGGTAGTAGAGTCATTTTCACAGTGTTGATTCTTCCAATCCAAGAACATGGTATGTCTCTCCATCTGTTTGTATCATCTTTAATTTCTTTCATCAGTGTCTTATAATTCTCTGCATACAGATATTTTGTCTCCTTAGGTAGGTTTATTCCTAGATATTTTATTCTTTTTGTTGCAGTGGTAAATGGGAGTGTTTTCTTGATTTCACTTTCAGATTTTTTATCATTAGTGTATAGGAATGGCAGAGATTTCTGTGCATTAATTTTGTATCCTGCTACTTTACCAAATTCATTGATTAGCTCTAGTAGTGTTCTGGTAGCCTCTTTAGGATTCTCTATGTATAGTATCATGTCATCTGCAAACAGTGACAGCTTTACTTCTTCTTTTCCAATTTGGATTCCTTTTATTTCCTTTTCATCTCTGATTGCTGTGGCTAAAACTTCCAAAACTATGTTGAATAAGAGTAGTGAGAGTGGGCAACCTTATCTTGTTCCTGATCTTAGTGCAAATGGTTTCAGTTTTTCACCATTGAGGACAATGTTGGCTGTGGGTTTGTCTTATATGGCCTTTATTATATTGAGGAAAGTTCCCTCTATGCCTACTTTCTGCAGGGTTTTTATCATAAATGGGTGTTGAATTTTGTCGAAAGCTTTCTCTGCATCTATTGAGATGATCATATGGTTTTCCTCCTTCAGTTTGTTAATATGGTGTATCACATTGATCAATTTGCGTATATTGAAGAATCCTTGCATTCCTGGAATAAACCCAACTTGATCATGGTGTATGATCCTTTTAATGTGCTGTTGGATTCTGTTTGCTAGTATTTGGTTGAGGATTTTTGCATCTATGTTCATCAGTGATATTGGCCTGTAGTTTTCTTTCTTTGTGACATCCTTGCCTGGTTTTGGTATCAAGGTGATGGTGGCCTCATAGAATGAGTTTGGGAGTGTTCCTCCCTCTGCTATATTTTGGAAGAGTTTGAGAAGGATAGGTGTTAGCTCTTCTCTAAATGTTTGAGAGAATTCGCCTGTGAAGCCATCTGGTCCTGGACTTTTGTTTGTTGGAAGATTTTTAATCACTGTTTCAATTTCAGTGCTTGTGGTTGGTCTGTTCATATATTCTATTTCTTACTGATTCAGTCTTGGCAGGTTGTGCGTTTCTAAGAATTTGTCCATTTCTTTCAGGTTGTCCATTTTATTGGTCTAGAGTTTCTTGTAGTAATCTCTCATGATCTTTTGTATTTCTGCAGTGTCAGTTGTTACTTCTCCTTTTTCATTTCTAATTCTATTGATTTGAGTCTGCCCTCTTTTGTTTTTGATGAGTCTGGCTAATGGTTTATCAATTTTGTTTATCTTCTCAAAGAACCAGCTTTTAGTTTTATTGATCTTTGCTATCGTTTCCTTCATTTCTTTTTCATTTATTTCTGATCTGATCTTTATGATTTCTTTCCTTCTGCTAACTTTGGGGGTTTTTTGTTCTTCTTTCTCTAATTGCTTTAGGTGCAAGGTCGGTTGTTTATTCGAGATGTTTCCTGTTTCTTATGATAGGATTGTGTTGCTATAAACTTTCCTCTTAGAACTGCTTTTGCTGCATCCCATAGGTTTTGGGTCGTCGTGTCTCCATTGTCATTTGTTTCTGGGTATTTTTTTATTTCCTGTTTGATTTCTTCAGTGATCACTTCGTTATTAAGTAGTGTATTATTTAGCCTCCATGTGTTTGTATTTTTTACATATCTTTTCTTGTAATTGATATGTAGTCTCATAGCATTGTGGTAAGAAAAGATACTTGATACAGTTTCAATTTTCTTAAATTTACCAAGGCTTTATTTATGACCCAATATGTGATCTATCCTGGAGAATGTTCCATGAGCACTTGAGAAAAATGTGTATTTTGTTGTTTTTGGATGGAATGTCCTATAAATATCAATGAAGTCCATCTTGTTTAATGTATCATTTAAAGCTTGTGTTTCCTTATTTATTTTCATTTTGGATGATCTGTCTATTGGTGAAAGTGGGGTGTTAAAGTCCCCTACTATGATTGTGTTACTGTTGATTTCCCCTTTTATGGCTGTTAATAATTGCCTTATGTATTGAGGTGCTCCTATGTTGGGTGCATAAATATTTACAATTGTTATATCTTCTTCTTGGATCGATCCCTTGATCATGAGGTAGTGTCCTTCTTTGTCTCTTCTAATAGTCTTTAAAGTCTATTTTGTCTGATATGAGAATTGCTACTCCAGCTTTCTTTTCATTTCCATTTGCATGGAATATCTTTTTCCATCCCCTTGCTTTCAGTCTGTATGTGTCTCTAGGTCTGAAGTGGGTCTGTTGTAGACAGCATATATATGGATCTTGTTTTTGTATCCATTCAGCCAATCTGTGTCTTTTGGTGGGAGCATTTAGTCCATTTACATTTAAGGTAATTCTCGATATGTATGTTCCTATTCCCATTTTCTTAATTGTTTTGGGTTAATTATTGTTGGTCATTTCCTTCTGTTGTGTTTCTTGCCTAGAGAAGTTCCTTTAGCATTTGTTGTAAAGCTGGTTTGGTGGTGCTGAACTCTCTCAGCTTTTGCTTGTCTGTAAAGGTTTTAATTTCTCCATCAAATCTGAATGAGGTCCTTGCTGGGTAGAATAATCTTGGTTGCAGGTTTTTCTCCTTCATCACTTTAAATATGTCCTGCCAGTCCCTTCTGGCTTTCAGAGTTTCTGCTGAAAGATCAGCTATTAACCTTATGGGGATTCCCTTGTGTGTTATTTGTTGTTATTCCCTTGCTGCTTTTAATTTTTTTTTTGTATTTAATTTTTGACAGTTTGATTAATATGTGTCTTGGCATATTTCTCCTTGGATTTATTCTGTATGGGACTCTCTGTGCCTCCTGGACTTGATTAACTATTTCCTTTCCCATATTAGGGAAGTTTTCAACTATAATCTCTTCAAATATTTTCTCAGTCCCTTTCTTTTTCTCTTCTTCTTCTGGAAGCCCTATAATTTGAATGTTGTTGCGTTTAATGTTGTCCCAGAGGTCTCTGAGACTGTCCTCTGTTCTTTTCATTCATTTTTCTTTATTCTGCTCTGCAGTAGTTATTTTCACTATTTTACCTTCCACGTCACTTATCCATTCTTCTGCCTCAGTTTTTCTGCTATTGATCCCATCTAGAGTACTTTTAATTTCATTTATTGTGTTGTTCATCGTTGCTTGTTTCATCCTTAGTTCTTCTAGGTCCTTGTTAAATGTTTCTTGCATTTTGTCTATTCTATTTCCAAGATTTTGGATCATCTTTACTGTCATTATTCTGAATTCTTTTTCAGATAGACTGCCTATTTCCTCTTCATTTGTTAGGTCTGGTGGGTTTTTATCTTGCTCCATCACCTGCTGTGTGTTTTTCTGTCTTCTCATTTTGCTTATCTTACTGTGTTTGGGGTCTTCTGTTTGCAGGCTGCAGGTTTGTAGTTCCCGTTGTTTTTGGTGTCTGTCCCCAGTGGCTAAGGTTGGTTCAGTGGGTTGTGTAGGCTTCCTGGTGGAGGGGACTAGTGCCTGTGTTCTGGTGGATAAGGCTGGATCTTGTCTTTCTGGTGGGCAGGTCCACATCTGGTGGTGTGTTTTGGGGTGTCTGTGGACTTATTATGATTTTAGGCAGCCTCTCTGCTAATGGGTGGGGTTATGTTCCTGTCTTGCTAGTTGTTTGGCATAGGGTGTCCAGCACTGTAGCTTCCTGGTCGTTGAGTGAAGCTGGGTGCTGGTGTTGAGATGGTGATCTCTGGGAGATTTTCGCCATTTGATATTATGCGGAGCTGGGAGGTCTCTTGTGGACCCGTGTCCTGAAATTGGCTCTCCCACTCAGAGGCACAGCACTGACTCCTGGCTGCAGCACCAAGAGCCTTTCATACACACGGCTCAGAATAAAAAGGAGAAAAAGTAGAAAGAATTAGTAGAAGTAGAAAGAAAGAAATAAAGAAAGGAAGGAAGGAAGGAAGAAAGGAGGGAGGGAGGGAGGAAGGAGGGAAGGAAGGAAAAAAAGAAAGAAGATAAAGTAAAATAGAATAAAGTATGATAAAATATAATAAAGTATTACAACAAAAAATAATTATTAAGAAAAAAAATGGATGGATAGAATCCTGGGACAGATGGTGGAAGCAAAGCTATACAGACAAAATCTCACACAGCAGCATACACATACACACTCACAAAAAGAGGAAAAGGGGAATAAATCATAAATCTTGCTCTCAAAATCCACCTCCTCAATTTGGAATGATTCGTCGTCTATTCATGTATTCCACAGATGCAGGGTACATCAAGTTGATTGTGGAGCTTTAATCCGCTGCTTCTGAGGCTGCTGGGAGAGATTTCCCTTTCTCTTCTTTGTTCTCACAGCTCCCGGGTCTCAGCTTTGGATTTGGCCCTGCCTCTGCGTGTAGGTCGCTGGAGGGCGTCTGTTCTTCGCTCAGACAGGACGGGCTTAAAGGAGCAGCTGCTTCGGGGGCTCTGCCTCACTCAGGCGGGGGAGAGGGAGGGGTACGGAGGCGGGGCTAGCCTGGGTCGGCAGAGGCCGGCGTGACGTTGCACCAGCCTGAGGCGCGCCGTGCGTTCTCCCGTGGAAATTGTTCCTGCATCCCGGGACCCTGGCAGTGACGGGCTGCACAGGCTCCCCGGAAGGAGGGCGTGGACAGTGACCTGCGCTCGCACACAGGCCTCTTGGCGGCGGGAGCAGCAGCCTTAGCGTCTCATGCCCGTCTCTGGGGTCCGCGCTTTTAGGCGCGGCTCGCGCCCGTCTCTGGAGCTCCTTTAAGCGGCGCTCTTAATCCCCTCTCCTCGTGCACCAGGAAACAAAGAGGGAAGAAAAAGTCTCTTGCCTCTTCGGCAGGTCCAGACTTTTTCCCGGACTCCCTCCCAGCTAGTCGTGGCACACTAACCCCCTGCAGGCTGTGTTCACGCCGCCAACCTCAGTCCTCTCCCTGCGCTCCGACCGAAGCCCGAGCCTCAGCTCCCAGCCCCGCCCGCCCCGGCGGCCGAGCAGACAAGCCTCTCCAGCTGGTGAGTGCCGGTGGGCACCGATCCTCTGTGCGGGAATCTCTCCGCTTTGTCCTCCGCACCCCTGTTGCTGTGCTCTCCTCCGCTACTCCGAAGCTTTCCCCCTCTGCCACCCGCAGTCTCCGCCCGCGAAGGGGCTTCCTAGTGTGTGGAAACCTTACCTCCTTCACGGCTCCCTCCCACAGGTGCAGGTCCCGTCCCTATCCTTTTGTCTCTGTTTATTCTTTTTTGTATAGCCCTACCCAGGTACGTGGGGGAGTTTCTTGCCTTTTGGGAGGTCTGAGGTCTTCTTCCAGTGTTCAGTAGGTGTTCTGTAGGAGTTGTTCCACGTGTAGATGTATTTCTGGTGTATCTGTGGGGAGGAAGGTGATCTCCGCGTCTTCCTCTTCCGCCATCTTCCCCGGAAGTCTAGCTAACATTTTTAAACTGATTATTATAAGCCTGTGTCAGTTCCAGCTTATGTTATCAAGGTGCATGATTAATCCAGACTTTTCTGTAAATCATCCCCTTCTAGTAACTACAGGCTACTTTTCCATACAATGAACTGTACATGTAATTTTAGGAGTGTCCAGAACTTGTCTGGTGTCTAAGGGGTTCATCATGCATAGCCTCTCCATTTTGGCTGACATTATTTCCTAAATGCCTGGTGCAGTCTCCTGGGAAGGCATGTGGGCATGTTACTTGGATATCTCTTCAGATTTTGTCTCTTATCCTTCTTTCCACTGGCACCTTCTAAAATATTCCCCTTTGTAAATTCTATACCTTAGTTTTATTCCGGCTTTGAAATTAATTAGACATAGCTATTCTGACCCCAGAGATAATGTTGTGACCAGAGATCAGTGCTGAAACTAATCTTTCTTTTGTGTTGGGAAAAAATTTTTATAAGAAGAAGATAAAGAGGAAGAAAAAGAATCACACACACACACACACACCCCATTTTCCCTTCAAGACATTTTTAAGAACTTCTTATTCCAAATAGGTTGCCCCACTGTGGAGATTAATTAAACATCCTTCTTTAACTGATGTTCAACCATAATTGTATATTTAATTTAAATGATTTGAGGGGAGAAGTATATTTCTTAAATGATTAATAACCACAATTTGAGTTTCATTTCTAAAGATATGCAACCCACAGTTTCCCCAGTACTATAATCTCAAACACCTAAGAAACCAAAGATTTTTAAAATTTGCTTTTTGTTTCTTAAATATAACTGGTCTACCTTAAACCTCATCATTAGTGTTATACAGAGAAGAATTTTAGTTTTCACAGTTGCCTTTGGATTCCAGCAGTCAATTTTTTCAAAATCTTTTTTGTCTTTTGCAGCCTTCTCATGGATCTACTCAGTTGAGTGAAAAGAATGTCAAAGAATAATTAGAGAAAATGGTAGCATAAATCTACAAGCTAAACAAATTTATTCTGATAGTTATATATTACAAGGTTACAAATTGTGTGGAATCTACCAAAACACTACTGCCTTCTAGTGTTCATTTAGTAACATTTTTTATTGCTTCCAGAAATGCCTGATTTACTCTTTTCCAATTTTGAGTTGCCCAAGTGCCTAATTAACATTGTTAGCTCACCAGTCACTGTACACACTGATGGCTTCCTACTGCCTGTATTTTTTTACTTTCCATAGAGGGCTTTCTTTGGCATGCTTAACCCCTGCTTGGGACAGGTCAGAATGTTGGGGAGCTGATGCCCCCAGGACAGCCTCAGCTAATGAGAGAGGCAACTGGAGAGTAAATACCAGCTTCCTCATCCTTCAGGTGATCTAACTGAGGAATGATCTCATCACTCAGATGTTCCCAGTAGTATTAGTCCTCAGTCGCCCATAGTGATCACCTGCGTATTATCTTACTCTGGAACTTCCTTCCATTCCCTGTCTTCCTTTATCACTCCCCAGCGGTGCTGCTAGGATCAGCTCTCTAATAAACCATTGCACTCAAATCATTATCTCAGGGTCTGTTTGGGGGGAAACTCAATTTAAGTTACCAGTTTTATTGGGTTACTCAGAATGCTCTGAGCTGTGAGAATGCTCAGTACATTTTAGTCAGGATCTTGAATTTAAAACACACCTTCATTTTAGATTAATAGTGTTGGGTTTGAAACAGATAAATGTTTTGGTTTTGCCAGATTGCCTTCTTCTAAGGACTGTCTTGCTGGAGCTCTCATACTATAGAATATACATTAACCCTCACCTAGCTTGCTACTTTGGGGATCTAGATGTTAGGCTGATTATGCCTAGGATCTCTCCATATTCATGCCTTTAGGCTCTTTTGGACCAAAAAAAAAAAAAAAAGATGAATTTGGTTTGACTCCTCTGCTAAATGAAGCCCCAAAACGTGAGAGTCACAACACACATACACATAGACACATTTAAAATGAATGCATAGAACAATGTTCAACAGCATTTTATAGAGCTAACTGAAGACTATTTTCTATTTTTGGAAATTCCGACACTCTACATAATCTTGTAAAATGGTTTCTGATTCTTTATTCATTCAGTCCAAGCCCTGAGCTTTGGGAAAACCAGAATTTCTTGGTTAGTTCTCCAAAGAGTAGCAAAAGGAAGGTACAAATCAGATATGCAGGCAGTTAATTAATTTATACGACTACCTCATCTTGGTCAATAGCCCCCATTTCCATTCAGTAGCAAACACTAAACCACCTCCACCACAGAATAGCCCATTCAAGATTACTCATTCTTTTTTGTTTTAAAATATGTTTTATTGGGGGGAGGGTGCTTAGTCTTTCAGGACACCTTTCCCCTCATCTTTCCCTTTCTCCCTGCAAGGTTTCTTGACACAAAGTGATGATCAGGTAACACTGTAATGATAAGAGGGGAAGTGTCTAGACCTCATATAGGCCTCATTGACTTTGGATTGGGGTGTAGCAGTTGGGTGTGTGTTTGAAATGGCTAAACCCCTAAGACTCAGTGCATTTTCCATCAGCCCTCCAGCTGCTTTCCACCCCATTTCTTTTCTCCCCAAACCTCTGGAAGGCAAATCTTAGCTGCCTGCCAAATTCCCCATCATTCCCCAACCCCACCACATACCACCACCCCATCTGCATGGCAGCAGAGGTGTGAGTGCCACCTCTGCCTAAACGTGTCACGTGTTATGTCTGCTCTGCTGTGGCCAATCCAATGGCTTCAGGTCTACTCTGAGGCATTTTTCTGGCTATAGCTTGAAATGGAAAAGAGGTATATGTTCTTGCTGCTTTTCGCTTCCTGCTATCTCATTCCCTCTCCCTCCATCTTTGGTCCAGTAGCATCTGGCTTCATCTCAGGGACCCAGACAGAGTTACCCTAATTTCATCTCCTCCAGCACTCTCAAAGTCTTCTATACACTGGAAAGTTTTTTTCTTCCTGTATGTCAAAGACTTAACTGAAAATAATCTTCAGTTAACTCTATAAAAAAGGATATCCCTGATATCCTTTCTTCTCTGTGTACTGAGACTGAGGGCAAAAGAAATCCAGGCTCTGACACCCTTGTTTTGCTCTTGGAATGTAAAAAGAAGATTTTGGAATTTAGAAAACATGTTCCTCCCAGCAAAGCTTGGTTCTCAAGACTATCATCTAGCTGTGAACTCAAGGATAATTTAATTTTGAAGCTCAAAGTTGAATAATGACTTACTTGTTCTAGGAAATATCCAACAACCTCCTGAAGTAATGACTCTTACTCATTTAATGGGTGGGGAGTCATAGAGAAGTGGATTTATAATGAATGAAAAATAGATTGGTTTCAAAACTATTATCCCTTTAAAAATGTTATTTCAAACAGTGTCTTAAAATAGACTCTTATTCACATATCCTTTGATGAGTAACCCAAATAAAGCAAAGTATGTGAGGCTAGTGATACTTAACTTTATAGGGTTACACAGCATATAAATGTTCTGAATAAGAGAGGCAAAATTATATTCCTTTCTGCTAATCTTGGCTGTTATTGCTAAAAAGTGTAATATACCAATTCATTCAAGTTTGGCCTTGAAAAATTAAAAGAACATCATTTTTTGTGAACCCTACCTTTACCCACAGTTATAATGGTGACTCTCTATTTGTGGTCAGATTAAGAGTTTTAAGCAAAAAATAAGAGGGCACAAATTCTAAAATTTCATTCTCTCTAGTGTATATATATATATATATATATATATATATATATATATGTATGTGTGTATATATATATATATATATATATATCTGCATTAGTACTTTGATGTTCATCTACCCCAGAAATGGGTGTTGTTTAAACCACATTTGCAGACACTTAGGCACTCCCCTATTTATTTCAGCCTGACTCACTGCTTCTGGAGTGACGGAAATGAGGAAGTCAGAATTGGTCTGCTTCACAGCTGCTGTGCAGATGAAGTCAGGTAATATATGAGAGGGGCTGTGCTTCAGTGGATGCCTACAGCTTGGTGAGGAACATAAAGAGTTGACAGGGAGCTCACATTTACTGAGCGCCTCCTATCTGCCAAATGCTTTCAGAGAAGAGAAAGACTTCACATATCTTTAAAGACCAAGATTCTTTTTACCTGGAAGTTGAAAATGTAAATGGAATGGAAGGAGACAGCTATCATTAATTGAGGATCTACTGTACAGGTGCTATGGCTACATTATCTTATTTAATACTCAAAACAACCCATACAACAATCTCATTTTTCAGATGAGAAAACTAAGACCCATAGGAGTTAATAGACTTTCTTAGGACCACATTGGTGGTAACTGACAGAGACTAGTAGTGGAACCTGTATCCATTTGGTTTTAAATCTCAGGCTTTTTAACTACACCAAAATGAGTCTAAACATGCATTTGCTGTTTCTCACCTTGGCTGTGTTGGGATTTCTTTCCTAAGAGGTCAGTTAATCAAGATGATTCCATAGTTCAAGGAGACACCAAGATGGTTTGCTGACAGTTAGAACATGTGGAGACTACTGAGAATAGGAATTCAATATCCCTTAATAAAGTCCTGGGAAATTGCTACTAATAACTAACTGGGAAATCTTAGAAGCTTTAACATAAGTGTAAAGATTTGCTTTTTTTCTCTAGATTATCATGGTACATCTGATAATTTTTGTTATTTTATGGAGTACAATATCTAGTTTATGGTCACTGATAGCCATACTCAGAACTTATTATGCCTGGACCATTACTCCACATAAACCTGGTTTTTGGGTGGCTCGGCCATGTAGAAACTATGGATATGCCTTAAATGTACTAAAGGAGATGATTATTTCCACATTTCAATATTGTTTTCAACTTCTAATAGGTTATAAATTATATTTATAATATATTAATTCAATAAACAATGAATAAACCATTAATTCATAAATGGTGTATTATCTAATTAGAGCAGAGAGATGCCACATACCTTGGGAGGTGTGTAGGATTTGAGTCTTGCCCATAAGTCTTTTGTGGACTAATTTACAGATGTAAACTTCCAAGTGCTTAAAGAAAGATTTTTCCTCTTCATCATTTTTCATTTAGTTTGGAGATGGTGTATTTAGGCAGATAAACTTCATTTCAGAAGATAAGGGGAGCAAGAATAGTAGGTAGAGGAAAAAAATGAGAAGAGTAGAGGAAGAAGGAAAACACAATCAGTCCTACCGTAGACTAAGGAAAAACACTTTATATGGAAGCAATGTTATCATACTTACCTCCATCTTCCCTTGCCCCATAAAAGATAGAGAGAGAGAAATCCAGAAAAAATTATAACACACTCAACTTTACCATTCAGAAAGACTATTTTAGAATAGTTGATTACACCTGTAGTTTGGTAATTTTCCCCTGAGCTGTTCACTTTAGCAGTCCCTAAAAGGTACTGTAGTATGTTTACCTTGGTAAACTTCTACGTCTGAGGTGGCATCTGGAAGAGGAGAATTACACTTCAGGTTTATAACCTTACTGTGCAGCTTTTCTGGAAAGTTACTTAGCTTTATTTACATCTGCCTTCTAAACACTCAAGCAGCAATAAACCGGATGGAATCAATAATTTACATATCTCCAGGGGAGTATGACAAGAAGCAAAAACAGTAGAAATGATTGACTATTTTACAGAGATGATCTGATTTTAACATGTATCAGACACCCATACTTTGATTGAATTTAACAGATTCTGTATTTGCTTTCAATTGCATATTACTGAGGACCAGTACAATGTGATAGGAAGGGAGGGAGGGAGGAAGGAAGAAAGGAAGAAAAGAAGGAAAAAAGGAGGGAAGGAAGAAATGAATCAGAAAAACTTAATTGAGTGTATTTCTCACTCATACTGAGTCCTTTCCTTGCCAGGAAATTTTCCAGTCCTTATGACTTAATTTCTTTGACCTATTCATTATAACAGCCAGATAAAATAACATGATTTCCCACCCTGTAAGAAAAAAAATATGGCCATTTAACTTCTCCATGTTGTTCTCTAAATAATCAATTTTATTCATAAACATACCTACAGTTGAGCTATTTAGGAATGTAGTTATAGATGTGTTATGATCAGTGCTGGAAAACTAGTTCCTGCTTTGTGGAGAGTAAAAATTCCCTGCTCTTCTTCTGCAGACTTGCTGTTTCCCTTTTTTGTTTTTTTCATTTCTGTGCTTCACTCTCAAACCCTTAGTTGACATTTCACTGACCATAAATAGATCCATCTCAGCAGAACGAGAGACAATGTCTCCAACTACTGGTCTCTCTTTCATATGGAAATTCTGTGTTTCTGCTATTGTGCCGCCAGGTACAACTCATGGGGAACCGTTCTTCATGTTCAGTTATACTACAAATTTAATTCCTGGATTTACATTGTTTTTTACCAAGAATCAGGGCACCATTCTTTGGATCTAGCTATTTTATTTTAGATTATTTCCTTTTCACCTACCCTTAATAAAATTTATCACATCAACAGAGAATACACTTAAAAATAATATTAAATTGTTTTTCCTTTTCCTGCCTAAATGGTTTTCTTAAAGGGAAACAGCTTCAAGACTATGTAATAGTGCTAAAAACAAATAGCTGAATTTTCAGCAGCTCTGTTTTCACATTTGTGCTTTGCTCACCCCCACTCTACTGATCCTTACCCTTTCCTTAATGCAGACTCCAGCCTCTCTTCTTTAAGTTGATCACGTGTGGTCAAGGTCTCAGATCCATTTTAGGATGATGGATCATGAAGTAAACTGAGTTCCCACTGACTGAATAATGTCTCTAGAGCTATAAGTCACTGGCCTTGATCAGAAGTCATTTGAGGTTCGTTGAGATATATCACAAACAATAATCAATAAATTCAAAAGAAGACAGAAGCAGAGGGGGAAAGGAACAAAGAAAAAATGGGACAAATAAAAAGCAAGTAGCAAAATGATAGACTTAAACTCATAGTGAGATGCCACTGCACACCCACTTGAATGGTTAACATTAAAAAGACTAACAATACCAAGTTTTGGCAAGGATAGTGGATAAATGAAACTCTCATATGTAGCTAGTGGAAGTGCAAAATGATACAGCCACTTGGAGAAGTTTGACAGTTTATTAAAATCTCAAACATATGCTTACCATGTGATGGGTACAATTTGGACATATCTTGAAAGTATTATGCTAAGTGAAAGAAACCATACATAAAGACCACATGCTATATGATTCCATTTATATGAACTTTTAGAAAAGGCAAAAGTATAGTGAAAGAAAGATCAGTGCTTGTCACTGGTTTGGGTGAGGGGAGTGGATTGACCACAAAAGGGCATGAAGGATCTTTTAGGAATGATGGAAATATTCCATATCTTGATTGTAATGGCATTTACCATTGTATATATTTATCAAAACTCACTGCAGTGTACACTTAAAATTGTACACTATTGCATGTAAATTACACCTCAATAAAACTGACACAAAATAGTTGAGTGTATTGTACTGATTAAACAGGATTTTCTAAAGGAGAATCTCTTATGACAAAGGAAGGAACGGTATTAGGAAGGAGGGGAGAGACAGAGAGTAAGGTATGAAGACACATAGTCAGGACAGTGGAATGCTTTGCTTTATTGCAGTCATCAAATTGTGGTCATATAAAAACACAGTAGGAGGTTAGTGAAGTAGAATTCAGCCCTCTCAATAAAGACTGAATCTTCAAATGTACCACTCCGGTACATTTGATAATGAGATTAAAATGAGAAACTACTTGTAAGCAATATAAATGGTAATGAAAGGCAGAACCAAATGTGGTTCCATCAGTTCCTTTTGAAAGATTTGGGGAGGAGTTTTTGTTCTGAGATTTTTTTTTAATTTGTTTATTATTGACATACAAAAAGCTGTACATATTGAATATTTACAACTTGATGAGTTTGGAGATAAGTGTACATCCATAAAACTATCAACACAATCAATGCCATAGACATATCCATCATATTCAAAAGTTTCCTCCCACCCTATTTATTTATTTATTTATTTATTTATGTATTTAATTGTGTTAAAACACCTAACATAAGATCTGCCCTCTTAGCAAATTTTTAAGTACTATATGGTGGGGAGTTTGAGAGGCCTTTGTATAAGAAACAAAGTGGTAAGCCCAGGAGGGAAAGGATTTAAGTTTTATAAAAAAGAGTGGATTTAACACTAAAGCCAGTCAAGAGACATTTTTGAGGGCTGTAGCATTGTTTTGGCCCATTGACTTTGTTTGGCTAAAGTCTATGTAAGTAATATGTTGTTTCCTTTCTGCATTGTTTCCTCTGTTCCACTCAGTGTATTCTTCATGGAAGAGCATTGAACTGGAGAATGGTAGAAGCTCAGCATCCTGGAGCCCCAGGTAAGTTTGCCCAGAATTGGAACAACTCTTGATGTTTCCAGTTTAGCTTGCTGTCCTTTCCTTACTACCTTAGAGGACTAGTATTGCCCAGAACAAGAATAGAAGGTGTCTCCTTTGTTGGCCTTTGGCAGTTTTCTATTTCCAGAGACTTGATAGCATAATTCACTAATCTTCAGAATATTACAAATGACGTATTTGTAGGAGAGTTAGATTGAATCCATCCTAATTTCAGGAACAGCTTCTTTTTCACAGTTGAAAGCTACTCAATTGTCAAGTTAAATGAGAGGGTTTTTTTTTTTTAGTAGACTTTATTTTTTAGAGCAGTCTTAGGGTCACAGTAAAATTGAGCAGAAGGTCCAGAGATATTTCATACACCCCCCACATAAACACAGCCTTTCCCCTGATCAACATCCCCCACCAGAGTGGTACATTTGTTACAAGTTGAAGAACCTACATTGACACATCATTATCACCCAGAGTCCATTGTTTACATTAGGGTTCACTGTTGATATTGTACATTCTATGGGTTTGGAAAAACTTCTAATTACATATATCCACCATAATAGTGTCATACCAAGTATTTTCCCTGCCCTAAAATTCCTCTGTGCACCACCTATTCATCCTTCCCTCCCCAGTAACCCCTGGCAATCACTGATCTTTTTACTGTCTGCACAGTTTTAACTTCTCCATAATGTCATATACAGTTGAACCTTGAACAACACAGGTTTGAACTGCACAAGTCCACCTAAACATGGATTTTTTCCAATAAATACATACTACAGTACTACACAGTCCAAGGTTGATTGAATCCATAGGTGCAAAACCATGGATAGGGAGGGCTGACTGTAAAGTTATACACAGATTTCACACTGCGTATAGCTTTTTCAAATTAGCTTCTTTCATTTAGTAACATTCATTCAAGGTTCCTCTATGTCTTTTTATGGCATAGCTCATTTCTTTTTAATGCTGAATAGTATTCCATTATCTGGATGTACCATAGTTTACTTATCCATTCACCTACTGAAGGACATCTGGGTTGCCTTCCAAGTTTTGGCAGTTATGAGTAAAGCTTCTATAAATATCCATGTGTAAGTTTTTGTGAAGACGTTAATCTTCAGCTCCTTTAGATAAATACCAAGAAACATGGTTACTGGATGCTATGGTAAGAGTATGTTTAGCTTTGTAAGAAACTGCCAAACTCTCCTCCAAGATGGCTGTACCATTTTGCATTCTCACCAGCAATGAATGAGAGTTTCTATTGCACCACATCCTTGCCAGCATTTGATGTTTCAGTGTTATGGATTTTAGCCATTCTAAAAGATATGTAGTGGTATCTCATTGTTGTTTTAATTTTGTATTTCCCCAATAGCATATGATGTTGAGAATCTTTTCATATGTTTATTTGCCACCTGTATATCATCTTTGGTGAGGTTTCTGTTAAGGTCTTTGACCCATTTTTTAATCAGGTTGTTTGTTTTCATAGTGTTGAGTTTTAATATTTCTTTGTATATTTTAAATACATTATTTTTTGAACATGCACATTTCTTTAATCGCTGTCTCTCTGATGTTAACTATTGCTATGTGGCATTGTTGGAAGTAACTCAGTGAAGACAACAGGTTAGGAATAAATCATTAGATTTTTTTCTCTCTAATGGGACTTAAAGGACTTTGGTGAATTGGTAAATGGTGAAAAGATATTATAAGGTGACATGACTATATGCAAAATTTTGTTTAAGACAAATTTTAAGCATTATTAAAACTAAATCTCCAGGACAGTTTAACCAAAATGATTAGATTTTTATCTAAGGGAGATACTGTGTGTTGATCCTTCAGGCTACAGAAAATAAACTCAGTACTCCTCAATCATAAAGCTCCTGTATTTATATTTATATCTATCATGAATTGTGAAGATCAAATATTTAGTAAGTGTTATTTGAATAAGTTCTTTGCCTTCTGCTGTGGTTAAGTATAGCCAAAATCAAAACCAAAAATAATAATAATAATAATTTGGTGAATTAGTGATTGTACTGAAAGAGAAATTAACTATTTTTTTTAATATTTCTAAATGGAAAGGCCAAAGTTTTTTAAAGTAGACATTACCTATCTATATTGTTTATCATAAATCAGTGACTTTATCTGATCTTTGTTAAATTTGCTAAACAGAGTTGTGACTTCTCTGTAAATCAAGGACACCATGTTTTTATCAGTGTTTGAGAGAATATATTACTTCATGAAATTTAAGCAGGGGGGTGACTGCAACTCCTGATGAAATGCCTGCTACTATGAAGTTTGTGATTATGATTTCACTCCCTACCTCTTCACTGTACCCATAAGATATCCATAAGATATCTTCACTCTATCCATAAGATAGCACAACACAGTGGTGAGTGCCTGTGGGATGCTAAACAGGAAGGTTCACTCCAGAAAGTCTCACTCATTCACTTCCAATATGCAGCTTCTTGAGTGTTCAGGGTAGGTGGGAACAAAAGAGTTGTCTAATACATAGGAGGAAAATGATTGCTTCTCTTTGACTATAGGCTGAAGGTTCCAGAGTTCTTCCATGTTAACTCTCTAGCCTTAATATGACAGGATGTATTGTGAATTTCCTGGATATTGTTTTAGGCCTTCAGAATATAGGCTACAGATCTTCTCATCACCTGACCACTCAGCTTTCTAGTCCTATACATAGTGTGACTGGTCCTTTTAATTTCTTTGCCTGAAAAGCTTAGCACTATAGAAGTCAGTGGGGACACCTTCATATTTTGAAATCTTCAACCTAATTCAAGACTTCACGCCAGTGACAGTTTGATCTGTGAACTAAAAAGCTGCAAAGAGTATGTCTCTCGAGAGCCTTCTGTGATCCTCTCAGCCAATCAACGGCCCTGGATCTGCCATATTTAATCTAGGTTCCCTGAAGCCAATTATTTTACCTCTCAGATTCAATTTTATAATTGTATCAAGTAGATACTATGCTTCATTTTCTCCTTCTGAGTGTACTGAGTATCTTCATTGTTCAAACTCTCTTCTATCTCATTATAAGTGGGTCTTGGGCTGACTCCAGACCAATTACTGGCAAATCAAGTGAAATTTCCATGGCTAACATGGACCAATTTTGATTCATCCTCATGAACTGTGGGTGGGGACTCCCTCCCCCTGAGACCACTTGTTAATTAGGGGTCTGTTTGTAGGAAAGAAGGGTGTCCCACTGAGTAGGCAACAAGATGACTCTGCCATTGGTATATCCTACAAAATGTTTATTTCTTGGACTGGATGTAGACAGATTTAATAAAAAGATAAAAGACCCAAAATGAGAAGGCAGGAAATGCAGCAAAATAACCCAGAACATAAAGAAGTCCTATGTAGAAGATATTGTAATAAATTATGTGTTTAAATTTTGCTTACTTAAATATATATTTATAGAGTGAAATTCCTATATAGGCTAGTTATTGTGTTCCTGCTTTCCTGGCCAAGAGTTCTATATGGCTGATGAATTGGTGTCAAGCAGGAAAACTAGAAAGAAAAGGCAAAATCTCTCATCTCAAATTCTTCACCTCTGTACTCAACTCTGAACTCCTAGGTGGAATTGATGAGGTTCCATGGTGGCAGGTGTGTGTGTGGGGGGGGTTCTCCTATTTTATGTATTTCTAACTTTTTTTTTTAAACCTCTTCCTCAAAGAAAGTCAGAGAGGAAGTTATCTTGTTAGTTTCACCAACATGACTAAGACTGAGAAATCAGCAAATGCACACAGACACCATCTTGCCTCTTGCCCTTCTCTAAGGCAAGTATTTATGCTAGACAGACATGTGGGATTGACATCTAATGATAATAGGCACACCCATTTCATGAAACAGCCTAAAAGACTTCAAAAAATAAAGTGAAATCTGATTAGTTGTAGTGGAGGGCCACTTTTCTTCTTTAAAGTGGTCTGAGTAATCAGAGATGCTGCATCCACTACCGATTATGAAATAGAATGACATCACCAAAAAGTCCTTACTTTGGTGGAGAAAATAGTCTTAGATTTAGTCAACTCTCTACTCTTTGTGTCTACCTCCTCTTCATATTAACATTTATCAGTCTACAGGAAGCCAGAGTTTTGTAGCATGGTCATAATTCTTTCAGACTAAAATTAATTTTATGAGCAAACAATATGCAAGAGATATCTGAAATTTTTAACTATTTTAAAATGATTTTAGATTTATATATGTTTATATTTTGAATGTTATATTTTAATTTTAACCCAGCGTCAAGCACTTTGACTAGCATTACAGAAGGTGAGGAAAAAACAAAGCCTGCCACAGAAACTATACCAGGACCATAAATTGGGGAAAATATTGGTGTTTAAATTTTGATAATTGTGGATAAATGTTAAATTTGGGTGCTCCTGTTTAATGTTTATAACCATTGTACCACTTTCTTATTTACATAAACTAATGAGTAACTCAGAAGGCCTGATTTTAGTTATGGTTGCAGTATTGGTGTTTATAGTGAAAAGACAAGGAGTTGGCTTAGATAAGTGGTTCTCAAACTTCGGTGTACATTATTAGTATCATTTAGAGAACTTGTCAAAACACAAATTGTTGCCAACCCCACCCCCCCAATTATGATCCAGTAAGTCTAGACTGGGACATGAGAATTTGCATTTTGACAAGTTTCCAGATGATGCTAATGCTTCTGGGCTAGGGTCCATAGTTTGGGAACCATAGCTTAAAGTAAAGAGTGGCATGATTGCCTGACAACAAAGAAAAATGTGGCCCAGATTTTAAGTTTGTTCTTTCCCTGCTCATTTATACGTCAGGTTATTCTGAGTTTCTTGAGGCCAGAACCACTGTATTACTCCCTGTTTTTCACCAGTGTCTACTAGAATGCCTGGCACATAATAAATAGTAAATAAATAAATAGTACATATTTACTAGATAACTACCCTCATTGGCACCCTCTATTGGCTCCATTGATGCCTGATTAGAATTCTCTAGACGTTTCTGTTTAAAGCAATGCTACCAAAACAAAATTCTTCAAGTTCCAATTCCAAAGAATGTCCCAGAGATCTTGTCTTTGGTTCCACTTTATGTTTTCTCCAGTTTGGGGACAAACAATCATTATTGTGGTTGAAGAAAAACAAAATTCAACTCTTAAGAAATTGTTTGAGTGTACATAAAAATAATAATCTTAGCTCCAAAAAGCAATGATACTTGAATATCCAGACTATTTCATAAGGTATAATAAAAAGTGATAATCTCTATCATCAAAAAGAACACAAATAACAAATTTTGGTGAGCATTTTGAGAAAAGGGAGCCCTCCTACACTGAGGTGGGAATGTATATTGGGGCAGCCACTATGGAAAACAATATGGAGGTTTCTCAAAAAACGAAAAATATGACCCAGCAATTCCACTCCTGGATATATGTCCAAAAAATATCCCAAAAACACTAATTCGAAAAGAGGCGTGCACCCCAATGTTCATAGCAACATTATTTACAGTTGCCAAGATGGGAAGCAACCTAAGTGTCCATCAACAGATGAATAAAGAAGTTGTGGTATATATATATATATATATATACATATATATATGTGTGTGTGTGTATATGTATATATATATATATATATATATATATATATATATATATATATATTCAATGGAATACTAATTGCCATAAAAAAGAATGAGGGACTTCCCTGGTGGCTGGGACTTCCCTGGTGGTCCAGTGGCTAAGACTCTGCGCTCCTAATGCAGGGGGCCGGGCCTGGGTTCGATCCCTGGTCAGGGAACTAGATCCCGCATGCCGCAACTAAGACTAGATGCAGCCAAATTTTTAAAAAAGATGAAATTTTGCCATTTGCAGCAACATGGATGGACTTGGAGGGCATTATGCTAAGTGAGATAAGTCAGACAGAGAAAGACAAATACTGTATGATATCACTTATATATGGAATTTTAAAAATGCAACAAACTAGTGAATATAACAAAAAAGAAGCAGACTCACAGATACATGGAACAAACTAGTGTTTACCAGTGGGGAGAGGCAGGGAGGGGCAATATAGGGGTTGGGGAGTGGGAGATACAAACTGTTGGGTATAAGATAGGCTCAAGGATATATTGTACAATATGGGGAATGCAGCCAATATTTTGGAATAACTGTAAATATTTTAAAATTGTATAAAAAACACAAAAATTTAATAATTTAAGCTCCTAAATTTCAAGCAACTTCACTTTATCATTTTTATTTATCTATTCAACTGGCATTTCTTAAACTTTTTCCAGATGAGCTGTTCTTTCCTTATCCTTCTGTGGTATTTGATAACATGTATATTATAGCACTTATCATACTTTATTGGGGAAAAAGAAACTCTTTTCAGTGTCTGTATCCCACAACAGTCATGTAGGCTCCTTGGGTATATATATATCCCCAAGGAATATCTATCTGGATTAGGCTTGGCAGTGGAAATATAAAAAAGGAGCATCACAGAGTCATTACCTTAAAAACTTTCCAGTTGAGAAGATGAGACAAAAATGTACATTAATGTACTCATTTAGAACCACAAATACTTGTAATATTCTATGTGTATTATTACTTCACTAGAAATCTCAAACTATTTGGCAAAAGATCCTAATCATCTTGAAAGCAAGGACAGAGCATCTCATGCAGTCTTGTAAAATGTTCTATTCATAGTAAATGCTCATTGAGTCACTGTTGGATGTAATGATGTAATTTGACAGGCATACAGAAGGTTTCTGAGGGCAGGCAGCTTATCATACATACATATATCCTTTCCATCTCACCCATGGTCTTGCGTATAGTTCAGCAGTTATTATACCTGGAAGTTCTCAGGAGCATTAACTTATTCAGCTCCAAAGTATTTTATCTCTATAAATGATTTATTAGTCTAAGAAAAAGAAAGTCCTGGCTAATAATCTTTAAATCAGAAGCCGTGCACTAAGGTGCAGAAACTGGGCAGTACTGCATTTAAAACAGCAACAAAAATGGAATAGGGAGGTTACAGTTTAAACTGATATATTAAAATAGAATGTGTTCAGATGAAATTATAGCTGGATAAGGGCACCAAGAATTTTATCAGGTCAGATTGTTCCCATGAATTATAGACATTTTGCTGGGTAAGTTTTGCTGAGTCTCCTGAGCCACTGTGCTAAATCTGGTTCTTCGCTTGAAAACTGGTCCTCATTGTTCAAGCAAGAAATAGAATGATTAAAAGGAAACAAAAGCAAAGACAGAGACTTACTTCCACCCTCACCCCAAAACCAGAGGATGTGTGAATGCCTAACTTATACTGCACAAATGTTCATTGACTATGTCTCTGGCAGAATTATTCTCTGTAGTCATGGTTCATTAGCTTTGGCAGCATTCACTTTTCTGTTTAAGTTCAGGACAAGCTGGTGTGCAAGGACTGATGATATTGAGTAATGGTTAAAAAAAATTCTGCCTCAAATTACCAACTACCAGGGAAGAAAGATATTTCATAGACATCTCTAAGTAACTAAAAATGTGCTGATGTGTTAAAACAAAAACTCCTAAAATATATGAGAAATGTATTATATTCTTCATTTTACCATGGAGCCAAGATCATATCAGTTTTCATATTTATAAATCAGAGCCCTGAAAGAAGGATCAACTATGCATATTGACTTAATTTACTTTATTTTCTGGAACTTGCTAGTGGAGATGCAGATGAGCTTGGTAGCACAGCGTGATTCTATACATTGACATATATTGGTATGGGACCTCTTTTGATCTGTGCCACTGATTTTGTGTGATTGTATGCAGCATGCACCGTTAACTTCCTGAAGGTCTGGTCTTGAAGTACCAGTATTTTCAGGGTGTGAATACCCTGGACCAAATAGCAATGAACCATTTATCTGTTTAGTGAAAAGAAGGAAAGCAGGAACTTTAGAAACGTAGACTTTGCAATCAGTAACACACCCCTGGTGATATCCATTCTCTCCATTTTCTATCACACGAGACCAACTCCATTGTAAAACAAACCTGCATCATAATATTGTTCAGTGAAAAAATTGGCGTACATGTATCCTACATAATAACAATCATACTTATTAGTGTTCTCGATGCTCTATAACCTCATTTTTTTAACATCTTTATTGGAGTATAATTGCTTTACAATGTTGTGTTAGTTTCTGCTGTATAACAGAAAATCAGCTATATGTATACATATATCCCCATATCCCCTCCCTCTAGCATCTCCCTCCCAGGCTCCCTATCCCACCCCTCTATGTGATCACAAAGCACTGAGCTGATCTCCCTGTGCTATGCGGCTGCTTCACACTAGCTTTCTGTTTTACATTTGGTAGTGTATATATGTCAATGCTGCTCTCTCAATTTGTCCCACCTTAACCTTCCCCCTCCGCATGTCCTCAAGTCCATTCTCTACTTCTGCGTCTTTATTCCTGTCCTGCCCCTAGGTTCATCAGAGCCTTTTTTTTTTTCTGGATTCCATATATATGTGTTAGCATACACATATTTGTATTTGCTTTTCTCTTTCTGACTTACTTTACTCTGTATGACAGACTCTAGGCGCATTCAACTCACTACAAATAACTCAGTTGCATTTCTTTTTATGGCTAATATTCCATTGTATATATGTGCCACATCTTCTTTATCCATTCATCTTTCAATGGACACCTAGGTTGGTTCCATGTCCTCGCTATTGTAAATAATGGTGCAGTGAACATTGTGGTACATGACTGTTTTTGAATTATGGTTTTCTCAGGGTATATACCCTGTAGTGGGGTGACTGGGTCATATGGTAGTTCTATTTTTAGTTTTTTAAGGAACCTCTATACTGTTGTCCATAGTGGTTGTATCAATTTACATCCCCACCAACAGTGCAAGAGGGTTCCCTTTCCTCCACACCCTCTCCCTCATTTATTGTTTGTAGATTTTTTCATGATGGCCATTCTGACTGGTGTGAGGTGAAATCTAATTATAGTTTTGATTTGCATTTCTCTAATGATTAGTGATGTGTTGAGCATTCTTTCATGTGTTTATTGGCAATCTGTATATCTTTGGAGAAATGTCTATTTAGGTCTTCTGCCCATTTTTGGATTGGGTTGTTTGTTTTTATGATATTGAGCTGCATGAGCTGCTTGTATATTTTGGAGATTAATCCATTGTCAGTTGCTTCTCTTGCAAATCTAGCTCCCATTCTAAGTGCTGTCTTTTCATCTTGTTTATGGTTTCCATTGCTGTGCAAAAGCTTTTGAGTTTCATTACGTCCCATTTTGTATTTTTGTTTTTATTTCCATTTCTATAGGAGGTGAGTCAAAAGGGATCTTGCTGTGATTTATGTCACAGAGTGTTATGCCTATGTTTTCCTCTAAGAGTTTTATAGTGTCTGGCCTTACATTTAGGTCTGTAATTCATTTTGAGTTTATTTTTGTGTATGGTGTTAGGGAGTGTTCTAATTTCAGTCTTTTACGTGTAGCTGTCCAGTTTTCCCAGCACCCCTTATTGAAGAGACTGTCTTTTCTCCATTGTATATTCTTGACTCCTTTATCAAAAATAAGGTGACCATATGTACATGGCTTTATCTCTGGGCTTACTATCCTGTTCCATTGATCTATATTTCTTTTTTTGAGCCACGACCATACTGTCTTGATTACTGTAGCTTTGTAGTATAGTCTGAAGTCCAGGAGCCTGTTTCCTCCAGCTCCATTTTTCTTTCTCAAGATTGCTTTGGCTATTCGGGGTCTTTTGTGTTTCCATACAAATTGTGAATTTTTTCGTTCTAGTTCTGTGAAAAATGCCAGTGGTAGTTTGATAGGGATTGCATTGAATCTGTAGATTGCTTTGGGTAGTATTGTCATTTTTCACAATGTTGATTCTTCCAATCCAAGAACATGGTATATATCTCTCCATCTGTCTGCATCATCTTTAATTTCTTTCATCAGTGTCTTATACTTTTCTGCATACAGGTCTTCTGTCTCCTTAGGTAGGTTTATTCCTAGGTATTTGATTCTTTTTGTTGCAGTGGTAAATGGGAGTGTTTCCTTAATTTCTCTTTCAGATTTTTCATCACTAATGTATAGAAATGCAAGAGATTTCTGTGCATTAATTTTGTATCTTGCTACTTTACCAAATTCACTGATTAGCTCTAGTAGTTTTCTGGTAGCCTCTTTAGGATTCTGTATGTATAGTATCATGTCTGCAAACAGTGACAGCTTTACTTCTTCTTTTCCAATTTGTATTCCTTTTATTTCTTTTTCTTCTCTGATTGCTGTGGCTAAAACTTCCAAAAGTATGTTGAATAATAGTGGTGAGAGTGGGCAACCTTATCTTGTTCCTGATCTTAGTGCAAATGGTTTCAGTTTTTCACCATTGAGAATGATGTTGGCTGTGGGTTTGTTATATATGGCCTTTATTTTGTTGAGGTAAGTTACCTCTATGCCTACTTTCTGGGGGGTTTTTATCATAAATGTATGTTGAATTTTGTTGAAAGCTTTTTCTGCATCTATTGAGATGATCATATGGTTTTTATTCTTCAACTTGTTAATTTGATGTATCACATTGATCGATTTGCATATATTGAAGAATCCTTGCATTCCTGGGATAAACTCCAGTTGATCATGGTGTATGATCCTTTTAATGTGCTGTTGGATTCAGTTTCCTAGTATTTTGTTGAGGATTATGCATCTATGTTCACCAGTGATATTGTTCTGTAGTTTTCTTGCTTTGTGACATCTTTGCTTTTGGTGTCAGGGTGATGGTGGCCTTGTAGAATGAGTTTGGGAGTGTTCCTCCCTCTGCTATATTTTGGAAGAGTTTGAGAAGGATAGGTGTTAGCTTTTCTCTAAATGTTTGAGAGAATTCACCTGTGAAGCCGCCTCTTCCTGGGCTTTTGTTTGTTGGTAGATTTTTAATCACAGTCTGAATTTCAGTGCTTGTGATTGGTCTGTTTATATTTTCTACTTCTTCCTGGTTCAGTCTCGGAAGTTTGTGCTTTTCTAAGACTTTGTCCATTTCTCCAGGTTGTCCATTTTATTGGCGTATAGTTGGTTGTAGCAGTCTCTCATGATCCTTTGTATTTCTGCAGTGTCAGTTGTTACTTCTCCTTTTTCATTTCTAATTCTATTGATTTGAGTCTTCTCCCTTTTTCTCTTGATGAGTCTGGCTAATGATTTATCAATTTTGTTTATCTTCTCAAAGAACCAGCTTTTAGTTTTATTGATTTTTGGTATTGTTTCCTTCATTTCTTTTTCATTTATTTCTGATCTGATCTTTATGATTTCTTTCCTTCTGCTAAACTTGGGGCTTTTTTGTTCTTCTTTCTCTAATTGCTTTAGGTGTAAGGTTAGGTTGTTTATTTGAGATGTTTCTTGTTTCTTGAGGTAGGATTGTATTGCTATAAACTTCCCTCTTAAAAGTGCTTTTGCTGTATCCTATAGGTTTTGGGTCATCGTGTGTTCATTGTCATTTGTTTCTAGGTATTTTTTGATTTCCTCTTTGAATTCTTCAGTGATCTCTTGGTTTTTTAGTAGTGTATTGTTTAGCTCCATGTGCTTGTATATTTTACAGACTTTTTCCTGGAATTGATATCTAGTCTCATAGTTTCGTGGTCAGAAAAGATACTTGATGTGATTTCAATTTTTTTAAATTTACCAGGGCTTCATTTGTGACCCAAGATACAATCTATCCTGGGGAATGTTCCATGAGCACTTGAGAAGAAAGTGTATTCTGTTGTTTTTGGATGGAATGTCCTATAAATATCAATTAAGTCCATCTTGTTTAATGTATCACTTAAAGCTTGTGTTTTCCTATTTATTTTCATTTTGGATGATCTGTCCATTGGTGAAAGTGGGGTGTTAAAGTCCCCTCGTGTAACTGTGCTACAGTCGATTTCCCCTTTTATGGCTGTTAGTGTTTGCTCTATGTATTGAGGTGCTCCTCTGTTGGGTGCATAAATATTTACAATTTTTATATCTTCTGTTTGGATTGATTCCTTGCTCATTATGTAGTGTCCTTCTTTGTGTCTTGTAATACTCTTCATTTTAAAGTCTATTTTGTCTGATATGAGAATTGCTACTCCAGCCTTCTTTTGATTTCCATTTGCATGGAATATCTTTTTCCATCCCCTCACTTTCGGTCTGTATGTGTCCCTAGGTTTGAAGTAGTTCTCTGTAGACAGCATATATATGGGTCTTGTTTTTATATCCATTCTGCCAGTCTGTGCCTTTTGGTTGGAGCATTTAATCCATTTATATTTGATGCAATTATCGATATTTATGTTCCTAACACCATTTTCTTCATTTTTGGGGAGTTGTTTTTGTATGTAGGTCTTTTCCTTCTCTTGTGTTTCCTACCTAGAGAAGTTCCTTTAGCATTTGTTGTAAAGCTGGTTTGGTGGTGCTGAATTCTCTTAGCTTTTGCTTGTCTGTAAAGGTTTTTACTTCTCTGTCGAATCTAATGAGATCCTTGCTGGTTAGAGTAATCTTGGTTGTAGGTTTTTCCCTTTCATCACTTTAAATATGTCCTGCCACTCCCTTGTAGTTTGCAGAGTTTCTGCTGAAAGTTCAGCTGTTAACCTTATGGGGATTCCCTTGTATGTTATTTGTTGTTTTTCCCTTGCTGCTTTTAATACTTTTTCTTTGTATTTAATTTTTGATAGTTTGATTAATATGTGTTTTGGCGTATTTCTCCTTGGATTTATCTGGTATGGGAATCTCTGTGCTTCCTGGACTTGGTTAACTATTTCCTTTCCCATGTTAGGGAAGTTTTCAACTATAATCTCTTCAAGTATTTTCTCAGTCCCTTTCTTTTTCTATTCTTCTTCTGGGACCCCTATAATTCGAATGTTGGTACATTTAATGTTGTCCCAGATGTCTCTGAAAGTGTCCTCAGTTCTTTTCATTCTTTTTTCTTTATTCTGCTCTGCAGTACTTATTTCCACTCTTTTATCTTCCAGGTCACTTATCCATTCTTCTGCTTCAATTATTCTGCTGTTAATCCTTCTAGAGAATTTTAAATTTCATTTATTGTGTTGTTCATCATTGTTTATTTGCTCTTTATTTCTTCTAGGTCCTTGTTAAACATTTCTTATATTTTCTCCATTCTGTTTCCAAGATTTTGGATCATCTTTACTATCATCACTCTGAATTCTTTTTCAGGTAGACTGCCTATTTCCTTTTCATTTGTTTGGTCTGGTGGGTTTTTACCTTGCTCCTTCATCTGCTGCATATTTCTCTGTCTTGTCATTTTGTTTAACTTGCTCTGTTTGTGGTCTCCTTTTTGTAGGTGCAGGTTCGAGTTCCTGTTGTATTTGGTGTCTACCCCCATTGGGTAAGGTTGTTTCAGTGGGTTGTGTAGGCTTCTTGGTGTTGTGGACTGGTGCCTGTGTTCTGTTGGATAAGGCTGGATCTTGTCTTTCTGGTCAGCAGAACCATGTTGGTGGTGTGTTTTACGGTGTCTGTGGACTTAGTGTGGTTTTAGGCAGCCTATCTGCTAATGGGTAGGGTTGTGTTCCTGTCTTGCTAGTTGTTTGGCAAGGTGTGTCCAGCACTGGAGCTTGCTGGCTGTTGGGTATAGCTGGTTCTTGGCATTGAGACGGAGGTCTCTGGAGAGCTGTCACCAATTGATATTATGTGAGGCTGGGAGATCTCTTGTGGTCCAATGTTCTGAACTCAGCTCTCCCACCTCAGAAGCTCAGGCCTGATGCCAGGCCAGAGCACCAAGACCCTGTCAGCTACACGGCTTGGGCAGCCGTCCTGTCATGGAGTTGCCTAGGGCCGGGCATCCTGTCAGGGGCTCCTCTTTTCAGGTCCTGGAGACGCCTGAAGGGTGGACTCTTTTCAGGGGTTTCCCAGTCAGTTGCAGTCGCCTGAGGGCTGTGTGTTGGGTCTGAGTCATGCGGGCTCTGAGCACTTGCTTTCTCTGCTCTGTAGTACAGCATTGGGGGGGTTGGCCAGCGTTTGAGGCCCAGGTTACGTCTTCCACCCAGGTTTACATCTGGGCCCCAGGTTTATGACTTCAAGATTCTCCAAACTAAGTCCACAGCAGCAAGCCAGGTTAAGAAGGGTGCTGAGTAATCCCTTTGCCACTTCTGCAGGTAAGAAATCCCAGAGGCGCCCCAAGCGTATTCAGGAAACCAAATTCATCTGGACTCTCTGCGGAGGCAGATGGGTACAAGTGGCCTCTGCTGGTTCGAAGGCTCTGGTTCCTTGTAGAGTTCAGGTGAAGGAGAGAAGTCCACTCTCTGTATGGGTTTTTGTTTAGAACACTGCTGCATCTTTAATGTTCTGTTTTCTGGATATAGGGAACCACTTTTTCTTTTCTTTTAAGTTATCTGATTATCTAGGCAGTGGTCTCATCAAGGAAGCTTGGGGTCATGGTCTGCCACAGAGCTGCCTTTGTAAGTTGGAGTAGAAGTCATCACCATTTTTAGATCCTCCAAAACTGCATCATTCCAGTTATTGGATATTCTTCATCAGGCAGTCGCTGTCATCAGGCTGCCTGCCACACTCCACTTCACCAAGGTCTGTACCCTTGGCCACAAGATGTAAGCTTTCTGGTAGGCTCCAGCTTGCCCAGGAGGCCAAGCCAGTGCCCTTACTGGTACCAGAGCCATCCACTAACCTTTCGCCAACCCTCACTCCCACAGCACCCACTGGAAGCACAGACCCTCCTCTCTTTAATTTTTATCCATTAAATAATCCATAGATTTTTTTAATTTTGAAAAGTATTGCCAAGAGGACATTTTTTAACGTAGAGGTTATAGAAACCTGTAGTTTATAGAAACCCAAATTTCTCGTGATCATATGTTTTGCTCCTTTATGGAACCTTCAAAGTGCAACTTTTCTATCCTGTGGAAGCTTGAAAACATTCTTTACATTAAGAGGGTTTCTCATATTCCAAAGTGCTATATACCTTGGAGGTAGAGTGGATTATCAGAAGCATGACATGCAAGCTGCCATTCCACCTCCCACATCCATAGCAGATGCTGTTTCTTTTTTTGGTAGGTTCAGATTCAGAATTCTTTTCTATATGTGCTCCAGGCAGCCACCATCAGCTGATTGGTGGTGACATTAAAATCAAAACTTTTTGCACATTGGTTCAAGGTTTCATCATCTCTCAAGGTTCAAACTCAGCATCTGAGATCCAAAGATGTACCTACAAACTCAGACCCCCAAGAAAAATAGATAAATTTTTAAAGCCAACAGATTTCCCTTTCCCTAAGAATTCAAAAAATATTTGGCAGAATTTGCAATAAAGGGAAACAAATTTGGGGTATTTTTACCTTTTCCATCCAACTTGGAACTGTGACTTTAATTGCTACCCAACCTAGATAATGAATTGATATTTAGTTGATAATTTTCAACAACTACAGCAAGGTCAGTTTGTTGATCTGAAGTGGGAAGAAAGGAAATTAACACTGAATATATTCTATTTGTCATGAAACTATATATTTTAAAATCTTATATCTTTTTGTCACAATTGTTCTTCCAGGAGGAATAATCTTGTTTACTGTTGAGGAAACTGAGACCTAGAACATTAAATTACTGATACTTCTTTTAATTGGAGTAAAATTGCTTTATGATGTTATGTTAGTTTCTGCTGTACAATGAAGTGAATCAGCTATATGTATACCTATATCCCCTCACTCTTGGACCTCCCTCCCACCACCACCCCCATCCCCCCCATCTAGGTCATCACAGAGCACCAAGCTTAGTTCCCTATGCTGTACAGCAGGTTCCCACTAGCTATCTATTTTACGCATGGTAGTTTATTTATATCAAACCTAATCTCCCAGTTTGTCCCACCCTCCCCTTCCCCCACTGTGTCCACATGTCTGTTCTCTACATCTACATCTACATCTCTATTCCTGCCCTACAAATAGGTTGATCTCTACCATTTTTCTAGATTCCACATATATGCATTAATATATGATATTTGTTTTTCTCTTTCTGGCTTACTTCACTCTGTATGACAGACTCTAGGTCCATCCACATCTCTACAAATGACCCAATTTTGTTCCTTTTTATGGCTGAGTAATATTCCATTGTATATATGTACCACTTCTTCTTTATCCATTCATCTATTGTTGGACATTTAGGTTGTTTCCATGTCCTGGCTATTGTAAATAGTGCTGCAATGAACTTTGGGATACATGTGTCCTTTTGAATTATGGTTTCTCAGGGTATATGCCCAGTAGTGGGATTGCTGGGTCATATGGTAGTTCTATTTTTAGTTTTTTAAAGAACCTCCATACTGTTCTCCATAGTGGCTGTATCAATTTACATTCCCACCAACAGTGCAGGAGGGTTCCCTTTTCTCCACACCCTCTCCAGCATTTATTGTTTGTAGATTTTTGATGATGGCCATTCTGACCAGTGTGAGGCGATACCTCATTGTCATGCAGGCCTTAAGTGGCAGATCCAAAATCCAGACAAATTTACAACTCTCGACAAGGACCCTGGTTGTTTTTTGAAGGCTTAAAGCTGTTATTTGTTCATTTGTTTATACTCTGAATGTTTCCTATATTGAGTTAGCAGATTCTGAGTAAGTAAACCCATAGATTAGGACTTATGGATTTGTCTCACCAGTTATGCCTGTGTTCCTGTGTTAGAGTCAGAAGGCAAGGAATTAAACCCTCCATTGTTGTAAATAAATAAACAAACAAACAATAATAATAATGCCATGTAAACATAATGCCATGTAAAATAAAAATAATACTCAACATAGGTAATTTTCTTTTTAAATACTAGCTGTTTTTGTTTTATGCATTTCTTATTTAAATCTTAGAATTACCTTATCAATGTACACAAAGTTACCTCCTGGGATTTTTATTGAAATTGCATTGAATCTATAGACCAGTTTATGGAGAAGTGACATACTTATGTTAGTAAGGTTTCCATTACATGGTCATGCATAATCTATTTACTTAGTCTTCATTTGTTTCTCTCAGTAATATTTTATAATTTTCTCTGCAAAGGTTTTATACCTCTTTTATTAAATTTATTCCTAGAATTTAAGAATTTTCATGTATATCTTTTAAAGTTTTATTTTCTACTTGTTTCTAATCATGCAAAAAATTAATAGTTTAGATTAGCTTTTTATCCAGCATACTTGCTGAGTTTACCTATTAATTCCAGATTCTAAATCTTTTGGATTTTGTACTTGGAAAATACATAATTTGTGAATTATGACAGGCCTAATCCTTCTTTTCAAACCCTTATACTCTTTGCTTTTTCTAGTTCATGTCATTTTTTAGGACCTCCCACACAATTTTTAATAAAAGTGGTGATATCAAGCATCTCTATCTCACTTGCAATTTCAGAGGGAAGGCTTTTAATATTTCACCACTGTTGTTACATGTAGGTTTTATGTTCACACTCTTTATTAGTTTAAGAAAATTCCCATTTTACTCTTAGTTTGTTAAGAAGTTTTTAAATTATTTTAGTCATAGGTAGATGTTAAATTTTATAAGTGCTTTTTTCCTTATCTGTTTAATTGATCATATGATATTTCTTTGTTCTGTTAAGATGATAAATTGTGTTGATTGATTTTTTTTCCACATTAAAACAACTTTGCATTTCTAAAATAAACCCTGCTTGGTTGTGACATACCGTTTGTTTGTTTTTTTAATTTGCTGCTGAGTTTGATACCTTTTAAAAATTTTTTGGCATTTGTGTTCTTAAAACAGAAACCTTTAGTTTTCTTTTCCTGTAATTTCCTTAACAGGTTTTTGTAACAAGATTATGCTCACTTTATACAATGAATTGGGAAGCACTTCTTTCTTTTCTGTTCCCTGAAGAGTTTCTTTAAGATTAGCCCTATTCTTTATACATATTTGGAAAATTTTACTGGTGAATCATTAATAACCTCCATCAGTAGAGGTTTTGTCATGGAAAGATTATTTTTTATTGTAAAATCAACTTTTAAAGTAAATATAGGACAATTTTGATTTTCTATATCTTCTTGTGTAAGGTTTAGTACGTTGTACTTTTAAGCAACTTGTTCTTTTCATGTGATTTTTTTAATTTAGTGGATAAAGTTAATGATAAATATCTTCTTTTGATCCTTTTAATGTTTTCAGAATCTATAATGATGCCTTACAGATGAAATGATTCATTTCTCATTTTGGTAATATGTGTGTTCTTTTTCTCTTTTGAATGTCTTACTAGTAACTTATCAATTTTATTGGTCTTTTCCAAAAAATCAACTTGTGGCTTTGTTGATTTTTTTCTGTTATATATATTTTTTCTATTTTATTCCTTTCTGCTCTTAAAATTATTATTTCCTTTCTTTTAATCTATTTGAGTAAAATTTCATTTCTTTTCAAACTTCGTCATGTAGGATACTTAAATAATTGATTTTCAGGCCTTTCCTCCTTATATATTTGGTGCTGTAAATTTTTTATGCATAATATTAGCTGTACCCAAAAATGTGATATGATATATTTTCATCATTATTCAGTTTAAAATTTTCTAATTTTAATTATAACTTCCCCATTGACTTACTAATAATTTTAAAGTGTGTTTGACAAGTATTTTGAAGTATGTTTGTAGAAGTAGTTGGAAAATTTTTTGTTTTTTTGATATTAATTTTAGCTTAATTCCACAATGGTCAGAAAACATACTCTGAGTTATTTCAATTATTTTAAATTGTGACTTTTTTCCTATGACATAGCATTTTGTCAATACTAACAAGCTTTCCAAATGCACTTAGAAGGAATGTATACTCTGTCATTATCAAGTGTAATGTTTCGTATATGTCAGATCAAGTTTGTTAATCCTACTATTCAGACAGATCTTATCTTTACTGATGTTTGTCTTATTCTGTCACTTTCTGTGAGAGGTGTGTTAAAGTTTCCTATTAAGTTTGCATATTTGTCTATTTCTGTTTTTAGTTCTTTGAAGATTTACTATGGTACAATTTGCCTTACATGTTTTAAAATTTAGAATTATTACATCTTCCTGATGGCTTGATCCTTTTATCATTATAGAATGACTTTATTTCTAGAAATGCCTTTTGCTTTCATATTTTTACAAATGCTACAAGTTTTCATTTGGCTTTTTAAGTTACTGTTTGTATTATTATTTTTTTCTTTTGCCTTTAGCTTTTGTTGTTCTTTTTAAGCAACACATAGTTATTTTTAGTCTGGCCTGAAAAATTTTTGTTCTTTAATCACAGCATTTAGACGACTTACAATTGATGTAATTACTGGTATTTTGGGGTATGTCTGCTGCCTAGTAATTTCATTTCTCTTGTTCTACCTTTACATACTCCTTTTTTTGCCTTGCTTTTATTAAATATTATCTGTATTAAGTTCCCACTCTTGTTACACATTTGTTTACTCTTCTTTTGCTTTACCTGTATTGTTTTTATTTCTTTTTATTTACAATAGGGCTACAACATAAATCCTTAACCTTACTTAGAATCTAAGTTAATATTTTTACCACTTCCTAAATAATACTACAACCTCAGATCCCTCTATCACCATTTACTCAGCTGCCTTTTTAAAATTATTATTCTTTTGAATTTAATTCTGTATATATTTTAAATCCTGCCAAATATTATTATTGTTTTGTGTGATCAGCATTCATTTAGGTTTGTGAATATCTTTCCTCATTTTTTTGGTCTCTGTTCCTTTCTACAATCTTATGTTTCCATCTGGGATCAGGACCAATTTTCTTCTCCTTGAAGATCTCCCTTTATCATGTCTTTTAGTGCATTTCTAGTCTTGACAAATTCTCTATTCTTTTCTGTCTGGAAATGTCTTCATTTCACATTCACTTTTAAAAGATATTTTTGCTTTGTATAGAAATCTAGGTTGACAGTTTATTCTTTTTCAGTGCTTTAGAGAAATCATGCCATATTCTGTGGCTTCAGTCATTTCTGTTGAAGGAAATATCTCTTTTTTTAATTCTGTGGCTGGTTTTAAGATTAACTTTTTTTTTTAACATCTTTATTGGAGTATAATTGCCTTACAATGGTGTGTTAGTTTCTGCACTACAACAAAGTGAATCAGTTATACATATACATATGTTCCCATATCTCTTCCCTCTTGCATCTCCCTCCCTCCCACCCTTCCCATCCCACCCCTCCAGGCGGTCACAAAGCACCAAGCTGATCTCCCTCTGCTATGCGGCTGCTTCCCACCAGCTATCTACCTTACGTTTGGTAGTGTATATATGTCCATGCCTCTCTCTCGCTTTGTCACAGCTTACCCTTCCCCCTCCCCATATCCTCAAGTCCATTCTCTAGTAGGTCTGTGTCTTTTTTCCTATCTTACCCCTAGGTTCTTCATGACATTTTTTTCTTAAATTCCATATATATGTGTTAGCATATGGTATTTGTCTTTCTCTTTCTGAATTATTTCACTCTGTATGACAGACTCTAGGTCTATCCACCTCATTACAAATAGCTCAATTTCGTTTCTTTTTATGGCTGAGTAATATTCCATTGTATATATGTGCCACATCCTCTTTATCTATTCATCTGATGATGGACACTTAGGTTGTTTCCATCTCCGGGCAATTGTAAATAGAGCTACAATGAACATTTTTTGAGGACGATGTTGGCTGGAGGTTTGTCATATATGGCCTTTATTATGTTGAGGAAAGTTCCCTCTATGCCTACTTTCTGCAGGGTTTTTATCATAAGTGGGTGTTGAATTTTGTCAAAAGCTTTCTCTGCATCTATTGAGATGATCATATGGTTTTTCTCCTTCAATTTGTTAATATGGTGTATCATGTTGATTGATTTGCATATATTGAAGAATCCTTGCATTCTTTAGAAAGAATATATGGTTACCAGGGTGAAAGGTGGGGGGAAGGGATAGATTAGGAGTTTGGGATTGACATGTACACACTGCTATATTTAAAATAATATGCCTTTCTATAAAAAAAGAGGAGATTAACTCTTTATTTTTGGTATCCAGCAGTTTTGTTATGATGTGTCTAGATGGATTTCTTTTGTTGTTATGTAACCTACTGCATGAAGTCATACCACTTCTTAAATCTGTAGCTTGACGTCTCTATAATTTTGGAAAAATCTCGGGCAAGATCTTTTCAGTTATTGCTTTTGCTCCATTTTCTCTCTCCTCCCCATCTGGACTCCAATCACATGTTATTAAAAGTTTGTATTCTGTTCTATATGTCTTTTATGCTCTATTTTTTCTTTTTTTTAAATCTTGTGCTTGAGTTTTGATATTTTCCACTGACCCATCTTCCAGATCACAAAATCTCTTGAGGTGAGTTTTGTCTGCTGTTAAACCCATTAAATAGAGTTTTAAATTTTAGTCCTTGTGTTTTTCTGTTCTGCAGTTTCCATTTGAAACTCTTTATCTTGTCATTTATTTTCTTGAATACATTAATAATCCCAGTTATCTTAAAGTCAGTAACAGATAGCTCCAATATCTGAGTCAACTGTGTATCTGTTTCTATTATGTATTTTTTTCTTTGTCCTGCTTCTTGCTGCTCTTGGAACGTTTGAAGAAATGTTGGCATTGCATATGAGAATTTTGAGGCTCTGAGTGATGTTTTCTTCCTACTGCGAGGATTCTCCCATCCTCTTGCTAGTATCAGAGGGGCAGGTTATCTCAACCCAGTGAGAACCTGAGCCAACTTGTCATCTTTTGCAACCTTTGTATGTGTCTTCCTGCTTCTTTCCTGGCTCCCAAGGTGAAGCCCTTCTAGGTTCCATGTAAGAGATTAGGGTGCTCCCCAGGGACCTTTTCTTCACTGAGTCATGAACTCCAATTTTTATATCTTAAATACCTTGAGACTGTCAAAATCTTCACTGTATTTTCTAGGTGCTTTTGGCCTTCTGCTTAACCTTTTGCCCTACGTAGCTTAATCAGCACCTGTTGTGAGAAGACATTTGGCTACACTCTTCTGTGTGTGTATCACATCTCAGGACTATTGACTGCTTAATCAGCAGCTGTCGTGAGAAGACATTTGGCTACACTCTTCTGTGTTTATATCACACCTCAGGACTATTGACTGCCTACTTCCTGCTTGCATACTGTCTCCCTTAGCAGCCTAAACCTCAGATTCTGTCTCCACATTCCTGGGCTTGCTTACAACTCTGAGGACTTCTCCACCCATTGTTCTGTGAGCCTGATGCATGTTTCTGAGAACTGGCAAATCCCCTGAGAGGAAAGTAGCCTGAAGGAAACTGTGCTTCTCACCTTTCTGCAATGTAGATCCTCTTGTCCTGGTTGATTCATTATCTTTCTGATTCTTCAAATCATTTCTTTCTGTATTTTGTTTAGTTTTTCTAATAGTTCTCAGTGGAAGCAATGGTCTTCTACAAGCCACTCTATCAAGCCAAAAGCAGATGTCTGTGTAGTTTCATTTTGTTTGCTATACATGCTTCAGTTAACCAATGAGTTCTGAAGACTTTATTATTGCTTAAACACTCTGGACCTCAGGACTCCTAAATGTTCTCTTCCAGGAGTAAGAGACAATAATTCTTTATAGAACTAAACCCTCAATTGCAGATACCGCTCAAGAGTACCCTCATAGAAGTGAGAAGGGTCAGAAGGAAGGCCACTGTTGCCTCATGACATAGGCAAAGAGGGGACGTTTGCCTTTCCAACCTCCTGTCTTTAACTTCTATGCTTCCTTTTACCAAACTAATTAATGCAGTGTGATTCTTTACAAATTTGTCTTCCAGGGCATGGCCCCAGTGTTGGGCTCAGGAGACAACTTAACATTCTGATTTACAATATATAGGATATTTTCCAGCAGATACCAGTTTCATAGATTACAATATGAATGGGGACTCCTATGGTTATGCAGTGTGGTCCAGGGTTTTCCTTATTTAGGTCATCCTAGCACAGTGTTCCCAGCTCCAGACTATGGTCCTTTATATCAGCTCTTCCCTTCCCCTCCCCCTACTTTTGTCTGCCCTTTGCCTCTTGTTTGCCAGTAATTAGGTTAAATTCTATAGCTAATAGATAATGTAATCTTAATAGGTTAATATGTTACGCTTCTCAATTTCATTTTTTTTAAGAGTTCCATTGATCATTGAAAATTTTCCAGTAAAAAGAATGATTTTTGGACTTCCCTGGTGGCGCAGTGGTTGAGAGTCCGCCTGCCGATGCAGGGGACACGGGTTCATGCCCTGGTCCGGGAAGATCCCACATGCCACGGAGTGGCTAGGCCTGTGAGCCATGGCCACTGAGCCTGCGTGTCTGGAGCCTGTGCTCCGCAACGGGAGAGGTCACAACAGTGAGAGGCCCGCGTACTGCCAAAAAGAAAAAAGAATGATTTTCACATTATCTGATTTTTTTCCGGCATATTGACAGAGACAATATAGGCTTTAGGTTGAATTTAGATGGTGACTATTTAATCATATTGGCAACCGTCATATCATATGTGTCTAATAATCAGCAAGAAGATGGATAATTATCTGTTTCATAGTCTGTCATGTTTTATTTCTCTTCAGTTCCCATACAGTCCAATCAGTTTTATTTAACAGAATTTGGACTTAGGAATCTTTGAGTGTGCATGGTAATAGTTAGGTTTTCACATTTTTTATTATAATAAGTGTAATAAAAATTTATTTTTAAATATTTTGCAACACATTTCCAACGTTTGTGATATTTTTAATCATTCCAGTCCACTTCTGAATCACTTGTCCTTCTATGCCCTAGTACTTAATTATTCACAGCATCAGAAACTCAATTTAATTACTGCACAAGGTAAAACTGAATTGCATACCTCATGAGGATTATATTATTAATGTCCTATTGCATTGAAAAAAATAAGTAATCTTGTAATAATTTTGATGGCTTCTGTAAAGAACTATTTAGAACTATTTTTTTTGGTTGCACCCCGTGGCTTACAGAATCCTAGTTCCCCAACCAGGGATTGCACCTGGGCCCTCAGGAGTGAAAGCCCAGAGTCCTAACCACAGGACCACCAGGGAATTCTCATAGAACAAGTTTAAAAAAATAGTTGCACACCACTATGTGAAGTAAGTCAGACAAAGACAAATATCATATGATATCACTTATATGTGGAATCTAAAAAAAATGATACAAATGGACTTACTTACAAAACAGAAACAGACTCACTGACTTGGAGAAAAAACTTATGGTTACAGGGTATGCGGGAAGGGATAGATTGGGAGTTTGGGTTTGACATGTACACACTGCTATATTTAAAATAGATAACCCGGGGCTTCCCTGGTGGTGCAGTGGTTGAGAATCTTCCTGCTAATGCAGGGGACACAGGTTCGAGTCCTGGTCTGGGAGGATCCCACATGCCACGGAGCAACTAGGCCCGTGAGACACAACTACTGAGCCTGCAGGTCTGGAGCCTGTGCTCCGCTACAAAAGAGGCCATGACAATGAGAGGCCTGTGCACCGTGATGAAGAGTGGCCCCCGCTTGACACAACTAGAGAAAGCCCTCACACAGAAACGAAGACCCAACACAGCCAAAAATAAATAAATTAATTAATTAATTAAAGTACCCTTAATTAAAAAAAAATAGATAACCAACTAGGACCTACTGTATAACACATGGAACTTGGCTCAATACTCTGAAATAACCTAAGTGGAAAAGAAAATATAATAGATACATGTATATGTATAACTGAATCACTTTGCTGTACACTTGAAACTAACACAACATTGTTAATCAACCATACTCCAATATAAAATAAAAATTTTTGGAGGACCTTCAACATGGCAGAGGAGTAAGACGTGGAAATCACCTTCCTCCCCACAAATACATCAAAAATACATCTACATTTGGAACAGCTCCTACAGAACACCTACTGAATGCTGCCAGAAGACCTCAGACTTCCCAGAAAGCAAGAAAATCCTCACGTTTTCTTTGGGTAGGGCAAAAGAAAAAAGAAAAAACAGAGACAAAAGAATAGGGATGGGACCTGCACCTCTGGGAGGGAGCTGTGAAGGAGGAAAAGTTTCCACACACTAGGAAGCCCCTTCACTGGCGGAGATGGCAGGTGGGCGGCGGGGGGGAACTTCGGAGCCACGGAGGAGAGCACAGCAACGGGTTCAGAGGGCAAAGCGGAGAGATTCCTGCACAGAGGATCGGTGACAACCAGCACTCATCAGCCTGAGAGGCTTGTCTGTTCACCCACGGTGCAGGGAGGGGCTGGGAGCTGAGGCTCGGGCTCCAGAGATCAGACCCCAAGGAGAGGACTGGGGTTGGCTGTGTGAAGACAGGCTGAGGGGGTTAGTGCACCACGGCTAGCTGGGAAGGAGTCCGGGGAAAAGTCTGGAACTGCCTAAGAGGCAAGAGACCATTGTTTCGGGGTACAGAGGAGAGGGGATTCCTTCCCCATGTACCCACAGAAGGCAGAGCACTGCCTAAGTGAGCTCCACAGACAGGCATGAGCCGTGGCTCTCAGCTCAGACCCCAGAGACGGGCATGAAACGCTAACCTGGCTGCTGCTGCCACCGAGAATCCTGTGTGCAAGCACAGGTCACTATGCACACATACCTCCCACTGCCCATGAGACTGCAACCCACCACTGCCAGGGTCCTGTGATCCAGGGACAACTTCCCTGGGAGAACACACAGCACACCTCAGGCTATTGCAACATCATACCGGCCTCTGCCAACACAGGCTTGCCCCACATTCCAATTATGACTACCGTGCCCCTCCTTTCCCTGGCCTAAGTGAGCAAGTGTGCCTAATCAGCTGCTCCTTTAACCCCTCTCCTGTCCGGGCAAAGAACAGACGCCAGAGGGCGATCTACATGCAGAGGTGGGGCCAAATCCAAAGCTGAACCCTAGGAGCTGTGAGAACAAAGAAGAGAAAGGGAAATTTCTCCATGCAGCCTCAGGAGCAGCAGATTATCTCCACAATCAACTTGATGTATCCTGCATCTGGGAAATACCTGAATAGACAACAAATCATCCCACAATTGAGGCAGTGGACTTTAGGAGCAACTGTAGACTTGGGGTTTGCTGTATGCAACTGATTTGTTTCTGACTTTTATGTTTATCTTAGTTTAGTTTTTAGTGCTTGTTATCACTGGTGAATTTGTTTATTGGTTTAGTTGCTCTCTACTTTTTTAAAATAATTTTTTATTTTTATTTTATTATTTTTTTCTTTCTTTTTTTCTCCCTTTTTTTCTGAGCCATGTGGCTGATAGGGTCTTCGTGCTCCAAAGTGGTGTCATGCCTGAGCGTCCGAGGTGGGAGAGCCGAGTTCAGGACATTGGACCACCAGAGACCTCCTGGCCCGACATAATATCAATCGGTGAGAGTTCTCCCAGAGATCTCTGTCTCAACACTAAGACCCAGCTCCACCAAACGGCCAGCAAGCTCAAGTGCTTGACGCCCCATGCCAAGCAACTAGCAAGACAGGAACACAACCCCACCCATTAGCAGAGAGACTGCCTACAATCATACTAAGTTGACAGACACCCCAAAACACACCACAGGACGCAGCCCTGCCCACCATAAAGGCAAGATACAGCCCCATCCACCAGAACACAGGCACCAGTCCACTCCACCAACAAGCCTACACAGCCACTGAACCAACCTCACTGTCTGGAGGCAGACACCAAAAGCAACGGGAACTATGAACCTGCAGCCTGCAAAAAGGAGACCACAACACAGTAAAGTAAACAAAATGAAAAGACAGAGAAATATGCAGCAGATGAAGGAGCAAGGTAAAAACCCACCAGACCAAACAAATAAAGACGAAATAGGCAGTCTACCTGAAAAAGAATTCAGAGTAATGAGAGTAAAGATGATCCAAAATCTTGGAAATAGAATGGAGAAAATACAAGAAACATTTAACAAGGACCTACAAGAACTAAAGAGCAAACAAACAATGATGAACAATACATTAAGTGAAATTAAAAATTCTCTGGAAGAAATCAGTAGCAGAATAATTGAGGCAGAAGAACAGAAAAGTGACCTGGAAGATAAAAGAGTGGAAATAAGTACCACAGAGCAGAATAAAGAAAAAAGAATGAAAAGAATTGAGGACAGTCTCAAAGACCTAGGGGTCCCAGAAGAAGAGGAGAAAAAGAAAGGGTCTGAGAAAATATTTGAAGAGATTATAGTTGAAAACTTCCTTAACATGGGAAAGGAAATAGTCAATCAAGTCCTTGGACATGTCTCTTTACAAAAGTCCAAGAGTTTCCACTTTTGATTTTTGTTTTATACCCAATGATGAGATTGTTGCATGTTTTACGTGTTCAATTTTTATGTGCTTAATACTAAACTATTTGGCAAAGTGGCTGAACAAGCTTATATTTCCACAGTTAAGAGTTTCTGTTGTTTCACATCTTTGAGCACACATATCCTTAATATTGTGCAAAATTACATTAGATTAGGTATTAAGTCTTGCTTTGCTCATGCGGGACTTAGCACAAGTGACTCCACTTTGGGCCTGTTATTTCTTTTTAACAATTCTCCCCTTTTGATCAGACCTTCAACTTAACGGAGAGATGTGATCAAAATATAAGTTATGAACCATTAGCCAGACTCATCAAGAAAAGAAGAGAGAAGACTCAAATCAATAGACTTAGAAATGATAAAAGAGAAGTAACAACTGACACTGCAGAAATACAAAGGATCATGAGAGATTACTACAAGCAACTATATGCCAATAAAATGGGCAACCTGGAAGAAATGGAAAAATTCTTAGAAATGCACAACCTTCCAAGACTGAACCAGGAAGAAATAGAAAATATAAACAGACCAGTCACAAACAATGAAATTGAAACTGATTAAAAATCTTCCAACAAACAAAAGCCCAGGACCAGATGGCTTCACAGGAGAATTCTATCATATTTAGAGAAGAGCTAACACCTATCCTTCTCAAACTCTTCCAAAATACAGCAGAGGGAGGAACACTCCCAAATTCATTCTACAAGGCCACCATCACCCTGATACCAAAACCAGACAAAGATGTCACAAAGAAAGACAATTACAGGACAATATCACTGATGAACATAGATGCAAAAATCCTCAACAGTATGCTAGCAAACACAATCCAACAGCACATTAAAAGGATCATACTCAATGATCAAGTTGGGTTTATTCCAGGAATGCAAGGATTCTTCAATATATGCAAATCAGTCAATGTGATACACCATATTAACAAATTGAAGAATAAAAACCATATGATCCTCTCAATAGATGCAGAAAAAGCTTTTGACAAAATTCAACACCGATTTATGATTTAAAAAAACCCAGAAAGTAGGCATAGAGGGAACTTACCTCAACGTAATAAAGGCCATATATAACAAACCCACAGCCAACATCATTCTCAATGGTGAAAAACTGAAACCTTTTCCACTAAGATCAGGAACAAGACAAGGTTGCCCACTCTCACCACTATTATTCAACATTGTTTTGGAAGTTTTAGCCACAGCAATCAGAGAAGAAAAAGAAATAAAAGGAATCCAAATTGGAAAAGAAGAAGTAAAGCTGTCACTGTTTTTAGATGACATGATACTATACATAGAGAATACTAAAGATGCCACCAGAAAACTCCTAGAGCTAATCAATGAATTTGGTAAAGTACAGGATACAAAATTAATGCACAGAAATCTCTTGCATTCCTATACATTAGTGATGAAAAATCTGAAAGAGAAATTAAGGAAACACTCCCATTTACCATTGCAACAAAAAGAATAAAATACCTAGGAATAAACCTACCTAAGGAGACAAAAGACCTGTATGCAGAAAATTATAAGACACTGATGAAAGAAATTAAAGATGATACAAAGAGTTCGAGAGATATACCATGTTCTTGGATTGGAAGAATCAACACTGTGAAAATGACAATACTACCCAAAGCAATCTACAGATTCAATGCAATCCCTATCAAATTACCACTGGCATTTTCACAGAACTTGAACAAAAATAATTCACAATCTGTAAGGAAACACAAAAGACCCCGAATAGCCAAAGCAATCTTGAGAAAGAAAAACAGAGCTGGAGGAATCAGGCGCCTGGACTTCAGACTCTACTACAAAGCTACAGTAATCAAGACAGTATGGTCCTGGCTCAAAAACAGAAATATAGATCAATGGAACAGGATAGAAAGCCCAAAGATAAGCCACGCACATATGGTCACCTTATTTTTGGTAAAGGAGTCAAGAATATACAGTGGAGAAAAGACAGCCTCTTCAATAAGTGGTGCTGGGGAAACTGGACAGCTACATGTAAAAGACTGAAATTAGAACACTCCCTAATACCATACACAAAAATAAACTCCAGATGGATTAAACATCTAAATGTAAAGCCAGACACTATAAAACTCTTAGAGGAAAACATAGGCAGAACACTCTATGACATAAATTACAGCAAGATCCTTTGTGACCCACCTCCTAGAGAAATGGAAATAAAAACAAAAATACAAAATGGGACGTAATGAAACTCAAAAGCTTTTGCACAGCAAAGAAAACCATAAACAAGACGAAAAAACAACCCTCAGAGTGGGAGAAAATATTTGCAAATGAAGCAACTGACAAAGTATTAATCTCCAAAATTTACAAGCAGCTCACGCAGCTCAATATCAAAAAAACAAACAACCCAATCCAAAAATGGGCAGAAAACCTAAATAGACATTTCTCCAAAGAAAATACACAGATTGCCAACAAACACATGAAAGAATGCTCAACATCATTAATCATTAGAGAAATGCTTATCAAAACTACAATGAGGTATCACCTCACACCGGTCAGAATGGCCATCATCAAAAAATCTACAAACAGTAAATGCTGGACAGGGTGTGGAGAAAAGGGAACCCTCTTGCACTGTTGGTGGGAATGTAAATTGATACAGCCACTATGGAGAACAGTATGGAGGTTCCTTAAAAAACTAAAAATAGAATTACTATACGAACCAGCAATCCCACTACTGAGCATATACCCTGAGAAAACCATAATTCAAAAAGAGTCATGTACCACAATGTTCATTGCAGCTCTATTTACAATAGCCAGGACATGGAAGCAACCTATGTGTCCGTCGACAGATGAATGAATAAAGAAGATGTGGCACATATATGCAATGGAATATTACTCAGCCATAAAAAGAAATGAAATTGATTTATTTGTAGTGAGGTGGATGGACCTAGAGTCTGTCATACAGAGTGAAGTAAGTCAGAAATTGAAAAGCAAATACTATATGCTAACACATATATGTGGAATCTACAAAAGAAAAGGGTCGTCATGAAGAACTTAGGTGCAGGACAGGAATAAAGACACAGACCTACTAGAGAATGGACTTGAGGACACGGGGAGGGGAAAGGTAAGCTGAGACAAAGTGAAAGAATGGCATGGACTTATATACACTACCAAATGTAAAATTGGTAGTTAGGGGGAAGCAGCCGCATAGCACAGGGAGATCAACTTGGTGCTGTGTGACCACCTAGAGGGGTGGCATAGGGAGAGTGGGAGGGAGGGAGATGCAATAGGGAAGAGATATGGGGATATATATATATGTATAGCTTCTTCACTTTGTTATAAAGCAGAAACTAACACACCATTATAAAGCAATTATACTGCAATAAAGATGTTAGAAATTAAAATGAACTCTCAGCTTAAATCTGTAAGCTGTTTGTTGGTTGGTTTGCTTGGTTTATTTTACCTTGCTTTAAAATTTTCTAAATATTATTCCAATTTATTTTTTGTCTCCATAAGTGATAAGTGAATTTACTGTATAAAATATTTTTGTTATTTTCTCAATAGTAAAACACAAAGTAAAGCTAAAAAATACACACAAACACACACACACACACACACACACACACACACACATACATATATGTATGGCATTAGTGCCACTCTCAGCTACTGTTCTGTAGTCCTCAAAGCTTTTATTAATCCTTTATGTGGTATTCACAGCTCATGACGTTTTGCTTAATCTCTGTGATGAGGACAGGCCACAATTTCAGGTTCAGAATATTTAAGTTGGTCATTCTCTTTGTTCTTTTTCTGATGTTCCAGTCTTAGGGAGATCAGTTGCTTAGTGGCCAGTGACCGTGAGCATACATTTAAAGCCTTTAAGTGCCTATAATGTGCCAGGGAAGTTACTATATTTCTTATAAGCAGGATAATTCCCAATGTCTGGATGCACTTCGAAGCCATGGTCCCCAAGATCCAAACCAATCAAAATCAAATAAGTCAAAGAAAGACCCAGTTGAAGGAGTCACCTTTTTCAGCCACATGACTTGCTCAGTGCTCTTATGTAACAGCTTTAACTTGCCCAGAAATATTAACCCATGTATAGCAGGTGGTGTTTGCCACAGCACATATACCTCCTTGTTCAGCTAAAAAATAATCAAGGGCTATCATATTATCAAGAACAACTTTGGCCAGAGAGTCTAAGGATTTTTTCAGTCATTTATCGCTTTAACTGTGGATTCTGCAATACTTTTAAGAGTTCAGGAGATGTTCCTCATTTACATTTACTCCAAACCAGGGAAGTAGGACCCTGTCAATGGAAGCAAATCCTGAATCATGAATGCCTCTTGATAACTCCCATTTAAATCTATGACTCAGGACTGGAAAGGTGACAGCCATGGAGGCCATAAAATTTTAAGGGTCAGTAGACCGCACAAGCAGTTTTATTCTGGCTCCCTTTGCCTTGCATTCTTTTCTTTGTGTAGAGCCTAAACACAAAATTCCCCAAGTTTGGGGTTGTTAACCAGAGATATGGAAATGGACCAGGGAGTCTCTAGAATCATGGATAAATCCATTGTTTTAAAATGACAACTCCAGCAGTCTGAAAGATTAACTGCCTTAGTAGTGGTCTGGGAGATACAAATGATGGTATTATCTTTTCTGGCCAAGTCAGAGTAAATGAAGGAAAGAAAAGAAGAAAGGGTTTTATATTTAGTTGAAGTATGAAGTTTTAATCCTGTGTCTTGTGAGGGAGCAGAACCCACAAAAACTTCATGAGCCATTAGACAAGGTCAGCAATCATCCCAAGTTTTTTGTTTTGTTTGGCTCACAAATTTTGTAAGCAATGACATGAATTTATTTGACTTTTAGTAAGCCTAGGTAGAATGAAAGTTGTATGTCGGAATTGTTTCTAATGTTGATAACTCTAAAGACATGTCTATTTAATTTAATCAACAAACAAGCTAGCTTTTATTTACTAAAGCTTATCTCAGATCATGTGAACCTGAAAAGTATTTAGGTATGTTTTAATTATATTTTTAAGAATTTTATGAATATGTAATTCATATAAGCATTTAATTTTCTTTAGGCCAGTTAAATACTTTTACAGATTAATTTTGGCAATACCATGAGCAGGTAGAAAATACCACACATCTACAACACATATATGGAGACATATGTGAACATATAGATAGATGCATGCAGAGACCTCATAGCTTCAGTACACTTAAGATATCTCACTTGCCCAAGTTCCAAATGACCTTTCCCCCACCCTCCTTTTCTTTTATTGATAAGAATTACTTCCTTGAAGTTAGTACTTTAACATTTACATCTCAAAGGGACAGGGAAAGAATGCAAGTTATAAGTCCTTTAAGATAAATAGAGGAGGTTTGGGGGGGTTGGTAAAAAGGAACAGGTGAGCTTTGAATTGCCTGTAGAGCTGCAGTTCTAGTTTTGCAAAGATTTTTAAGGACCCGTTTCTCTCAATTCCTCAAGGAATTGGCTTGCAACTTAAATGATACCGAAGGTTGATCCACCCATAAGTCCTCTTACAGGGTCTTTAAAAGGTTTCTTTTTCCCTCTGGGTATGTAGTTTTATTTTCATTTAAGGGAGAAGGCTTTAAAAAATGTTTCTATCAGGCTTTGCAATTTGGCCAATTTCTGACCACAGAGCTACTTTGTAGTTTTTTAGCTGGGACGAACAGTAAATATTTCTGGCAGTACTGAACAACCCCTTGGACTAAGGAGGCATTCTCAAAGAGGGTGCAAAAGATATTTTATTTTCTTCTTTCTACTGGGTACTACAGACAGAGATACAGGAGAGCTGATTCTGGTAAGACGTCTTACCCTTAGCTGGCTTCTGCCAGTTTTCTGAGGATCCCATCTGCAGGCTCCAGGCAAGTGAGGTTTAAGGTAGGGGGTGTAGCTCCAGTGTCCAGAATTTGACAAGGTTCTTCATTAATTTTTAGTTTACCTTAGCTGTTTAAGGGAATAAGATAACAATTTACCAGAAAATCCCTCAGAGTTTTATCAACTCTGGAAGGGGCCAATAGGAGGGTTCTCATTTGAGGGTAGATATGAGGGCATGTGAGTTTGATGTTAAAAAATTGGCATAAGCCCTTTGAGAGCAAACTCTTTTCCTGTGTCCCAGCTGATAATAACTGAGACATTGATCCCTGGGCCAGCACCTTACTGATAAACCCCCAGGAGAGTGCAGTGTGGGGAGCTGAGGTGTTATTTTAGGTGTTTGGCCTTGGAGCACTTGTAGCTGTAGAGCTAATGGTTTGCTGTACTTTTGTTTATGATCTTGTGTTTTAACTTTTCATTAGCCTTATGCAACACATTTTTTAATAAAGCTATTTCAAGAATCTTCCTTTTGAAATTTCCTACTTACCAGTTAAAATAGGTATTCCATTCCGTTTGATATGGAAACCCATACTTTCAAATGCACTTGTTAAGTTAATGATCTTGTCTATTTGGTATTTTTCCCATAATGGCCGTTGGTTCTAGGTTGTCTTTGGTAGGACTTTGCCATGTTTGTAGATATTTATAGCTTTGGGGACTGCAGTTCATAGATATAAAATAAGCAGGTGTGCCAGAAGGTGGCACACTTAACATTTTCGATTTTGAGGATCCCATTTTAATTTTATTATTATTATAATTATTTTTAGCTAAACCTTTGGGTCTCTCAGAGCCACATTAATACCTAGAAGTGTTGTGCCACAGAGTTGGGAAATGTGTGATGTTTTACAGTTTATCTCGCGTGGAAATTTTCTTTTTTCTTTTTTTTCTTTTTAATTTTATTTACTTATTTTTTGGCTGTGTTAGGTCTTCGTTGCTTCACATGGGCTTTCTTTAGTTGCGGTGAGCGGGGGCTACTCTTCATTGCGGTGGCCTCTCGTTGCGGCCTGTGGGCCCTAGAGCACACAGGCTTCGGTAGTTTCGGCACGTGGGCTCAGTAGTTGTGGCTTGCAGGCTCTAGAGCACAGGCTCAGTAGTTGTAGTGCATGGGCTTAGTTGCTCCACAGCATGTGGAATCTTCCTGGACCAGGGATCGAACCCATGTCCCCTGCATTGGCAAGTGGATTCTTAACTACTGCGCCACCAGGGAAGTCCCTCACATGGAAATTTTCTTGAGGTTAGCGGGTGACCTAGTATCAATCTAACTTGTTTCATGATCAACTTATTTTAAGCAGTGAGTGCTTTAACAACTCAAATATTCAACCAGTGCCCACCAATTTTTGTAGCTTTTTTTTTTCCTCCAAGATTTCCATTAGCAGTAGTCCTTATCTAGACAAATCAAGACAAAGATACATGCACCTTAACAACCAACAATAACCAAGAGATGTTAGGGGACTGGACAAGAGAAGGCTGTGCACACCACCAGCAATTTCCAGCATGGACTAAACCAGCAGACTGGTTTAGTCTGGTAAATGCAGACTGCAGACTGTAGACTGGAACTGGGGAAGTTCCAATCTGACTGAACCAAAGGCTCAGGACTCAGATTCCAGATGGACCTGTCTGCCAGCTCAAGCTGACCCTCTAAGCCCTGAACTGGAAAGACAATTAGATCGGGAGCTCAACACAACAGAGTGGAGCTCAGAACCCAGAGGAAATTACCTATGGCCCTTGAAAATCGTAAGAAAGACAGTGAACTCAAGAAGGAGTTGGGGGTACCACACCTGTGTTTCTTGTTGTCCCCAAATGCCATCAGAAGTTCCCTTTGGATCCCATCGCTGCTACCAAATCTGTTAACAACAAAAATTCAACTGAATAAATTTAAAGATCAACTTGATTTTATTAAATGATTCGTGAATGGGGCAGCATTCCATCTAGCAAATAGAAAGGGGCTCTCCACCAAGCTGAAGGAAAAGAAAGGCTTTTAAAAGCAGAAAGGGAATGTAAAAGCAAATTATTAGCAAAGAATGCGTTGTTTCAGGCAAGGTCACTCTCCTAAGGGGAATGGGAGGAGTCTATTAGGTAGATTACCTCACTAGTGCTGACTGGGTAATTCCAAGTTGACTGGTTAAAGGTTACATTCCTGGCATGGGCTGAAACAGCAGTTAGGTTAGGTATTAAGTCTTGGTTTGCTCATGTGGGGCTTAGCATAAGTAACTCCATTTTGGGCCTATTATTTCTTTTTAACACCATGTTTTATTTTTAGCTTTATTTTCTTATGGTCAGCTTCTGCCAAGTTTTCAGTGCTTCCTTCTGTAAAGCTACTGTGCAAATAATTCTCAGAGTGTAATGTGTATCCAGACCACCTAGGTATCTTTTTTTTAAAATGCAGATTATGTTTCAATAAGTCTAGATACATTTCTAGCAAGTTCTCAGATAATACTGATACTTCTGGTCCATGGACCACACTTTGAGTAGCAAGGTCCCATTCCATTATTTCAATAGATTTGGTAGTAAGTCCTGACCTTATCTTCACCTGTTCCTTACTAAGTGGTCCCATCTTACATTCAATATAACAATGTCTAATAGTTTGGTGTTATTTTTAAAAGACTCAGTCTTATTTAATCCTCACAGCATCATCACCAGTAGATTTGGAAAGTCGGTTTCCTAAGTGAGAAAAATGAGCCCAAGTGTACACTGACACATTCCAGACACTTCTCAACATTAGAGTCTCTGTCACACATCTCTGTACTAGCTGTTTCCAAAGGGGTTGTGGAATTATGCAGGGCATTGACAGCTTCAATTTAGGTAATATACTCTAGAACACTTTTCTCTGAATCTGTTGTGTCTTCTTTCTCGTGAGTGTGTTCCGCTAGCCTTTGGTGTTTTTTCCTTCAGATTGAAGTGGAAATTAGCTTGACCTCCCTTAAAGTCCTCTAGTGACAGTTTTTTTGAGTGTTGATTTAATACTTGGGTGTCTCTTTTGAGCTGACTGGTTGGCATCCGTGAAACTCCGTTTTTTTTTTTCCTTTGTTTTTAATTACAGCTTTCTCTAGTGGGTTCCTAATACATGCCAGCATAATACAAGTTTTGGGAAATCTTCAGTAAAGAAATCTGTTTCACATTGTTTAAACCTATATTTTTAAAACTTGGCCATATAACTCTTAGTTTTGGTGGCAAAGAAATCCTTTTTCATTTTGCTAATGTTTCTGAGTTTTATATACAGATACAAACATATACTTACCAACCAAACACTTTTCTAAATTCTCACTAAGTAACAAGCATTATACTAAGTACTCTAAAAACATTATCTCATTTTATACTCACAATCACCTTATGAAGTATTATAAGCTCTTTTTGACAGGAGAGAATTAAGTAGAGGCTTAGTAACTTAAAATATTTAGCTAATTCAGGACAAACTCAAATTCAATTTAGGATGCCTGGCTCAACAGTGGATTATATATCTACTGGGGATGCCTTACTGCTTTTCAAGTACCCAGCATTGGCCCTTTCCTTAGGACTAGGACCATTCAGCTAATTCTGACATTGTCTGTTTAAAATTTAAAAATGTCCAAGTGGGAGGTACAGTTAGTGAGGGTTGCGGGAGAATATTGAGCGTTCAGACATACTTTACCTATAAAATGAATGCCCAGAAGGATGTGTTTGTCACCTAGTAAATGTGGCTCAGTCCCAGAGAAACATCATTCTCAGAAGAGTTTTTAATGCATTTTACAGGTGTTTCTCTGCTTGCCACGGCTCTTTCTCTAGGGCACCTTTGCAAAACTGATGAATAGGAAGGGCATGGCAGGGGATTTCTGACTGGCACACCTTATGTGAAAAGATGGAGAGCTCTGCCCTTAGCCAGTAAAGTCGAATCTAATTTCCAAAGCTAAATGAGAATAATAATGACAATAAAAGACCCAGAATACCACTTTATTACATCCTATTTTGTTTATAGTTCTTGGCGACAATGGGGGAAAAAAATCCCACAATCAAATTAGGGCAATCTGCACGACAAAAGTATTAACAAGAGACAGTAGAGGCAGGAAATGGTTGATGATTTTCATTATCTGTAATGCTTCTGAGAGCTTTATTTGTCTTCACCTAGAAGCTCTGGAGAAAGTCTGACTCTACTTGGCAGCATTAGCTTCTTTTACTGAAGCATCTTGCTGTTTAAATAAGCATCAAGCCCTTGAGGTCATTTTGGAATGTTCTGAAAAAGAGACTCATTTGAGAAAACCTGGGAGGCTCTGGCTGCTGTTTGTTATTTAGATGAACATTTTTGTTGTATTTAAAATTACAAGATTCCAAGGAACTTGAATGGAATGAAGAGTGTTGTCTTCAAATACAAGTTCTCCCACTCTAATGAAAACCGTTGGGCAATTAACCCAGTCTCAGTTTCCTCCCTATAATGAACGATCATAGTCCCTGTCTCATCGGGCTGTGGCAAGGATTTGAAGGCATCTATGTGATGTCTCCAGCCACATTAGGCATTTCATGATTAGTAGCTAGTCTCTTGTAACAAGCCTTGTGAAAATGTACGAAGGGGAGAAACAAGCTCTGCTCTCCTGGACTGAGCTGATAGTTCAGATATTAGCCATGCACTGGAGATGAACTTGCATGGTTCTTTCCAGTTTGTATTTCTGTTTTTCCGGAGATCAGAGATACGCATATGAGCCAGTTCTGGGAGAAAGCTGAATGCAAGACAAATAAGCAATTATCAAGATTGGCCAGAGGACTGGATTTTCTCAACTGAGCTGGAATTGGAGAACAATTAGTTCTTGGACTCACACCTTCTTCCATTTTTGATAAGAGTATTATCTTCACAAATGCATTTTTACATACATAGGGCAGATATGCAGATTGCTTTTTGTATCATCTTTTGGATTATAAATCTTTACCACTCATGCACTAATAAATTCGTACAAAAGTATTTTTTTATGATATCTTATTAACTTTGCGAAGTTGTCACTCGCAAAGCATCGGTTTAGATGTAATTAAATGGTATTTAGCTCCTTTCTGATTATTTTTCTGCTGTCTCTGATTGAGTATACTGAAATTAATGTCAGGATTTGAAACGGATGGTTCTAGATAAGATACTCAAGTAAGCTAACTTCTCTTCCAGTTTTTTTTTAACGTCTTGCCTTTTCTTCTTATTCTTCTGTCTTTTGAACCTCACACAGCTCCTTTCTTAGAATACAGTTCTTTAAATGATTTATTCTCATTTATCTGTAATTTGGGAAACCTTCTGATAAGGTCATTTTGGCTTAGAGTGGTCCTATCTTGAGAGGAATTCGTATCTGTGGGACCCTCATCTACTGCTGGCCCCACATCTAGCCAGCCAAGGCAGAAGAGCTCACACTCTTCATCATTTGAAAGTGTGGGATGAGCTGGACTATCACTGGAAATCAGAAGTGTCCACTTAGCAACTGAAACTATTCACATAGGTCACAAATACCAGAGCTGAGGATGGGTGTTCCTCGGCCAGATGCTTAGAATTATAAAGGGAAATTTAAAAACTAAATTTAGATCCTAAAGAGAACCTGAAGCAAGATACTGCTTTTATTTATGGGCATGAAAGTTTTTTCCCTTGTAAATCCAGATGTTAGGTACCTGAGTGAGTATATGTGTGTGTACACATGTGTACTCGTGTGTATGTGTGTACATATGTGTACCTGTGTGTAAAAGTGTATGAGGCTGGGTTTGTGTGCATGTTTATGTCTCAGCATGTGCATGTGCCCATGTAACTAACCTGTTAGTTGGAGAGTTTCTCTCAGAAGTATCATAAACAATCCATCTTTGATTCTGATTATTTCCTTTCTCTTTCTGATAATTTACAGTAATTGTAAGTCTTTCTATGGTTGTTTAGTTTTAAAGATGATGTCAGGAAACCAGAGTCCTGTGCCTACTATAGCTCTGCGTAACAGCCTCTTTTGCCCCAATATTACCAGAATTTCTATATGGATTATCCCCTTGGGAGGCCACATAGCAGTGACATGTTTGATCTGTGCCTCAGAGAGTTCTGTGTTAAAATCTCTGCTACTTAATGGCTATATAATCTTGGACAGAGATTCATTCATTCTTCACTTCATTAAAATTCATCTCCCTCATTTGCAAAATAGAGGACATGTAACTGAAAAGCTAGATGTTGAGTCCTACATAAAAGAAAACGTATAAACTAGCAGTGTGTGGCATATATTAGGTGCCTAATAAATGTTAATTATTGATGTTTTTGCTATAATTATTACTAGTACTTGATTAATACACCACCATCACTACTAGTATAACAAAAAGTACATGTAGTTCATATAGTTTCTGTTGTTCCTTGGAGCTTCTGTGGCTAATAATCTCCAAATACATTACAAATTTGGATGTCTAAAAGGGAATATTTTAATGTTGGACATTTTAAATAAAAACTGAAATTTTATTAACTTCTAAGAATGACCTCCACTCATGCCAGGTTTCTCTTAGGAAGTGAAAAGTCTATTTGTAATATGAACAATTGCTCCTAATTTATCGTGTTTCAGCTTTGGTTTTATGACTGTCAGATTTTATTAATATGAGAGTTACCTATAAATCTAATATTGGAATCCTGACTGGGAAAAAAAAAGGAATCTACACATTTCAGATAAGTCTGTATGGTTAAAAAACATTTTTAAGTCAAGTTGAAAAAATAATTACCATTTATTAAGTACCTACTACATATCAAGTGCTCTTTTAGATAACTTATATTTTGTAAAGTTTAAAAAATTCCATATTTACTGATATTATCCTGAATACATACATGAGGTTTCTGGAGCAGAGCATGTTATTATTCACTTCTTTACAGCAAACAACAACCACATGGTTCCCCTGTGCCCCAATTCTTACACTTAGGGTGATATAATAAGAGCCAGATAGATTAAATCTCTGTACATAAGAAGTGTATTTTAAGCAAGAAATCCTCAAAAAATGAACATTTGTTCTTACGTATGTTGTTCCCCCGTAGCCTGAGAGAGTCTCCTTGGAAACATAACGGGAAGGATCCTGAGTGCTTACTTTAATCTGTTGGAATATAAATAAATCTCTCCAGAGGAAATATAAGACCAGGGTCTCCAGCTTTATAACCCAGGGTTGTCTCCAGTCTCTCGCTCTGGAGTTCTCTCATTGTGTAAGTCGGTTATAAATTAAGCTCCAAGGGTTGCTTTTAGCCAAGGCCAAGTGTGCGTAAAATTTGCTCAAAAAATCCTAACTGTGCTGAAATATAAAAATATTTTCTCCATAGCCCCAGCCACATATTAAGTTTAAACTCACAGAACACTATTTTTCCCCATATCTTTTTTCCAGAAGGTGAGTTGAGGGTCAGAAAGTTTAAATTTTCCAAGGCCACACAACTAGTAAGGGGAAATGGATGGTTAAAACTGAAGCTTGTCTGATGTGAAAGCTTCTGGGGGGCTAAACTGCTGGTCTGAAAAACAAACTTAAGGAGCACATATTTTACATCTCCATTTTCAGCAAGCCTACACGTAAGTGATCCTGGGGATGTTAGCATCTTACCTCCTCTTCCAAAGTTTTTCTGAGAAGATTAAACACAGTTAACCACTTACAGATGTAATGGAAGAGAGAGAAGAAAACAGTTTGACAAAAGGAATTAGGAAAGGGGGATTGGAATATAGAAGATACATTTTTGTTTGTTTGTGTTTTCATTTTCTACAGTCTTATATTGTTCATTGCTAAATACTTTCCTCAAATATTGAGTTATCTTTCTCTCAGATCTTGCTCACTCCCCATTCCAGTAAAGAAGCGTTGTCTTTTATTTGTTTTATTTTGATGTATGTTTAGAATAGGCTTGCAGCCAGTATGATAGAATATACTATTCATGATATTACAGAGACACAAGAATCTTTAGTGCTGAGTTTTCTTTTTGAGTTCTGACCCACGGTAAGGAACTAGCACTAAAACCTAACTTTCACGGGGGTGAATTTAATAAAGGTGGAGAAGCGAGTTAGAATGTTTTATCAATTTCCATGAAAAGAAAGAAAATACCTTTTGTAAATTTTTGCTCTGTGTCATCTTTAGGTGACAGTTTCTTTGATAAAGAGGTTATGGTTCTGATTACCTGAGTTTAATTCCTTCTATTGTCAAGGAGAATATGAATTACCAATATTTTAAAATAGTCTTAATTCTTGGTTTACACAATTCTGCTGCAGTAAAAAAAAAGACAAGGTTGGTGACAGTGCCAAAATACTCTGGTACATAATTATGTATTTCAAACTAGATTTTCCAAGGACGTTAGCAAGCCCAATATCTATCAAGAGACTACAGAATCCTTCCAGGTGCAGTTAGGCATTCCCAGCAGACTGTCTCTAATGGTCACCTGGGGCCAGGAATACTCCTGTGATTTAAGTGTTGTGGAGGGGCTTGAGTCATCTGTGAATGTATTTTTTACGGCTTGAGGGTCCCGTGAGGTGTCACCCTTGAGAGTGGCTGGAGAAGGGAAGCCTAGAGCCAGGAGTTGACCACTGCTAGCTTATTTCCTGGCCTTAGCAACAAAGTCACAGCCTCATCAGTGGTCACAGTACATGCCTAAGTGTGGGCCTTGGTATAGGTGAATCCGGGATTCAAACCTCTGGTAAGTGTTTGCCAAGAGAGTTTGGGACAGGCTGGGCTCCAAGGAAGCTTCTGACAGCAGCTCTGCTCATGGCTGTGCTTGCTGCTTCCATGTGGGGAGATACTTAGGGAGGAAAGGGAAGGAATCTCCTGATTTTCTATCACCATCTCTTCTCTTCCCACCTCCCTCGGTTGCATGTTCTCTAGGAAATGAAATAAGTAGAGATTTGCCTTACACAATTGACTTCTTTTACTTTTTTTTTTAAATTTTATTTATTTATTTATTTATTTTTGGCTGTGTTGGGTCTTCATTTCTGTGCATGGGCTTTCTCTAGTTGTGGCGAGTGGGGGCCACTCTTCATCACGGTGCATGGGCCTCTCACTGTCGCAGCCTCTCTTGTTGTGGAGCACAAGCTCCAGACGCGCAGGCTTAGTAGTTGTGGCTCACGGGCCTAGTTGCTCTGCGGCATGTGGGATCTTCCCAGACCAGGGCTTGAACCCGTGTCTGTTGCTTCGGCAGGCGGACTCTCAACCACTGCACCACCAGGGAAGCCCGACTTCTTTTACTTTGATCCATTAAAGAATAAGAGAGAGGTTGCAGTGGCGGGGAGTGGGAGGTGAGGGAGGAGGAGAAAAAAATCAGTCTTTTTGCCTCCTTGCAGGTTGTCAGGCATTTTATATACATTCTTATTTAGCTCTTATATAACCCAGGCAAGGTAAACACTCATTCACTTATCCATTCATCCACATTTATTGTGTGCCTATTGTGTACCATGCACCGTTTTAGCGGCTGACTATTAAAAATCTCTAAATTAAAGATAAAGAGAAGGTATCTGAGAGAGGTCAAGTAACTTGTTCAGAATTGCACAGATAGGGGAGGAGTCAAGATGGCAGTGTGGGAAGACATGGAGTTAGCGTCTCCCCATAACTAGGGTGCCTGCCGGCCACTGATGGGGGTCTCTGACCACCAAGGAGACGTGAGGAACCCCAGAGTGAACCAGTAGGATGTAAGGGGACTGAAGGGGGAGGAGAAGTGGAGGCCAGACAAGATCAGTGCCCCTGAGGCCAGAGAGATCAAGAGAGGCAGGTGGGAGGGACTCTCCAGGAAGAGTGGGAGAGGAGTGGAGGACAGTCGCCTGGCCCACTCGGGCCAGAAAGCCTGCTGAGCTCCCAGGCCGGTCCCCTACCCTCCAAGGCCCCTCTTCCCCCCTCCAGGCTGCATGGGTCCTGGGGGCATAGGATGGAGGCCAGGGGGATAAGGAGAGGCAGGCAGGAGGGTCCCTTCCAGACCCCAGACCAGAGGAGCAGGAAAGGAGAGGAGGGCATTTGCCCCACCCACTCAAGCCCAGGAAGCCTGCTGGGCTCCCAAGTGAAGTCCCCTGCCCTCTGAGACCAGGGGTGGGGGGCACACCTGGGCCCCTTCTGTTCCTTGAGCCTAAGCCCCACCCCTCACAGCCCCCAGGGCCCTTCCCAGCCCTTTGGGTCCTGAGCATTGGACCCACCCACCACCCAAAACTTGCCCTTGCTTAGGCCTGCTCTCCACAGCCAAGGCCTTTCCCCCCCACCTTTTTTTTTTTTTTTCTTTTCCCTCCTCCTTTTTACTTTTGTGGTACTGATGTACCTTCCAGTTGTTGATGCATCTATATTTTTATCTTTACACTCTTTCTAACATATCTGTTAGTTTCCTAGTCTAATTTTATTTTTTACTTTGTTATTTTTTTTGCCACCCCACACGGGTTGCGGGATCTTGATTCGCGAGCCTGGGGTTGGGTGGAAGCTCCTGCAGTGGGAGCTCCAAGTCCGAACCACTGGGTTAACAGAGAACCTCAGGCCCCAGGGAATATTCATTGAAGTGAGGTCTCACAGAGTTCCTCATCTCAGCACCACATCCCAGCTCTACCCAGTAGCCTCTAAACTCCAGTGTTGGAAACCTCAGGCCAAAAACCAGTAAGACAGGAACACAATCCCACTCATAAAAAAAAAAAAAAAAAATGAGATGGCAAAAAAGTATATCACAGATGAAGGAGCAAGGTAAAAACCTATAAGACGAAACAAATGAGGATGAAATAGGCAATCTACCTGAAAAAGAATTCAGGGTAATGACAGTAAAGATGATCCAGAATCTCGGAAATAGAATGGGAGCATGGATTGAGAAAATACAAGAAATGTTTAACAAAGATCTAGAAGAACTAAAGAACAAACAACAGACATGAACAACACAATAACTGAAATGAAAAATACACTAGAAGGAATCAATAGCAGAATAACGGAGGCAGAAGAATGAATAAGTGAGCTGGAAGACAAAATGGTGGAAATAACTGCCAAGGAACAGAATAAAGATAAAAGAATGAAAAGAATTGAAGACAATCTCAGAGACCTCTGGGACAACATTAAATGCACCAACATTCGAATTATAGAGGTCCCAGAAGAAGAAGAGAAAAAGAAAGGGACTGAGAAAATATTTGAAGAGATTATGGTGGAAAACTTCCCTAACATGGGAAAGAAAATAGTCACCAAAGTCCAGGAAGCACAGAGAGTCCCATACAGGATAAACCCTAGGAAAAACACACCAAGACACATATTAATCAAACTAACAAAAAATAACTTCAAAGAAAAAATATTGAAAACAGCAAGGGAAAAAAAAAATAACATACAAAGGAATCCCCTAAGGTTATCAGCTGATTTTTCAGTGGAAATTCTGCAGGCCAGAAGGGAGTAGTAGGATATACTTAAAGTGATGAAAGAAAAAAACCTACAAACTAGATTACTCTACCCAGCAAGGATCTCATTCAGATTTGATGGAGAAGTCAAAAGCTTTTCAGACAAGCAAAAGCTAAGAGAATTCAGCACCTCCAAACCAGCTTTACAACAAATGCTAAAGGAACTTCTCTAAGCGGGAAACAAAAGAGAAGAAAAAGACACACACAAACCCAAAACAATTAAGAAAATGGTAATAGGAACATACATATCGATAATACCTTGAATGTAAATGGATTAAATGTCCCAACCAAAAGACACAGACTGGCTGAATGGATACAAAAACAAGACCCATATATATGCTGTCTACAAGAGACCCACTTCAGAGAGACCTAGGGACACATACAGATTGAAAGTGAAGGGATGGAAAAAGATATTCCATGCAAATAGAAATCAAAAGAAAGCTGAAGTAGCAATACTCGTATCAGATAAAATAGACTTTAAAATAAAGAGTGTTACAAGAGATAAGGAGGGACACTACATAATGATCAAAGGATCAATCCAAGAAGAAGACATAACAATTATAAATGTTTGTACACCCAACATAGGAGCACCTCAATACATAAGGCAAATGCTAACAACCATGAAGGGACAAATACATGGACGCTAAACAGTGTGCTACTAAATAACCAAGAGATCACTGAAGAAATCAAAGAAGAAATAAAAAACTACATAGAAACAAATGACAATGAAAACACAACAACCCAAAACCTATGGGATGCAACAAAAGCAGTTCTAAGAGGGAAGTTTATAGCAATTCAATCTCACCTCAAGAAACAAGAAAAGTCTCAAATAAACAATCTAACCCTACACTTAAAACAACTAGAGAAAGAAGAACAAAGAAAACCCAAAGTCAGTAGAAGGAAAGAAATCATAAAGATCAGAGCTGAAGTAAATGAAATAGAAATGAAGAAAACAATAGCAAAGATCAATAAAACTAAAAGCTGGTTCTTTGAGAAGATAAACAAAATTGATAAACCCTTAGCCAGACTCATCAAGAAAAAAAGGGAGAGGGCGCAAATCAATAAAATTGGAAATGAAAAAGGAGAAATCACAACTGACACTGCAGAAATACAAAGGATTATAAGAGACTACTACAAACAACTGTAGCCAATAAAATAGACAACCACGAAGAAATGGACAAATTCTTGGAAAGGTACAATTTTCCAAGACTGAACCAGGAATAATTAGAAAATATAAACAGACCTATCACAAGTAATGAAATTGAAACCATAATTAAAAATCTTCCAACAGGGCTTCTCTGGTGGTGCAGTGGTTGAGAGTCTGCCTGCCGATGCAGGGGACATGAGTTCGTGCCCCGGTCCGGGAAGATCCCACATGCTGCGGAGCGGCTAGGCCCGTGAGCCATGGCCACTGAGCTTGTGCATCTGGAGCCTGTGCTCCGCAGTGGGAGAGACCACAACAGTGACAGACCCGCTTGCCACAAAATCTTCCAACAAACAAAAGTCCAGGGCCAGATGGCATCACAGGTGAATTCTGTCAAACATTTAGAGAAGAGCTAACACTGATCCTTCTCAAAACTCTTCCAAAAAATTGCAGAGGGAGAAACACTCCCAAATTCATTCTACAAAGCCACCATCACCCTGATACCAAAACCAGAAAAAGATATCACAAAAAAAAAGAAAATTATAGACCAATATCACTGATGAACGTAGACACAAAAATCCTCAACAAAATACTAGGAAACAGAATCCAACAACACATTAAAAGGATAATACACCATGATCAAGTGGGATTTATCCCAGAGATGCAAGGATTCTTCAATATATGGAAAACAATCAATTTGATACACCACATAAACAAATTAAGGAACAAAAACCATTTCATCATCTCAATAGATGCAGAAAAAGCTTTCGACAAAATTCAACACCCATTTCTGATAAAAATTCTCCAGAATGTGGGCATAGAGGGAACCTACCTTAACATAATAAAGGCCATCTATGACAAACCCACAGCAAGCAACATACTTAGTGGCGAAAAACTGAAAGCATTTCCATTAAGATCAGGAACAAGACAAAGATGTCCACTCTCGCCACTCTTATTCAACATAGTTTTGGAAGTCCTAGCCATGGCAATCAGAGAAGAAAATGAAATAAAAGGAATACAATTTGGAAAAGAAGAAGTAAAACGGTCACTATTTGCCGATGACATGATACTATACATAGAAAATCCTAAAGATGCCACCAGAAAACTACTAGAACCAATCGATGAATTTGGTAAGGTTGCAGGATACAAAATTAATGCACAGAAATCTCTGGCATTCCTATACACCAACAATGAAAAATCAGAAAGAGAAATTAAGGAAACAATTCCATTTACCATTGCAACAAAAAGAATAAAATACCTAGGAATAAACCTGCCTAAGGAGGAGAAAGACTTGTACTCAGAAAACTATAAAACACTGATGAAAGAAATCAAAGATGACATAAACAGATGGAGAAATAAACCATGTTCTTGGATTGGAAGAATCAATATTGTGAAAATGACTATACTACCCAAAGCAATCTACAGTTTCAATGCAATACCTTTCAAACTACCCATGGCATTCTTCACAGAATTAGAACAAAAAATCTTACAATTCGTATGGAAACACAAAAGACCCTGAAGAGCCAAAACAATCTTGAGAAAGAAAAACAGAGTTGGAGGAATCAGGCTCCCTGACTTCAAACTATACCACAAAGCTACAGTAATCAACTCAGTATGGTACTGGCACAAAAACAGAACTATGGGTCAGTGGTATAGGATAGAATGCCCAGAGGTAAACCCATGCACATATGGACACCTAATTTATGATGAAGGAGGCAAGAATATACAGTGGAGAAAAGACAGCCTCTTCAGTAAGTGGTGCTGGGAAAACTGGACAGCTACATGTAACAGAATGAAATTAGAACACTCCCTGACACCATACACAAAAATAAACTCCAAATGGATTAAAGACTTAAATTAAGACCAGACACTATAAAACTTTTAGAGGAAAAACACTCTTTGACATAAACCACACCAAGATCTTTTTTGACCCACCTCCTAGAGTAACAGAAATAAAACCCAAAATAAACAAATAGGACCTAATGAAACTTAAAAGCTTTTGCACAGCAAAGGAAATCATAAACAAGATGAAAAGATCACCCTCAGAATGGGAGAAAATATTTGCAAATGAAGCAATTGACAAAGGATTAGTCTCCAAAATATACAAGCAGTTCATAGAGCTCAAAAATCAAAAAACAAAAAACCCATCCAAAAATGGGTGGAAGACCTAAATAGACATTTATCCAAAGAAGATATACAGATTGCCAAAAAACCCATGAAAGAATGCTCAACATCACTCTTAGTTAGAGAAACGGAAATCAAAACCACAATGAGGTATCACCTCACACTGGTTAGAATGGCCATCATCAAAAATCTACAAGCAATAAATGCTGGAGAGGGTGTGGAGAAAAGGGAACCCTCCTTTACTGTTGGTGGGAATGTAAATTGATACAACCACTATGGAAAACAGTATGGAGATTCCTTAAAAAACTAAAAATAGAATTACCATATGACCCAGCAATCCCACTACTGGGCATATACCCTGTGAAAACCATAATTCAAAAAGAGACATGCACCACAATGTTCATTGCAGCACGATTTACAATAGCCAGGACATGGAACCAACCTAAATGTCCATCAACAGATGAATGGATTAAGAAGATGTGGCACATAATTACAATGGAATATTACTCAGCCATAAAAAGAAATGAAATTGAGTTATTTGTTGTGAGGTGGATCACTAGAGTCTGTCATACAGAATGAAGTAAGTCAGAAAGAAAAAAACAGATACCATATGCTAATGCATATATATGGAATCTAAAAAAAAAATGGTACCGATGAACCTAGTTGCAGGGCAGGAATAAAGAGGTAGACATAGGGAATGGACTTGATGACATGGGGTGGGAGGGCGAAGCTGGGGCAAAGTGAGAGTAGCATCGACATATATACACTACCGAATGTAAAAATAGTTGGCTGGTGGGAAGCAGCAGCATAACACAGGGAGGTCAGCTTGGTGCTTTGCGATGACCTAGAGGGGTGGGATAGGGAGGATAGGAGGGAGGCTCAAGAGAGAGGGGATACGGGGACATGTGTATACATATGGCTGATTCGCTTTCTTGTGCAACAGAAACTAACACAGTATGGTGAAGCAATTAAACTCCAATAAAGATCTATTAAAAAAAAAGGAAAGGAGAATAAAGTACTTCTCAGACAAACAAAAAGAAAGAAAGAAAGTTGTACAGATAATAAGTGGAGAAACAATTCAAATCCAGGATAGTTCTTTCAAATGACCCCTGAGGATTTCCTCTTTTTAGGTGAGAGGCAGTAACTGTTAAGAAACTGAACAAGGAATTTAACTTGTATAAAGACCGCTGTTGGCTGGACCAGTTTCTCATTAGTGCTTAAAGCTGAAAGGATATCTCCACATAGTTTATGTAGTATGTGGAGAAGATAGTTGCTTCATTTTCCTTCATTGTTTTCAGTTTCCTCTACATCACCTCCACTCTCCTGACATCAGGTACTAGGGGCACCTGTGTCTTTAAAAGCTCTCTACCCCCACCCCCAACTTTCCATTTCTTCTTCTTTGATGTGGACAACTCACAAATTCTTTTTTTTTTTTTTTTTTTGCGGTACGCGGGCCTCTCACTGTTGTGGCCTCTCCCATTGCGGAGCACAGGCTCCGGACACGCAGGCTCAGCAGCCATGGCTCATGGGCCCAGCCACTCCGCAGCATGTGGGATCTTCCCGGACCGGGGCACGAACCCATGTCCCCTGCATGGGCAGGCAGACTCTCAACCACTGCGCCACCAGGGAAGCCCCTCACAAATTCTTGATGGAGTGCAGAGTGCTTTGCAAGCTCAGCTTCAAGGACCCCTTACAACCATCTTATTAATCCCTAAACCCTTCTTGGGTAGAAATTTGGAGTTTCTACTATCAGTTCATCTGACTGATTCATTAAATAAAGTTCCATATCAAAGATTTCATTTAGAACCAAAATAATTTGTAACTTGTTAAGCAAATAATTTGTAAGTCAAAATTTGTTGTATATTTGAATGATTCTTCTGTTGACACTTTTTATCTGTAGTAATAATACTTGCTGTGATTTGTGACATGTGTAGAGACGTTAGAGAAGTTTTTTCTGCTTATGTTGTAGAAAAAATTATGAGATGTTTTGTTCAGTGTTTTTAAAATTTTAAACTCCTGATTCATTCACTTGGTTTTCACATTACTCAACAGGTACTCTCTAGTTTAAAACCACTTGGCCATGATTTTTTAGTGGGTTATTTATTCAGGACTTATAAGAATGGACCAATTTCTTAGGCATATTGAATAACACAATAATAAAATCAATCCTTTAAAATGGTAACTTTAAAAAATTCCTTTAATGATTTAATGGGAGTTTCTCAACTATTCTGTTTTATTTTAATGGATAAGCATATCAAGAACAGCTTTGGTAATGTAATTCACAACCAGTTCTTCCTTTATGAACCAAATGAATTTTTTATTGCTTTCAGAAATGAATCTTCACCCATGAGACACTTATGATAGAAAGAGAACAAATGAAAATTCCATCTTTTTAAAGTAATGAAGCAATGCAGGAATAGAACAGAACAGTATTATAATGAAGGTAAGAAGGTTCCTTAGCTTCTAACATGCAATCATTCAAGTTGTTTGACTGTTAGATATGAAAAAATGCTTATGAAAAAATTTGCTGATTCATAAAGCAGTGAAAGGTAGGTAGGGCCTTCTACCTCAGCTGGAAACCTGCTTGAAAGTGATACTTTAGGTAATTTTTAATCTTTCCTATGAAAGTTATTTTTCCACTGTTTTTCACACAGAGAAAGAAACAGGCAGATGGTGAAGAACATAGATTTTCCTTGATCTTGCATAGTACTTGCATCTCTCTGTCATGCTTTTGTCTCCAACTTCTGATCCTATCCTACAAGCAATGTTTATATTATTGCTAACCCATACGCTAGTAATAATACATTAACACATTCTTTATTTCTCCCAACCAGCATCACTTCTAAGAGAAATATAGACCTCCAACTTCTTGACTACTAGTCATAAATATGCCACAATGGCTTCTGAAATATTATCACTGAGACAGGCAATGAGAGTTTTCTGTTATGTTATTCTAAGAATGTTAAACCCTATTTGAATATTATTATATAAATTATTTACTAATTAAAGTGAGATATTAGGAGTTTCTGAAATGAACATCTTCCTAAAACCATGAAGGAAATATTTAAGTTATAGTCTGTATCTATTCCAGTATCATACAATTCAGATACAAATCCTTCTTCTATTGTCATGGAAGAAATTTTGCAATTCAGTCTCTGAATAGAGTAAGTAGAAATCTTAAAAAGTAAATACAAGAAATTTGCAGAAGGCATAAAGGAGTTAAACTTATCTTTCTTACCTAAATTTCTCAATTTGGAGTATTCTCTGGGGGGCTTGAATTTAATCAGTAGAAGTTTTAAATTTACAAAAAGATACTTTGGGGATGATGTCATCAAGTGACCTAAAGAAAGAAGAATACAGCTGCTTTTACACATTGGCTTAATCTTTCAGGATAAATGAGTAGAGTTTGGGAAAGGGAGTAGAGGAGAGAAAGCGATCAGCCCTCACCCCACTGCTCACTGGGTCTTAACATGACCTACTGCAGCTGAATTACTTAAGTTCTTATTTTAAGCGGAAGGAATATTGAAAATGCTTGCTGAATAAGCTAATGAAATACATGGCACAAGCCATTGAGATGTTTGCTTAACTCCAAATGACTTGTAAAGGGATTTTTGAGGTGAACAGCCCTTTAGGGAAGACATATATCACTAAGCTAAAATAAATAAATTTAAAAGGTTTAATACAGATCAGCTCTAAATTACTTTGCTGTACCCCACCCTTCACTGTCTACAAAGAATACTGCAGAAAGTGTACAATGTTGGTGTGGTTGTGTAGAATCAATACTAATTAGTCCCAAATATAATACACCAAAAAAGATACACAAGTGTGGCAGTGGTCCCCAACCTTTTTGGTACCAGGGACCAGTTTCTTGGAAGACAATTCTTCCACTGACTTGGGCGGTGGGGGTGATGGTTCAGGCGATAGTGCAAGTGATGGGGAGCGGCAGATGAAGCTTCGCTTGCTTGCTGGATGCTCACCTCCTGCTGTGCAGCTGGGTTCCTAACAGGCCACAGACTGCTACTGTTCCGCAGCCCTGGGGGTTGGGGACCCCTGTGTTAGGGGAACCACTGACCGAAACCGCCCACCCTGGCCAGGCCCAACAGTAAACACTTGCATGAGTTATCTTACAACAGGAGGTCCTGGTTAGGAACCACCAACCGGAATAGTTCAGGAAAGGTCAAAAGGAGAGAGGAGATGCCAGTCCATATGTCCTACCAACCTCCCAGAATCCTTCTCGCTGGAACCCATCTTGGCTGAGGGACATGTGAGCCACCAGGAAGGACACTGAGTCAGAATGATTGGTCAGAGACAACCCGGAAACTAACCCCATTACCATAAAACCCAAGGCTGTGAGCTACGCGGCTGAGCAGTTCTCCTGGGTTCCCATACCCTGCTGCTCTCCGCCCAGGTGCCCCTTGCCAATAAGTCTCTTGCTTTGTCAGCACGTGTGTCTCCTCTGAGTGTTAGACAAGAGCCCACTCTTGGGCCCTGAAAGGGGTCCCCATTCCTGCAACAAGTGCACAAGCACAGGTATATATATACCCAGGCATGTATAAAATATGTATTCTCTCCATATAAATATTTACAAAATACATATCTGTCATATTTTGTAAATATATTTAACGCATTTTTTTTAACCTGTGCGGTGTACGGGATCTTAGTTCCCTGACCAGGGATCATACCCGGGCCCCCTGCAATGGAAGTGCAGAGTCTTAACCACTGGCCCACCAGGGAAGTCCCAGTTTGTACATATATCTAAATTGCTTTGTACCAGCATAAGCTCAGCTCAGTTGTTAGGTTGATCTAGACAGCTGGTCTCACAAAAGTGAGCATTCACTTGGTTAATTTCTGCAGATCCTAGGATAATGGTCTGCATTATCATTTCTTAAACCTGACTGCATATCAGGGGTCTCAAGGGAGACTTCTTAAAATCACAGGATGTTTAGTGATTGGAACCTGGGACTCTGTGTATAGAAAAAAATCTCTAGGTGACCCTCATGCACATCATGTTTGGAACATTTTTTATACCATATCTGTTTAACTGCTGCAGCTAATCATATCAAGACTTGCAAGTTTTTGGTTCTTCCAGTAGAATATAAGTGCCATGTGAGCAGTGATGTCCACCTCTTCATTGCTATGTCTTCAGCACCTAGACTGATATTGATACATAGTAAATGATCAAAAATATTGGTTGAGTGAATCAATGAATGAATGCATACCTTAGTTCCTAAGCTAAATTGTAAGAAAAGTGCAGTTTTTACTTTGTAGCCTTTAACAGATTTCTTGAGATGTAAACATTTTTTTGTATACATGTGTAAATAAGTGACCTCCCATAATAAGAATGACATCATTTGTGTCCTCTTTACCTGTGTTTGTGTTATCAGCAAATGAATTTCTCAGCACCACTGCATTGCAACCACAAGTACCATGCTTGATTTTCTCAAATTAACATATAGTACAATTTTTACAGGCAGACATATCTCAGAATCCCCAGGCATTTACTGGCATCCCTGAATCAGCTGTGGTCAATCTCACCCCTTGCTGTGGAAGAGAACTTGACCACACCACGCAAGACCACTACCCGTGGCCCAGTTGCTTCTTGTTTGGAAAAGTATCTGCTCTTGATGTAAACTGGCTGGTGATTTACTCTGTAACACATTTTATCTTTACACAAAAACACACAAAATCCTTCCATGACTTTGTGCCTTTTCTCATGCCACATCTCCTACCTGGAATATCATTCTCTTCTTCTTACTCACTGAACAAACTCTTCTACTCCTGTTCCTAAGGCCACCTTCCTCTGATTCAGCTGAGAAACAACCACTAGTACTCGCCGTCAAAGCTAATTGCTCTGCCTCGTATTTTCCACTATACTTTGCCATCCCAACCTCTGCCGCATGTCATTTTCACTGTTCTGTATTAAAGCTTCAGTCTCCATTCTTCTTCCTCCCATACAGAGCTCCTCCAGGGCTCAGAGCATATCTCATTCATTTCTGTGTTGCCTTTGCTTATGTCAGTGCCAGCTTCAGAGCAGATACTCCAGAGATGCTCTTTAAGTGTGTGATTACCTATGTGCCATTTTTTTTCTGTTGAGTATCAGATTTAGGGAAGTTAAAATAGGAGAGAATGAAGGCTGTATGGCACTCAGTCACTACACATCCCATGGAGAAATCATGAGAGGTTGACTTTTTTTCTTCTCAGAATTGAATGGGCTGTCTCTTCAGTCATCCTTGCTTCTATTGGGCCTTGAGTAGGAACCTATAATCTCTGTCTTTGTGGAGCTGTTAATGAAATTAGTTTTAGTGCCTCCAAAAATGCACAGTTCCTGCCTGTTTCCTTTGTTTTACCCGCACACGAATACAAGCAGTCACTACTCTGTTGCTGAATTTAGTCCCTTCCAATTTCAATTACAAAAACATTTTATTTCAATATCCCTCCCGTCTCTATAATCTTGACATAACTCCCTTTATTTGGCAAGATAATGGATTTTTTTAAACAGCTAATAACAACAGTTCATTACTGATATCCCCTTTAGCATTTTGCTATAAACCATTCTGAGGGTCAGTTTTTTGGTTCACATTGAGACAGGCTGGGACCTGGGACCTTAGACCCTTTACTGGAGTGCTTGCACCTGGACAAATGTCTCTTCGAGCAAAGAACACAAAGAAACTGTAAGGGACTAAAAATACATGAATGCACAGTTGGGGCAAATTATGAACAATAAGATACAAAAAAGGCCAAAAACCAGTTGTCACTTCTGAGGTGCCAGGAGCAAAAGAAGGGTCCTGCATGCGATCCCTGCACGCAGCACCACCACGGGGGCGGGCAGATCACCGGAGCCGCCCTCCAGCCTGACCTCCTGATCTGCCCCCAGCCTCACCCTTTTGAGGAACCAGCTCACCCCTCCTCAGGGAACGAGCAAGGGCACCTGTTTCTTGTTTTTGCTCCATCGTGCCACAGCACGAGTCCCATAAAGCCTTGCCTGAATTTCTTGTTTGGCCTCTTATCAATTTATATTGATTAAAGAGTCCAAGACCCTGGGTCAGCATCAACATTATCAAGGAGGATTTCTTTTTGTTCTTTCTGTCCATCAAGACAGGCAGATTTCCTCTGCAATGTGTTTTTTATGTCCAGTTCACCCTTGTACTGAGAGGGTGAAATCCCAGCTTCGTATAAGATCTCCTCTTCAGTTCCCATCTTGTAGGAACTAAGATTAGACTTTGTTCCACTATTCCCGCAATAGCACCAAAACAGAAGCTCAGAGTCACCATGGGTCAGCAGTCACCTCCACGTGAAAGCCATTTGGTGAGCACTTACTTTTCTCTATGAATTCCCTCTTTGACTTTATTTTTGGCCCCTGACTATTTCTTTTCTTTTGAGAGGGGAAATGGATCAGACCATTTTACTGAGGGGTTGTAGGGAAGTGTCAAAGAGCTGGGAGGACAATGAGATCTTAGGTCTTCAGCCCGGCTGAGATCTCCCCAGCTTCACAGTTGCTGAAAGCCCCTAACTATTTCTTAGTTTCTTGGCAGATCAGGGAAGAATTTACATGGATTAATATTTATTTTCCATAATTTTTTCTTGTTTTCAGTGGGTATGATATCTGGGGTATCTGGAATGTCATACTGATAAACACAGAAGCCTAAGCACATTTTCTTAGTGCACTACTTGAGATAATTTCTATAGATGACTTGAATGGTGGTCTAACTACCTTCCTGGGATGGAGGAGGGGAAAATACTTATGAAGAGAACATATGTTTATATTTCAATGAATTATTTAGCCTTAATAAAAATCATAAAAGGAATGAGAAAATGGCAGAAGAGGGCAGTAAGTTTTAGAAATTTGAGAGTAAAAGTACTTCAACCAAAAAAAATAAATAAAGGTTAGGGAAAAGAATCTCCATTTTATGTGGGTGATGAGAACCTTCCATTAGATCCTTCTTTGGTGTTTCTTTTGGTATTTCTATTCAAATGTGGGTTGAATTTGTCATATACATGAATTGCTATAAATTTTTATTATTCTTCACTTCTCACCAGACTTTCTCCTTCTGTTGCCACTCTCTTATTTTTTTCAAACCTTCTACTTTCCTTTAGTTGATTCTGCTTAAAATTGGTTTCTCAATCTGTTTCATTCTCTCTGCCTATAGTTCTCCTTCCAATTTTCTCCTTCTCACTCACTGACACACTAGATGGCTTGCTCACAGGCTTACTCTTACCCTCACATCTCCAACATTTTTATACTCTCCTTTTCTTGGTGAAAGAACATTTTTTATAGAAATGTTTCTCCTCTTTCTTCTCAAATAAAAAAAAATAGGCAGATTTAGAGTCAAGATGGCATACTGGGAAGACGTGGAATTTGCGTCTCCTCACAACTAGGGCACATACCAGGTACCACTGGGGGACCACAGACAGCTAAGGGGACGGGAGGAAACCCCAGCAACCGGGTAGGACGTGGGGTGTGGGAGAAGTGAAGGGGGAGAGGAAGTGGAGGAGGGACGGGACTGGTGCCCCTGAGGGGTGGCTGGGGGAGGGGAAGGGATCCCACACACGAAGGGGGAAATTGGGGAACCACTGGGAGGACAGAGGATCAAAAGAGAGCGTGGCCAGGTTTCCCCTGCCCACATGGGCCCCCAGGAGCCTGCTGAGATCCCGGGCCTGATCCTTTGCCCATGGAGGCCCCCTCCAGCTGCCCGAGCCCTGAGGGAGTGAAGTGGGGGAAGGGGGAGCAAAAGTAAAGGCCAGAACTCCAGGACCGGCATCCCTGAGGGGTGGCTGGGGGAGGGAAGGACCTCCTACACCCAGCAGGACCCACCCACAGTTAAGGGTCCAGCGGCAACAGGGGAGACCCTGGGGGACACAGTGGGGGAGGGGCACGAAGGAATGGAAGGGAATGCAGCCAGTGTTTTCCCTGTCCACTTAGGCACCAGGAAGCCTCTTGGATTCCCAGGCCTAAACCTCTGCCCTTGGAGCCTCCCTGCTGCCGCACAGAGCCCAAGCCCCACCCCTGCACACCTACGCAGGGCCCTACCTCTACACTCAGAGACCCCCTCTGAGACCCCCTCCAATGCGCTGGGCCTAAACCCCACCCACACACCCTCACTCAGGGCCCTATCTCCAAACTCCGGAACTCCACAATCCAGAGGCGCTCCTTTCCATGTGCTGCCTCTCCCCTTCCGCACAGGTCCTAAGCAGAGAGCGTGCCCCATGCTTCAATGTCGCCCTGCCTAAGCCCCGCCCCCAAGGCCTTTTCTGGCTGCGTGGGTCCTGAGCCTAGGCCCCATCCCATGCTCAAACGTCACCCCCCCACCTGCCTAGGTCCTGACCCACCTTAAACCCTGCCCTGGCCTAAGTTCCACCCCCCACTTAAACTTCACCCCTATAACTAAGGCTTTTTTTTTTTCTTTTCTTTTTTCCTCTTTTAGATTGGGGTTCTGTTTTACCTTGCTGAATCATTGTTGTTGATTCTTTTATATTTTTATTTTTCCTAATAAATCTTTTATTTTTCTAACTTTATTTTATTCTTTATACTTTGTTAGTGATCTCTCCTTTTGGCTTGTTCCCCTCCCCCTTTTGTTTTCTTTCTTCCGTTGTGGTTTTATTTTACCTTGTTGCAGTTGTTTCAATTATAGTTTTATTTTTCCTAATATATTTTTTATCTTTCTAATTTTATTTCATTTTTTATTCTTTGATATTGTACTGCTCCTTTTTTTCTTTCTATCTTCCTTTTTTCTTTTTTTTTTTACCATGCCACGAACCTTGCAGGATCTTGGTTCCCAGGCCGGAGGTCACTCCCAGTGTCCTGTGGTGAGAGCTCTGAGTCCAAATAGCTGGACTAACAGAGAACCTCACACCACAGAGAATATCAATCAGAGTGAGGCATCACGGAGATCCTCTTCTCAGCACCAACACCCAGCTTTTACCAACTGCCTGCAAACTCCAGTGCTGGACGTCTCAGGCCAAACAACCAGTAAAACAGGAATACAGCACCAACCATCAAAAGAAAAAGAAAAAAGAAATGACAAAAAAGTTTGTTATACACAAAGGAACAAGGTGAAAACCTACAAGACCAAATAATTAAGATGAAATAGGAAAGCTACCTGAAAAAGAATTCAGAGTAATGATAGTAAAGATAATCCAAAATCTTGGAAACAGAATAGAGAAAATACAAGAAACATTTAACAAGGATGTAGAAGACCCAAAGAGCAAACAAACAGTCATGAACAACACAATTACTGAAATTAAAAATACTCTAGAAGGAATCAATAACAGAATAACTGAGGCAGAAGAACTGATAACTGAGCTGGAAGATAAAATGGTAGAAATAACTGCCAGGGAACAGAATAAAGAAAAAAAAGAATGAAAAGAATTAAAGACAGTCTCAGAGACCTCTGGCAAAACATTAAATGCACCAACATTCGAATTATAGGGGTCGCAGAATAAGAGGAGAAAAAGAAAGAGTCTGAGAAAATATTTGAAGAGATTATAGTCGAAAACGTCCCTAACATGGGAAAGGAAATAGTACAGTCCAGTCCAGGAAGAACACAGAGTACCATACAGGATAAACCCACAGAGAAACACACCAAGACACATATTAATCAAACTATCAAAAACTAAATACAAAGAAAAAATATTAAAAGCAGCAAGGGAAAAACAACAAGTAACATACAAGGGACTCCCCATGAGGTTAACAGCTGATGTTTCAGCAAAAACTCTGCAAGCCTGAAAGAATGGCAGGACATATTTAAAGTGATGAAGTGGAAAAACCTACAACCAAGATTACCCAGCAAGAATCTCATTCAGATTTGATGGAGAAATTAAAACCTTTACAGACAAGCAAAAGTTAAGAGAATTCAGCACCACCAAACCAGCTTTACAACAAATGCTAAAGGAACTTCCCTAGGCAGGAAACAGAAGAGAAGGAAAAGACCTACAATAACAAACCCAAAACAATTAAGAAAATGGTAATAGGAATATACATATTGATAATTACCTTAAAAGTAAATGGATTAAATGCTCCAACCAAAAGACATAGACTGGCTGAATGGATACAAAAAAAAGACCCATATATATGCTGTCTACAAGAGACCCACTTCAGACCTAGGGACACATACAGACTGAAAGTGAGGGGATGGAAAAAGATATTCCATGCAAACGGAAATCAAAAGAAAGCTGCAGTAGCCATTTTCATCAGACAAAATAGACTTTAAAATAAAAACTATTACAAGAGACAAAGAAGGACACTACATAATGGTCAAGGGATCAATCCAAGAAGAAGATATAACAATTGTAAATATTTATGCACCCAACACAGGAGCACCTGAATACATAAAGCAAACGCTAACAGCCATAAAGGGGGAAATCGAAGGCTTCCCTGGTGGCGCAGTGGTTGAGAGTCTGCCTGCAGGGGACACGGGTTCGTGTCCCAGTCCGGGAAGATCCCACATGCCGCGGAGCAGCTGGGCCCGTGAGCCATGGCGGCTGAGCCTGCATGTCTGGAGCCTGTGCTCCACAACGGGAGAGCCACAACAGTGAGAGGCCCGGGTACCGCAAAAAAAAGGGGGAAATCGACAGTAGCACAGTTACACGAGGGGACTTTAACACCCCACTTACACCAATGGACAGATCATCCAAAATGAAAACAAGTAAGGAAACACAAGCTTTAAGTGATACATTAAACAAGATGGACTTAATTGATATTTATATGACATTCCATCCAAAAACACCAGAATACACTTTCTTCTCAAGTGCTCATGGAGCATTCCTCAGGACAGATCGTATCTTGGGTCACAAATCAAGCCTTGGTAAATTGAAGAAAATTGAAATCACATCAAGTATCTTTTCCAACAACAACACTATGAGACTAGACATCAATTACAGGAAAAAGTTTGTAAAAAAATACAAACACATGGAGCTAAACAATGCACTACTAAATAACCAATAGATCACTGAAGAAATCAAAGAGGAAATCAAAAAATACCTAGAAATAAATGACAATGAACACACAACGACCCAAAACCTACGGGATGCAGCAAAATCAGTTTTAAGAGGGAAGTTTATAGCAATACAATCCTACCTCAAGAAACAAGAAACACCTCAAATCAACAACCTAACCTTACACCTAAAGCAATTAGAGAAAGAAGAACAAAAAAAACCCCATAGTTAGCAGAAGGAAAGAAATCATAAAGATCAGATCAGAAATAAATGAAAAAGAAATAAAGGAAACAGTAGCAAAGATCAATAAACTAAAAGCTGGTTCTTTGAGAAGATAAAATTGATAAACCATTAGCTAGACTCATCAAGAAAAAAAGGGAGAAGACTCAAATCAATAGATTTAGAAATGAAAAAGGAGAAGTAACAACTGACACCGCAGAAATACAAAGGATCATGAGAGATTACTACAAGCAACTCTATGCCATAAAATGGGCAACGTGGAAGAAGTGGACAAATTCTTAGAAAAGCACAACCATACCAGACTGAACCAGGAAGGAATAGAAAATATAAACAGATCAATCACAAGCACTGAGATTGAAACTGTGATTGAAAATCTTCCAACAAACAAAAGCCCAGGACCAGATGCCTTCACAGGAGAATTCTATCAAACATTTAGAGAAGAGCTAACACCTATCGTTCTCAAATTCTTCCAAAATATAGCAGAAGGAGGAGCACTCCCAAACTCATTCTATGAGGCCAGCATCACCCTGATACCAAAAGCAGACAATGATGTCACAAAAAAGAAAACTACAGGACAATATCACTGATGAACATAGATGCGGAAATCCTCAACAAAATACTAGCGAAGAGAATCCAACAGCTCGTTAAAAGGATCATACACCATAATCAAATGGGGTTTATCCCAAGAATGCAAGGATTCTTCAATATACACAAAAAAATCAATGTGGTACACCATATTAACAAACTGAAGGAGAAAAACCATATGATCATCTCAATGGATGCAGAAAAAGCTTGACAAAATTCAACACCCATTTAGATAAAAAACGTCAAGAAAGTAGGCAAAGAGGGAATTTACCTCAACATGATAAAGGCCATATATGACAAACCCACAGCCAACATCATTCTCAATGGTGAAAAACTGAAACCATTTCCACTAATATCAGGAACAAGACAAGGTTGTCCACTCTCACCACTATTATTCAACATATTTACCAGAAGTTTTAGCCACAACAATCAGAGAAGAAAAAGAAATAAAAGGAATACAAATCGGAAAAGAATAAGTAAAGCTGTCACTATTTGCAGGTGACATGATACTACACATAGAGAATCCTAAAGATGCTACCAGAAAATTACTAGAGCTAATCAACGAATATGGTAAAGTAGCAGGATACAAAATTAATGCACAGAAATCCCTTGCATTCCTATACACTGATGATTAAAAATCTGAAAGAGCAATTAAGGAAACACTCCCATTTAACATTGCAACAAAAAGAATAAAATACCTAGGAATAAACCTACGTAAGGTGACAAAAGACCTGTATGCAGAAAACTATAAGACACTGATGAAAGAAATTAACATGATACAAACAGATGGAGAGATACCATGTTCTTGGATTGGAAGAATCACTATTGTGAAAATGACCATACTACCCAAGGCAATCTACAGATTCAATGGAATCACTATCAAATTAGCAATGGCGTTTTTCACAGAACTAGAACAAAAAATTTCACAATTTGTATGTAAACACAAAAGACCCCGAATAGCCAAAGCAATCTTGAGAAAGAAAAATGGAGTTGGAAGAATCAGGCTCCTGGACTTCAGACTACACTACAAAGCTACAGTAATCAAGACAGTGTGGTACTGGAACAAAAACAGAAATATAGATCAATGGAACAGGATAGAAAGCCCAGAGATAAACCCACACACATATGGTCACCTTATCTGTGATAAAGGAGGCAAGAATATACAACGGAGAAAAGACAGCCTCTTCAGTAAGTGGTGCTGGGACAACTGGACAGCTACATGTAAAAGAATGAAATTAGAACACTCCCTAACACCATACACAAAAATAAACTCAAAATGGATTAAAGACCTAAATGTAAGACCAGACACTATAAAACTCTTAGAGGAAAACATAGGCAGAACACTCTATGACATAAATCACAGCAAGATCCTTTTTGATCCACCTAGAGAAATGGAAATAAAAACAAAAATAAACAAATAGAACCTAATGTAATCGAAAAGCTTTTGCACAGCAAAGGAAACCATAAACAAGACCAAAAGACAACCCTCAGAATGGGAGAAATTATTTGCAAATGAAGCAACTGACAAAGGATTAATCTCCAAAATTTACAAGCAGCTCATGCAGCTCAATATCAAAAAAAAAGAAAAAAACAACCCAATCCACAAATGGGCAGAAGACCTAAATAGACATTTCTCCAAAGAAGATATACAGATGGCTAACAAACACATGAAAAGATGCTCAACTTCCCTAATCATTAGAGAAACGCAAATCAAAACCACAATGAGGTGTCACCTCACTTCAGCCAGAATGGCCATCATCAAAAAATCTACAAACAATATGGGCTTCCCTGGTGGCGCAGTGGTTGAGAGTCCGCCTGCCGATGCAGGGGACGCGGGTTCGTGCCCCGGTCCGGGAAGATCCCACATGCCACGGAGCAGCTGGGCCCGCGAGCTATGGCTGCTGAGCCTGCGCGTCCGGAGCCTGTGCTCCGCAACGGGAGAGGCCACAGCAGTGAGAGGCCCGTGTAACGCAAAAAACACACACACACACACAAAAAATCTACAAACAATAAATGCTGGAGAGGGTGTGGAGAAAAGGGAACCCTCTTGCTTTGTTGGTGAGAATGAAAGTTGGTACAGCCACTATGGAGAACAGTATGGATGTTCCTTAAAAAACTAAAAATAGAACTACCATATGACCCAGCAATCCCACTACTGGGCTTATACCCTGAGAAAACCATAATTCAAAAAGAGTCATGTACCACAATGTTCATTGCAGCTCTATTTACAATAGTCAGGACATGGAAGCAACCTAAGTGTCCATCAACAGCTGAATGGATAAAGATGTGGCACATATATACAATGGAATATTACTCAGCCATAAAAATAATTGAAATGTAGTTATTTGCAGTGAGGTGGATGGATCTTGACTCTGTCATACAGAGTGAAGTATGTCAGAAAGAGAAAAACAAATACCGTATGCTAACACATATATATGGAATCTAAAAAAAAAGGAAAATGCTTCTGATGAACCTAGGGGCAGAACAGGAATAAAGACACAGGCGTAGAGAATGGACTTGAGGACACAGGGAGGGGGAAGGGTAAGCTTCAATGAAGTAAGAGAGTAGCATTGACATATATACACTGCCAGATGTAAAATAGATAGCTAGTGGGAAGCAGCTGCATGGCACAGGGAGATCAGCTTGGTGCTTTGCAACCACCTAGAGGGATGGGATAAGGAGGGTGGGAGGGAGACGCAAGAGGGAGGGCATATGGGGATATACGTATGCATATAGCTGATTCACTTTGTTATACTGCAGAAACTAACACAACACTGTAAAGTAATTATACTCCAATAAAGATGTTAAAAAAATAGGCAGAATATGAAGAATCTTAGAAACCTGAAAAAAAAGAATAATTAAAATGTTGCTGATTAATAGTTATTTTTAAAATGAAGGATGCCGGATGAAAAAGCACAGATCTCTCTGGTTTCAGAGAGTGAAGTCAATAGTTTTCTCCATGCTATTTCAATGTGAAGGTGACAAAAACAAAGATCTAAAGCAATAGTAGCAAGAAAAGAGTTCATGGAACCGAATCAATTCTTATTGCTAACAGTTGTGTAAACTGAAATGGTCACAGTTTTCTGAAAGGGTCTTAAAGGATGTAGATTGATGCTGAGAGGCAAAGGTGAACACGCTGGGCCAGTGTCTTTGGTCTCCTTGAGAGTAAATGCATTTCTTTTTTTTATAAATTATTTTATTTATTTATGGCTGCATTTGGTCTTTGTTGCTGCGCGCGGGCTTTCTCTAGTTGCAGTGAGCGGGGGCTACTCTTCTTGTGGTGCACGGGCTTCTCATTGCGGTGGCTTCTCTTGTTGAGGAGCACGGGCTCTAGGCGCACAGGCTTCAGTAGTTGTGGCACGTGGGCTTCAGTAGTTGTGGCTCACGGGCTCTAGAGCGCAGGCTCAGTAGTTGTGGCGCACAGGCTTAGTTGCTCCGTGGCTCGTGGGATCTTCCCAGACCAGGGCTCGAACCCATGTCCCCTGCATTGGCAGGTGGATTCTTAACCACGGTGCCACCAGGGAAGTCCGAGAGTAAATGCATTTCTAAGAGTAAAATGTGATTTAAAAAAAAAAAAAAACCTACGATTTTGTGGAATGTTCTGTATTCTCTATTCACATGTTCATAGTACTTTGCAAGTCATCACCTGAATTAACACATTTAATTCTCACGACCACCCCTCTAAGACAGATTGTTTTCCTCTCCACTTTTCAGGTGGGGAAACTAAGGTCTAGACCTGTTTGACAACTTTCCCAGGATCATGCAGCTGGTAGGTGGAAGTGCCAATATTCAGACACAAGTATGCCTTAGTATGACTTACATACTTAGTCACAAGTATAACTTAGATCTGATCTCCTAACCAAAATGCTGCCTCAATCTTAAACCAAAGGTAGAAAAGAGAATGGCTTCATGTGTGATTAGTGACTTTATGTCTTTGTACAGGAAGATTCCTCAGGTGCCATATTCAAACTTAAATGGATCTTAGGGAAAATTTTGTCAGTCCTCATTTCACAGACAAGGAAAATAATTCTCAGAGAACAGAAAGAATTGGCTCAAGAATGTCCTTTGTCTTTGTGGGATTAAAACCCCAAATCCCTCTGATGCCGAAACTTTGACTCTTTTAAGTCCTATTCTTTGTTCCTTCCCACAAATTAATTTCCCCATTGATTTCTCACAACACTAGAAAGTCCAATACTGAGAATTTTTTGGAATAAAGGTACTTGTAGTCAGAAATCCTCAACTGACACATGGCTTCGTTGCCCTGAGGGAACCGCACAGTAGTTACTGTTTTTCTCTGGGTTTGTAGTTCCATCAGAGGGCTTCTTCTCTATTTTCCAGGAGGAAGAGACAGAGGAGTACCCCCTGGGTCTATTCTGTCCCCTCCACTCACATATTTCCTGCCTTGGGAAAAAAATGTATCCATAGTTGCTCTCTTAGTGAACAGGTTATTTGTTACAAAATTGTTCTTGAGCATTCAGAACATCATACCGTAGAGAATGGTATAGCATCTTAAGTGCAGGCATTGTACTGTTTGTTTGTTTTCTTTTACATTGAAGAGGTTCTTTGTTGTTGTTTTCAGCAACTATACAGGTAAATGTATAGCTGATTCATTCTTGCTTCATGACCCCATGGGGAGCTGGAGCATTCATGTTCAGAGAAAACTCTTTGAAATGAGTCCACAAAGAAGACTTCCCTCCAAGGACCCAGAGCCCTGTAAGTTGAAGGTGGGCACAGAAAGTTGTAAAGCAAGTGACATCTTCCAGTGATTTTTCTCTGGCACCCTCACACTTTCCAAACTTTGCTGTACCTCCAAAGTTGTCTTTTTTTCTGTTGTGGCTGAGGATTGCAGCTGTATATCTAATAAAAACCAGTACTGTCAGGAGAGCTGTTCACTCTGGATCTAAGGCTCTATTGTTAGGCTTTTTGGATAGGCAAAGCCATTTCCTGATCAACAGAATGTCTTGACAAACAATTCTGACATGTACCAAGGAAACATTCATCACAGTCGTGACTACAGAGGGTAGATTTTTACTTTACTTAAATCTGCATCAAGGAATTTGCAATTTAGCATCCCGTGCTCATTTTTCTTGAACCGCTTAGGTAGGATAATTTACATGGTGAGCGAAGGACTAGCTTAAACAATGCTCTCCTTAGGAACTATGACCACTAACAACACTGCAGAAACAATACATATTGACCCCCCCCCTTTTTTTTGGCAGATTTAAGCAGGGTAAGATTCCTTCATAATAAAAATGTGATTGAATCATTAACCTTACTCCACCCCACAGATGAATGTCAATTATAGTCTGCTACCAGAAAATTGTTAAAAAGTCTAAATTACTGTAATTTGGCACTCATCTTTCATAGCCATTCTGCAGAGAGAATAGGGCCATGGACAAGGGGCCTCAGCTTCTTTTGGAGAATAACACAGGATGAGGCAGCGAGGCTAAGGCACTGAGCTCTGTGTTTGTGGCTCTTAACAGCTGCCTCCGAGGAGCTGCGAAACTATCCTCAACTCTTCCCAATTTAAAGAGAAAAAGCTTCCTTTTAAATCCGCACTGTTGTTAATTTCAGATCTTTTACATCGGCTAGAGCAAGGTTTTTCAAAGTTTACTCTGTTCCACTGTATGTTGGAGTAGGGGGGTAGGAAGGGAGAGGGTCCCAGGAGAATAATTCCATGAGAAAGTACTGTGGATACTATATAAATGTATGTATAACTTTTTCTAATAGTTTAAAATCACTTCTTTTTTTATTTCTTTTTATTTTAGGTACACATCTACAGTTTAGTCTTTATCCTATAGCAGGCATGCTTAAAGCAATCAAAGGACTCCACCTGAAAGCAAAGAGTATAAATATAGTCACTTACAGGCAAGAAATGTATTATTTGTGTGTGTGTGTATTTGTATGTTGTGTGTGTGTGTGTGTGTATGTGTGATTCAGATAAAAATGAATAGTTTGCCTTTGACAAGTTGCCAGTCTCACTGTAGAGTTTACTTAGTATGTAGTTTTTCTTTCTTCTATTATTCCTCTTTGTTTTCCTTCATTTAAAAAAAAATTCAGTTTGCCCCTTTACAATGATTCATTGGCTATATAAACTATTACTTTATTTTATTATGATTTATTATACATGTTACTTAAATGGCAATAGATTTTTTAAAACCTACATATATAATTAAAATACTGCTGCATAATCAAGTTTCTGAAAACATTTATTTCCAACATAAAGGCAACATTTAACAGTTTGAAAATTCTTGGTCTAAAATTCATATAACTATAGCTTTGGTCTCACAATCCCTGGTTTTAGAAACTTTTTGCATTCCTCTGTTTTCTTTTCACGGTCTTTTACCACTTCCTTCTCCATCAAGCTGACCTTTTATTTTAATGGGTTTTCCAGAGGAAACTTGCTGTAATAGAGGCAGTCTATTGTCGGACATGATTTCCGATGACAACTTCGCAGTATTGGTGTACTTTATGTTACTTAGTTGAATAGGAGTAGACAGTTTAACGAGGAATTTTCTATATCATTTTATTTTTACCTGGCAAAACCAGGATGACTCATCACCAAGGCTTTAGGTAAATATTAAACTAAGGAGACAGGAGGAGGCTGAAGGGGGTGTGGGTTCTGGTTTTGCCAAGATGGTGAAATAAGTTTCAGCCTCTGTCCTCCATAATGAATGCTGGAGAAATTATAGAAGCGAAAGGAACTATAAACTTAAGGAACTCATGGAGGACAAACACTCCCCCCACCCCCACCCCCCTCGCAGAGGGAAGACCACCTGAGGACTAGTTTGCACAGGATAAGTGGGTAGTAGGAGCCTGGGGCAGAGGAAAGGCAGAGGCAGAAAACGGGAGAATGGGATAGAACAGTGGTTCTCCAATGTGCTACGAAGACCAGTAGCATCAGTATCACCTCAAGTTTATTAGAAATACAAATTTTAAAATACAAATTATTGGCTAATTCCAGACCTACTGAATCAGAAACCTAGGCTAAAGCCTAGCTATTTATGTTTAAACAAGCCATCCAGGTAATCTGATACATGCTAAAATTTGAAATAAAAAGTTTTGTTAAGCTTCACTTGCCTTTTTCTTGCTCTGCAGGTCTCATGGCCTGCAAGCTTTACTGCAAATACCTTCCTTTCCCCAGCAGCTCAGAGGATCACTGCTGTTGCCAATTCAGGGAGTAGTACAGCAGTGCAAAAAAAGGCCTGCTCCAGCAAGAAGTTATTAACATAGGTTATTAACATAGGTTAATAACATAGTTATTAACATAGATATAGACTGACTCGCTGTTCTCCAGCATTTATTTCCCCATTAAACTCTTCAGTTTTCAGCCTCCGGAGTGAACCTGCTTCTGTTGACTCACCTAAGGCTTTAAAGAAACCCTGATTGGAGTAGCTGCCTGCTGGAGGGTCAGCCAAAAGGTCACCAGGGATTCTGTGGAGCCTGAGATACTCAGCTATGGGGGCTTATCTCCACCTGCCCAACTCACCTGGACTGATTGATTCAGCATTTAATCTTGTGCCATTTTCCATTAACCAGATAGAACAGCTGATACCCTCAAGAAGACATAGGTTCAGCAGACACAAGAATGAGACCTATGGAGAGTGATGTCAGCAAGATGGCAACATAGGTGGTTCCTGACTTGGCCCCCACTCAGGAGAACAGATGACAGCTATTCATGAACAAGACACGATTGAGAGAATCCAAGAACACTGGCATGAGGCTGAAGCACCCCTCTGCACCACAGAGACCAAGACAGGCTGCAATCCAAGGTAAGAGAAGTGACTGCAGGCTGACTGCACTGCCCCTTCCGCAGGCCAGCGCCGTAGTACGCAGAGAGCTTTCCCCTGAGCCTCCGGGGCCTCCAGGGGGACAGCCAGCCCCCCAGCACCATGGATCGCTTTGTGGGAGCCCCTACTCTGGTCTCGCCCCATGGGAATTACAGGGGAATCTGTGATGGAGACCTCTGAGAAGGGGTGGATCCAGGATTATGAGGCCTGAAAATTATACCGTTTTATATCTTACAAAACAGGAAAACAAAATTACAGATAACAAAATCAGGTGTGAAAACGATTATTTGTTTAGGCTGACACAAGAAATAGCAATAAAATGCACATGTTTTAAAACTGAGAGATAACACAAACATCACTAAATCTAGAAAAAGTATTTCTATTAATTAACCAGATGACAAATTCCTATAAAACTGTTTTCCTTTTTTTCTTTATTTTCTTTGTTCACCTCTTTATCTGTCAACAGTTGTATTATCAAAGATAACTACAATTTAAATCAAGAAATATATTTTATCCTTTTCTATAATATGATTGTTCAATTTTGATTTTCTTATTGATACCTGGATGCATAAATCATACAACTTCATACACTGACATGTTTTTTTTTTTTTAATTAATTTATTTATTTTTGCTGTGTTGGGTCTTCGTTTCTGTGCGAGGGCTTCCCCTAGTTGTGGCAAGCGGGGACCACTCTTCATCGCGGTGCACGGGCCTCTCACTATCGCGGCCTCTCTTGTTGCGGAGCACAGGCTCCAGACGCGCAGGCTCAGTAGTTGTGGCTCACGGGCCTAGTTGCTCCGCGGCATGTGAGATCTTCCCAGACCAGGGCTCAAACCCGTGTCCCCTGCATTGGCAGGCAGATTCTCAACCACTGCGCCACCAGGGAAGCCCACTGACATGTTTTTGATACTGCTATAGATTTGTGCTTTATAGTCACAGGACATCTTATCAATTCTATTTTGCATGATTGTATCAAGAAAGGAAAATTGTATGTTGCATTTGAAATTATGTATTTTGAATTTTCAAGTATATTTTTAAAAACAGAGAACTTCTATTTTGACTAGGGGATCATTAAAAAACAAATTCTCTTATAATTTTCCATATCTGATGATTGGAATCATTTTTTCACATATTATTTTTTAGCTTTGTGCATTTCAAACCACTTCCTTTCTATTCTCAGTGCTGGACACTGAAGAACATTCTCATACTACAATACGACCTTTTACATGTCATGATGCAGGATGAGTTGGCACAGTGCACTAAATGAGTATTCCCAGAAGCTATTTTTACACAGGTACAGCTAGTAATAACTGTACTCAGGAGTTACTGTGAATCATGTATCTTAGAATGGAAGTAGAAACAGAAGAAAGAGATGGAAGTCTTAACTGACTGCATACAAGTATCTTACTTTTGCAGATGTACAAAACTATATGACCATTTGGTAGTGAGAGTCCGTGACTCAAGCTTTATTAGTGTGTCAGTCAGGGTTGAACAGAGAAAGTCCACAGGAGATAAGTGTATATGGAGAGGGAGAGAGAGAAGAGAGAGAGAGATAGATTAGTTATAAGAAATTGGCTCACTTGATAGTAGAAGCAAATGCATAATCTGCAGAGTAGCCTGGAGACCCAGGGAAGAGTTGATGTTGCACTTCAAGTCCAAAGACTGTCTACTGACAGAATCCCTTCTTCCTATAGGGAGATCAGTCTTTTTATAGAAAGACCTTCAACTGATTGGATGAGTTCCACCCACATTATGGTCTACTTTACTCAAAGTCTGCTGATTTAAATGTTAATCTCATCTTGAAAAATTGCCTTTACAGAAACCTCTAGAATAATGTTTGACCAAATATCTGGGTACCATGGCCTAGTCAAGTTGACACATTAAGTTAAGCATTACAGTGGTGACCCTTCTTCTTTACCTGAGGAGTTCAACTGCCTCAAAAGCAAATCAATGAATAGAATAGTATATGTAATCTGAAGCAGATGTACTGGAACAGAGGGACTCTAGTAGTGTGTAATGTTCATCCATATCGACTTCTTCTCTCCAGGTAAATAGGAGAGTTGCCCTTTTCCACCTTCGCAGTTAGGCAGGATCGTGTGACTAGTACTGGGCCACTTCTTTATAAGTCAAAGTTATGATTTATTACTAAAGTGTGAAGCTTTTAATTGCCAGTACAGGATTCTCCAGAGCTCTTTTTCCCCTGCTGTGTTGGCCAAATGTGTTGCATGCTCCAGACAGTTCAACTACATGGTGGTGGAGCCTCCAACTATCTGGATTTCTGAGACACCACATCCTGTTGCCCTGGAGCATTGCTGAGGCTTGTAATGGACTTTGCATGAGTTAAACCACTGAGGATATTTTATTACTACATCATAATCTATTCTAATACATGAACCAATAAATTCAAATAACCATGCTAATTTTAAAGAAATAAGGGATGATATTAATATGAAACATAACTGATATCATAAGGAGTAACCAAATAGAAAATTTGGTATGAAAAATTATTTAAAATATAAAATCTAATGTGTGGGATGAATATATCTGATGGATATCGCTGAAGAACAATTTAGTTGAATTGGAAAATCAGATTGGAAAACACTCCAGAAGTCGTTAGGAAATAATAAGGTGTTTAAAAATATAAAAGGAAAGGCTAAAGAGATATGAAGGATTGGAATAGAAGATACAATGGAGAGTTCAGAAGGAAAGAAAAAAGTAAAAATGGAGAGAAGAAAATATTTGAAGAAATAATGGAAGTAAATTTCCCAGAATAAAAAAATAAGCTTCAGATATAAAGGGTTCATACAGCATCAAGAGAAGATACAAAGAAAAAAATCCACATTGTTTAGAAACTTAAGAATATCAGAATCAAAGATGGAATACTAAGTAAAGTCAGTGAGAGGATTACCTACAAAGGAAAAAAACCTTAGGTTAACTTTGAACTTCTCACCAGTAATACTAGAAGTAAGAAGGTAACAGAGTAATATTTTTGAAGTATAAAAGGAAGTGAACTGGGACTTTCCTGGTGGTCCAGTGGGTAAGACCCCACACTCCCAATGCAGGGGGCCTGAGTTCAATCCCTGGTCAGAGAACTAGAACCCACATGCAGGCCACAACTAAGAAGTCCGCATGCTGCAACTAAAGATCCTGTGGGCTGAAACTAAGACCCGGCACAGCCAAAAATAAATAAATATTTAAAAAAAAAGAAGGAAATGAACTTTGATGTATAACTTTATGTCCAGCCAAATTACCATTCAGATGAAGACATTTAATGAAAATACTCTCAGGCATTAAAAAATGAAAACCTTAGAAGGGTTGTTACACAAAGATCCATTGTAAGAGCATTTTTGAGAAATAGGAGAGAAACAATTTTAGGAGATGAGGCAAGATAGATGAAGTAAGAGTGATCAAATATCTTGGTAAAAGTTATTTTTGTTTATTAAAAAAGAAACTAGGATTAATGAAACAAAAATGAAAACATACTTCCAAAATTAACTTAGAAGTAAAATTCTAGCCATCATTAATATGATGAGAAGGAGAAGACCAAATGACATGAGAGAGTACCAAAGTACTTACTTGTTAGTGGTAAGGTATAAATGTCAATGTACTTAAGAAAACAAGAGAGTTACTATTAAGTTAGGATAGTGACAGTGTTTTCTTATCCCTCTACAATTTGTTTTAGCCTATTGCTCTATTTATGTTTCTGAGGTCTAGAGTTTTTTATTTTTTAAACAGAGAATGAATCATATGCCTAGTTTCTCACTATTTCTGCAAAGCATGCTCTCTCTCTCTCTCTCTCTCTCCCCCCCCCCTCTCTCCCTCTCTCCCTCTCTCCATCTCTCTGTCTCTCTCCCTCTCTCTCACACACACACACACACACACACACATTTATACACACATATATATACACACACAGAAATAATGAGCCATATTACATTTATTTTCCTATCTGGATAATTGGATTTAGTTGAATTCAGTTCCATGTCGCCAAAATTAAAGATTTTCAGACTGACTTTATCCCTTCTTGTCTCAATGAATACATTTATTTTCCATTTAATTTTTTAATGCTAATTCAACAAGACATCAGGAAAGCCAAAACAAGTATAGGTACATTTTGAGTAAAAATATTCTAACTAGAGTAGTAAATATAAACCAATCACAGGAACTACTATAGGTAGTACTGTCTATAATCACTATAGATATCTATAACTATAGATACTACTGCTATAATCACTATGTAACTACTGTAGATACTACTTACTACTAATATTAAAGGTGGATAAAATTTTATAATTTATATCTATAAATTCATATAAATATAAAATAAGTAAGCATAAATATATGTAAAATCATACTTTTATATGGGCAGAGAAAGATTATTACTGTCATTTTATAGCTAGGGAAATTGAAGTTCAGAGTATTTACTTTCCTAAGAGTCTGGTGTGAATATAAGACTTGCTGATTTTGAGTTTGATGCTCTTTATGATACATCATGCTGTGATTTCATACAAAGAAGACTGAATATGTTTTTACTACCTTTGCACCTTTCAAGCCAAATTTAGTTAATCTCTAACATTCAATTTTTAGTTTAAACCTACGTCTCTATGACTATATGTGTGAACACAGGCACGTACACACATACACGTAAGTTCACAGTACACCTTCTGCCTGAATACATACTCAGAAGATGAAGAGAATGCATAATTTTCCTAATACTTGATTTTTTCTCCTCATAATGAAGACCATAATTTACCAAGTGACTTTATATGCCAAATGCTGTATACATTAAATAATTCTATAATCCTAATACTATGTTAGTTAGAAACATTAAGTTGCTTATTTAAAGTCACAAAGCTAATAAGTCGCAGAGATGGAATTCAAATCCATACTGACTCTAATTCCCTTGTGTTTAATAACTTGGCCCTGCAACTAGCTGAACATAAATATAAAGCTCCAGGGATTAATTTTGTGAGTGAGTTGCGAACAATATACTCAAAAGATAGATATGGAGGAGTCCATGCAGTACTTGTTTCTAACATTGGCAGTTCTAGGGCAAGCCTACAGCAGAGGCCCATGCCACCCCTGGTATAGACTTGGAGCCATTCACAGAGGGAATTCCAGGTGCTGGGCATCTGGACTGTGATGGTGGGGCACACAGGCTTTGTCCTCTTGGCCCCATGGACTCCTTGCCTTGTGGAGAGAGGTGTAGCCACAGAAGGGCCAGAGTGGACCTGGCTGCAGTTTCCAGGGTAATGGTACATGATAGATATTTAACTGCCAGATTTTCACAAAATGGAAGGAAATGAGATTCTTTATACCAGATGAAAGGCAACTAAATGGGACCTAGAATATTTTAATTTTTTTACATGTTTAGAAAATTTTATATTGGAGTATAGTTGATTAACAATGTTGTGTTAGTTTCAGGTGTACAGCAAAGTGATTTAGTTATACATATACATGTATCTATGCTTATTCAAGTTCTTTTCCCATTTAGGTTATTACAGAGCACTGAGCAGAGTTCCCTACGCTATACAGTAGGTCCTTATTGGTTAACTATTTTAAATGTAGTAGTGTGTACATATCAATTCCAAACTCCCTAACTATCCCTCCCTCCATCCTTCCCCCCCCCGTAGCCATAAGTTCATTCTCTAAGTCAATGAGTCTGTTTCTATTTTGTAAATAAGTTCATTTGTATCACTTTTTTTAGAAGGAATATTTTAATTTAAAGAAATCATTTTTGGAAATTAGATACTCAGAGATAGAACATTTACCATATACAAATAATCATTAAGATAAATTAACCTCATTAGTAATGAAAGAAATGTAGATTTAAAGCAAAAATAATGTCATTTCTCATCTTTCAAATTAACACAGTCTCCTTTAGAATAAGACTAAGCTAAATGCTAGTGAGATGGAAGTAAGGCTATCATTCAAATGTAAAACTAGTGGGAGAATTATCTGTCATAAACTCTTTTGGAAGGTAATTTGGAAATTTGAACAAAATGTTTGAAAATTTCCCTATTATTTGCCCTAGTAATTTCACTTATGGAATATAACCTAAGAAAATAATCTGAAGTGCCTAAAACCAGAGTATATGTACAATTGAGCATCACAGTGTTAATATATATAATGATTTAAAATGGAAGTGACCTAATAAACTTAATAATTAGGAAGTAGATATATAGGATTTTGTAAATATATCTAATTGACTATTATATACTATTAAAAGACGACTTAAAGTTTTTAATAACAGATGAATATTTGCATTCTAAATTTAAATTTCAAAAGCAACAATAGCTCATTTGTGTGCACAATATTATATTTACTCCATAAAGACATTTATAGATAAAAGACTAGAAGCACTTATATTAAAATCATAAAGAGGACAGTAATTAAAATAAATCCCATAGTTGGTGGTCAGTGAAGCAATTGGGGGTCATTAAGTCTGTGTTTTCCACTGTTAGGTCTCTGTGAAATAAAGAACATGTTGAGATTTTGATTTTGTGAACAACAAAAAATGGGTGCATTGTTAAACATTTAAGCCACTTTAATCAATAAGGTTGATTTTCCATTGATTTGGATAGAACAATGTATGAAAAATTAATGGAAGTGATTTGATCATTTTTTATTGCCTATTTGCCACTTAGAAACTAAGAGTTTCATGATTGATATCATAGATAACAGACTACACTATTTTTATTCATATTATACCAACATTAAGACCATTTGTGAAAAATCCATGTTCTTTGAGTGTCCAAATATTATTTAAAATTTTGAGACAAGCTGGTCTTTAGTACTGTTTTCATTATTTTATTCAAAAAATCTTTATAAAGCACACATTATATTCCAGGGATTATTAGGTACCTGTAATATAACAGATACAAGCAGAAATGGTCTTCATATTTTGGAATTCTTTAGAATTAATGTACCAAATGTAAATACTCCTAATAAAACTCTATAATCATATTTAATTATTCCTCAAAAATGTTTGAGAGTGTCCTATTTTGTGAGAACAGAGAATTATCAAATGAAAACCACTGGGGCATCATGGAGGCCACAGAGAGGTGGTTTGGGTCGCCTTACTCAAAGGCAGTAATTTAAATATTCACAAATTGGCCTTCAGAGAGATTGCTTGTGATGGTGATGAACTGGCCACTGAAAAAGACAGAAAACTTTGATTTGTTGTAGTTTGTAAGTGACCTTCATTGTGACCTTTTTTAGCCTATTTGAGTTCCTCCATAAATCAAATCTGAAAGAATGGTAATTTCTCAATGAGTCAATTCTTAAAATTCAGTGTAACCTCTATGTGGAAAAGGCTGAATGACTACAAATATATTCTTCACTAAGATCAGAAGCACTAAAAATTTGATATAATTGGGACATCAAAAACAATTTTTAACCATATTTTTATTGAAGTATAGTTGATTTACAATGTTGTGTTAGTTTCAGGTATACAGCAAAGTGATTCAGTTATACATAAATATATATTCTTTTTCAGATTCTTTTCCATTATATATTATTACAAGATATTAAATATAGTTCGTATGCTATATTGTAGGTCCTTGTTGTTTATCTATTTTATATATAGTAGTGTGTATATGTTAATCCCAAACTCCTAACCTCTCTCTCCCTCCAACCTGGTTCCCTCCCCCACTCTCCACTTTGGTAGCCACAAGTTTGTTTTCTATGTCTGTGAGTCTATTTCTGTTTTGTAAATAAGTTCATTCATATCCTTTTTTTTAGATTCCACATATGAGTGATATCATATAATATTTGTCTCTGCCTGTCTGACTTACTTCACTTAATATGATAATTTCTAAGTCCATCCATGTTACTGCAAATGACATTATTTCATTCTTTTTTATGGCTGAGTAATATTCCATTGTGTATATATACCGTATCTTCTTTATCCATTCATCTGCTGATGGACAGTTAGGTTGCTTCCACGTCTTGGCTAAAAAACAATTTAACATTCATTTCCTTAATATGTGTTACTTCACCTAGCAATGAGAAAGAGAGCAGCCCTGACTTTTTATTTTTTAATTTTTAAATGAAATGTTTTATCAAATGATGAAAACATACCTGACAATTTTTTTCTGGTATTAACATATTCTGAACAAGTGGTTATAAATGAAGTACTAATTGACTTCAGAGGAGAAACACAGATTTTTTTTTTCCCAGCAAGATGGAACGATAAATTCAGATTTTTCACAGTTTGATGATAAATACATTTATTTAGCAAAAGTACATCATGCAGCTGTGATTGTAGAAGAAGTTATGCTACTTGCCAATTTAAATCAGATATTATTTAGAAAAGAACCTCTATATTATGAAATTTAAAGTGTCATAAGATGGAATAGTTTATTTTGAAATAAAAAGTCTCATTATTGAAGTGTCCCTGTGAGCTCACCAACAATACTGACAAAAAACAAATATGAAAAAAAAAAACCTCTATGCTTTTCCCCTGTTGAATTGAATTCTTAATGTATCATGATAGAATAGTTTTTGTGAATGGTACCTTATAATAATTACTTGGTAAAGAGTCATAACACTTTATTAACAAATAGATGGCACAGCATGAAAAAAATATCCATTTTATACACACACACACACACAGCTTAGTGATTAACATGTTTTATTAATTGAAGTTCTACTTGAACTTTTTTTTTTAATTAATTTATTTTATTTATTTGGCTGCATTGGGTCTTAGTTGCAGCACACGGGATCTTTGTTGCAGCATGCAGGATCTTTTGTTGCAGTGCGTGGGCTCTTCATTGCAGTGCACGGGCTTTTCTCTAGTTGCAGCATGCAAGCTCTTTAGTTGTGGTGCACAGGCTCTAGAGCGCACGGGCTCAGTAGTTGCAGCAAATGGGCTTAGTTGCTCCACAGCCTGTGGGATCTTAGTTCCCCGACGAGGGATCAAACCCGCGTCCCCTGCATTGGAAGGCGGATTCTTAACCACTGGACCACCAGGGAAGTCCCTTGAACTGACATTTTTAAACTCTTTCGTATTCATCCAACTTCTCATATTTCATCTTTTTTTTTTAAGTTATAAACATTTTATCTGCTTCTCTAAATGAGATCCCTTTAAAAACATTGCTGGCAGTCAATTTTCATCAATCAAGTTCTTTGTCTTTTTTTTTCAGTTCTATCCAAAAAAAAAAAAATTGTGTTTTGGATTACATTTGGCTCATCTAGAAAATGTAATCACTTAAAGGAATTTTAAAGAGTATGAAACAATTTGTTGTGAGCTTCATCTCTGGTAGGCATTGACTGCAAATAATATACTTTTATAAAAACTCTAATTTCTTCCAATACATTATGCTATGATAGACTGGATTACTATTCCAACTCTTCACTTGACATCCCCCTGATCCCTGCTCCAGCTGCTACCAGTTCCCAAGAGGACTATGCCTCCTCATCTTTTGCCGCATTACTTTGCAGTGACTGCACCCACTATAGTTGGGGTATATTTTCTTATCCTAGTGATGTTGGGATTGAGCATGTAACTTGTTTTGACCAATGGACGCATTGAAACGTTATCATGTGCTTTTACTTGCCCTCTTGTGCCTCAGTTATTATCTTGAGAGGGACATTCTTTAGTTAGTTCACTGGTCCTGGGAAAAGAATAAGAGAGAAGCAGAGCCATCCCAATTGACCTGCAGAGCTGTGAGAACAAATCATTTGTTTTAAGCCACTGAAAACAAGTGGGTAATTTGTGGGTAGTTTGTTACACAACATGCTTGTGACAGTGTATAACGGATACACCCATGACTACCCTTGCTGATAAGTAACATAGAAGAAATTTCTGCAATGCATTTTTTCTTTTGGTAGGTGCCTTATGTAACCCCATTCCATGAAGTTTAAAAAAGAGTGACTTTTAGGAGACAGGAGACCTGGGTTCTGGTCTTTTCTTAGAAAACAAGTCAAGTGATCTTGGAGAAGTCCCTTATTCTTTCTGTGCTTCACTTGTAAAACTGAAGATAGTAATACTTTGATACCTAAAGGCTGAGACCTTAGATTTGGTGATATCTAGATCCAGATTTTATGACTTAAATATACAATTTTATGAAATGAAGCCATATCATTATTTAAGGACAGTCCAACTCCATTACTTGATATGGTTGCATAGCAAGTTAGTGTCTTTTTGAACTGCAGGAGTCCTGAAGCAGGACTTAGGAGACTTGGGGAGGAGGGAGGAACACCCACAGGATACGGCCAAAGGCAGCCACTGAACTAAGTTTTGGGGAACCAAGTGGAACAAAAACACTTTGGTGTCTGTAATAATATCCAAAATCAGAATTGGCAGGAGGAGATACAGTTTTCTGAACTTTGCTTCTGACCCTTTCTAAACCTATGTGCTTTCTTAACGCCTCTCTCATCTCCGAAGAGCATGGGTGTCTTTTGACAAGTGTGTTGTAGTAGCAAAAGATCACCATTAGAGTTACGTAGCTGATTCCAGATTTGTTTGCTCTTTTTTGTCGTTTTGGTTATGATTCGTGGTAAGAAATGAGCACGTATGCATATGTTCAGGTCAAACAAACTTAATTATTTTGCCAACTTCCATCACCCCTTGCTCCAGAGGTCAGGCTAGGGAGGTTCTTAGCTGAAAGGTAATATTTACCATCTTCCTTCCCAGGCTGGTATATCAAAGAGGTAAGCCTACAGATAATTTTTTCATATTATATTTATTTATCCTCCTTTAGATATTATAGAAGATTTGAGGCAAGGAATTGCCACACAGTCGGTCAGACTGGGGAATACAGGCTTTTAGCTGGGTGGCAAGCTGCCCAGATAAAAATGAACAGAATGGGAGAATGGGGATTGAGAAGCAATTAACCATTTCTGCCACAGTGATAAATCTCTTTGTTTTGCTCCTGATTTTATGGCACTATAAAAAAGCTTGCTTTTTCATGACCTCATTTCCATTTATTCAATATGTTCATTCTTTCTGATTATAGTAATTCATATGGCTGCACACCGTAGGGTGCTATGTACTTACCCAGCATAGGTACTTCTTGCCACGTTAGACATCTATAAGAGACGCCTGATCAAAACAATCATTTAGGTTTGGGATTTTTTAAGTCTATTTGTAGCACGCTGCAGACATTTAGCTATGTGACTTTATTTAAGATCATCTGCATACCACTAGGAGCAAAAGGAGGTGACCTATGGTCATTTAATAGGCGTTATGAATGCTTAAGGCTATAGTGTACATTGGTACAATGCAGGCAGCGCACAAGCCAATAAACTGTTGATTTTCTAACTAAATTGTGGAATAATTTTACAGCTGGACTCATCACAGACAATTTTGAAGAACCATTCTTTCCCTCTAATTGCACAGGCACTCCTTCCTGCAAGAGAATCCTAAGATGTTACACCTATCACACATTCTCTGGGTTAGTCTTGTGAAATTAATAGCTTGGGACAGAAAACTCACATTACAAGCAGTGAAGTTATTGTAGGAATAAGCTCTAGGGGACTCTCAACATAGGACAGAGTGAGAAAATATTTCAGGACAACATGAAACACGGCCTTAGGAAAGAAGATACCACAGTAAAATGCTGAAAATCAGTAGTAGGATTTCACAGTTGCTTTGTGCACATGGAGATGGGTGAGTCCTACTAACAGGAGCGTGACTCTTGTTCTAGATCAATGTAGTTTCCCTGAACAGCAGTAGTAAATAAATTAATACTATTTTATATTTGTAAGAGTCCTTTCACGTACATCATTTCAGGTTATGTGTTGTTATTTACAGATCAAAGATGAAGAAATCGAAGTTCCTTTTCCAAGATCATATAAACACTAACCAGTGCCTTGGAGGCATCTTGCCAAAATAGACCCAGCTTGCCTGTACCCAGAGAGCCTATGGAAAACACCAGGTACCAGAGACTCAGTCTCTGCAGAATTAAGTTTTATCATCCTGTATCTTTTCTGACCCTGAACCCCAATTTTTATCTCTGTAATTTCTGGCTTTCCACACTGAATTTCCATGATAACTCAGACCATTGCCCCCATGGGCTATGGTGCTACACCTTCTCTCCTTCTGCTTCCCAGCCCAACCTCAGTGAGCACTAAGTTTTGGACCTTTTGTGTCTGTTACAGCAATGGCTACAAAATGATTAAGTGAAAGAGCTGAGCACCAACCCAAGTCATAAACACCAAATCTGATGTTTCTGCTGATTTATCATAATACTTTTCCAAGTCAACAATATAATTGCCATTACTATTTTAAAGAGAAGTGTGACTTTGAGCAGATTTTGACTCACAAAGACAAACAATTATGCATCCATATGTCATTTAACTTTAATGTCATGCCACTGCATTTTCAGTGTTACAGTCTGTCTTTTTCATTTTCAAAGTAATATTGTAAATGTTTTTGAAATCAAATTATGATCAGAGCCAAAGCTTGCATCCATTTAATCACTCATGTAGTTACTGATCACAATTTATTGCTTTGGTTTTAGTCAGTTTCCAAAGTTTTCATTCTTTTTTGAGGCTATATTTTATTCCATTGTGTAGATGAGCATAATTAATTCCATCATTCTCCTATTATTGAATATTTAGATTGTTATCTTCTGTTTTAACTATAAATAATGCTGTACTGGTATATCTGTAGGATAAATTCCTAGAAGTGAAATTGCTGGTTAAGAGGGTATACACATTTGTATTTTTTTTTAACATCTTTATTGGAGTATAATTGCTTTACAATGGTGTGTTAATTTCTGCTTTATAACAAAGTGAATCAGCTATACCTATACATATGTCCCCATATCTCTCCCCTCTTGCGTCTTCCTCCCTCCCACCCTCCCTATCCCACCCCTCTAGGTGGTCACAAAGCACCAAGTTGATCTCCCTGTGCTATGCGGCTGCTTCCCACTAGCTATCTATTTTACATTTCGTAGTGTATATATGTCCATGCCACTCTCTCACTTTGTCCCAGCTTACCCTTTCCCCTCCCCGTGTCCTCAAGTCCATTCTCTACGTCTGCGTCTTTATTCCTGACGGGATGGATCTAGAGACTGTCATACAGAGTGAAGTAAGTCAGAAAGAGAAAAACAAATATCATATATTAATGCATATATGCGGAATCTAGAAAAATGGTACAGATGAACCAGTTTGCAAGGCAGAAATAGAGACACAGATGTAGAGAACAAACATATGGACACCAAGGGGGGAAAGTTGGGGGGGGGGAATTGGGAGATTGCAATTGACATATATACACTAATATGTATAAAATAGATAACTAATAAGAGCCTGCTGTATAAAAAAATTAAATTAAATTCAAAAAAATAATAATAAAAATAAAAGTTGTGTTTCTGTTGATTTTCACTATATCTGTCTATTCACTCTGGAGGGAAGGATGGCCATGGATATAGGGAGTTACACTGCTCTTGTCCACAAGTTTTTAAAACATTATCCAATCTAGACTGTTCTCTATGACAGAGACTATATAATATCACAACATCTTCTTTTCCTTTCTTCAATAAGAGAATTCAAACTGGACACATGATTGCATAACTAGGAACTATACTTCGTAAACTGTCTTCTGGTAGATGTGATCATGTGACTAAGTTATTTCTTATGGTCTAAGAGTGGAAGTGAGGTGCGTAAACTACAACTTTAATTGTTTACTCTGGATTTATACTCATCCTTTCTCCACAAGCTAGCACATAAATAAGTCCTCAAGCTTTGAATATGCAGAATAGTCCAACAATCTGGATGAGCACCAAAACAGAAGGAACTAGGTTCTCTGTATGATTGTGTGAAGCACAGATGTCCCACCAACCTTCATTGCTCACTTGGGGTGTTACATGGGAGAGAAATAAATTACTGCCTTTTTAAAGCCATGTCTTTGGGAGACCAGTTTATTACAGAGCTCATCCTGTACCTTAAATAATTCAGATCCATGCTTGGATCTCAGAAGACAACCTAAGATTCCTTTGTCCTCTGCTGTGTCTCTCTTAATCTACTTCCTCATTTTGGTGGAGCACAAAATGACTTCATCATTTTTATTTGTACATGTTTGAAAATATCTTTAATTGACCCTTCAAGTAGGTGGATAGGTTGATTAAACCTGGAATTCTAGCTGGGAAATAATTTCCCTTCAGAGTTTTGAAGTTATTACTATTTTCTTTGTTATTCTAGAAAAAGTTCATTTGGTTTATTAATTTTTTTCTCACTTTACCAAGGGTTTTAAGGTCTTTATTACAGTAAGATTCTGAAATTTCTCAGTGTTGTATTTTTGTGTGGTTTTATTTTTTTCCAGTGTGTTCAGTGTTCAATGGATCCCTTCAGTATGCCCTTTAATCCTAGGAAATTGCCTTGAATTACTTGATGGATAATTTTCTCCTGTTTTCTCAGTTCTTTCCTTCTGAACTGCTATTTTTTGGATGTTGAAACTCTTAGATTGCTCCTATTTTCTTAACCTTCCCTCCTGCCTTTCATTTCTTTGTCTTTTTGCTCTATTTTCTATGAGACTTCCTCAAATTAACCTTTCATCCCATCCATTGATGTTTTTCATTTCTGCCATCAAGTTTTTAATTTCCCAGATCTACTTTTCTGTTCTTTGAAAACTATTTCCTGACATGATCATGGATGCTTTTCTTCTATTTGGGAGGATATTAGTAATAGTTATTTGTTTTGTTTTGTTTTGTTTTCCCTTGCAGTTCTTGTCCTCCAAGTGGCTTTTTTCCTTATTGATTGTTTGTTTTGATTGCTAACTTCCTGTTAGTTTTCCTTAGATGTTTGTAGATCCTTCCTTGTCTGCTTATAGAATGTGGGTTTAAATTGAATGCTCTGAGTCTGGGAATGGGGCTTGCAGATTTATAGTTTCACAGTAGGGTGGTCTTGACAGATAATTAGCTGCCAAGCTCCAGATGTCAATGTCTTTATAAATTTCCTCCTGGGCTGACCAGGTGTCCCAGAGAAGGATCTCCCAGCCCCCAGCCTAGATGTTAGAGATTTGGCTGCCAGAGTTCTGGGAGGTGAGGAGAGGATAGGGGTGGGGCTGGTGGTTCCAGCATTCAACAATCACTATTTATCCTCCACTTAGTGCCCCTGTTTGTTTTTTCTTCTTGATCTCCAAATTTTATTTCACTTAATATCTTTTCATTTTACCACAAACTCTTTAGAGTGAGAGCATTGGAAGTTAATAGGATATATTGGGGTTAAAAGCTTACTGCCTTGGAAGAGTTTAGGAAATTTTAGAATGTTTCTTAAAAACTCAGTTTCTAGTTGGAATGAAGACTGTAATAATAAACAAAAGCCTCAATTACATAGAGTCCAGAGATGGGGGGTGGGTGAGGGGGGGAGGAGGGGGGGTCTCATGCCCTGGGAACAGAGCAGAGACCAACAAGAAGAACAAAGACTACTTTCCTGAGTGCCTCTGTTTTTATTAAGTTTCCCAGGGCAACAACTGTGCTAAGTACACCTAGCCCAGAGATTCATCATTTAAAACTTTTCTGAAGAATTATCTTTCATATTTCTGTTGGGGTGGAGGAGGTACATTCACTTTATGGAGTAGAGTCTGGAAGGACATCTAGGGTTTTAAAAGGTTCTCAAACAACTTTTACCATATTTTTATTTTATTCTTTCACTCACTCAGTTTTCCCTTCACTCCCATTGCAGAAACAGCAGAGGTCCCTGGTATTGCCAGCTTCTGAGCCTTTTGAGTGTAAGTCAAGTATGTTTCTAGCTATTTTCCACTGAAGGCTTAGGAGTTTGGCTATATTAGATCTACTTAATCAGTGGCCATTCATTTATCTGATTTTTATAGTTTCAAAAATTAGTGGCTTTCTTCCTGATATCTTTGAGAGAGTATTTTTTGTTTGTTTGTATATGGGGATTTTGTTTTTTTTTAAAGATCCCATTTGGTTCTACTTCAGGAAGGAGTGAATTTAGATGTGTGTTTTCCATCTACCATTTTAACCTGGAACTCTGGTGATTGCTTTTATTAGTCATTTATTTTTCTCTTAGACTAGCAGAGAAAGTTTAAAATGATTTACATTGCTTTACATACATTGTTCTATGAAAAAGAAAGTGAAATTTTATTATGAAGGCTGATGGAGAGTATTAAGTAGTTATATTCTCTTAATCAGGGAATTAATTTTGGACAAAAAGAATGCTATGAATGGGGAGGATAAAATCATAATGAATTTTCAATAACTTTCAGAATCACTATTTAGTACTCCATTTATTTAAAAGGACAGAACCTGTGCCAAACGTGTACTTGGGATAAAAAAATGACACTAAAAGGCTGATGGTAAACTGGCCAAGTATAGAAACTCAGTCACATAAAAATGATATAAAAGAAGTTAAATGGATCAAAACTCAGAAAATGGATTTGTTTGTAGGCAGTAGTACCTCTACAGCTGACAAATTTGTAATAAAGTCTAAAGATATTGAGAATTCTTTCTCTATTCATTACTAATTGGCATTCTAGAAAGAGTCTGCCTGTATGTGCCCAAGTGAAACAGAACCAGATCTATTTCTTCTACTACTTTTATCTAAATTTTGTGTCTTTGTTAGTATTAGTCCCAAAGTGCTTCTCTTTTTTAGTTCCATGTCGAGTTCACTGAATTACACTGACCAGTGGAAATAAACTTTCCATATCCCCTTGCCGCTTTCAAATGAGATGTTTCCATGGCATTCAGAATTATCTGACTTTCTGAAACCAATTAAAAAGCCTGTGAGGTAGAGAGCCTGTAATTGTAATCACTCAGGTCCAAAATAATCAGCTGTCCAACTACTTGTCAGCTCTAACAGCGGCTTTACCCCACCGCCTTCTTGCTTCTGAGATGCCTCTCTGAGGATCACCACACTGTCCAGGGCAGAGAGGGAGAATGAATGAACTTAGATTCTTGTTTGCAAGCCAACTATCCCACACAGAATGAGATCATTTCTAACAGAGGAACTGGTGGGGCTTCTGACATTTACAGGGTGTTAGCTGTTAACATGTTTGAAGTGGGCTCTGGGAGCTTGTCTCTGCACAGAGAAACCTAACATGGAATCCATTTATAGTTTCTTTCCAGGCAGTTGAAGCATCAGTGAAGTGTGGTTCATCATGATGAAACTCTTTTTAAAATTATATGAATGATTCACGTGGTCATTCAGTAGGACCCACTAGAATCTATATTGTGTCCTACCAATCTCCCTTTCCTGTGAGTGTTACAGAAAATCTGGCTACTTGGCCAATGAAGGGAGATAAAGGATACTTCAGAAGGACCATTTGCCTTCAGGAAGCCAATATATTTTGGTAGGATATTTAGAATATTTGGAGCACAGAGACATAGACTATGCCACTAGGAGACATTTTTAACCCAGAACTACCATAGTATTTTGTGCTTTTAAGTGCTTCAAGGTTATTCATGACAGGTAGAGTCTATTCCCAACAGTCTTAGAACAGTTTTGACTAATTCCAGGCTGGCACCATTTGGAATGAAAAAGAAAAACAGCCTATACCTTCCACCATAGTAGTCTTCTCTTCTAGGTTGTCCAGGGTTAAAGAACCTTGCTTTGTCTCTTGTGTGGATTGGCTTTTCCCTCAGGCATCTCTTATTGTTTTTATGCACACTAGAAGGGCCTTGAGACAGCAGAGCTATGAGTGACTGGTTTGTCTACGTTGCCTCTCATTATGTCCTATCTGGGCTTTTTCTCCCTTTTCTCATTTAGACCAACATCCCCAAATGCCCTCAGACTCTTTCTTCCTCTTCAGCCCTGAGTTTCTTAAGAAATGACCTGTTAAATTAATGTTTCTGATGAGTAAACTGATGAGGAGTCATACTATATACCCTCATAATGTTAGCATTCTAACAAAGAGTAAAGAAAGAAAAAAAGTGAAGCCAAGGGAATGCTTTTGTTGTTGTGGCATTTCAGATGTCAGTAAAAAGTTGGTGGAGTAATCTGAGGGTGGATGGGTGAGGTGGGCAGAAGGGTATTCTTTGTTTTCTTGAAGTTATCTGAAAGCTTCTACGCTATCCTTCCATAGAAACGTACAGAGGTATTGGTTGGATTTCCTGACAGAACACCATGAAAAGAAATGGTGACTTCATGAAAGTGCCTAAATGTGAACTATTTTTCCTCCCAACATTTTCTGCCTTGAAGAACAACTCCAAGTTTTACAAAATAAATTAAATTGGTAGTAGAATAAGTAGGCCAGACAGGTGCACTTCAGATTAAATAAAAATTACAAGCCAATATATTCTGCTTTCACTTTGACATTCAAAACTCCTCTCCCTTTACATTAATCACTCAGCAATTCTTAGAAGCCAGCATTATATGGACAAAATGCTGCTCGTTAACCAACTCTTTACAGAGGGAGAATGCGTGTGAACTGATTTGCTGCGAAATAAAAGAGTGTTATTGGAACTTGAAGATCCTGTATTACAGTAAGACTTGGTTTGTATAATTCTTAAGAATACAACTTAGAAAACTCCCCATTATACGGGTAGAGCCATAGTCTCAGAGATGAGAAATAATCTGTCTAAACTCATAAAATATATTCAGCAGAGCTTGGATTAGATTCTCTTTCCCAGTCAGTGTTCTTTCCATCACACTGTGCTGCTACTTCCATTTAACAACAATATCCCATATACATTTTCAGTTAGTTTATTATGAATCAAGTAGTAAATTTCACAAAAAAGGAGACAAGGAACCTTAGAATCATTAATTAGGCAGGTTATAAAGATTCAAAATATTAAAGCATTGGAAAATTCTTTGTCCTCCAACATTTTACCTTGAATAATTTCAAACCTACATACCCTTCACTTAGATTTGCTGATTGTTAAAATTTTATCATATTTGCTTTCTCCTTCTCTATTTACATACATACATTTACTGAACTATTTGAAAATAAATTGCAGACATCATGACACTTAACTCTTAAATGCTTTCTAAGAATAAGGCATTTTCTTACATAATCAAAATACATTAATGAAATTGATACAACAATATCTATTAACAACATATACTTTAGATTAAAATTAATCTAGGTAGTTCCACTGCTTTTGTATTGTTTTCATAACATTGACTGTTATAAAGAGACCAGATTAGTGCTTTTTTTTTTTAACTTCCAATAATTTGGATTGCCTGATTGTTTCCTTATGATTAGAGTCAGGTTAAAAATTTTTGGCAAGATATCAAATACAGGATATTATGTCCTTCACAGTGCATCAGCTTTTTAAGTATCACTTTCCTAATTTATAAATTCTATGTTGTACAGTGATAATTTTTAATGCAAAATTTGTCAATTTTAAAAATTTATTTCATTTTTAGTTTTCATACAATTTTGAAAAATTACTTCCGTTTATAGTTATTAAAAAATATTGGCTATATTTCTATGCTGTACAGTATATCCTTGATCCTATTTTACACCGAATAGTATACCTCCCATTCTCCTGCCCCGATATTGGCCCTCCCCAACCACTGGTAACCACTAGTTTGTTCCTTATATCTGTGAGTCTGCTTTTTTATGTTGTTATACTCACTAGTTTGTTGTATTTTTTAGATTCCATGTGATATCATACAGTATCTGTCTTTCTCTCTCTGACTTATTTCACTTGGCATAATACCCTCCAAGTCCATCCATGTTGCTGCAAATGGCAAAATTTTGTTCTTTTTTATGGCTGAGTAGTATTCCATTGCATATCTATACCACATCTTCTTTATCCATTCATCTGTTGATGGACACTTAGGTTATTTCCATATCTTGACATGTTCATAACAGCATGTATCGTTTTGAATTAGTGTTTTGTTTTTTTCAGATATATACCTAGAAGTGGAATTGCTGGATCATATGGCAGTTCTCTTTTTAGTTTTTTGAAAAACTTCCATACTGTTTTCCACAGTGGCTGCACCAATTTACATTCCTACCAACAGTGTACAAAGGTTCCCTTTGCTCCACATCCTCCCCAACACTTGTTATTTGTGTTCTTTCTGTGGTGGTCATTCTGACAGGTGTGAGGTCATATCTCATTGTGGTTTTGTTTTTGTGTTTGTTTTAATATTTATTTATTTATTTATTTGGCTGTGCCAGGTCTTAGTTGCAGCATGTGGGATCTTCATTTCCACATGCAGGATATTTAGTTGTGGCATGCAGAATCTAGTTCCCTGACCAGGGATTGAATCTGGGCCCCCAGCATTGGGAGTGCGGAGTCTTAACTGCTGGACCACCAGGGAAGTCCCTCATTGTGGTTTTGATTTGCACTTCCCTGATCATTAGCGATGTTGAGCATCTTTTCATATGCCTGTTGGCCCTCTGCAGTTCCTCTTTGGAAAAATATCTATTCAGTTCTGCTCATTTTTCAACCAGGTAGTTTGTTTTATTGAAGCTGAGTTGTATGAGCTGTTTATATATATGTTGGATATTAATCCCTTATTGGTCATGTCATTTGCAAATATTTTCTTTCATTCAGTTGGTTGTCTTTTCATTTTGTTGATGGCTTCCTTTGCTGTGCAAAAGCTTTTAAGTTTAATTAGGTCCCATTTGTTTATTTTTGCCTTTATTTCCATTACTCTAGAAGACAGATCCAAAAAATATTGCTGTGATTTATGTCAAAGAGTGTTCTGCCCATGTTTTCCTCTAGAAGTTTTATAATATCCAGTCATATATTTAAGTCTTCAATCCATTTTGAGTTTATTTTTGTATATGGTGTTAGAGAATGTTCCAATTTCATTCTTTTACATGTAGCTGTCCAGTTTTCCCAGTGCCACTTACTGCAGAGACACTCTTTTCTCCATTGTATATTCTTTCCTCCTTTGTCTTTGATTAGTTGACAGTGAGTGTATGGGTTTATTTCTGGGCCCTCTATCCTGTTCCATTGATCTATATTTCTGTTTTTGTGTCAGTACCATACTGTTTTGATTAGTGTAACTTTGTAGTATACTCTGAAGTCAGGGAATGTTATTCCTCCAGCTCCATTCTTCTTTCTCAAGATTGTTTTGGCTATTTGGAGTCTTTGTATTTCCATTCAAATTTTTAAATTATTTGTTCCAGTACTGTGAAAAAATGCTGCTAGTTTTTGATAGGGATTGCACTGAATCTGTAGATTGCCTTCAGTAGTATGGTCATTTTAACAATATTGATTCTTCCAGTCCAAGAATGCAGAATATCTTTCCATCTGTTTGTTTCATCTTCAATTTCTTTCATCAGTGTCTTATAGTTTTCAGAATACAGATCTTTTGCCTCCTTAGGTAGGTTTATTCCTAGGTATTTTATTCTTTTTGATGCATGGTAAATGGGATTGTTTCTTTAATTTCTCTTTCTGATAGTTTGTTCTTAGTGTATAGAAATGCAACAGATATCTGTATATTAACTTTGTATCCTGCAAATTTACCAAATTCATTGATGAGCTCTAGTAGTTTTCTGGTTGCATCTTTAGGATTTTTTCTTGTCATCTGCACACAGAGACAGTTCTACTTCTTCCTTTCCAACTTGGATTCCTTTTCTTTCTTTTTCTTCTGTAATTGCTGTGGCTAGCTCTTCTAAAACTATGATGAATAAAATTGGCAAGAGTGGGCACCCTGTCTTGTTCCTGATCTTAGAAGGAATGTTTTCCACTTTTCACCATTGAGTATGATGTTAGCTGTGGTTTTGTCATATATGGCCTTTATTATGTTGATGTATGTTCCTTCTATGCCTGCTTTATGAAGAGTTTTTTATCATAAATGGGTGCTGAATTTTATGAAAAGCTTTTTCTGCATATATTGAGATTATCATATGGTTTTTATTCTTCAGTTTTTTGGGGTTTTTTTTACATCTTTATTGGAGTATAGTTGCTTTCCAATGTTGTCTTAGTTTCTGCTATATAACAAAGTGAATATTCTTCAATTTGTTAATGTGGTGCATCACATTGATTGATTTGCAGATATTGAAAAATCCTTCATCCCTGGGATAAATCCCACTTGATCATTTTGTATGATCCTTTTAGTGTATTGTTGGATTTGGTTTGCTAGTATTTCGTTGAGGATTTTTGCATCTATATTCATCAGTGAGATTGGTCTCTAATTTTCTTTTTTTGTGATCTCTTTATCTGGTTTTGGTATCAGGGTGATGGTGGCCTCAGAGAATGAGTTCAGAAATGTTCCTTCCTCTACAATTTTTTGGAATAGTTTCAGAAGGATAACTGTTAGCTCTTTTCTAAATTTTCTAAATTTTTGGTAGAATTCACCTGTGAAGCTGTTGGTCCTGGATTTTTGTTTGTTGGGAGGTTTTTTTTAAATTACAGATTCAATTTCAGTACTGATAATTGGTCTGTCCCTATTTTCTGTTTCTTCCTGGTTTAGTCCTGGGAGGTTATACCTTTCTACGAATTTGTCCATTTCTTCTAGTTTGCCAATTTTATTGACATATAGTTGCTCATAGTAATCTCTTATGAGCTTTGTATTTCAATGATGTTGGTTGTAACTTTCATTTTTCCTTTTTTATTTTATTGATTTGGGCCCTCTCCCTTTTTCTCGTGATGAGTCTGGTTAAAGACTTATCAATTTTGTTTATCTTTCCGAAGAACCAGCCTTTAGCTTCATTGATCTTTTCTATTGTTTTTTTAGTCTCTATTTCATTTATTTCTGCTCTGATCTTTATGATTTCTTGCCTTCTGTTAACTTTGGGTTTTGTTTGTTCTTCTTTCTTTAGTTCCTTTAGATGTAAGGTTAACTTTTTTATTTGAGATTTTTCTTGTTTCCTGAGGTAAGCTAGTATCACTATAAACTTGCCTCTGAGAACTGTTTTTGATGCATCCAGTAGGATTTGGATTATCGTGTTTTCATCTTCATTTCTCTCTAGGCATTTTTTTTTCTTTCTGACTTCTTCAGTTACCCAATGGTTGTTTAGTAGCATATTGTTTAGCCTCTTCATGTTTGTGGTTTTTGCAGGGTTTTTTTTCTTGTAGTTGATTTCTAGTCTCATAACATTGTATCCAGAAAAGATGCTAGATATGATTTCAGTTTTCTTAAATTTACCAAGGCTTGTTTTGTGGACTTACATGTGATCTATCCTGGAGAATGTTCCATGTGAACTTGAAGAGAATGTGTATTCTTCTTTTTTCAGATGGAATGCTGTCTCTTCTCTCTCTATATATATCAATTAAGTCCATTTTGTCTAATGTGTTATTTAAGTCCTGTGTTTCCTTGTTGATTTTCTGTCTGGATGATCTGTTAAAAGTCCCCTACTATTGTTGTGTTACTGTCAATTTCTCCTTTTATGTACCTTAATATTTGCTTTATATATTAAGGTGCTCCTATGTTGGGTGCATATATATTTACAATTGTTGTATCTTCTTCCTGGATTGATCCCTTGATCATTATGTAGTGTCCTTCTTAGTCTCTTTTAACAGTCTTTATTTTAAAGTCTATTTTGTCTGATATGAGTATTGCTATGCCAGCTTTCTTTTGATTTCTACTTGCATGGAATACCTTTCCCCAGCTCCTCACTTTCCGTGTGTATGTGTCTCTAGATCTAAATTGAGTCTCTTGTAGGCAGCATATATATAGGTCTTGCTTTTGTATCCATTTAGCCACTGTGTCTTTTGGTTGGAGCATTTAGTCTGTTTATATTTAAGGTATATATCAGTATGTATGTTCTTATTGCCATTTTGTTCATTGTTTTAGATTTGCTTTTGTAGGTTTTTTTTTCCCTTTCTTCTTTTGTTCTCTTCTCTTGTGATTTGATGACTATCTTTAGTGTTATGCTTGGATTCCTTTTTCCTTTTTGTGTGTATATCTATTCAGATTTTTGGTTTGCAGTTACCATGAGGTTTTTATATAGTAGTCTAATATCTATCTATCTATCTAAATAGATAGATATGATTTTAAGTTGCTGATCTTTTAACTTCAAATGCATTTAAAAACCCTGTATTCTACTCTCTTCCCCTCATGATTACTGTTTTTATATCATATTTTACATCTAATTGTTTGTGTATCCCTAAACTGCTTATTGTGGATAGAAATGATTTTACTACTTTTATCTTTTAACCTCGCTACTAGCTTTGTGTGTGGATGATTTCCAACCTTTGTTTGCCTTTACCAGTGAGTTTTTTTCATTTTGTAATTTTCTTATTTCTAGTTGTGGCCTTTTCTTTTTCACCTAGAGAAGTTCCCTTAACATTTATTGTAAAGCTTTTTTGGTGGTGCTGAACTCTGTTAGCTTTTGCTTGTCTGTAAAGCTTTTGATTTCTCCATCAGATCTGAATGAGAGCCTTGCTGGATGGAGTATTCATGGTTGTAGGTTTTTCCCTTTCATCACATTAAATATATTGTGCTACTCCCTTCTGGCCTGCAGAGTTTCTGCTGAAAAATCAGCTGATAGCCTTATGAGAGTTCCCTTGTATGTTATATGTTGCTTTTCCCTTGCTGCTTTTAATATTCTCTCTTTATCTTTATTTTTTGTCAGTTTTAATTGCAGTGTGTCTTGGTGTATTCCTCTTTGGGTTAATTCTGTATGGGACTCTCTGTGCTTCCTGGACTTGGTTGACTGTTTCCTTTCCCAGGTTAGGTAAGTTTTCACCTTTTATGTCTTCAAATATTTTCTCAGGTCCTTTCTCTCTCTTTTTTCTGAGACATCTATAACATGAATATTAGTGTGCTTGATGTTGTCCCAGAGGTCTCTTAAACTGTCCTCAATTCTTTTCATTCTTTTTTCTGTTCAGCAGCAGTGATTTCCACTACTCTGTCCTCCATCTCACTGATCCATTCCTCTGTATCATTTAGGCTACTTCTAATTCCTTCTAGTGTACTTTTCATTGTGTTCTTCATCTCTGTTTGGTTGTTCTTTATGTTTTCTAACTCTTTTGTTTAAAACTTCTAACTTCTTATTCTGTGCATCCATTCTTCTCCTGAGTTCTTTGATTTTCTTTATGATCATTACTCTGAACTCTTTCTTGGGTAGATTGCCTATTTCCACATCACTTAGTCCTTCTTCTGGGATTTATTTTGTTCTTTCATCTGGAACCTATTCCTCTGCTGCCTCATTTTGTCTATGTTGCTATTTATATTTTTATGTATGTGGTAGGTTAGTTATGTTTCTCAACTTTGGAGATGTGGCCTTCTCTAGGAAAGGTCCTATGCATCCCAGCAGTGCTCTCCCCTTCTGTCACACCAGGTATATGCTCTAGGGGTTCCCCTTATGAGGGCTGTGTGGGTCCCTCTATTGTGGTGGGCTGACTATGTGGGTGGTCTGGTAGGTTTGGTTGGCCATTAGGCTGGTTGGTTGCCAGGCTCTGACTTGTGTGGATGCTGCTGGCTGCTGTTTAGCAGGGCCTTGTCATGAGGTGGCTGGGTGCAGAACAGCCGGATCCAGTCCCTGAAGTCTGGCCACAGGGCCCAGGGATCCCAGAGTTCATTTTAAATTGTTGGGGGGGTAGGTGCGGGGGGTGGGGTTCCTGACACAGTTGGGCATGAGGTCTGGGATGTCCCAAAGCTTGTGTTGGCCTGCTAGTGGACAGGGCCAGGTCCAAGCTGGTCTCAAGGTAGGATCTGGCCTGCTTTGGGTGGGCTGTGTCCACAGGCTACAGGATCATAGTTTTCTTGTGTCTAGTGTATACCCCCTGGTGTATGAGGCTGGTCTAGAGGATTCTGAAAGCTTCCTGGTAGGAAGGGCCAGTGCCTGCCCATTGATAGTTGGAGCTGGGTCTTGGTCCTCTAGTGGGCAGGGCTGTGTCTAGGGTCATGTCTAGAGGTGGCTGTGGGGTCAGGAGGTCTTTAGCCAGCCTGTCTACCGATGGGTGGGGCTGTATCCCTACCCAATAGTTGTTCAGCTTGAGGTGTTCCAACACTTGTGCCTACAGGCTGTTGGGTGGGGCAGTTCTTGGTGCTAATGAACCAGTATGGCAGCCACCAGCAACAATGTTCACATGATAGAATGTTCCTAAGTATGGCTGCCACCAGTGTCTGTGTCCCCAGAGAGGGCCACAGCTGGCCCTGGCCTCTCTGGGAGACTCTCCAAAGACTGTAAGGTAGGTCTAGCCAAGGCTTCTATCCAATTACTGCTTTTGCCCTGGGTCCCAGTGCACATGAGATTTTGTGTGTTCCCTTTAAGAGTGAAGTCTTTAATTCCCCTAGTCCGGTGAGGCCCTCAAAATTAAGCCCTACTGGCCTTCAAAGCCAAATGCTCTGGGGGGTTTATCTTCCCAGTGCAAGACCCCTGAGATGGGGAGCCCAACGTAGGGTTCAGAACTCTCACTCCTTTGGAAGAACCTCTGTAATATAATTATTCTCCAATTTGTAGTTCACCCACCTGGGGGTATGGGATTCGATTATATCGTGAGTCCACCCCTCCTACCTGTCTCATTATGGTTCCTTTTTTATGTCTTTAGTTGTAGAAAAACTTTTCTGGTAGATTCTGGTCTTTTTCATCAATGGTTTTTCTGCAGAAAGTTGTGATTTTGGTGTGCTTGTGAGAGGAGGTGAGCTCAGGGTCTTTCTACTCTACCATCCTGGCCACTCTCTCTACAGTGTTAATTTGAGTCTGTGTGAATACCTGTTCCTCAACAAATTTCCATTCAATGGTTTGAGCAATCATTAATGATGGTTTCCTGAGTCAGTTATCATATTGGTAGTTGCAAAACTGTGATTTTATAATTTTATCATTTCTTATACATTTATTAGCTTATATTGTTCTGTAAAGAACTTTCCCATCTTACTAAGACTCATGAATTTTTTTTATTCAGCATATCATAATCTATTATTAATCTTTAGTTTTTTAAAATATTCAAATTGTCAAGCAAGAGCTCTTACAGAAGAGTTCCTTTGTCCTTTTGACATCTCATCATCAGTTTTTTGGCACTTCCTTAGTTTCTTTACAACACATTATTTCAGGCTTACTTTGAATATTTCCTATCTCATATCTGGTATTAGTTCCAAGGGGTCCTGATTCCTTTTAGTGAAGAATGGTATTTAGAATCCTTTATATAAATATTTTCACACCTTTCTTACAGAAGAGGTAGAATAAAAAATCTGATCTTTTTACCTAACATGCTTTGCTTAAAATATATCCCAGCAATTGCTTTGTATCTGTTCTTAGAGGTCATTCTTATTCTTCTGTACAGCTGAATAATATTCCATGTACCATAGTTTTTCTCCTATGTTTGGGCTTCTAGGTTGTTTCCAATATTTTTCTATTGCAAAGAACACTAAAATTAGTAAATGTGTACATAAGTATTTTTATATTATTGAAGTTACATATCATGGTAGGGTCATAATAGTGGGATTTCTGGGTGAACAAATAAATACTTATGTAGTTGGTTAGATATTTCCAAGTTCACCTTCATAGGGATTGCACAATTTGCACTCTCCCTAGCAATATAAGCAAGTGCTGATTCTTCACAATCTAACCAGCAAAGTGTGTAGTCAGGCTTTTGAATTTTTGCTAATTTGATAAGTAAGAAATGGTTTCAGTGTGGTTTAAATGTGCTTTTCTTTTATTATGGGTGAAGTGCAACATTTTTTCATATATCTAAGGTCTATTTTTCTGTATTTATAATTAACTGTTAATCTTTTTCCAGTTTTCATCAAGTTTTTTTCTTTCCCTCTCTATTTTTAAGAGTTCTGCATGTATGGATATTAGTCTTTTACAGATGGTATATTTTAAAAATTTCTTCTAGTTTGGCAATTGTCTTTTGACTTCCTTATAATTTTTTTCATGCAATGTATTATTTTAAAGTTTCATTCATCAATCTTTTAAAACTACATCTGGATTTCTCACATACATGTTATAAAAATGAAGTCATATGTATCTCCTTCCAAGACTTATGTTTTCAGTTTTTTACTGTTAGATCTCTGATCCATTTGAAGTTTTTTCTGGTGTTTGATGCAAAGTATGCGTCCAGTTTTATCTTTTTCCAAGTGACTATCCAATACTTCTCATATCATTTATTAAAAAGTCTATTTTTTCTTTAGTGATTTAAAATAATGTCTTTTTCATATGTTAAATTTCTACATGTTTTGGAGTTCATTTCTGGATTTTTCATTTGTCTGTCAGTCTATGCATGTATGAGTATTATACTGTTTTAATTACAGATAATTTCTAGTTTGTTTTAATATCCTATAGAGTTAGTCCTAGAGTTTGCCTTCCTTTTCTCATGTTTAGTTTTACACATGAAATCACAATAAATCTGTCCAGATCTAGAAAAAAATGGTATTTTTATTTAGATCACATTAAATTCACATATAAGCTTAGAGAGTATTGCTGTTTTTATGACGCTGAATTTTTCTGTCCAACAACAACGAATGTATTTTTTGTATCTTTTAGAAGTGTTTCTTTCCTGGATTCCTCATTAAGTGTTACATATTTCTTGTTAAGTATATTCCTAAAGATTTTCTGTTGATATTGTAAATGGGATTTTTTCTTCTATTGTAACTTCTGATTATTATTGTATAAGTGAAGGCTTTTAATTTTTGTATATTAATATTTTACACTTCTAACTTAGTGAATTTATTGAGTAATATTTACCATTGATTCTTTGAGTTCTCCTGTTATAATGTCATATCATCTTCAAAGAGATCAGTTTACTTCTTCATTTCCAATCCTTTTTCCTCTAATTGTTTTTTTCTTATTTGATTTCACTGGTCAGTGCCCCAAGTAAATGTTAAATAGTGATGGAAATAGTGGGTATGCTTACTTTGTTCCTTACTTTAGTCAGAATAACTGTTGTTTCCCCATTAAATAAGGAGCTGACATTAAATATAAGGTCTCTAGACCTAGCTCCATGTCAATCTCCATTTCCACCTCCACCTCTATTCCTATACCTATCTCTATTCCTGTCAATATTGTTGTCATCATCTTCTTTCTAAATGGATAGATAACATCCAGAGTAGAACTGTAAAATCATGCTCTATAAAAAGTGTAGAACCTACACAGTACTAAAATTATTAATAACTAAAACAATGTAGACAATAGCAAAATACAGATTATTTTTTTGGAATGGTCTGAGACCATCAACACAATTCTCCAAATGTCCTTTTTCTCCCTTATAAGGATATCTTCTGGACTGGATTTAGCATACAGAGTTTTAATCCATGTGTATGCAACATTACTTGAACACAGAGCCATTTCAGCAGAACATACCCATTGTGTGCCCCTTTAGGTAGCTTGTATGACTTTTTACAATAAATCATGCCTTACAAGTCCATATCTGATTTGGTATATCAATAAAATGAGCAATTATTCTACTAAAAGGTCTATCCTACTAAAAGTATTTTAGAGATAAGGACTCTTCATGGTCTTTCTGCCAATAAACAGCACTAATGTGTTTGTAGGAGGTCAGCTTGTTTGCAAGGAGATTGACTGGGTCATTTTTTCTCCTTCCTCAGAAGTCTCCAGTAAAAAAAGAAGAATATGATACAGGATTGTTACATTTTTTTTCTTTTTTTTTTACAGGATAAGGAAGTATCAATTCCCTGTTGTTGAATGTTTCCATAAGGAATAGATGTTGAATTTTTTCAAAGGCCTTTAAGCATCTTTTGAGATAATTATCTCATTTTTCTCCTTAGATCTCTTAATTTATTATATTAGTGGATTTCTACTATTGAGCTATTGTGTTCATTATGCATTTTTGTTGTTTACTGTTATGTGTGTGAGTGTGTGTATGTGTGTGTGTGTGAGACGGAGAGAGAGATCTTACTCAAGTTTAGATATTAGTGTTACACTTGCTTCATACAAGAAATTTGGGAGTTCTGCATTTTCTATCCTCTGGAACAATGTTTAAATATGTTTTTTAAAAACTAGGTGATATCTCCCTGTGAAATCATTTCTGGGCCTTGTGCTTTTTTTGTAGGGTAGAAATTTGATAACTTTATTCCGTCTATGGAAAATGGTTTGCTCAAGCTGTCTATCTTGATTGGAGTCAATTTTAGTAAATTGTGTTTTCCTAAATAATCATTGATTATTTTATATAGACATTAAATTTTTTGCATAAATTGTGTAGTCTGTTCTGATTGTTTTAATTTCTTCTGTTTCACCCCTTAAATTCTGTTTATATTATTATTATGTTTATGTTATTATTACTCTTTAAGAAACAGAGGAATTTCAGATTGTATTTCCCCCTTTACTCAAGAATTAATTCACACAGTGCTTCCCTTAATAAATATTGAGGAATTTTCTGATTTTGTTATTAATTTTTGTTTTTACTGCATTATCATCAAAGAATGTTTTTTCTGTTATTTTTATTTTATGGAACTTACTGAGCTTATCTTTACAACTTGATATTTGGTAAATAGTTGTACATGTTCCATTTGTGTTGAAGCAGAAGAAATATTCTCTATTTGGGCTTATAGAGGGGAGTTTCTATTCTAATACTTACCTTATTGGTACTGTTGTACAGGTCTTGTATATCCTTGCCTATTTACTGTCTACTTGATTTGTTTTGAACTGAGAGTTATGACAGTGTCTCCTCTTTTTAGTGGGTTTCTCTCTGTTTACCCTTTACTTCCTTTTAATTTTTACTTTATGAATGTGATTTCTGTGTTTCTGGTACATAGATTTTCATGAATATTGTATTTTCTTTGTGAATTGTGGCTTTTTGTCAAGAGAAAATTCAGAGAGGTTTACTTGATGTGGATATTTTATTGAGCAAGAAACAAACTGTTCATGAATAGGGAGACTTCAAACCAGAAAGTGGTATGAACCTCAGAGGCTTGTTATTACAGGATGGCTTATAAAGTGAGAATGAGCAAGTTGTTTAACCTCACAGTGATTGGTTGTTAGAATGGTGGTTTCCAGACAACAAGGGATTGGTTACAAGTGATTTTCTTCTATCATTTTAGGAAGATAACTTAAGTTTCCTTTGTGATTATCAGATGTCTTTACAAGAAATAATCTAAGTTTCACTTCCATTCACTTACAAGAACCTATGTAAGTTTCACATGCATAAACTAGATTGAGTTTTGCATATGTGGCTAAACTAGTTTTGTCTGCTTGGGAGACCTTCAAGCCTAATTTCCATTTTATTTTAACAAGTATTACATACTGTATGTTTTTTTTTAACATCCAACGCCTTTTGGTCTGAATTCTAGTCTGTTTGATATCAGGTAATAGCTCCTGTTTTCTTATTGTTTTCATTTGTCTTTTATACCTTTGTTCATCCATTTATTTTTAGGCTTTCTGAATTACTTTATTAGAGGTAATATCTCTTGCGTACAACATAAAGTTGGGTGTTGCTTTGCAAAAATTCCATGTTTTATTAAATAGACATCTAAGCAATTGTTATTTTATCTTAAGGCAACGGGGTGTAAGGAATTACAGGAGTCAGGGGAATTATCAATTACATGCAGTAGGAAGAACACTTTATGTTACCACATTGCACTGTTTCTTTCCCTTGATATATGTTATGTAGTTGGTTTTAACTCAGTCACTTTAAGGGCAGAGTGAATTTTTTTAAGTTTGCATTTTTCAGGAAAATAAGCACCAAAAAAGAATGAAAAAAGGATTTGGAACATGTTGCTCTAACTTTTATATGAATATATTAAGAGCTTAGAATAGGGCAAATCTCAAAGAATATAAAGTACTTAAAATTTGGGAGATCAGGTTCTACTTCTACAGTATATTCCCTATTTACTATCAGTAAATCTTTGGATTACCACGTTAAACTCTCTAAACCTCAGTTTCACTGTAGAGAAACTAAGGATAAAATTAGCCCTGCTACCTTCCTTTCAAAAATTCTGTACCCATCAAAATGTCCATCTCCATTATCCATTTTTCATAAGGTCTCTTTCCATTACCAAACTCAGGGCTGGCTGCTTGCCACTCAAAAATCAATACCTGAGAGGCAGTTATTGGTCAAAAGGAAAGTTGCTGTTAATCAGAATTCCGGCAATCTGGGGAGAAAGGCAGACTCATGTCCCCCCAAAAACCAACTCTGAAGATTCTGCTCAGCCATGAAAGTTCTCAAAGGGAAAAGGATAAGTAATCTCAATTAATCATTGAGATAGAGGATCAAACTTGTAGCCATCTCCCACTGCCTGGAGGCTTGTCAACTCCTTGTGATCTTTCTTTAGATGCTATCTTGTTCACACAGTTTGTTCATGAGATTACTAAAGGGGAAGCTAGGGAAGAAATCTGATCATCTGTTAATTACTTATTCTTTATTTCTTCTTCGATCTAAGGAAAGAATCAGCAGGTTAGGCAAGGTATTGTGTGATCAAAAGATTTGAAAAGTGTGCTTGGGCCAGACATGAGTGGAGCATGGGGGTGCATGGTTTAAGGTTAGTTACAATATAGCTTTCCTGAAGTGACAAGGGAAAAGGGGTTTTCTGCTGAGGGTGGCTTCCTGCAAAGAGCTGCTTACAGATTCCCACAGTCAGATATCATTCCATTTCTATGGGACTGGGATGAAGCTGTATCTTCTGTAATTGCTTTATGCTGAAAAAGGGCGTTGAAGTCTTAGAGTGAAAGATATCGATATGGGTTTGAGGCATCTCTTTGCCGACAGTTTTAGTTGCCCCCTTACATATACGGGCAGAACAAATTACAATTATTTTGCTGCCCACAAAGGTATAGATTATTATGAATGATAGTGTTAATGCAATTCTCTTCAGGCCAGTTTTTAGAATTGTGCTAGCCACAGATTCAGTACTGCTCAGGATGGAGCAGCTTATGTCACGGCTACAATCTGACCATTATGAAGTTAGCTTTTTCCCTCTGGTGGCAGTTATAGTATCTGTAAAATAACTCAGGAATGCATATCAGAACCTGAGTCTGTGACTCTGTTGTCCTAATCATTAACTGCTTGAGCCTGCTCTTTTGTAATTCAGGGAGGCCTGGGAGATTTCAGCTTTTCTACAAACAAGAGGCAGGGGACATAGAAGGCCTTTGTAACCAGTGTTGGGGGTGGGGTGACAGGGTGTGCTGCAGGATTCTGCTTGGTTCCAACTCCCCAACAATGATTTGGTCATGCTACTTATCTTATATATCTCCTATAATGACTTTCCTTTTTCTTTATGTGTTTAAATAATTGAAATATTTTTATAAAATAATAAATCTAAACACCTTATACTTGGTAGTATTCTGCTCTACTCTTCTTCTGAGCTCTAGTCCTCTGGAGGTAAACACTCAGAATTTTCTGGGTTTTGTTTGTGTATGTGGCGGGGGGCAGAGGGTGGTACTCATTTACCTTCATTCCTCTAAGTAATATGAACACACTACTGTTTCTTGGTTTATCAATTTGAGACAGTTGCTTCCTATTGCTTCTCCACTATGAAAAATGAGGATTAACTCAAATGGAACATCATCTTTTCTTCCCTTCCCAATATTTAATAGTTGTAACATTATTTTTGATTTTTCCTACTTCTAGCTTTAAATAATGTGCTTATATCTCTCCTTACTGCTCCATCAGTTTTAGGCACAACCAAACTTATTCCTTGCACCCTACCATTCCCTCTCAGGACTCCTTCCTAATTGGATCTTCAACTCTTTCAGCTCCACCTGTCATATATATGGTTGTGGTTGATACAGTTCACATTCTCCTCTGTTAACATAATTACCTGTTTATGGAAAAGTCATAGGAAGAGATTGATTTTAAAGGATAAGCTCAAATGAACAGTACTTATATTATTGTCTTTTTTTTTTTTTTTTTTTTTGTGGTACGCGGGCCTCTCACTGCTGTGGCCTCATCCTGTTGCGGAGCACAGGCTCCGGACGCGCAGGCTCAGCGGCCATGGCTCACGGGCCCAGCCGCTCTGTGGCATGTGGGATCCTCCCGGATCGGGGCACGAACCCGTGTCCCCTGCATCGGCAGGCGGACTCTCAACCACTGCGCCACCAGGGAAGCCCTATTGTCTTATTTTTATATTGGTAATATATTCCAGTTACATCCCCTTTTCTGGGTTCTAATACTTGTGCTCCTCAAAGGAGTATGTTCCTAGGATCAAGGTTAAATAGATTACTTTCATTTAAAATCTACCTTTGTAGCTTGTTTCATTTTTGGACTGTAAGTTTCTTACATTTCTGTTTTCTTGTTGAGAGAGTTTATCATTTCCCAAATATCTTCCAGCTGTTTTCAGGGGTTACCAACTGTTTGACTCCATTTCATTCTTCTTCTTGGAGATACTTTTTAAGGAGCTTCACTTTCTCTTCTAACGTGGACCCATTCAAGGCTGCTATTCAACTAGTGCCTATCAGTACAACTGTACCTGTTTGAAAACAATGAAATATTTGTGTGTCAGAAGCAAAGTATTTTAATAGTATCTATAACAAATAGTAAAATTAATTAGATACATAAGTTTACATACAAATGCATTAATTCAAGTGTTGTCACAGGATGCTGTGATGACCACTGTAAATGGGCCTCCCTTCTATCACAGCAACTTCTGAGAAGCTACCTGCCACTTAGATCCAGATAGGCAATATAACATTCTTTACAAAGTACTCTGTGGTTTAGGCTAGTTGTTCATTTTTATACTCTAAATAATTTTATACTTTGTGTGTTAACACCCTAATCCTTGCACAAAGTTGTTAGTGAATTGTTTTGATATTCATAAAATCAAGAATTAATAATGAAATATTAAAACTATCTTTTCCATTAAAAAAAAAACACTGCCTTTTCCCTTTTTTCTTTGTTTTGCCTCCTGGGCAGTGCTGTCATTTCATTTAAATGTCTGATTTTCCTTTTATTTTCAGAGAGTACACCTGAGGTCTTTTCTTCATAAAAAAGATGCATAGATGATAAAATCTGAGCCCTTGCATTTCTGAAAATAAATTTATGAAACAGTCAAACTTAATTGATAGTTGGGCTGAGCACAGAATCATAAATAACATATCTTTTTTTTCACACTCTGAAGGTATCACTTCATGTTTTCGCATCCATTGTTGCTGATCCTCTTAGCAGATCCAGTTTGTTTACCCACTATATTTTAGGTGCTGATGCTAATCTGAGACTGATTGTTTTGTTGATGACATTGCTCAAAGGACCCTTTCAATATAAATATTATGACTCTGAGATATTTTCTTATATTACTTGTTTGATAATTTCCTCCCTCTTTTTTCTCACTTCTTTCTTTTAGACTTCCTAATAGCTGAATGATGAAGTGATGTTCTCTCTCTCATGATGCTGTATTTCTCAACATTTTTGCTTTGTTTCAGTTCTTCCTTCACATGCTAAGAAATGTGTTCCATGTAATTATCCTCTTTTCTATTAAATTTTTCATTTTGGAAATCATTACTTCTAATTAATTGCTCACTTTGTCATTGTTCCCTTTCCACTGCACAATATACAGATAAGTAGTAGTCAGTCCACTTATATGGTACCTGAATTTGAAACCAGGTGACAAGTCAGGAAGATGAGAAGTATCCTAGTAAGAATGTTTCACAACTGCTTTTCTTATACAGATTGTCTACTTTTCTCTTCCTTTTCATCCAGTTCCTTCATTTACTTTCCTATTCCTTTTTAATTTTTTTTCAGTCTTCATCTAAGATCTTTAGTTTTCTTTCTGTTCTGTATAGAATTCTCTTATCCATTTTTTTGTTTGTTTCTTTAATGTTTCCACATGGCAGAATATCATGAAATCTAGAGTAGTGGCTATCTTAAAATGTATTTCACATTTTATTTTCTAGCATAACTTGATGCAACCTCTTCCTTTTTCTTCTTCCTGCTTTCAGTTTGAGTGAGTGAACCTTTTTGTGGAATTTTAGGCTTCCAGTGTCTCAATGCTGTTTTGCAAAACAGTAAAACTTGTGTAAAAGATGACTAAGATAAGGATGGTTATATTTATTCTATACATAATTTAGGTAACCCAAGGAAACTTGGAAGCATTAAAAATGAGTACTGCTGATTGTAGATTAATTGTAGATCAGGAAAGGCATTTTCTATTGAAACAACGCATTTTAGAAGTTTGAGACATTTTTAACTCTATTATCATAGCTTTGAAAAATCTGAAGAAAGCTGTAGGAAGTGACTTTAATAAATTAAATTTAATAATTCTACACATAACTTTTTCTTAAACATTTATTATTTATTTATTTAATTTATTTATTTTGGGCTGCATTGGGACTTAGTTGGGGCACACAGGATCTTCGTTGAGGCAGGCGGGAATGTTTCGTTGCATTTTGTGGGCTCTTCCTTGTGGTGCATGGCCTTCTCTCTAGTTTTGGCGTGCAGGTTTTCTCTTTAGCTGTGGCATGCAGGCTCTAGAGCGTGTGGGCTCTGTAGTTGCAACAGGCGGGCTCTAGTTGAGGTGCTGGAGCTCAGTAGTTGTGGCACCCTGGGTTAGTTGCCCTGCTCATGTGGGATCTTAGTTCCCTGACCAGGGCTCGAACCTGTGTTTCCTATGTTGTAAGACATGTTCTTTACCAGTGGACCATCAGGGAAGTTCCCATAACTTTTTTACTATTCTGGAAAAGTCATAATTGTCTACTGAATACTATGATCCTCAATTAAGAATAGTTTATCTTTAAGTTTTTTTCTAGTTCTGTTTACATGAATCAGCATCACTGTTTTGCAATAAAGTAAGATCAGAGAATCACTTGGGGAGAATAATCTTTTCTAATATATGTTAGTTGAACTTGCTTTAATTAAGTCCAAATTACATGCTAAATACAAAATGACAGGTCCCATAGCAGGCCTAGCTGAAGGCCAAATGCAATCCACATCTTATTATTATTATTAAATTTTGGCATTCAAATGTCTCCCTCCTTTCTTTCCCCTCAAAAGTCATTGTTCCTTTGCATGAGGTGAAATAAGTGCACCAAAAAAATCTGTTAAATGAGAAACCAACTTCTTGACTCCTCTGATTTAGAGTGTTAGCAAGAAAATTCACAAGAAAGCAATACAATTAATCGTGGCCTCAAATGCCTCAGGACACACCGTAGCCTGTCAAAGGTCATCGTAAAGAACATACATCACAATGCCATCTGATATCTCTTTATAGCCTGTTAAATAGAAGCGGTCACCTATTTCAGTTGAGCCACAAATTCAATTCCCTGCAGTAATTTGAGATAAATTTCTTTAGTGTGCTCTTGTATTTTCCCCAGTCTATATGTCATTTAGGACCGAGCAAAGAGGAATAGTTTGTGTAGCTGAATGCCTGGACAAATGTAAAATGAGGCAACGTATGTGATTATTCCTCCACCAGTTGTGATATTGTCTTGCCCACAAAGGTTATAATGCTGTGCTACTTGGAACCGTGAATTTTGCTGCCAGATGGAAGCTGCACTAACCATCTAATGGACCCATCATCCAAACCTTGGAAGAGACAGAAACACCTTTCACCCCCACGGTCCTTGAAATGTAATAGAAATACTTGCTGGAGGCATAAATTCCTTTGCATTGTTTCAGGAAGAAAGGTGTCTTTCTTGAGGACAAAGAGGAGGGGAGTTTGTGGAACTGTGATCTTTCACACAGCAACTGAAAAACTTATTCTGGGATACAGGGAACGAGAGTAAGAGAAAACCTGGCAAGAATCAGTGTCTGTGTTTCGTGACTCAAAAAACAAAATGCAGTATCTTTCATTAGATGATAAAGTGAGAGGTTAAACTGCCACTGCTCCTTTCTCATCTCTTCATCTGGGTTCAAATTAATTACGGTTTTAGTTCAGATCTATGGTACAGTGAACTAGAATTCTCTTATCTACAGAGTCACGCATTCAGGCCTATGCTCTAGTGAGGAATGCTTATCATGTTATATATTTCTTTTTAAAATCATCTGTATTGGACTTCCCTGGTGGCTCAGGGGTTAAGAATCTGCCTGTCAATGCAGGGGACGCAGGTTCGAGCCCTGGTCCGGGAAGATCCCACATGCCTTGGAGCAACTAAGCCCATGCACCGCAATTACTGAGCTTGCTCTCTAGAGCCCGCGTGCCACAACTACTGAAGCGCACGTGCCCAAAGCCCGTGGTCAGCAACAAGAGAAGCCACCGCAATGAGAAGCCCACGCACCACAACCAGAGAAAGCCCAGGTGCAGCAAAGAAGACCCAATGAAGCCAAAATAAATTAATTAATTAAAAAAAGAAATCATCTGTATTCATTTCAAATTTAGAGATTTTCCCACCCCCCGATATTCTGCTGGTCAGGATTCTCAGGTAAAACTTCAATCAACGCCTATTTGAGCACCCAATAATGATATGAAAACCTGGACACAGGAATTTTCAAACCGATGATCTGGATACATTATCGGTACAGACACATTGACCACAATGAATGTTTCTACCTCATCCACACTGACCAGTCTAGGTGCCCCAATAGGCCTGACCCAATAGTTCATACCAAGCATCTAGTGTGAATATACCCTTCATTCCCTTTACCATCTCAGCTAGATCTGACACACTGATGTTGGGGAAGAAGTTGAGTTTGAGATGCTTAAAATTTCCAGCAGGCCAACTTCTCTCTACTTGTATTTATAAAAAATTGTGGTCCTTGGGCTTCCCTGGTGGTGCAGTGGTTGAGAGTCTGCCTGCAGATGCAGGGAACACAGGTTCGTGCCCCGGCCTGGGAAGATCCCACATGCCGTGGAGCGGCTGGGCCCGTGGGCCGTGGCCGCTCAGCCTGCGTGTCCAGAGCCTGTGCTCCACAACGGGAGAGGCCACAATAGTGAGAGGCCCGCATACCGCAAAAAAAAAAAAAAAAATTGGTCCTCAGTTAATTACTCTAGGCTCTGAATGCAAAAGCTTCCAGGAATCACATAAAAACAATGCCTGTTGTTCTTTCTTTTCTTTTGTAAAGGTTGCTGCTTACAGGATGCTGGCAAGTAGTGTTTGGCTTGAGACAGGAGTACCATTCAGAGTATTTATATACTCAGTCTTTTAGAAATCAATCTTGGAAGTTCTACAAAGATGACTCCTGTTTTAAACTTAACAATGCCTATGTATAAGAATTGGGCATTTCGGTAGAGTCTCCTTCTATAACTTGTTTTTAGTAATGGAAAAATATATGAGCCTATGTCAAACTTTTAATCATTGGACTCAAGTGTGATGTCTTAGAGGAATTACATTGCCAGTAGTGTTTTGTTTTGTTTTGTTTGTTTGTTTGTTTTGTGCGGTATGCGGGCCTCTCACTGTTGTGGCCTCTCCCGTTGCGGAGCACAGGCTCCGGATGCTCAGGCCAAGCGGCCATGGCTCACGGGCCCAGCCGCTCCGTGGCATGTGGGATCCTCCCAGACCGGGGCACGAACCCGCGTCCCCTGCATCGGCAGGCGGACTCTCCACCACTGCGCCACCAGGGAAGCCCACCAGTAGTGTTTTTAATGAAATATATTCATGTACTCATTTGATTAATAATTATAAAGATCTCTAGTATGGTATAATTTACATTTAGTACAGGTGGCTCAGGTGAACAAATTTGAGTAACAATTCCTTTCTGTTTGCTGCAGCATCTTTTCATTTCTTTGTTACAGAAGGAGTTATAGGATACTTGGCATACCTTCATCAGCCTCACCTATGGAACACTGACTGCTTTGCCTGTAACGTGTTTGGTATTACGTTTAACATGTTTGATCAGTTTTAGCTATGACAGTTATGGTTTTGTGCTCCTGTAAAACTGAAGGTCATTTTAAAAAGAAAGATGATTTGCTTTATCTGAGAAAGAACAGACAAAATACTTTCACGAGGCCTTCTTTTTTTTTCTTCTTTTTCTCAGTGGGAATGAAAAAGAAGCTGCCTAAGTGGGTGCTGTTCATATTATGCTGCCACCATTACTCAGCTTGCTCTCAAACCCAGGTGTGGGCATGCATGTATTCTTGAAATAAAAGAGCCAGTATCACCTGAGAACTGCTTTTCACAAAATACAGAGATAAAATTACTTGTCTCCTTTACTGATTTTCTAGGCAAAAGCATAAACACATGTCATAAATACTCATTCAGAATTGACCTTAACGAAAACTTCTGTGAATTAATGCCTCACACAGATGCTCTGAATTTAAAGATTAGGTGATTTAAAGTAACACAAAAATACTAGACTTTGGTTAAACTTTAGGAAGTTATTCATCAATTCTATTATACTTATTCTTTCCCATCCTAAGAACAAATAATTTAGTATCATGTTCTTATTCCAACTTCTTCTCTACAGCAGGATCTCTAGGGTATCTAGTTTTATCTCCACACATAACAAGACCTCTCTCACAAGGAATGAGACTTAAGCACGTCAGAAAGTATTTTCTATGAAGTTTTGTGACACTGTAATGGAAATTCTGTTACTATAATGAAGATAACAGACACCTTCTAGTTGACAACTCAGAAATATTAATGGGAAAATGAATTGTGATTTGGAGTTAAATCAGCTGTAGATTTAACTTCTGCTTGCTATGTCACTGCATATTATTTTCAAACAGTGTAATTTACTAGGAACAATGAAAAATTTAAAAGGATTTAATATCATACAGTGACAGGAAAAATAGAGAACATGCTTAGTGGCACATTAATTAATGCTAAATTCAAATTGAATTCTATATAACAGTCTACAAAGGTATTGGGGAGTTGGTTTTTAATCTTTGCAAACATAGTGAATAATATAACTTAATGATAGGGCACTGAGAATGCTGTCAGATGTGTTAGAATATCCAAAGGAAAGCAACTGCTTACTAAAAAATTTCTCTGCAGGCAAAGTAAAACTCATAATTGACAGCAAAAAGGTAGAAAGAAAGGCAGTGTCATAAGCCTTATGAAGCTTTTGCTCAGAACTCTAAATTAGAAAATCTTTCCTTCCACACTTCCACCCCGTGGAACCTATTGAAACCCTATTTTTGTGTCTGAAGTTCACTAATGGAAAGGTGCTGAAAAAAGACGGAAATTTAGACAGTAAGTCCTTTCTTTAGGAGAGAATATAAACATGCATGCACAGGCAAACAGAAAACCTCATGGAGGTACATATACCTTTAACTGCACACATGGCTTTATTTGAGGGCCATTGTGAGAGATTCTGGCTATCAGGACCCACTCTAAGGTCAGGCCCTTCCCAGGAGCAAACTCATCTCATTGACCCCAGAAGTCCTGACTTCTTTCATCTGATCCCACCAACTCTTAAAATTTGGTTAAAACTGGAAAGCCGTCTCTCCTTTCTGTGCTCAGATTCCTGGATTTTAATTTGTCATCCTGTTCTCTTTTCTCCCCTTTCTTTGTTTTCTCTTGAAAATCTTCCCTGCCCCTGACCTGACACAAGCTCATGCCCTCAGATTCTCCTTACCAAGGAACCTGTGCCTTTGGCCAGGTGTCTCTACGCAACTACATGTGTGGTTATATCTGTTGGGGGCTTCCTGTTCTCCTCTGGTGTCTCCACCTCTCTTGAACAAATTCTTCAGGCATAGTTTGATATTAACCCTAATTACACAAAGGTATGTCTGGGAATGAGAAGCAACTAATATGGAAATAAATGCTTGTGGGAAAGATGTGCAAATTCACTTGGAAATGTTAAGCAAATGTCAGTTTATTATTCTAAGCTGAAATGCAAATATATCCCATCTTGATTTCACCTTGACCACTTACTAAAACTTAGTGAAATTATTGGCATGAAAATGGATTTTCTGGCAGGTATTTCCCTCTTTCCATGAAACAACCTAGGCTGTTAAACCTTTCAATAAATAATTTTGAGTCACACAGGTTTAAATATGAATAATTAAGTTTTTTTTATACTATACGAATTGCATGGAGATATAGATATAATTGTAAATGTTCCCTGAATTGTTCCTTTATGAATTAGGATAGTGATAACATTTGAACTTTGAAATGGAAAGAAGCAAACCTCACATTCAGCCATTGTCTTTCACTAGTTTGAGTTTGTGGATTCATATGTGTTGTATTTTGTAAAAATAAAAACAGTATGAGAAAAGAGCTTAACAGGGAGGAAAACTGAAGAAATATTTGCCTCAAGTTAGTTCTTTTCTGTAACAAATATATAAATATACACACACATATATATATATATATATGTATGTATTTTTTAAGAAACTTTCTCAACTTAAACTCACCACATAAAAATTGGAGAATATCATGGAAACTGATTATTTCTGGACTATCCCAGGATATTACTTATTAAATTTTTCCTAGGAAAATCCATTTCGATTTAAGCCTAAACTCTGGATCAGATACTTCTATAGGCTATGAATATATGGATTATTTACCAGGGTAGGACTTTTTAGAAGTTGTTCGTACATAAAATGTCCCATCCTTAATACATAAACCTGAACTGGAACTAAGCCTGCAGGGTATTCATGACAATTCATGCAAAGTCAGAGTTATGCAAAGAAGTGCACCCTTGCATACTAAAAATGGAAAACACTGTCCCTACCGACGTCCCTGCTCACTATTAAGACAGACAGCCTTCAGCAATAAAAAGCTTTTCTTCAAGAAACTCAATATGCTTATTAAGCACCTGCGCTTCGTGTCCCTGAGGGAAAGTTTACTTTCCTAGCCTACTCCTCCCTCTTCCTTAAGATTCTTGGCTCCCCTTGATTACTTTCCCTCATTTTCCTGGGAATGTGCTGATTTTTTCTGCCTCTACGTTTTTCTCAAACTATATGAGTGTTTCGTCATTAAAAGACCTGCTTACATTTTCCCTCTACCTTGAAGCTTTGGCAGATCGCCTCAGAGCTTGTTCCCCCAGCTGCACGTATGAGCTCTTGTGGTCTACACAGATCATTTATTGGGCCTTTATCATTAATGCCTAAGTATAAGTAGGTTCTTTTGGCATTAGTTTTTCTCTCCATTCAGGTGGCAAACTTCCTAAAGTGGGCAAGGATCCTGATTTTTAAAATCACCCCCACCTTCTACTATGTGCCTTATTTGTTGTGTATACAGAATATAAACTAGTTTTTTGAATGATTGCAAGAAGGGATTAAAAATACCCTGAACGTTTCACACAAACGTTCATGTTCTCTGAGTCCAGCTTGAACTCTGCTTAAACTGAAGTGTTAGGTGTTTATTCATACAGCATATGTACAGTGCTACTCAAAGAGTAGCCTGCAGACACCTAGTGGGGCGTGAACTGTTGGCTAGCAGTCCCTGCCCAGATAAGGAGTTGCATCACAATGTAAATAGACTATGTCACTAAGCACACTGTAGAGTTCAGCTTTTTTTTGTTTTTAGATTTATAAGAATAATCTTTTATTTCATCATTGAGAAATATTTTCTATTTTGCAAGGTAATTTATAAAGAGGCCAAGTTTCTAGATCCGAAGAGGTTATTTTCCTAAGGATGTATTTCAGGAAATACCAGAGGATTGCTTGCTTTCATTTTACTGTAGTTGAAAACATATTTTTAATAAAATGGAGTAAAAAACAACCCACAAACTTTGTGTTCTAGAATTTCCTTTTGTATTACACTCTTTTTACAATCTGTTCCCAATAAATGTTTATTTCAATTGGAAATTTTTAAGATCAAAAGGAAATAACAAATACTTGGTCCAGATTTACCTGTCTCTCAGAATGTAAGTTACTTTAACATCTCAGTGTGTAGAGTGTCGATTTTCTGTTTGAGTTTAGTTTGTATTTATATGACCTGTTTAGCTTATGGTGATCAAATATTTTGTTTTGTCATCACCTAGAATTCAGAATCATCTCCTATGACACTTGAAGGAGTTCAGGTCGACAGGGAGTTCATGAATTGTCTGCTTTTGAACAACTTGTTGTGGAATTGGTATGACATGACGACAGCTGGCCTTTTTTGAAACTCATTTCTAAAATCCAGGTAATATTACTAGACTTTATGAAATGTATTCATGTATATTATCTGATTTAGTCTGCATGGCAACTTTTTTTTTTTTTAAAGCAGGACTTTCTCAGTGAAGAAAGCAATGACAAACTGAGATAAAAATTCTGTTTTTATAATAAGGATAACAGACGCCCTCTAGTTGACAGTTCTGATATATTAATGGGAAAATGAATTGTGATTTATTTGATTTACATTCCAGAACAAACTTATCTCATGTCGGACCCATAACAAATGGTTCACAACTGCCACTTGGGCAGCCCTGGTCTTACTTGATGAGTACGTTAGAGTGTAAGCACATCACATATAATTTGTATAATGCTATGTGTAAATTGTACTTTCTTGAACGTATAATTAAGCCTGTTTCTTCATCTATAAAATAAGGATAATCATATTTTCTTTATAGAATTTTCATAAGGATTAAAAATTTTTAATGTGTGAATAGCTTTTAGCCTAGGATCTGATATGTATTATCACTAAGTGAATGGTGCCTATGATTATTAATTAAGCTATATCTTATGTGCTACATGCCATTCTAGCAGAATATATGAGTTAATTATGAAATGTTAACATATTTATCATTATATTTAATTATTAGTATAATTAAAAGAAAACATTTAAGTCTACTGAATATACTTTTAAGAAAGCAGTGAACAGTTTCTCATGGCAAGACACAGACTTTGGAAGATATGAACAGGTTCTATCAAGACAAAATTGCTTTTATAAAAAGGAAATCCTGTCATATGCAACAATAAGAATGAACCTGGAGGACATTATGCTAAGTGAAATAAGCCAGCCACAGAAGGACAAATATTGCACGATTCCACTTATATGAGGTGTCTTAAGTAGCCAAACTCATAGAAGTAGCAAGTAGAATTGTGGCTGCCATGGGCTAGGGGGAGGGAAAGTGGGAAGTTGCTATTCAACAAGTATAAAATGTCAGTTATGCCAGATGATTTAGTTCTAGAGATCTGCTGTACAACATTGTACATATAGTTTAAAAGGCCTTATTGTACACTTAAAATTTTGTTAAGAGGGTATATTTCATGTTAAGTGTTCTTACCACAATTTTTTTTAAAGGTGCATACTGCATTGTAGGCGCTTTTATACAGTAACCTCAGGTTCAAAATAGGGGAAACTATGTTATGCATTGTAGAAATTCTAAAGTTAATTTCTTTTTTATTTAACTTTTATTTTTAATAAGGTTTACTTGACATACATTATATTAGTTTCAGGTATACAGCATAATAATTCCATATTTGTAGATATCATGAAATGATCACCACAGTAAGTCTAGTTAACATCCATTGCCGTACACAGTTATAGAATATTTTTCTTGTGATGAGAACTTTCAAGTGACTCTTAGCAACTTTCAAATATTCAGTACAGTATTGTTTTTTTAAAGAAACTCTTAATGCATGTATCCATTTATTTGAAAGGCTTTGTTGAGATACAATACACATACTATACAATGGACCATTTTTTTTGGCTGCACTGGGTCTTAGTCGCGACACGCAGGACCTTCGTTGTAGCATGTGGGATCTTTAATTGTGGCATGCAGGGTCTTTCTTTATTTGCAGCATGCAGGGTCTTTAGTTGCGGCCTGCGGGATCTAGTTCCCTGACCAGGGATCAAACCCCCTTCATTGCGAGTGCAGAGTCAACCACTGGACCATCAGGGAAGTCCCTGCAATACAGTATTATTAACTGTAGTCGCCATGCTGAGCATTACATCCCCATGATTTATTTACTGTATAACTGGAATTTTGCACCTTTTGACTCCCATCACCCATTTGCTACACCCCCCACCCCACCTCTAACAACCATCAGTCTGTTCTCTGTATCTATGAGCTTGATGGTTCATTTGTTTGTTTTAGACTCCACATATAAGTGAAATCATACAGTATTTGTCTTTCTCTGTCTGACTTATTTCATTTAGCACAGTGCCCTCATAATTCCATCCATGTTGTTACAAATGGCAAGATTTTGTTCTTTTTTTATTCCTGAATAATATTCCATTGTGTGTGTGTGTGTGTATACATACCACATCTTCTTTATACATTCATCCATTCATGGAAACTTAGCTTGTTTCCAGATCTTGGCTATTGTAAATAATGCTACAGTGAACATGGGGGTGCATATATCTTTTTGAATTTAGTGTTTTCCAGAAGTGGAATTGCTAGATTGTATGGTAGTTCTATTTCTGATTTTTTGAGGAACCTCCATACTGTTCTCCACAGTGGCTGCACCAATTTACATTCCCACCAACAGTGCAGGAGGGTTCCCTTTTCTCCACAACCTCTGCAGCATTTGTTATATCTTGTCTTTTTGATGATAGCAATTATAACAGATGTGAGGTGATATCTCATTGTGGTTTTGATTTGCATTTCCCTGATGATTAGTGATGTTGAGCATCTTTTCATATTCCTGTTTGCCATGTGTATACTTTCTTTGAAAAAACTGTGTGTTCAAATCCTCTCCCCATTTTTTAATCAGATCGTTCAGGTTTTTTTCTGAGTTGTATGTGTTCTTTATATATTTTAGATATTAGTGCCTTATCAGATATGTGATTTTAAAATATTTTTCCCATTGAGTAAGTTGCCTTTTCATTTTGTTAATGGTTTCCTTTGCTGTGCAGAAGCTTTTCAGTTTGATATAGTCCCAACTTCTTTATTTTTGCTCTTTGCTTTTGGTGTCAAATCCAAAAAGTGTATCACCAAGACCAATGTCAAGGAACTTACTGCTTATGTTTTCTTTTAGAAGTTTCATGGGTTTTAACCCATTATGAGTTAATTTTTGTGTATGGTGTAAGTTAGTGATCCAGTTTCATTCTTTTGCATGTGGCTATCCAGTTTTCCCAACAGGATTTATTGAAGGGACTGTCCTTTTCCCGCTGTATTAAGGTTAAAGAAACACATGTCCAGTATGTCTGTGTGTCTGAAATTTCTGGGTAATCATCATGTCTCAGATGTTTAGTGTATACAGACCAAACACACTGTTTATAAAGCAGACGTTGTAGAATGCCTATCAGTGTGGCCAGACTGGTTATTATGTAGAAAGTAGAGATTCATTTATCAGATATTTATTGAACACCTATTCTGTGCCAGGCACTATTCTTGGACCTGGGAATTCAACAGTGAATTAAAAAGTCCCAAGTCCCTTTCCTCATGCAGCCACACTCTCATCATTTCTGTGTCTGCAGTGGTTTACTGTGGCCACCAACGGCACTTGTGGTTAGACTCATTAATGTCTGGAAGATTTAGCTTGGGTTCGTGAGGTTTGGGCCATTCCTTTGGATTTCTGCCTGTTCTGCTACTAGGTCTGGGTGAAGGGTACTTCTCAGCTGGAGGGGCTGTGGAGCACCAACAGCCATTGCTGGGGTGGGGGTGGGCGTGCAAGGCTTCAGGCTCCCACAGGGACTCAGTTCCATGCCCTCCCTGGCTCAGCTGCTCAGCCCAACCCAAAACAGCCCCTTATTCCCAAGACAAAGTCCTTTTATTCCTCTCCTTTTTTCCCTAATGAAGTTTTAAAGAAATTTTCCTGTGACAATTTGTAGACCATATCGTCCCTCCTAAATGTATACACTATACTTGATGGTATAACTTAGATGCTTTAGGTACCATTTAATTTCATGGAGTGGTAATCAGCTATTTATGATTATGATTATGTGTACTAGCTCCTGAAATGTTTAAGGATCCTGCTTGGTCCCACAGAGCAGTGATTTGATGGTGTGTTAAGCCCATCAGTGAGATCAGACTAGTTATCATGTAAAAGTAAAGAGTGCTTTCTTTGCTAAGAACAGTATTTATTTTCTAAGCCAATGGAATCTCTTGGATTTTTAAATCTATTCACATGAAGTCACTAGAAATAATATCTAGGGATATATATTTGTATCTCCATTCTGTAATTTAGAAAATTGATACACATATATATATATATATACATACAAAAGTTCTCCCTCCATGCATATTACATCTTGTCCAGAACTATTGAAAAGTTTATTTTACAAGTCAACTATGAACAAATGGTAGGAGGCAAGAACCTTTTAAGTTGCTTCTGTGGTTTCTATTTGTTTTTAATATTTAATACACTTTTTAAGATGTAAATCAATTACTCCAATGATTTCCTGTGTTTTTCCTTTGTAATTGAAAGGTTTTGACTTGGCTAGATGTCATCCTTGCTAGTTTCCTTTCCCATTCTTATTGGAACATGTGTCATACATTCATAGTGAGAATCTCCTCAAAGAAGATGCATGAGTATCTGTGGCTTACTTCAAAAATTGTGGCAAAATCTGTGTTAATGAACATCTCTGGTGACAGTCCAGGGAAACAAAATAAGCAGAATATTGTCAGATAGTGCATTACAGTAATAATGACTGCTGTACTAATGATACTTTCAGAATTAGGTGATACCAGATTAAATGTCATAAGGCAGCGGGTAAATAACAAAGAATGAAGTATCTACTTTTTCATTGGTAAATAAATAAAATCAAATTCATTGAGGTCTTAGGTGGGGAATTGTAGGCCAGAGCCACTTATGACTAGGTTGAAGGAACAGGCTGATTAGAATTTTAAAATATCTACTTACCGGTCCTTCTCTTACACTACACACTGCTAACAACTCACATCCACTAAGTTTTAATGTTTCTTTACTACAAAGCAAAAATGTAAAAGAAATAGGAGGTTATTTACAATCTCTGTTAAGGACTCTGATGCCTAGAGATGGACTCTAAGCTCAAACGCCAGGCCCTTGACTAGGGATGTAGGTAACTACACACATTTGAGAAGTTCTGCCCAAGTGCAGGTGTGTGTTCCAGCATCATTCTAGAAACATATGTCACTCAAGGAAATCATGACATGTATGAAGATAGCTGCTGTCTGATGTGCTCAAGTATAAACGGGCAGAGTGAGTCACCCCTGGATGATGAGTGACTGAGAGGCCATTTGGAGGAAGGAGTAAGAGCATGAATCATCTGTGGGTGTCTTGGAAAAGGAACAACACATCATATGAGGTCCTAATTTTGAGACCTGGAATTTGACCACTGCAGATGTTGGTATCTTCTAGCATTCACAGTGCACCACTGAAGTCTGCCATAAATCAAGATTGCTTTTAGTCATCAATTTTCAATCCTGAGACTCACACTCCAGCACACAGGATATAAACCCAGTCTTCCACTGGGTCCTAGGTCCCTTATTTTTTCCACTTATGGAAAGTGCAGGGGAAAACCTGGGAATTCTTGGAATACTGCCAGAAGGGTAGCAGCAAATTTGGGAGATGAGTAATTCTTTTTTTTTTAAACATTTTTATTTTTATTTATTTATTTGGACTGCACCGGGTCTTAGTTGCAGCATGCGGACTCCTTAGTTGTAGCATGCAAACTCTTAGTTGCGGCGTGCATGCAGGATCTAGTTCCCCGACCAGGGATCGAACCCAGGCCCCCTGCATGGGGAGCGTGGAGTCCTACCCACTGGACCACCAGGAAATTCCCAAGATCAGTGATCCTTAAATATAATGTTAAAAATACTAGCCTCGCCAGATCAGTTGCAGAGTATATAACAAAATAAATTATAACTAACATACTTAAGTGTCTCAGTAATCCCATGTATGGGTGCAAATGGCACATTATTATCCATATTTCACTGGTTTGTGCCCTATTTCCCCATCCCACATCGAAGCCCAACTGCAGGATATTTGTAACTCAGCCACAATATCTCCTCTCCTGTTCCTGGGATCTCTGGAGTACCTCACATTCCTCTCAGTGACCACCCCTCTACCTGCCTAAGGAACTTTCTCCCACTCCCCAGGTGCTGAATAATGTACTACCCTATTGCCTTCCCTCTGCGCCTGGAGATTTCTTGCATTTGATTTAGAAATGGGACAGTACCTGCCCCAGGTATTGCTATTAAGTTGCTATTAACCTTGATCCCCAGAGTTCCAGAGCAGCAGGGGTTGGGCCCTGAGTCTGTTGTGAAAAACCCCCTTCACCTGCTTACTGCTATCTCTGTGAGAATCAGACCTAGTACCTGGGACCAGGACACCCCAGTGCTCTTCTGCATGTGCCTGGCTTCCTTATCTGTTACCTGGCATCCACACTAATAACAGATTTTACCCAGAGGCCCTTTTACCCCATGCTTACCAACTGAAACCAAGTTGGGCCTAGGTGATACCCTACTATCAGTTCAACATTGTGAGCTGATGACACTGAGCTTACACCAAGATGTAAAAAACTACGGATCCATGTGGACCAGTAAACTTTTGTTGTGGCTGGAGTTAGGCAAGTGTGGAATGAGTGAGGAAAAAGAAATGATAAAATTAATTAATTTGGGGGCAACACTGTGAAGGCCCTTGAGCACCTTGCTGTGCTTGAATATTATTTGGTAGATACATGGAAATCATTAAAAGTTTTTCATACAGGTAAGTATTATGGTTAATTCTGGATTTTTTTAAAGATGATCCTTGGCAGCAGTGAGAGAACAATTAACCTAGGGACATGCAAGTACACTAATGCAAAGACTGATGCAATAGTACAAGTAAGAAATGATGAAACTTGATAAAAGTCATGTACTTGTATTAATAAGAATGCTGATATTTATTGTTTACTGCATGGTAGATATCAAACTGAAAGCCAAAAGTAAAAACTGAAATGGTAAAAAGCATGAACTTTTCAGTCAGACTAGTTTTGAATCCTGGCTGAACATTTGCTGTTTATGTGACCTTCGCTGAGTTCTTTAACCTCTGTTTTTCAGTTTTCTCATCTATAAAATGAGATCAGTAATAGCACCTATCTCATAAGTTGTAATAATTGAGTTGATATGTGTATTTAGAATAGTGCCTGGCACATAGCCTTATTCTTATTTCTATTCTTATTTTAATTATTACCATTATTTCACAAGATCACATAGCTAATAAACAGTGGAGCTGGGATTTAAATTTTGGTTGTCTGACTTCAAGTCTCCACTCTTAAATACTCTGCTCTATAGAAAGACAAATCAGAGAGAGAATTAGAGTAGTAACATAAACCAAATATAAAACATAAGGGAGGGCTCTCCTGGTGGCACAGTGGTTGAGAGTCCGCCTGCCGATGCAGGGGACACGAATTCGTGCCCCAGTCCGGGAAGATCCCACATGCCACGGAGCGGCTGTGTCCGTGAGCCATGGCCACAGAGCCTGCGCGTCTGGAGCCTGTGCTCGCAACGGGAGAGGCCACAACAGTGAGAGGCCTGCGAACTGCAAAAAAAAAAAAGGGAGAGGGAGGTGTCCAGAATGACTAAAGTTTCTTATTTGGGCAGCTTTCCAGGAGAGAAGGGAAAATAGAAAACCGAGAGGAAAAAAACTTTTTTGAAGAAGGGATTGATTAACCATGTCATATGCTGTGGCATAAGGAAAGCTCAATTAGTGCTAACAGGTGATTAGATTTCCAAAAGGATAGATGGAAAGAGAAGTAGGTACCTTTTTAAAAAAAAATAATTTGTCTATTTATTTATTTTTGCCTGCGTTGGGTCCTTGTTGCTGCCTGTGAGCTTTCTCTAGTTGCGGAGAGCAGAGCCTACTCTTTGTTGTGGTATGCGGGCTTCTCATTGCGGTGGCTTCTCTTGTTGTGGAGCACGGGCTCTAGGCACGCGGGCTCAGTAGTTGTGGCTCGCAGGCTCTACCGTGCAGGCTCAGTAGTTGTGGCACATGAGCTTAGTTGCTCCGCAGCATGTGGGATCTTCCCGGACCAGGGCTCGAACCCATGACCCCTGCATTGGCAGGTGGATTCTTAACCACTGCACCACCAGGGAAGCCCCAAGAAGTAGGTATCCTTGATCAAAGAATTTTACTCCTCTAACTCAGAAGTTAAAACTTCTTGGCACAGCATTGCTTTGGTCAGGGAAGAAGAAAATTCATACCTAGTAATGGAATGAAACATGATTCCAGTGATAATTGGAGAGATTATTATATGCTTTCTTCTTTGTTTTTGGAGGGAAAAATCTATCTTCAACTCTGTGAATTCCAATCTTGTGATTCTCTTTTTTTATATAGAACCCCAACATTTTAATATGTTTGGGATATCCCTGGATGAATAAATGGACCTAAGAAAATTTTTTACCAACACAGACTCAATGGATTTTTTATATCGTTTTTATAAATGAGCTTTAGTATCAATAGTATACTGATGCAGAACTAGATTTTGACTTTTGCTCTTTTAAAAATGGCAAAGTGTCCTTGGATTATTTGTCTACTCTTAATAAGAGGTTGTAAAAGATTTTTCTTTACCTTTTGAGTAATCCATTTACAAGGCACAACAGAATATGTGGCTTAGAATTATATTCCCTGTGGGGCTTCCCTGGTAGCACAGTGGTTAAAAATCCACCTGCCAATGCAGGGGACATGGGTCCGATTCCTGGTCCAGAAAGATCCCACATACCACAGAGCAACTAAGCCCGTGCATCACAACTACTGAGCCTGCGCTCTAGAGCCTATGTGCTACAACTGCTGAGCCCGTGTGCCACAACTACTGAAGCCCATGCACCTAGAGCCCGTGCTCTGCAACAAGAGAAGCCACCGCAATGAGAAGCCCACGCACTGCAACGAGCCGCAACTAGAGAAAGCCCACACACAGCAACAAAGACCCAACGCAGCCAAAAATAAAATTAAATCTTTAAAAAAAAATAGAATTATGTTTCCTGTGCACTATGTTGACATTATCATATCATTGATTATGTAAGAGAGCCAAGTCTTGTCATTTTTGAAAGAGTTAGTTTTTTTTACAATCATGTTACCTCTTATATTTACTTTTTAAATATTTTGTCACCTGGATTAAATAAGTAGCTAAATATTTTTCTCAGTGACTCATGATCCTATTTAACCAAGTGTTCAAACTTGACTTCTGATATTTTTTTTCACAAAATAAAATACTAAAGGAACTTTTCTTTCTTTCTTTTTTAAACCCATTTTATTGAGGTACGATTGACATACAAAAAAGCTGTACATATTTAATATATACAACTTGATGAGTTTGGAGATAAGTATGCATCTGTGAAATCGTCACCACAGTCTATGCCGTAAACATATCCATCACCCTCAAAAGTTTCCCCCCATTCTCTTTATTTTTCTTGTTATTATTATCACTATTATGATGATGATTATTAGAACACAACTTAAATCTACCCTCTTAGCAAATTGTTTTTAATAAATTTATTTATCTGTTTATTTATTTTTGGTGGTGTTGGTCTTTGTTGCTGTGTGTGGGCTTTCTCTAGTTGCGGTGAGCAGGGGCTACTCTCTCTTGCAGTACATGGGCTGCTCACTGCGGTAGCTTCTCTTGTTGCAAAGCATGGGCTCTAGGCATGCAGGCTTCAATAGTTGTGGCACGTGGGCTCAGTAGTTGTGGCTCATGGGCTCTAGAGCTCAGGTTCAGTAGTTGTGGTGCACAGGCTTAGTTGCTCCACAGCATGTGAGATCTTCCCTGACCAGGGGTGGAACCTGTGTCCCCTGCATCGGCAGGCGGATTCTTAACCACTGCACCACCAGGGAAGCCCTACCCTCTTAGCAAATTTTTAAGTATATAATACAGTATTATTAACTATAGACACTATGTTGTATTATAGATCTCTGGGATTTATTCATTTCATATAACTGTAACTTTATACCCCCTCCCCTTAACCCCTGGCAACCACCATTCTACTCTCTGATTCTGTGAGTTTGACTATTTTAGATTCCTTGTATAAGTAGTATCATGTGGTATTTGTCCTTTTGTGTCTGGCTTATTTCACTTAACATAATGTCCTCCACTTTGTTTTTGTATTTGCAAGTGGCAGCATTTCCTGTTTTTAATGGCTGAGTAATATTCCATTACATGTATAGACCCCATTTTCTTTATCTATTTATCTGTTGATGGACATTCAGGTTGCTTCCGTGTTTAGGCTATAGTGAATAATGCCACAATGAACATGAAAGTGTAGATATCTCTCTGAGATCCTGATATTAATTCCTTTGGATATATACCCAGAAGTGGGCATGCTGGATCATATGGTAGTTCTATTTTTAATTTTTTGAGGAACCTTCATACTGTTTTCTATAGTGGCTGCACCAGTTTATATTCCCACCAAACAAATTACCTTGCCAATTGCATTATTTTTGTAATGAACTCTCATTAGATCTTTAACCACATCCATGTTAAGTCTTATGTCATCCACATTTTTTTTTTACTTCGATGTTTCCCTGAAACATCAGTTAGCTGTAGGTCAGAATGCACTGTCTTCAACAAAATGAAACTCTTTATGAGACCCACAGAAAACACTATGTCAGGTGCTCTGAGACACAAGCTTCTGATGACATTGCTTAAATGACTTTGAGACCATACCACTGGACTGAGTCAGAATTTCTATAACTGTAGTGGAGATGCTGACGGGTTCATGAGACTGCTAACCTATGATCAAGCAGGAAAAGAATTAATTACATAGTACTGAATGAACTGATGAAGGATGATTATGGGTTTTGTTTGGAATATTGCTGATATTTTAATGTTCTGTTTTCTGGACATAAGGAACTCCTTTCTCTTTTCTCTTAATCTATCTATAACTCATAACAACTTAGTAGAGTATACTCGTATAAACAGAAATGAAACATTCATCTTTTTCTCCCTGACTGATTGCTCCAGAATTCAGAAACTCTTATTGAGATTACTTACTTTCATTGCAATATATTCTCATTTGTTCAGTAAGTATCTGTCATCCTTGTAACAGGACATAATTGGAAACATTGGTTATATAACTGGAATGGCAGATTTGAGAATGATGTGCATAGAATCAGATATGACCAGAGAGGTTAAAGAGAGGTTTAAGAAAACCAGAGAGGTTTAAGAAAAAGAAAATGGAGTCAATGCTTACAAAACTCTCTTGGGAGGACTGGCCTGGTATCTGGCTTAGAGGGTGCCCAACATTATAAGTGAGAAAGGAAGATCACTTCCTGGCAGGCACAGGAATCTTAGGATATTTGGAGGACCCCAAGAAGAGAGGGAGTCACCCAAATCTCTAGGTACTGCAGGTGAAATCTGGTGGCAGTTTCTTTGTTTAGCTTTCTAGCCTCAATGGTTTTAAATGTCCAATCTGAGATTCTTTATGAAAACTTCCAGGAAAGTAAATTTTAAAAGGTCTATGTAATCAATTACCATTCTTGCTGCATCTACACAAATAAATCAAATCTAATGAGACCAGACTTATTTATTTATTTGCTTGTTTGTTTGTTTGTTTATCACTGCGCCTGGTCTTCGTTGCTGCGTGCGGGCTTTCTCTAGTTGCAGCGAGCAGGGGCTACTCTTCCTTGCAGTGCGCAGGCTTCTTATTGCTGTGGCTTTTCTTGTTGCGGAGCATGGGCTCTAGGTGTGCAGGCTTCAGTATTGTGACGCATGGGCTCAGTAGTTGTGGCTCATGGGCTCTAGAGTGCAGGCTCAGTAGTTGTGGCGCATGGGTTTAGTTGCTCCGCGGCATGTGGGATCTTCCTGGACTAGGGATCAAACCCGTGTCCCCTGCGTTAGCAGGCAGATTCTTAACCACTGCTCTGCCAAGGAAGTCCCAGACTTATTTTGTGATTGAGGATAATCTTACTTTGCTTATCTTTGAGTGAAAGAGCCTAGACTGTAGAGAGAAATTTTATGTTTCAGTAGAAAACTATAGCTCGCCCTTGTGAGTTATTAGATTCTAGTCCTGTTCATTGTCTTCCATCTATTATTCACCTCTCTGTAGGTAAAATAGTTTTGTTACCTACCTGTACATTACACTCAATCCTGTCATTTTGCACAAATTGTCAGTTCTTATCAAATTAAAAATTTTTGCAGTTTCCTTCAATATCAGACTCCAGGTCTACAAACTAATGTTTCCAGTTTTTCTCCCACTCTCCTGACTTGGCATCACTGAGAACTAAACTCTGCCCAGATCTTTATTAGGATTCTGTATTGCAAAAGAGGGCACTGCCCAAATGATCTTAACCTTCCCCTCAGCTTGGCCAGTCTTTAGACAGGGTTCTTTCTGTCTCCAGGTCTCTGACCTCTCTTTCCTTAGAGCATTTACTTCAGAAAACTTTAAATATATTTAAAGTTATAAAATATAATTATATTTAAATAATTTTAAATTATTTTCTGTTTCTTTAAGTTGTAAATAGTTTCTAAAAGCCTCCTGTCAGTTTTACAATCCAGAACTGTCTTTCTCAAGGACTGGGAGCCATCCCTTTGAAATGTAATTGTCAATGAAGGTAGTGACCCTATCTTCCAGTTTCTTTGGGAGGGTAGGAGCCTACCAGTGGTGATGGCTTTGATACAAGTTATAAAACTACTTTCTGTCACAAAGATGTGAGAAAGTTTATTTTTCCTTTGAGTAAAGTCAGTTAGCAAACACAGCTGGCCTGTGTTCTTCTGCTCATCCCAGCATTTAAAAACCCTCCTGCCCTTGATTTCAGTAGAGTTGAGTTCAGACAGCTTTTGGTCTCCTTTCCATATTGGTAATAACTTGTTAAATTTTCCTTTGCCTGCTTAACTTTGTCAACTTTTGCTTTGACTATATGAAACCCACAAGACCTTTTGGTTGTCCTCAGATGTCCTTAGATGTTATATCACACATAAAAATTATTTTGGGACTTCCCTCGTGGCACAGTGGTTAAGAATCCATCTGCCAATGCAGGGGTCATGGGTTTGAGGCTTGGTCCGAGAAGATCCCACATGCCATGGAGCAACTAAGCCTGTGTGCCATAACTACTGAGCCTATGCTCCAGAGCCTGCGAGCCACAACTACTGACCCTGTGCTCCAGAGCCTGTGCGCCACAACTACTGAGCCCGCACGCCTAGAGCCTGTGCTCCGCAACAAGAGAAGCCACTGCAGTGAGGAGTCCGCGCACCACAATGAAGAGTAGCCCCCGCTCGCCGCAGCTAGAGAAAGCCCATGTGCAGCAAAGAAGACCCAACACAGCCATAAATAAATAAATTAATTAGTTAATTAATTAATTTTTAAAAAAAGAAGTCGAGGGAGACAGGAGATAAAGGAATCCTGGGTTCCTTTAAAAAAATTATTTTGGACCCATAAGTCTAGAGTTTAAAATTTAGCAAACTACAGGCAATAAACGTTTTTAATTCAAATAAAGGATATGACTCACAGTGCAGGTAAAATTTTTTTCATTTACCTGTGGTTCCATATTACCAGATGGATTGCTGTTTTTCAATCCAAGCAGGATTTTTTGTGATTTGGTCAAAAATATTTGTACTTCCTTTTTTCCTGAGATGATGGAGTTGGGATTTATGAAACCCTGAATGCTGCTCCCTCATAAGCATCAGCACCCACCTGGGTCCCTGAAAGTCCTGTTAAAGCTAGGGATTTGATCACATACCTGGACTCCTACCTTGGCTAGTTGTAATGGCATATATATGTATAAGCCCTGATTTTTTCCTTTCACTCTTGAGTTTAAAGCTTAACCTGGAGGCAGACTCAGGAAATCCGCTTCATGGTTTAACACCAGCAATATATAAAGGATAAGGGACAGGGCAGGTGGAATGATGCAAGAGAGAGTAGCAGGGGAACATATACCGCACAGTGGAGTATCTTTGCTTCAGCTCAGTTCAATTTATAATTCATTTCTACTCTCCAGTAAAAGTAGAAGAAATGCTGAATTAGATACAGTCAGTCAAAAATGGAATGACTTCAGAAACATTTTTTCATTAAAACTCTTTTGTTGAAAATATATAATTTAAGTTCAAAATTATATGCCACCTGACAGCATTATAGCACAGGTAGTGAAGAGAGAGAAACACACATTGCATTTGTTCTGCAACTGTGATTGAATTTTCAGGGTGTCTGTACTTTACTGGGAAACTAAAGTTTCAAAATTGGATCTTCAGCTTTGCATGCTCATCTGTTCAGTTATATCAGTTGTATTCAGGCTCTGTGAAAATGAGTCACATGACCAAACTCTTGAGACCTCAATTTAGAAAATGATTTGTTAATCATAATTAATGATATATTTTTCTAAAAATGTTTTATGTAATACATATTTTTCAAAATGTTTCTTTTATCTGTAATAACAGTATTTCTTTGTCAAGTAACCTATTAGAGATTTGATTTCATTAATTGCACTGTGATTTTCCAGGAGGAAGATAAAATATGCAACTATAGGAGTTTTTGTGGGATAGACTAGAAAATGTCGCTGACAACATTTGGGATTTCAAGAAGGCACCAATGTAAGAGCAGACCTTTCTTCTCATTTTTGTCAATGAAATTAAACCTGAAATCTGAGACCTAATTAGACAACAGAAATTATAATGGGAAATAGTGCTGTTTACAACTGGCATGACATTTTGAAAGGCCTTGAGAATAAAACAAGACAGGCCCCAAATAAACTTACGGCCTTCCAGATCAAAAAGGTAGGTGACCCACTTCCTAACAGACCACCTATTAACAAGGACAATTGTAGATATTGTAAATAAAAAGAACACTAGATAAAAAACATTGATCCATCTTACAAAAGAAAACCAAGACAGAAAAATCCCTCAATTAAGATCAATGAGAATGCTCCGGGAAAGGAAAATGCTCCCAATATACTGCCTTCACCTTAAACATTTAAGGTGAATTAACTATAAATATAAATGGTCAACTACATCAGTACCTGGTAGATACCAGCACTTCTCTTTCTACATCAAATCCTGCCACATTTGCTCAATCTCTTCCTTGGAGTAAACATACCACACAGGTGGTGGATATTTTAAATAACCCACAGACCTTCCCTTTTTCTCAGTCCTTGCGCAATGACTGAAAAATATTTCTTTCTGCGTTGTGACACCAATCCTCCAATAGGGAGAGGCTTGCTTTGCAAATGGAATTGTCACATTAAATGCACACCAAAGGGACTATTTCTAGAGGCTCCAAAGGGCTCTTCTTTTCATAGTCAAGTGTGTCTGCTCTGGATATACCTTTGCCTTCTCAATTACATTTGACCCCTGTTGTTGTCCATCCATAATTACCCTATTTCTCCTTTCTTTCCTCTTTCTGATAACTGTTAGGCCAGAACAGACTTATTCTAATGCCATCCTTAGATTATCCCAAACAGTAGCCACTGCTTTTAATCTTACCGACTGCTGGATATGCCATCCGTCACCATACCCCCATGACAAAAAAAACCTCTGCACAATTCTAGTCTCATCAAATGAGAACAAAGGGAATGATAGCCAGTAGCATTTCCACTTGCACCTACATAAACAAATGACCTTAAAAACCTACCCTCTCAGAAAAAGAACAGAGTATTACAACTGATCAGTTAGAGATAATTTTAAATCTGAATTCAACAACCTTCATTGAATGATGGGCCAAGAAATTGTCACTTAGAACAGACTAATAGAGATTCAAATATGTAACTAAGCTAAGGTAAGGCCCTAATTCTCATCTCATGTTTTGAACAACTCCTTTTTTCCTCTGCTCCTACTGGCAACTACTTCCTTTACAGCCAAAATGTCTGGTCCAGTTTGCCTCAGACTAGCACCTCATGTGTTTTAGGAATAATACTCGGAAATCTAATTCTATAAATCACCAAGGATGAAAATTCCAGCTTAGACATGAGCTACAAAATGTGGTTACTCCTGATTATTCTGGCACTCTACCTGGAAGAATTACTGACTCAGTGTTGATGCAGTCAGAGCAGTGTTCCCAGTGGTGAGCATCTTACAAATAGAAAAGACTGAAAGAAACTTGTCACTAACTCTGGCAGAAGTTATTAATGATACCACCTCTTCCTTAGACAGACAACAAATCATTCGCAACCTATTGGCATGAGTAACTCTAGATTTCTTATTGACTAGTCATGATGGCACCTATGCCATTGCTAAAATTTCTGTGAGGGTTGGTCTTTTAGGAGCTTACTCTGACATGCCAAAGAAGAACACTCCTGGAATAGATATGGTATGGATTGGAGAAATCTAGGTTTATTATTTTTTCATTTGTTTGTCAATTATATACCTGAAGTTTGGGGATAATACATTCTTTTCTCACTGCATTGGAGTGACACAACATGTAGAATAACTCTATATGTGTTTGTATCTCAGTTTTTTATTCAGCTCCTTACTCTGTTCCATTGATCTATCTATCAATCCTTATTTAATATCACACTGTTGTATTTACAGTGAATGTCAGATTCATTGTATCTTTGCAATAAGTCTTGATATCTAAAAGTATAATATCTCAAGTTTTATTCTTCTTCAGGGTTATCTTTGTTATTTTTGGCCCTTTGCATTTCCATATACATTTTAGAATGAGCTCACTAATTTCTACCCAAAAAATATCCTACCTGGATTTTGAGTGAGATTATGCTGAATCTATAGGTTTTTCATGATTGAATCTCTCAATTCATGCACCTGGTATATTCATCTAAGTCTTTGGTAGGTTTTTTTTTTTTTTAAACTACATAGCATCTGTCTCCAACAAACTACCTTTATTTTCCTTTTTGTTGACTTATTTTTATATGTCCTTCCACTGAAAGCTTAAAAAGCTGATTGAAAGCCTGTAACAAATGAGTTAACTTGTTGAATTTAACCTTCTTTGGCAGAGTGATCAGGTAGGTTGTTTGTTGAGAAACTCTGGTATACAGTATTTTTAGATATTTTCTCTTGGCCTAATCAGTTTTCCTAAATATAAGGCTTCTATCTTCTCTTTGGAGGGTAAAGTACTATCTATTAGAGTTGTAGGGAGTGAGGGAAATTGGGATCTCAGTAAACAATCTGCATAAGATCACTTAACCTATCTATTTTTGTTACTGCACCAATGCCCTTAACTTTGCCTTATGTTCCCTAGGCTAGATGCCCTGTGCTTACTCTCTCCAGTCCTGAATTATCATGGGTAGAGTGGAATCAGTTGCCCAGAAACATATAATGGTCAGTAGGTTCAGAAATATCTTTTTCATTCAATTTTCATTAAATCAGTATTATTTAGCATTCCCTTTGAACTCCATTTCAGAGGTATTTTGTACTGGCGGTTTCCAAGTCTTTGAATATTCTGCAGTGAAAATCAGATTGTTTCTTGGTTTTTGCTCTTATTGGCTTAGTATTCAGCTCTGTACTCTGCTAAGTTGCTTATCGTGTAAATGTCTCTTTTCCAGCTTCCAAAATTTTGTGTATGTTTTCTCTTTTTTTGTTCTCACTGTCTTTCTGAGTTTATTTTTTAAATCCCTTTTTAAAATTCCTTGCAGTTTAAAAACGTAATAAAAAAATTTTTAAGCCCTTACTGTATTTTTAGTTGCATTTGAGGAATAAAATTTGATACCTTTGTTCAGTTAGCCACCTTAACTTGGAATGTGACATCTCTATTTTCAGGATATTCCTAAAATTCCTTACTGAGATGTATTTAGCACCCTAGTTATACCAGCATTGTGCTTACAAATACATGTTTAAATTAGCTATGCTCTTTTAAAAGGGAGTTAAATATCATCCATATTTTAATGATCGTTATGCTATCTTAAAGGGACAGTTTCTGACCTTTTTCTAAAATTTCAGATATATGATAAAGTTAGCTATTATATTTCCCTCAGCACTGCCTACACACACACACACACACACACACCCCACACACAGACTGTCATTTTTGCCTAACATTTACTTTTTAGTTTTTATTATGTTATTAGCATTATTTGGGATTACATAATAAATCATTTTAGGGGTCACATAAGTTTCAGCAGTATTAAAAACATATTATTTTTGAAGTAAATAAGCAATTGATCAAATTCTGATTATTTATATTATTTACACCTAACAAGAGTACATTTATCATATTGAAGATGTTGAGCTGTAATTGTCCATTAGTGATGTTGTCTTATTTAACAAGACAGCTATTATAGATGTCTGGATAAAAGATGATATAGGATGGATTACGAAGGTAGTTTGAACAAAGCAAGAAATGGACAAATTCAAGAGGTATTTTGGAGGTAGACCCCAAAGGATTTGCTGATGGATGCAGAGGGTGATAAATGGAGAGGATACAAGGATGGCTCCTAGCTTTTGGTCCTTGCAATTGAGTAGGCTGTGCCACCATTTATTAGGATGGAACAGACTGAAAAGGTAACCTGGGAAGGGAATAAGTTAACAATCTGTTGTACACATAATTACATTTAAGATGCTTTTTAGGCACTAAGCTGTATGAATAAGGATGTTAGGGGAAAGGAGCTGGAGCTTAGAGAAAGTCTCCCTCTCTCTTTTTCTCTCTCTCTCTCCACCTATATATATAATGTATACATATATAATATATATAATATAATTTGCTGATTTTATAAGTATATTAACAGAAACAGATTTTTCATATCCTGGCACCCAAACTACATCTCCTACCTTCCCCTACACCAGAGACAGCTTCACAGGTGTGATAAATCAGATGGAATGCTACCCGGAAGAGCAAAATTATATGAGCACATAAGCACAAGGAGGTTGGCAATAATATATAACAAGGCAGAGTTAAAAAAAATAAAACTGGTCCAGCACACATTCACTATTTGCCTAAAACCAGTTTTCTATATCCTTTAGTACAGAATCAATACAAAGTATGTGAAAACTCTAGCAGCAAATATCAGGCTGAGTTTCAAGCAAATCCTGCATCATGAGATCTGGACTGATAATATAAAACTCATTATTTTTCCAGGAGAGAAAAAATGAGAAATCCCCCAAATCTGCATCCATTAGATGAATTTAGAATTGATCTTTGCCTTCTCTCTTGTTCCCCCATTTATTCCTTTTAGCAATATGTGAATCATAAAATTTGTGTTAATTACTTCAAGTTGAAAGCAATTAACTTGTGATTAAGACATTACAACCGCTGGAGCTTAAAACATTAAAATAAATCCCAATCTACATGATGAAAGTGCTTTTATTTGTTCCTTTTACAGCTAAAGAATAGAAATGAGTATGATGACTATCCCTACACTTTTAGATTTTACTGCCTAGTATTTTCCTCTCTCAGTACATCCAGATTTTTATGGTCACTCACTCCAGATAATTGCATAGACTAAGAGTTCAGCACAGTTCCCTGAAAAACAGTTATAACCCAAGCCCTTCCTCCAGCCTGATTCCAACACATTAGTGGGCTAGGATACTTCTATGGAGGATTGCTGATCTAGGTGATAGAGAAAAGCATATAAATAATTCCAATGAAGTGTTAAAAGTTCAAGGGTATTGTAACCAAAATCAGTAGACTCTCTCAGCCCAGCCCACTAAGGAACTTCTGGCATGTGCCTTCCCTCCCTGCCACCCCAACCCTGTTAGACAGAAGCAAGTAATAAGTAAGGGCAGAGGACTAAGGAATCTGACAGGAAACTAATCCATGGAAGCATCCGTAGAGCTGTGAGGGAGATAGAGAGTGAGAAGACTGGGAAAGTGGCTAGTTTGAAAAGTAGTTCTGTGAATTATTTTTTAATACATTTATTTATTTATGTATTTTATTTGGCTGCATTTGGTATTTGTTGATGCGCATGGGCTTTCTCTAGTTGTGGCAAGTGGGGGCTACTGTTCATTGCGGTGCGCGGGCTTCTCATGGCGATGGCTTCTCCTGTTGCTGAGCACAGGTTCTAGGTGCGCAGCCTCAGTAGTTGTGGCGCACGGGCTCCGTAGTTGTGGCTCACGGGCTCTAGAGCGCAGGCTCAGTAGTTGTGGCACACAGGCTTAGTTGCTTCACGACATGTGGGATCTTCCCGGACCAGGGCTTAAACCCATGTCCACTGCATTGGCAGGTGGATTCTTAACCACTGCGCAACCAGGGAAGTTGCAGTCCTGTGAATTTTGAATTGAGTCTCCTCTAATGTTCTTTAAGAGACATAAGTGAAGATTCGAATTAATTTTAATTACTTCTGGTTGATCAATTATTTGAATGTGACAGTACTGAGATTGGCAACATGGAGCCTTTGGATTCACTCAGGTTATAAGGGAAGTACATACGGAAGGTCTAGGATATGATGAAGAGAAAGGGTTAAGAAGAAAAGTCAAGAGGGGCAAGTCAGGTTTGCAAGCATGAGCAGTAGCAGAGACGAAGAATGGTAAGATATGACTCAGCTTCATGGTTCATGGCTCAAGCCAGACACAGAGAAAGAGGTGGGAGAGTAGCAAGTAAACAAGCCTAGCAACAGTCAGATGCTGACTGTTTTTCCCACCTTCTCTTTAGAAAACCACATATTTGAGTGTACATGTCATAGGGACACTCTAGACTTAGCAAGAAGCTAAGCCACCTAGAAGAACGGATAGTGGAGACAGCATAGGTGAGATTAACCTATGCATATTTGATTGCCCTAATGTGTCTTAACTAGAGCATTTGTAAGCCTGACAGGATAAACTCAGGTTTTGCTCTTCCTTTGAAGAAATAACTCTCTGTAAAATACCAAAAACTCATTAGAGAATTAAGAAGCAAAATTTCTGTCTCTAAAGGAGGCTAAAACTGCTAAAATAGAATCCTGGGCATCCATCCCAGTTGCTTTTAATGGCACCAAGAAACTAAGATAATCCTCTTCCTCCTTGCTTTAGCTCATTTTACCAGCCCTGAGCCTTTCTGAAAGCCAGCCCTTTCCACTTTTGTCCAATAACATTTCTTTGTGCTCAACTGACCAGTTTAGGTTATTTTCTGCCTCTTTGGGGTTTTTTTTGCTCCAGGTCCCCTGTAGTTTTAAAATTACATTCTTCTAACCATTATTTATCTTTCACTTTCATAAGTCAACTTTTATTCACACTTTAATCTACACCTAGTTACACAAACTAGAAATGAAAGGGTCATCCTTGCCTTGCCTCTCTCTTTTACTGGCCTTATTCAGTCATGGGAATTTAACCTCCTAAGTATCTCAGGTTTATCCGCCTGCCCCCGCTACCTTGGTTTAGGCCGTCATCACCCCTGGTCTGAACAACTGCTACACCATTACTGAGTGCTCCTTCCTGCAGCCGCAATCATGTCACTGCCCAGATTTAAATCCTTTAATGCCCTCCCCCACCCTACAGGGTAAAATCTCAACTCTTAAGCATGGTGGACGAACTCTTTTAGGCCTGGTCCCTGTTGGCTGTCCCTGTATCTTCTTCTCCCTCTCCTCGACACACTCCCTCTGTGAGTCAGTAATACTGAGTCTCTGGAAATTCTCCAGATGCACCCAGCTCCTTTCTAAGCTCTGTGCTCTTGCACATGCTCTTCCCATGCCCAAGATGCCCAACCTCAATTGTCTGCCTTCAAGTCACAACTTAAAACCACCCTAATTACTGAGGTGGACTTGGGAATTTCCTCCTGAACTCCTCTCACTCCTTGTCTACTCTTCTGCTACAGCACTTGTCACCCAGTAGTATCATTATCTGATTGTGAACTCAAGTTCTTCTTGCACTGTGACCTTCTTAAGGGCAGAGACAGCATGGTGCCTGGCATAATTGTAAAATGAGTAAATAAACAAAGCAGAAAAGGATCACTTAGAACACAGAAGGGCAGTTTTGTCACGGGCCCAAAGCCTCAGTTCAGAGTCCCTAGAGATCAGTGACACATCAGAGTAATGGCTTAGGGTTGTCTTTATGTCTTTAAGGAACAAAATCTAGACAGACGGTCTCTGACATGAAGTTCTATATGGTTCTTGTTCAAGTCTATTAGATCATTTTTATGGTCTCTTGTTCCTTGCTCATATTTTTAAGTCACCCTTTTTTTTTGAGGGAAAACTTATAATAAAAACATACCTTGTCTCTTCTACTTGCTGTAGCAATCAAACTAAAAGTTCTCAGTCACTAAGGTTGAATAGATTCCTTCAGGCTTAACCACTCCCCAGGATTCCTTCTTTCACTTTATTTTTTGGCTTCTGTAGATTCTTTCATTTCTTGCCGTCTCAGCAGCTCATTTAACATAGTGATTGTTATGTATTATTTAGCTTTTGCAGTCATTTCATTGGGAAAGTCCTTAGGATAGCTAATCAACAAGCTTGCCTTCCTTTTGTCCATGTAAACAGACCCAGAATATCCTGATCATGGGATGGACACATAACAGAGGCTGAGACTTAGTCTCCAGTCTCTCTGGGCCCTTGATTGGTCCAGGCTGAGCATGTGCTCCAAGTGAAGACAATCAGAGAACTTCCGCAGGAGTTTTCTAATCCCAGCCAAGGGCAAAGGGATTTTTTTTCCTCTTTGGTTTTGAGCTGTGAGAATGTGATACCAAGCATCTTTGGTACTCATTGTTTCCCCTGCCATGAGATGAAAGCTTGTTTGCTATGGAAGTGGTTAAAGCCAAGCAAAGACCAGCAAAGATGAGAGATCAGTTGAGAAAGAGTGATAGAGGGGAAAGAAAGAGCGCTTTGGAGGTATTAGGTTTTCAGTTCCAATTCCTGAGATCCTTGGAGCCTCATGAGTTCCTACAGCCCTTCCTTTGATACTGTGACAAAACCAAATATACTTCCTATAAACTCCTTTTTTATGCTTAATTTAGTATCAGTTGGATTTCTAACACTTTTAGCCAACTCATTCTAATATAGGTCCTCCTTTTTTATTTTTGCTCTGAATATATGATATTGCAAACACTCAATGTTTTCACTAATACCAAGAGTCCCTGCTTTTTTTTTTTTTTTTCTGAAGACCATTGTCTCTTTCAAATGGAGTTCTGACTGACCACACTACTGTAGCATTATGGCATGGGAATGTGACAACCTTTTGGGGTAGCAGAGGATGTGGGAGTCACTGGTTTATCCTGGTCTGTACTGGCACCCTGCTTTTTGAAACTAAAATAATAGAGTGGCAGAGTTCTTATAAAACCAAATGATTATAGAATTTCTATCAGTCAGGGCCTAGTCAGTAAACAGTGTAATTTAGTAATTAGATAGGAAAAATTTAATAGGAAGAATTATCAACTTGTAACAGGAGATTGGAGTAACAGGAGATTTACCCCTTGGTAAAGAGAACTTAAAAATAAAGCAATAGCAGCTATAAGGAACAGCTACTACCCCTTGGTCTGAGGCAGAGTACCCAAGGAAGGAACACATTTGGGATATTCTGCTTCTCCCCATCTAATGCTGATATTCAGACCTCTTTGGGGAAGGTGCAGCTATAACCCTCTGGATGGCAAAGGAGTTCACTAAGAAGCTGTGGGCCAAGATTGGAAAGCAGGAAATAGGCTGCTGGGATGCTGAAGAAACTCACTGGCAAGCTTCCTGTGGAAAGGGGCTGCTGTTGAATTTTCTGGGAAGTTAACTGGTCATCAGTGGGACTCATTGGGAAGTCACTCACCCAGGGGGAAGAGGGTGCTTGCTGGGAATCTGGCTTGAGTGTCTACAGAACTCATGGGAAGGTGTGTGTGCAGAATGCTGCTGAGCTTGCAGAGAAGTCATCTGGTGCACCCATGGAACTTGCTGGAAAGGTACCTGCCTGAGTGCCCCCTGAAATCTGCTGGAGGTTAGCTCTGCTGGTTGTCCTGCATGCTAGCTGAGTCACTTCAGTGCCCTCCACTGGCATAGCCTAACATCATGCCAGCTGTCAAAGGAGGAATACACATAAAATTTGGCTCTACTATCATAAGGTTTGTACAAATTAAGTTTCTGTACAGGGCAAGGAGCAGCTGAAATGCCACATTTCAGAGTCTTTTTTTTTTTTTTTAACTAACGTATAGTTGATTTACAATGTTGTGTTAGTTTCTGCTGTACAGCAAAGTTATTCAGTTATACATATGTATACATTCTTTTTTCATGTTCTTTTCCATTATGGTTTGTCACAGGATATTGAATATAGTTCCCTGTGCCATACATAGGACCTTGTTGTTTATCCATCCTATACATACTAGTTTGCATCTGCTAATCCCAAACTCCCAATCCATCCTTCCCTACCCACCCCACCTTGTCAACCACAAGCCTGTTCTCTGTCAGTGAGTCTGTTTCTGTTTTGTACATAGGTTCATTTGTGTCATACTTTAGATTCCACATATAAGTGACATCATATGGTATTTGTCTTTCTCTTTCTGACTTACTTCACTTAGTATAATAATCTCTAAGTCCATCCATATTGCTATAACAAGCATTATTTCATTCTTTTGTATGGCTGCATAGTATTCCATTGCATATATGTACCACACCTTCAGAGTCTACTTTAGAGTCTACAAGTAAAGACACTGTGTGGTCTTGGAGCTGGGTGTGGAAGCATCTGGGAGAGCTGGGCCAGAGGTCACGGGACCAGTTCTGGGAGCTCAGACATTATCACATGAGCTATGAACACACCTTGTCCTGACCTTCATTTGTAGATAGGTGAGACCTGGTTAAAGTGATCCTGAATGGGAACAATGAAGGTAAAATGAGGAGAAGAAAGCCCACCAAAAGGCAGTAGACAGAGTGGCATGTGTAAAAGCAGAGAGGCTGGGCTTCCGTGGTGGCGCAGTGGTTGAGAGTCCGCCTGCCGATGCAGGGGACGCGGGTTCGTGCCCCGGTCCGGGAGGATCCCACGTGCCGCGGAGCGGCTGGGCCCGTGAGCCATGGCCGCTGGGCCGGCGCGTCCGGAGCCTGTGCTCCGCGGCGGGAGAGGCCACAACAGTGAGAGGCCCGCGTACCGCAAAAAAAAAAAAAAAAAAAAAAAGCAGAGAGGCTTACCCTCCAGGTCCCTAGCCTTTAGGCAATGCTGGGTATACAGCATATTTCTGAGCCTCAGTTCTTCTGTAGTGCCAGCTGGCTCATTTCCTGCTTCCTTTTTCTCTTCTCTGTGGTGTTTCAGCTGTTTGTCTCCATAGTCCAGTGCAAGCACTGAATCCAGGTCCTTAATAATGTGCTGATTGCTACAGGTGATTCTGACTAGATGTAATAATGCAGAGTTAAATTCACCATTCTGATGAAAGAGGGAAAACAGAAATCCATTATACAGGAATTCAAATTTAGTGCTAGTATAAATTGCAAGTATTTTAAAAGAAAAAAAAGAAAGAAGACATTACAGTTGATACCACAGAAATACAAAGGATCGTAAGAAACTACTATGAACAATTACAGGCCAAAAAATCAGACAACCTAGAAGAAATGATAAATTTCTAGAAACATACCAAGACTGAATCATGAAGAAATAGAAAATAGAAAATTTGAATAGACCAGGTAATAGTAAAGATGAATCAGTAATCGAAACTCTCAACAAATAAAATCCAGGACCAGATGGCTTCACTGGTGAATTCTACCAAACATTCAAAGAAGAGTTAATACCAATCCTTCTCAAACTCTTCCAAAAAAATAGAAGAGGAGGGAACACTTCCAAATTCATTTATGAGGCCAGCATTACCCTGATACCAAAACCAGACAAGAACCCCAGAAGAAGAAAAAAATTACAGGCCAGTATCCCTGATGAACATAGATGCAAAAATTCTCAACAAAATGGTAGCAAACTGAATTCAAAAACACATTAAAAGGATCATACACCATTATCAAGTGGGATTTATTTCAAGAATACAAGGATGGTTCTATATCTGCAAATCAATCAATGTGGTGATACACCACATCAATAAAATGAAGGATAAAAATCATATGATTATCTCAATAGATGCAGGGAAAACTTTTGACAGAATTCAACGTCCACTTATGATAAAAATTCTCAACAAAGTAGGTATAGCAGGAACGTATGTCAGCATAATAAAGACCATATATGACAAGTCCACAGCTAACATGATACTCAACAGTAAAAACCTGACAGCTTTTCCTCTAAGGTCAGGAACAAGACAAGGATGTCCACTCTTGCCACTTTTATTCAACATAGCATTGGAAATCCAAAATCAAAATAATTAAGGAATAAAAGGAAATAAAAGACATCCAAATTGAAAAGGAAGAACAAAAACTGTCTCTACTTATAAATGACATGATATTATTTATAGAAAACCCTAAAGACTCCACCAAAAGCTGTTAGAATAAATGAATTCAGTAAAGTTGCAGAATAAAATATTAACCTACAAAAATCAGTTGTATTTCTATACACTAATAACAAACTATCAGAAAGAAAAGTCAAGGAAACAATCCTATTTAAAACTGCATCAAAAAGAATAAAATACCTATGAATAAATTTAACCAAGAAAGTGAAAGACTTGTACACTGAAAACTGTACATTGTTGAAAGAAATTAAAGAAGACACAAATAAATGGAAAGATATTACATTCTCATAGATTGGAAGAATTAATATTCTTTAAATGTCCATGCTACCCAAAGCAATGTACTGATTCAATGCAATTCCTATCAAAATTCAATGGCATTTGTCACAAAAATAGAACAAACAATCCTAAAATTTGTATGGAACTGCAAAAGATCCCAAATAGCCAAAGCAACCTTGAGAAAGAAGAACAAAGCTGGAGGCATAACACTTCCTGATTTCAAACTACACTACAAAGCTATAGTAGTCAAAACAGTGTAGTATTGGCATAAAAACAAACACATAGATCAGTGGAATAGAATAGAGGGCCCCAAAACAAACCTGTGCATACAAGATCAGTTAATTTGTGACAAAAGAGACAAGAATTTACAGTGGGGAAAGGTTAGTCTCCTCAATAAATGGTGCTGGGGAAATTGGAGAGCCACGTGTTAAAGAATGAAGCTGGACCACTTTCTTATACCATACACAAAAATCAACTCAGATTCAATTAAACACTTGAACATAAGACCTAAAACCATAAAACTAAAAGAAAACAGGGAGTAAGCTCCTTGACTTTGGTCTTGGCAATGATTGTTTGGATTTGACACCAATTCTGAACAGCAGAGGAAACAATCATAAAACAAAAAGTTAACCTACAGAATGGGAGGAAATTATTTGCAAATCATATATCTGATAAGGGGCTAATATCTAAAATAAATAAAGAAGTTATACAACTCAAAGCAAAAAATAAATAATCCAATGGGCAAAATTAACAATGAACAGAGGAACTGAATAGACATTTTTACCAAGAAGATATACAGATGGCCCAAAGGTACATGAAAAGGTGTTCAACATTACTAGTCATCAAGGCGATGCAAATCAAATCCACAGTAAGATATTACCTCATTCCTGTTAGAATGGCTGTCATCAACAAGACAAGAGATAACAATGTGGAAAAAAGGGAACCCTTGTGCAGTATTGGTGGGAACGTAAATTGGTGCAGCCACTATGGAAAAAAGTATGGAGGTTCCTCAAAAAGTTAGAAATAAAAACAAAACAAAACAAAACAAAAAAACAAAAAACAAAAGTTAGAAATAGAATTACCATATGATCCAGCCTTTCTACTTCTGGATATGTATATGAAGGAAATGAAATAACTATCTCAAAGAGATATCTGCACCCCCATGCTCATTGCAGCATTATTTACAATAGCCAATACATGGAAATAACCTAAGTGTCCATCAACAGATGAATGGATAAAGAAAATATGACACACACACACACACACACACACAGTAATATCATTCAGCCATAAAAAAAAGAAGGAAATCCTGTCATTTGCAACAATGTGGATGGACCTTGAGGGCATTATGCTAAGTGAAATAAGTCAGAGAAAGACATATACCATATGGTCTCACATATATGTGGAATTTTTTTAAAAAAACACCAAACTCATAGAAAAAAACAATCAGATTTGTGGTTACCAGAAGCAGGGAGGTGGGGGAGAGAAGGAATCAGATGAAGGTGGTGAAAAGGTACAAACTTCCAGTTACAACATAAATCAGTACTAGGGATATAATATACAACATGATAACTATAGTTAACACTGCTGTATGGTATATATGAAAGTTGTTGAGAGATCCTAGGAGATCTCATCATAAGGAAAAAATTTTTTTCTTTTCCTTCCCTTTATATGTATAGGAGATAATGGATGTCAACTAAACTTGTTGTGATAATCTTTTTTTTTTAAAGTTGCTAAGAGAGTAGATCTTAAAGGTTCTCATCACAAGAAAAAAAATTTATGTGAGGTTATGGATGTTAACTAAACCTATTGTGGTAATCATTTAGCAATAAATACACATAGCAAATCCTTAGGTTGTATATACCTTAAATGAATACACTGTTATATATCAATTATATCTCAATAAAACTGGGGGGAGGTAGGACTTCCCTGGTGGTGCAGTGGTTAAGAATCCACCTGCCAATGCAGGCGACGGGGTTCAAGCCATGGTCCAGGAAGATCCCAAATGCCGCGGAGCAACTAAGCCTGTGAGCCACAGCTACTGAGCCTGCACTCTAGAGCCCGCGAGCCACAACTACTGAGCCTGCGTGCCACAACTACTGAACCCCATGCACCTAGAGCCCGTGCTCTGCAACGAGACAAGCCACCGCAATGAGAAGCCCATGCACTGCAACGAAGAGTAGCCCCTGCTCGCTGCAACTAGAGAAAGCCCATGCAGCAACGAAGACACAATGCAGCCAAAAATAAATAAATTAAAAAAAAAAACTTGTAGGGGTGATGAAGAAAAGGATAATTTAAAAGTTTTTTTAGGAGATTAGTTCAAGATGGCAGAGTAGAAGGACATGCTCTCACTCCCTCTTGTGAGAACACTGGAATCACAACTAACTGCTGAACAATCATCGACAGGAAGACACTGGAACTCACCAAAAAAATACCCCACATCCAAAGACAAAGGAGAAGCCACAATGAGATGGTAGGAGGGTCACAATCACAATAAAATCAAATCCCATAACTGCTGGGTTGGAGACCCACAAACTGGAGAACACTTATACCACAAAAGTCTCCCCACTGGAGTGAAGGTTCTGAGCCCCACGTCAGGCTTCCAAAGCTGGGGGTCCGGCAATGGGAGGAGGAATTCCTAGAGAATCAGCCTTTGAAGGCTAGCGGGATTTGACTGCAGGACTTCAACAGCACTGGGGTAAACAGAGACTCCACTCTTGGAGGGCACACACAAAGTAGTGTGTGCATCGGGACCCAGGGGAAGGAGCAGTGAGCCCCATAGGAGACTGAACCAGACCTACCTGCTAGTGTTGGAGGGTCTCCTGCAGAGGCGGGGCTGGCTCTGTCTCACTGTGAGGACAAGGACACTGGCAGCAGAAGTTCTGGGAAGTACTCCTTGGCGGGAGCCCTCCCAGAGTCCGCCATTAGCCCCACCAAAGAGCCTGGGTAGGCTCCAGTGTTGGGTCCCCTCAGGCCAAACAACAGGGAGGGGACCCAACCCCACCGATCAGCAGACAAGCGGATTAAAGTTTTACTGAGCGCTGCCCACCAGAGCAACAGCCAGCTCTACCCACCACCAGTCCCTCCTATCAGGAAACTTGGACAAGCCTCTTAGATAGCCTCATCCACCAGAGGGCAGACAGCAGAAGCAAGAGGAACTATAATCCTGTAGCCTGTGGAGCAGAAACCACATTCATAGAAAGATAGACAAGATGAAAAGGCAGAGGGCTATGTACTAGATGAAGAACAAGATAAAACCCCAGAAAAACAACTAAATGAAGTGGAGATAGGCAACCTTCCAGAAAAAGAATTCAGAATAATGATAGTGAAGATGACCCAGGACCTCAGAAAAAGAATGGAGGCAAAGATCGAGAAGGTGCAAGAAATGTTTAACTAAGACCCAGAAGAATTAAAAAACAAACAAAGATGAGCAAAACAATAATTGAAATGAAAAATACACTACAAGGAATCAATAGCAGAATAACTGAGGCAGAAGAACGGAGAAGTGACCTGGAAGACAGAATGGTGGAATTCACTGCTGCAGAACAGAATAAAGAAAAAAGAATGAAAAGAAATGAAGACAGCCTAAGAGACCTCAGGGACAACATTAAACGCAACAGCATTCGCATTATAGGGGTCCAGAAGGAGACGAGAGAGAGAAAGGACCTGAGAAAATATTTGAAGAGATTATAGTTGAAAACTTCCCTAACATGGGAAAGGAAATAGCCACCCAAGTCCAGGAAGCGCAGAGAGTCCCAGGCAGGATAAACCCAAGGAGAAACATGCCGAGATACATAGTAATCAAATTGGCAAAAATTAAAGACAAAGAAAATAATTGAAGCAGCAAGGGAAAAACGAAAAATAACGTACAAGGGAAATCCCATAGGGTTAACAGCTGATTTCTCAGCAGAAACTCTACAAGCCAGAGGGAGAGGCATGATATACTTAAAGTGATGAAAGGGAAAAAACCTACAACCAAGATTACTATACCCAGCAAGGATCTCATTCAGATTCAATGGAGAAATCAAAAGCTTTACAGACAAGCAAAAGCTAAGAGAATTCAACACCACCAAACCAGCTCTTCAACAAATGCTAAAGGAGCTTCTCTAAGTGGGAAACACAAGAGAAGAAAAGGAACTACAAAAACAAACCCAAAACGATTAAGAAAATGGTAATAGGAATATGCATATTGATAATTACCTTAAATGTGAATAGATTAAATACTCCAACCAAAAGACACAGGCTTGCTGAATGGATACAAAAAAAAGACCCATATATATGCTGTCTACAAGAGACCTGCTTCAGACCTAGGTACACATACAGACCAAAAGTGAGGGGTTGGAAAAAGATATTCCATGTAAATGGAAATCAAAAGAAAGCTGGAGTAGCAATACTCATATCAGATAAAATAGACTTTAAAATAAAGAATGTTACAAGAGACAAGGAAGGACACTACATAATGATCAAGGGATCAATCCAAGAAGAAGATATAACAATTGTAAATATACATGCACCCAACATGGGAGCACCTCAATACATCAGGCAACTGCTAACAGCTATAAAAGAGGAAATCAACAGTGATACAGTAATAGTGGGGGACTTTAACACCTCACTTACACCAATGGACAGATCATCCAAACAGAAAATTAATAAGGAAACACAAGCTTTAAATGACACAATAGACCAGATAGATTTAATTGATATTTATAGGACCTTCCATACAAAAACAGCAGATTACACTTTCTTCTCAAGTGTGCATGGAACATTCTCCAGGATAGATTACATTTTGGGTCACAAATCAAACCTCAGTGAATTTAAGAAAACTGAAATCATATCAAGCATCTTTTCTGACCACAAGACTATGAGATTAGAAATCAGTTACAGGGAAAAAAACATAAAAAACACAAACACACGGAGGCTAAACAATACGTTATTAAATAACCAAGCAGTCACTGAAGAAATCAAAGAGGAAATCAAAAAATACATAGAGACAAATGACAATGAAAACATGATGATCCAAAACCTATGGGATGCAGCAAAAGCAGTTCTAAGAGGGAAGTTTATAGCTATATAAGCCTACCTCAAGAAGCAAGAAAAATCTCAAACAATCTAACATTACACCTAAAGGAACTAGAGAAAGAAGAAAAAGCAAAACCCAAAGTTAGCAGAAGGAAAGAAATCATAAAGATCAGAGCAGAAATAAATGAAATAGAAACAAAGAAAACAATAGCAAATATCAATAAAACTAAAAGCTGGTTCTTTAAGAAGGTAAACAAAATTGATAAACCATTAGCGAGACTCATCAAGAAAAAGAGGGAGAGGACTCAAATCAGTAAAATTAGAAATGAAAAAGGAGAAGTTACAACAGGCACTGCAGAAATACAAAGCATCCTAAGAGACTACTACAAGCAACTCTATGCCAATAAAATGGACAACCTGGAAGAAATGGACAAATTCTTAGAAACCTATAACCTCCCAAGACTGAACCAGGAAGAAATAGAAAATATGAACGGACCAATCACAAGTAATGAAACTGAAAGTGTGATTAAAAATCTTCCAGCAAACAAAAGTCCAGGACCAGATGACTTCACAGGTGAATTCTGTCGAACATAGAGAAGAGCTAATACCCATCCTTCTCAAACTCTTCCAAAAAATTGCAGAGGAAGGAACACGTCCAAACTCATTCTATGAGGCCACCATCACCCTGATACCAAAACCAGACAAAGGTACTACAAAAATGAAAATTACAGACCAATATCCCTGATGAATATAGATGAAAAAATCCGGAACAAAATACTAGCAAACAGAATCCAACAACACATTAAAAGGATCATACACCATGATCAAATGGGATTTATCCAAGGGATGCAAGGATTCTTCAATATATGCAAATCAATCAATGTGATACACCATATTAACAAACTGAAGAATAAAAACCATATGATCATCTCAATAGATGCAGAAAAAGCTTTTGACAAAATTCAATACCCATTTGTGATAAAAACTCTCCAGAAAGTGGGCATAGAGAGAACCTACCTCAACATAATAAAGGCCATATACGACCAACCCACAGCAAACATCATTCTCAATGGTGAAAAACTGAAATCTTTCCTCTCAGATCAGGAACAAGACAAGGTTGTCCACTCTCACCAGTATTATTCAACATAGTTTTGGAAGTCCTTGCCACGGCAACCAGAGAAGAAAAAGAAATAAAAGGAATCCAAATTGGAAAAGAAGAAGTAAAACTGTCACTGTTTGCAGATGACATGATACTATACATAGAGAATCCTAAAGATGCCACCAGAAAACTACTAGAGCTAATCAATGAATTTGGTAAAGTTGCAGGATACAAAATTAATGCACAAAAATCTCTGGCATTCCTATACACTAATGATGAAAAATCTGAAAGAGAAATTAAGGACACACTCCCATTTACCATTGCAAGAAAAAGAATAAAATACCTAGGAATAAACCTACCTAGGGAAACAAAAGACCTGTATGCAGAAAACTATAAGACACTGATGAAAGAAATTAAAGATGATACCAACAGATGGATTGGATTGGAAGAATCAATATTATGAAAATGACTATACTACCCAAAGCAATCTACAGATTCAATGCAATCCCTATCAAATTACCAATGGCATTTTTTTTACAGAACTAGAACAAAAAATCTTAAAACTTGTATGGATACACAAAAGACCCCGAATAGACAATGCAATCTTGAGGGAAGAAAACGGAGCTGGAGGAATCAGACTCCCTGACTTCAGACTCTACTACAAAGCTACAGTAATCAAGACTATATGGTACTAGCACAAAAACAGAAACATAGATCAATGGAACAAGATAGAAATCCCAGAGATAAACCCACGCACCTATGGTCAAATAATCTAGGACAAAGGAGGCAAGGATGTACAATGGAGAAAAGCCTGTCTCTTCAATAAGTGGTGCTGGGAAAACTGGACAGCTACATGTAAAAGAAAAATTAGAACACTCCCTAACACCATACACAAAAATAAACTCGGGCTTCCCTGGTGGCACAGTGGTTGAGAGTCCGCCTGCTGATGCAGGGGACATGGGTTCAGGCCCCAGTCCGGGAGGATCCCACATGCCGCGGAGCAGCTGGGCCCATGAGCCATGGCCTCTGAGCCTGCGCGTCCAGAGCCTGTGCTCCGCAGCGGGAGAGGCCACAGCAATGAGAGGCCCACATACCGCAAAAAAAAAAAAAAAAAAAAATCATGGATTATTTTATGTGTAAAATCTAATCACATGAGCTCTTAAAAGCACAGAACTTTCTCTGGCTGGAATCAAAAACATGAAGCAGAACGAAAAAATAAATAAATAAATAAATAAACTCAAAATGGATTAGAAACCTAAATGTAAGACTGGACACTATAAAACTCTTGGAGGAAAACACAGGAAGAACACTCTTTGACATAAATCACAGGAAGATCTTTTTTGATCCACCTCCTAGAGAAATGGAAATAAAAACAAATATAAACAAATGGGACCTAATGAAACTTAAAAGCTTTTGCACAGCAAAGGACACCATAAGCAAGACGAAAAGACAACCCTCAGAATGGGAGAAAATATTTGCAAATGAATCAACGGACAAAGGATTAATCACCAAAATATATAAACAGCTCATGCAGCTCAATATTAAAAAACAAACAACCCAATCCAAAAATGGGCAGAAGACCTAAATAGACATTTCTCCAAAGAAGACATACAGATGGCCAAGAAGCACATGAAAAGCTGCTGAACATCACTAATTATTAGAGAAATGCAAATCAAAACTACAATGAGGTATCACCTCACACGAGTTAGAATGGGCATCATCAGAAAATCTACAAACAACAAATGCTAGAGAGGGTGTGGAGAAAAGGGAACCACCTTGCTCTGTTGGTGGGAATGTAAATTGATACAGCCAGTATGGAGAACAGTATGGAGGTTCCTTTAAAAACTAAAAATAGAACTACCATACGCCCCAGCAATCCCACTACTGGGCATATACCCAGAGAAAACCATAATTCAAAAAGACACATGTTGGGCTTCCCTGGTGGCGCAGTGGTTGAGAGTCCGCCTGCCGATGCAGGGGACACGGGTTCGTGCCCCGGTCCGGGAAGATCCCACATGCCGCAGAGCGGCTAGGCCCGTGAGCCATGGCCGCTGAGCCTGTGCGTCCGGAGCCTGCGCTCCGCAAGGGGAGAGGCCACAACAGTGAGAGGCCCGCATAACGCAAAAAATAAAAAAAAAAAAATAAAAAAAAAAAAATAAAAAAAAAAAAAGACACATGCACCCCAATGTTCCTTGCAGCACTATTTACAATAGCCAGGTCATGGAAGCAACCTAAATGCCCATCGACAGACGAATGGATAAAGAAGAAGTTGTACATATATACAATGGAATATTACTCAGCCATAAAAAGGAATGAAATTGGGTCATTTGTAGAGATGTGGATGTATCCAGAGACTGTCATACAGAGTGAGGTAAGTCAGAAAGGAAAACAAATATTGTATATTAACGCAAGTATGTGGAACCTAGAAAAATGGTACAGATGAACAGGTTTGCAGGACAGAAATTGAGACACAGATGTAGAGAACAAACGTATGGACACCAAGGGGGGAAAGCCATGGCAGGGTGGGGATGGTGGTGTGCTGAATTGGGTGATGGAGTTGACATGTATACACTGATGTGTATAAAATTGATGAGTAATAAGAACCTGCTGTATAAAAAAATAAATAAAATTAAATTTAAAAAATAATTTTTAAAAAAATGTTCAGGTGACTTGAGACTAAAAACTTCTTTTTGTAATCTCAGGGTGTGTGTGTGTGTGTGTGTGTGTGTGTGTGTGTGTGTGTGTGTGTGTGTGTGTGTGTGTGTGTGTGTGTGTGTGTGTGTGTGTGTGTGTGTGTGTGTGTGTGTGTGTGTGTGTGTGTGTGTGTGTGTGTGTGTGTGTGTGTGTGTCTGCACTCTAAACTGAAACATGGTATATGTCTAAGGCCTTTTACTGAAAAAGTATCTACCAAGAAAATGTGAATAATGCTGAATTGAGAGTGACTGGAAGCCCCAAACGGTAAGGCAAGCAGGACAGTATTGGCCCAGGAAGTAGTAGGAGGTGTAATTTGCAAGGGGTGCCCAGGGTTCTCAGTGGCACCAACAGGGAGAAAGGCTTCTTTGATCATCAGGATGTATACGGTGGAAAAAAGAAAAGAGCCCTGAACAATTTGTGAGTGAAGCAATTTGACCATCAGTATAGGTGTTTGTCCCATGAAATTGCCGTTGGCTGAGGAATAAGGCTTTGATAAGTCTAGGAACTCATTTTGCATAAATGTCTATATTTTATTTAAACTACTTTGCAAGAGACTACTCTTCCCATTCATAGAGAAAGGAAGAGTAGAGTTAATGATCCTAAACAAGAACCCCAAATTTCAATTACTCTAGATTGACACCCAACTACTTAAGCTTGGGAAAGAAATGAATTATATATTTTATGCTGTCCAAATCTGTGGGAGAGCAAGGTATCCCATAGGAGGATTTTACTCCATTAAGCTTTGTTGCAATCCATAAGACTAACCAATCGATATGTGTGTGTGTGTGTGTGTGTGTGTGTGTGTGTGATGTTTGGTGGAAAATAGTGCAAAAATACTGCATGCAGAAGCAGTTTGAGGTTTCACAATTCGTTGTGGATAAGTCATGGCTTGGATGATAAACCTACTGATAATTTTGGTTTGGTTGTCTTAGCATTTCCTAGGGCCCATGAGAGATTGGGATAAAATTACTATGGAAGGTTGAAATTAATAAAATGTATTCTTTCAATTGCAGGGGCTTTGGATTTTGCTTTTCTTCTTTTTATTCCAAGTATGGAAATGGGATATAAGTTTTTTCTGGCGCAGTGCTTAACTCCACTTCTTTGATGGGTAATTTTCACCTCAAAAACATCAAAGGGTTTTCCCACCCCATCTAAAACTGGAAAATTTGTAACCTATGTTTTCAGAGACTTTGAAATATAAACTACATCCAGCTGTAGAAGCAATGTGGAAATGGATTGATCACAGTTTGAAACAATCAAGCTAGACCAACAAAATCTCTAGCCAAAAAATCTATTTGATTTAACTATCCCATTGGTATTATGAGTTATTAAAAAATGAAGAGTCTCCCTGGCTGCAGAATAAGTATACCAATTCCCCACTTCCTTCCATTTTTGGAAACTTCTCAGAAATGTAAATGCACGAGGGAGAAAATATAATAAATATGCTCCCTTGGTGAGAATGAAGGAAAAGTTAGGCAGTAAATAACTCAGTGAGTTCATTGTGAATTCTTAAAACCTCTCTTTCAGGATCATACTCTTTTAAATGCAAACTCAAATCAAAAAAAGGAAGTTCATCTCAGATTTGTCATTTATGACAGCAGTGTGGAAGGATTAATAAATGTTATGAGACTTCCTGAAGAATAAAGACACTTTTCAGAGTGAATAAAAAGTACTTTTAATAGATACAAATCCCATTTTCATCAACATAAGTTTTGAATTTCCCCCAAGGTGAATAGAGAGATAAAGGAGACAGCCAGGATAACTAGTTGGTTGTTTTATTGTAGTATATACTCCAACACAAATGGCAGTTCAAGGGTTCAGTTTTCAGTATTAACTGGCATTGTACCTTCTTCATCTCCACACTCCCTGTTTCTAACTCCTTCTCCCTTCTAACCAAGTTGATGCTTGAGAAGTGAAGCTGGGAATGCTTGCTGCAAACATCCACATATATTCTATACGTAGGTTTTTGAGGTGTGTAGCATAGAGAAGTTTTGCAAACCTCTGGTGCACATAATGGTTATCTCTGTGGCCTGGGATCCTTGCATCAACATTCTCATCTCTACTGAGGCTCTGTTGTCAGATAGAATGAGGCTTACTAGTTGACTGTCTGTGATTTAAGCCTGTGGTCTCAGATGGAGGACCCCTAGAGCTCTCTTCTTCTTTTATATTCTTCATGATTTAGTGTCATTGAAACCCAACTGAGAGTCTCCCTGGCTACATGGGACTTTTACTTGCTTACTTTGGGATGCATCTGCAGCTGATTCGTAATTGTCTCTATTCACTTCAGAATATTTACTAGCATGTACCATTCAAACTTCTGCATAAATCCTCCTAGGACATTTTCATGTGCATATTTCAATTACTTGGGGATTATTCCAAATTATGTAGAGCCCAATAAGAAGATCTGCTAGAGTATGACTGAGGTTGGTCTGGGGCTGAAAGGCTCAGTTATCTAAAACATGTTCTTGAAGTGCCAGTACACCCTGTTTTATAGCATATCTGTCTCTTCTGTAATCTTTCTTGAAATTGATATGTCTGGATTCATTAACCCTGTTCCCACTCAGGAGAAAACTGAATTGGGTTAAGTTGGTAAAGGAGTGACTGTGAGTGATATTTCCTTTTTATATATAAGTAAAGCAACAGATAAAACAGCTTAGTGGATAGAATCCATATAGTCAACTTAGACATTTTTGTATACGTATTTTTTATCATGATATAATCTATATGGTGTAAAATGCACAATTTTAAAGTGTACAATTCAGTAGTTTTCTAGCATATTCACAAAGTTGTGCAACCTTCGGTTTAGTTTCATAACATTTTCATCATCCTAGACTTCTTTTTGACCTCAGAAAAGTACTTTTGCTTTGCAATGGCTTAAGAAGAAGATAGTGTTGTAGACAGAATAATGCACCCCACCCCAAGTGTCTATGTCCTAGTCCCCAGAGCCTGTGAAGGTGTTAGGTTACATGGAAAAGGGAGATTAAGATTGCAGGTGGAGGGACTTCCCTGGTGGGGCAGTGGTTAAGAATCCGCCTGCCAATGCAGGGGACATGGGTTTGAGCCCTGGTCCCGGAAGATCCCACATGCCGCGGAGCAACTAAGCCCATGCGCCACAACTACTGAGCCTGTGCTCCAGAGCCTGCGAGCCACAACTGCTGAAGCCCGTGCGCCTAGAACCCGTGCTCAGCAATAAAGACAAGCCACCGCAATGAGAAACCCATGCACCGCAAGGAAGAGTAGCCGCCGCTCACCGCAACTAGAGAAAGCCTGCACACAGCAACGAAGACCCAATGCAGCCAAAATATAAAAAATAAAAATAAAAAAAGATTGCAGGTGGAATTAAGGTTGCTAATCAGCTAACCTTGAGATTGGGAGATTACCCCAGATTATCTTTATGGTCCCAGTATAATCATGAATGTCCTTAAAAGTGAAAAAGAGAATCAGAAGACTCTTTGGCAAAGTCACAGAAGGAGATGTAATGACAGATGCAGAGGTCAGAATGTTGCAGTTGCTGATTTGAAGATGGCTGGAGAGGCCAGGAGCCAAGGAATGCAGGTGACCTGTAGAAGCTGAAAAAGATGAGGAAAGATATTCACCCCTAGAGCCTCCAGAAGGAACGCAGCCTTGCCAACATGTTGGTTTTTGTCCAGCAAGGCCCATTTTTTGACTTCTGACCTGTAAGATGATACATTCGTGTCGCTTTTAGCCACTAAGTTTGTGGTAGTTTATATAGGAAACCAATACAGTTGGGGAAGGATAGTAGTTGGGAGAACGAAGAAAGGAGGAAGAGAAAGGGAGAGAGACACCATGAGGTACTGTTTGCATATCTAGCCCCTTTGATGATGTCCCAGACTGAGTGCTGGCTTTGTCATTCACTTGATCCTACTGATCTTTGAAAGAGTGGTTGAGAGTAGAGGCACTTTTCTCATATGCTTGTAGGTCACATGATGTGCTTTGCCTGGTTAGAATGTAGGAACTCCACTGTTCCTAATGGTGAAGTGAACGGACTAGAATTTTGACTGGTCTTGAGAGTTTACTGAGTCTCTCAGAAGCTGTTAGGTAATTGAGCTTGTTAGTCAAGGAGAACAGAGAGCTGCATACCTCCATCCCCACCTATTGACTCCATTTCAGGTGAAGCTAACTGCACGAGAGAAACCCCTGACATCAAGAGTGAGTCAGGTAAATAACTTGATTATTGCACTGTGACTCAGTTTACCAGCTGTTTAAAACCTGAAATCTGACAAGCTTTAAAAGTAAAAGGAGCATGAATACTGATGTAATGTGCTTCTCATTTCTTTTTGAGAAAATTTAAAAGGTTTTGTAAAATCTGGTGTTAGTTATTTTTTTTCTAAAAGCAAAAAAAAATTAATCTTGGAATTCTTTATATTCACTTTCAAAAATATGTTAAATATTCAATTATGCGTCAAGATATCTTACTTTGCCAAAATTTTGGCAACAGCTGGAAATGCAACAGAAAATATAAGAAAGCTAATTTCTCTTAAATGTTGGTTTGAATAAATACAATGCTGGTGAAGGCTCTGAACTGACACATTTGTGGCCTGCAGCTTTAATATTGTCTTTGAAGACACGGTAAAGACTGTGTCACCTCAGCTGCCTTTGATTTGGCTTCCAAATTGGGAACCCTGTGCGGTGCTCATACCTAGTGTCTCTGATCCTAAATCCTTAGCCTGAGAGCCATGTTGTTGGGTAGTCTAACTTTGAGATTAGAGGGGATAACCCATGGTTATTTTCACAAGCTACCAGTCTGCAACAGAGTCATACCGGTAAAAGTGTGGCTCTAGGGCTGTCTCCTAAGTATCCCACAGTACTAGGGCCCTGAGGTCCCAGAGGATTCTCACCCATAATAGCTTAAGAAATTTATTGGAAAGATATTGGGATTTGTCACAGAATGAAAGGAAGAGCTGCAGGAATTCATGCAACTCCAAGAATCTCAGCAATTGGAACTGATAACCTGATACCTCCAAAGTGTTCTCTTTTTATGTCTATCACTTCCTCAGCCTATTTCTCATCTTTGCTGATCTTTGCTTGGCTTCAACCTCTCCCATAGCAAACAGGCTTTTGCCTCATGGCAGGAGGAGAAAATGAGTGCCAAAAACTCTGGTATCACATCCTCACAGCTCAAATCCAAGGAGAGGAAAAAATTCTCTTCCCCTTGACTGGGGTTAGAAGACTCCAGGGGAAGGCCTCAGGAGTGGATTGTCTCCACTTGGGACACATGCTCAGAAAGATTGGAGACTAAGATTATCTCAGCCTGTGTCATGTGTCCATCCCATGGTCAGGATACTCTGGGTCTGTTACAGGGGTAAATGGAAGGCAAGTTTGTTGATTAGATATTGGAAGGACTTTTCCAATGAAATGACTACAAACGCTAAATAATATTGAATACTTAATGGTCACCATGTTAAATGAGTTGTTGAGATGGCAAGAAAATAAGGAATCTACAAAAGGCAGAAACAAAGTGAAAGAAGAAATCCCAAGGAATGATTTAGCCTGAAAGAAGTTGTCCAACCCTGGTGATCTAGTTCTTCAAACAAACATGCAGGGTTAAGGAAACAAAGGATTGCAGGAACTCAGGCTAACAGCATCAGAGCTGTTATCAAAGGATGAGGAGAGGGAAAGGTTACCGGAACCCAAAAGGAGAAAGAATCATAAAGAGTAGGCCATCTCAAGAGGAGCAAGGACCTTAGTTGAGGAACATAGCCCTTGCAGGAAAGAATCCAGGTGAATAATTAGCCTCAATCTCATTCTCTGATCTCCACAGTGAGTGTTGATCAAGTGCTGCTGAAGCCAGAGGGCTTGGGAGCTCTGTTGAAGTAATTCATACTCTGTTTAGCCACATAGGACAGATTATAAGGTAGATCTGTAGGAACAAACAGTAGATGTTCAGAGCATATATGTCCTAATTGGCCTGCTTCTAACCTTCCCCCTTTCCCACCTCTTCACAGTAACCAGAATGATCTTTCAAAATAAAATTCACCTCCTACCATAACCCCAATTAAAACCCTTAGGGTCTTCCCATTTTTACCTTGAGTTCCATAATGAATAATCTCCGTACCTTGTCCTTCAAGGTTCAGTAAACATAATTTGGATTCTACCCACTCTCCAACTTATCCAGTTTTACTTTTTCCCTTAAAGTCTTACACTTACTGTTCCATCTTTTTGGGAATCTTTTCCTTGACTTTTCATGTGTCTAGCTTCTTTATAGCCATCAAGTCTCAGCATAAATGTCAGCTCCTCAGAGAAGTCTTCCATGACCACCCAATTGCAATGCTGAGTTATTTCCTTAATAACACATAATACAGTGTAAAGTTATGTTATTTATTCACTTGTCTGCCTGCCTATAATCTGCCTTGCATAGTACAACATAGATCCATGAAGATGAGGAATTTTCTTATTTTATTCACCCTTGTATCCCCAGTTACTGTACTGGTGCTTGGCACAAAGTAGGTGGTAAGGAATTATTTGTTGAGTGAATGAGTGAATGGTTCCTTGTCAAAATAATCATCTTCAGAACCCCATACTGTGTTTCAACCATTTATTAATATTACTAATTTCTTCATGTGCTTCTGTCACCATGATGGTGCTGATATTAAGCAGTCATCTGTTTCAAACTGACAAAGACTCACTAGAAATCATAGCACCCTAGAAGTCCTTCAAGACTAGGAAATGTAGTACAGTTCTTCAGGGAGTTTTTTGGAGGAAGAGACTGAGCAAACACAATGCTCTTGCTTGGGCTCTAAAGAAGCAGCAAAAGCAGAGGCTCAGACACAATGATCTTCAGTGAATTTCCTAAGAAAAGAAAAAATCAAGGAAAATTTGCAGGATCAGAATACCTGCTGTTGAGAACATGGAAATCATGTATGTATTCTTTGACTATTGTGAAAGCCCAGCCTCACACTAGAGCATTATCAAAGTGTCAGTAAAGGGCTCTTTTCCTTCCCAAACAACAAGAATGTGGAAGGGGAGAGGAAGTCCCCTTTCTCCTGTTGTGTAGAAAACCAATCATAGAAATGTGGCATAATTAGAACTTCTACAAGTCAATTTATTTGGTCAACAGCCTCACAGATCAAAGCCGTGATGCTCATGGAAAGTGGGCCAAGGGGAAATATATTAACCATGTACACAGATAACTGATTAGTAATAGAATGAAGTCAAATTTCAGTCAAATTTGTCATTTCACTTTTGGAACCACAGCACAAGAAAACAATCTAAAAATGAAACAGAATAAAATAACTTTGTAATATTTCATCATGCTTATGCCATACAAATGTATAAGCCTAAATGATATATAATAATGTCAATAAAGAGGATACAGAGTTAGTTAATCAATTTCCTTCTCAATCCCATTACCCTTATGAAGTTATTCAATAGACCCTTATGTACTCTGTGGACTGGTAGGTGTGCTAATCTGGGCAGCTAACTCTTAGCCTTGAATCCAAGGTAATTCTGATCATGCCATGCCCTTGGACCTGCCATGCCCTAAGGACAAGGCATTCCATACTGAAGCTGACAGCCCTAATAATGAATATCCAACACAGGTCAGTGGATTTTTGTCGGAACCTCTTGACCCAATGCAGAGGGATGCTTGGTGCCTTCATGGTAGAGGCATTTCCCAGAAGCCTGGGAAGAAGATCAGGGATATTAAACTTTTGGTTTTCAATTTATTCTGGGCAGGGCAAAGGCAAGTCTTGAACTCTTATCTCTCTTTGAATGTTCTATATTCTTTGTTGAATATTCAGAGACTTGAGGCTCAGACAGATGTATGACTACAAGTGCCCTTTGGGCACTCCAGCAGAAATTTCCTGACTGGCTTCCCAAACCTATAATTTCCTTCAGAAGAACAGATGATATCTTCTTCCTGACTTGACTACAGTCCAGTCAAAGCATTTGGGGAGAACATAATGCCATTCTTGATGTTTTAAGTGGTCAAAATCATATGCAAGACTTTGACTTCAAGTTAGTTTGGCCTAGGTCTTCATTCATTCTCCATTTACTAAATCATTCATTCAGTTGGCTGATCAACAAATACATGCTGAGAGCTGCTTTATCTGCAATAGAGGATATAGTGAGTGATGGACAGTCTCCATTTAATGGGAGAATTATAAACATCATACACACAACAAGGCCATATATAAGTACAGACATTGCTATTGATTCCACCAATGGGGAGAGATGACTGCAAATAGAGCAGTAAAGGAAGATTCAATTGAAAAAAAAATGGTACCAGGGACCCACTTGGACAGGTGATTAACACGTGAATGCAGAGAAAAAACAACAGATAAACAAGGTGCAGAAGAGTGCTAAGGCATGAATGCACTGTCAGACCTGCTGCAGAGGGTTCTGATGTGGGCATAACAGAGGACATTATTGGAAATGTGTGTTTCAACCAGACTGGAAATCCTTGAATGCCAGTTTGGGCTTAATCTTCTAAATAACAGGGAAATTCTAAGTGTTCTTGAATAAAGGAATTATAATATCTTTGAACTAGAAATGCGTTTAGAAGTCTAAGTAGTGCTCTCAGAAGACTGATACAAAAATGGGTGGCTGGCTAAATTAGAGGGCAGAGCCTGGAAGTGAGGAGATAAGACAGGTGGTAAGGGCTTAAACCTAGAGTGGTAACTTCAGAAGTGAAAAGAAGGAGTCTAATATGAGAGGAGTTGTGAAGTAAGAATTGACCGTCTTTAATGACAGGTCATGAGATATAAGGAAGAAGGAGTCTAAGATAACTCTGAAGTTTCAACCCTAGGTGAACACAACTATGGTGGTATTCACCATTAGAGAAGTCTGTTGGGAGGGGTGGGGTTGAGGGTAGATGATGATGATACTTATAGTTAAGTTCAGGATATCCCAGTGCATTTCCACTAAGTGGCTGGATTTTATGACTGGAATCCAGAAGTGTTCAAAGCTAGGGATGTGGATTTGGAAGTCATTTGAGTAAAGGATTCTGCCAGTATTGAAATTATGGTCTCAGAATAGCCACTGACTTCTGAGAAGCCACAGATATTGTGGCTCTCTTATGTGGACACACAAGAAAATTATTCCCTATGTTTTTGTTATCCCGAGAGAGAAGAGTAGGCAGAGTATACTCCACAATTAGTACTTTGCATTAGAAATCACAATAAATATAATAAAGTCAGTACATATAATATAGAACAGTAAGGCCTATTATTTGTCTTTGCATTCCCTGTGCCTTGCACACAGTATGTGGCCCCAAAAAACCTTGTTGATTAAGTTAAAATAAAAACTAGCTTTTAAGATAGTTAATATACCTTTTTTTAATTGAATTTTATATATTTTTTATACAGCAGGTTCTTATTAGTCATCAATTTTATACACATCAGTGTATACATGTTAATCCCAATCGCCCAATTCATCACACCCCCAACCCGCCCCCTGCCGCTTTCCCCTCCATATGGACACGTATGCCAGTGTCCATACGTTTGTTCTCTACATCTGTGTCTCAATTTTTTTTGTTTGTTTGTTTTTTTGTTTTTTGTTTTTTGTTTTTAACATCTTTATTGGAGTAAAATTGCTTTATAATGGTGTGTTAGTTTCTGCTTTATAACGAAGTGAATCAGTTATACATATACATATGTTCCCATACCTCTTCCTTCTTGCATCTCCCTCCCTCCCACCCTCCCTATCCCACCCCTCTAGGTGGTCACAAACCACTGAGCTGATCTCCCTGTGCTATGTGGCTGCTTCCCACTAGCTACTTATTTTACGTTTGGTACTGTATATATGTCCATGCCTCTCTCTCGCTTTGTCACAGCTTACCCTTCCCCCTCCCCATATCCTCAAGTCCATTCTCTAGTAGGTCTGTGTCTTTATTCCTGTCTTACCCCTAGGTTCTTCATGACATTATTTCCCCTTAAATTCCATATATAAGCGTTAGCATATGGTGTTTGTCTTTCTCTTTCTGACTTACTTCACTCTGTATGACAGACTCTAGGTCTATCCACCTCATTACAAATAGCTCAATTTCGTTTCTTTTTATGGCTGAGTAGTATTCCATTGTACGTATGTGCCACATCTTCTTTATCCATTCATCTGATGATGGACACATAGGTTGTTTCCATCTCCAGGCTATTGTAAATAGACCTGCAATGAACATTTTGGTACATGACTCTTTTTGAATTATGGGTTTCTCAGGGTATATGCCCAGTAGTGGGATTGCTGGGTCATGTGGTAGTTCTATTTGTAGTTTTTTAAGGAACCTCCATACTGTTCTCCATAGTGGCTGTACCAATTCACATTCCCACCAGCAGTGCAAGAGTGTTCCCTTTTCTCCACACCCTCTCCAGCATTTATTGTTTCTAGATTTTTTGATGATGGCCATTCTGACTGGTGTGAGATGATATCTCATTGTAGTTTTGATTTGCATTTCTCTAATGATTAATGATGTTGAACATTTTTTCATGTGTCCGTTGGCAATCGGTATATTTTCTTTGCAAAACTGTCTAGGTCTTTTGCCCATTTTTGGATTGGGTTGTTTGTTTTTTTAATGTTGACCTGCATGAGTTACTTGTAAATTTTGGAGATTAATCCTTTGTCAGTTGCTTCATTTGCAAATATTGTCTCCCATTCTGAGAGTTGTCTTTTCATCTTCTTTATGGTTCTTTTGCTGTACAAAAGCTTTTAAGTTCCATTAGGTCCCATTTGTTTACTTTTGTTTTTATTTCCAGTTCTCTAGGAGGTGGGTCAAAAAGGATCTTGCTGTGATTTATTTCATAGAGTGTTCTGCCTATGTTTTCCTCTAAGAGTTTCATGATGTCTGGCCTTACATTTAGGTCTTTAATCCATTGAGTTTATTTTTGTGTATGGTGTTAGGGAGTGTTCTAATTTCATTCTTTTCGATGTAGCTGTCCAGTTTTCCCAGCACCACTTATTGAAGAGGCTTCTTTTTGTCCACTGTATATTCTTGCCTCCTTTATCAAAGATAAGGTGACCACATGCGTGTGGGTTTATCTCTGGGCTTTCTATACTGGTCCATTGATCTATATATCTGTTTCTGTGCCAGTACCATACTGTCTTGATTACTGTAGCTTTGTAGTATAGTCTGAAGTCAGGGAGCCTGATTTCCTCCAGCTCCATTTTTCTTTCTCAAGATTGCTTTGACTATTCGGGGTCTTTTGTGTTTCCATACAAGTTGTGACATTTTTTGTTCTAGTTGTGTGAAAAATGCCAGTGGTAGTTTGATAGGGATTGCATGGAATCTGTAGATTGCTTTGGGTAGTACAGTCATTTTCACAATGTTGGTTCTTCCAATCCAAGAACATGGTATATCTCTCCATCTGTTTCTATCATCTTTAATTTCTTTCCTTAGTGTCTTACAGTTTCTGCATACAGGTCTTTTGTCTCCTTATGTAGGTTTGTTCCTAGATATTTTATTCTTTTTGTTGCAATGGTAAATGGGAGTGTTTTCTTAATTTCACTTTCAGATATTTCATCATTAGTGTATAGGAATGCAAGAGATTTCTGTGCATTAATTTTGTATCCTGCTACTTTACCAAATTCATTGAATAGCTCTAGGAGTTTTCTGGTGGCATTTTTAGGACTCTCTATATATAGCATCATGTCACCTGCAAACAGTGACAGCTTTACTTCTTCTTTTCCAATTTGGATTCCTTTTATTTCTTTTTGCTCTCTGATTGCTGTGGCTAAAACTTCCAAAACTATGTTGAATAATAGTGGTGAGAGTGGGCAACCTTGTCTTGTTCCTGATCTTAGTGGAAATGCTTTCAGTTTTTCACCATTGAGAATCATGTTTGCTGTGGGTTTGTCGTACATGGTCTTTATTATGTTGAAGTAAGTTCCCTCTATGCCTACTTTGTGTAGGGTTTTTTATCATAAATGGGTGTTGAATTTTGTCGAACGCTTTCTCTGAATCTATTGAGATGATCATATGATTTTTCTCCTTCAATTTGTTAATACGGTGTATCACGTTGATTGATTTGTGTATACTGAAGAATCCTTGCATTCCTGGGATAAACTCCACTTGATCATAGTGTATGATCCTTTTATTGTGCTTTTGGATTCTGTTTGCTAGTATTTTGTTGAGAATTTTTACATCTATGTTCATCAGTGATATTGGCCTATAGTTTTTTTCATTCTAATGTCTTTGGTTTTGTTATCAGAGTGATGGTGGCCTCATAAAATGAGTTTGGGAGTGTTCCTCTCTCTGTTATATTTTGGAAGAGTTTGAGAAGGATAGGTGTTAGCTCTTCTCTAAATGTCTGATAGAATTCGCCTGTGAAGCCATCTGGTCCTGGACTTTTGTTTGTTGGAAGATTTTTAATCACAGTTTCAATTTCAGTGCTTGTGATTGGTCTGTTCATATTTTCTATTTCTTCCTGGCTCAGTCTCGGAAGGTTGTGCATTTCTAAGAATTTGTCCATTTCTTCCAGGTTGTCCATTTTATTGCCATACAGTTGCTTTCAGTAATCTCTCATGATCCTTTGTATTTCTGCAGTGTCAGCTGTTACTTCTCCTTTTTCATTTCTAATTCTACTGAGTCTTCTTCCTTATTTTCTTGATGAGTCTTGCTAATGGTTTATCAATTTTATCTTCTCAAAGAACCAGCTTTTAGTTTTATTTATCTTTGCTATCATTTCCTTCATTTCTTTTTCATTTATTTCTGATCTGATCTTTTTTGATTTCTTTCCTTCTGCTAAATTTGGGGGTTTTTTGTTCTTCTTTCTCTAATTGCTTTAGGTGTAAGTTTAGGTTGTTTATTTGAGAGGTTTCTTGTTTCTTAAGGTAGGATTGTATTGCTATAAACTTCCCTCTTAGAACTGCTTTTGCTGCATCCTGTACATTTTGGGTCATTGTGTTTTCATTGTCATTTGTTTCTAGGTATTTTTTTATTTCCTCTTTGATTTCTTGAGTTATCTCCTGGTTACTAAGCAGTGGGTTGTTTAGCCTCCGTGTGTTTGTATTTCTTACAGATTTTTCCTGTAATTGATATCTAGTCTCATAGCATTGTACTCAGAAAAGATACTTGATATGATTTCAATTTTCTTAAATTTACCAAGGCTTGATTTGTGACCCACGATATGATCTATCCTGGAGAATGTTCAAGGAGCACTTGAGAAGAAGGTGTATTCTGTTGTTTTTGGATGGAATGTCCTATAAATATCAGTTATGTCCATCTTATTTAATGTATCCTTTAAAGCTTGTGTTTCTTTATTTTCATTTTGGATGATCTGTCCATTGGTGAAAGTGGGGTGTTAAACTCCCCTACTATGATTGCATTACTGTCGATTTCCCCTTTTATGGCTGCTAGTATTTGCCTTATGTATTGAGGTGCTCCTATGTTGGGTGCATAAATAATTACAATTGTTATATCTTCTTGGATTGATCCCTTGATCATTATGTAGTGTCCTTCTTTGTTTCTTGTAATAGTCTTTGTTTTAAAGTCTATTTTGTCTGATATGACAACTGCTATTCCAGCTTTCTTTTGATTTCCATTTGCATGGAATATCTTTTTCCATCTCCTCACTTTTAGCCTGTATGTGTCCCTAGTTCTGAAGTGGGTGTCTTGTAGACACCATATATACAGGTCTTGTTTTTGTATCCATTCCGCCAATCTATGTCTTTTGGTTCGAGCATTTAATCTATTTACATTTAAGGTAATTATAGATATGTATGTTCCTATTACCATTTTCTTATTGTTTGGGGTTTATTATTGTAGGTCTTTTCCTCCTCTTGTGTTTCCTGCCTAGAGAAGTTCCTTTAGCATTTGCTGTAAAGCTGGTTTGGTGGTGCTGAATTCTCCTAGCTTTTGCTTGTCTGTAAAGGTTTTAATTTCTCCATCAAATCTGAATGAGATCCTTGCTGAGTAGAGTAATCTTGGTTTTAGGTTTTTCTCCTTCATCACTTTAAATATGTCCTGCCACTCCCTTCTGGCTTGCAGAGTTTCTGCTGAAAGATCAGCTGTTAACCTTACGGGGATTCCCTTATGTGTTATTTGTTGTTGTTCCCTTACTGCTTTTAATATTTGTTCTTTGTGTTTAATTTTTGATAGTTTGATTAATATGTGTCTTGGCATGTTTCTCCTTGTGTTTATCCTGTATGGGACTCTCTATGCTTCCTGGACTTGATTAAGTATTTCCTTTTCCATATTAGGGACGTTTTCAACTATAACCTCTTCAAATATTTTCTCAGCCCCTCTCTTTTTCTCTTCTACTTCTGGGACCCCTATAATTCAAATGTTGGTGCATTTAATGTTGTCCCAGAGGTCTCTGAGACTGTCCTTAATTCTTTTCATTCTTTTTTCTTTATTCTTCTCAGCAGTAGTTATTTCCAGTATTTTATTTTCCAGGTCACTTATCCGTTCTTCTCCCTCAGTTATTCTGCTATTGATCCCTTCTAGAGAATTTTTAATTTCACTTATTTTGTTGTTCATCACTGTTTGTTTGCTCTTTTGTTCTTCTAGTTCATTCTTAAATGTTTCTTGTATTTTCTCCGTTCTATTTCCATGATTTTGGATCATCTTTACTATCATTATTCTGAATTATTTTTCAGGTAGACTGCCTATTTCCTCTTCATTTTTTAGGTCTGGTGGGATTTTGCCTTGCTCCTTCATCTGCTGTGTGTTTCTCTGTCTTCTCATTTTGCTTAACTTACTGTGTTTGTGGTCTCCTTTTCACAGGCTGCCAGTTCATAATTCCTGTTGTTTTTGGTGTCTGTTCCCAGTGGGTAAGTTTGGTTCAGTGGTAGAGGTTCAGGCAGCCAGTTCATAATTCCTGTTGTTTTTGGTGTCTGTTCCCAGTGGTAAGTTTAGTTCAGGTTTGGTAACCTGGTAGAGGGGGTTAGTGCCTGTGTTCTGGTGGATGAGGCTGAAGCTTGTCTTTCTGTTGGGCAGGTCCATGTCTGGTGGTTTGTTTTGGTGTGTCTGTGGCCTTATTATGACTTTAGGCAGCCTCTGTGCTAATGGATGGGGTTTTGTTCTTGTCTTGCTAGTTGTTTGGCATAGGGTGTCCAGCACTGTAACTTGCTGGTCATTTTAGTGGAGCTGGGTCTTGGCGTTGAGATGGAGATCTCTGGGAGATTTTCACTGTTTGATACTACGTGGAGCTGGGAGGTCTCTTGTGGACCAATGTCCTGAACTTGACTCTCCCACCTCAGTGGCACAGCCCTGATGCCTGGCTGCAGCACCAAGAGCCTGTCTTTTAGGGGCTTCTCTGGTGGTGCAGTGGTTGAGGGTCCACCTGCCGATGCAGGGGACACGGGTCCGTGCCCCGGTCCGGGAGGATCCCGCACTCCACGGAGCGGCTGGGCCCGCGAGCCAAGGCCGCCGGGCCTGCGCGTCCGGAGCCCGTGCTCCGCAATGGGAGAGGCCACAACAGTGAGAGGCCCGCGCACCGCTTAGGGCTTCCTGGTGGCGCAGTGGTTGAGAGTCCACCCGCCGATGCAAGGGACACGGGCTCGTGCCCCGGTCCGGGAAGATCCCACATGCCGCGGAGAGGCTAGGTCCGTGAGCCATGGCCGCTGAGCCTGTGCGCCCCGAGCCTGTGCTCCGCAACGGGAGAGGCCACAGCAGTGAGAGGCCTCCAAACTCCGGAACTCCACACTCCACAGGCCCTCCTTTCGACCTGCGGCCTCTCCACTTCCTTGCAGGTCCTCTGTGTCTCAATTTTTGTCCTGCAAACCTGTTCATCTGTACCATTTTTCTAGGTTCCACATACATGCGTTAATATACGAGATTTGTTTTTCTCTTTCTGACTTACTTCACTCTGTATGACAGTCTCTAGGTCCATCCACGCTTCAACAAATGACCCAAATTTGTTCCTTTTTATGGCTGAGTAACATTCCATTGTATATATGTACCACTTCTTCTTTATCCATTCATCTGTTGATGGGCATTTAGGTTGCTTCCATGACCTGGCTATTGTAAATAGTGCTGCAAGGAACACTGGGGTGCATGTGTCTTTTTGAATTATGGTTTTCTCTGGGTATATGCCCAGTAGTGGGATTGCTGGGTCGTATGGTAGTTCTATTTTTAGCTTTATAAGGAACCTCCATACTGTTCTCCATAGTGGCTGTATCAATTTACATTCCCACCAACAGTGCAAGACGGTTCCCTTTTCTCCACACCCTCTCCAGCATTTGTTGTTTGTAGATTTTCTGATGATGCCCATTCTAACTGGTGTGAGGTCATACCTCATTGTAGTTTTGATTTGCATTTCTCTAATAATTAGTGATGTTGAGTAGCTTTTCATGTGCGTCTTGGTCATCTGTATGTTTTCTTTGGAGAAATGTCTATTTAGGTCTTCTGCCCATTTTTGGTTTGGGTTGTTTGTTTTTTTAATATTGAGCTGCATGAGCTGTTTATATATTTCGGCGATTAATCCTTTGTCCGTTGATTCGTTTGCAAATATTTTCTACCATTCTGAGGGTTGCCTTTTTGTCTTGTTTATGGTTTCCTTTGCTGTGCAAAAGCTTTGAAGTTTCATTAGGTCCCATTCGTTTATATTTGTTTTTATTTCCATTTCTCTAGGAGGTGAATCACAAAAGATCTTGCTGTGATTTATGTTAAAGAGTGTTCTTCCTGTGTTTTCCTCCAAGAGTTTTATAGTGTCTGGTCTTACATTTAGGTCTCTAATCCATTTTGAGTCTATTTTTGTGTATGGTGTTAGGGAGTGTTCTAATTTCATTCTTTTACATGTAGCTGTCCAGTTTTCCCAGCACCACTTATTGAAGAGACTGTCTTTTCTCCATTGTATGTCCTTGCCTCCTTTGTCCTAGATGAGTTGACCATAGGGCCATGGGTTTAAAAGGCATTGGGAAGGGTTTACAGTGCTCAGTTTTTATCCTAAGTACTTTTTGCTGAGAATTTAGTAAAAAGCCCACAAAAATTAGAAAAACTCTGTTGTTTTTTCCAAAAGGAATTAAAAATATGAGAATTCTTCCTTTTATACATTAATTTATCATTAGTAAGAGATTTGGGGACCAAAAAATTCAACCTTGAATTTTTATTGTTACTGTTAATCTTCTAAGGCAGTACTAGTTCTATGCCATAAATCTTTGGACCTGCTTATATATTCTTTTTATTTGTCCTCTAAATCATAGAATCAAAATTTTAGAACTGGAAAAATCTTAGTGCTTATCCACTTTCAATGGTAAAAATGTAGAATTCTAGTAATTGTTTAACAAGTCTTATCTACTGTGTCTTACCTCTCAAACCCAAACTGGACGTTTGTAAAGTCTATATTCTTTGCTTGTTTGAAAACCCCTGTATTGGCAGTGTATTCAATACATGGTATTTAACAAACACTTGTTGACTTGTATGCAAGTCTGCCAGACAAGCCCTAAACATATAAACACACACACACACACACACACACACACATGCATACATATACATATGCAATACACACACTACAACTTGCTCAAAATAGGGATTAGAAAGTCTTTGGGGGTGGGTATTAATTAAACTATAGTAAAATATTGTTGGTGTCAGTGAAGGTCCTAGACTTCATGGAGATCAAGGTAGCAAAGGAAATGCTATTTTTCATGTGAACTTTTCTGAAAGGATTGCCAAGATTGAAAAAACAATGTTAATAGTAAATGATTGGGTTTACAACTTGTCATTGGAAACTTTTGCCCGTATATGCTCATTTACTATATTTATTTTTTATTTTTTAATTTACCAGTGTCTCCACAGAGTCCTACCTACAGATTACTCTAGAAGTAGCAAGTTGATGGTTTCTCAAAGGGATCCTCTCATTCACAACAGCAAAGACAGTGGCTCTCCCAAACACGAGGCTAGGTTTCTGTTCCCTTACATTGAGGAATGCATCAGACAAAATGAAAAGCAGTTTTACAGAGTAAACATTAAGTTGTTGTCCTTCTGATATATATTGAACATATACACACACAAAATGCTCAGAAGGTATGAAAATTCTTCAGAAGGACCTGTGAATTTAATACGCACAACTTCAGACAAAGCATTCACAGGGTCTCATATTAGACTGCAGAATCAAATAAGGAGAAGGCCAGCAGACATGCGTTCTAATGGCTCAGGCTGACTAGTGTTCAGTTTATGGTCCTGCTCTGCCCTGCTGTGGGAATGCTGAGAAGTGCATGAGGGGACAGTGCTCAGAACTTGGAATCAGCGAAAATAAATGCCTTTAGTCAGAGAGATAAGCAGAGCACAAAGGAAAAAACAGAGGCTTCTCTTTTAATCAGAAATCCATACTAAATATTCATATTTTCTGAGTATAGTGTTACTGGATGCAAAAAGATAAAATATAAATGACTTAGAGGAAAAGTGATTTGCAAATGTCAGATGGTTTTTAACTCATCCACTTGAGAAGTTGAATTTAATGTTCAACTTATCTTCTAATTTTCCCAAGGTGAAATGTTGTTTGATGGTGTACAAAACATGGTATGGGTTTAAATATAAAAAGTAGGGACAATAATAATAATTAACATTAACTGAGCAATTACTATATATCTGGCACCACATAAATATTAATTTGTTTAATTTTCACAAGAAACCCATGAGATGAGTACTAGCTCTTTGTACTTTTCAAAGTGCTTCATGTAAGTGTTTTCTGTTGCTCCTTACACAGTGCTTCCAAGGGAAACGGGGAACTTCATGGTACACAAGACACCTTGAAGACCCTGAGGTGAGTAGGTAGAACCCAAACCTATTGTGAGATTCAGAGTCCAAGTCCAAGTATCCTAGCTCCCAGAGCAGCTTTTATTTCATTTACACAAACATGTGTGATTTACAGCCCTAAAGAAAAACCATTTACCAGACTAATCCTGATTAAGAAACACCTATCAAAACGGAATAAACAAAAAGTATTATGACTGCATCTGACAATTACATGTTTTCTCTGTACTATTTTTAATTTTTAACAGTCAGAAAAATTATGCTGACTAAATTATGAAAACAGTAAGGCTTAATTATTTATTCTATTATTTATTAAGCAGGCTTGGTTTCAGGTAAGTTAATTAGCATTAAGTCCCATATGAAGGCAAAAATGAACTTGAACTTTCCCAAAGTTTTTTCCCCCATTGATCTGACCTACTTACCTAAATCCTGTTCCTAAAATCTAGACGTGAGACTTCCCCAGGGGCTAATATGGTTTGGTCCTAACCAGCTATCCACTTCCAGCCTGTTTTTTGGGTTTTGTTTATGTTTTTGTTTTGTTGTTTTGTTTCAGTTTGGGGTTTTGTTGCTTTGGGGCGAACAATGACCATCATTTAGATTTATAAACCTTCAATCTTGTGGTAAATTATATTTGAAAACTGCATTCTAAATTTAGCTTGATTTCACCAGCAAGCTTCTCAAGATCAAGATATTTTATGTATTTTCAGACTGACTGTGCTCATATGACAGTTTACAACAACAGCTGCAAATTAACAAATGCAAGGGCTGGATCAAATTAACATGGACTTGACAGAACAGGGTTCCAAACTTATAACTGGGTTACAAAGGTTTATCTGCAAGTTAACCAGATGGAAATTGTGATGGGTTTTCCAATCTAAATGTTAATACTAAAAGCATTTATTTTTAGCACAGCATTTTTTTTTTTTTTTTTTTTCTTTTTGCGGTATGTGGGCCTCTCACTGCTGTGGCCTCTCCCGTTGCGGAGCACAGGCTCTAGACGCGCAGGCCCAGCGGCCACGGCTCACGGGCCCAGCCGCTCCGCGGCATGTGGGATCCTCCCAGACCGGGGCACGAACCCGTATCCCCTGCATCGGCAGGCGGACTCTCAACCACTGCGCCACCAGGGAGGCCCAGCACAGCATTTTTTAAAAATTTATTTTATTTATTTATTTTTGGCTGTGTTGGGCCTTTGTTGTTGTGTACGGGCTTTCTCTAGTTGCAGGGAGTGAGGGCTACTCTTCGTTGCGGTACGCAGGCTTCTTATTGCGGTGGCTTCTCTTGCTGTGGAGCACGGGCTCTAGGCACGTGGGCTTCAGTAGCTGTGGCTTGCAGGCTCTAGAGCGCAGGCTCAGTAGTTGTGGCGCACGGGCTTAGTTGCTCCGTGGCATGTGGGATCTTCCCAGACCAGGGCTCGAACCCGTGTCCCCTGCATTGGCAGGCGGATTTTTAACCACTGTGCCACCAGGGAAGACCTAGCATAGCATTTTTTGTCACAAACTTATTAATCACTGGATCCCTGCAAGACGTCTGCAAGGAGGGCCTCCATGCGAGCTCTGAACCTTCATTTGGCTCACCTCTCTGCGTGGGGCATGGAGCAGGGTGTCCACAGGACCACAAGGATGAGGCCACCCAGACTCTGTCACCTTCTACTAGTACCTGGGCTCCCAGTTCACTGGGGTTGGGGGTGGAGGGGTCCTTTGTAGGGAGATGGAAGGAGTATGGTTACAAGAGCCAGGGTATAGGCACCTTGTGCACTGCCTCAGGGAAAAAACGAAAGAAATAGGTAACCCGTGGACCTGGAACTGAGCTGGGGACCAGCCCTCCCTGCAGTGTCACGTTCTAGGAAATTGAACTTAGCCTTCCAGGTCTTTATGAAGGTGTATCAGCCAGGAGGGAGTCCAGAAAATAATATTTTATTCAAATGTTTATTGGCTAGATTTTTTAAAACAAAAGGAGAAAACTGACAAAACTTGGCAAAATACAGAACCAGGGAACACATATTAGAAGCACTAATAATAAGGACTTCCCTGGTGGTCCAATGGTTAAGAATCCGCCTGCCAATGCAGGGAACATGGGTTCGATCCCTGGCCCGGGAAGATCCCACATGACGCGGGGCAACTAAGCGCACACCCACAACTACTGAGCCTGGGCTCTGGAGCCTGTGAGCCACAACTACTGAGCCCACTTGCTGCAACTACTGAAGCCCGTGTGCCTAGAGCCCGTGCTCCACAACAAGAGAAGCCACTGCAATGAGAAGCCCATGCACCGCAAGGAAGAGTAGCCCCTGCTCACCGTAACTAGAGGAAGCCCTCACGCAGCAGCAAAGACCCAACGCAGCCAAAAAACAAAACAAAGCAAAAAAAAGAAGCACTAATAATACCAAGTAATTATATAAAAATGTGTTCAACCTGGGGAAAACGCAAAACAAATCAGTCAGTGAGACACCTTTTCTGCCTATCAGATTGGCAGTAATTAAAAGATTGATAAAATGTAATGTTGGAGTGAAAATACCTCACACAGGATGGGAAAAAAATATTTGTAAACCATGTATCTGATGAGGGACTTGTATCCAGAATATATAAAGAACTCTTGCAACTCACTAGTGAAAAGACTGCCCAAATGGTCAAATGCCACTGGGGTGTGTGTGCTGTGTAATCAGCAAAAGAAGCACAGGAAAACACACACTTGTAAATCTTATTAAAATGATTGGCTAAAGTGATAAGCAATACACAGGGGGAGAGAAGTCCTCTTGTTCCAAATCTGCCACATAGCCCCTAAAGAAGAGGAAGAAGAAAGTGAAGGAGACCAACTGGCTGGGTGGGCAGCCTCAGGTGAGCCCCCCCAGCCTGGGTGTGCTGCATTATCTCCCTGACATTGTGGGTCACCCAGGTGAGCAGCTAGTCCTGCACACCTGCCTTCCTGAGGTTTCCCCCTCTATTTAGTCTATCATCTGTACCCCACAAAATACTACATTTCTAGCCTCTTCCCTGAAGAAAAAGAGATTAATTACAGCTCCCTATCAGATCTATGAATTTTTTAATGTCACCTAAATGAAATTTAATGAGTCCCCAAAGTACATGACTAAGGTTTATGAAAAGCACTCACCAAAAGTATAGTTGTTCCACGTGAGTGGCCTACTAGAGCTTCTAACTGTATGCTGCACTCGGAAAAAAAAAAATACACTTCTGGAAAATTAACACTCTGCTACAAAACATGAAGAAAATAAAGCCTTCTTTGCTCTACTTGAGTTATATCTTTATTACTTGCTAAGCCCCAGCCTCCCAATTTGGAATGGAAGCAGACATTCTCTAACCTCATTAGTCATTCAGGGGAACTAAAGCAGTTCACAAAGCCTCCAGGGATGATTCCCACCGTCTAGAGACTGGCAGTTGTCTAGAAGGGGAAAATCACTGTTGACAAGTGAAAAGACGTCTATCCTCTGGAATGCCATTGATATGACAAGAAAGATGCCTTGCCTGTGTCTCAAGGCACAGACACATCCTCTCCTCCAAGATAAGAGCTCCAGTAAGCATGGAGCACAGCATTTACAAATCATCCTCCTATAGAAGGAGACAGACATTCTGTTGTTCACTATCGAAAACATCATTGCAAAAATGTAGAGATAACATAGAAGGACAAGATGCTGAACTGTTAGGGACACTGGTTCCCTCTCTCAAGATCAACGCCAAGCATGTAGAGAAGGAAACTGTGAGAAATCCTCGATAGGGGAAGTGCTTTGAACTGGTTTGTGCAGGGTATGGTGGCTTTAGCCCCAAACAGGAGGCAGCCCAAAAAGGGAAATATTGGCACTCTGGTTCTATTTCTCCTCTGCTGCTGTCTTGGAACAAATACTGCCCATTCCCATGCGTGAAGTGACTCAGATCCACTGATGTGCTGGAACTGGTATAGCGGCTCTCAATAGCTGATTGTTAACTTGTCAGGAATTTTGCAAGCCAGTTTTTAAATACAGTCATTATTAAAAATTAAATTATATAAACTTACATTTAAGTTATATTAAAAACAAAGGCAACACTCATGTTTATAGCAGCATTATTTACAATAGCCAAAAGGTAGAAGCAATCCAAGTGTCTATCAACAGATTATGGATAAAGAAAATGTGGTATATATACATAATGGAATAGTATTCAGGCTTAAAAAGGAAGGAAATGCTGACACATCCTACAACATGAATGAACCTTGAGGACATTATGCCAAGTGAAATAAGCCAGACACAGAAAGACAGACACTGCATGATTCTACTTAAATGAGGTACATAGAGTCGTCAAAAAACCACCGAAGTAGAATGGTGGTTTGCCAGGGGTAAGGGGGTGAGAGGAATGGGGAGTTGTTTAATGGGTATAGAGTTTCAGTTTTGCAAGGGAAAAATTCTGGAGGTTGGTTGCACAGCAATGTGCATAAACATAGCAATTACTGAACTATACACCTAAAAATGGTTAAGATAGTAAGTTTTATGTAGTGTGTATTTTACCCCAATTAAAAGTTTAAAAATTAATTTTTTTAAAAAAGCAAAGGCAATAAAATCTCAATTTCCTGGTTTTCATAATATTTGATAATTATGTAAGATATTACTACTGGGGGAAATGAGTGATGGGTACCCAGAACCTCCCTGTGCTATTTTGCAACTTTTTATGAGTCTATATTTTAAAATAAAAAGGTTTTTTTGAACAATAAATACTCAAAAGTCATCTCTTCCTAATTATACTACAATTTGCAATTATCTGTATTCTTGAGATTATTTGTATCTATTGTACTTGTAAGGTGGAAACCCTATATAATATTGTGCTACTGCACATCTCTCAACTCCACTTTCAGTTGGCAACTTGAAATCAGCCCTGGTTTTATACCATGAAAATCAACAAACCCTACTAATCAGGGCTTCCCGCCAACAACCCCCAGCTGGTTGTTAAGCCTTTACCAGCGGCCTGTGGTCCAGGTGTGCTCAGGATTAAAATTAGTTTAACAGTGAAGTCTTGCACTTGTGAGGGTATGAGACAAATAAGTGGGGACTAACTGACCTCAAGCAGTTGCTTAGAAACTTCAGAGTTGGGGAATTACAACCAAGGAATGCCCTCTTCTGCTGTTTCTCCCAAGGAAGCTGTGATAGTTAGTTCTATGTGTCAACTTGACTGAGCTAAGGGATACCCAGAGAGCTGAAAAACATTATTTTGGGGCGCACTGTGAGGGTGTTTCCAGGAGATTAGCATTTGAGTCAGTAGACTTAGGAAAGAAGATCCTTGCTCTGGAATGAGGGCGGCTATCAGCTAATCCGTTTTTCAGGGCCTGAAAATATAACACAAAGATGGAAGAAGGGAGAATTCTCTCTCTTCCTCTCTCCCTCTCTCTCCCTCTCTCCCTTTCCCTCTACCTCTCCCCTCTCCCTCTACTGGAGCTGGGATTTCTGTCTTTTCCTGACTTTGGGTTTTAGGATATCAGAGCTCCTAGTTCTCCAGCCTTGAACATTGGGATTTACCTCAGTCGCCCTGTGGTTCTCAGGCCTTTGCACTCAGACTGAATTATACAGCCTACTTCTCTTGTTCTCTGGCTTGCAGATGATAGATCCTGGGACTTCTTGGCCTCCATAACCTCGGTGAGCCAATTCTTTTAATAAATCTCATCTATCATCTGTCTATCTATCTAGATATCTACGTATGTTCTATTGGCTCTGTTTCTCTGGAGAACTCTGATTAATACAGAGGCAATGGAGAAAGACCAGACCGGCAGCGTTGGTTTTTTTTGGTTTTTCTTTTTTTTTTTTTTTGTGGTACGCAGGCCTCTCACTGTTGTGGCCTCTCCCATTGCAGAGCACAGGCTCCAGACACACAGGCTCAGCGGCCATGGCTCATAGGCCCAGCCGCTCCGTGGCATGTGGGATCTTCCCGGACCGGGGCTCGAACCCGTGTGCCCTGCATCGGCAGGCGGACTCTCAACCACTGCACCACCAGGGAAGCCCGGCGGTGTTGTTTTGAGAGGTAAGGGGTGACTGATTGTGGGTTTTCTTGACAGTGGGTTTTCTCCTGCTTGGAACTCTATACCCTAGGGCTCATCCACTCCCAGGTCCTGAGTTCATTGGAGCTGAAGCGGAGTGGTGTCTGGCTTTCTCCCATTTCCTGCTCTCAGGGTAGAGACATCTTTTTTTTCTAAATTTTGGCTATGATGGGGCCTGTGGACACTTTGAACTTTTTAAAATGGGAGAGTCAGGAGAAACTTGCCTCTAAACAGGTATTATTTCTGGAATTCTGAAGAAAGCGTACCCTGTCCATGAGAGTCAGCTGAAACCATAGTTATAGAAGGAACCCCAGTCCCACTCAAGCATTTAGTTCCTCACTAAAACCAAGTAGGAAAAGAAATTTGAGGGAATGGATTTTGGACTTGAAGAATTTTAGGCTTTGGGCTTTTAAGTCACAAGAACAAGAGATTTTGATTTTGGATTTTAATTCCTTTATTCAAATTATCTCTGGGCTTAAACTTACAAAACAAATTTCATCATTAGACTTTCATTTCTCCCTGAGAATTTGATAAAGAGAAAAGATGTATATGAATACATTAGATGTAATTCCATATTTTTAGAGTTTTTATTATTAGAGAACCTTACTATTTTCATTCAGTCTTATGCAGAACCTCTGATATGCTATGTTGAGCAATGTTATTGGACATAGTTTGGCATGGAAAATAGGAAATTAATTTTCAGCATTTGAAATGGAGTATCTTTAGTGTTGACTGATTAGTATATTTTCTTACCCATTTCCTAGCCTTCTGGGGTCAAAACTACACTCCCACCAACAATCCCAGAATGATGCCCAAAAGAAGTGGTTGGTTTGGGAGGAGAAGTCTTATGAAACAGGGACAAAACTGAAAACAGCCTATGGTTGACCTTAGGCTTAATTACTAAATCAATGGATTAGAAGAACAAAAAGCCAAGGAATGTAGGAATAGAATTCCTTTCTTCTACTCTCGCTTCCAAGAGGAGGGCTTTTTCCTAAGTATGCTCTTCTCATTTTTTGCATCCCAAGGTAGGTGGAGTGACTTCCCTGATTGGTAAATCTGTGAAGAATAACCACTAATGCAAATTCTCAACTCTGGTCTTCTTCCTCTTAGAAGCCCTCAAGAGGCTCACTTCCCCTGCTAACCCACCCAATCCCTTTACCCATCCAAGGTTAAATCTACTTAATTGTAGGTTAAGTATTAGCAAGGACACATGGTTACAGACATAGAGCCATATCCTCCAATCTCATCTCTAACAATAATGAAGATGTAATCAAAATGTTGGCCTCTATATTTACTCTTTGTTTTATTTTCTCAATTTGTCCAAAACTCAGGCAAGGAAGAGGGGTGTTATTTATTTGGGGTCCTCTTGGGAACCCCAATGAAAGATGTTTCATATCTTCCAAAGAGAAATGCTACATTAGGATTTCAAAAGAATAAATAACAAAAACTATTATAGAATCCTAAATACACCTTATAGTTGAATCTTGACAAACAATGTCTTGATGTTAAGAAGGATTATATCCTCCACTTAGCAAACATGAGCTTTCTCTGATAGCCATCTTCTTTCTCTAAAACATTTATAACCATATTTGATGGAATAAAAGTAACATAAATGGCAAAATACATACTACATGCAGAGCCTGCTTAATTATTTCCAGCAGGAGGAAAATTCATTCCTTTGTCTTCTGCCTAACCATAGTTAATAGCAAGCAAATATTTGAATGAGACATTTCCTGAACTTTAGAAAAGAAAATCAATGCAATTCCTTTTTAATATAGCAGATTTTTTTTAAATTCACGGCATTACACACCATTGTACAGCAGTTATACTCCAATAAAGATGTTAAAAAAAACCCAAAACAGTAGTCCCCCAAAACAAGTCTTAATCCTCTGAACTAAGTAAATATGACCTTGTTAGGAAAAAGGGTGTTTGCAGATGTAATTAAGTTAAGGATCTAGAGATGAGATCATCCTGGGTTTAGGGCAAGCCCTAAATTCAATGACAGGGATTCTTAGAAGAGAAAGGTGGAGGAAGATGTGAGAAAGAAACACAGAGCGGGGACTTCCCTGGTGGTCCAGTGGTAAAGAATCCACCTTCCAGGGCTTCCCCGGTGGTGCAGTGGTTAAGAGTCCACCTGCCAATGCAGGGGACATTCCAGCCCTGGTCTGGGAAGATCCCACATGCTGCGGAGCAGCTAAGCCCATACACCACAACTACTGAGCCCACGCACCACAACTACTGAAGCCTGGACACCTAGAGCCTGTGCTCTGCAACAAGAGAAGTCACTGCAATGGGAGGCCCGCGCACTGCAACAAAGAGTAGCCCCCACTCACCGCAACTAAAGAAAGCCTGCGCAGCAATGAAGACCCAATGCAGCCAAAAATAAATAAATAAAATAATTTTTTTAAAAAAGTAATAAATAGTTGATTTAAAGAGAAAAAATAATTCTTCCAATGCAGGGGACACAGGTTCTATCCCTGGTTGGGGAACTAAGATCCCACATGCCGTGGGGCAACTAAGCCTATGTGCCACAACTACTGAGCTTGTGTGCCTCAACTAGAGAGCCTGCATGCTGCAACTACAGAGCCCATGCACTCTGGAGCCCACACTCCCTGGAGCCCCTGTGCCACAACTAGAGAGAGAAAATCCGCACACCACAACTAGAGAGAACCCTGGCGCGCCACAACGAAGAGCCTATGCCGCAATGAAAGATCCCACATGCCACAACTAAGACCCAATGCAGCCAAAAAAATAAAGAAAATAAATAAATTAAATAAATAAATATTTTTTTTAAAAAAGGGACAGAGGGGAGGGCCATGTAAAGATGGAGGCAGAGACTGGAGTGATGCAGTTACAAGCCAAGGAACGCCAAGGAATGCCAACAGCTACCAGAAGTCAGGAGAGAGGCGTGGAGTGGATTCTCCCTCAGAACCTCCAGAAGGAACCAGCCCTGCTGACACCTTGATTTCTGGCCTCCAGAACTGCAAGAGAATAAATTTCTGTTGTTTTAGGCCACCCAGTTTGTGGCACTTAGGTTAGGGCACACCTAAAAAAACAAATGCAACATCTCACAAGTTATCAAAAAAAAAAAAATTCACGGCATTAACAAAAGTGCCAAGAAAGACATTCTGAAGTGGAACGTAATTTATTTTTTTTAATAACAAAAATATGCTCCATAAAAGTTTTATTAAATGACAAAATGCAGTCTACCAAATGCTCTCCTGAATCTGACCTGTACTGTGTGGCCAAATATAATGTGATGTAACAAAATACAATTTTAAAAGGATACACTGTTGCTCTCAAGAGTAAGATTCTTATCAATCCCATAGCTGGTGATAGCCTTTGGACTGTTTTATTTTTAGGAGCTGCTGATGCTGTTCACAGCAGGACAGATACATCATATAAAGAGGAAATAAGAGAAAGAATAGTGACAATGTCTCTTTTATTTAAATTTAATTTTATTGGAGCATAGTTGATTTACAGTGTTGTGTTAGTTTCAGGCGTACAGCAACGTTATTCAGTTATACATATACATATATTCATTGTTTTTTAGATTCTTTTCTTATATAGGTTATCACAGAATATTGAGTAGAGTTCCCTGTGCTACACAGTAGGTCCTTGTTTATCTATCTTATATGTAGTAGTGTATGTATGTTCATCCCAACCTCCTGATTTATCTCTCCCCACCACATTTCCCCTTTGGTAACCATAAGTTTGTATTTGATATCTGTAAGTCTGTTTCTGTTTTGTAAATGAGTTCATTTGTATCATTTTTTAAAATTAGATTCCACATGAGTGATATCATATGATATTTGTCTTTCTCTGTCTGACTTACTTCACTTAGTATGATAATCTCTAGGTCCAAGCATGTTGCTGCAAATGACATTATTTCATTCTTTTTCATGGCCGAGTAATATTCCATTGTATATATGTACCACAACCTCTTTATCCATTCCTCTGTGGATGGACATTTAGGTTGCTTCCATGTCTTGGCTATTGTAAATAGTGCTGCAATGAGATCATACGGTTTTTATTCTTCAGTTAATTTGGTGTATCATACTAATTGATTTGTGGATTGAAGAATCCTTGCATCCCTGGGATAAATCCCACTAGATCCTGGTGTATGATCCTTTAATGTATTGTTGGATTCAGTTTGCTAGCATTTTTTGAGTATTTTTGTGCCTGTGTTCATCAGTGATATTGGCCTGTAATTTTTGTGTGTGTGTGTGGTTTCTTTGTCTGGTTTTGGTATCAAGGTAATGGTGGCCTCATAGAATGTCATTCTTTCTTTCTCAGATGTCAGCAATATTAGAAGCAATCACAACACCTCCATAGTCCTGGAATTCTGCTTACCCTTCATATCATCCTGTGGCAGTAGCACTTGAAAGTACAAAGTCTTGCCTTCAATTGGCATATTTAGTACAAGTGATCCATGGAATGATTTAGCTATTTTGGTACTATTTACCATGGGCTGTGAAAATCCAGTTTCTTAATGTTAGCTGGATTCTTCTTGTCTTCATCTTAAACCAGACCAAGTAACTAATCTTAGGTCTCCCCCCTCCCCGCCACCCTTCCCTGAGGATCTGTTGCCTACAACCATCCCTGGTAAAAATTTCTCCAAAATTTAATTTCTTGTAACAATATTTAATGGCTACCTCACAGATTTAACTGGTAAAATAGGCAAGAATCAAGAGAACCTATGCAGATAATACCACAGCCAAAAATAAAACCAAAAAGCTAGTCTATTGGGGCACCACTACTGCTGCCACTGAACAAAGGAACTAACTGCAGCTTGCACTGTTGTCATCCCTGGTATTTAATACTGGATCCAGCAGTTGGCAGCACAGACACTGTTGTGCCTGCCAACTGGATGCTGCTGCCACTGACATCAGAAAGCAATCTCCACTGTCCTTTTTTCTTTGTGTCATTAGTTTCAAATTCAAAATCCCAGATGAGTCCATCTGATTGGCAAAGCCTAAGTCAAGGGCTTACATCCCAGCTATCAGAGGAGCTAGAATACTATATGTCTTTTCATTTCAACTTCTCTTTTGGGGACAAGGAATCCCTTAAATTCAAGGGGGTTTCAAATGGTGGACATCAGTAATTACTAGTGTTCATTATACATATAATTTCTCAGTAAATGCTGTAGGATGTAATAGATGTACACAGAGTTGTTTGGTTTTTTTTTTGGTTTTTTTTTTTTTTTTGCCGTACGCGGGCCTCTCACTGCCGTGGCCTCTCCCGTTGCGGAGCACAGGCCCCGGACACGCAGGCTCAGCGGCCACGGCTCACAGGCCCAGCCACTCCGCGGCATGTGGGATCCTCCCAGACCGGGGCACGAACCCGCGTCCCCCACACCGGCAGGCGGACTCCCAACCACTGCGCCACCAGGGAAGCCCCAGTTGTTTGGTTTTTATCAATAGTATATTTAATATATACAGCAGCATACTGCCTGCCTCTCATAGCAGAAGAAATTGCTGTTAATACTATCATAAAACTGTCATAATTACTATCATAATCATGGTCATCATTATTAAAAAATATTAGGCTACAGGGATCAGTGAATAAGGATTAAATGAGATAGCTAAAGTCTTGAGAACACTGTAGAGACCAATGACAAAGGAGCCTAGATAGGCCCTCCTGATGCTGTGACACTATATAAGACCCTCCAGAAATTAGGTGTGACCAAGGGATGGAAGAGAGAAACTCTAAACTGACTAAAAATATGAATTTTTCATCATGATGGATCAGAGACTCAAAAGAGAAAGTAAATTGTTATAGAAGGTCAGAAGGAGGTATATTTTTGCATGCTACATTTTAAGCTGTTATTTGTACACACTACATCTTTTCCCAGGTGCTCTGTACCTGTCAAGCAAGATGCCTGTATTGACCCCTTCAGGAAAGCTTCAGAGGACCTGCCACACCCACTGGCCCTTTGCCCTTTTTATAAGATTCTTTGAATTCTTTACACACTGGCTACCATGGATACCAGATTGGCTCACCACAGTGAAAGCTGATAAGCCATTTATAGGCTATTTTGCAGCTTATGAGGGGATCTGGCCCCAAGTTTATGCCTTAGGAGTCCTTGTCTTCTCTTAGGAAGTATGAACTCAAGTCACAAAGAGATACAGAAGCAATTGGTCTTAATGGCAGGAGGAGAGAAAGAAAGTAGGCGAGTCAACATAACGGCAGTGGAGTAAATTGATTAATGGCTATATATCTTCCTCCCATACTAGTATGTACCCACCTTTGCAATGTGACTTTTCTGCTTCTCCCTTGTATAAGTGAGGTATGTTTCTCCAAATCCTTGAATCTAGGCTGGCCTTTTAACTTGTTTTGACCAATGGGTTGTGGGGGAAGTGATGTTATTTGAGTTCTGAAGCCTAAGCCTCAAGGGGCCTTGCAGCATCTGTATCGCCCTCTTGAAATGCTGCCTTGAAAACATTATGCTGTGAAGAAACTTGGGGTGAAAGACAACATGGAAAAAGGCCAAGCCATTCCAGTTTTCCCAGCTGAATCCATTCCATCCAACCTACATGAGCAAGCCCAGGTAAGATCAGCAGAACAGCCCAACCAACACAAAAAATCATGATGAATAATAAATTGTACTTGTTTTAAGCCAAGTTTGAGGTTGTTTATTACCATGTGACCACCATGTAAGCTGGTCTAGCCTACAGGAGAATAAGGGGCCATATAGAGGAGACTCAAAGGACCCCAGCTAACTGCCAGCACCTACTGTGAGGCATCTGAGTGGGATCATCTTGTACCTTCCAACCTTAAAGCACAGCGACATGACTAGGCAAAAAGCAGCAGACTGCCAAGTTGGTCCATAGAATCTTGAGAAATAATAAATCCTGACTGTACTTTCTTATGCAATTTACCCATAGGCAAATGCTGCCAGCTTTACCTTCAAAATGCATGCTGAGGGCTTCCCTGGTGGCGCATTGGTTGGGAGTCCGCCTGCCGAGGCAGGGGATGCGGGTTCGTGCCCCGGTCCGGGAGGATCCCACGTGCCGCGGAGCGGGTGGGCCCGTAGGCCATGGCCGCTGTGCCTGCGCGTCTGGAGCCTGTGCTCCGCGGCGGGAGAGGCCACAGCGGTGAGAGGCCCGCGTACCGCAAAAAAAAAAAAAAAAAAAAAAAAAATGCATGCTGAATCTGATCACTTCTCATCAGCTCCATCACTATCATACGGGACCAAGTTACAGTCATCTCTTGCATGGATTATAAAATGATCTCCTGACAAGTCTTTTTTGAGTGATTAAAATATTCCATATCTTGGGCTTCCCTGGTGGCGCAGTGGTTGAGAGTCCGCCTGCCGATGCGGGGCTTCCCTGGTGGCGCAGTGGTTGAGAGTCCGCCTGCCGATGCGGGGGATGCGGGTTCGTGCCCCGGTCTGGGAAGATCCCACATGCCGTGGAGCAGCTGGGCCCGTGGGCCATGGCTGCTGAGCCTGCGCGTCCGGAGCCTGTGCTCCGCAACAGGAGAGGCCACAACAATGAGAGGCCCCCGTACCGCAAAAAAAAAAAAAAAAAAAAATATATATATATATATATATATATATATATATATTCTATATCTTGATTGTGGTGATGGACACATGATGTACATTTGTCAAAAGTCATCAAGCTGCACACTTTTAAAAAGGTAGAGTTTACGGTATTTAAATTATAAATCAATAATCTTGACTTTTAAAAAAGTAACGTGAAGCCATCCAAGCTTTCAGGTCATTTTCAAACAGAGTACAATAAATCCATGTTAAACCAACTGCATTTTTCTAGGACAAATGCAAATACTCTTCAGTATGGAACAAAGAGAAGAAATCAGGCTATAAAAACATCAGAATTTACTCTGAATAAACAAATGCATGTACAAGTCACACTACTTCAGAGAAGCTTATAGAACTGGATATCATTATAATAAATATGCTCAGGAAGAAAACTTAATGAGCTATTATAGGCAAAAATCTCTTTATTAAATGATCCTGTATATCATAGAAGGCAAAGCAAGAAGCAATTACTATCGTCAGCTGGTGCTTTTAAATAGTTTGCTTCATAGATGGATGAAAGGATTGATATACAGAGAACTGCTGTCAACTCTTGGCATACTTGCAGTACATACTTGAAAAAGCCTTAATCACTTTTTGTTCTTTTTCCTTACAGTTTTATTGAAATATAATTGATGTACCCACCATATGTTTAAGGTGTACAGCATAGTGATTTGACTTACACGCATCATGAAATGATTACTGCAATAAGTTTAGTGAACATCCATCATATTATATAGATATAAAATTAGAGAAATAGAAAAAAAAATTTTTCTTGTGATCATAAGATTTACCCTCAACAACTTTCATATATAACATAAAGCAGTGTTGATTTATCATGTTGTATATCACATCCCTAGTATTTATTTGTCTTGTACCTGGAAGTTTGTACCTTTGATTGCCTTCATCCAGTTCTCCCTCCCCCCACATCCCGCTTCTGCTAACCACAAATCTGATTGCTTTTTCCATGAGTTTGTTTGTTTTTGAAGTATAATTGACCTGTAGCACTTTGTTACTTCCTGTTACACAACATAATGATTCAATACTTCTGTACATTTCAAAATGATCACAATAAGTCTAGTCACGATCTGTCAACATAGAAAGATACTACATAGTTATTGGCTATATTACTCACCCTGTACATTTCATACCCCTGATGCATTTATTTTACAACTGGAAATCTGTACTTCTTATCTCCCTCACCTATTTCTTTCCTCCCACCACCCTCATCCCCTCTGGCAACCACTTGAATGTATCTCTAATTCTATTTCTGTTTTGTTTGTTCATTTGTGGTTTTTCTAGAGTCCACATATAAGTGAAATCAGATATTATTTGTCTTTCTCTGTCTTAATCACTTAGCATAATATACTCTAGGTACACCGTGATGTCACAACTGGCAAGATATTATTCTTTTTTATGGCTGAGAAATATTCCATTGTGTGTATATATACCACATCTTCTTTATCCATTCATTTATCAGTGAGCACTTAGGTTGCTTCCATATCTTGTCTATTTTAAGCAATGCTACAGTGAACATAGGGGTACCTGTATCTTTTCAAATTAGTGTTTTTGTTTTCTTCAGATAAATACCCAGAAGTGGAATTGCTGGATCCTATGGTAGTTCTACTTCTGATTTTTTTTTTTTTTGGCCATGCTGCATGGCATGTGGGATCTTAGTTCCCCAATCAGGGATTGAACCCATGCCCCCTGCAGTGGAAGCACACTGGACCCTCAGGGAAGTCCCCTACTTTAGATTTTTTGAGGACTGTCCATACTGTTATCCACAGTTGCTGCACCAATTTACATTTCCACCATTAGAGGACCAGGGATCTCTTTTCTGTACATGCTCACCAACACTTATTATTTGTTGTATTTTTTAATAATATCCATTCTGACAGGTATGAGGTGATACTTCGTTGTAGTTTTGGTTTGCTTTTTCCTGATCATTAGTGATGTTGAGCATCTTTTCATGTGCCTGTTGACCATCTCTGTGTCTTCTTTGGGAAGATGTCTACTCAGGTCCTCTGCCCATTTTTTAATCAGATAGTTTGTGTGTTTGTTTGATATTGAGTTGTATGAGTTCTTTGTATATTTTGGATATTAACCCCTTGTCAAATATATGGCTTGCAAATCTCTTCCCCTGGTCAGTAGGCAGCCTTTTCATTTTGTTAATAATTTCCTTTGCTGTGCAAAAGCTTTTTGTTGGATGTAGTCACATTTGTTTATTTTTGCTTCTGTTTCCCTTGCCTGAGGAGACAGATCCCCCCAAATATTACTAAGACCAGTGTCAAAGAACTTAGTGCCTATGTTTTCTTCTAGAATTTTTATGATTTCAGGTTTTACCTTTAAGTCTTTAATCCATTTTGAGTTTATTTTTGAGCATGGTGTGAGAGAGTAGTTCAGTTTGATTCTTTTGCTTGAAGATGTCCAATTGGAAAAATTGAAGTGACCATTTATTGAAGAAGCTGTCTTTTCTTCATTGTATATTCTTGCCTTCTTTGTCATAGATTAGTTGCCCATAAAAGTGTGAATTCATTTCTGGGCTCTCTATTCTGTTCCATTGATCTATGTGTCTGTTTTTGTGCTGGTACCATACTGTTCTGATTACTGTAGCTTTGTAGTATAGTGTGAAATCAGGGAGCATGAGACCTCTGAAGCTTTGTTCTTCTTTCTCAAGGTTGCTTTGACTATTCAAGGTCTTTTCTGTTTCCAAAACATTTTAGAATTATTTGTTCTTGTTCTGTGAAAAATGTCATTGATACTTTGAAAGAGATTGCATTGAATCTGTAGATTGCCTTGAGTAGTATGGTCATTTTAATAATATTAATTCTTCCAATTCGTGAACACGGTATATCTTTCCATTTGTTTGTGTCATCTTCAATTTCTTTCATCAGTGCCTTATAGTTTCCAAGTAGAGATCTTTTACCTCTTCAGTTAGATTTACTCCTAGGTATTTTATTCTTTTTAATACAGTGGGATTGTTTTCTTAATTTTCTTTGTGATAGTTCATTGTTAGTATATGGAAACCCAACAGATTTCTGTGTATTAATTTTGTATCCTGCAACATTACCAAATTCATTCATGAGTTGTAGTAGTTTTTGGTGGCATCTTTAGGATTTCCTGTGTATAGTATCATCTTTTCTGCAAAAAATGACACTTTAACTTTTTCCTTTCAAATTTAGATTCCTTTTATTTTTTTTTTCTTGTATGATTGCTATGGCTAGGACTTCCAATAGTATGTTGTAAAAGTGGCAAGAGTGGATATCCTTGTCTTGTTCCTAATCTTAGAGGAAAAGCTTTCAGATTTTCACTATTCAATATGACATTAGCTGGGGGTTTGTCATATATGGCCGGTGTTATGTCGAGAAACATTCTCTCCATAACCACTTTGTTGAGAGTCTTTATCATAAATAGATCTTGAAATCTGTCAAAAAGTTTTTCTGTATCTATTGAGATGATTATATGATTTTTATTCTTCCACTTGTTAATGTGGTGTATCACATTGATCAATTTGTGGATGTTGAATTATCCTTGCATCCCTTGGAAAATCCTACTTGATCATGGTGCATGATCTATCCTTTTAATGTATTGTTGAATTTGTTTTGCAATTACTTTGTTAAGGATTTTTGCATTTATGTTCACTGGTGATATTGTCCTGTAATTTGGTGATGTCTTTCCATGGTATTGGTATCAGGGTGATGCTGGCCTCATAAAATGAGTTCAGAAGCATTTCTTCCTCTGCAATTTTTTGGAATATTTTGAGAAGGATAAGCATTAACTCTTCTCAAAATATTTGATAGAATTCACCTGTTAAGCCATCTCATTCTACACTTTTGTTTGTTGGGAGTATTTTTATTACTGATTCAATTTCATTATTGCTAGTTGGTCTGTTCAGGTATTCTGTTTCTTCTGGTTCAGTCTTAAAAGATTATACATTTCTAGGAATTTGTCCATTTCTTCTAGGTTGTCCATTTTATTGGTGTATAATTGTTCATAAAAATCTCTTATAATCCTTTGTATTTCTGTGATATTGGTTGTAACTTTTCCTTTTTCATTTCTTATTTTATTGATTCAGGCCCTCTTTCTTTCCTTTTTTTTTTTTTCCGATGAGTCTGGCTGAAGGTTGTCAATTTTGTTTATCTTTTCAAAGGACCAGCTCTATGTTTTTTCTTTTAATATCTTTATTGGAGTATAATTGCTTTACAATGGTGTGTTAGTTTCTGCTTTATAACAAAGTGAATCAGCTATACATATACATATATCCCCATATCTCCTCCCTTTTACATCTCCCTCCCACCCTCCCTATCCCACCCCTCTAGGTGTTTCTATGGTTTTTTACATCTCTATTTCATTTATGATTTTATTTATGATTTCTTTCCTTGTACTAACTTTGGGTTTTATTTAATTTTTTTCTACAGTAAGTCCCCTACATACGAACCTTCAAGTTGCAGACTTTCAAAGATGCAAACATGCGTTCACATGTCCAATCACGTAAGTTAGTTCATGTGTCTGGTGTACATTGTCACATGCATGCATCCTCTACAAGTGGTTGTGCTTTTGTGTACAGTACTTTATAGAGTACAGTAGTACAGTATCTTTATTTCAAGCCCAGGATATCTGGAAGCAAGAGTAAAAACAGCGATGATGTAGCTGGTACTGTACTGTACTTTTCATGGTACTGTACTGTAAGATTAAATTTTTTTTTGAGTTCATTTGTTATGTGTTATTTGTGTGAAAAGTATTATAAACCTGTATATACAGTATATACTGTATATGCTGTATATACAGTACAGTACTATATAGCCTATTGTGTTAGTTGGGTACCTAGGCTAATTTTGTTGGACTTACAAACAAATTAGACTCATGAACGCACTCTCAGTACAGAACTTGTGCGTGTGTAGGGGACTTACTGTAGTTACTTTAAGTGTAGGGTTAGGTTGTTTATTTGAGATTTCTCTTGTTTCCTGAGGTAGACTTGTATCACTATAAACTTCTCTGTTAGAACTGCTCTTGCTGCATCCCATAGATTTGGATCATTGTGTTTTCATTTTCATTTATCTCCAGGTATTTGTTTACTTCTTCTTTGATTTTTTTCAGTAATCTATTGGTTGTTTAGTAGCATATCATTTAGTCTCCACATGTTAGTGCGTTTTCTTTCTTTTCTTTTCTTTTTTTTTTGGCTGCGCAGCTTGTGGGATCTTAGTTCCCCAACCAGGGATCAAACCCAGGCCCTCAGCAGTGAGAGTGCAGAGTCCTAACCATTTGACTGCCAGGGAATTCCCTATAGTTTTTTTCTTGTATTTGCATTGTGGATGGAAAAGATGCTTGATATGATTTCAGCCTTCTTAAAGTTTACTGAGACTTGTTTTGTGGCCTAGCATATGATCTGTCCTGGAGAATGTTCCATGTATTCCTTAAAAGAATGCATATACTGCTGCTTTTGGACAGAATATTCTATATATATCCATTAAGTTCATCTCATCTAATATGTCATTTAAGGACAGTATTTCCTTATTGATTTTCTGTCTAGATGATTTGTCCATTCATGTAAGTGGGGTGTTAAAGTTCCCTACTATTATTGTGTTACTGTCAATTTCTCCCTTTATGTCTGTTAATATTTGCATTATGTATTTAAGTGCTCCGATGTTGGGTGCGTATATATATACAACTTTTTTTGAAAGACTAAAATTGTCACTTGGAAATAAAGTGGGGGAGGGCACACAGAAATAGGTTGAGAACACAATGGTTGGAGAGGGAGGAGCTGTAAGTACAGCACACACCACACATCTCAGAGGAACAGGCTTCTGCACACATGGACTTCATAATACCAGATGGTCTATTTGTTCACAATATTAGAGGGCATCTAGAATTAGCTACAGTAAGGGATAAAAAGTTGTCTGAAGAATGGGCACAGAAAGGCTACATCTGAAGATGACCTGTCACTTGGGAGGGTGAAGCTGCTGGGCCTTCCTTTTGACCACTGTCTTGCAAAAAGTGCAGAAGGAGGAGGGGTGGCTTTAGTCATCTGCCATCATTCCTTTCACTGGGTCCTTTTGCCTTGTCTCATCCAGCTATCTCTTCATCTCTTCTTCCATCCTTTGAATGCTGTCCATAGTCAGGTCAACCCACTTATTGAGCCAACAGAACAGCTGCCTGTGGAAGTTTGTAAACAGACACCTCTCTTACTTATGTATAAAGTTTTCCACTTTGTTCTGCAGGCCCCACCACTTGAACTTGACAGTAACCATTTTGTATGTATGAATATATGGGTAGTCTTTCTGATTTACAAGTTCTTGCTTCCAGTTGGGGCTCAAGGGTTCTCGGCCTGTTTTGATAGGTTTAAATTTTGCTGGGTCTTCCTCTACCTTGAAATCCTTGCTAAGTACTTGGTTTTGATCTGCAGTGTCTATATGTATGGCTTCCACATATTTCCATGCCTCAGGTTCCAGTTTATGCACATTTTCCTGGGTGCCAAGATATGGTTTGTGCCAGGTTTCAGTTTTAATCAGAAAGTCTTCTTTCATGTACTCATTTGTAATAACAGTTCAGCAATAAGGGTAGGAGGGTAGGCATTCCATGCTTTTTCATGTATATTCATGGCTCCCTCTGGGGCCAGCATTTGAACAAACGTGGGCACTTTGTTCTGTAAGTGGTAGATCTTGTGTGTTTACTGGCCTTTCTCACTGTCCTTCTCATAGGGCTCATTCACCAGGACCTCTATGCCTTTACCACCACCAGTTTCACTTTTGTTGACCTCAGCCACAGAATACAGCTACCCCACTTGATACTCTTCCACAGCCACAGGTAAGATGACTCGATGCTCCTTGAGCAGCACCATGTCGCTTCACAGCTAGGCGGCTGCCCACTGCCCACCCAGCCTCTTGCCTGCTTCCCAGTGGCCACTCTCCCCATGGCCTGGCCCAGTCTGGCTGCCTGTGCACCTTCCTTGTGGTCTGCTCTGTCCCTGCCACTCTTGCTGCAATCACTGGTTGGCTTCTGCCATCGCAGCCTTGCTGCCTCCTATGCCACTGCTGGTGCTACCCAGAGCTCCAGTTCTGCCTACAATTATTATATCTTCTTCTTGGACTGACACTTGATCATTATGTGGTATCCTTCTTTGTCTCTTGTCACAGTCTCTTTAAAATAGACTTTAAGTCTATTTTGTCTGATATAAATATCACTACCCCAGCTTTCTTTTCATTTCCATTTACGTGGAAAGCCTTTTCCCAATCTCTCACTTCCAGTCTGTGTATGTCTTTAGATCTGAAATGAGTCTCTTGTAAGGAGCATATATATGGGCCTTGTTTTTGTATCATTCAACCACTCTAAATCTTTTGATTGGAGCACTTAGTTCCTTTACATTTAAAGTAATTGTTGATAACTTTGTACTTACTGCCACTCTGCTAATTGTTTGGGGGTTATTTTTGTACTTCTTTTTTGCTCCTTTCTTCTTCTTTTGTTCTCTTCCCTTGTGATTTGATTACTATTTTTAGTGTTATGTTTGGAATCCTTTCTTTTTTGTGTATCTATATAGATTTTTAGTTTGTACTTACCGTAAGGTTAATATATATAGAAATATATATGAGTGTATAATTATTTTAAGTTGCTGATCTCTTAAGTCTGAACACATTTTAACAACCCTGCATTTTTACTCTCCCCAACTTTACTGGTTTTGACATCATATTTTGCATCTTTTTGTTTTGTGTACCCCTTGACTACTTATTGAGAATATAGATGATTTTACTACTTCTGTCTTTTGACCTTCCTACCAGCTTTATACATGGTTGATTTACTATCTTTATTGTATATTTGCTTTTGTCGATGAGATTTTTCCTCTGTAATTTTCATGTTCTAGTTGTGGCCTGTTTTTTGTTTTGTTTTGTTTTGTTTTTTTTGCTTGGAGAGTTCCCTTTAACATTTCTTGTTAAAGCTGGCTTGGTGGTGCTGAACTCTTTTAGCTTTTGCTTGTCTGTAAAACTTTTGATCTCTCCATCAAATCTGAATGAAAGCCTTGCTGGGTAGAGTATTCCTGATTGGAGGTTTTTTCTTTCATCACTTTAAAGTGGGTGGTTGTGCAGCTGGGGGTCCTGGATCTAGTGTCCACCTGCTGGTAGGCAGGACAGGTTCCTGACATGGCTGGCTGCAGGGTCCTGGGTGTCCCAAAGCTGGCGTTGGCCCACTGATGAATGGGGCTCAATCCCAAGGGTGGCCGGCTGAGGGGTCCAAGGTGTCTCAGAGCTGGTGGTGTAAACCTGATGGAAGGCAGGGCCAGGGCCCTTGGGGTCCCAGGGCTAGTGCTGGCCCACTGGTGGGTGGAGCCAGTTCCCAGGGTTTCTGGCTGCAGAGCCCTGGGGGACCCAGAGCTGGTGTCAGCCACTGGTCTTTGGGGCCAGATCTTGAGCAGCTGGTTCAGGGCCCCAGGGTTTCCCAGAGTTGTCCTGCTGGTGGGTAGGGCCAGGACCCAAGGGTCTCAGGGCTGGTGCTGGGTGCTTGTAGGTGGGCTGCGTCCTGACACAGCAAGGTGCAGGACTGCAGTGGTCCTGGGGCTCGTGTCTACCCACTGGTGGGAAGGGCTGGGTCCTGAGGCCTCTGGCTATAGGGCCCTGGGGATCATGAAGCTGGTGCTGGCCTGTTGGTGGGTAGCTGGGTTCTAACATGGCAAATTGTGATACTTTAGTGGTCCTGGGGCTGATAGCCTGTTAGTGGGCAGGGCTAGGTTCTGGGATCTCTGGCTGCAGGGTCCTGGGGGGGTCCCAGGGTTGGTGCCAACCCTCTGGCAGGTGGAGTCTGGGCCCAGGCTGTCCTGGAGCTATTGCTTGCCCACTGGTGTGTAGAGTTGGGTCCTAAGGTCTCTGACTGCAAGGCCCTGGGGGTATCAGAGTTGGTGTTATGCCCACTGTTGAGCAAAGCCATGTCTCAACAACTAGCTGTTGGACCTTGGGGTTCCGAGGCTAGTTCTGGTGCACTGATGGGTGGGACCAGATCCTGGGCCCTCTGGTGGGCAGGGTCAGGTACCAGGGCAGCTGGGGGCTCAGGGGTTCCTAAGGCAGCCAATCTGCTGGTGGGTGAGGCTGTGCCCCTGCCTGGCTAACTGCTTGGCCTCAGACGTCCCAGTACTTGTGCCAACATGCTGATGATCAGGGCTGGGTCCTGGCACTAATATGCTAGGAGGACTCACAAATGGCACTTGTGGGCTTCCCTGCTGGCACAGTAATTGAGAGTCTGCCTGCCGATGCAGGGGACGCGGGTTTGTGCCCTGCTCCAGGAGGATCCCATATGCCACGGAGCGGCTGGGGCCGTGAGCCATGGCCACTGAGCCTGCACATCTGGAGCCTGTGCTCCGCAACAGGAGAGGCCACAACAGTGAGAGGCCCGCATACCGCAAAAAAAAAAAAAAAAAAAAAAAAAAAGTCACTTGTCAGCACCAGTGTCCTTGTGGTAGAACACATTCCCCACAATGGCTGCTACCAGTATCTGTGTCCCCAGAGTGAGCTCCAGTTGCTTCCTGTCTCTCCGGGAGGCCCTCCAAGATCAGCAGGTGGGTTTGACCCAGGCACCTTTCAAATTACTGCTTCTGCTCTGGGTCTTGGAGCATGTGAGATTTTGTGTGTACCCTTAAAGGGTGGACTCTCTATTTCCTACAGCCCTTTGGCTCTTCCAAAAGTAAGCACCACTGGCTTTCAAAGCCAAATGTTCTGGAGCCTTATCTTCCTGGTGAAAGACCCCCAGGCCCGAAGCTGGGTAGCCCAATGTGGGGTGGACCTCTCGCTCCTTGGGGAGAACCTCTGCAATTGTAATTATGCTCCCATTTGTGGGTTGCCCACCCAAGAGTATGAGTTTTGACTATACTGCATTTCTGCCCCTCCTACCGATTTCACTGTGGTTCCTTCTTTATATCTTTAGTTGCAGAAGATCTTTTCTGCTAGTCTCCAGGTCTTTCTCATCAATAATTGCTCTGTAAATAGCTGTCATTTTGGTGAGCCTGTGGGAGGAGGTGAGCTCAGGGTCTTCCTACTCCACCATCTGGGGCACTCTCCCCACTTTTTGTTCTTTTTAACTAAAATTCATGCCATAATTTTTAAATCTTATTTACTTATTATTTTGTAAGTCATAATATGAGTAGAAAAGATATGTTGTCGTCAGTGTAATAGGACACTAGAAGTGAGTGCAGTAAGAAAGGAGCTTTGATATATATACACTGATGGGGATAAAACTGATGACTAATAAGAACCTGCTGTATAAAAAGATAAATAAAATTAAATTAAAAAATTTAAAAAAAGGAGCTTTACCTGGAATTAAAATTGCACGCACTACTATTTTCTTTTAATTTTTATTGGAGTATAATTGATTTACAATGTGTTACTTTCAGATGTACAGCAAAGTGAATCAGTTATACATATACATATATCCCCTCTTTTTTAGCTTCTTTTCCCATATAGGCCATTACAGAGTATTGGGTAGAGTTCCCTGTGCTATACAGTAGGTCCTTATTAGTTATCTATTCTATATATAGTAGTGTGTATGTGTTGATCCCAATCTTCCAATTTATCCCTCCCCCTCCTTACCCCCCAGTAACCTTAAGTTTATTTTTTACATCTGTAACTCTATTTTTGTTTTGTAGATAAGTTCATTTGTAGCCTTTTTTTATATTCCACATATAATCAATATCATATGATATTTGTCTTTCTCTGTCTGACTTACTTCACTCAGTATGACAATCTCTAGGTCCATCCATGTTGCTGCAAATGGCATTATTTTATTCTTTTATTTATGGCCAAGTAATATTCCATTGTATATATGTACCACATCTTCTTCTTTTTTTTTTTTTTGCGGTATGCGGGCCTCTCACTGTTGTGGCCTCTCCCGTTGCGGAGCACAGGCTCCGGATGCGCAGGCTCAGCGGCCATGGCTCATGGGCCCAGCTGCTCCGCGGCATATGGGATCCTCCCGGACCAGGGCATGAACCCGTATCCCCTGCATCGGCAGGCGGACTCTCAACCACTGCGCCACCAGGGAGGCCCTGTACCACATCTTCTTTATCCATTCGTCTGTTGATGGACACTTAGGTTACTTCCATGTCCTGGCTATTGTGAATAGTGCTGCAATGAACATTGTGGTAAATGACTCTTTTTGAATTATGGTTTTCTCAGGGTATATGCCCAGTATTGGGATTGCTGGGTCATATGGTAGTTCTATTTTTAGTTTTTTAAGGAACCTCCATACTGTTCTCCATAGTGACTGTATCAATTTACATTCCCACCAACAGTGTAGGAGGGTTCCCGTTTCTCCACACCCTCTCTAGCATTTACTGTTTGTAGATTTTTTTGTGTGTGGTACGCGGGCCTCTCACTGTTCTGGCCTCTCCCATTGCAGAGCACAGTCTCCGGATGCACAGGCTCAGCGGCCATGGCTCACAGGCCTAGCCGCTCCGTGGCATGTGGGATCTTCCCGGACCGGGGCACAAACTCGTGTCCCCTGCATCGGCAGGCAGACTCTCAACCACTGCGCCACCAGGGAAGCCCTGTTTGTAGATTTTTTGATGATAGCCATTCTGACTGGTGTGAAGTGATACCTCATTGTAGTTTTGATTTGCATTTCTTTAATAATTAGTGATGTTGAGCATCTCTTCATGTGCCTCTTGGCCGTCTGCATGTCCTCCTTGGTGAAATGTCTGTTTAGGTCTTCCACCCATTTTTTAACTGGATTGTTTGTTTTTCTGATATTGAGCTGCATGAGCTGTTTGTATATTTAGGAGATTAATCCTTTGTCTGTTGTTTCATTTGCAAATATTTTCTCCCATTCTGAGGGTTGTCTTTTTGTCTTGTTTAGGGTTTCCTTTGCTGTGCAAAAGCTTTTAAGTTTAATTAAGTCCCATTTGTTTATTTTTGTTTTTATTTCTTTTACTCTAGGAGGTGGGTCAAAAAGTCCTTGCTGTGATTTATGTCAAAGAGTGTTTTTCCTATGTTTTCCTCTAAAAGTTTTATAGTGCCTGGTCTTACATTTAAGTCCTTAATCCATTTGGAGTTTATTTTTGTGCATGGTGTTAGGGAGTGTTCTAATTTCACTCTTTTACATGTAGCTGTCTAGTTTTCCCAGCAGCACTTATTGAAGAGGCTGTCTTTTCTCCACTGTATATTCTTGCCTCCTTTATCAAAGATAACGTGACCACATGTGTGTGGGTTTATCTCTGGGCATTCTATCCTGTACCATTGCTCTATATTTCTGTTTTTGTGCCAGTACCATACTGTCTTGATTACTGTAGCTTTATGGTATAGTTTGAAGTCAGGGAGCCTGATTCCTCCAGCTCCGTTTTGCTTTCTCAAGATTGCTTTGGCTATTCAGGTCTTTTGTGTTTCCATACTAATTGTAAGATTTTTTGTTCTAATTCTGTGAAAAATGCCATGGGTAGTTTCATAGGGATTGCATTGAATCTGTAAATTGCTTTGGGTAGTATAGTCATTTTCACAATATTGATTCTACCAATCCAAGAACATAGTATATTTCTCCATCTGTTTATGTCATCTTTGATTCCTTTCATCAGTGTTTTATAGTTTTCTGAGTACAAGTCTTTCTCCTCCTTAGGCAGGTTTATCCCTAGGTATTTTATTCTTTTTGTTGCAGTAGTAAATGGGAGTGTTTCCTTAAGTTCTCTTTCTGATTTTTTGTTGTTGTATAGGAATGCCAGAGATTTCTGTGCATTAATTTTGTATCCTGCAACCTTACCAAATTCATTGATTCATTCTAGTATTTTTCTGGTAGCATTTTTAGGATTTTCTATGTATAGTATCTTGTCATTGGCAGATAGTGAGTTTTACTTCTTCTTTTCCAATTTGTATTCCTTTTATTTCTTTTTCTTCTCTGATTGCTGTGGCTAGGACTTCCAAAACTATGTTGAATAAGAGTGGCGAGAGTGAACATCCTTGTCTTGTTCCTGATCTTAGTGGAAATGCTTTCAGTTTTTCACTACTGAGTATGATGCTTTCTGTGGGTTTGTCATATATGGCCTTTATTATGTTAAGGTAGGTTCCCTCTGTGCCCATTTTCTGGAGAGTTTTTATCATAAATCGGTGTTGAATTTTGTCAAAAGCTTTTTCTGCATCTATTGAAATGATCGTATGGTTTTCATTCCTTAATTTGTTAATGCGGTGCATCACATTGATTGAGAAAAATAACATTTTTTAAAATGAAGGATAAAGGCCACTTTGATTTTCTTAGTAGCTTACTCAAGCAAATTATCTCAGTGATAAATTAAAACCCTTGAATGGTCTGAATCTATCACTTTCGTTCTAAACTTACAACATTTAATGTTAAAGGTAGGAGTCATTTCCCATTTAGCCTCCCTCTCAGTTCAGTTCAATGAAGCTGTGCTACAGAAACTGGCTTACACTCTGCTTATGAGCCCAGCTGTTAACTCCAAGTTCTAACCCTGCTTACCCTGGCAGTCTCACCCTCCTAGGTAATTCAAAGGGCAGAACAATCAAATAGGCTGCTGTGATTGTTAAAAGCCCAAGCCACCTTATGCAGACAAGTAAGTTCCACCACTCCTGAATCATGGGCCTTGTATTAATTATGGTAAATATTCCTAGCTGCTGATACTTAATCCCTGAAATCTCAGTGGATTTGAAACCGTGTAACTCAGATTGGGACTTGAACCCAGCCAAAATCCAGATTGGGACTTGAACCCATGGACCGGGACTTGAAGCCAGCCAAAAACCGGGTTGGGACTCAAACCCAGGGTCTTTTAACTGAGATCACACACCTGGTCTCAGGACTTAATGAAGCTCGGGTTCTTTTTTTTTTTTTTTTTTTTAATTTATTTATTTTGGGCTGCACTGGGTCTTCGTTGCTGCGCACGGGCTTTCTCTAGTTGCGGCGAGCAGGGGCTACTCTTCGCTGTGGTGCGAGGGCTTCTCATTGCAGTGGTTTCTCTTGTTGAGGAGCATGGGCTCTAGGCACGTGGGCTTCAGTAGTTGTGGCTCGCGGGCTCTAGAGTGCAGGCTCAGTAATTGTGGCACATGGGCTTAGCTGCTCTGCAGCATGTGGGATCTTCCTGGACCAGGAATCGAACCTGTTTCCCTGCATTGGCAGGCAGATTCTTATCCACTGTGCCACCAGGGAAGCCTGAAGCTTGGGTTCGTGTTGTCTCGTCACAGAAAGAATTCAGTGAGAGACAAAGTGATAGGTAAGAAGTGGATTTATTTAGAGAGAAACACACTCCACAGACAGAGCATGGGCCATCTCAGAAGGCAAGAGTGGCCCTCAGGGTATGGGGTTGTCAGTTTTTATAGGGGTGAGTAATTTCATAGGCTAATGAGTGGGAGGAGTATTCCAGCTATTTTGGAGAAGGGGTGGGGATTCCAAAAATTAGGCCAGCACCTACTTTTTGACCTTTGTGGTCAGCCTTGGAACTGTCATGGAACCTGTGAGTGTGTCATTTAGCTTGCTGATGTGTTACAATGAGCGTATCCTGAGGCTTAAGGTCTAGTGGACTTGTCCGCCTTCTTGGACCTGTTGGTTCTAATCAGTTTATATCGTGTCCTCGGGCTATGTCATTCTTTTGAAAGTTGTGCCCTGCCCCCTTCCCTCCTGTTTCAGCTTAACAAATTCTGATGTGGGTCAGGAATAATGAGGACTCTGCCCCATTCATTCAGGGATTCAAGCTCCTTCCATCAAACAGCTCATTGTCCTCTGCTGGATCCTTTCTGCATTTTGCCAAGACAAAGGAAAAGAGAAAGCATGGGGGATAGATAGCATGGGAGATTTTTCTGGGGCTTGAAATGGCATACATCAGTTCCTCACACATCTCACTGACCAGACTACAGGCACATGCCCCCACATAGCTGAAGGGATGCAGGGAAATGTAATTTAGCTATATGCTAAGGAAAAGGGGATGTTTGTTATCTATTGCTATGTAACAAATTATCCCCAAACTTAGTGGCTTAAAACAATCCTTTGTTATCTCTTAATTTCTGTGGGGTAGGGATTTGGGAGATTAGTCGGGTGGTGCTGCCTTGGAGTCTCTCTTGAGGTTGCGGTCATCTGAAGGCTTGACTGGAGCTGGAGGATCTACTTCCAGGGTGGTTTATTCATAGCTGACATGTTAACGCTGGCTGCTGGCAGGAGGCCTCAGTTCCTCCCAACATAGGCTTTCCCACTGGGCTGCCTGCGTGTCCTTGGCCATGGCAGCTGGCTTCCCCCAAAGTGAGCAATCCAAGAGAACAAGGTATATAAGCCACAAGCCCTTTGTGACCCACTACACAAGGGTGTGGATGCTAGGAGAGGATGTCTGTGGGCTATCTTGTAAGTTGGCTACCACCTGAGGTTTGGTGAATATCTGACACAAGTCTGTTTCAGGCAGTTTGATACTGTGATTTATGGTAAGAAATATATATTTGGTCTTCATCTCCCTTTCTGGCACAGAGCTCCTAAAACCCTTGTAATTATCCTAAGTGATAAAAGGGATAAAGGTATCTTTTGTTATGTTAATGAGGTGACTTTTGGACCACCCTTAGGTAACCTAAGGGAATCAACCCCTTGATTGGAACTTTCAGCCCCACCCAGCAACCTCAGGGAGGGGGAAAAGGGCTGGAAGTTGAATTCATTTCCAATGGCCAATGATTTAATCAATCGTGCCTATGCAGTGAAGCCTACATAAAACCCAAAAGAACATTTTTTCAGAGATCCCAGGTTGGTGAATACATGGAGATTTGGGGAGAGTGGTGCACAGAAAGAAAGCATGGAAGCTCCTGGCCCTTCCCCATACTTTGTGCTATGTATCTCTTATCTGGCTGCTTCTGAATTATATCCTTTTATAATAAATCACTGATCTAGTAAGTAAAATGTTTGAGCCCTGTGAACCACTCTAGCAAATTAATTGAAGTTGAGGAAGAGTCTTGAGAACGTGTGATTTACAGCCAGCTGGTCAGAAGTACAGGTAACAACCTGAGCTTGTGAATGGCATCTGAAGTTGGAGGGACAGGGGGATGGCAGTTGTGTAGGACTGAACCCTTAACCTATGGAATCTGATGTTATCTCTGGGTAGTGTCAGAATTGAATTGAACTGTAGGACGCCCAGCTGGTATCTGGAGAATTAGCAGATGCTGTGTGGAATACTCACCCCACACACACCCCGCCAACACATACACCCCCACCCCCGCACACACTGAAAATTGAGTCTCAGAATGATTTTAGGCAGAAAGGTCGGACACAACCAGCAAGACAACTTAGCGGTTATCTACCTGATTTATTAGCACTAGTTTGACGAAATCAATGGGAAAGTTAATATGCCTAAGGAAACTAGACTCAACCCTCTTATACATAGTACAAATGCTTCTCTCATTATTACATTTTTTACAGTGGCACAAATCCCTCCAAAACTCATCCCCCACCCCAGAACTTCCCTCATAAAAAAGTCATAAAAATACGTAAAGCCATAAAGTATTAGGGGAATAATTTCTTTTATAAATCCTCCTAGGGTGGGAAAAGCTCTTAAAAATATGAACTAAATTAAAAATTGATACATTAACTATATAAATATTTTAAACACCATAAACAAAGTAAAAAAATGACAGTTGGAAAAAACTCACTTGTAAGACATATACAGCCAATTTCCCTAATCCACCCCCACTAAGTTTTTTAAGTCACTAATAAAATTTAAAATTTAGAAGAAAAACAATTTGCAATAAAATGTGTCAAAATCTACTAAAATGGTCTTAGGGATTAAAAATGGAAGGAACCCATAAACACAAAGAGAATGAGAGAAGAGACAAAGCAGGCAAGAAGTATTGAATAAATTTTAGAAGCTGGAAAGTACCTACATGAAGGAAAGCAAAGAAGCAAACCTGTTTGCCCTGCACAAACTTAGAAAGGCTAGGGTGCATGGCAAGACCAAAAAAAAAAAAGTTTTGTTGTCAGCCTACATAAGAACTCAAACCCTGAGATTTCCCCCAAACTCTACACAGCCAGAGTCATGCATAACTTAAAAATTTTTGCTAGTGTGCACATACACATTCACAACAATGAGTTTTCAATTTGGAGAGTTAATTCTAAATAATATATTTTCAAGTCTTTATAATAAATAGCATTAGGTAACAAGGAAACATCATTGTATGGCTTCACATTGTCATCAGAGATTCTGTGACAAATCTACTTTCATCCCTTCCACACTACCCCAGTAGTCCAGGAGAAACACGTGAGCTGGACAAAAAGCATTTTTGCTAGACCCACAACTGTCATTTTCTGGATCAATCACATCACATACTCCTTTGTTCTTAGAAAATAAGAGAATTGGATTAGAAAATCTTCTCCTGGACTAATATTTTACCCTAAAAGAATATTTCAAAGCTAAAGCTAATTTTATGAAATTTTTACATTTGTCTTCAAAGATCAGTCACACCATTATAGCCATGTACATATGCTGAGTCCTCCATGGGGAGAAAAAACAAAAACCTCCCAAATTATGAACTCCACCTTCAAACATTCCAACAAATATGTTTTTTAAAATAAGTCAAATACAGAATTCAGACCATGCAATAATGTCTTTTATTACGTATGGGTTTTTAAAATTATTTCTGCAATGTCTCCATACACAGGCAAAAAAAAGTATTGTTTTGCATATTGGAACTTGCAGACCTGATCACTGCATAGAGAAGGGAAAATGATCCCTACAACACACTTAACCAGGAGGCCAATTCATCTGCCGACCTCCAAGAACATGGAGATGAACATGATAGACAGACTGTCCCCCATCTGAACCTTCATTCACCACCATTCGATAACCCTTCTTCAGGCCCAGATCAGCAGCACATTTCTTGCCAACAATCATTAAATGTCCAAGAAGCTGGAAAAAAAAAAAAGTTTCTTAAGCAATGGTAATTTACAACTTCTTGTCATCATGTAATAAACTACCAAGTTGAAATATTAAAAGACTGCCAAACTGAAACAGACTTTGGGCAAATATTTGGAAACACTTTTAATCCTAAAATAATATAATCTATAATTAAAAACCCAGTAAAATTAGGTATTTATTAATTACTAATTTCAATAAACAAATTAGAGACAAAAATCTGCTCAATTTTTTAAATCATATTCCAAGTGGTATTTAAGTTTTCTTAATAAGGCACGATACCTTGCTTGCTTGTTATGGGAGAGTGTTATCAGTTGGGATAGAATTGGTTATGCTGTGGTAACAAACCATCCCCAAATTTGGTTTACAACAAACTACATTTCTTGTGTTTACTACATCTTCATCACAAGTTGACCAGGCTCTATATTCTACATCTTTTTCACTTTGAAACCCATGCTGATGGAACAGTCTCTGTATGATCAGTGGCAGAGGCAAGAGAGAACATGGCAAACCGGGTGCTAGCTCTTAAAGTTTCTATTCAAAAGACATGTATCGGGCTTCCCTGGTGGCGCAGTGGTTGGGGGTCGGCCTGCCGATGCAGGGGACGCGGGTTTGTGCCCCGGTCCGGGGGGATCCCACGTGCCACGGAGCGACTGGGCCCGTGGGCCACGGCCGCTGGGCCTGCGTGTCCGGAGCCTGTGCTCCGCGGCGGGAGAGGCCGAGGCGGTGAGAGGCCCACGTACCGCAAAAAAAAAAAAAAAAAAAAGACATGTATCACTTCTGTTTGTACTCATTGGCCACGTTAAGTCATACGACCAGGTCCAACATCAGTGAGGTCAGAAATATAACGGCATTAACAGAAGAGCCAATGAACCCTCTCCTGTACGATAACACTATTTCTTACTTAAGGAAAAATGAGTCTCACCAACTAATCCTTGCTTAGAACCCTTTTTTGTTTAAAAATTTGTGGTGATGACTTCTTTTGGGCATCATTCTGGGATTGTTGGTGGGAGTGTAGTTTTGACCCCAGAAGGCTAGGAAATGAGTAAGAAAATACACTAATCAGTCAACACTAAAGAAACTCCATTTCAAAGGCTGAAAATTAATTTCCTATTTTCCATGCCAAACTATGTCCAATTACATTGCTCAACATAGCATATCAGAGGTTCTGCATAAGACTGAATGAAAATAGTAAGGTTCTCTAATAATAAAAACTCTAAAAATATGGAACTACATCTAATGTATTCATATACATCTTTTCTCTTTATCAAATTCTCAGGGAGAAATGAAAGTCTAAAGATGAAATTTGTTTTGTAAACTTAAGCCCAGAGATCATCTGAATAAAGGAATTAAAATCCAAAAGAAAAAAGAAAAAAAGAAAAAGAATTTGTGATAATAGATGTAAACGAGACTTACTGTGATCATTTTCTTTTTGAAAAAAAAAAAAGTATTTGTTTATTTGGCTACACCAGGTCTTGGTTGCAGCACTCGGGATCTTCGGTGAGGCATGCGGGATCTAGTTCCCTGACTGGGGATTGAACCCGGGCCCCCTGCATTGGGAGTGCAGAGTCTTACCCAGTGGACCACCAGGAAAGTCCCACTGTGATCATTTTGTAGTATATACATATATCAAATCATTATGTTATATACTTAAATCTAATATGTTATATGCCAATTATATCTCATTAAAAATCAAACTACTTATACATTGCATTGAACCCCTGATGATTTTCTGATTTTCCTCAGTAATGCCCTCAGGAAAATGAAAATGTGACATCACTTTAAAGTCAAAATTTAGTCTCCCAATTTAAAAAGCAAGAAAATTAATGATGTTAGTAAATGTACTTACACTTTCATCGTCATCTTCTGCTGCAGAAATCTGGGATATATGTTTCTTGGGTATCACCAGAAAATGTGTTGGTGCTTGAGGGGAAACGTCATGGAAAGCAAGACACTGGAATAAGGGGGGGGGGAAATCAAGGTTTTCATATATAATCTTACAGCCTAAACTTATCATTCTTTCACACTAACCCCATGGGAAACACTGTAATAAATGCTAGGAAATCAGAATTGGACACAATACATGTGGTCCTCTGGTCCTTTTCATGGAACTTACAGTCTAATGGTATCTTTTTGAGTTATAGTTTTGTCCGGGTATATGCCCAGGAGTGAGATTGCTGGATCATATGGTAACTCTATTTTTAGTTCTCTGAGGAACGTCCATACTGTTCTCCATAGTGGCTGCACCAATTTACATTCCCACCAACAGTGTTGGAGGTTCCCTTTTCTCCACACCCTCTCCAGCATTTATTTGTAGACTTTTTGATGATGGCCATTCTGACTGTTGTGAGGTGGTACCTCATTGTAGTTTCGATTTGCATTTCTCTACTAATTAGTGATGATGAGCATCTTTTCATGTGCCTGTGGCCATCTGTATGTCTTCTTTGGAGAAATGTCTCTTCTACCCATTTTTCCATTGGGTTGTTTGTTTTTTTGTTGTTGAGTTGTATGAGCTGTTTGTATATTTTGGAAATTAAGCCCTTGTGGGTCATATCATTTGCAAATATTTTCTCCCATTCCGTAGGTTGTCTTTTCGGTTTTCGTTGGTTTTTTTTTTTTTTTTTTTTTGGTTTCCTTTGCTGTGCAAAAGCCTGAAGCCTGTAAGTTTGATTAGGTCCCATTTGTTTATTTTTGCTTTTATTTCTATTGCCTTGGGAGACTGACCTAAGAAAACATTGGTACAATTTATGTCAGAGAGTGTTTTGCCTGTGTTCTCTTCTAGGAGTTTTATGGTGTCATGTCTTATGTTTAAGTGTTTAAACATAAGCCATTTAAGCCATTTTGAGTTTATTTTTGTGCATGGTGTGAGGGTGTTTTCTAACTTAATTGATTTATATGCAGCTCTCCAACCTTCCCAGCGCCATTTAAGTCTTTTGATTCACGTCCCCACCTTCCCTAGGTCAGGAGTCCTGGTTGTGCAATTTGTTTTTTTTCCTTTATGGCGGTGATCACTTTTGTAATGAGAAATTTGCTGATATTTGACCAACGCCGATTTCTTCCAACTTTACTCACTTAATAAATATATCTATTCTCTTTTGTAGAAATGAAGAGCATAAGTAACATTTAGACAAATTACATACCACTTGAATGGTTTTGAATCTCTTGTTCTCTACTGAAGGTGGAAGCTGTTTAATAGAACCTATCCCAGTGTAACTGTCTCAGGAGTTATTCTACTTGGTACTCTGTACAAAAATGCTGTATCATTTAGATTGCTTCATGCTGTTACACCTTGGAACTTTGATGGATCAGAAGTCAGTATTTCAACGATCATTTATTAAAAGAAACAAAATAATTTTAAAGAAATACACATTACCTACAACAAAAGAACTCCCCTAACGGACAAATAAAGATATTTAAATAAATTCACCTCGAGGAATTAAATCTTACGTGTTCTGAATCTAAGAACGCTACTAGTAGCATAAAATGTTTCCTTATATTCCATATTTCATAAAGCTGATTTATTAAAGTTCACAAACCTTGTATCTAAATCAGCCAACCTGTCCAGCTTTATCTGAGATGCATAAATATAACCGCCCACTAAATATTTTATGCAAGATGTCTCGGAGTCAAATGAACTCGGCCTTTCTAAAACAGTTTCACCTAGAGTGAAGTCAACAAAAACGACATTCTTAATCCCTTGGCATAAAATTGCTTCCTGAAAATATAAAAGGAACCATTCTTCCCGGGAGGGGCCAAAGGAAAGCAAATCCCAGATGCAGGCCCACTCTCATCTCAGGAGTCCTAGGCCTGAGAATGGGCGGCGGGGGTGGGTCCAGGTGGCGTTGGCTAGCGGCCCTCGCCCAGGCCCAGCGCGTCTGTGCCGCCCCCAGGCCCTCTAGCGCAAGGCGGCGGGGAGAGGCGCCCGGGAGCTCCCGGGCAGGCCGGCTGTGCGCGGGAGATTGCGGAGATTGGGCCTGAGTCAGGGTGCGATCGGGTTTCTGCCTGTCAGGCAGAGCGCGGGCGAGATTGTCAGATTCCTGACACAGGAGAGGTCCGAGGCAGTCGGGGAGCAGGCGGGCGCTCACGCCGAGGACCCGCCGCGCCCACAACAAGCACCCAGACCCCGCAGCGCGGGCCCGCGGGCGCCCGGCGGCCTGGCCAGCGCTCCGGGCTGATAACGCGTAACCGGAGCGCAGGCACGCGCCGGCCGGCCGCCTCGGAGCGGCCGCGGCCCAGCCCGCTGGCTGCGGGCCCGAGGCAGAGGCCGCGCGAGGCGGCCCGCTGCCTTCCCTTCTCCGCGGCGCACCCCCACCCCGACTCTTCCCTTCCCTTCCCACTACGGGAAACCCGCGTGTCCACAGGCGGCTGCCCCGCCTCAGCCCACGAGCGAGGCGGCGCCCGCTGCCTACCTGGTCATCCTCATAAATGATTTTGGCTGGGATTTCCTTGCGAATGATCTTCCCGAAGATCGTGTCGCCACCAGGCCGGGCGGCCTGAGCCTTAGCGATCTCATCTGCCATCTCTGCCTCCCTCCCGCGCGGCTGGCCGGGGAGAAGGTCGGGAGGAGGGAGGAGCCGTGGGAGCTGGCAGAGGGCGGGAGCTGGCGGCCAAGCCTGCTGGGGGACCGCTGCTCTCTTGCCGCGGCAGCTCGTGCGCGTGCGCACTGACGATGTGCGCTGGGCTGCTGCGGGCGCGCGGCAGCTCTAGGGGAATCGCTGGGCGCGACTAAGCCGGAGGGCGGTTCCTGATTGGAGGCCCGAGGGTTCCGCACCAAGGTCGTTTTTCTTCCTTTCTTGTCTCTCGGGGAGCGGTGTTACTGCAGTAAGCCCTTTGCTTAACTTATGGACGCTTGTAGGAAAAATCGGATACTGTAACTGAAAAGATTTGATAACCTAAGCAGTACTGGCCGTTTTTGCTGGCAGAGACACCATGATAACTTCATTTGTCAGCTACATAGGTCTTAGCTCCAGCAAGTAAGCCCTCCTGCATCCGTTTTTTTCCCTCAGTCTAGCAATGGTTCGCAATCTTGACTGCACGTTAAAATCACTTGGGGAGCATGTAAAAAGTCCTCAGGAACTTGGCCACACCCCAGGTCAGTTAAATCAGACTCTCTGGGGGTGAGAGACCCAGGCATCAGTAGTTTGTAAACCTCCCTAGACTGTTCTGCAAAGAATTATTCCCAGCATTAATCAGCATAATGTAAGATGCCCCACCTTAAAAGAACAGCACCTTTCCTAACCCCACATACCCCTCCATGTCTTTGCTCCTTTTTAAAAGAGTTTTCTATATTTGTGTCCACTTTATCTTTCTTTTTTGAAACCATTTGCCTCTTGTCAAGGTCACTAAGGACCTCCACTTACAAAATCCTATAGGCAATTCCAATTATACTTGACCCCTTGGCAACATTTGCCACTGTTGACCATGCCCTCTTTTCAGCAAAAGCCTTCACTCTCCTACCTCTCTGGATGCTATTTCTCCTTCATAGTGAGCCTTCTGTTCCAGGTCTTTCAATGCATTCCATTCTTCGCCCTCTTCTCTAGCTAACACTTAATCTCCAAGTGTCCTTGTTATGAAAAATTATACCTTTACCACTTTGCCTTGGCAAAATTATTGATAGTGGTCCCTTTAATCACAAAAGTGTCCCATTTGGTACTTTTGGTATTAAAGACATTCCTGAGACCGTTGGTGAAATCTAAATAATGCATACAAATTAGGAAATAGTTTTGAAAGTCTTGTTAATTTCCCCACATACATACAGCAAAATTATCAAAATCAGTTGATCTGGGGTGGGGCCCTGTAATTTAGGTTTCTAACAGTTTCCAGGTGATGCAGTTGCTGCTAGCCTGGGAACTACACTTTGAGAACCACTGATGTAAGAGGATGTCTTTTTTGTAGGAGAAAAACCTACTGAAGTGTTTAGGAGTATAGCAGTATTGTGTCTGCAACTCACTTTCAAACAGTAAAGAGATCCCCAAAAAAGAAAAGGATAAAGCAACTGTAGTAAAATGTTAACAGTAGGGGAAGGTATTTGCAAATTTTATCTATCATTCTTGCAACTTTTCTGTAAGACTGAAATTGTCAAAATTAAAAAATGAATATATACTGGGTTGGGTAGTAAATAATATGGTCATCTTTCACTAAGAGGCTTTGCTATCTACAGAGTAATGACTCCAGTATTTATCTCCCGACCCCTTAATTCCAGATTGGTGTATGATACATATTTCTGCCTACTCACCACCTTCAGTAGGATGTCTACCAGGCACTTCAAATTTATTTTTACTCCCTCACAACAAACAATCTAAAAACCTCTTCCTGCAGCATTTTACATCTACTATGATACCATTCACCAAATTGTGCAAGCCAAAAGCCTTGAAATCATCAACTCTTCTTTGTGGATTTTCAACACATATGAATCTAATCACTTCTCACCTCCTCTACCTTCTCACCACCCTAATCCAAGTGTCTATCATATCTTGCCTGGAGTACTTCAAGAGCCTCCTAGTTTGCCTATCTGCTTCTACTCTAGTCCATTTGCTATACAGTAGCCAAGATGATTTGTATAAAATATAAATCATGATGTCACTCTCCTGATGGTAAGGCATTTCATCATAGAATTAAATATAAAATCCTAAACTTGGCTTATAAGCTCTTAAGTGATCAGGCCCACGGCTGCTTCTCCTACTTCATTTCCTTCCATTTCATCCTTATTGACCAGCTTCACCCAAAGTGGGTATGAGAGGCAGAAGATTTCCATGTCCTAATCCCTGGAGCCTGTGAATATGTTATTTTACATGGTAAGGGGGATGTGCAGATATGATTAAGTTAAGGGTCTTCAGGTGGGGAGATTCCTCAATTATCCAGGTGGGCGCAGTGTAATCACATGGACCCCTTTAAGTGAAAGAGGGATACGGGACAGTGAGACTCAGACAAGGAGATATGATGATGGAAGCAGGGGTGAGAGTCAAAGATTGAAGGTGCTCCACTGTTGACTTAGAAGATGGAAGGGGCCACAAGCAGATGACATTCTAGAAGTCAGAAGTCCAAATTGGGTTTCACTGGGCTAAAATCATGGTGTCAGCAGGGCTGCATTCCTTCTAAAGGCTCTAGGGGAGAACGGTTCCCTTGCCTTTTCTGTCTTCTAGAGGCCACCTGTGTCCCTGGGCTTCTGGCCCTTCCTCCATCTTCAAAGACCACAGAAGAGCATCTGCAAACCTCTTCCTGACTCTGCTTCCTTCTTCCACTTATAAAGGTCCTTGTGTTGGGACTTCCCTGGTGGTCCAGTGGTAAAGAATCCACCATCCCATGCAGGGGATGCGGGTTCAATCCCTGATCGGGGAACTAGGATCCTACATGCCACGGGGCAGCTAGGCCCATGTGCCACAACTATTGAGCTCAAGCGCCTCAACTAGAGAGCCCACATGCCGCAAACTACAGAGCCCACTTGTTCTGGATTCTGCACACCACAACTACAGAGCCCACCTGCCCTGGAGCCTGCGTGCCACAACTAGAGAAGAGGAAAACAGCACGCCACAACTAGAGAGAAGCCCGCGTACTGTAATGAAAGATCCCACATGCCTCAGTGAAGACCCCAGGTGCCACAACTAAGACCCGACACAGCCAAAAATAAATATAAATAAATACATAAATAATAAATAAATCTTAAAAAAAAGATCCTGTGTTTACATTGGGCCCATCAGACAACCCAGGATAATCTTCCCATCTTAAAATCCTTAATTTAATCACATCTGCAAAGCCCCTTTTGTCATAAATGGTAATAATATATTCAAAAGTTCCTAGGATTTAAATAGGGACATGTTTTGGAAGCCATTAGTCTGCCTACCACATACTCCATGACCTTACATGATGAACATGTAGGAATTTCCTGTTCAGTTCTGGGTCCCACACTTTGAGATGCCAACAAACCAAGACACATTCCCAGAACAACCAGAATAGTCACCTCTTTTATGGAACAGCTCAAGGAACCATGCAGATTTACCTAAGAGAAGAGAAATTTCAGGACTGAATTGATTTTTGGGCACTATGGAAACTATACTTTCAAATATTGGCAGATAAGCGGCTTTAGTTAACTGAATACAGGACCCTAGTTAGCCAGAAATTATAAAAATAAATTATGAATGTTCAGGAGATTGGGCTGTGATTCTAAACTGAAAATGAAAATTGGCATCTTTGAATCATTCATTAGCAATCAAAAGGCACTACTATACAATGCCACAAGATCATCTAATTTATTGTTTCCTGGATAAAAGACAGTATCCAGTATATTTGGTTTAATTGCTTATGTTAAACACTCTTCTGCAAATCCAGTGCATTTTAATTTTTAAAAAGTCGACTATTATCTTGCTATTCTCATGATGACTTGCAATATTCTTTAAAATGACATAAATCACAGAGAAGGAAAAGGGTCTTGGATATCCATTGGTCTAAATCTTTCCTAATAAAAAGTCAATTTTACCTAAAAGTTAACCTGGGGGGTGGGTAGGGAAGACAAACAATGATTATGCAATGAGAGCAAGGTTGAGATTTTTTTGTTGATGCTTGCAAGGTCATAAGTTAAATGTACTTAAATGCTTTATGATTGTTTATGATCATGATGCTGCTAATAAACTATGTTTCCAACCTCTTGACCAGCAAAACCAAGGAGTAGGGCGAGTTGAGTAGGCAGGATGAGTAGAGGGTAAGACTCAGCTTTCAGGTTAATCATAGGCATTTGTATCGCAGGCCTCCATTTGCTAATCGTGTGGACTTGAGCAAGTAACTCAACCTCACCTTCTAGAGGAATGAATTGGGGTAATGTATCAATAGCGCTTTTGGGAGTCAGCGTTCCAGTCAACGCCAACTATAGTTGTTAGGGCTTGGCTCTTATTTATGCACTTTTGCAAGGACACATTTGCAACCGGAAACGTTAAAATAATGGTTCCTTAATAGATAACCCCAACCCCCAAACAGGAGGTAAGTACATAAAGGTGCCGAAGCCATCAACTAAGTGTCAATCCACACTCCGCCACCGGCGGTTCCCTCAGAAATGGCCGGAAGTGTCGCTGCCCCTAACTAACATGGCGTCCAGATGATTTCCGTTCCCCTCTCGGCTGTAATTGAGCTCGGCGGCGGCTCGCGGTTTTCCCGGAGGGTACCGGCTTAGCAAACACCTCTCGCCTGTCCCTCCACGGGGGGCGGGGCTACGAAGGAGATGCTGCGTGGTGATTGGTTGCGGCTCGTTAAGAACGTGGCTACGGGGTGTTGGACCGTCCACACCAGGTGGTGACTGGTTGCCGAGAGGCGGGGCGACTCGACCGCTGGAGAAGTAGCCGAAGCTGTGAGGGGAGCCATGAGTCAGGCGGCCAAGGTGACTGGGTCCGGGGAGGGGTTGGGTGCGATGCCGGCGGGGTGGGTAAGAGCGCGGCCTTGCGAACGTAGTTTGGAATCTTTGTAGCTGGGGTTCAGGACCCTCCACGGAGTATGTGGCCTTTACAGCTGAGGAGCCGGTGACCGACCCTGCAGGGCAGTCGAAGGTTTGTGCAGGTGCGGAGGAGAGAGGGCGACACAGGTGGTCCTGCTTCTTCGTCTACCGGGTACGGAATGTTTGTCCGTGCTGCATGCCGGCGACTTGAGTTCTGCCCCCTTGCCATCTTCACACCGAGCGTTTGTGTGAGGGGCCCATTTCACATCCTTGGGAATTGTACGAGACCCCAAAGTCAGTCCTGCGCTGAAACCATCCTATGAGGTGAAAGGTTTCGTCAGATAACCAGAAGGTGCACAGACATCTAGGAACCAGGAAACCGATTCCCGGCAAAACCGTTTGCCAAAAGTAGCACTTAGCGAGACAGAGCAGAAACCTGTGATTCCTGAGTGTTCTGAACGAGCCTGGGAAGTGATGGCCCCGCCGGAGTCGGGGGTCACATCCCCGAGGACCTGGTGTCGGATTCATTTCTTGTCAAACTGATGCGCATTCCTGGCCAGTGTACAATTCTCTGGGAGCAGCCATCCCTAACTTTAAGTATTATCAGCATGGCCGGTTGAGACCAGCCCCTGTCACTGGTTGAGATGGAAAAGGGGAAACGGCCTGCTATAGTATAGTAAGGAAAAGCAGTGCTTATAATGGTTGGTCAATAACAGGGAGCCACCAAGAGTGCCTCGTGTACTACTGAACTCTGTTCTTAGTACATTTCGATATATGTGACAGGACCAAGAGAAACAGAATTGTAAACAGTTATTCATTCAAAAAACTTACTGAGTGTCCATAATAGTTATTAGTAGCACCTAACAGCCAGCATTTAGCCTATACTGTCTAGGCATAGTGGAAGCAACAATAACTTCATACAGAAATCTGGCAGGTAGGGAGAGTTTAAACAATTACTTAATTACAAGTGTAGTAAGTGCTTTGAATTGAAAATACAGTGTGGTTTTTTTTTTTTTTTTTACAGCAGGTTCTTTTTGGTTATCTATTTTATACATATTAGTGTATACATGTCAATCCCAATCTCCCAGTTCATCCCCCCCACCCCCTGCTTTCCCCCCTTGGTGTCCATACGTTTGTTCCCTACATCTGTGTCTCTATTTCTGCCCTGCAAACCGGTTCATCTGTACCATTTTTCTAGATTCCACATATATGCGTTAATATATGATATTTGTTTTTCTGACTTACTTCACTCTGTAAGACAGTCTCTAGGTCCATCTCTGTCTCTACAAAGGACCCAATTTTGTTCCTTTTTATGGTCGAGTAATATTCCACTGTACATATGTACCACATCTTCTTTATACATTCATCTGTCAGTGGACACTTAGGTTCCTTCCATGTCCTGGCTATTGTAAATAGTGCTGGAATGAACACTGGGGTGCATGTGTCTTTTTGAATTATGGTTTTCTCTGGGTATATGCCCAGTAGTGGGATTGCTGGGGCGTATGGTAGTTCTCTTTGTAGTTTTTTAAGGAACCTCCATACTGTTCTCCACAGTGGCTATATCAATTTACCCACCAACAGTGCAAGACGGTTCCCTTTTCTCCACACCCTCTCCAGCATTTGTTGTTTGTAGATTTTCTGATGATGCCCATTCTAACTGGTGTGAGGTGATACCTCGTGGTAGTTCTGATTTGCATTTCTCTAATAATTAGTGATGTTGGGCAGCTTTTCATGTGCCCCTTGGCTATCTGTATGTTTTCTATGGAGAAATGTCTATTTAGGTCTTCTGCCCATTTATTGATTGGATTGTTTGTTTTTTTTAATATTGAGCTGCATGAGCTGTTTATATATTTTGGAGATTAATCCTTTGTCCGTTGATTCTTTTCCAAATATTTTCTCCCATTCTGAGGGTTGTCTTTTTGTCTTGTTTATAGTTTCCTTTGCTGTGCAAAAGCTTTTAAGTTTCATTAGGTCCCATTTGTTTATTTTTGTTTTGTTTTTATTTCCATTACACTAGGAGGTGGGTCAAAAAAGATCTTGCTGTGATTTATGTCAAAGAGTGTTCTTCCTATGTTTTCCTCTAAGAGTTTTATAGTGTCCAGTCTTACATTTAGGTCTAAGAGTTTTATAGTGTCCGGTCTTACATTTAGGTCTTTAATCCATTTTGAGTTTATTTTTGTGTATGGTGTTAGGTAGTTTTCTAATTACATTCTTTTACATGTAGCTGTCCAGTTTTCCCGCACCACTTATTGAAGAGACTGTCTTTTCTCCATTGTATATCCTTGCCTCTTTTGTCATACATTAGTTGACCATAAATACGTGGGTTTATCTCTGGGCTTTCTATCCTGTTCCATTGATCTATATTTATTTTTAATTTTTAATTTTTTATTTATCTTTTAGTTTCTTTATTTTTGGCTGCGTTGGGTCTTCGTTGCTGCACACAGGGTTTCTCTAGTTGTGGCGAGCGGGGGCTACTCTTCGTTGCGGTGCGCGGACTTTTCATTGCAGTGGCTTCTCTTGTTGCGGAGCACAGGCTCTAGAGCGCACCGGCTTCAGTACTTGTTGCCTGCGGGTATAGTTGCTCCGTGGCATGTGGGATATTCCTGGACCAGGGCTTGAACTTGTGTCCGCTGCATTGGCAGGTGGATTCTTAACCACTGCACCACCAGGGGAGTTCCCTGATGTATATTTCTGTTGAAAATACAGTGTGTTTTGTGAGCACATAACTCAGATTTAACCTGTGTGGAGGGATGCAAGAAAAAAAAAATCCCTCATAAAAGTATGAGTTGAGACCTGAAGTTCTGTTAGAAACTAGCTAGGAGAATAGAGAAAAGAGTATTCTATGAAGAAGAAATATCATATGGACCATCCTTGAAGTGGGAAGTTGCTTGGAAAACTTGAATACAAATGAAATTAAATAGAATTCATTCCAAAAACACTTTTGGTGAGAACTGCCATGTGTAGAAGACACCTGTGCCATGTGGAAGATACAAAGATGACCGAGAAGCCTTTCAGGAAGTAGGGGACACAGCAAGTAATTGTAGTAAGTGCCCACTGCTGTGGATGCACTCAAGAGGAGCATATAACCCAGACTTAGAAGAGACAGAAAAGTACTAACCAGCTAAAGTGAAACCTAGTACAGAAATTATATCATCCACCCTTAAAATTAGCCCATTATTCAAGAAAATTGAGGCAAAAATGCTAAGTAATTTGACTTTCCATATATACTGCCAGAATTTGTCCAATCAATATAAGAAAATTAGGAAGAGAAGACAGTCTATGACCTAGCTGTCTACATTTTTTTTTTTTTTTTTCTGTACGCGGGCCTCTCACTGTTGTGGCCTCTCCCATTGTGGAGCACAGGCTCCGGACGCGCAGGCTCAGCGGCCATGGCTCACGGGCCCAGCCGCTCTGCGGCATGTGGGATCTTCCCGGACCGGGGCACGAACCCGTGTCCCCTGCATCGGCAGGCGGACTTTCAACCACTGCGCCACCAGGGAAGCCCTAAGGCATTTCTTAATACTAATTTTCTTTTTCTTAATACTAATTCTTAAAGTAGGGATACTGGTTGTTGTACTAATGGAATCACTTTTTTTCCCTGAATAGCATGTAAAACTATTAGGCTTACTTACTTCTCACTTTTTTCTTAATCCCATGCAACCTCTTCAACTACTCTTGTAATATTAAACTCCCTGGGTTTCTATGATGTTCTGCCACCTTTAATGTCCCTATTTCTACCAACAACCTTTTCAAGACAGTCTTGGCTTTTACTATCAAACGTCTCAAAATTTTTCCAGTCTCCACACATTACTCAATTCCAAAGCCAATTTCACATTTTTAGATGTTTGTTACAGCAGCATCCCACTTCCCAGTAGTAAAATCTGTGTTAGTTTCCTATGGCTTCTCTAACAAATTACCACAAATTGGGTGGCTTAAAACAACAGAAATTTATTGTCTCACAGTTCTGGAGCCTAGAAGTCTGAAATTAAGGTGACAACGGAGCCATACTCCCTCTGAAACTCTGGGCAGAATCTTTACTTCTTCCTAAATTCTGATGGTGGCCATCAATCCTTAGCGTTCCTTGACTTGCTGTTGCATCACTCCAATCTCTGCCTTCATCTTCACGTGGTGGTCTTACACCTTTGTGTTTCTTTCTTCACCTGGCATTATCCTCTTCTTTTAAGGATACTAGTCATATTGGATTAGGGCCTAGTCTAATGATTCATTTTAACTCAGTTATAGCTGTGAAGACCCTACTTCCAAACTAGGTCACATTTACATGTACTGAGGATTAGGACTTAAGCATGTCTTTTGAGGGGACACACAATTCAAGCCATAACAATATAGATACACCACGTTTTATTTATCCATTCCTGAGTTGGTAGACATTTGGGTTATTTCTACTTTTTGACTGTTTTGTATAATGCTAGTATGCACATTCATGTACAGGTTTTTATATGAACATATGTTTTCATCTTGGTTGTATATGTAGGCATGGAATTGCGGGGTCATATGATAGATAACTCTGTTTAATTTTTTGAACAACTGCTAAACTTTTCCAAAGCAGCTGCAGGATTTTACATTCCCACCAACAATGTATAAGAGTTTCAATTTTTCCACATCTTACACATGTTATTGACTGTCTTTTTTTTTTTTTTTTTTTTTTTTTTTTTGCGGTATGCGGGCCTCTCACTGTTGTGGCCTCTCCCGCTGCGGAGCACAGGCTCCAGACGCGCAGGCTCAGTGGCCATGGCTCACGGGCCCAGCCGCTTTACGGCATGTGGGATCCTCCCGGACCGGGGCACGAACCCGTGTCCCTTGCATCGGCAGGAGGACTCCCAACCACTGCGCCACCAGGGAAGCCCGACTGTCTTTTTTTTTGACTGTAACCATCCTATTGGGATGAAGTGGTACCTCACTGAAATTTAGATTTGTATTTCCCAGATGGCTAATTATGTTGAGCATCTTTTCATGGCCTTAATGGCCATTTGTGTGTCTTCTTTTGACAAATGTCTATTCAAATCCTTTGCCTATTTTTAAATTAGTTTTTTATTTGAATTGTAGAAGTTCTTTATACATTCTAGATACTAGCCCATTTTCAGGTATATGATTTATAAATATTTTCTTTCCTTCTGTGGGTTGTCTTTTCTCTTTCTTGATAGTGTCCTTTCCCTTTATCTTTTTAAAATAATTTTTTTAGTTTTTATAAAGGGGATAAATGTGTAAAATTTAAGAAGTCAAATAGTGTTACACAGAAACCAGTAGGTGTCTACTTCCTTCTACATACTCCCAATTCCTGCTTCCCATATATAAGCACTTTTAATCATTTTACTTATTTTTTCTGATATTTACCTCCATGTTTCTAAATAACATGTTTAAACTATTATTGATTTTTTTTTCTCTTTGGGGATATTTATTGACCTTTGTCTATGAAAGTTGAGGACTAAGTTCCCCCTTATACCCTCTTCCTCTCAATATACAGATTTTGGTGAAGCAGTTTTTCATCTTTGATATTAATATGACTATATAGAACTTGTCCACAGCTGAGCCCTCTAATATAAATATATGATTACGTTGCCTTTCTTTTCTAAGTCTTAGTTTTTCTTTCTTTTAATATGTATTTATTTAGCTGCACCAAGTCTTAGTTTCATCATGCGGACTCTTAGTTGCGTTATGCGGGATCTAGTTCCCCGCCCGGCCAGGGATTGAACCCAGGCCCCCTGCATTGGGAGCATGGAGTCTTAACCACTGGACCACCAGGGAAGTCCCAGTTTTTCTTGAAGTTAATAACTGTCTTGTTTTTATCATCATTTTCCTACATAGCTATTTCTGAACTCTGAGCAAAACTGATGTCTACTAGTATCGTTTTTTCCTAACAGCATCTTTTGTAGAGCAATATAGCCTTTTGCTATAGTCCAGACTAGTTGCTTTCTATGCTGGCTGCACAAATGCTGACCTATATTTGTCCTTCACCATCATCTCTGCCTCTCCTATGTTGGATCACCTGTGTCCATCATTCCCATTTTTTTTCTTTTGTGATTCATCTCCTTATTTTGGTGTAGCACAATCTTCTATAGCTTTCCAAGAAAGGGCGTATGGCAAATAAGAGACTTTGCATTTCTAAACATGTTTATTTGCCATTGCAGTTAGGTGATAGTTTGGATATGTATGGTGTTTTAAGCTGGACATTTTATACAAAAGTTGAAGATTTTATACCATTGTCTTCTCACAGTGATGCTATTTAGAAATCAGATACCATTCTGATTTTCTACTTTTTATACGTTAACTGTTTTTTTCCTTCCAAGATTATTCATAGGTTTTGTGTTCAGCACTTGATGGAGGCTGTTTTCTTTGTTCTGTCTTGTTGGAGATCTGTGAATACAACTGTTGGTCCATCTAGACTACTCCTTTAATTTTCTTATCCTTTCTCTCCTTATTTTGTATCTCTGAATTCTAATTCAACTTTTGGAGTAGTTTTTCTCAACTTAATCTTTGCTATCACTCTTTTGATATCCAAGAGTTTGGGGGCATTTTCTGAATGTTCCTTTTTAAATTTACTCTAAGTTCTTTTTATTGTTACTCCATGTTTGCAATAATTTATGTGTCTGAGAAGGTTCTTTGTGGTTGGTCAGTCTTTGTTTTATTTTTATGTTTTCTGCTCCCTGTTTTCTGTTTCCGTTTTGGTATCTGCCTTTGATGTTTTAGGTTTTCTAGTATATGTAAAATACTTAGAATAGTGCCTAGCGCACAGGATACACTTAGTAAAGTTTAGGTATTGTTATCTGGTGAATGGACTTGGGGAAAGGAGGGAATGGTGCAGAGTGACAAATCTTTGTCAGTAGTCTAAGCAAGAGATAGGGAGAGGTCTGAACTTAAATTGTTTTGGGTGATGGAGAATAAACAAAAGATTAGAGAAATATCCCTACAGTTTCTACATGAGGAATAAGGTAGATTTAAAGAATGACCTAGGGATTTCTGGCTTGGGAAATCCATTGTTTTCCATAACTGAAATTGAGAAGACAGAAGAAAGAACAATATTGGGGGGACAATATTGAATACCTTTTTGTTTGTTTTTTTTTTAGCACAGTCTTAGAAAATTGAGAAGTCTCAGCATTCCACTTCTTTTTTGAGAAAGCACAATTAAACCTGCCTAAATTATCTGAAACATCTTCCTCTGGGCTCTTCTAAGATGTAGTATATTCATGAGTTTGTGTGCATGTGTGTATGACGTTAAGAGCAGATGAAGTTCTCAGGTTAAGCAAAATAAGAACAAATACCAGACTGGTAAAGTTGGTTAACTTAGCAAACTAGTTTTGGCAGGGGGAATCATTAACTTTTTAACCATTCTCGTATTGTTTTGTTTCAAAGAATTTTGTATTGTTTTTGTAAATACATAAGGCAAAATTTTTTTTAATTTAAAGATAAATAATCAAGGGAAAGTTATTTTGGCCAACCCTTATTTTCACCAGCTATTTCAAAAAATAGTCTAAAAAACAAACAGAAAATAAATACTGTTTAATCCATGTAATTATGTAAAATGTGAAATTTTTTCTTTTGAGGTCTGAATTCTAATTTTCTTTATAGGTTTTACAGCTCTTTAAAACTCTGCACAGGACCAGACAACAAGTCTTTAAAAATGATGCTAGGGCATTAGAAGGTAAGTTTATATTTTGCCCCTTTGGAGCAAGTCCATTCTTTAGGTGACTGCTAATAATACAAGAGACCATGTATGGTGGTCAAGACCTATATTGGGGAATGACCTTCACGATCTCTCCCCTAATGTTTTTTTAAATAAAGATGAGTTTACCTTACCCTTCTTTGAGAAGTATCTACAAAGAAAAAATTTTAAAGATCAAGTTTTCATAAAAAATCAGGAAAAAAAAAGATCAGAATTTCAGTGTGCTCCATTACTTGCCTTATGTTCAAGCCATGAAACTCATTTGTCTATTATATAATCAAATTTTCACATCCTCTAGGACCAGATACTACCATATTGTTAATGCCTTGTGTCTTTCTAGAAGTGACAGGAGCTATGAAAGAGAAACTATCACAAATGATTCCAAATTCAGTATTTCACTGTTTAAAGTGGTTTCTGTCTTATCCGGAACTCAGAGCTCTAAAGCTTAGGTTCTGTGTTGGTCATACTCAGTTTCTAAACCTCTTTAAGAGGGCACCTTGGAGGAGGGGGGGAGGGATAAATTGGGATATTGGGATTGACATATACACACCACTATATATAAAATAGATAACTAATAAGGACCTACTGTATAGCACAGGGAACTCTTTTTTTTTTTTTTTTTTTCCTGCAGTATGAGGGCCTCTCACTGACGTGGCCTCTCCATTGCGGAGCACAGTCTCCGGATGCGCAGGCCCAGCGGCCATAGCTCACGGGCCCAGCTGCTCCATGGCATGTGGGATCCTCCTGGTCTGGGGCACGAACCCGTGTCCCCTGCATCAGCAGGCGGACTGTCAACCACTGCGCCACCAGGGAAGCCCAAATTTCTTATTTTTATACTTTGTTTTACACGGGGCAAAATTATTTTTTCTACTAGAGAAGTAGTAGATATATGTATATAGCATATAGTATCATAGTATAATGAATAATATGTAAATTATTGGGACAGGAATTATGAATTAGAAAAACAGGGACTTCCCTGGTTGTCCAGTGGGTAAGACTCCATGCTCCCAATGCAGGGGGCCCCAGTTTGATCCCTAGTCGGGGGAACTAGATCCCGCATGAATGCCACAACTAAGAGTCCGTATGCCGCAACTAAGAATTCCACATGCCACAGCTAAAGATCCCACATGCCGCAACAAAGGATCTCCCATACCACAGTGAAGATCCTGCGTGCCACAACTAACACCTGGTGCTGCCAAAATAAATAAATAAATATTTAAAAAGGAAAAAGAAAGAAAAGCAAATAACTATATACATATTTTTTCTTTTTCTAGCAGCCAGAATAAAGATAAATGAAGAATTCAAATGTAAGAAAAGTGAAACTTCTCCTAAGAAGATAGAAGAGGTACAGTAATTAAGTTTTTCAATTATAATAAAACTCAAATTTTAGCAACTAGAGGAAATGATAAAAATAGAGGGATTATATGAAATAAAAATCATTACTTGATAGTTAAAGCAAGCCATCACAACTATAGATAACCTTCACTTGTTTGGTTTGGCTCACCTTCTCAGGGTCATCTGCCTACACCCTTAAGATAGCAAGTTGCCTGGTGAAAAGAACATGAGTGTAGCCATGATCAAAGCAAGAGCAGCTGAACCAACCCAGAAGTTCACAGAAATGCTGTCTTCATCTAAGTCAAGTGACTGAAACTAAGGAGAGTGAGTGTTGTGGTAACTCACTCAGAGTTACACAGATGGAACATCTACTCATTTAGCTCAACTAGACAGAATTTTTTTTAAAATTCATATCTTGGCTGTGGAAGTTAACCAGCCAGAGTTTATGAACTATTCTTGCTTTGCCTTCTGTATTTGCATTTTAGTCACTTGCCACAGTTGAAGACAATCTACTAACACTAGTCGGTGAGCTCCCTAGTATTCCCAGTACATGTTCATTGAAAAAGTGCACAATGATTCTTTTCCTGTATAAAATCATATGCATATATACATTGTCTCTGTCTTAGGAAGGAACACTGCTTCCTAGGTGTTCCTGTATCTAACTTTGTATAAATGTAGGGAAAGGACCATTAGGAAGAAAATGAAAAATGAAACATTATTTGCTGGGATAATTAAGATTCCAAGAATTGGTTTGGTAAAGAGGAAGGTACAAATTAGAGAAATTCTTCCATGTTTAAGAGAATTTCCACATAGTGAAAAAAAATTTTTTTATACAAATACTTTTCTACTTAGTAGAAAAAATGCTATTTTTGAAATAGTAAATATCTATGATAAACTAATGTGACAAAATGAGATAGCCTAAGGATTTCTTTCCCTATAACATAAAGAAAAAAGGAGATTTCACTTAAGTGTATGATAGGGCAAACAGGGACTATGTAATTTTTATTCATGAAAGAAGTTAAAATGACATTCTAATCAGGTCATGACTTGAAGAGAAGTTAAAATGTATATACTGAAATTTGTACTATTTTGCTATTTGGTAGACTGATTAATAACAATATGGTACAGGTATACCTCGTTTTATTGTGCTTCGCTTTATTGCACTTCACAGAATCTGTGTTTTTTTACAAATTGAAGGTTTGGGGCAACCCTGCATTGTCAGATGCTGGTTAGCATTTTTTAGTAATAAGGTGTTTTTAATTAAGGTACGCAGATTGTTTTTTTAGACATAATGCTGTTGCACACTTAATAGACTACTGTATATTGTAAACATAACTTATATGCAGTTGGAAACCAAAAAATTCATATGACTCACTTTATTATGATATTTGTTTTATTGTGGTGGTCTGGAACTGAACCCACAATATCTCTGAGGTATGCCTGTAAGTGTTTTTAAATTTTGAAGTCATGATTTAAAAATTTTTTAATTGAGGTCTGTTTATATTAACTAAACTGGAAAAATGAACTACCATCTCCCAAATTAATTTCACCTGTAGAACACTAACATTAAGCACTCCTTTTTTTTTATATATAAATTTATTTATTTTATTTATTTATTTTTGGTTGTGCACAGGCTTTCTCTAGTTGTGGTGAGCGGGGGCTACTCTTCATTGTGGTGTGCCGGCTTCTCATTGTGGTGGCTTCTCTTGTTGTGGAGCATGAGCTGTAGGCACGCAGGCTTCAGTAGTTGTGGCTCGTGGGCTCTAGAGCACAGGCTCAGTAGTTGTGGTGCACAGGCTTAGTTGCTCCACGGCATGTGGGATCTTCATGGATCAGAGCTCAAACCCATGTCCCCTGCATTGGCAGGCAGATTCTTAACCACTGCACCACCAGGGAAGCCCACATTAAGCACTCTTGAAATTAGATATTTGTTATATACAAGTGTATATTTTATACTTTCTGTAACTCTGCATATATTAAATACTTAGTAGTTTTTAGATAATTACATTGTCATGTATTGTCATGAAGTCTTGGCACCAAAAGGAATCGTAGGCATCCTCTTGACCAGCAGTTCTCAAACTTTTTGGTTTCAAGACCACTTTACCTTCCGAAAAACTGAAGACCCCAAAAAGTGCTATTTATATGTTATGCCTATCAGTATTTACCATATTAGGATTTAAAACTGAGAAATTTTAAAAATATATGTAGATTAAATAATTTTAAAATAATAAGCTCATTACCTATTAAATACAATATTTATGAAAAATAACTATATTTTCCGAAAAATTTAGTAAGAAGAAAGGCATTATTTTATATTTTTGCAAATCTCTTTAATGTCTGACTTAATAGGAGTCAGCTAAATTCTCATACCTGCTTCCTCATTCAATCTGGCACTGTATGTTTGTTTGTTTTTTGGGGTTTTTTTTTGCGGTACGCGGGCCTCTCACTGTTGTGGCCTCTCCCGTTGCGGAGCACAGGCTCCGGACTCGCAGGCTCAGCGGCCATGGCTAACGGGCCCAGCCGCTCCGCGGCATGTGGGACCTTCCCGGACTGGGGCACGAACCCGTGTCCCCTGCATCGGCAGGTAGACTCTCAACCACTGCGCCACCAGGGAAGCCCAACTGTATGTTTTTTTAGATTGAATTATATGAAGAAAATTCAGCCTTATGCAGATATGTAGTTGGAAGAGGGTAGGTGTATATATTACACTTTTCAAATAATTGTGAATATTCTTTGATATCAGACCTCAACAAGTGGTAAATTTCTTTAAAGGTTAGATGCAGTGCGGGACTCTGGTATCTGTTAGACCAATGGATGTGTGTGGGTGTGTGTATTTATCCTTTGCTGGGGTGGTTCCTAGGACTTATACATACCACATCCTGCTCATCCCCTTTGATCTCCCATAATCCCTTGTTTCTCATCTAGCCTTGTTTCTAGCCTTAAACCTAAGACTCAGCTCAGTTTATGCACCTCCAGTGGGTGAGGAGGCACATTGTTTTTCTTTCTCTCCCCTTCTAAGCCCCTTCTCAGCTCTGTAGGGAGGTGAGGCTTTGCTCTCTTACAGCCTTCTCCATTTCAATTAATGGCAGCTCCCTCCTTTTGATGCTCAGACCAAAACCCTCGGTGCTCTCATTTTCGACTGCTTTCCTTCTCTCACATTTACATCCAATCTGGCAGCAAATCCTGTTGACTTAACCTTCAAAATATACCCAGAATTCAACCACTTCTTATTTGCCCTATTATTATTTCCTGGTTCAAGCCATCATTATTTCTCACTGGGTTGTTACAGCAGCCTCCTAGTGGGTCTTGTTGCTTCTGCCCTAACTCGCTGCAGCCTATTCTCAATACTTATAAAGGCAGTGAGCCTTTTAAAAAAAGGCATATCCCATCAATCCTCTGCTCACAATCCCCATGGCTCCTCATCCCATTCAAATTAAAATCTAAAGTCTCTACCTACCATGACCTATAACACTGTATCATCTGACCCCTGTTAACCTCCTGCCTCAATTCACCACATACTTCTCACTTTTCCAATCTCAGTGCCTTCTTTGAGGGTGCTTCAGTTTACCAAGAACTTTCCTATCTCAGGCCATTTATGCTGTTGCTTCTTCCTAGGATATCCTTCTCCAATATGCCCTTCTCTGATATGGTAAGTATTGATAGGTATAACATATAAATCTGTTGGTCATTTAGCAGACCAACAGATTTTAATCTGTCTTTCCCTTTGAATGGATCTTTTAGTCATGCATGTTTTGTAACATCATGCACTGATGATTTGGAAAATGTAGGTTCACCAAGTAATGCAGATCTTCCAAATGTTGACATAGTTCAATATGTAATATTTTAAAATTACATCTTAATATCCATCTCATCAGAAAAATCTTTAAGTATTGGGAAGCTGTCAATACTTACAGTGACAGATACAGCTTCTCCAGAATTCTGATTTTTGCTTGAAAGCTTGAATTTTATCATTGCCATTAAATACTGTCAGTTGTTTTCTTAAAGTGACATACTCATTTCACCTATCTGCCAGTTACCCAAATCTGAATAAACAGAGTTTGTCTATAAAAGTAAAAATGGTATTCCAAAGAGAAAACTCTACTTGTGCTCACAACTCAAACAATGCAGACAGCTCTAGTATTATGAAAATAATTTTGACTTTATGGGTCCCCTGAAAGGGTCTCAAGGTCCACAGCTTTGAGACTCACTGTTTTAGTTCAGTTCTTCATTTTGCAATGATGAGTTCTGAAACTTAGTGAGTAGGTATTAACCCAAGGCCATACACTTGATGACAGAGCCAGAGTTGGGAGTCCCAAGTATTCTGCCTCCTGATCCAGTACTCTTTCTAGTGTTCAGAACATCCAACTCTACAGTAAAAGAAAGATTCAGCCCCTCTCAAAAAAACAAAATGCACATTTTAAACACATTGTAAAATATATATTACAACAAAAAATACTCCAAATCTGTTTTGGAACGAAATATGGAATGGATAGATAAAAGGTAAAAGTATACACGTGTCTGAGCTTTCTGTATGCTTGGAATGGTTACAAAAAGTTAAAGGCAAGGGGCTTCCCTGGTGGCACGGTGGTTAAGAATCCATCTGCCAATGCAGGAGTCACAGGTTCGAGCCCTGGTCCAGGAAGGTCCCACATGCCACGGAGCAACTAAGCCCGTGCACCACAACTACTGAGCCTGCACTCTAGAGCCTGCCAGCCACAACTACTGAAGCCTGCACTTCTAGAGCCCGTCCTCCACAACAAGAGAAGCCACTGCAATAAGCCTGTGTGCTTGTCGCAATTAGAGAAAGCCCGCGTGCAGCAACGAAGACCCAATGCAGCCAATAAATAAATAAATAAATAAATATATTCTTTAGAAAAAAAAAGTTAAAGGCAAGTATCACCTAAAAAGAATTGTAGTAAACCTTTAGTTTTCAAAAACAGTACATTCATGTGAACCATTGAAAAAACACAGAGGATTTAGTCTATTTTTTTTTGTTTGTTTTCTTAACAGCTAATAAAGATAGGTACTGATGTTGAGTTGATACTCAGAACATCTGTTCTACAAGGTATTCACACAGACCACAATACGCTGAGTAAGTAATATTAAAGAAAAATGTTGCTTGCAATGTATTTTAAACTATTGAGCAATTACAGTGCTTTTAATGCTGATTACTAAAACAACTTGATTTTGCCAGACAATGTGGTATATATTGTACACATTTATAAGGCTGTATTTTAAAATGCTGAATTATTAAAACTTTGTTTTACCAGACTTTTTTTTTTCTTTTATTTATTCTTTCTTTTTAATCTTAACCACTGGTTATACTGCAAAACTACAGTTACAAAGGCAGTATATGCATACCGCGATTTATTGCACTTCCCAGATAATGCATTTTTCACAAACTGAAGGTTTGTGGGCAAAACCCTGCGTCAAGCAAGACTATCGGTGCCATTTTTCTAACAGCATTTGCTCACTTGGTGTCTCGGTGTAACATTTTGGTAATTCTTGGAGTATTTCAAACTTTTTCATTATTACTCTATCTGTTATAGTGATCTGTGGTTAGTGGTCTTTGATGTTACTGCTACGACTTGCTGAAGGCTCAGATAATGGTTAGCATATTATAGCAATAAAGTATTTTTAAATTAATGTATGTACATTGTTTTTTTAGACATAATGCTATTAGACATTTAATAGACTATAGTATAGTGTAAACATAACTCTTATATGCTCTAGGAAACCCAAAATTGGTGTGATTTGCTTTATTGAGATACTTTATTGTAGTGGTCTGGAACCGAACCTGCAATATCTCGGAACTTTGCCTGTGTGACTGTTTTATAAAATGTATCTGGCATTCTTAATTTTCCTAGTATAATTTGTCACCTACCTAGACTATGTCTATTTCTTTATCTTTTCTCCTATGATTCTACTATTTTAATTCAGAAGAATTGGGATTATACAAAATGGTAATATAGTTGAGAATCCTCCATTATACCTCCAAACTCCTGGTGGGGCTTCAGCAGACTCTCATTTCACATAATATTTGGTTTTCATTCCCTGAAGTATTTTGGGGGACAGAAACAACAGCAAAGATACAAACAACATACAAACAGAAAAGTACACAATTTATAATAGTATAGCCCAGTGAATTTTCACCAAGTGAAATATCATGTAACCAACATCCACATCAAGTTATGTAATGTTACCACTTTCCCAAAAGCCCCCTCATGCCCTGATGTCCCTCCCCGTCAGCCCCTCCCCATAAGTATAACTACTGTCCTTTTAACACTATCAATTTTAACCTAATATAATAAAGTGTTTGAACTTTATGTAAATGGAATCATATAAGATTTCTGTTTTGTCTGGCTTCTTTCTCTCAATATTATATTTGTGAGATTCATCTTTATCATTGTGTGTAGCAACATTTCTGTGAATATTATATGAGTGAAACTTCCGTGTCATATGGTATGTGTTCATTCAGCTTTAATAGGTACTGCTAACCAGCTTTCCAAAGTAGTTAGACTAAGTTACACTTGCAGCAGTGGTATCTGAGAATTCCAGTTGCTTTATATCTTCACCAGCTCTTTGATACTGTGCATCTCTTAATTTTAGAGTTTCTGGTGGTTATGTAATGGTATCACATTGTGATTTTAATTTGCATTTCTCTGGTAATTAATGAAGGACTTTTCAGTTGTTTAATGGCCATTTGGATATTCTCTTTTATGAAGTGGCTGTTCAAGTCGTTTGCCCATTTTTCTAAGAGGTTATCTGCCTTTTTATTATTGATTTGAAGAAATTCTTTGTATGTTCTGAATATAAATTCTTTGTTGGATTTATATTATAAGAATCTTATAAGAATTCTCATATTCTTATATTATATTATTATATTATTATATATTATATTATTCTTATAAGAATCTTCTGCTTTTTGTCTTGCTTTTTCGTTTTGCTGTTTTTATCTTTTGATGAGAAGGTCTTAATTTTAATGTAGTCCAGTTTATCCCTTTTTTCCTTTATGGTTAATATTTTTCTGAGTCTTATTTAAGAAATCTTTTCCTGTCTCAAGCAAGGTCATGAAGAGATTATCCTATGATTCTTCCAAAAGCTTTATTGTTTGGTCTTTTTCATTTGGTTGTTTATATCAACTAGAGTTGATTTTTGTATATGGTATGAGATAGGCGTCAAGATTTATTTTTTTACATCTGAATATTCAGTTGATCCAGCATCATTTATTGAAAAGACCACTCTTTCCCCACTGCACTGTAGGGCCACCTTTATCATAAAATCAAATAACTATATATGTGTGCATCTGTTTCTGGACTTTATAATCTCTTCAATTAGTTTGTTTTTCTGTCCTTGCATCTCAAACCATAATGTCTTGATTACTACAGCCTTACAGTAAATCTTAATATCTAGTAGTACATGTCCTATAGGGCTTTTAAAGTTATTTTTAGTTCATGAGTATTTATCAGAAATTATCAGATCCAGTTATATTTCTAAGGGCAATAAACATGGTTAATCCTAAATTGAAAATTTGTAGTCATTGTCTTTAATCTTAATAATAATCTTTAGAGCTTCTGTGTACTATAGCCAAAATTTTATATGGGTAATTACAGCAAAATATTATCTTTATTATATGAATAAAAATTTAGGTTATTTCAGATAACTAAATTTGATAGCTACATTTCAGAAGCCTGGTTTTAAATATGATAATATTGTTTTAAATTTCTTTTTTTTTTTGGTTTTCTGTATAGTTTAATTTTCCCACAAGATTGAAAATTTTGACTCTTACATGATTATTAGTATTTAATGCTATATTGCCTTAATAAAGGCCTCATTCTTTCTGTTAAGTTATATATGGGTCTCTTTTTCCTACTTTACTCCTATGGGTTTAAGATAGAACAAATTTGAGTCTTTAATCTCTGTTTTAAGAAGTTACTTTAAGTAAAATTCCTCCACATATTTTAGCAATGTCTTTACTGACATACAGAAGTGAGAGGAATTAAAATTCTTCTTGGCTAGAAAATAGAGTTGTGACTGTGTATCTCTAAAAAAGATCAGATAAAGTCCCAACATGAAAAATAATAGAAACTGAAAATAATGAAATGAAACTTCATCTGCAAAAGTAATTACCTGTATGCGTAAATTCTCAATCCATCTCTTTTTTTCTCCCTTCTAAATAATATCTACAGTAGAAATTAAATACTGACTAGCAGAAAGAACTCTTTATCCTAAATAATTTCTCATTTTTTCCTTTTAAAAAAGACTGCTTTCCTTATCCTTGAAGACAATTTCACTATTCTTTATTATAGATATAATAATTTCATCATTTGAGAAAAACTCCTTATTTTTAAAATCTAAAAAATATTGGGAGGGCTTCCCTGGTGGCGCAGTGGTTGAGAGTCCGCCTGCCGATGCAGGGGACGTGGGTTCGTGCCCTGGTCCGGGAAGATCCCGCATGCCGCGGAGCGGCTGGGCCCGTGAGCCATGGCCTCTGAACCTGCACGTCCGGAGCCTGTGCTCCGCAACGGGAGAGGCCACAGCAGTGAGAGGCCCACGCACTGCAAAAAAAAAAAAAAAAAAAAAAAAAATTGGGAAAATGATTTTCTTTCCAAGTATTCCCTATTTTTTTTTGTATTTTTATTTTTGGTATGATCACAGGTACATGAATTTAGATTAATCATAATTTTTAATTCATATCAGTCTCATCATTGGTCCATTCTAGCCTTCTTAGGTTTTCTGTAGAAAAGTAAAAACTAACTATGACTTAGAACAATGAGTTAATTTCAGTATTTTTCTATACTTGCTTTGTCATTGACTATTGACATTTTCAAAGCCCTCTTTCTAATATGGATATTGGTCAACTGGTTTCAGTGTTGGCCTTTATCAAACATATATTCTATAGACAGTAACCAAATGTATGGTTATAGATGGTACCAAGAAAACTCAAGACTTTAGGGCTACATATTTACTTAGTTTCTGAGTAGCATTATCCATGTTTTTTTGTGTGTGTGTGTGGTACGCGGGCCTCTCACTGCCGTGGCCTCTCCCGTTGCAGAGCACAGGCTCCAGACACGCAGGCCCAGCAGCCATGGCTCACGGGCCCAGCCACTCCGCGGCATGTGGGATCCTCCTGGCCCGGGGCACGAACCCGTGTCCCCTGCATCGGCAGGCTGACTCTCAACCACTGCGCCACCAGGGAAGTCCCTATCCATGTTTTTTTAACTTCCTCTCTGGCATATATGTAAGACAAACAAAATAGGAGCATGCTTCTGATCATGTGTGATACATTTTTTTAAAAACAGTATATACCCTTTCATATGCTCTCATGGTACCTTGTAATCTCCCTTCAGAGTATTTAACCCAGCTTGCCATTGGGTATTATCTTTGTGATGTGTGTATGTGCTTTATTTCTCTCTCTGGTGCTAGATATTAGACTCCCTGAGGGCAGGAACTGTCTCACTCATTATTTTATCTATAGTTATTCATGAATATTTGTTAATTGTAGGAAAAAATACCCTTTCTGATCCAGAGTTTACCTTTATTGTTCCATCATCATTTTTCTCCCTAGTGGTTCAATATACTTTGGACCTTTGGACAGTTGCTTTTCTTCCTTTTCTCTTATCCTTTTACAAGATTTTATGCAGCACACCATTTAGATAGGGTTTAGAGAACACGTAGCATGCTGTTTTTTGTTTGTTTGTTTTAAATGGATGAATAATCTCATACCATGGATTTGATGTACCACAATGCAACCATTTTAGCATTCATGCCACCTACAAAGGATCTCAAAGTCACCAGAGAGCAATATTATATTGCTGAGAATTAAAACAAACATGGGTGAGATGAATGATGAACTAGTAAAGATGGAGGATGATGGATAAACATTTCTGCCTATGGATGGAAGAATGTTTTTTGAGATATGTGCTTCAAGGTCAGAGGCTTTAAGAAGACATATTTTCTGGCTAGGGTGCTTGTGCAGAAAAGCAGAGGATATCTGCATATTTAACAGGGTCCCCAGAATTTGAGCTCTTTGAGATCAGAGGCCTATATCGTGAGTCTTCTCCATATTTCACAGAGTGGATATTGCTGAAGAAAAAAAGGTTAAATATATTCTTTGCATTGTGTTACCTAAGTGATTGTAAAATAAGGTGTTTTTTGTTTTTGTTTTAATTGGAAAATAATAGAGAACAGTACTGAAAGAGAAAAAAAAAAGCTCTAGGAAGCTATTCTTCATTTCAGATGTGTTTTTAAACTTCTGTCCTTTGGTGTTTTATATTCGTCTTTGCCCTAAACTATCTTTATAGTTTGTATTCTAAGGTAGGTTAATGTGATTCAACAACCATTTATTCAATACCTGTTGTGCTAGGCACTAAGAATAGAACAGTGGTCAGTCCTTATGGAACTTAGATCACCATATTAGAAGATAAACAATAGTGTTCAGTCACAGTCCTTTGGCTGCCATATCAGGAGAGGTAGAGGGACTGTTCAGGCACATAGGCAGAGCTCCAAATCCCAAACTTGGTGGGTCAGGAAGAGGTTCTTAAAGAAAACAATTTTGAGCAACCTAAATGTCCATCAACAGAGTAATGGATAAAGAAGAATGTGATACCTACATACAACGGAATATTACTCAACCATAAAAAGGAACGAAATTGGGTCATTTGTAGAGATGTGGATGGACCTAGAGACTGTCATACAGAGTGAAGTAAGTCAAAGAGAAAAACAAATATCGCATATTAACGCATATATGTGGAATCTAGAAAAAACGGTATAGATCATCTTTTTGCAAAACAGAAGTAGAGACACAGACATAGAGAACAAATGTATGGACACCAAGGGCAGACGGGGGAGGGTGGGATGAATTGGGAGATTGGGATTGACATATATACACTATTGATACTATGTATAAAATAGATAACTAATGAGAACCTGCTTTATAGCTCAGGGAACTCTACTCAATGCTCTGCGGTGACCTAAATGGGAAGGAAATCCAAAAGGAGGGATATATATATATATACACGTATAGCTGATTCACTTTGCTGTACAGTAGAAACTAACAACATTGTAAAGCAACTATATTCCAATAAATTAATTATAAAAAAAAGAAAATTTTGTATGCAAGTTCTCTATTTAAACTCATTTGTATTTTTGTGTTTTATATATTTAGAGACTTTTTATAACTGCAGAGTTAAATATTTTAATGTCCTATAAATTATTTATATCCTAAATGTCTCTATGATTTTCACACTCTTACAAACCATGCCATTGAAAGATTTTTTAAATTGACAAATAGTTAACATACAACATTGTATTAGTTTTAGGTGTACAACATAATGGTTATGTATAATCATTTCACTATGTATACAACATATATGTGTATATAGTGAAATGATTACCACAATAAGTTTTTAGTTAATATCTATGACCATACACAGTGACAAATTTTTTTCTTGTGATGAGAACTTTTAAGATTTACTGTTAGTGTCTTTCAAATACACAATACAGTATTTTTAAAATTTATTTTATTGAAGTAGTTGATTTACAATGTTATGTTAATTTCTGCTGTACAGCAAAGTGATTCAGTTATACATATATACATTCTTTTTCATATTATTTTCCATTATGGTTTATTACAGGATATTGAATATAGTTCCCTGTGCTATACAGTAGGACTTTGTTGTTTATCCATTCTATTTATAGTGGTTTGCATCTGCTAATCCCAAACTCCCAGTCCATCCCTCCCATACCGGCCCTCCCCTTTGGCAATCACAAGTCTGTTCTCTATGTCCGTGAGTCTGTTTCTCTTTCTAGATAAGTTTATTTATGTCATATTTTAGATTCCACATGTAAGTGATATCATATGGTATTTGTCTTTCTCTTTCTGACTTACTTCACTTAGTATGATAATCTCTAGATCCATCTATGTTGCTGCAAATGGCATTATTTTATTCTTTTTTGTGTTTGAGTAGTATTCCACTGTGTATTTATACCACATCTTCTTTATGCATTCATCTGTTGATGAACATTTAGGTTGCTTCTGTGTCTTGGTTATTGTGAATAGTGTTGCTATAAACATAGGGGTGCATGTATCTTTTCATATTATAGTTCCAAATATATGCCCAGGAGTAGGATTGCTGGATCATATGGCAACTCTATTTTTAGCCTCCCCCCATCTATATATACATTTATTTCCCTTTCCTGAAAAAAACTTAGTTGAAACTAGTAGCATATGCTCCCTTTCAAGTTTGAGTTATGTACGTTTCCTTTGTTGTTTGGCTTGGTTTGGGGAAGAGAGAGAGTTAACCAAAGCATCTCAAAGTGCCGGGCGACCACCTCAAGGGACTGCCTGGGGCCACCACCAGCCACGCTCTCCACACTCCAAAGCCACGGGACTTCACAGAGTGCTCAGTAGTCAGTCAGTGGAGGGAAGCTACTCAGGGTCAGAGTTCTAAGGACATTCTAGCCTCGTGGTGACTTCACAGTACAGCTGAATTGTCAACCTGAGCGTATGGACGGGTGACTACGGTGTCCCCACCTGCGTGCACTGTGGGACGGGGTATGCCAGCTTGTGTGGGAACACTCCCAGAGGAAGGAGCCTGCTGGGTCCTCAGGGGTGGAGGCAGCACCAGCAGCCTCCCCTAAAGGTCCAGGCAGTGACTGCTGTAGGTTTTGTGGGCCATGGCATCTGTGACTTATCTTCTCCCTGCTGGCGTAGCCACAGAAGCAGCCACAGGCGTTGCGCGGTGCATGGTGGGGCTGTGTGCCGTTAAAATTTGATTCATGACAGCCAGTGGCTGAGCCAGGCCCAGGCTTCGGGTGTGTGAGTCTCTGTCCACTTGGTGCTTCAGAGGGACGCCGCGGCCTGCACTGAGCTCTCAGCCACTGGGGCGTGGACATAGAGCAGCTTAGACAGGAGGCGATGCCACTGGGGCTCCGCGTGCCTCTTCCTGACTGTAATTTTCATCGGCCTCAAACCTTAAGACTGAGGATATTCGAGGTGTAAAAATACTCCAGTATGGGAGGATTCCCTGGTGGCGAAGTGGTTGAGAATCTGCCTGCCAGTGCAGGGGACACAGGTTCGAGCCCTGGTCTGGGAGGATCCCACATGCCGCGGAGCAACTAGGCCCGTGAGCCACAACTACTGAGCCTCGCGTCTGGAGCCTGTGCTCCACAACAAGAGAGGCCGCGATAGTGAGAGGCCCGTGCACTGTGATGAAGAGTGGCCCCCGCTTGCCACAACTAGAGAAAGCCCTCGCACAGAAACGAAGACCCAACACAGCAAAAATAAATAAATTAATTAATAAACTCCTACCCCCAACATCTTCTTTAAAAAAAAATACTCCAGTATAAATATCGATCTCTTCCTATAATATTTTAAACTTAGGTAATTTGAACTTCAATTGTGGTGAACTAACCACCGCCTAGTTGCTTATCCTAGAGCATTAAATAGAAATAAATAAGTACTGTGGCGCGATCAGTGTTCTCAAACGCTCGCTCTGCTGTCCCGGCACTCAGCGCAGTCAGCACGGTTCGCCCTGACCACGGGTCCCTGCTTCCTGGCGGGCTTGCTGTGCAGTTTCCTTCGTTCACAGAGAGACATGTAGTTTCTAGTTAACCGCAGTTAGTAGAAGCGAATGGGTATTGCATAAAACATGCAGCAAAGATGCACACCTGCCTGTGTGTCCACAGCGTCCAGAGCCTGAGGGAGGCATGTGTGTCTGTGCAGAGCTTGGAGCCTGAGCGACGTGCTGTGTTGGGGCTACACACAGATACCGTGATAGAGCCGACGGGGAGGGGGCCACCGCTTCCTCCTGCCCTGAGCGGGAGATGTGCTTCCAGAGCTACACGTCGGGAAAGAAGCCTCAGGCGGGCTGGGGACACCTGAGACCCACCCAGACACCTCGGCCTCAGCAGTTCGGGAGCCCGCAAGTGCAGGGCTGAGGCAGGGATGGCCACGGGGGCAGCTGTGTGCAGTTGATTTTCCTTAACCCAAGGAGGAGGTGCTGCTGTAACCATCGGGAAGATGGTTTCCTGCAGTGGGGTGGTGTCGGCCTCGCAGGCCGGCCCCGGGGTGGGGGGCAGCGTGAGGAAGCGTACCAGGACGCCACTGGCGTGGTTTCTTCTGCTCAGACCACCTCCCGTGTGCTCCCGGGCAGGCCAGCCCCTGACCGGCTGGGAGGGCTGGGGTTGGGGGGGGCGCCGGGCTGTCGGGAAGGCAGAGACCCACAGCGTCTGGGTAGAGCATGGGTCTGGGGAGAAGTCCTGTCCCGAGTCCACGGAGAGGAACCGGCCGGCCCTGGAACACGGGCTTTCCCATCTGTGATCAACTTAGTGCTCAGAAACTCTCTGCACGTTCAGAGTTCTCTGCAGATGCGATTCCCCAGGTGACTCTTGCCTCTGGAGGGAGGAGAGGAGCCCAGGGTGGGGGTCGGTGTCCTGCCTGCTTTCCCCCAGCCCTCGGGCCTCAGTTTCCTGGTGGTGGATTGGGGGCCTGGCCGGGCAGCTTCAGATCCCCAAGTTTTAGAAACTTTCTAGATGGCAGCGATTCACATCCTCACAGTGACCCCAGACGCCTGTGCTCCATCACTTCCTGGGTGATAGTGCGGTGAGGTGCCAGGGCCTCAGGACGAAGCTGTCTGCAGAGGCCACCAACATCCCAGGGGGAGCCCCGTGCGAGTGGCCGTGTCGGCTGGGAGCGCTGGTCTGAGCCCCTCTGTGTGGGTGGGTGGGGCCTCCCAGGTCCAGCCGTGACCAACGTGCCTGCCATGGCAGTGCTGTGGCACTCATGGCCACCTGTGCCGTGGGCCAGGCCGTGTGTCCATGGAGGGGTGCCCCTAACTGGCCTGCTGCCCTGGACACAGGACAGATAGCAGCAGGGCTGTTGGATTCCTGGGAAGCATTCCCCAGGGGCTGCCATGGGCTTCCCCCAGGACCAAAACCAGGACCACAGGGCCCAGAGCATTACCCGCCAGGCTGTGGCCATGTCCATGCAAAGGGACACATTGCCAAGGGCCCACTGTGACAGCAGGAGGTCCCACCTCTGGCCTCTCAGAGAAACCAAACCCCACAGATGCTGCCGGCCTCTGGCCCTCCCCTTGCCTGGCCCTGCCCTGAGGTTTCTGCACTCCAGGGCGGGGAGGACAGGGAAGGCCACTCTCGGAGGTTCCAGAGAGGCCAGAGGAACCACAGTGGCTGGAGGAGCAAGGAGAGATCCGCCGGGCCACCCGCAGCCTCTAGTCCAGGGCCCGACCCCTGGGGGTCTTCCCCGCTCGGGGCCGGGAGACAGGAGCCGCTGGGAGGGAGTCACAGAGACGGAATATTCTGAGTCTTCCCTGAGCCATTCTGAGAATAAACATGCATCATTGTTTCCTGTTTCTTCTCAGAGAAGCGAAATGAATTGCCCTTAGTTTCCATTTTGAAATCTTGTGACATCACACTTCGAGTCACTTTGGTCGACAGAGGAGCCTTCTTCCTTTGCACTGCAGCCCTCAGCTCGGCGCCCGCCATCAGTGCAGACCTGGTCCTCGGTTTGTGTGCCTGAGCGCGTGTGGGTGCATGCGTGTGCGTGTGTGTGTGCATGCGTTGTGGGTGCTTAGTGTGCGTGTGCATAGGTGCGTGCATGTATGCATGGGTGTGCAAGCGTGCATGGTGTGCCCTGCCTCCCATACCCGCGTGGTACTCTCCAGGCACTGCGGTGCCCTGTCTGGGGCTCTGTCTGCTTTATCAGTGCTGCTGGTTGGTGCCTTGGCGCTTGCGGGTCAGCACCCCCAGACAGCGTCTGCCCACCAGCTCCTTTAAAACACCCCCTTTGCTGCAAATCAGTGGCTGGTGTGGTCTGGCCTTGGGAGACACTTTGGAAAGGGTCATCTGCCCACTTCCTGGCAGGGATGAGGCAGTTGTGTTAGGAAAGGTGAGTCGGGGCCAAAGCTGGGGTCGAGGGGAGTGCGGGCCCGTGGGGGAGGGAGGCCTGGTGCCTCCATGGCCGTCCAGCCCTGGGTCCGAGTTCTGCCTGCAAGCACAGGAATATAATGAAGTGTGAGGCGGCGGGGGGGACCGGGTGACAGGAGAAGGCCCCACCGGCTACTTGTCCCCCTGCACCTTCTGGTCGTAGGTGCCTGCGTGCTTGTAGCCCGGCATGTAGCCCGACTCGTCCACCAGGTCCACGTGGCCCGCCCTGCCCTTGCCCCTTCCGGACGGGTCGAAGTGCTCCTTGTGGGAGCCCATGAACTTGGTGGTGTCCGTGAACCGTGACACGGTGAGCGAGGAGATGGCTTCCGTCACCCCCGAGATGATGGGGGCTTTGCCCTCAGTGAGCCTGTGCACCTCTCGGGTGGCCTCCTCACCACTTTTGTCTTTGAATCTCTTCTTGGCCGGCTCCTCCAGAGCTTCCTTGAACTGTTGAAATGTGATGGTCCTGCAGGACTTGCCTTTGATCTTGCTGAAGACGATGTCCACGTTGGTGACGGTCATGTTCCTGCCATCGATCACCTGGCAGTCCCTGCACAGCTTGGACCAGTTCTTGCCATGCATCTCCTTACAGGTGGCCCTGGTGTACCAGTGCACTGTAAACCTCCAGAAGGCCTCCTCCAGGGCGCTGGGCTCCGGGCCATGGTGGCTGCCCCTTCGCTGGCATCCTCCGACTCTAGTGACAGCCTCTTGGCTGCCTTGTCCTTCGTGGGGTCCCCTAGGGACTTGGGGGGCTTGGGCTTGCTGTCATCCATGCTTAGAGATGCAGCGACTGCAGCAGGTGCCTCCGCGACTTGCAGGCAATCGACCCAGTCTATTTTTAATTTTTTGAGGCACCTTCATATTGTTTTCCGTAGTGGCTGCACCAATTTACATTCCTACCAACAAGTAGGAGGGTACGCTTTTTTCCACACCCTCTCCAGCATTTGTTATTTGTAAATTTTCTCCTGATGGCTCTTCTGACTGGTGTGAGGTGGTACCTCACTGTAGTTTTGATTTGCATTTCTCTAATAATTAGTGATGTTGAGAAGATTTTCATGTGCCTATTGGTCATCTGTATGTCTTCTTTGGAGAAATGTCTATTTAGGTCTTTTGCCCATTTTTCAATTGGGTTTTTTTTTTATTGTTGAGTTTTATCAACTGTTGGTATATTTTGGAAATTAAGCTCTTGTCAGTCATATCATTTGCAGATATTTTCTCCCAGTCTGTAGGTTGTCTTTTCATTTTGTTTGTGGTTTCCTTTGCTGTACAAAAGCTTGTAACTTTGATTAGATCCCATTTGTTTATTTTTGCTTTTATTTCTATTGCCTTAGGAGACTGACCTAAGAAAACATTGATATGATCTATGTCAGAGGATGCTTTGCCTCTGTTCTCTTCTAGGAGTTTTATGGTGTCATGTCTTATGTCTAAGTCTTTAAGGCATTTGAAGTTTATTTTTTGTGTGTGGTGTGAGGGTGTGTTCTAACTTCATTGTTTTACATGCACCTGTCCAACTTTCCCAGCACCACTTGCTGAAGAGACTGTTTTCCATTATATATTCTTGCTTCTTTGGTCAAAGATTTGACCATAGGTATATGGGTTTATTTCTGGGCTCTCTATTCTGTTCCATTGATCCATGTTTGTTTTTGTGCCAATACCACACTGTTTTGATTACTGTAGCTTTGTAGTGTACAATACAGTATTTTTAACTATAGTTACCATGCTGTACATTGCATCACCAGAGCTTATCTATCTTATAACTGGAAGTTTGTACTTTTTGACCAGCCTCACCCGTTTCACACACACACCCCGATCCTACCTCTGACAACCACAGACCTTTTCTCTGTGTCTATGTGTTCCATTTTTGGTGGTTGTTGTGTGCTGTTTTTCTTTTGTGCCAATACCATACTGTTTTGATTGTTATAGATTTGTAGTATAGTTTGAAATGAGGAAGTGTGATGTTGCCAGCCTTTTTCTTCTTTTTCAAGATTGTTTTGGCTATTCAGGTTCTTTCATGTTACAAAGTTTAGGATTGTTTGTTCTGTTTCTGTGAAAAATGCCGTTGAAATGTTGATAAGAATTGCATTGAGGGCTTCCCTGGTGGTGCAGTGGTTGAGAGTCCGCCTGCCAATGCAGGGGATACGGGTTCGTGCCCTGGCCCGGGAAGATCCCACATGCTGTGGAGCGGCTGGGCCCGTGAGCCATGGCCACTGAGCCTGTGCGTCCGGAGCCTGTGCTCCGCAACGGGAGAGGCCACAACAGTGAGAGGCCTGTGTACCGCAAAAAAAAAAAAAAAAAAAAAAAAAATTACATTGAATGTGTAGATTGCCTTTGGTAGTATGGACATTTTAATGATAATATTAATTCTTCCAATCCATGAGGACACAATATCTTTCCATTTATTTGTGTTCTCAGTTTCTTTCATCAGTGTCTTATAGTTTTCAGGGTCCCAGTCTCTCCCTTCCTTGGTTAAATATATTCCTAGATATTTTATTCATTTGTATGCAGTTGTTAATAGGATTTTTTTCTTAATTGCTCTTTCTGATGTTTATTCCATTCATTATTAGTGTATAGAAATGCAACAGATTTTTTTGTATTGCTTTTGTATCCTACAACTTTACCGAATTTGTTTATTAGTTCTAACAGTTTCTTGGTGGAATCTTTAGGATTTTCTTTATATAATATCGTGTCATGTTCAAACAGTGACAGTTTTACTTCTTTCCAATTTGGATTCCTGTATTTCTTTTTCTTGCCCAGTTGCTCTGGCTAGGACTTGCAAAATTGTGTTGAATGAAAGTAGTGGGTAGGCATCCTTGTCTTGTTCCTGATCTTAGAGGGAAAGCTTTCAGGTTTTCACCATTGAGTATGATGTTAGCTGTAGGCTTCTCATATATGGTCTTCATTATGTTGAGGTATATTCCCTCTGTACTCACTTTGTTGAGAGGTATTTTTCATAAACAGATGTTGAATTTTGTCAATGGCTTTTTTGGCATTTATTACATGATCATATGATTTTTATCCTTCATTTTTATTGATGTGGTGTCTCACATTTATTTGCTGATATTGAAAAATCCTTGCATCTCTGGAATAAATGCCACTTGATCATGGTATATGATCCTTTTAATGTATTGTTGAATTCAGTTTGCTACCATTTTGTTGAGGGTTTTTGCATCTATGTTCAACTGGGACATTGGCCTATAATTTTCTTAATAGTGTGCTTGTTTGGTTTTAGTATTAGGCTAATGCTGGACTCATAAAATGAGTTTGGACGTGTACCTTCCTCTTCTGTTCTTTTATTTATTTTTTTAAATCTTGACCTAAATTTTGATTTGGGGCCATAATTGAGTTAAAACATGTTTATTTTAAGAAATTAATTTTTAAATGATACATTTAATATGACCATAAGAGAGAAGCTTTTTCAGGGGCCTAAAATACAGGAAATAAATCACGATCTTAGTGTGGTTCCTTGTTGAGATCTGACAACTTCCTAAGCTAATGTTGTTTTGGTACTTTGATATCTAATATAGAGAGCAAGGTTAGGAATTTTATAATCAATAAAATAATCACAGTGAAAAATAGTATACTGCATGTAAATATACCTGTAATATGTTTGGCCTAATTAAAGTATTAGCAATTAATGAATATAGAAAAATTCAATTGTAGGATGCCATTTGATTTCAAAGATTGCATAATAAGATAAATTGTGTGAAGGGATAGAGTAATGAATATCTGACAGTTTTTCTGGTTATTTACCACTTTTTGAATGTCCTTGTCTTACTTCAGGAATTTCCATCTCTATGAGTTCTAAATTCCCAGGATAGGATCCAGAATAGTCATTTCCTCAGTTTCCTTTGCACCTCAGGCACATGTATTTAACATAGGTGCAGCACACTACCTGTACTGTATTCAGAAGTGAGCTTGAGAAAAGAGGCTTGGCACAGAACGCATTTTGCTGGCAAGAGTTAGCATCAGTGGTTACAGAGTCAAGTTACTGATCCAGAAGGGTCATTGTTGTGGTAGCAGGAACAGATGTAGTAAAGTTGAGTTTCTGGCAACATCTGAAGTATAGCATGTTGTGCTCCATAAGGGTAGAAATAGTGGTAGTTATTTCTAGTGCTCCATAGGCAGCAGCAGTTTTCGTCATCAGGCCAGTTCTATGGTATGTCTTTGGACATTGTTCCTGGAAGCTTAGCCTCAAGCCTGCCTGATTCTTAAGCCTTCACAGTAATTCCTTGAGTTAGATCAATAAACTGTTAATGAATACCTTTTCTGCCTCATTAGCCACAGTCAGCTTCTGTTACTTATAACTAAGAACAACAGAAGTTGTTGCCAGAAGTGAGATACTGAAAATTACACAACCTAAAATGTGAAATTAGTTGAATGGAAGACAGGGATAGAGGGGAGTGTTGTTAACATGGACCTGACCATTACAGTCCTTAAGCTGGTGGCCCTTGTTATGTAGTAGTGAACGTAAGGTTAGTGCCACTTACTGTTTTTTGGGAGTACAGCTACAGCAATAAGGGATATAATCAGAATGTCAGTGTGTGCTCGTCATTTCTTCCTGCTTTCAGCAAAATATTGAAAAAGAGGATTAATGCAGGTTAAGCTAGTCAGTCTTCAAAGCAAAGATGGAAAGAAGCACTGCTTTGCAAAGGGACACTTCTTGCTACAACCTGGAATCTGATTGAGGGTCCTATAATTTAGAGCCTTGCAGGCCTAAAAATGCCAGTTGCTCCTATCCACTAAAACTAAAGCCAATACAAGCAGGGGCTCTCTTAGCTCTAATATAAGATCAGTGCCCCAAGCTTTCTCATTTGCCAGACAAAGATCAGATATATGATGCATTTACTCACTGGAGCCTATAGTTTTTCATTGTGTTAAGAAGTGTCCATTAAGCTAAGAGTTAAGGAGATGGGACAGCATAGAGACCACAACCAGAGAATGAAAATCTTCATGCTTAGTAACTGTGTCAAGGTGTTTGCCTGTGGCTACTTGCACATGGAAATGACTGGAAAAAAATAGATTGGAAGTTATACAGTTTTTGAATAAATTGTATTGCCAAGAAACCCCAAGTTTGGTTAGCTCTCTTCCACTCTTAAGGCCATCCCTGGGTCCCTTAACTCATATCAACAGGAAGTGGATTATGAAAGCTTCAGAGCCTCAAAGAAGGGCATTTTTTTGGTAATATCCCCATCTGGATCCCCCAGAGGACAGACCAGAAGCCTTGAAGGACAGTGGACAATAGAGGGTCTTTGGGTCTCCCAGAAAACAGGATTAGGTGTTGCCAATTTGGCTGACTAGAGTTTATTGCTCTGCCAAAAGCAAGGAGCTTTTGCTCCTCTGTCCAGAAGGACTTAGGATTTAGGATTTGCTGTGGAGCAGTACTGCCATGTGTTTTCCATTCCAGGTTTTTATTGCTGTATCCTGTTTATTCTTTACTATGGTCCAATAGGTATCTACCATGTGAGCCACAGCTGGACCTAATGGAAAGGCTAGCACATCTGCTAGAGATCCTTGATTTGAACATGGATGAGATCTTAGGGGTCAAGTAGTAAACGGATGTAGTTTTCTATATATCGGAAGAAGGGTGCATATTCATGTTGTGTAGCTAAAAGGGTGGATGGGTTGTTGCCTCTCAATATCTTTTCTTTCTCACTAACTGAAAAATTGTGTTCAGAGTACGGTGTGACAGGGGAGGAAACAAAGTGATATCTCAGACCATGTGACACCTTTCTGGTCAGTGTAAGCAGCTGTCTACTGAATGTTGCTTCCAGTAAAGCTACTGTTTTCCTGTTAAAAGGCAGAGGCCAAGCTAGCGCTCTCCTTTTCGCCCTTTTCCCCTCTTCCTGCCTGGAATGCAGATGCGATGTGACAGCTGCAGTGAAGACAAACCATACATGAAGAGGAGCAGAACAGGAAAAAAAAGAAGAGCCTGGGTCCTTGGTGGTACTAAGGACCTGCAGTAGCCTAGGGTTGCCTTAATCTATATTTCTTGATATGTGAGAAAGTTAAATCTCTTACTTAAACCACTATTTGTTGGACTTTTCCACTAGCTTGTGAACTGTTTGAAGCTGAGGAGACTTTTTTTTTTAATTGAGGTATAGTTGACATATAACACTATACTAGTTTCAAGTATACAGTCTAATGATTCTATATATATATATATATATTTTGATCCTTTTAATTTGTTGTTGGATTCTGTTTGCCAGTATTGTGTTGAGGATTTTTGCGTCTATATTCATCAGTGATATTGGTCGGTAATTTTCTTTTTTTTGTAGTATCTTTGTCTGGTTTTGGTGTCAGGGTGATGGTAGCCTCATAGAATGAGTTTGGGAGTGTTCTTTCCTCTGCAATTTTTTGGGGGAGTTTGAGAAGGATGGGTGTTAGCTCTTCTCTAAATGTTGGATAGAATTCACCTGTGAAGCCATCTGGTCCCGGACTTTTGTTTGTTGGAAGATTTTTAATCACAGTTTCAATTTCATTACTTGTGATTGTCTGTTTATATTTCTATTTCTTCCTGGTTCAGTCTTGGAAGGTTATACCTTTCTAAGAATTTGTCCACTTCTTCCAGTTGTCCATTTTATTGGCATAGAGTTGCTTGTAGTAGTCTCTTAGGATGCTTTGTATTTCTGTGGTGTCTGTTGTAACTTCTTTTTCATTTCTAGTTTTATTGATTTGAGTCCTCTCCCTCTTTTTCTTGATGAGTCTGGCTAATGGTTTATCAATTTTGCTTATCTTCTCAGAACCAGTTTTTAGTTTTATTGATCTTTGCTATTGTTTTCTTTGTTTCTATTTCATTTATTTCTGCTCTGAACTTTATGATTTCTTTCCTTCTACTAACTGTGGGTTCTGTTTGTTTTCTTTCTCTAGTTCCTTTAGGTGTAAGGTTAGATTGTTTATTTGAGATTTTTCTTGTTTCTTGAGGTAGGCTTGTATAGCTATAAATTTCCCTCTTAGAACTGCTTTTGCTGTGTCCCATAGGTTTTGAATCATTGTGTTTTCATTGTCATTTGTCTCTAGATATTTTTTGATTTCCTCTTTGATTTCTTCAGTGACCGCTTGGTTATTTAGTAACGTATTGTTTAGCCTCCATGTGTTTGTGTTTTTAACATTTTTTTCCCTGTAATTGATTTCTGATCTCATAGTGTTGTGGTCAGAAAAGATGCTCAGTATGATTTCAATTTTCTTAAATTTACTGAGGCTTGATTTGTGACCCAAGATGTGATCTATCCTGGAGAATGTTCCATGTGCACTTGAGAAGAAAGTGTAATCTGTTTTTGGATGGAATGTCCTATAAATATCAAATCTATCTGGTCTATTGTGTCATTTAAAGCTTGTGTTTCCTTACTAATTTTCTGCTAGGATGATCTGTCCATTGGTGTGAGGTGTTAAAGTCCCCCACTATTACTGTGTCACTGTTGATTTCCACTTTTATAGCTGTTAAAAGTTGCCTTATGTATTGAGGTGCTCCCATGTTGGGTGCATATATATTTATAATGGTTATATCTTCTTGGATTGTTCCCTTTATCACTACGTAGTGTCCTTCCTTGTCTCTTGTAACATTCTTTATTTTAAAGTCTATTTTATCTGATATGAGTATTGCTACTCCAGCTTTCTTTTGATTTCTATTTGCATGGATATCTTTTTCCATCCACTCACTTTCAGTGTGTATGTGTCCCTAGGTGTGAAGTGGGTTTCTTGTAGACAACATATATATGGGTCTTGTTTTTGTATCCATTCAGTGAGCCTGTGTCTTGGTTGGAGCATTTAATCCATTCACATTTAAGGTAATTATCGATATGTATGTTCCTATTACTATTTTCTTAATTGTTATGGGTTTGTTTTTGTAGGTCCTGTTCTTCTTTGGTGTTTCCCACTTAGAGTAGTTCCTTTAGCATTTGTTGTAAAGCTGGCTTGGTGGTGCTGAATTCTCTTAGCTTTTGCTTGTCTGTAAAGATTTTGATTTCTCCATCGAATCTGAATGAGATCCTTGCTGGGTAGAGTAATCTTGGTTGTAGGTTCTTCCCTTTCATCATTTTAAATATATCGTGCCACTCCCTTCTGGCTTGTAGAGTTTCTGCTGAGAAATCAACTGTTAACCTTATGGGAGTTCCCTTGTATGTTATTTGTCATTTTTCCCTTGTTGCTTTCAATAATTTTTCTTTGTCTTTAATTTTTGTCAATTTGATTAATATGTGTCTTGGCGTGTTTGTTTCTCCTTGGGTTTATGCTGCCTGGGACTCTCTGCGCTTCCTGGACTTGGGTGGCTGTTTCCTTTCCCATGTTAGGGAAGTTTTCGACTACAATCTCTTCAAACATTTTCCTAGGTCCTTTCTCTCTCTCTTCTCCTTCTGGGACCCCTATAATGCGAATGATGTTGCATTTAACATTGTCCCAGAGGTCTCTTAGGCTGTCTTCATTTCATTTCATTCTTTTTTCTTTATTCTGTTCCATGGCAGTGAATTCCACCGTTCTGTCTTCCAGGTAACTCATCTGTTCTTCTGCCTCAGTTATTCTGCTGTTGATTTCTTCCAGTGTATTTTTCATTTCAGCTATTGTATTGTTCATCTCTGTTTGTTTGTTCTTTAATTCTTCTACATGTTTGTTCTTTAATTCTTCTACATCTTTGTTAAACATTTCTTGCATCTTCTCAATCTTTGCCTCCATTCTTTTTCTGAGGTCCTGGATCATCTTCACTATCATTATTCCGAATTCCTTTTCTGGAAGGTTTCCTATCTCCACTTCATTTAGTTGTTTTTCTGGGGTTTTATCTTGTTCCTTCATCTGGTACATAGCCTTCTGCCTTTTCATCTTGTGTATCTTTCTGTGAATGTGATTTTTGTTCCACAGGCTGCAGGATTGTAGTTGCTCTTGCTTCTGCTGTCTGTCCTCTCTATTTATTTATACTTTGAAATGATCACCACAGTAAGTCTAGTTAATCTGTCCCCATACATAGTTACAAAATTTTTTTTCTTGTGATAAGGACTTTTAAGATTCTATTAGCAGGGCTTCCCTGGTGACACAGTGGTTGAGAGTCCGCCTGCCAATGCAGGGGACACGGGTTCGTGCCCCGGTCCGGGAAGATCCCACATGCCACTGAGCGGCTAGGCCCATGAGCCATGGCTGCTGAGCCTGCACATCCAGAGCCTGTGCTCCACAACGGGAGAGGCCACAACAGTGAGAGGCCCACGTACCGCAAAAAAAAAAAAAAAAAAAAAATCTATTAGGAACTTTCAAGTATGCAGTACAGTATTAACTAAAGTCACCGTGCTGTACTTAAGAGACTATTATATATTTATCTCTGTATCTTCATTTCGTGATGTAATGTTTAGCAAAAAATAAGCACATGTATGTTTGATAAGTGAAACAATTTACTGCTGTTGTTAATAAGTTAAAACCTAAACTATAATTTGCTCTCTGGTGAAACCTCCAAAGATTTGGTAACAGCAAGTGAGATATAAAAAAGTGTTAAATACTACTTATTTAACTGGTTTTCATTTCAGTAAGCCAGATTTACCGTGTGGCTCATAAGAGCATTATCTTTAATCAGATCACTTATTTTTTTGTGAGAATTTCAGTTTTCCTTTTGAATTCATTTTATTATTTATTTGTTTGTTTGTTTGTTTGTTTTTGTTTTTTGTTTATTTATTTATTTATGTTTCGGTGCGCGGGCCTCTCACTGTTGTGGCCTCTCCCGTTGTGGAACACAGGCTCCAGACGCACAGGCCCAGCAGCCATGGCTCACGGGCCCAGCTGCTCCGCAGCACGTGGGATCCTCCCAGACCGGGGCATGAAGCCGCGTCCCCTGCATCGGCAGGTGGACTCTCAACCACTGCGCCACCAGGGAAGCCCTTGAGTTCATTTTAGTAATATCTCTAAAACATTTTTAAATGATTCAAATTTACAGAAAAGGTGCAAGGAAAGTTGAAGAATATGCAAATTTCCTTTATCCAGATTCTACAAATGCTAACATTTTACCACATTTGCTTTATCATCTCTCCCTCATTTTTTTCTTGACCTTTCTGAAGGTAAATGCAGGCATAATGTACTTTTTCCCCCAAATGAGCATTTTTCAGATCATAACAGCCCCCTTGGGTTTAGATCTGGAGAAATACTTCAGTGTGTATTTCTTAAAAATACTACATTGTGTATTTCCTAAATTTGCAAAGACAGTCTCTTATATAACAACAGTATAATTATCAAAATCAGTATATTAACATTGATTCAGTTCTGTTATTCAAATTTTCCATTTGTCCTAAGAGTGCCCTTTATAGCAGAAGAAAAAAAAAATGGATTGGATCTCTGGTCTAGGGTCCAGTTGAAGGTCACACAGATCGCATTTAATCATCATGTTTGTGTGTATGTGTGTGTGTGTGCATGTGTGTGTGTTTCCAGCATTGTGATTTAATTAAGGGAGCATATTCATTGTAGAGAATATACTGATGATTGTAAATGTGACTCCTCATTACAGCCTTAAAATTTTTGAAACACCAAAGCACAAAGATGTCAACTATATATCCAAACTACAGGTACAAAACAAGTACATGTATTTTCCACACTCCAAAATTGAGTACACAGTGTACTGTCATAGGGAAGGGGTTTACCAATGATGACCTGACAATAAAGCGCTCAAGATTGATATACCAAAATAAAATATAAAATAGGAGTTTATAAAAACAAGTTTGACAGTAGCAGAGAGGACCCTTTTCATTTCTGAGCAAAAATGCATTTCATTATACATACTGTCTCCTAAAATGAATAAACCAGTCACTTGAGAATGTTCTATTTATTTCTTCTATTAGAAGAATAAATATGCGAACATTCTCCGTGTCTTTTGAAAAAAAATATTGTGCAGGAACTGTGGGATAAGCATGCATGTGAATGGAACAGCACAATTGCAGTGGTTCTTACAACTCACTTCTAGATAAGGAGAAAGTGTTATTCATGAGTATGGCCCAGTCTTAGCCAATATTTAGTTTGGAAAGACACTGGGTTCAGATCAGAATGATCTGAAATTCCAAGTTCTAGAATTGATGATTATATATGCCATTGTATTAGTCAGGCTTCTTTTTTTTCTTTTTATTGAAGTATAGTTCATCTACAATGTTGTGTTAGTTTCTACTGTACAGCAAAGTGAATTGGCCACACATACACATATATCCACTCTTCCTTACATTCCCCTCCCATACATGTCATTATAGAGTATTGAGAAGAGCTCCCTGAGCTACACAGCAGGTCCCTATGAGCCATCTACCATTACATGTAGTAGTATGTGTATGTTTTTAGTCTTCCTTAATCTGGAGCAGTTCCTTAGTCTTTCTTTGTCTTTCATGACCTTGTTCTTTTTGAAGAATATAGGCAAGTTATTTCATAGAATTTGGTGTGAGCATTTTTTGATCATGACAGTTCACCTGGATTCAGCTCTTCTAAAAACTTTCTATCTTAAGAGCTTTACCTCAGTTGACTCCAGCAGGATGTCTTCCCTAGGACTCAGCATTTGTTGTTGTTTTTCTTGTTGTTGAACAGTGTTTCTCAGTGGGGCCCTATTGTCATTTTGAACAGATAGTTCTGCATTACACAGACTATCCCACACATCCCTGGCTCCTCTTCTCTAAATTCCAGTAGCATTCTTCAGTTGGTGTGACCACCCAGAACACCTCCAGTTGAGAACCACTGTTCTGTAAAATTTGAAATCGCATGCAGGATCTTAGTTCCCCAACCAGGGATCGAACCCAGGCGCCCTGCAGTGGAAGCGCAGAGTCCTAACCACTGGACCGCCAGGGAAGTCACTGAAATCTTTAAATTAGGAAAGTGGTCTTGCTTTTTACATAGTTGGTAGCATGAATTAATTTTCCAGTTGATGGTTTTAATTAATTATTTATTTTTGGCTGTGTTGGGTCTTCGTTGCTGTGCTCAGGCTTTCTCTAGTTGCGGAGAAAGGGGGCTGCTCTTCGTTGCAGTGCACAGGCTTCTCACTGCGGTGGCTTTTCTTGTTGCAGAGCACGGGCTCTAGGCGTGTGGGCTCAGTAGTTGTGGCTCATGGGCTCTAGAGCGGGCACAAGCTCAGTAGTTGCGGTGCACGGGTTTAGTTAGTCCGCGGCATGTGGGATCTTCCTGGACCAGGGCTCAAACCCGTGTCCCCTGCATTGGCAGGCAGATTCTTAACCACTGCACCACCAGGGAAATCCCCAGTTGATGGTTTTAATTATCATTAATCTGTAATCTGCTACTGACAGCGTGCTTTAGCTGAATTCTAGTCAGTTATTTAGTTATATTTAATAAATCCATGGTAAATGGTTAAGTTGGTCATGTATGTTTTTGTGTAATCTGAAATGAGAGTCCTATTAACTATCTCCATTTAAAATCAGGAACGCCACCTTAGAAGTTAACTGAAATAAAATATCACTGGGAAGATTTATTTTAAAACTAGATAATTTACTGTTACAAAGTTTAGGGGGAAATGAGTGTATTTGCATTTTATTTTAATTTTAATGATGTTAAGTATTCTTCTTGTTTTTCTTTCAGAATTGGTCCCTAGGAAAGACCTTCTTATAGAAAATGTGCCGTATTGTGATGCACCAACTCAGAAGCAATGAATTTTTCTCAAATAAAATTAAGTCTTTATCATTTTTAATTTTAAAGTATATAACTCTGGCTAAACTCCCGGAAATGCAAATATTTTTCTCTGAAATGGCATATTGAAATTGAGTGCATTAAAGTATAGTTTCATAATGAAGTTTCACGTTGAAAGAACATTGCTGAAAACTGCAGAACATAGTTAAGTATTTCTAAAGAACATTAGGTAGGAAGACATTTCATTTTCACTGAAAATCAAACTGTATAAAGTGAAATAAATGCTTAGGGAGGTATATCATATTCACTTCTGTTTGACCTTAATGAGTATTTTGGTTTTATCATAGCTATTTGAGAATGAAGTGTTTTGACAGGTTGGTGGGTTTTCTTCCCATGTGAAATGAAACTATTAGATTAAAATTATTAGATTAAGTTAATGTTTAATCCCGAAAAGAATTGGTCTAAAAATCACAGTGTGTGCCAACTTTCCACAGAAGGCAGCCTTTGTTCCTAAAGCACTGAAATTATTCCTGTAACTAACAAATAATTATACAGTTTCCTTTTAGAGATAGAGTGTATCTCTGTTCCTAAAAGAACATTTTTAATCAGTCTTCTGAAGATAGATGAATAAAATGTCAAAATCACATAAGATAACTGTGGAATAAAGAAATTCTAATTTTTTAAGGAAATAGTGTCCCTTGATCCAACTATATAATATAGGCTTAGTAGAATTAGCTGTACTTAGACCACAGCTAGACCTTATTGTGAAAATGTAATATATGGCTGCATCCTCTACATTTTAATCAATAAGATATAAATGGCTTTTTTTTTTCCTCCAACATTTTTCATCCCTGACAAGATTGACAGTATCACAGAACAGCTTGGCATTCTACCATCTAATGGTAGGAACTATAAAACTGTGTTTAATATTCTTCTTGTTTCTCTTTTATCTATGCGTCTTTACCATTCTGTTTTCTCAGTGAGCAGTGTGTTCTCTTCTATTCACTGGTCAGTTCTCCCATTTGATGATGACACAGGGTTTTTAATTTTTTACAAGATTCTCAATGCGAGCTTTGTTTGTTGGCAAACATTTTGGTATTGCTATGCTCAATATAAAATGTCATGTTTTAAAATAATTTAATTTTAGTAGATAAAAAAAATTATCAAAATTGCCTAGACATACTACACTTAACAGTAAACCACAGACTACCCTTAATGCCTCCTAATACTTTGGAGATTAGTAGTCTGTGAAATGGATTATATAGGTCAAAAGATTTGCTACATAATTTTTTTATCTCTCATGCCTCTTTCTTATTGTGTGTATGGAAATTACACCTACATAAATGTTGTTTCAGATTTGAAAATTGCCCTTATAAGAAAATGCTAAAGGTCATCATGACACAATCACTGGCAAATTCTCTGACTTACTATTATTTCAGTAAGTGTCTATATTATGTCTTTTGAGGAAGGTTGGCTAAAATAGTTTAAATTTAATATATATTTTAATTGTTTCAATATTATTTAACATTTTTAGAAGTTTCTAGTTTTTTTTCTTTAACCTGAATTCCCTTGTTCCATTCTTCACTGATGTTAATTTAAATATCTCATCAAAAAATAGTTCTTTTTTTTTACAATCTAGTTATCATTAGGAGCAACAGAGATTAATAACTAACATGTTACATAAAATAAAAAAATAATCATTCAGATGTTTATTTTATTGAAGCTAGTATGTTAGACATTTTAAGATATATACTATATATGTATATGTATTATATATGTGTATATATATAAATATATATATATAGTGATTTTGTGCCTTAAGACTATGCAGTACAGTTCCTATGTAATATACCAGGATATCAACAATAGGTTTCACTGTCATAAAATTTTGAGAGATTTGGCACCCTGTCCTTGAAGAGCATGTATTTATATTTCAAATTAATTTTAACATTATTTAATAGTTTTATTAGATCAGTTAAAACAATTTATGAGTTCTTGGCCTGTTGTGAAACAAAAATTGTCAGTATTCTAGAGAGTAAATTTTGAGAATGATGATTATCTAAGTGCCTGACTTCTCTGTGGTACAATGTCAGATTTAATTAAATCTTTTTTAGTTAGTTAAAAAAAAGCTTCCCATGTTCCCAGAGGGAATTACCCACATCTAACATTTCACTTTGACTATTGAAGCCCAGTGAAAGTGGGTGGGTGCAAATTCTAATTGCAGATATCTACGCTCAGAGGCCCAGCAGGACTTTGTAAAACAGTCTTTTGGCAGAAGTCAGAAAGGGTGTATGCCAGGAGACTTAGATTTGGCAAGCATATGTGGGGAAGAATCCTTCGCTAAAGATTTGAAGCTAAAGGAAATATGAGAGATAGTTTGCATAACATCTAATTCAGAACATTGAAATTAAGATTCAAGTATAACTGTGTTTAAGTTGGTCCTCATTTTGCCTTCAGTTGCATATTTTAACATCAGTACAATGTCCAAAAAGCACACAGTAATAAGAATAGGTAGAATTTCTACACTCATTGACAAAACCAATCATTTCACTGTAAACACAAAGCCATAGGTCAACAAAGAAGTGAAAATTCCAGTTCTTAAGGAGAATTTTCTAAAGTGAAAGTAGATAAATACAAAATTAATGTAACTTTACTATATATCAGGAGTAACCTATCAGAAATGAAATGGAAAAAAGATCCTGTGTTTAATAGCAAACAAAACTGTAAAATAGGAAGCAACTTTTAAAAAAAACTGTAAAACTTAAAAATGAAAGACATACTGTGTTCCTAAATGTGACAGTTGAAAATTGTAGAGATGACAGTTCTTTAAAATGTAATCTATCAAGATCCCAACAGATTCACAGATACGTGTACATAAAAATATAAAACTTCTGTATTCTGTGAAAGCTACTATAAATCAAGTTTAGAGAAATTTGCCACCAATGTAATAATTAAAATAGTTAAGATATAAGATGTTCCTATGACTCAGCAAAAGATAACTCAATGGAAAAATGAGCAAATGATATAAATAAGAAATTCATAAAACAAGAAATACTAACCCATTTAGTGGTCAAAGAAATGTAGGTTAAAACAAAGGAAACATTTTTCTTCATTAAAGTTGCAAAAGTTAAAGAAACTGGTCATATCCAGTATATGTAAAGGTGATACGCATGTGAGAAAATGGGCACTCTCATATATTTCAGGAAGGAATGTAAGTTATAGGGCCTTTTTTTTTTTGCGGTACACGGGCCTCTCACTGTTTTGGCCTCTCCCATTGCAGAGCACAGGCTCCGGACGCGCAGGCTCAGCAGCCATGGCTCACGGGCCTAGCCGCTCCGCGGCATGTGGGATCTTCCCAGACCGGGGCACAAACCCATGTCCCCTGCATCGGCAGGCGGACTCTCAACCACTGCGCCACCAGGGAAGCCCTATAGGGCCTTTTTGAAAGGGAAATTGACATCAAAGTTTAAAATAAACATACTATTCAGTCTGTATCCCAGTGGCTCAAAAGAATAAATGTACACCTCAGGTATATGTACAGAAATTTCTTCAGCATTGTTTAAGCAGCCTAAATTTCCAAATTTAGGGGAACAATTGAATAAGATATGGCTCATTCATACTCTGGGATATTATGCAGAAGTTGAAAAGTATGGTGTAGAATATATATATATGTACATATAAACATGTCAAGTGAAAGAAGCACATCACAGAATATATATTCTCTTTGAATCCACTTAGATACAAAACAACTATTTTTGTACACATATATGCATATGTGTATATAAATACATAGAAGTAATGCATGCTAAATGTTAATAATTAGTTTGGGAGAAAAATGAGATTTGGGGAAGGGGACTAGTAACTTGAGGACTTTTATTCTGATAACTCCTGAATGTTTAAATGTTTTATAATTTTTAAAGGACAATAATACCTAAGCTACTAGTGATTTTTATGTAAAATTTTAAATTATAAAATGTTTCAAATATCAGCAACTGGTATATCCGACACTCGTAAACCTAATTCCCACATTTGACAGATGTTACATTTTGCCATATTTGTTTAACAAAAATCTCCTTCCTTTTAAGTCATAAAATCCTGTAAAGCTGAAGTCCTACCTCCCTTTTTATTTTCTTGTCTCATTTCAGGGATAATCACTATTTTATAGTCAGTGGATATCACTTCCGTACTTGTTTTTATACTTTTATCAAACGTGTATGTGTTCAAAACAATATATTGTATTGTTCTGTGGCTTTAAAATGCAAGTGAATGGTGTTACACTCCATATATTCTGAAACTTACTTTTCATCACACATTAGGTTCTGAGGTTTATCTATACTGTTGCATAAATATCTAAGTCTTTCTCTTTTATGTCTTGTTCCACTGTAAGAATAAGCTAGTTTATTTATCCATGTCTCTTGATAAACAATAGTATTGTTTCTTTTTTTTTTATTATTATTTATGCTTGCATTGGGTCTTCGTTGCTGCGTGCGGGCTTTTTTCTAGGCTTCATGGCATGTGGGATCTTCCCGGACTGGGGATCGAACCCTTGACCCCTGCATTAGCAGGCGGACTCCCAACCACTGTGCCACCAGGGAAGCCCTGTTTCATTTTTTTGATATTGCAAATGAATTTACTGAAAACACTAGCACATGGATTCTTGCACCCATGTAAAAGTTTATCTAGGTATATACCAAGAAGCAGAACTGTTGAGGCATAGGGTATGTACATATTCCGGTTTTCCAGGAATTTTTTACTTGTTCTTTAAAGTAACTGTACCAATTTATACCTCAATCAGTCCTGTGTGAGAGGTCCCTTTTCACCATATCCTCACTGTTATTGTTATGTATAACTTTTCTCATTTTTGTCAAACTCATGGATATGAAAAGGTATCACATTGCTTTAATTTGCATTTCTGGATTACTGTTGAGGTAGATCATCTTGTCATGCTTATGGTCATGACAGTTTTCCATTATGAATGTGTATTCATATCCTTTGTTCACTTTTCTCTATTGGGTTGTCTGGATTTTTCTTACTGATCCTTTATATACTCTTGATATTAATCCTGTGTTGGTTATATGTGGTACAATTGCCTTTTTTCCAATATGTGACTTGTCTTTCAATTCTGTTTATGATAAACCTGTAGTTTGGGACTTTATTTTTATCATATTCATTAAACTTTTCCTTTATTAATTTTGCCTTTATAGCTTTTTAAGAAATTCTTTCTACTCCAAATCATAAAGATATTCTAGTACATTTTCCTCTGAGTGTTGAAGTTTTGCTTTTTATGTTTGGGCCTTTACGTCATCTAGAATTTATTTTATTTATGACATGAGAGAGGGATCTAATTTTATTTTTTTTAATGAGTTAACAGTTTGCTTCACCATCATTTATTGAATGGTCCGTCCTTTTCCTGATAACATGTAAAGCTACTTTGATCATATCCCAAGTTACTATATATTGGAATCAGTCTAACCCTCTTAGCTATTCAAAGACTTTGCTCCTACAGTTGTCCCCCTCCTCTGCCAAATATCTTTTTCCCTCTCTCCACTGGATTGTTCTCAACAGCATTCAACATTCTGAAATATTTCCCATCAAAAAAAAAAACTTTCGGGCTTCCCTGGTGGCGCAGTGGTTGAGAGTCCGCCTGCCGATGCAGGGGACGTGGGTTCATGCCCTGGTCCGGGAAGATCACACATGCCGCGGAACGGCTGGGCCTGTGAGCCATGGCTGCTGAGCCTGTGCGTCCGGAGCCCGTGCTCCACAATGGGAGAGGCCACAACAGTGAGAGGCCCGCGTACCGCAAAAAAACAAAAAAAAACAAAAAAAACCCTTTCTTGAACCCCAGCTCCCCCTCTCGAGCTTCAGCACCATTTTTCTGCTCTTCTTTGTTCTAAGAGGTTTCTATATTTACTGTCTCCACTTCTGTCCCCATTCTCTCTTATACAGACCCCAATCAGAATTTAATCCCAACCACTCCACTAAAACCCTTCTTGTCCCAGTTACTATTGACCTTTACTTGGTAAGTCCAGAGGTCAATTCTCATTTCTTACTTTATTCACCCTATCAGTAGCAATTGCATAATTGGTCATTCCCTCTTTTTTGAACAAAGACCTAGACACATGTTTATTATAGACCTACTACAAGTAGGATACAGCCATGAACCAAAGTAACAAAAATGCCTGCCTCATCTTCTGCTTGTGATTTTAGATACACTCTCAGCCCTTCTTGATGTTGCTCTCAGCCTTCTGTGGGAAGACTAACCTATATGAATCAGCTCAAGTGGCTCTTGTACCCTCTGACTTTTGGTTGGTTCAGCCAGTGGGGGACCCTGGCCGGAGATCAGAAGGAGGGAAGAGAGTGAAGGCAGGTATTTTTTTTCCTGGCTCTTTCCCCGAGAGATTGCCTCATGCTGGCATTGCCCCTCAAAGTATCTCTCACGGTGACCTCTGTACAGTTCTTTCCTTGCAGTTTGGATAAGAGCTTCCCTCCCATCTTCAGATCTGGGGCAGCAACATCTCATCTGCTACTATCCATGTGAGTTCCTTTACATGCACAGTTTTGTAAATAGACTCTTTATAAATAAATCTTCCTCAAACATGTATTTTAAGTACATCATCTATTTCCTTTTAAGACTCTCACTAATTCACTGCCTTGGGGGAACTTAACTTTCTGTAGGTAAGAGACAGATAATAAACAAAATTAAAAAGTAAACAAGAAGGTGAAAAGTAATATAGAGAAAGATAAGGTAGAAAAGGGAAATAGGAAAGCTAGGAAGAACGGGGTGTTGCAATTTGAAGTCCTGCGGTTAAGGAAGCTCTCACTAAGGAAGTGATAGTTGAGCAAAGACGAAGGATCTGAGGGATCTAGCCATGCAGATATCTAAGGGAAGAGCTTTCCAAGCAGAGCAAACTGCTAATGCAGTGTTCCTGAGACAGGTTCTTGTCTGCTATGTTTGAGGAGAACCAAGTGACAGGAGCAAAGTGATTTTAGGGGGATAGTAGTAGGAGACAGAGTCATAGAAATGAGGGATTTCCCTGGTGGCTTAGTGGATAAGGCTCCGCGCTCCCAAAGCAGGGGGCCTGGATTTGATCCCTGGTCAGGGAACTAGATCCCACACGCATGCCGCAACTAAGGAGCCCGCCTGCTGCAACTAAGACCTGGTGCAACCAAATAAATAAATATATATTTGTAAAAAGTAATGGAAATGATATGGTAGAAGGAGGCAGAGAGTAGATGCCAGGTTACGTAGGCTATTATAAGGACTGTGGTTTTTACTCTTAATAAAATGCAGAGCCATTAGATGGTTTTGGGAAGAGGAGTGATATGATCTGATTTTAAGTTTTAAAGACATCATTCTGGCTGTTGTGTTGAGAATAGACCGTGGTGGCAAGGATGAATTCAGGGATACTAATTAGAAGTTTCTTGCGTTATTCTAGGTAAGAGATGATAGTGGCTTATACCAGAGTGGCAGCAGTGATGGTGGTGAGAAGTGGCAAAATTATGGCTATATTTTGATACAGCTCCTGGGTTTCCTGATGGATTGAATCTGAGGTAAGAGGAAAAGAAAAGAGTCAGGGATGATTCCCAAGGGTTTTGGCCTGTGCAGGTGGAAGGATATTGTTGTCATCAATTGTAATGGTGAAACCAGACTAGATTTGTGAAAAAAGATCAGGCATTTCGTTTTGGGCATGTATTAATTGAAATATCTAGAAGGTATCCAAGTGGAGATGTTAATAAGACACTGGACTAAGATCTGAAGTTCAGGAAGTGGTCTGGGCTGGAGATATAAATTTGGGAGCCATTAATATAGATAAAATACTTACAGTCATGACATTGGATGAAATCACTAAGAAATTGACATAGAGAAGAAGAAAAGTCCATGATTGAGTCTTTTGTGGCACTCCAATGTTAAAAGTTAAAGAGTTAAGAAACAACAAGCACAAGAGACAAAGAAGTTTCTGAAAACAAGGAGAATGTAGAACAGAAGTTGGCAAACTATGGCTCACAGGGGCCAAATCTGACCCACTGTCTTTTTTTGTAAATAAACTTTTATTGGAACACTACCACACTTATTCATTTACATATTCTCTATGGCTGCTTTCATACTGCAGTGGCATAGTTGCGTAATTTCAACAAACTGTATGATCCACAAAGCCCAAAATTGCTATCTGGCCCCCTTGCAGGAAAAGCTTGTTGACCCCTGGTGTGTAGAGTCTTAGAACCCAAGTAAAAAAAGTGGTTTTTTGTGAGGGAGTGACTGCATTGCGATCATAATTAAAAATTCCACTAGGAAGGGCAACATGGAGCTGACTTTGGTGACTTTGGCAAGACAGTTTCAGTGAAATAATTGGAGAAACATACTCTTGTTGATTATTCCCAGATCTTTAAATTTGTTGTAATCACAGTTAAAATTGCAGTAGGATTTTTATAAGGAACTGATAAAACTTACTCAAAAATTTATGAGGAATAATAAAGGTCCTTAAATAGCTAAATCAGCTATGACAAAAGAATAAAATTAGATATCTATATGCAAAAAAATGGAACTTTGGTCCATGCTTGACACCATATACAAAAATTATCTCAAAATCAATCATAGATCTAAATACAAAGCCTCAAACTGTAAAACTTCTTGAAGTAACAGGAGAAAATCTTGGTGACTTTGGGTTAGACAAAGATTTCTAAGATATGACACCAAAAGCACAATACATACCAGAAAAAATGAATAAACTGGACTTTGTCAAAGTTAAAAACCTTTGCTCTATAAAAGATAATTGTTAAGAGAATGAGAAGATAAGCCACAGATGGGGAGAAAATAATAAAAATCATAAACTGATTAAAAAAAAAACTTGTTATCCAGAAAATATAAAGAACTTTTAATCATAAGAAAACAAAAAACAATTTTTTAATATTTGAGTAGATACTTTTCCAAAAAATATATAAATGGAAAAACTATATATGTACAAATGGAAAATAAGCATGTAAAAAGATCTCAATGTCATTAGTCATTACAAATTAAAATCATAATGAGATACTACTACATACCTATTATGATAGCTAAAATTAGAATGACTGAACATACCAAGTCTTGGCAAGGATGTAAAGGAACTGAAATCCTCATTCATTACTGAGAGAAATGTAAAATGGCAGAACAACTTTGGAAAACTATTCAGCCGTTTCTTGCAAAGTTAAACATATACTTCCTTTATAATCCAGACTTCCCGCTCCTAGGTATTTACCTAAGGGAAGTGAAAGCACAAAGACTTACATGTTTATATTACACAGCAAAAGAAATCATCAGCAAAATGAAAAGGCAACTTCCAGACAGAAAATATTTGCAAATAATATATCTGATAAGGAGTTAATATCCAAATTATATAAAGAACTCATATAACTGAATAGCAAAAGAAATCTAATTTTAAAATGGGCAGAGGATCTGAATAGACATTTTTCCAAAGAAGACATTCAGATGGCCAACAGGTACATGAAAAGATGGTTTTTTTTTTTTTGGCCACACCACACAGCTTGTGGGATCATAGTTCCCCAACCAGGGATCAAACCCGAGCCCTCAGCTGTGAAAGCATGGGGTCCTAACCATTGGACCGCCAGGGAATTACCGAAAAGACGTTCAGCATCACTAATCATGAGGGAAATGCAAATCAAAACCACAGTGAGCTATCACCTCACACCTGTTAGAATGGCTGTTAGCAAAAAGACAAGAAATAGCAAGTGTTGGCAAGCATATGGAGAAAAGGGAGCTCTTGTTCACTGTTAGTGGGAATGTAAATTGGTGGAGCTACTGAGGAAAACAGTATGGAGGATCCTCAAAAAATTAAAAATAGTACAACTGTGTGACCCAACTACTCCACTTCTGGGTATTTATCTGAAGAACATGAGAACACTAATTTGAAAAGGTATATGCACCCCTATGTTCACTGCACCATTATTTATAATAGCCAAGATATGGAAACAACCTAAGTGTCCATCAGTGGGTAAATGGATAAAGGTGTGACATATATACACAATGGAATACTACTTAGCCATAGAAAAGAATGAAATCCTGCCATTTGAACAACATGGACGGACCTTGAAGGTATTATGCTAATTGAAGTAAGTCAGATGGAGAAAGACAAAACACGATTTCATTCATATGTGGAACCTTAAAAAAATAAAATAAAACAAAAACAAACTCATAGATACAGAGATTAGATTAGTAGTTGCCAGAGGGAGAGGAGTTGCCAGTGGGTGAAATGGTGAACAGGCCAACTGTATGGTGATGGATGGTAACAAAATTTGTGGTAGTGCTCACTTTGTAGTGTATACAGATACAGCATTGAAGTATAATGCTGTATAATGTTGAAATGTATATAATTTAAAAAAATAGGCCTAACATGTCATCCAGCAATTCTCCTTCTGGGTGTTTATATGAAGGAAATGAAAATGCTAACTGGAAAAAATATATGCACCCCTATGTTCGTTGCAGCATTATTTACCATAGCCAAGACATGGAAGCAACCTAAGTGTCTTTTAATGAATGACTGGATAAGGAAAATGTTGTGTGTGTCTGTATATATGTATATGTGTGTGTATGCATATAATACAGTACAGTATCATTCAGCCATAAAAAAAGAAGGAAATCTTGCCATTTATGACAACATAGGTGGACCTTGTCTTCTAAGTCAAACGGAGAAAGACAAATAATGGATGCTCTCACTTAGACGTGGAATCTAAGAAGAAAACAAAACAAACAAGAAACCCAAACTCATAGTAATGGGTGTTTGCTGAAGGCAGGGTTTCAGGGGTGGGAGAAATGGGTGAAGGGAATCAAAAGGTACAAACTTCCAGTTGTAAAATAAATAAACCATGGGTTTGTAATGTACAGCGTGGTGACTATAGTTAATAATATTGTATTATATACTTGAAAGTTGCTAAGAGAATATATCTTAAAAGTTCTCATCACAAGAAAAAAAGATTTGCAACTGTGTATAGACTTAATGTGGTGATCATTTGGCAATATATACAAACATCAAATCATTATGTTGTGTGCGTGATACTGGTATAATATTGAATGTCAATTACATCTCAATTTTTAAAAAAAGACTTAGTTATAGCAGCCTTATTTGTAATGGCCCCAAACTGGAAACAACCCAAATATCCATCAGCAGATGAAGGAATAACCAAATCGGTATGTCTGTACAATAGAATACTTCTCATGAATAAAAAGAAATGAACTATTGCTGCAAACAGCAACATAGATGCATCTCAAGGTACTTATTCTGAGTGAAAGAAACCATACAAAAACAAGTACATATTTTATGATTCCTTTATAAAGTTCTAGAAAACACAAATTAATTCATAGTTACTGAAAGTAGATCAGTGGTTGCCAGGGGATGAGAGCAGGGAGATGGGTGGAGGGAGGGACTGAAAAGGTGCATGAGGAAATTTTAAAGGGTGATGGATATTTTCATTATCCTGATTGTGGTGATGGTTTCATGGGTGTATGTACATTTTTAATGTGTATAATTTACTATAGTTCAATCATAACTCAATAAAGCTGTTTAAAAAATACTACAAAGCCATAATGATTTTTTTTTAAGTGTAGTATTGGTGAAAGAACTGAAGGATGGTTAGCAACTGACCAGAGAAGCTCAGGGGTAGAGGGGTAGACCCATATTCTCCCTCTCTCTCTCTCTCTCTCTTTCTCTCTCTGTCTCTGTCTCTGTCTCTCTCTCTTTCTCTCTTTCTCTGTTCCTTTTTCACAGTTATGTGTTCTTTATATCTTTTATATCTTTCATCATTTAAAGATAATTTTATACTCTTTCAGAATATTCTATTTGTTCATGACATAGTCTTTCCTCATATGTTCTGTAATTTTTGTTTTTTGTTTTTGGTTTTCTTTTTTGCGGTACACGGGCCTCTCACTGTTGTGGCCTCTCCTGTTGCAGAGCACAGGCTCCGGACGCGCAGGCTCAGCAGCCGTGGCTCACGGGCCCAGCTGCTCCGCGGCACGTGGGATCTTCCTGGACCGGGGCACTAACCTGTGTCCCCTGCATCAGCAGGCGGACTCTCAACCACTGCGCTACCAGGGAAGCCCTGTTCTGTAGTTTTTTACTGTAAGTATATCTTGAAGGGCAATTGTTAATTCACTGAGGATCCCATATGGAGTTGTGGATTGTGATATAGGTGCTAGAGAATCAAAGACAAGACAGTCTAGCAGGAAAGACTCTCAGAAAGTAGGCAATTATAGTGTAATTACTGCTACACAGGAATTAGAGTTTTAAGAATATAAAGTAATTTATTAGAAAGTGGTTTGTAAAATATAAATATATAAGATAATGTGCTTTTAATCTCTTGAAAGAAGTAAACATATAAAATAACTCATACCTAACATCATTTAAAATATATAAATTGGAATAAAAAAATGGGATTTTGTGAGGCAGGAGAAGTTTGGGGAAACCTTAAGCTTTCTGCCACAAACTTCTTTTGTAGCATTTTTCTCTCCTGTTATCTTTTACTCTGGCAACAGAGTGAAAGGGCTACTGTTTTAGGTAAGATTTCCAGAGAAATGGACCTTGAGACAGAGATACGGATGCAGGAGTGCAGTCAGGAGTAACCTCTGCGAGGGAGTGAGAAGTGAGCTTGGGCAGAGGAAGTTGTTGAACTGTGATGCAGCTGCAGAGGAGGCCTGGAGCTGAACTGGCTTTCAGAATTATTCTGAACTGTGGGAAGAGGACTGGGCTTTTGTTCGTTGGTATCAACAGTCATTGAAGGTGGGGCAACCCCAGGGAAGAGATAAAACCTTAGTGAGGCAGCTTCCTTCAGTGTGACAACTCCTAGAAAGAACAGTAGCTGTGCACAGTCCCAGGAGCTAAGGAAATTAATGCCTCCTTCTGAAGGGGACATCTCGGTAGTTGCACAGAACCCACTACACCAAATAAGGCTCTTCTGTAATTAGCTCAAACTGCTTGAGCAGGAGAGGCAGAATTGTAAAACTGGTTGTTTCTCTTCTGGGAAGTAAGTACCCCAGGGACAGTTTGTTACCTATTCAGACCAAAACAAGATGGCAAGTCCATTAGAAAAGAGCTAATTATGAGTTGAAATTCAAAGTGAGTTAATGTGTGGGGTCATTATTCATTCAATAAATGTCTAACGTCACCTGGAGATAAGCCTACCAAAGAGGGAACAGGGTTCTGGGTTCTAGTCATAGCTCTGTCAGTGAAAATTGGGTCTTTGAGCAAATCATTTATCATCCCTGGATTTTAGTTTTTTGAGGAATCTCCATACTATTTTTCATAGATGCTGCACCAATTTACATCCTACCAACAGTGTATAAGGGTTCCCTTTTCTCTACATCCATTTCAACATTTGTTATTTGTCATCTTTTTGATGATAGCCATTTTTTTTCTTTTTTTAAAAAAAATTTATTTGGCTGTGCCGAGTCTTAGTTGTGGCACACGGGACCTCCGTTGCTGCCTGCAGGATCTTCGTTGCAGCATGTGGGATCTTTAGTTGTGGCATACGGGATCTTTTAGTTGTGGCATGCTGGATCTTTTTAGTTGCAGCATGCAGGATCTTTAGTTGTGGCACGTGGGATCTAGTTCCCTGACCAGGGATCAAACCCTGGCCCCCTGCATTGCGAGTGTGGAGTGTTAGCCGCTGGACCACCGGGGAAGTCCCTTGAAGATAGCCATTCTGACAGGTGTGAAGTGATATCTCAATGTGGTTTTGATTTGCATTTCTTTGATGATTAATTATGTCAAGCATCTTTTCATGTGCCGGTTGGCCATTTGTACGTCTTCTTTGAAAAAAATCTATTCAGATCTTCTGCCCATTTTTTATTCCAGTTGTTTTTTTGTTGTTGAGTTATATGAACCGTTTCTATATTTTGGATATTAATCCCTTATAGGTCATATCATTTGCAAATATTTTCTCCCATTCAGTAGGTTGCCTTTTCGTTTTGTTGATGGTTTCCTTTGCTGTGCAAAAACTTTTAAATTTAATTAGGTCCCATTGGTTTATTTTTGCTTTTATTTCTTTTTCCTTAGGAGACAGATCCAAAAACATATTGCTACAATTTATGTCAGTGTTCCACCTATGTTTTCTTCTAGGAGTTTTATGGGTTTTGGTCTTACATATAAGTGTTTAATCCATTTTGAGTTTATTTTTGTATATGGTGTGAGAAAATGTCCTAATTTCATTATACTACATGTAGCTGTCCAGTTTTCCCAGCACTTCTTATTAAAGTGACTGTATTTTCTTCATTGTATATTCTTATCTCCTTTGCTGTAGATTAATTGACGATAAGTACATGGGTTTATTTCTGAGCTCTCTATTCTGACCATTGATCTATGTGTCTGTTTTTGAGTCAGTGCCACACTGTTGTGATTACTGTAGCTTTGTAGTATAGACGGAAGTCAATGGCTTGTAATTTTCTTTTTGTGATATCTTTGTCTAGTTTTGGTATCAGGGTGATGCTGGCCTTGTAGAATGAGTTTGGAACTGTTCCTTCCTCTGCAATTTTTTGGAATAGTTTGAGAAGAATAGGTGTTAATACTAAATGTTTGGTAGAATTCACCTGTGAAGGCTTCTGGTTCTGAACTTTTGTTGGTTGGGAATTTTGCAGTTACTGATTCAATATCATTACTGGTAATTGGTCTGTTCATATTTTCTATATCTTCCTGGTTCAGTCTTACAAGATGGTACATTTCTAGGAATTTGTCCTAGGTTGTCCATTTTATTTATTTACTAATCTCTCACGATCCTTTGTATTTCTGTGGTATCAATGTAACTTTTCCTTTTACATTTCTTATTCTGTTGATTTGGGCCCTCTTTTTTTCCTGATGAGGTTGGCTAAAAGTTTATCAATTTTGTTTATCTTTTCAAAGAACCAACTTTTAGTTTCATTGATCTTTTCTATGTCTCTTTTTTTAGTCTCTTTCATTTATTTCTGCTCTGATCTTTATTATCTTTTTCCTTCTCTAACTTTGGGTTTTGTTTGTTCTTCTTCTAGTTCCTTTAGGTATAAGGTTAGGTTGTTTATTTGAGATTTTTCTTGTTTCCTGAGGTAGGCTTGTGTCACTATAAATTTCCCTTTTAGAACTGCACAAAACATAAACAGGTAGAAATGCATGAGACACTAAAAGGTCCATGGAGCTCTGGGGCTAGTGCTGGCTCAGTGGTGGGTGGACCCAGGCCCCTGGATCTCTGGCTTCAGGATCCTGGGGGTCCTGGAGCTGGTTTTTGGCCCACTGGTGGGCTGGGCAAGTTCCTGACACAGTTGGCTGCAGGGTCCAGGGTGTCCTGTCCTGAAGTTTGTGTCACCTGCTGGTGAGTGAGACCAGATCTTGGGGCAGCTGGGTGAGGGGCCCAAGGTGTCTCAGATCTGATGTTGGCTCCTTGAGGGTGGGCTGGGTCCTGCCACAGAAAGCTGTGGGGCTGTGGCGTTCCTGGGGCTAGCGTCTGCCTGCTGGTGGATGGGGCCTGAGTCCAGGAAATGCTGGGGCTGGTGCCTGCCAGTAGTGGGTGGAGCTGGGTCCAAGGCTGTCTGACTTCAGGGCCCACTGGTGGTTGGAGCCGAGGCCCAGGGGTCCCAGGGCTAATGCCACCTCACTGGTAGGCAGAGCTGGGCCCCAAGGTCTCTGGCTTCAGGGCCCTGGGGTTCCTGGGGCTTGTGCCTGTCCACTGGTGTGTAAGGCCAGGTCATGGGCCCTCTGATGGACAGGGCTGTGTCCCAGGCTTCTTGTGGGCTCAGGGAGTCTTAAAGCAACCTGCCTGATGGTGGGTGGGCCTGTGTCTAGTTGCTTGGCCTGAGGTGTTCCCATATGGTTTCCAGAGGCTGGTGGGCAGGGCCAGGTCCTGAAGCTAATAAGCTAGAGAAAGATTCTAAAATGGCACTCACCAGCACCAGTGTCCACATGGTAGAACAAGCTCCCCAGCAGGGCTGCCACCAGTGTCTGTGACCTCAGGGTGAGCTCCAGTTGCCTCCTTGTCTCTCCAGGAGACTCTCCAAGATCAGCAGGTGAACCTGACCCAGTCTCCTTTCGAATTACTGCTTCTGCCCTGGCTCCCAGAGCTTGTGAGATTTTGTGTGCATCCTTTAAGAGTGCAGTCTCTAATCCCTGCAGCCCCTTGGGTGTCCTGAATGTAAGCCCCATTGACCTTCAAAGCCAAACGTTCTGGGGATCTGTCTTTCTGGTGCAGGACCTCTGGGCTGGGGAGCCCTATGTTTCTTGGACCACTCAATCCTTGACGGAAACCTCTGCAATTGTAATTATCCTCCTATTTGTTGGTTGCCCACTCAGGGAATGGGTCTTGACTATACTGCATCTCTGCCCGCCACCTGCCCCTGCCCACCACCCCCCCCCACCTTGTTGTGGTTCCTTCTTTATAACTTTAGATGTAGAAGATCTTTTCTGCTAGATTCCAGTCTTTCTCATCAATAGTTGCTCTGTGAATAGTTGTAATTTTGGTGTGCCCATGAGAGGAGGTGAGCTCAGGGTCTTCCTCCTCCACCATCTTGGCCAATGAAAGTTTTTATTTAAAAAAAAAATACAATATATGTTACATTGTTAGCCCCTGTGATCTTGGCATAGTGACTTGAACACAATATATTTGAAAAATAAAAGAAATTGTTGATATTAATAATGGTATACATTATACCAGTAAGTGGTAAGCTCATAATTCTGTTATACTTCAAGATTTTAAAATAATCCAATTACCATTTAATTCAGTCTGGTACCAGGAAGCTCCCTGATTGATAGCAGCTTATATTTGTTGCTAATTCTGAATGTACCTCAGTATCCCTTTCTGAAGAATGAAATTCTGACCCTTTACACTAAAAATAAAAAGTCTGACCATTTTTTTCAGGAACTGTAGAGCTTTATTACTTCCCTCTACAATAGTGAACCAATAAGGCTGAAAAATAGAATTCTTGGAGATGGGTCATTAACTATTATATACAGAACTTGAGCTGCTATAAATGTCATTTGCAAACACATCGTGTTGTGGCTTTGATACACACACAATGCAGAAAAGAAAAGTTGTGGGTGGCCACAGCAAATGTGTTGTAGGTGTCTATTGGAATAAGGTCTTGATTAATTCTGTTTATGATCACTCTAATTTCTTTGCATTTTATATTAATGTGGCTGAGTAATGGTTGGTACAGGAATTACTTTAAAGTACTGAATTCCTATAAATGTTGTCTGTCAGCACATAATGCTCTGAGCACACACTTGCACTTAATTATGTCATTTGTTTTAGGAATAACCTGTTTAAAAAATACTTTTGACTTTTTTCTCAGAAAATATTTCCAAGCAAGCAGCATGTAACACTTCATCTGCACATTTAGCACATTTAGCTAATGTGACTTTATGGCACCTTGATAGGACATCTTATTATACATGTAGAAAATGAGGTAGAATGACAGAAGATAATAAATTATTTAAGATCACGCAGTAAATCAGGACAGAACTGTTATTGATATTTTGCTCAGGACAAGCCATTCTCAAAGTGGTATTTTGTGAAACGTGTGCTACGCCTGATTGCTAGAGCACAGTTCTACATTATCAGTGCCTATGTGTACTTGACTTTAATCTCCAAGTTATACACACTTGTTTGTGTGTCTCCAAGGTTGAAATGTTTCCAGGAGTACCTCACCTGAGACTAAATGTCTTGCTTATCTATTCTGTGTAAATTAGTTAGGGTTTTCTGGAGAAACAGACCAATATCTGTAAATCTTTATACTTATAGGAATTGGCTCATGCCAGTTATGGAGGCCAAGTCCCACGATCTGCTATCTCCAAGCTGGAGAACCAGGAAAGCTGGTGATATGGAGTCAGTCCCAGTCCAAAGTCCTAAGAATAGGAGTGGGAGTGGCAGAGCCATGTGGTGTCAGTCCTGATCTGAGTCTGACAGCCTGAGGACCAGGAGCGCCCATGTCTGAGAGCAGGAGAAGATGGATGTTTCAGCTCAAACAGAGCAAATTCATCATTCCTCCACTTTTTGTTCTGTTCATGCCCACAACATTGGTAAGGAAGATCTTCTTTACTGATTCAAATGCTAACCTCTTCTGGAGACACCCTCACAGAAACACCCAGAAATAAGGTCTTACCAACCATCTGGGCATCCTTTTTTTAAAAATTAATTTATTAATTTATTTATTTTTGGCTGTGTTGGGTCTTCGTTGCTGCCTGCGGGCTTTTCTCTAGTTGTGGAGAGCGGGGGCTACTTTTCTTTGCGGTGCGTGGGTTTCTCATTGCAGAGGCTTCTCTTGGTGTGGAGCATGGGCTCTAGGCACACGGGCTTCAGTAGTTGTGGCATGCGGGCTCTAGAGCACAGGCTCAGTAGTTGTGGCGCACAGGCTTAGTTGCTCCGTGGCATGTGGGATCTTCCCGGACCAGGGCTTAAACCCGTGTTCTCTGCATTGGCAGGCAGGTTCTCAACCACTGCACCACCAGGGAAGCCCTGGGCATCCTTTAGCCAATCAGGTTGACACATATAATTAATCATCATACCCAGCCAAAACAATATTTATTAATAACACCCTCTCCTATGCAAAGCACCAGATACTATGCAAAATATACAGGAAGTGAGAAATGTGACCATACCTTCAGAATTTACAATGTAATACTCTGTTGTGTGAGCACACTATCCGTGGGAAAAACAACAACAAAAAGCAATCCCAGAATACCCACTCTTTCTCCAGAGGATGAAGCTTTCATGAACTACTTCTGTTACAGGGTGGAAGAGCTTCATGCCTAACATACTTCTTTGTTTCATTTTTCCACTTCTACAATTTATAAAATAAAGAGGAAAATGTTTTTACTTACTTGCAAAAATGAACTGTTCTTTCTCATTTTTTTCTCTATAAGCCCTCTTTTTTCCCACTTGCCATCAGCTGTTTTCCATAGGTGAATTGTGTAAATTTTAATATTTTATTAATTGGTAAATACGGGTATTGAAAAGAACATGGCAAGTTAGCATTGATTCATATGTATACATAAAGTCAGAACTAATTTGAATAACTAAACTGCACCTGAAGAATATTCACAATAAACATTGTGCAAATTTATAATTTTAGTGTGATAATTAGCAGTATAAATAATGTATCACTTCCCAAACCTTTCAAACAGCTCTGACTCACCATTACATAATGCTCACATGGATGAGTGCTCCCAGAAATTGTTTGGATTCATAAGAAAGAGTAGCTAAGTTTTTCTACTTTAAAATCTCTGTGAAGACAAGAAATTTCCACTCAATCAAATTTTAATATTGAAATAGAATCTCATAATGCAAAGATAAAACAGATTTTTTCACAAACACCCAAAGTCATTAAGAAGTTCTTAGCAATCCAGAAGTCCCCAAGTCCTGAGATGAGACTATTCCAAAGTAGGTAGGAACATTGGCTTTTGTCACTAGACTGCCTGGATTGTCTCCCAACTTACCCACTAGCTTTGTGTGCAGAGTCAGGTTATCTAACCTCTCTGTGCGTCAGCTTCCTCATCCGTAAAGGGAGAATAATGGTCCCTGCTTGAAATTAATTAAATACGTTTTTAAAAAATATTTATTTATTTATTTATTCGGCTGCACCAGGTCTTAGTTGCAGCATGCGGGATCTTTAGTTGCGACATGCAAACTCTTAGTTGTGGCATGTGGGATCTAGTTCCCTGACCAGGGATTGAACCCAGGCCCTCTGCATTGGGAGCGAGGAGTCTTAGCCACTGGACCACCAGGGAGTCCCTAAATAAATACATTTTAACTACTTAGAACAGTGCCTGGCACCTTTTAAGTTCTTAATATGTCAGCTATTATTGGCATTATTTGATAGCGACAGTGAATCAAAACAGAGCTACTGCTAAATGAAATTTTAAACAAAACGAATGCAGGTGAAGACTCACACATCACTGCACTTGTATTTGCATTTCTACTATTAGTTGTAGACTAGTACCCTGCAATTCTGTTTTGGTCTCAGATGATACACTCTCTGCTTCTTGTCCAGATCTTGTACTTCAGCAGGCTTCTTTAACAGAGTGACAGGTGACTGGCATGGACGCAGATGAGGACATGAGTGTGGGACATGGCACCGTTAACTTCTCCATACCATTCTCAGCAGTTCCCTCAGAAAGACAAATCCATATTGCAATGTCATTTTCTACCTTCATCCTACTGCTTATCCAGTCTTGGCTTCTTACTCTGCTTGCTGCCAAGCTTCTAGATTTGTCCAAGATTCAAGTCTTCAGGCCTCTCCCCCTGAAACGTACAATAAGCGCTGACTGGTTTCTTAGCTAATGTAATGAAATCATTGTCACCCCATCCATTTTCTTAAAATAGCAGATTATTTTCTCTCCTTCCTAGCACTGTTTCTTAGCTAATTTATTGACTCATCATCACCCTATCCATTTACTTAAAATAGAAAACTCTTTTTTTTTCTTCCTTTCTAGTCCTAAATGGAACTCAATTGACAGTAAAACATAAGTGTTTCTTTCCTCTATTCCCACCTGATGTTTTAATCAAATCAGGAGCGTCTTCAAACCAGAATTGAATGACAGTGACCACCGTAAAGACCCCTTTCTTTGGCCTTGCCTAAATATGCCTGGGGCCTGGACCACCCCTTGGGATTGGGCATGTGTGTGCCAGATGAGTACTGGGGGAGGATGTGTAGGGGCACAGCTGCCAACTTGGAAAGCTGACTTTCCATTGATCTGACAAACCCTCTGCTCTCTTATGACCAATATTAGAAACCAGATTAAAAATTGCCATTTTCTACATGAAGCAAAATCTCCCCCATAGTGGCTTGTTACCATAGATGAGCTATTCGTACTCTGTTTAAAGCCAGTCCCTCAACTTAGACACTGAGGTCCTATTCCCTCTCACCCAATAAAAGACATTGCTCCAGTAGTTCCTGCTCCCTAGGCCCTGTTATCAACTTTTCACTCTCCACTAAATCATTTCCTACAAGGGCACTATTATTTTTACTGTCTTTAATAAAATGAACAAAAAGCTCCTTTTGACCTACTTTTCCCTCCCCCTACTGTCCAATTTCTTTACAGTTAAACTCCTTAATAGCCATTTGTAGATTCTAATTTTTCCCTTTCCACCTCTATTGAACCAAATTCAGTGAAGCTTTTGCCTACACTACTCTACCAAAATTGTTCTTGTCAAGGCCATCAGTGATCATTCCATTGGTCAATTTTTAGTCCTCATCTTGCCTGACCAGCAGCATTTTATGACACTGATCACTCCCTCCTCTTTGATGTACTTTTTTTTGACTTCCAGGATACCACACTCTTTTAGTTTTCCTCTTGCCTCCCTGGCTATTTCTTCTCAGTGTTTGACTGACTTGGTGTCTTCTCTCTAACCTTTTAGTGTTGGAGTGCCCCAGGCTCAGCCTTGGGCCCTTTCTTCTCTATGCAAACTCACTACCTTGGATGATCTCATCTGGTCTCTGGGCTGTAAATGTAAACCTCTTATCTGACAACTCCCAAATGTCTCTCTTCAGCCCAGTTCTCCCTCTTGAGTCCTGAGTTGAATATCCAACTGCCTATTCAACATCTCCTTGAATGTCTAATAGGCATCTCATACTCTACAGGTCTCCAGCAGAACTCCAGACCTTACTCTTTAAACTTGGCCCACCTGCAGCATTCCCTATCTTGGCATCTTGAAAGTTTGTAACAGCTCCTTCCTTCCATCTGCTCAGGTAAAAAATATTAGAGTTAGCTTTGACTCCTCTCTCTCTCTCACATCCAATTTCTTGGGAAATCCTATGTGACTCTCCCTTCAAGTATTACCAGAATCTGAGTACTCACCACCCCTTCAGTTACTACCTTCGTCTGAGCCACCATCCTCTCTCATTTGGACTAACCTCATAACCTCTTCACTATCCCTCTTCCTCTAACCTAAACCTCATAGTTAGAAGCCAGAGCTTTAAAAAATGTAAGACAGGTCGTATCATTTGTCTGCTCAAAGTCCTCCAAAAACTTCCCATTTTAGTCAGAGTAAAAGTGAAAACCTTTACAACAGGTTCAAGGTCCAACTTAACCTGGCATCCCATTATCCCTCTGACCTTGTCTCTTTCTACTCTCCCTTTCACTCAGCTTCACTCCCCTTCAACAGCTTCCTTGCTGTTACTCCATTACACCATGCACACTCTTGGGTTAGGACTTTGCCCTGGCTGTGCCCTCTCCCTGAAATGTTCTTCTCCTTAGCTAACTTTCTCTCTTCCTTCTTATCTTCCCTCAGTGAGGGAACCTTCTCAATGAGACTTGCCCTAACCATCTGGTTTACTACTACAACTGTGCCCATGTATGCAGGCACACACTCACACATGTGCACACACATACCACTGACACTTCAGATTATCCTTACCCTGTTCTACTGTTTTTTTTCTGCAGTCATCAGCTACTAATACATATTATATTTGTTTATTGTATTTGTTATTTTTTTCCTGTCTTCCCACTAAATGTAAGCGCTTTGAAGACAAAGATCTTTGTTTTGCTCATAGATATACTTGGAGCATTTGTCACAATATATGTATCTGACAAATAATTGTTGATACATGTACATACAAACATACACACGTATACATGTATGAAATGAAGTTATTTCCCTCTGATAAAGCCAAATGAGAGTTTTAAAATCCTACAGTGGAGTGACTATCCTTTATATTCTAGTGTGGAGTGAGGCCCTCACACACCACTGGATCTGTTTGTATTCACTGGCATCTTCTAGGACAAGCATTTGAACTGTGTTCATGATAGGAATTCAAACTGAGTAGAAAACTGGGTAAAAGAGAAGTAGATTATGCAGCTCCTGTAAGAAACCTGGCACAATCTCAAGGAAAGAAGCCTAGAACAATAAACTAAACTCAGTAATAAGACCTGAGATTTCAAGAGGATTTCTGGGTGTAGTGCAGTGCCTCTGACTCAGCTTCCCCACAAGCTCTACTGCTGTCCTAATCGCCAACATGAACCTATGAGGACAGGAGCATGTGTGGATAATACTGAAGACTCCTTAAACTATGTAACACCTCAGGCCCCAAGCAGCTCTGAGGTGGAATTCTATAAGAGGACAGAACACAGAGAAGAGGAAACTGTTTCTCTACCCATTTTATAAAAGGTGAATGCTAGCAGCCTAAGGCAGATTGGTGATGACAGTGAAGGATGTTGACTGGCTGCAAAGGATAGGGTGACCACAGCAGAAGCAGGAGGCAAAGCAGAAGGTCTGGCAATGGAGTAGGACAGAGCAGCAAGGCACCCAGAAGTAGCATCCAGGTAGAGTGACAGCAGCTGGGCCAGCAGCAGCCCATGTGGAAAGGCCAAGAGAGTTACCTTGGGCAGCAGCGCCAGCATAGACAGCAGCCTGAGGGAGAGGGAATGGGGGTCCAGGTGAAGCAGCTATGACAGGGATGGCAGGCATAGAGTGTAAAGTAGCAGCCCCTGTGTCAACAGTGGCTTAGGTGGAGCACAGAGTGGCAATTCAGAGTAGGGCTGTGGTGCCAGCTCCAGCAGCAGTCTGCTGGGAGTATGGAGTGGTGGCCCAGAGCCAAGTGAAAGCAGTGCCACGCACAGTGGCCATGCATGCTTTGTGACACTATGCGACAACCTCCAAAAACACCAGAGATAGGTCTGTAAGAGAAACCTCAAAAGAGGCCCAAGGTTTTACAGTTATGTACGTGAGAGCTTTCAAACTAGTGGAATTCAGTCTTCAATATTAAGGTGACTTTATTTGTTTCCACAAGCCAGGGAATTCTAGGAACGTTCAGAATTACAAACTTGTTTATGACTGCCCTAAAAGAAACTCTATCTCATGCGGTAGCAGAGTTTCTGAAATTTTTCTGAAGAACAAAAGGCTAATCCTGTGGGTGATTGAATTACAAGGCAAATTGAATTTACCACTCCACAGGGTCTTTTTTGTTCAAGCTAGGGCACTGATTGGGAAGAAGAGGGACTTTGAAAATTGATATGGGAACTTTATGGGCACATGTGAATGAACCTTGGCCCATGACCTTTAAATTTTGCTCTGCCTTCTATTCCAGTAGAAGTAGCCCTTCTTTCTGCATGAGAAGGTCAGTCTCCCCTTGCCTGAAGAACCTGAGAGAGTGGCTTTGCAGGAGACAAAGCCTCCTCAGGACCCATCCCCACCATCCCTCATTGTTTCTCAAACTTGAAATAGACTTAAATCCTGGCAGGCCTTGGGAGGTCAGTTACAAAATGACCTACAAGAAGGAACCAAATGCACCAAAAGAATAGTGAGATTTTGCTAATTTTGACTGACAAAATATGTTTGGGATCCTAAGAGTGTTGGATCAGGGTGGAAAGAATGTAAAGTAGGATCAGGCCAAATGTATTGATTTGGGTGTACAAAGCAGAAATTCTGGATCTGATATGTTAGGCCAAGAAACTAAGAATGGCTTTCCACTCTTGGAGTTGGCTTGGTTGTTCACTAAACCCTGGAACCAAAGGATCATAGGCTCCTGTGGTGAAAAGGACAAAATGGCAATGCTTAATTGCCAAAGACAATGTGAGTTTGGTTAATGTAACGGACAGCAAAGCCAAAGTGGCAATCAGAACGAGTTGACCCATAGAGATCTTTGGTGTCGGCTAATTGCTTGTGGTGGCCCTAGGTCAGACTTAGATAAGCAATGTACTGAAACCTTACTTTAGCATAGTAAGTTAGTATCATTTATATTTAGCATGATTTGCATAAGCAGGAAACGCTAGGTCTGATGAGCCAAAGTCTGACTTGAATCACACAATACAAAACTCTTGGCTCCTGAACCAGTTACCAGACTTGAGCCAATTCACAGACCCAGAGCCTCTTAAATAAAGGGGAGACCAGGTTCCCCTGAGGAACAACCTTAATGCACAGCCCAAAATATATACTGTAAATCTTGCTCCTAAACTTACGCAAAGGGACCTGCGGTCATTTACTAGGGTGATATGCATTGAGGAAGGTGGAATAACCAAACTCTGTGGAAATTATGGGACACTGGCACTAATTCCTAGAGAACCAAAGCACCATTATGGTCCATAAGTCAGAGTAGGGGCTTACGAAGGTTAGGTGTTTATTGGAAACTTGGCTCCAGTCCACTTCACTGCAAGCTCAGTAGGCTCTTGAATTCACCCGATGGTTATTTCTCCAGTTCTGGCATGCACAGTTGGAATAGCCCCCACATTGGTTGCTTTACTCTTGGAGAAAAAACTATTGTAGTAGGAAAGGCCAAATGGAAGTCACCACAAACTCACCTCTACTTACCAAATAGATATTCTTACTGGCTTGCTAGTCTAACCCTGACTGATAAAATTACTCAAACCACTTTAAAGCTGACCTGGGATAAATAAATAAATAAAGCTGACCTAACACTATTCTGGCTGCAAATAGAAAATCAGTCAGTTCAGGAGCTGGCCAATCCCACACCATTACCATCAGTAATATTCATGGTATTTTTAAAGAAGGTCCCTTTACAAGATACGGTCTTAAAAAGAAGCCTGTATAGTTATGAAATCTAACTTCTTTATTTGGTAGCTCATGACTCGTTGTCAGGTTGAATACATTTGCTTTGTAAAAACTAAAATTGAACATTAATTTATAGAATTTGATTTTATTTTGTACTTTCGTATTTGTCTCCATTGGCAACTTTTCTTACCAAGTATAAAAGTGAAAAATTCTGTTTATTTGGGTTATTAAAATCTCGTGTCTTTCAAATATGGTATAGTTCGCCAATTTCTAGAATCCTAGAATTAAAGGTGGTACAAAGAAGTTTGGAAAAGGAAATTTTAGAATTAAGAATAGCAACCACTATTTTACTAATATAGTAAACTTATGGACAAGTGGAATATTTGTTAGAGGTAATAACCAACCTCATGGTTAATAACCATATTAGACATATCTTTTATTGTCTGCCTGACCTACAGCACCATATAAAGAATCTGCCCCATAGACTGTAAACATAGAGGGGCCTTGGTCCCTGGTGGCTTTCTAGTTCCCGTGAAGTCCATTGGAATTTTGGCTTTGGTCGTTGGTTTCTGTGAGACTTACATCCTTTATCTGAGTTAATGAGAGGCTCTATTCCCTGCAATAAAGGACACTTGGCTCTAAAGGTAATTAAGAACACCTCAGTTTTAGAGTGCAAACACAAACAGCCTAGCTCCTTGCCCCAGAATATTTGTGTCCCCCTCAAATTCATATTAAGGCCCTAACCCCTGGTGTGGCTGTATTTAGAGAGGACCCTCTAAGGAAGTTATCGAGGTTGAATGAAGTTATAAGGGCGGGTCCCTGATCCTGTAAGATCAGTTTCCCTTATAGGAAGAGACACCAGAGAGCGCTCATGCTCCCCCTCCTCCATCTCCCTCTCTCCTTCTTCCCTAATCATCACTGAGAATGGTATTTGTTGCAGAGTCTGGTGGATACCTATATCAGTTATTAACCAGTTTGAAAAACACAAACCAATTAGGTATGTCAGAGGGAAGCTAACACAGGGAACTAATTACAAAATTGTTGGAAAGGTTAAGGAGCAAAAAGGTGAAAGTGCTGTTAACTCAGAGCCCAAGAATGCTGTGCTTCTGGGCAGCTGGGGCACAGCTGCTACAGCTGCTCCTGCTACTAGAGCCAGAAACAGAAGAAGGAAACAAATGGCTTTTCTCCCTTTGCCACCTTTTAAATCCTCACCATTGTCTCCCATTGGCAGAATCTAACCAAACCATAGCAAGGGAGCATGGGAAATACAGTTGTCAGGCTTCCAGCCCCCTGTGATAGAGAAGAGAAAACGCAAGTGCAAGAATGAAGCTGACAGCTAAAAGTCAAAAAACTGCACAATGTCCTTATTCAGATTAGGAAAGTTTCTGTCCATTTATATAGTCTTCTAAGAGTTTTCTTTTTCTGTACCTAATAAGATGATAAAATGGCTCTTCTTTTTTGAATCTTTTAATGAGGACAGTATTGAATTAATTAGGTTCAGGATTTTCTCATTGTTGAATCTGCTTTGCATTCTTGCTATAATATCTACTTCGTCATGATAGATTTATATGTGTATATATGTTTTCTGTATATGTATGCTAGATTTTATTTGCTAATATTTTGTGTAGGACTTTTTCATCCATGTTTGTCAGCAGGATTGACCTTTAATTTTTCTTTCTCCATACTCTTCTTGTATAATTTTTTAAAAAATTTTATTTATTTATTTATTTATTTATGGCTGTGTTGGGTCTCCGTTGCTGTGCAAGGGCTTTCTCTAGTTGCGGCAAGTGGGGGCCACTCTACATCGCGGTGCGCAGGCCTCTCACTATCACGGCCTCGCTTGTTGCGGAGCACAGGCTCCAGACACGCAGGCTCAGTAATTGTGGCTCACGGGCCTAGTTGCTCCGCGGCATGTGGGTTCTTCCCAGACCAGGGCTCGAACCTGTGTCTCCTGCATTGGCAGGCAGATTCTCAACCACTGCGCCACCAGGGAAGCCCTTCTTGTATAATTTTATAGCAAAGTAACACCAGTTATACCAGGTTGTATGTTTTCCCTACTTTTAATTCTATGGAAATTAACTGTTACTGAAGTTTGGTTTTTTAAAAATCTAACGTAAACTCTAAACCTAGTGCTTTAAATGAGGGTATATTTTAGATTAATGGTTTATGTTTGTTCATAGTTTCACTCTCTTTTTGAATCTGTTTCTGGAGTTGATCTTTTTCAAAAAAGGTGTCTTTTTTACAGGTTTTCAAAATTTAATAGCATAAAACTGTTGCAAGTTGTATTGTATTTTATTATAACTGTTGTATTTTATTATAATTTATTTTATTATATTATTATAATTTTTAAAGTCCCAACTCTACCAATTAACTTTTGCTGCAAAACATAGTGGCTTAACATATATTATTGTTTTGATTCTGTGGGTTAGCTGGATGGTCTATTCTGGTCTGGGCTAATTTGGCTGGGATTGAATGATCTTAACATGACCTTTCTCACATCTTTGGTGATTGGCAGGCTGCTCAATCTAAAGGAGACTATCTGAAGTTACCTTGTCTTTTGCTTGTGAGTTTCATCAGCTCACACTCATTGTGATTTCTGATACATTTGAATTTATTACTACCAGTCCTATTTTGTGCCTTTTATTTGTTTCTTCCTTTTTGCCTTCTGCTGAATTAATTTTTTCTTTACTATTATTCTATTTTAGAATTGTACATTTTATATCCATTCTTAGCAGTTATCTTAGAATTTTATCCTGCTTACATGTCTTTAAATTATCTGATTCATTCCCATAACTACCTTTCAGCCTAACTCCCGTCATCTTTCATATTATTATTCTCTGATATTTTGGTATATTTTTAAGTATTTTATGTTTTGACTAGGTTGTACATAGTGGAAAAAATTTTTTTGAAAGCTACAAAAAGCTGTACAGTGTAAGGTTTATTCCCATCTCTGTCCCTTGTCTTCAAGCCCCCCTCCCCAGAGGCAACCATTAGTATCAGTTTATCGTATATCTGTCCAGAAGCAGTGTATGCATATACAAGCATATAAGGTGTGTACCTATTTCTTCTTTCTCATGTAAATGGTAGCATATGACCCACACTGTTCTACATGTTGTTTTTTTTTTTTTTTTTTTTTTTTTTTTTTTTTTTTTTCCTTTTTGCGGTATGCGGGCCTCTCACTGTTGTGGCCTCTCCCGTTGCGGAGCACAGGCTCCGGACGCGCAGGCCCAGCGGCCATGGCTCACGGGCCCAGCCGCTCCGCGGCATATGGGATCCTCCCAGACCGGGGCACGAACCCGTATCCCCTGCATCGGCAGGCGGACTCTCAACCACTGCGCCACCAGGGAGGCCCCTACATGTTGTTTTTTTATCTAAAAGTATTTCTTTGAAATTACTTCATATCAGTACATATAGAGCTCCCTCACTCCTTGTAATAATTTATATAATTATTTATAATAATATAAATATATATTTTATACTACATATATAAATATATAATAGTATAATGGCTTTGTAATTCTTATAATAGCCATTAGATACACGTATCATAATGTATTTAACCAATCACCTACTTTGGATATTTAGGTTGTTTAATGTTTTTGCTACTAAAAACAATATTGTAGTGAGCATATTTGTATAGACCTCATTTTGCACATGTGTATATCTGTAGTATAAATTCCTCAAAGGGCATGCAACAACAGGCATGTGTGTTTTAATTTCAATAAATTTGTCTCCAAATGCATTTCATTGTCTTCCTATGATGCCCCATTAAAACGTCCTATTATGAACTGAATGTTTGTAAACACCCAAGATTCATATGTTGAAACCCTAGTCTCAATGCAGTGGTATTTGGAGGTGGGGCCTTTGGGAGGTGACTAGATCATGAGGGTGGAGCCCTCATGAATGAGATTAATGCCCTTACAACAAGAGGCCAGAGAGCTAGCTCCTTCTTTTTCTGCCATACCAGAAGTAAGCCATTTGGAATCCAGAAGAGGGCTCTCATCAGAGCCCAACCATGTTGGCATCATCTTGACCTCAGACTTCCCAGCTTCTAGAACTATGAGAAAAAAAATTTTGCCACCAAAGTCACCCAATCTATAGTATTTTGTTAGAGTAGCACAAGTTGGCTAACACATTTCCCATGCACTCTTCTCCATGTTCTTTCTGCTTTTTTTGGCTGGATGTCAGTACTCAGGGCAATTTGGAAAGCCACTTGCTGAAGAAACAGAATTATTATTAACCTAGGTCCCTGAGTGACTTCATGGATTAGACCTCCATCCCTACACCTCCCTTTCTCTTCCCTTGCTCCCATCACTAGGAAATTCTGCACTGCACTATTTCTTGTACAAAAATTACACTTCTGTGTGTTAAGTAAATGAAATTATGGGGTCTATTTGAATCAGCAATCAATTTCCTCATCAAACCACCTTCAGGTTCATCAAGTACATTTTAAACAGAAATAAATAAAGGAATGAAGGAATGAATAAAATTTTAAAAAACATTTCTCTATGCCCTTGTTAACAATGTGTTAGAAACTCTTGTTGTTTACCAACCAAAAGGTAAACAATCCATCTTATTGGAGTTTCAAGTTGCATTTCTTTTATTATGACTCAAGTCAAAAGTCTTTTTGTATCTTTTCATATATTAAGATCCATTGGTATTTCCTTTTGTGTGAACTGTCAGTTCATGTCCTATGCCCATTTTTCTATAGAATTGTTGGGTTTTCTTTTATTTATGATATGAATTGCAAGTATTTTTTCCCAGATCATCATTTGTCTTTTAACTTTGTTTAGGTATTTTTTTTTTTTTTTTTTTTTTTTTTTTTTTTTGCTGTACGCAGGCCTCTCACTGTTGTGGCCTCTCCCGTTGCAGAGCACAGGCTCCGGACGCGCAGGCTCAGCGGCCATGGCTCACGGGCCCAGCCGCTCCGCGGCATGTGGGATCTTCCCAGACCGGGGCACGAACCCGTGTCCCCTGCATCGGCAGGCAGACTCTCAACCACTGCGCCACCAGGGAAGCCCTGTTTAGGTATTTTTAAATTTTTATTTATTTTATTTATTTTTTATTTTTTTTGCGGTATTCGGGCCTCTCACTGTTGTGGCCTCTCCCGTTGCGGAGCACAGGCTCTGGACGCACAGGCTCAGTGGCCATGGCTCACGGACCCAGCCGCTCCACGGCATGTGGGATCTTCCCGGACCGGGGCACGAACCCGTGTCCCCTGCATCAGCAGGCGGACTCTCAACCACTGCGCCACCAGGGAAGCCCCTACGTATTTTTTTAAATCAGTATTTTCTTTTACCGTTTCTGGGTTTTTTGTCACTTAGAAAAGTCTTCTCTACTTCAAGATTTTCAACAAGTATTCTTCCATATTTTTGTGTAGTATTTTTATAGTTTATTTTTTTACATTTAAATCTTTGATTCAATTAAATTTTATTTTGCTGTGGGGTTTTAGGTAGATAGATATTAAATTTATTTTTTTCCCCAAGAGCTACCTGTTATTCTAACACATTAATTGCTTAATCTAGCTTTTCCACAAGACTTGAAGTGCTACCTTTGTCATGTACTAAAATCCAACATATGATACAATAGTTTCTGTGCTTTCTGTTCTGCTCCACTGACTTGTCAGTATCACATTATTCTTTTATCTCTATAACAACGTTTGAATATCTTGTAGAGCGAGTTCCCACTCATTACTTTTCTATTTCATAATTTTACCAACTATTTTGGCTTATTTCTCCATATACACTTTAAAATAGGTTTATCTAGTTCTCAAAAAAATAACACCAGTTTCTTTTGAGGGGAGGGAGGGCGAATCACATTATTTTAAACACCCAAATTAGTCATTTTTGTTGTTTTCTTAGGTCAGCATTTTCCAGTCCTGTGATAACTGTTATTTCTTGCATCTCACTCTTCCTTAGTTCAATTTTCCTTTTGTTAAGAAAGTTCTTTCTCTGAGGGTCTGTGAGAGGCACATTCCCTTAACTGGCTTGTCTAAAATGTCTTTATTTCTCTTTCATTTGTGAATAATAGTTTCACTTCATGTAGAATTCTCTTCTGACAGTTATTTATCTTCAAGACTTTGAAAGTATTATTCTTTGCTTTCTGGTTTCTATAGTTGCTCCTGATATATCTTTTGTCAATGATACTGTTCTTCCATTGCTTTTCAGATTTTCTTTTTATCTGAGATATGTTTTAGTAACCATCTCTTCTCAAGGTTGCCATAAGAGTTTCCTTTTAATGTATATGTTTTGTAATATCACTGTTATGTGTCTAGATATGGATTTACTTTTATTATTCTTCACCAGTCTCCTCTGATTTGGAAATTTATTTATTTCATCATTTCTGGAAAATCTCATCCACTATGTTTTCATGTATAGCCTCTCCTGTATTCCTTCTGTTCTATCTAAAACACTTTTCAGACTATATTGGGCCTTTCAGTCTATCCTTCATGTGTCTTAATCTCCCATTCTTATTTTCCATTCTTTTATCACTGCATAATATATTTTGAATAATTTTCTCCATCATCCATTTTGCTATTTTGTTTCAGCTGTGTGTAATCTGTAATTTAATAACAGCAGTAATAGTAAGTTGATTGAATTTTTCAATTCAAATGACTGTTTTGCATTTCTAGAAATTGTATTTTTTAAATCAAAATTACCCATTCTTTTTCATATGTATTCTGTAATTTTGGTTCTTGTTTTTTCTTTAATCTTTATTCTTTAAAAATTCTTTACTATTGTTATTAATTCTTTAAAAATTAATTTTACTTAATTTAAAAATACTTTGAAAGATAATTTTGAAGAAATATTTTTCTATAAGTTCTTTTTTTTTTTTTTTTTTTGCGGTATGCCGGCCTCTCGCTGTTGTGGCCTCTCCCGTTGTGGAGCACAGGCTCCGGACGCGCAGGCCCAGCGGCCATGGCTCACGGGCCCAGCCGCTCCGCGGCATGCGGGATCCTCCCGGACCGGGGCACGAACCTGTGTCCCCTGCATCGGCAGGCGGACTCCCAACCACTGCGCCACCAGGGAAGCCCCTATAAGTTCTTGAGGTTGCTTATCCTCCTGTTTATTATGTTTTTGTGAACTGTAATCTAACTGCATGTTTTTTGTCATTTTTTATTGTGAACGTTGAGTGCAAAATTCATGTGACCATTGTTGCAGAAGCATCCCTTAGAGTGGTTTGGGGTTTGCTACTGCCAGGCACCCTAGGTGTTTTTCACTGGGGTCCAGCTCCAGTGTTAATATTAATGTCTCAGCAGGGAGTTCCCTAACTGTAAGGGTAGAATAAATTCAGATTCCATATCCGAGAGAAAGGCTTAGCTTTGTTTTGTTTTCTCAGCTGGGGAGTGGGATCTTTATCCCAGAGTCCTGCTCAGAGTAAACTTCCTTGACTCTTCTCTGATTTGACAGTGTTTCTGCTCAGAGGGGAAATCCTTCCACAGATCATTGCTTTAGTTACAGATTTTAAACATTTCTCTATGTTTTATACAACATTTTTCTGAATTTCAAAATTCATGTTATGGATTTTTATTATGTCCTGTCTTCGCTCAGAATCTAAACTACTTTTTTATTTTATTCATTCATTCATTCATTCTTTCATAAACACAGCAGTAAAAGTGCCGAATCCTAACTACTAGGCCACCAGGGAACTCTCTGTTTTTCTTAAGATTATAAAATTATGGTCTTATTTTGCGTGATGCTTCCCTTATAAGCTGTGATGTTAATAATTCATTAAACACTGTCTTTGCCTTTATTATCCTAAATAAGCTCATTTTTCCTTATTCTGTACTTCAGCTCTCAAATTATATTCTTACATTTCTATCTTATGCACTTTCTTTTCTCTACTAATATCGCCACTATTTCCTTGACCTTGGTCTTATGTCTCATAGGATTAAGGTTGCTAGTATCACCTTAACTCTGTACAAAAGTAAATAATTTACAATTCCCTTTTACTCTGAATTCATTTTTAGGTCACTTTCTCTGATCTCAGAAAATGAATTGTCTTTCCCTTTTCAGGGCCAATCCTTTAACCTATGTCCCTTGATCCCACCCCCTTATCACCTCCCAGACCATCTTCCATCATTTATCTCTTCTCCTTTATCTTCAGTCTCTTCATATCCACAAACACACTCAAAATTCTCATAATACCTGCATCTACTTCAAACGTTTCCTCAAATGTCATCTTCCCAGTAAAATCTGCCTTGACTGTCACCCCTTTAAAATTTCAACCCCTCTTTACTTCCTATTCCTTTTAACCGCTTTCTTTTCTTATTATACTAATATCTGATACATACATTTACATACCTACATGTATATATGTATATATATACAGTGTTATTTTTTTACTATTCTCTACTTGACATATAGTAGGCACTCATTAAACAATTGTTGAATGAATGAATATACAATTGCTGTTCATTTTTCCAACCTAATGAAAGCATGATACCTTATTAGATATCCAAATTGCAATGTAGCTTGATACCCTTCCATGTGTATATCACACAACTATTATTAACTCACTGGTATATACTTGTTTTCCTCTAAGTTATTATTTCCACAGTGAAATCTAAAGGATGGGTGGTAGCTATGGGAAAATGTTTAGAAAACAGAATTGAATTCTGGAATATTTTTCCTTCTGCCTCAGTACTATCTTCTACTAAGTGGTAATAGTTGTAGTAAATGAGCAAAAATGAGTCTCTTCTTTGACATTTCTGCTTGTTTATTATAATTAGAGTAAGTTGTCCCCTGAAAGCAATAGCTGAGAATTGTAAGAATTCACTTGTGTATTCTTTCTAGAGAAGTCTGTGTATGTTTGCAAGAAGGTTATTGATTGCTTTCTAAAGTTTTATGACTCATTTCTTTCGATCAGCTTTCTTCTTTGAATTTCACTCAAGTCCTAATGGCACAAATGGCTCCATTTGTGCAGAAAAGCAATAGATCAGCTCAACAAGCAGAGTCTATCTCACACAGTACCAGTTTCATGGGTGCAACCTGTGTAGTCACACAGGCCCCGTGTAGTCACACAGGCCCCGTGTTCAGAAGGACCCTAAACTTGGTTTAGTGTCCTGCTACCACTGTCTTGATATTCTTAATAATTTTGGGGGAATTCCCTGGCAGTCCAGTGGTTAGGACTCTGTGCTTCCACTGAAGAGGTTCGGTACCTCGTTGAGGAATTAAGATCCCGCAAGCCGTGCCGCATGTCCCAAATAAATAAATAAATGAAATAAATTTTTTAAATAAAATAATTTTTTAACAAAAAGTCCTGCATTTTCATTTTGCACAGAGCTGCACAAATTATGTGCCGATTCTGATCTCAGAACTTAGTCATTTCTACCATATATGTTTTTCTGGCTTAGCTCAGCAGGCTTATAATTTCAGCCCATGAGAAAGTGGATTTTGATCTAGGAACAGTTGTTCTGAATTGTCTGCTGCCAAAGTTCACACCTGAAGTGTATAACCTTTACAGGAGCCACAGTTGGATCCCAACAACAACGGAAGTCAGAAAACAATGGAATGATGGATTCAATGTACTGACCCAAATAGCTATTAAATTAGAATTCAGTAAACTCCCATTGTTTTGAGCAGAGATCTTGAAGTTGAAAGCAAAAGAATGGGGAAAGTTAGATCATACAAATACTAACCAAATGAAAGCTGATGTAGCTTTAATATCAGGCTTTAAAACAAAAAGTACTTCTAGAGATAGGGAAACACTGCATAATGATAAAAAGTCCAGGTTCAGTTCACCAGGGAGTGGACCACAACATGATAAGGGACAGCGGGAGTTGTTCCTATAGTACACAAAGCAAATATAAAAGAAATTGACTACTGATGGCTCCAAATTGCAGCCAGCCTGATAGGCTGATACAAATACCTGGAATGGATTTTGCTACTGCTGTGGAGCAAAACCACAGACAAGCAAATAGGCTGATGGGAAAACCCAGAACGGAGTAAGAAAATTATGGGAACAGGAAAGAAAGGACAAGGATTAGTTAGTCCCCAACTCCTCTTCTTGCAAGAGGAGACCCCAAAAGCATTCTTAAATTTGCTGGATACCAGAGCTTACAGGTGGTTATCTCTGGGTTTTTGTTTGTTTGTTTTCTAATTTATTTTTGGTCCTTACTGTGCTTACTATTCTTTTATCAGTCTCCATGATTGATATGGATGTTCCAGGTACAGGGCATACTGATTGGATTTATTCATTGTAACTCTTGTTGGTGACTTCTATAACAATTGGACAGATTCATAGTCAAGAACAGCCTGTTCTTGCCAAGATTGTATACTAAAATAATATCTCACACCAAGAAGGAAAAAAAATAGTTTTCTTATATGAGATTTAATATACAGATTGTTACACACTGCTGTCTCCTTGTTCAGCAGCCCTGAGACTGGTAGAAATCAAGAGTGTTTGGTGTACTTACCGTGGACAATTGAGACTTGAAAAGGAGAGTAACTATCATTATTCCCATAGTACATAGTGGTTCCTAAATTTAGCTGCCTGTTAGAATCACCTGGATACATTTTTAAAAACCCCAATGCCAGATGAATTTTCTTAAATATATTGCTTGAGTCTTTACCTTTTTCCTTCCTGTCCCAACTTGGTTTTTTGTTGTTGTTGTTCTTGTTGTGCGGTATGCGGGCCTCTCACTGTTGTGGCCTCTCCCGTTGCAGAGCACAGGCTCCGGATGCGCAGGTTCAGCGGCCATGGCTCACGGGCCCAGCCGCTCTGCGGCATGTGGGATCTTCCCGGACCGGGGTACGAACCCATGTCCCCTGCATCGGCAGGCGGACTCTCAACCACTGCGCCACTAGGGAAGCCCCCAACTTTTGTTAGAAGTTGTATTCCTTTAACATCAGAATTTATGACATTTACATTTTGTTCTTTAACCACAAAGCTTTTATATTGTTCTGTTCTCACCGTCAAATGAATTCAGTATTGCATACTTTGTCCTTTTGCCATGGTTTCATTTATTTCTCAGGTGACTGAAAGTAAGTCCTCAAGTAGTTTGTTCAAGAAGAACATGGGTATTATATTCTCTAAATTCTTCCGTATTCAGAATTGTACTTCTATTGCTTTTATACCTGAAAAGCCATTTACTGGGCATAAAATTCTTGACTCACACTTTGTTTCCATGAGGACTTTGAGTTCTTGAGGACATTATTTTACTGACTTGTAATCAGGGCTGTGGGGAAATCTGAGACAGTTATTGTGCCTTAAACTTTTATCTGGCAAACCAAAGTTTTCTTTCTTTTTCTTTGATTCTTAATAACTTTTTTGCTAGGATATGTCTCATATTATTTGATTCATAATAGTGAAATTACCTTTTATCTGGAGAAAAAGTTTTCTTGATTTATGTTTTTAAATAGTTAGGATGGTCATTTTGTGGGGGAAGGGTTTGTATCTTTGAGGATACCAATTATATATATATATATGTTGGATCTACTTTCTCATCTTCCTTAACTTGATTAGAATGCTGTAGATAACCTAAAGCAAACATCATTCTAAGTGGGAAAATATTAGAAGCATTCCCTTTAAAAACAAGAATAAGACAAAGATTCCCCTATCATTTCTTCTATAAAACCTTACACTGGTGGTCCTAAGTAGCATGGAGGCATATGGATTGGCAAGGAGGAAACAAAATGGTCAGTATTTGCAGTTGATATGATTGTTTACATAGACAACCCAAAATAAGCTAAAATTAGCAAAATGTCCTATGTAAGACAAAAGTGAGTTGCATTTCTATACATCAATACTACTGGCAGCAAACAACTGGAAATACAGTTAAAGAGAAGAAACTATTTATAGAAATATTAGAGAATATCAAGTGTCTAGGAGTAAATCTAACATAAGATATCCAAGAACTCTTTGGCGGAAAGTTTAAAACTTTGTTGAAAAGATATCATTCATAACAATTATGCCACACTAATGCAAGTTGTTAATAACCAGGACACTGTGGGGTGGGGGATGAGGGCTACATGGGAACTCTGTACTTTCCAGTCAATTTTTCTATAAACCTAAAACTACTAAAAAAAAGTCTGTTAATTTTAGAAATCCACTTCTAAAGAATATATAGAGATGCCTAAAACTATGTAAAAACAAAGTGAAAAAAATAATATTATAGCTGCTTATCAGAATTCTTAACAATTAGATGATTTATTTTAATATTTTGTATATCTTTCTTTTCTTTTTATAAATTTATTTATTTATTTATTTTTGGCTGTGTTGGGTCTTTGTTGCTCTGTGCAGGCTTTCTCTAGTTGCAGTGAGAGGGGGCTACTCTTCGTTGCGGTGCACGGGCTTTTCATTGTCAAGGCTCCTCTTGTGGAGCACGGGCTCTAGGCACATAGGCTTCAGTAGTTGTGGCATGCAGGCTCAGTAGTTGTGGCTTGTGGGCTCTAGAGCTCAGGCTCAGTAGTTGTGGCACATGGGCTTAGTTTCTCCATGGCATGTGGGATCTTCCTGGGCCAGGGCTTGAACCTGTGTCCCTGTTTGCATTGGCAGGCAGATTCTTAACCCCTGCTCCACTAGGGAAGCCCTGTATATCTTTCTTATTGATTTAATATTTATCAGTGAATGGAATATAAAAATAGAACTGAATAATTTTGGTGAGCAAAAGAATATGTTGGGCAGGTCTTGCCTGGAACAGGAAGCTGTAATTAACCCCTTTGAGTTTCTTTCACTTTTCTAAACCAAGAAATCACAGCAGAGATCACTCTTATTATTAAAGGTAACTATTTTTTTTCTTTTTTTTTTTTTTTTTTTGTGGTACGCGGGCCTCTCACCATTGTGGCCTCTCCCGTTGTGGAGAACAGGCTCCGGACGCGCAGGCTCAGCGGCCATGGCTCATGAGCCCAGCCGCTCTGCGGCATGTGGGATCTTCCCAGACCGGGACACGAACCCGTGTCCCCTGCATCGGCAGGCGAACTCTAAACCACTGCGCCACCAGGGAAGCCCAAGGTAACTATTTTTTTTAAAAAACTTATGGGACCTCCCTGGTGGTGCAGTGGATAAGACTCCGTGCTCCCAATGCAGGGGGCCCAGATTCAATCCCTGGTCAAGGAACCAGATCCCACATGCATGCCACAACTGAGAGTTTGCATGCCACAACTAAAGAGCCTATGTGCTGCAACTAAGTAGCTCTGGAGCCACAACTAAGGCCCAGTGCAACCAAATAAATTAAAGAAAAAAAAAAGATTAGGGCTTCCCTGGTGGCGCAGTGGTTGAGAGTCCGCCTGCCGATGCAGGGGACATGGGTTCGTGCCCCGCTCCGGGAAGATCCCACATGCCGCAGAGCGACTAGGCCCGTGAGCCATGGCCGCTGAGCCTGTGCATCCGGAGCCTGTGCTCTCCGCAATGGGAGAGGCCACAACAGTGAGAGGCCCACGTACCACAAAAAAAAAAAAAAAAAAAAAAAAAAAAAGATTAGAAAAACATTTAAAAAATTAAAGAAAAAACTTTCATGTTTCCCCCATTTAGGAAATTCCCATGAACTTGAGAAATGGCTAAGAAGTTAACATTTCCCCCCCCCCCAAATAGGTTAATTTCCTTTCTCTTTCAAGGTACCATTCTCTTTTAAGAGATTCTCATACTTTTTCTATTTGTATTTAACCTACTTTTTAGTGGAATAGAATATGCAATTCTATATTGTGATAGAAGAGAAAAAAGAAAAAACCGTCTAGGAGATAATACACGAATAGCAGAGTGACTCATGGAATTGACGTTGACCACTGAATTTCATGTGTGTGCAATTATTATTCATAAGGAGATAAACATAGTTAATAATAAAAACTGTTCAGATTAATGGAAAATTAACCAGAAAGTAATCAACCTCCACAATACTGATGATTTATTATTAAAAGCAAACAGATAAGCTTGAAATAATCATGTAGGTACTGTAATTCCATTTCAGGTTTTCACATACTACACTTTATGGGTGAATGCTACATGGAGCTTATCAAGGAAGTTATCAAAACAAGAATATCTTGAAGTTCAAAAGTTATGTATGGGGCTTCCCTGGTGGCGCAGTGGTTGAGAGTCCGCCTGCCGATGCAGGGGACACGGGTTCGTGCCCTGGTCTGGGAGGATCCCACATGCCGCGGAGTGGCTGGGCCCGTGAGCCATGGCCACTGAGCCTGTGCGTCCAGAGCCTGTGCTCCACAACGGGAGAGGCCACAACAGTGAGAGGCCCGCGTACCGCAAAAAAAAAAAAAAAAAGTTATGTATGATACACTGATGATATGTCCACATATATAACTATATTCTTTTAAAGCATCATCATTAATGCATTTTGTCTTTGTGCTCTACTTTTTATCATCTTCTAAATAAATCCAAACTCCTTAACATGATATAGTCTCTTTCTGCAGGTCCAGAATCATTTCCTCTCCCTGCCCATAGGACCCTTCTCTGACCAGCACTCATTCTAAGAGCATCACACTCTCACCTCTCCCTGATTTTGTACATGCTGTTCTTCTATGCCAAAAAATCTCATCCTTCCTTTCATTCTTGGATAATTCCTCTCAAGCATCTACTCTTTTTGGACTCCTTTCTGGATCTTCACAGGCTGAGTCAAATGTTCTCCACTAGAACTATCTCTATGATAATACTTAGTAAACTGTGCCCAACTTCCTCTCTATACCAGAGTAATGCTGGAGCCTGAAGCTGTGGTGGCAGCTTCTTGACTCTGTAGCTTCCTGACTAGAGCTAGAGCTGGAACAGGGGTTGGGCAGAGTGTGCATGTGGCTGCAGGGTAGGGGCCAAAGAATGAAACCCTGATCCTACAACCAGGCTGATCTAAGAACAAGGTAAGACCAAGAGTCATATTCTAGATTAAACGTCAGAAACAGAGAAGAGATAAGAAGTCGTTTGTGGGTACAAGAGGCAGACCCTCAGAAGACTTCAGAGGCAGAGGGATGTCAGAGGTAATGTAAGGTGGAAAAAGTGGTTGGAATCCAGAAGGAGCTGTATTGCTGGTTTTACTTGTCTTTCACCATTCTTCACCCCCATCCACAGCTTAAGCACAGACTTCCATTACTGAATCCCCACTGCCTACAATGGGGCCTGCCGCACAGTAGGTAGGAAACAAATATCTGTTGAATTGAGCCCTATTAACCATCATTTAAAGAACATTCTTTAAAACCTCTCACAAAGGCTACTTTTCTAGGAAACCCTCCCTAATCCCCACCGAAAAGAATTCTGTTCTTACAAATACTTGTGGTATGCTTTTTGGTATCTCTCATTCTCTTTCAGTGTTCTGCCTTGTGTTATACATGTTTGGATGTCTCTTATGTTTTTCTGTGTATCCACTCTAGGGGCAAGATCACTGTCTGAATCATCTTTGAAGATCCTAGTAGAAGTGTCACACATTTTGTGAGTCCTTAGTGGCTGCTGTGCATTGCTCCTATTTTCTATAGTTCTGATTTGCTTTAGTCCTCATTCTCACATAATGGAGATAATGACTTAGAAAGAAAAAAAACAAGCTTTTGTAGAATCCAAAAGTCTACTCCAATGTCTTCAAAGAACAAGCAAAGGAAATAAATATATAATCTTTTACTAAAGTTACTTTAAAAATCAGCGAGTATTCTTCTGTGCAAGATAGGTTTTTGTTTTAACCTAGCTATCATGATTGTCCGGTATTATTTAGTTTGACTATGTAGCTCTGATGTGTGGTATGTTTTCGAATTTAAAATTAGAAACCTACGTACCACTTACACACTGCTTCTCTGATTCAAGTGTGACTCATTGTAACTAAGAACTGATGGTAAAATAACAACAACAACAAAACCCCAAATCATCTGGATTTGGTATGTGCCAGAGGGTAATGTGTGTACATGTATGTTCTCATACATCTATAATTATATACTGATCACCTATTTATGTTTATTTTAGAATTAACGAAGAGTAAAGGAGAATTGATTGAAAATACTTATTTAGATAGACTTCTAGTACTGAGCCGTCTAACACTATAGTCACTAGCTACATGTTGCTATTGAGCACTTGAAACATGGTATACTGAATTGAAATGTGCTATTAGTTTCATATTTTTACTTTTTTTTCATGTGACTACTAGAAAATTTTAAAGTACAAGTGTGGCATGCATTATATTTCTGTAGGATAGCATTGGTTCGGTATATGCTATAATTTAGTTACTTTTACCATAGAAACATTGCAAAGGTGTTGTGAAAAAAATTCCACTCTAGTAATGGAGATAAACTATTGATAGTCAGTCTACTGTGCTGCAGGCGCTGAGATTTTACATGAACTATTTCATTTAATTGTCCCCAAATCTTATTAGATAGTTATTTTCCCTATTTTAAGATAAGTAGTCTGGGGTTCAGAAAGGTTAAGAAAATTTCCTACAAGTTCATGATCAGACAGCCTGCAATCTGCAAAACATACTCATATCCACTTGTCACTAGAGATCATTCTCTTTTTGCTGAAGAACACTTTCTTTCCTCTGTCTTTCTTTTGCCTTATGCTACCTGAAAATTTTTTTGTTTTTATATTTATTTATTTGATTGTGTTGGGTCTTAGTTGTGGCAGACAGGCTCCTTAGTTGTGGCATGCGAAGTCTTAGTTGCGGCATGCGTATAGTTCCCAGACCAGGGATCGAACCCGGGCCCCCTGCATTTGGAGCGTGGAGTCTTAACCATTGTGCCACCAGGGAAGTCCCTGAAATTCTAATAACACCCACGATCGTGAAGTCTCACCAGCCTGTTACTTCAAAATAGGGTCATATTTCCTTTTTTACCCAAATGAAAATAACGTAAGTCCCTCACAAGCCAAATTATCAGGAATTCCAATCTTTTCCCATGATTCCCCTCCTCATATAATCATAAATAACCCAGGCTTATTTATTTTATTGTCAATTGTGGATTGACAATAGAGTGGCAGCTCATACACTCTTGAGGCTAGAGGCGTATCTAGAGAAGGGTTAATTCAGTGACACGGTTGTGTTAGTTTTCTATTGCCTTGTAACAAATTACCATTGGTGGCTTAAAACAACACCCGTTAACAAATACTGTATGCTAACACATATATATGGAATCTAAAAAAAAAGGTTCTGAAGAACCTAGGGGCAGGACAGGAATAAAGATGCAGACGTAGAGAATGGACTTGAGGACACGGGGAGGGGGAAGGGTAAGCTGGGTCGAAGTGAGAGAGTGGCATGGACATATATACACTACCAAACGTAAAATAGATAGCTAGTGGGAAGCAGCCGCATAGCACAGGGAGATGAGCTTGGTGCTTTGTGACCACCTAGAAGGGTGGGATAGGGAGGGTGGGAGGGAGGGAGATGCAAGAGGGAGCGGATATGGGGATATATGTATATGTATGGCTGATTCACTTTGTTGTACAGCAGCAACTAACACACCCTTGTGAAGCAATTATACTCCAGTAAAGATGTTAAAACAACAACAACACCCATTTATTAGCTCATATTATCTGTAGGTCAGAAGTCCAGCATGGCTTTGCTGAATTCTCTGCTCACATTATCACATGGCTGAAATCAAGATGCCTGCAAGTTTGAGTTCTCATCTCGATATTCTGTGGGGGGAAAATCTGTTTCAAAGCACATTTTTGTTGTTGGCAGAATTCAGTTCCTTGTGGGTATAGGACTTAGGTTTCTGCTTCCTTGCTGGCTGTCAGCCAGGGGCTACTCTCTGCTTGTAGAAGCTGGATGTGTTCCTTGTCACGTGCCCCATTTCCCATCTTCATGCCAGCAATGGCAAATTGAATCTGTTTCGTGCTTTGAATCTCTCTGGCTTCTCTTTCTGCCCCCATTTATAGAAAACTCTCTGCTTTTTAAGGGCTCAGGTAATGGGATCAGGGGCACCCAGATAATCTTATTTTAAGGTCAACTATGACATAACATAATTGTGGGAATGATATCTCATTCTTTTTACAGGTCCCAGGGTTTAGGGAATGGGTTACTGGGGGGAGTGGGTGGTGCATTTTCAGCTCTCTGCCTGCTACAGTCCTGGGGGTTATACAGGGCATGTACACCACCACAGAGACAGTGGCAGAAAGCAAGCTGTCAGAGTCTTCCCAGCTGCTTAGCTTAGGTAGTCATAGGGACAAAAGCAAGAGCTGAATCATGATTAGACAGTAACACTTACTGGAGGAGAAGTAGAGGATGGATGTGAAGGTTCCTGACTTGCCACCTTCCCTTCAACTTGACCCCCAGTTTTAATCATCATATACTTTCTTTCTGAAAGCCACATGTAGATCTCTCTGCTAGGAGGGGGTGTAATATACATGTCCCACCTGTTTTAAAGGAAGCAATGTCCAGGCACTTTGAGGTATGTTGGAGCCTCCATGTCCTGTATTGCTGGAGCCCTGATAAACCATAGAGATGGGAGTCCCCCTGAATGGCTTCCTAACAGGCCACTGGGGCCAGTTCTGCTGGTTCCTCTGGGCCAAGGAGCTTCCTCAGTGTGCATGCAGGAGGAGCACCCTCCCCTGCCTGTAGCAGACTTCACTCCCTGTAGGTTACCTGCCTTTTTTTTTTTTTTTTTTTTTTTTTTTTTTGTGGTACGCAGGCCTCTCACTGTTGTGGCCTCTCCCGTATGCAGAGCACAGGCTCCGGATGCGCAGGCTCAGCAGCCATGGCTCACGGGCCCAGCCGCTCCACAGCATGTGGGATCCTCCCGTACCGGGGCACGAACCCGCGTCCCCTGCATCGGCAGGCGGACTCTCAACCACTGCGCCACCAGGGAAGCCCAAGTTACCTGCCTTTTGAACCCTTTCTTTCCCCACACTTGCATGCCAATATCCCAATACTCAGCTCAAAATCCATTGTGGCTCTTGCTCTCTCTGGGAACACACCTTTAATTGTGCCAATTACTGAACCTTTGCTCACCAAGCTTTGTGTTCCCTAAAGTGCCACATCCCTTTTCTCTTTATTGCCTGTTGTTTACTTGAGAGATTTCTTTTAGCTGAATCATATTTTTCACCTTAACAAATGTATAAAGGAAACTTTATACTATCACTATCATATATGGAAAATCTGAATTACCTGCCATATATAGGTGTTAACTGTAAAAGAAAAAAAAAAGGGAAAGAAAGAAATTCTTAGTCACTTGTGGTCTCTAACCTGACATAGCAGAGTGATTCTCAAAAGACTCCTTTCTTCCTCTCTGATTGTCCCCAGGGGCATTTTTATTACAATTCCTAACTCTTTTTCTGTTTGTTTTTGTTGTGTTGTGTTTTGAGCTAAGGGGCTACAATGCAATTATATTACAGGCCATGTGTTGAAGCTTGGCGAGCTGCATGTACCCCAAACTACCTTGCCTCTTCCTTCCCATCCCCACCCCCTTCAGTGTGCTACCTAAAGTCATCCCCCATACCACCAGAGATGTGCAATCCACAGTTCAGAAAACACAGACCCCACTTTCTTCTTCCCAGAGACCCACCTCAAATTCCTCTCCCTCTAAGAAACCAATACAGACCTGAGTGATCCCCTCAACTGCATTCATAAGGCTACTGTGTCTAATTATTCAAATGTTGCTGTGTGACATTTCATTAAGGACAAAGACCATGCTTTATACTAAATTTTCCCACAGCATTTGGTATGCTACCTGGCAAACAGCAGGCATTCAGTGAATATTTGTGGTTTGATGAGCAGCAAGGGTCAGCTCTGGGAAAGAGTGTAAAGCAGAGTTTGACTTAGGTTCCTCTCCTACCTTGGGCTTCTTCAGTCACAGAAGGGCCATGGACTGTGGTTCTCCTCTGAGGCATTTCTCCTTTCTCAATAAGTTCCCTGTGTTTCCTGATTTTTCTCAGTCTCCCCGAATCACACTTCGTGTGCTGTGTCTGATTATCTTGTTGACTAATTAGCTAAGACATTTAGTGTTTGCTACTAGATCTTGCGTTGCTTAATTCTGTCTTGTAATTTTTTTTTGTATCCTCTATCACACTGAAGACCACATACACATAGTAGATGCTCAATAGATATTTGTTGTATAAATAAATGAATACATGTTGTATTGTTTGTGTCTTGGAGTGTCCCTGATATATCTTCAGGAAAAAATACAAAGTCCTCAAACTAATTCATATAACATTGGTCAAGGGGATTTACTAAGTTTCTTAACAAGTATGGAAAAGCTTTATAGTTTTGACTCAGAACAATAAAAATGAAATCTTCCCTCTGCCTTTCTTCCCTCTTTTGGTCCACTAGGCCAATTTAGATGTTCCTTTCAAGGAGCAATTTAAGTCTCTTCAGCTTTACACGAAGCTTATGGTTCCTTCTCTGTACCCCCAAGCAATTTACACATACTTATTATCCAAACCTGGACATACTGAGAACGAAAGTGGGCACAAATAACTATTAAGCCAGGACAAGAAGTGTCCCTGACAAACAAGGAAGTACGGTCATACTACTTTGAGAGCAGTTATTTGCTAACTGTATGTCACTTTTCATTTAACTGTAAAGCCTGTAAAGGTTTTACAGTTAAAAAAACTGGAAAGGTCTGGACCTTATTTCTCTTAGCTTCCTTTGTTACCTAGAACTGTGCCTGGCACATAGTGGTGGTAGAAGAAACATTAGTGCTGTTTTAAAAATGTTCATTTAATTGCATATAATACTATCTTGATGTAGAATTCAATCCCGTTTGGGGCCTATTATGAGCCATTTTCTCACTATTACAAATATAGGGAAATGAGCTTAATTATATGCTTGTGTAATGATAATAGCTAGCATTTACCAGCACTGAGCATGTGCCAGGCCCAGGGCTAAGAACTCTGCTTGAGTTCTCTCACTGATTTCTTCCAGCAACTCTTGGAGATAAGTTCTGCTATGGTCTCATTAAATGAGAAGAAAAGACAGGTTTAGAAGATTAAGAACCTTGGTCAGGATCACCCAGCTAATTCTGCATCAGAGTTTGAACTCCAGACTCTGACCCTATGCACCGTCTCCCCTATATGTGATAGGTAGCTGGTACTGAGTTTTGGAAAGTAGTTAAAAAAATAATAGTATACTTTTAAGAAAAATCCATTTGCTGTAAACATTTTAAAGGAAAACTTAACTAAGTAAGAGATTGCATAATCAGGCAAGTGTGATAGCTGTGTGAGCTCATGAATAGTGATAGTAGTTGGTTAGACCAACACATTGTTTGCTGTTGTCCTTGGTGTTAGTTAATGTTTCCATTTGTTAAGTTACAAATATACCATGTTAGTTTTGTTGAGATCATTCTCTTGTTTATGGGCTAGTAAGGTGCAAGACATTTTATTTTGTACTGTAACAGTTGCATTTAACTTTAGCAGTATGTGGTTGAATTATGAACAATGACTATTTTCAACTCTGTCCTTTTTTTTTTTTTTTTTTTTGCGGTACGCGGGCCTCTCGCTGTTGTGACCTCTCCCGTTGCGGAGCACAGGCTCCGGACGCGCAGGCTCAGCGGCCATGGCTCACGGGCCCAGCCGCTCTGCAGCATGTGGGATCCTCCCGGATCGGGGCACGAACCCGTATCCCCTGCATCGGCAGGCGGACTCTCAACCACTGCGCCACCAGGGAAGCCCTACTTTGTCCTTTTGAGATAAGTTTTTACTTGGTAACAATTTCAAGACAGTGCAGACACATCATAATATTGACTCCAGAAAAATTATTATGTGGTATTATTACAATTATTGTAATTATTCATTACAAACCATATTTTTTAATCCTTTTTTTGTTGTTAAATTTATTTATTTTTGGCTGTGTTGGGTCTTTGTTGCTGCGCACGGGCGTTCTCTAGTTGTGGCGAGCAGGGGCTACTCTTTGTGTGGCGCGTGGGCTTCTCAGTGCGGTGGCTCCTCTTGTTGTGGAGCACGGGCTCTAGGTGCGCGGGCTCTAGTAGTTGTGGGATACGGGCTCAGTAGTTGTGGCTCACAGGCTCTAGAGTGCAGGCTCAGTAGTTGTGGCACATGGGCTTAGTTGCTCCGCGTAGTTGTGGCACATGGGCTTAGTTGCTCCGCGGCATGTGGGATCTTCTTGGACCAGGGTTTGAACCCATGTTCGCTGCATTGGCAGGTGGATTCTTAACCACTGTGCCACCAGGGAAATCCCCCAAACCATATTTTTACATTAATGAAATATATAGTCAATAGTTTTAAGAAATAAAAGCAGTCTATTGAATTTTATATAAAAATAATCCAGATTGTAAGGGATCATCTGTAGCCTTAAATAGTTTTAAATCAGAAAGGATAAATTAAGTATGTAAATAGACTATGCTATAAGTATTGTACTGAACAAATCATTATATGCACAGACTTTCATACAAAACGTATCCTTTGATTGAATGGAATTGTCTTCTTAATTTACTTTTATTTTTCTACTGGCAAGAGGTATGTAGGAATAGCTATAGCAACTGAAATTAGATATTATTAAGGTATTCAATCATATGTGATATGTTATAAACAAAATATGAAAAATCTGGAAATAAATGTTTACGTAATGAATACTAACTTTTATGAATAAATGATAGGAAATGTTATTACTTAAGGCATTCACACAAGATGACTACATTTGTAATTCAAAGGAAGGATTACAAATATATATCAAGTTCAGAAATTTTCTGGGGTTTTTTTTGTCATAGGACTTAAAAAAAAATTTTTTTTTTTCTTTTTATTGAAGTAGAGTTGATTTACAGTGCTGTGCCAGTCTTGGCTGTGCAACAAAGTGACTCAGTTATAGACATAGAGACATTCTTTTTAAAATATTCTTCCATTATGGTTTATCACAGCATACGGACATTTTTAGCATTAAAATGCCTTTGAGTTTTACACCAGAAAGTTTTCTCTAATTTATCATGTTTGTCTTCTTCAGTGAAATAGAATACCATGATAGCAATGGTTAGAAAAACTGCATTGAATGTCAAGTTATCACTGTACTCAGAGTAACCAGAAAATCAAAATGCTTATGTTATGATGTAGATAGGGATCTTATGGTTAACTGATAGAAATTGGAACCAAGAGGAAGTTTAAAATAAAAAATTGGTCATTTTTTGTTGCTTTGCACTTTTTATTACCTAGGAGACTTAAAATTGTTTTCATTTACTCTAGGCACTTGGGATACATCAGTTGAACAAAACACAAAATCCCATCTTCTATTGGGGAAGACAGACATTAAAACATAAATATACAACAGATAAATTGTAAAGATTTTTGCAAGGTTTTAAGTGTCATGGGAAGAAAAGAAGAAGCAAGTTAGGAAGGACTGAGAGTTGGGTTTGGGGTGGTTACAGTTTTAAATAGCGTGGTCAGGCTGAGCATCATTGTTAAGGTAAGATTGGATCAAGGAGTTAAAAGAGGTGAAGGTGGACACCAGGAAAGAATGTTACCGGCAGAGAAAAAACTCTCACAAAGTCCCTGTCTGGAGTATACAAGCAATTGGAGTCAGGGAGTAAAGCAAAAGGCGAATCCAAGGGCTTTGTAGAAACAGTGAAGACCTTTTTTTTTTTTTTTTTTTTTTAACATCTTTACTGGAGTATAATTGCTTTACAAGGGTGTGTTAGTTGCTGCTGTACAACAAAGTGAATCAGCTATACATATACATATATCCCCATATCCCCTCCCTCTTGCGTCTCCCTCCCACCCTCCCTATCCCCCCGCCAGGTGGTCACAAAGCACCAAGCTCATCTCCCTGTGCTATGCGGCTGCTTCCCACTAGCTATCTATTTTACGTTTGGTAGTGTATATATGTCCATGCCACTCTCTCACTTCGTCCCAGTTTATCCTTCCCCCTCCCCGTGTCCTCAAGTCCATTCTCTACGTCTGCATCTTTATTCCTGTCCTGCCCCTAGGTTCTTCAGAACCATTTTTTTTAGATTCCATATATGTGTGTTAGCGTAAGGTATTTGTTTTTCTCTTTCTGACTTACTTCATTCCGTATGACAGACTCTAAGAACCTTAGCTTTTACAGTTTAGGAAATGGGGAGGCAATGGAAGATTTTGACCAGATGAGACAGAAGCTGACTTTTTTTGTAGGAGGATATTCTGATTGTTGTTTTGATAACAGACTGCGTTAATGGTGGGCAGGTAGACCATTTAGTAGGCCACCGAAGTATTCTCGAGGCTAGAGCAGATGAAAGTGATGCAGGGGAGAAGTGGTCTGATTCTGGTTTATTTTGAGGGCACAATCAACAGACATGCTTGACAGATTGGAGGTGAAGAGGAGAGAATGAGAGGAGCCAAGGATGACTCCAAGTTTTTGACCTGAGTAACTAACTAGAAGGACTGTGGCATGGTTTTGAGTTGCTTTTTGAGCAAGGGAGACCTAACTCTAAATTTAGGGGGAAAAGAAAACTAATGTTGCACTAATATAATCAATCAAGACGGGGAAGACGTACTATATTATATTCCAAGTATGGTAGGCATTTTGGTGGAGGGTGGACTGCTAGATAAGGGCACTTTTAAGTGTTTATGATTTCTGGGATATATAAAATATACAGGTAAGGTCTCAGAGATCCAATAGACGAGTAATTTCACACATTTCAAATGCCAGGTGGGTGTTCTCGGTCTTAAGCCAGGTAATGACGGATTCAACAATTCTGACGTTTCCATTTAAAAAAAGGGGGAGGGTGGTTTGGTGATTTCAAGGCATCTATCTTTCAATTACTACTGAGAGACAGCCGGTCCCAGGGCTCAGCCACGACCCTCGCCCGCCTGGGAGCGTTCCCACTTCCAGCGCAGGCGCCGTCTGGGGAGGGGCGCGAGCTCTTGCTACCGGCTGCCGGGCTGAGAGTGGGGAGGGGCTCCCGAACGTTCCCACCCAGCCCCGATCGCCATCTTCCGGCGCGTTCTTTCCCGCGCGGACTCCAACCCCAGCTCTCTGCCCTCTTCTCGCCAGGGAAGGGGTTTCTAGCCCGCGGACCTCGCGGGCAGTGCGCGTCGCTGAGGTGCGGAGCAGAGTCCACCCCCGAGGCAGGGTACGGGGCGGGGCCGGCGTGGCGGCAGCTGTGCGGCGGCGCGGCCCTCCCGCTGCTCCCGAAGCGCGCGCCGCCTCTTGCCCCGCCTGCGCGCGAGCCAGGGCGTGGAGGGAGGGGCCAGGAAGCGGCGAGCGCGCCGGGGAGCGCAGCTGCGGGCGTGGGGGGACAGCAGCCGCGGAGCCGGCCCCGAGAGCGGCCGCGGCCAGAGGGAGCGGTGGAGACAAAGGCTACGGTGAGTGCATCTCCCGCCGGGGTCGCGCTCCGGGCTTCCCACCTTGCTCTCGGGGCCCCTTGGGCGGGGGCCCGAAGCCCCTCACCCCCGCCACCTAGGGCTTCGGGGCGAGTGCGGCCCTGCCCTGCCCGCTGCGGGCTGTGGGCTGAGCCTGCGGCTCCATTTTCAGGTCTGGGCGAGGTCCTCATGCGGACCCTGCCTTTGGTTTTCCTTCCATTCCTTCTGGAAAATGGTTACATACTCTGTTCCGGATTCAAGACAGGCGGGCGGCTGAGAGAGCCAACCGCCCCCCTTTGTAAAATGGAAATGAAGAGCCCCCTCCCCCCCAACTTTGCAGGTCTGGAAGTCGGGAGGGTGGCGCGAGGGGCAGGCGGAGAGGGCCCGGGTCCTCCAGGTGAGTTTCGGAGGGGTGGGGACCGCCGGCTCGGGAGCCGGACTCTTGCCTGGGGCGCCCGGCGCGTTCCGCACGCGGGTCTCGCCGCGGTGCTTTGGGCCCCGGAGAGAAAGCCCTGACCACCTCGGAGGAGGAACTCGTCGTACTCTTACAGGTTGTTTTACCCAGCGCTTGCTGCTTTAGTTGTGATTTTTGGTAACGGGTGTGGTAGTTAGCGGCTTGCTGATGCCGCATTAATAGGTGAAAAGGAGCGTTGATGGGCTGACTTCATGTGTACATGAAACGACACTGAGATCCCTCTTCAGCTGCTCTTATTTTGAGTGATAAGCTTTTGAAGGGGAATTTGATGCTAATGTTCAGTTTACAATATTAACGTTTTGTTAAAGGGCTTGACGTATAGTAGATGCTCAATAAAATAGTTGAATGAAAAAATGAATCTTGAAACGTCAGAGAAAGCTGATCTCATATCTAGTACAATTTAGGCACATACTCTCTTGATTCAAGTTAAAGAAAAAATTGTCAAACACGTTATTTTGGCTTATATGCTTGTTTTTTGTTTTTACGCAACATACACATACTGTTGAAAAATCAGTTATTTTCAATACTAGGAGCATAGAAAATGCATTTGAAATTAATCATTTTGAGGAAAGTTGGTAGACATTTTGATGTTTGTTAAAAATCGACCATATTGATCTAATTTTCTTTTGAAAGAATGGAGAAGATAAAGAAGGTGCTTGTATTCTGTTTGGTTCTTTTGAGACCCTGCTTTCCATTTCATTATGAATAAAGAAGTTTATGTGCTTTTGAGGGACTCTGGCGTGGTCTTGAGTTGCTTTTTGAGCAAGGGGGAACTTTAAGGGAAAAAAGAAAGCTAATGTTGCAGTAATATAATTAAACCTCACCACTTACTCAGCAGATATTCATTAAGCACCTATTAAATGCTGGCACCTGTGCTGGCTGCTGATTTCCTAGAGGCAAACAAAACCCACAATTATCTTTTTCTTAACCTGAGCGTGAAGTTCTTTCCTCATTATGGATGTTGCAAGGACAGGCTGTCTTATACCCCTAGTGCCTATTTAAAATTGGGAAAGATGGCAGGTGAAAAGCAGGAAGTGTAGATCCATAACAGTCTATTTAAAGGTTAATAAGTAACTTTATAGGGCTAAGATCATTGGGTTACGTTTTCATATTGTCAGTTTAATAAAATCTGTTTTTTTTAATGAAGAGAGGAAGAAGTTTAACAAACTAGTATTTTTATTCTCTCTCCCATATTAGATGTTTTTGGTACAGTGTATTTATTGAAAAGTAATGTACTTCTGGTTCTGTTTTCTGTAAATAATCTTTGCTGTACAACATGTTCTGTTGTTAAAAATCTCCTAAGAGAAACAGTGGATTCCTTTTCTATAAGAAGTGTTTTAAAATAAAGCACCTTTTCAGAAATTTTATTTTGACCTTTTATTCGTCATTTACAAATAGAGTATTGACTTGATAGTACTGAGAATTGAAGAACTGTTAGTAGGGATTTGTAGTTCTGTATCTGAATTTTACCTCTAGTATTAAAACTGTGATAAAACTCTTACTAAAAAGAGGATGATTTGTAGTATTGCACTTATTAATTCTGAACATAGTTGTGTTGTCCGTTTTTATCTTATTTACATATGATAAAAAGTACTTATTTGGATTCTTCAGAAGTCCAAATTAATGAGCTCCAAAGTCAGTCTTGATCATTACAGAATAATGTATTGATAGATTAATAATTTTTTTACAGATAACTTTTGAATATATAAATTTATTTATTTTATTTATTTTTGGCTGCGTTGGGTCTTTGTTGTTGCTCACGGGCTTTCTCTAGTTGTGGCAAGTGGGGGCTACTCTTCATTGCAGTGCGCGGGCTTCTCATTGTCGTGGCTTCTCTTGTTGTGGAGCACAGGCTGTAGGCACGTGGGCTTCAGTAGTTGTGGCACGCAGACTCAGTAGTTGTGGCGCACAGGCTTAGTTGCTCCACGGCATGTGGGATCCTCCCGGACCAGGGCTTGAACCTGTGTCCCCTTCATTGGCAGGTGGATTCCTAACCACTGCGTCACCAGGGAGGCCCCTAACTTTTGAATTTAGGTGGACACTTTTGACCTGTTAACAGCTTATGCATTGTTGAAGATGATATGTGCATTCAAATAGAACTTTAAGATTTTTAGGGCTTCCTGGGTGGTGCAGTGGTTAAGAGTCTGCCTGCCAATTCAGGGGACACGGGTTTGAGCCATGGTCCAGGAAGATCCCACATGCCGCGGAGCAACTAAGCCCGTGCGCCACAACTACTGAGTCTGCGCTCTAGAGCCCGGGAGCCACAACTGCTGAGCCCATGTGCCACAGCTACTGAAGCCCGCGCCCTAGAGCCCGGGCTCCGCAGCAAAAGAAGCCGCTGCAATGAGAAGCCCGCGCACTACAACGAAGAGTAGCCCCCCGCCCCTCGAAACTAGAGAAAGCCTGTGTGCAGCAACGAAGACCCAACACAGCCAAAGATAAATAAATAAAATAAAAATAAACTGCAAAATGTCATTAAAAAAAAAGATTTTTACACTTACTGGCTAATAGTTTTTTATGGTTCCTATGAATAAGGAAAGTAATCCCTTAAATCTTAGTGGTAGAGAGTTGTGATAGTTCTTCTTTAAATATATATTTCTTGTAGGAAGAGTGACTTGATAGCGTACACCTGTGTGTTCCTTGTAGTCTGTTGTTGATGAGAAACCTAATAACAAATGTAATAGTGATTATTAGAACAGTGTAAGCCTTATATGTTGAATAAAAAGTGCTTGGCATATTTTATTTGGGTAAGAATTTCATCAGGGTTTTTGACAGTCAACAGCGTCAAGACATGTTAAAGTAATTTTTCCAAGAAATTAGAACCTGTAATGACTTTTTTTTTTGTACTTAAAAAAAATACCGTGTTTTCAAGGCATTATTCCTACCTTGGAGTAGTTCATAATGTTTTTTTTTTTTTTCATAATGTTTTAAGGCTGAATAAATTCGAGGATCATTCCATTTTATAATTGTTGGAATATTCGAAGTGTGTTTATGCTTTCTTCATCAGGGTATGTGTGTTTATTGTTGGGGCTGGTTGTCTTTTTTTGTTGTAATATCCTTTAGAATAATTTAGAAAGCGTGTCCTTTATCAGATGTAATTAATAAAGTGATTAAGAATGATACTGGTATGACATATGGTAGCTGTGCCCATATTATCTGTATAGATTGTGAAAGACTATTAATTAACATTTGTAAAATGCTTTAAACTGATTTCTCACATTTATTCAGTAAGATAGGTTTCTATTATGTTTTTATGTCCCAGTTATCTCTCTTTTTCATGAAAGTGTTTAGATTTCTCATCTGCTTTAGGATGAGTCTGGGATATGTTAAGGTTTCATAAGACTTTTCTCTCAGTTGCAAATGCACATTAGTTTTCATCTATTTCAGTGTTCTTAATCTCAGTTCTCATGAAAGTAATATTTTAACATTTATTGAATGTTAAATGTTAATAAATAAAGTTTTAGATCTGTCTCAGAGGGAGACATGTACTTACCCTTAATAGTTAGGTGAGGGCATTTATTCTGATTTTTTTTCATACTACCTGGAAAAACTTGGAATTTAGCTTATTAATTATTAACTTTATGCATTCTGCCTCAGTTCAAAGCTTAAGTATACTTGAACCTTTCTATAATACTAACAAATAATGAACAGAGGAAGACTTAGCTGAAACTGCTCTGGGACCCCATCCAAAGGGAGTTTTTGAACTGAAAGCCAAAAAAATTGAGTTGTCTTTATCATGACACCATAAAATACTTGCAAACCTATTTTAGTCAAAATGGATTATAGTAAAACAAACTCCCTCTTTTTCCTAGAAAGCATTAGATAACTTCAGTTAAATTTAGGTGTGTTTGAAAATGACTGAATGATGAGCACTATTTCCATTTTGTAGCTTACTCACTTAGAAATTCATGATAAGACTTTTTTTAATCTATTATAATTTATTAACAAATAAGTATTGATTTTAAATGTGTTTAAGCTTGTAATTCACAAAGTTAGAAAAATATGAAAACAATTCCAAGAAAAGGAGAAAACTAAGATTTCTTATTAAATCCTTAGGATTGAATTTTTGTAAGCATCTCGTACTAAACCAAAATCATTTTGTTTCATTCGACTTAATCTACTTTCACTTTTTTGCTCAATAAAGCAAAAATGAATTTTTTGTATATTCAGCCATGTGTATGTTTAGCACCTAATAGATAGTGGGAGCCCATGGATATTTGTGGAACTGAAATGGATGGGACTTGATAAGGGTTTAAGCAGAAAACAGCTTTCTTCCTCTCAGTGTACCTTAAAAGCCTCCCTGTACATTGTCTTTCCCTGACTTTCCAGCTCTTAGGAAGACCAGATAACTTTTTTAGTTAATTTTAGGGGTAAAAAGTCTTCTGCTCATTTGTCAGTAATAGTCTTATTTTAGTCATTAGAAGGTGCAGTTCAGAATAATAATGTGTTCAAACTCTTACACAATATAGAACTTTTTTTTCGTAGTTCAGAACTGCTTCAGAGCAAGAAGCCTGCTTTGGAGGAAGAGTCCTGAGAGGCTTCTCTTTTTTACTTTGCCAGCTCCTCTTTAGTATGCTGTCAGATTCACCTGTCCAGGGTCCAGTTCAGTGGGGGAAAGAGGATTGGGGGAAAAGGTATGGTGTTTTTTTTTTTTGTGGTACGCGGGCCTCTCACTGTTGTGGCCTCTCCCGTTGCGGAGCACAGGCTCCGGACGCGCAGGCCCAGCGGCCATGGCTCACGGGCCCAGCCGCTCCGTGGCATGTGGGATCCTCCTGGACCGGGGCACAAACCTGTGTCCCCTTCATCGGCAGGCGGACTCTCAACCACTGCGCCACCAGGGAAGCCCAAAGGTATGGTTTTAATGTTGCTCCTCCTATTGTGATCTGACAGCTGTGCCTTCTGAGTCGGACAGGTTGTTTAAAGCTGACTCTGGAGGAGTGCTGGAAATGGTTTTCTTGGGGATTCCATGTCTTGGAACCTCCAGCTATAATTCCTGTGATATAATTCTTCTTCTCCTGTCCCTTAGCCTTCTAGTTGCCCTCATCTGCAGGCTCACTGTGCCTGGGAGAGGTTTTGCTTTACTCTTTAAGGTAGTTCTGTTACATTTAAACCAGACCTGCCTGTACTTTATTAAGGTTATTTCACAGAACACAGTTTCAAGCATTCCATCGGGGTTTCATTTTCCTATCTTTCCAGTTCCTTCTGTCATGCACCCCACTTGAACTGTACTTCTGTGTCTGGGACCTGTTGTACAATCCGTTGCTGCTACTCCCTTTTTTAGCGTCCCAACCCCTCCTTCCTCCATTTCCTCACTTGATTATTTATCCTGCTTTGAATCCATAGTCCACTGTTAAAATTTCTCCCTTTTATAAAGCCTCAGTTCTCTTTTAGCACCTCTCCCTTCATGTACTTATTCAGTAACCATCAACCCCCCGAATCCAGTTCTCCATCTAGTCCAGCCGATACCTGGCAGTTGAGCGTGAACTGAGGAAGACATACCTGTGCTGACCTGTTCTCATTTTGTGTTGGCCAAGGAGGGTCCTTCATGCTGTCCACAGTCCTTTAATCATAGTATCAATCAGTCCCTGGTTGAATCACTCTGCCAGTCCCCTAAATGACAATTTTATACCTCTCCTCAAACCTCTAGTGCCTCTTTTCTTCATTTTCAGCTGAAGACCTTGTTTCCTGTATATTAAAAATGAAAGCAAGTTTTAGGAGAAAACTTTTGTATGTCTCCTCGCATCTGTACCCAGACTATGCATTTCCGACTGTGCTGTGACCATCACCTCTCACACCCTTGGTTCTGTCCCCCTCCTGTCAGGGACTTTGCTTTGCCTCAGGATTCATCCCATTCTCCTGCCTGCCAATGAGCTGCCTCATCAGTGTTTCCCATTGTATTGGATTATTCCTATCAGCATATAGATATGCTGAAACATCTCTCATCTTTATTTTTTAAAATATTTATTTATTTATTTATTTATTTATTGGCTGCATCAGGTTTTAGTTGCGGCATGCGGGATCTTTTGTTGTGGCACATGGGCTCATCATTGTGACACGCGGGCTTCTCTCTAGTTGTGGCGTGCAGGTTTTCTCTTCTTTAGTCGTGATGCACAGGTTCCAGGGCTTGGGCTCTAGTGGGTGTAGTTTTCGGCAAGAGGGCTCTAGTTGAGGCACGTGAGCTCAGTAGTTATGGTGCATGGGCTTAGTTGCACCATGGCAGGTGGGATCTTAGTTCCCTGACCAGGGATCAAACCCTCATCCCCTGCATTGGAAGGTGAGTTCTTTACCACTGCACCACCAGGGAAGTCCCTCCCATCTTTAAAAACAAACAAACCTATCCCAGTAGCACATTTTTCTTCAGCTACTGTTCTTCAAGAGTTGTTATTTGTGGTCACCAGTACTCCCTTTCTGTCTTGGATCCACTGCAATTGGTTTTTTTTTCCTCCTCCATGCTACATTAACAGATCTTGTGAGATTGCTTACTAGTGACCTCCTTGGTGACAAATTCCCCAGCCAGTTCTCAATCCTAATCTCACTGGATGTAGCAGCAGAAGCATTTGAAGTGGTTGGTAATTTTCTTTTCTTTGAAACCTTTCTTTCCTTTGTTTCTGGGGCACTTCTGCTTATTTTCAGTTTCTTTTGCTGGTTCCTTTTTGTTGCCCCAACTTCTGAAAAATAAGGCATTGTCCTGAGCTCTATGTTTAGACCTCTTCTGTATTTATACATAGTCTCCTGTGATCTCATCCTATCCTCTAGCTAGAATTATCATATATTTCAAACTAAAAATGTTATCTCTCTCCTGGATCTCTTTCCTAACCTTCAGACTTATATACCCAGCTGCCTAGTCAGCATTTTCAATTAGACATCCCAGATTTAACCTGTCAGCACTGAACCCCTCATCCTCCTTCCTCCTTCCCCCACCCCAAGGATTGTTCCTATTCCAGTTTGCCTCATTTTATTAAATGTCAACTCCATCTTTGTTTCTCTGACTGTAACCTTATAGACACTCTTGATTCCTGTTTCTCACACATTCACATGTAATTCAAAAAAATGTATCATGAAAGTATGTCTTTTATTTACCTTAAAATCTACTTTAAGAATAAATATGACCACAGCTTGCTGTCTTCAACTGCTGCCCCGCCCGCTGTGCAGCCATCCTCTCTTGCCTGTTGTTATTTTAGTCATCTCCTTTCTGGTCTCCGTCTTGCTTCTGCTCTTCTCTGTTCTCAACATAGCAACCAGGGCAGTCCTTTTGAAATGAAAGTCTGATTATTTTACTCCTATGTTCAAAACTCTTTGGTGGTTTTTCGTATCATTTCGAGTAAATGCCAGAATATAACAGTGCCTACCAGGCCCTCCATCATCTGTGTGGCTGGCCTCTCTGATTACACGTCCTACTCGTTTCTCCTTGGCTTATCCCATACCAGGCACGTACCTTGTACCTGCTGGGTACAGTCCTGCTTTAATGTCCTTAGGGAAAGAGCTTTGTTGTTTTCACTTCAAAATCCCCAGTATTCTGCACATGGTGGGTGCTCACATTTGCTAAATGAATGGCTGCTTGTTATTCATGTCTTTGATAACAGCTTAATGTGTATGTTTTTCTAACTAAAAGTATTTCAGTTAGAAGTATTTCACCTAAAACCATTTAGTCCCATAAGAAGTAAAAACAAATTTAGATACAAGAGAAAATGGTAAGTTTGAAATCAATTTTTGTGTATAGAAAGTGAGAATACACAGAAAAATGGTAAAGGACAGAGGAGGTGAGAAAGCAATGAAGAGAGGTAAGGTAAATGGAATAAAGAAAAGGAAAGCCTGATTTGGAAGTAGGGTGCCACTTAAAAAAAATTTTTTTTTTGGCTTGCCCCATATTTCTCTTTAGGCTTTGTTTCTTGAATTCTAAGTCTTATTGACTTACATGGGTGTAGACACTGCAAGTTGGACTGCACTTACATTTTTTTATCAGGGGTATGGGTTCAAATGAGATTCAAATGAGATTCAAAACCAAAACTTACTTGCTTTTCAATTGCCAAACTCCTTTCATTAAAGAAAAGCAGTTACCATTACCAAGAAAGTAGTTTATCTGGTGATATTCTTAGCATTTCTTGTTTTTTTGTAGAACGCTCAAACAGAAATCACATAGTTTGAGGGAGGGATGTTCGGGGTACAAAAATTTGTTTCTGTACCTTGTCCTTTTCAGTACTGCACTGCCTGTTTATTCCCCTCTTAAAAGAGAGAGGGGCCTATATCAGCACAATTACTGTAGTTCTGTGGTAAAGTAGCAGCTAGCTACATTAATGTATACAAGTCTATTGAGTAATATTTATTATATGCATATTTCTGCTCTTAAATGAAAAAAATGGAATATATTTAAACTTCAGCTTAACTGGTATTTAGATAGGAAATGAAAGTGCAAGAGAAATGAATAATATGTAGACTTTAAGTATTTCATTCTGCTGAGACAAGATTTTTTTTTTAATTCTTTTTTTTCTGAGTTATAGGTCTCATTACGTGTTGGTTGAAAGATATCCTTTAAATAAATTATTGAAATAGGTGGCTTAGAAGCTCCTGAATGAATAATTTTTTATGTGCAAGCATAAATTATTCTCCATAAACCAGTTTAAACATTTCCCTGTTTTTTTTTTTTCAAATGACATTTAAATTTTTTTTTTTTTTTTTTGGCTGCACCAGGTCTTAGTTGCAGCATGCGGGGTCTTTCATTGTGGCGAGCAGGCTTCTCTCTAGTTGTGGCATGCGGATTTTTCTCTCTGTAGCTGTGGCACAGGCTCCAGAGTGTGTGTGCTCGTGTAGGCACGCTGGCTCTCCCGTTGAGGTGTGCAAGCTCAGTAGTTGTGGCACGTGGGCTTAGTTGTCCTACGGCGTGTGGGATTTTAGTTCCCCAACCAGGTATCGAACCTGCATCCCCTGCGTTGGAAGGTGGATTCTTCACCACTGGACCACCAGGGAAGTCCTTTCCCTGTTTTTGTGTAATATGTAGTAATTTATATCTTGATTGCCTTGTCTGATGGACTTTTATGTGGCCATAATGTGGACTTAATTTTCATAATCACAGAGGTGTGGACATGTATGTATTTGTATGTATCTTCACAGTTTTTGTAATATGCAAATATAAGTTAACTTGTATATGCTTGTTACTATAACTCCTAAACAATAATATGTATAAATCAGACTTGATATTTTATTTTTCTTTCACGTTAAAATATAAAATTAAAATATAGTTTTAATATGAAAACTTACGGCTATTATAATTTTTTAGAAGTTTACTTACATACTGTGTAGTGTTGTTTCAGATGACATGCAAGCAAATGTTTTCCTACAGTATTGAATTTATCATTCTACACTTTGTAGACTAATTAGGTCATCTTCATTAGAATTTGACATTGACCTACCTGAATTCATATGTTAGCATTTTACGTATGAAATAACCATCTTGGATTAATAAGAATATTTCTGAACTGATGTGTGGTCCTGCCACTACATCTATTTCAGCTTTATTCATAGTTTGAGGCCTATCATACTTACACTTCCTTAATTTCATAATCTACATAGATTGTGAAGTAACCAGAGTGATTATATTGAGAAAAGTTAATAAAATTAATAGGCTTTGACTTAAGTCTCATAAGGGGTCATTAAAATAATGCTTTAAAGTATGCATTCATTCATTTATCAGACTACTATATGAAATTGTTTCCAATCCACTCAGGGTAAAATACAAACTAAATCCACTCAGTAAAATACAAACTATATTCATCCAGAAAATACAGTCTCACACTCTGTGTATAAGATATGGCCCTGACAGCCTCTCAGGAGTATTTCATCTTTGCTCACTAAGTTCTAGCCACATTAGCATTCATTTTCTCAAACATGCCATTTTTGTTCTTGCCCTGTTAAGGCTTTAACACTCGTCGTTTCCTCTGTCTGAAATAGTCTTCCCCAGACCTTAGCAAGGTTGGCCTCTTATCTTTCAGATCTCAGCTTAAATATCGACTCATTTCTTTACTGCTCAGTTTAAAATAGCCGCCGCCCCCCACTGCTGTTTTGCTTTCTTAGCAGCGTAAGTAGGAAACTGGATAATTCGGGTGAAAGCTTGTTTTAGAAAGGATGAGATCAGACTATTAGGTGGAACCAGTGGCGTGTTGGAGCTGGTGAACTGATTGTGTGCATCTCTCCAGCTCCACATTCAGTGATGACGTGTTGACAGCTTGAAACTGGCTACAATGGGACTATTTACAACATGGGAATTGGCAAAAGCTACAAACCAGGGCCTTTTTTCCAGAGAGGTGGTTGTTAAATATTGATCACCAGACCACAGAGTGGGACCATATAAAATTGCTGCTTTTATAGATTAAAAAATGCTTGAATTTTGGCAATTTCTTATGGTTTAACTTAGTGGAGTTACTTATTTCGTTTTAAAGATAATTTCTTCGTGGGAGTCAATAAAATTACCTCAGTGCTTTACCTTGTGTGTTTTTCTAGATTGATTTAATATGTAAAGATTGTCCATTTATATGTTTGTATATTAATTGCTTAGCGATATACTGAATTTTTAACTAGTTCATTTCAAAGCAGACACATCTGCTTGAGACATCTTTAAGGGTGTTCTTGGCTCTGCACTTAAGTGCTAAGCCCATTGAAAGATGTTCTTTTTCTGGTGAAGAAACCAGAGCTGATTCAATTTGAGTTATAAATTGTTAGATAATTTTTTTAATATGCTTTTCAGAATGATTTACATAGATACATGTGTGTTCAGTATTTTCTTGGCTTCTTCTTTTTTTTCCTTTGGCCATTATCATCCTTTAAGTGTTTACTTACTATCTGATTATTTACTGGCTGCTCTGTGATTTCTTCTATGAATCAGTATATCCAAATCAATGAAATGATTTGTCTTGTTTCTCAAGTGTTAGTATCATTAGTTTTTCCCTATGGTCTTCCCTATCTATGGTCACCTGTGCATTCCAAGCCATTTTCCACCCTTACACCTTAGTTTTAAAAACAGACATGAAGTTACTTCTTTCTTAGAAGCACCATTTTCCTGTCTGAGGGAATTTATTGTTTAAAAACTGAACCTTGTTGGCTGAGGAGATTTAACTAACATTTCTTGAGCAACATTTGCATCATGTTAACTCTGAATATGTGAATTTGAATTGGTAATATTGAATGAAATATGGCACACAGGTTTCTTTAACTCAGATTGTCCTGTGTCTTATGCACAAGCACTAAAAAATAAATAAGTTGTGTTTAATGCAGAACATCAGAATACACATATAAGCTAAAGAAAAAAAGCACTTCCATAATCCTAAGATAACCACTAGTAATTTTTGATGTGTTCTTCCTGATAAATCAGTGAATATTTTTCCACAAAAGCAAGATCTTAGTACACATACTATTCTACAACATCTCACTTTACCAAATACTGTGATCATAAAAGCATTACTTTTTATTATTTCAGTTTGAAAGGATCTTACGAAGTGGAAATTCTGTTGATACATGGTAAAGCTGTAAGTAAAGTTGTGATTAAAAACAGTGGTGTTTATGGAGAGTAGAATGTGGAAAGTTACCTCGACAAGAATTACTTCAGCAGTAATTTTTTTCTTAAGAACACTCTTACTATTGTACAATAGCCTGATTGTATTATACCCGCTAAGGAAAACAGTACATGATTCTGTGTACAGTAGAATTATTTTAATAATAGTCCTAGAGTAAATTAGGGGGCTGTAGGTAAGTTCCTATTTTTTGGTCTGCCCCAAGTCCTATTGATGCTTTAATATTAAAATAATTTTAAAAGAAAAATGTATTTTATTGAAGGGCTCCATCTATCTAAATTATGTTAGTTTTATTAGATAATGCTGCCCTTTTTATATGAAGAGTGTGGGAGTTCTTGGAAAAAGAAAATTTTAGTATAAGAATTCTTGTTTTAATATTTGAGTTGATTTTTGTTGCATGAATTTGAAAATCCTTGTGGAATTGTTACTGGTGTATAGTATCCTTTGGAAATCAGTCCCAGTTTTGTCAAGCAGATGTTTGGGTCTTAAAGGAGCAGTTTTTTAAGCTAATCAAGGGTCCTGTAAGAGTTGTGTAATTTAACTGACTTTTCCTTGACCACAGTGGTATCCGTTACCTAGGGTAAACGATTTCTTGCTTTGTTTTTATTCTTCTTGACCTTGTCCTGTTCTGTGTTGTATTACTGCTTGCTCACCAGGTCCTGCAGTCATTATCTCTTAGGTAGGTAGCTAAAGTAGCCATTTCTGTTACCCCGCAGGACTGCTTCCTGGATGGTGCATATATTGCTGAAAGCATTTCTCATGTGGTACAGGAGAATAAAAAGCAATGTAGTTGATGTGGCTTTTTTCTACTGAGAAATGATGCATTCGTTTGGCTAAAGTGGAGACTGGCAGTCAGCCCCTAAAAAATGTTTTTCACCGAGTGATCACATGTTTGCAAATGGATATGCAAGAGCTTCTGCTTGTTGGAAGGTGTAGTGAATCTTGATATAAATTCAAGAAAAGTGTAGAATTATTCCATACATCTTGCTCTTTAAAAAACTGGTATTTTTAAGAACAGTTTCATTTTACAATGAATTTTTAAGCCTCCCATTTTTATATTTATTTTTTGAATAATGACTCTGTTTTTGTAAAAATGGTACATACACACTAAAGAAGCTTAGAAATAGTCACATTTTAAATGGCAGAACTAGTATTCGGAGTCTTGTCTGACATTCAGAGTCAGTGACCTTCGGAAGCACTGTAAAGTGGTAGAAAGTGGACTTTAGAATTAGGTGCACCTTAGTTGATCCCTAATTTTGCTGTGTATCTGCTGTATGGCAGGCTCTTACCCTTGGTGACTTTTATTTTCTTTTTAGATTAACTGAGGGTAATAGATTTGTTGTGAAGCACACATTCAGTACTTGGCCTGTAGAAGGTGTTAATAACTGTTTTTCCTTTTTACTGCGCCAAGTTTGAAAATACCTCTGCAAGTCATTTGGGGCAATTAGCTTAAAAGTGAATTGCAGTCAGGAAAGTGGAAATATATGTAACCCAGGTGGACTCATATTGTAGTGGCCTTTTTTTTAAGTTTTTTTTTTTTTTTTTTTTTTTTTTGTGTGGTATGTAGGCCTCTCACTGTTGTGGCCTCTCCCGTTGCGGAGCACAGGCTCTGGACGTGCAGGCTCAGCGGCCATGGCTCACAGGCCCAGACGCTCCGCAGCATGTGGGATCTTCCCGGACTGGGGCACGAACCCGTGTCCCCTGCATTGGCAGGCGGACTCTCAACCACTGTGCCACCAGGGAATCCCTAAAGATTTTTTTTGATGTGGACCATTTTTTTAAAAAAATAATTAATTAATTAATATTTATTTTTGGCTGTGTTGGGTCTTCGTTTCTGTGCAAGGGCTTTATCCAGTTGCGGCGAGCGGGGGTCACTCTTCATCGCAGTGCACGGGCCTCTCACTGTCGCGGCCTCTCCCGTTGCGTAGCACAGGCTCCAGACTCAGTAGTTGTGGCTCACGGGCCCAGTTGCTCCGTGGCATGTGGGATCCTCCCAGACCAGGGCTCTAACCCGCGTCCCCTGCACCGGCAAGCAGATTCCCAACCACTGTGCCACCAGGGAAGCCCTGTAGTGTCCTTTTAATCTGCCTGTTTGAGGGGGAGAGTGGTTATTGCAGCTTTTTAAAAAAGTATTTTGACCTCAAGGAAAGCTTTAAAGTTAAAAGCTGAAGTAGAACTCAGGATGAGTTCATTACTGCTGGCCAGAATGGTAAGAAAGTAATTTCTCTGTTTAATGAGAAATAGAAGCATTTATGTGTAACAATTGCAGGCATAAAGATGTCTATTGTAAAGGCTAACAGCTGACCAGCTGACCCTTTGCAAAAGAAAAATATGACTAGGAGAGGGAAAAGGTGTTCAACTTTAATAATAACCAACAGCAAGTTTCTCTTATCAGATTTAAGATTTAGGAAATGGTGCTCTTTCACCTGAGTACAGCGACATAGGTACTAAATAATACGTTGCTGGAGAGAGTATAACTCTGTAGAACCCTTTGTGAAAGCAGTTTGGCATATATCAAAGAGTATTATTTCTGCCTGCAAGAGTATTCCCTAAGGAAGTAACCTTCCCCCCCCACCCCCCTTTTTTTTTTGAGGGAGGATGTTATTTTCCTTTTTTTATAACAGCTTTATTGAGATAGTGTGACTTGTAATAAGAAATATTTATTTGGTTTTAGTCCCTGTTTCTGGCACAGCTCCCAAAACCCTTGGGATTTTATCAGTGAGGAGAGCAGTAAAGGTGTCTTTTGTTATGTTAATGAATGACTTTGGAAAGCTTGTATGGTTGGGGGCTGGTTGCCAGGAAACCAAAAGAGTGATTACAGGGTTAGAACTTTCAGTCTCACCCCTCTGACCTGAAGAGGAAAGATGGGCTTGAGGTTGAATCACCCACGCTATGATTTAATCAATCAATTCCCATGTAATGAAACCTCCACAAAAACCTAAAAAGATAGGGTTTGGAGAGCATTTTGGTTGGTGAACATGAGGAGGTGCTGGGTGAGTGGAGTGCTCAGAGCATGGAAACCCTGTGTCCTTTTCCCCATTACTTGCCCTGTGCATCACGTGACTGTTCTTGAATTACATCCTTTTATAAATAAACTAGTAGTCTAGTAAGTGAAATGTTTCTCAGAATTTTGTGAGTGGATCTGGCAAACTAATCGAACCTGAGAAGAGCTTCGTGGGACCCTCAGAAGCACAGGTGACAACCTGGGCTTATGATTGACTTCTGAAAGGGGTAGGGGAGAAGTCTTGTAGGACTGAGCCCTTAACTTACGGGATGTGATGTTATCTCTAGGTACATATTGTCAGAATTGAGTTGAATTATAAGACCCCCAGTTGGTGTTGGAGAATTGCTTGGTGTTGGTGTGTTCTGCACATCACAGTTGGTGTCAGAATTGTAGTTCATAAATCATAATTCACCTTTTTAAAGCATATAATCAGTTCTGTGCAAGCATCACCACTATTTAATTTTAGAATATTTTCATCATCCCCAAAAGAAATTAGCAGTCATTCCCCATTACTCCTTTCCTCCCAGTGCCTGGCAACCAGTAATCAGTTTTCTGTCTTTGCCTCATTTGGATATTTTATATAAATGAGATCATACAATATGTGGCCTTTTGTGAGTGGCTTTTTTCACTTAGCATAATGTTTCCAGGTTCATCTCTGTTGTACCATTTATCAGGACTTCATTTTTTGTTATGGCTGAATGTTATTCATTTGTCTGGATATATACCACATTTTGTTAATCCATTCATCAATTAATGGATATTTGGGTTGTTTCCACATTTTGGCTATTATGAATAATGGCGCCATGAACATTTATATACAACTTTGTGTTGATGTATGGTTTTTTTTTTGTTCTTTTTTTTTGTGGTACGCGGGCCTCTCACTGTTGTGGCCTCTCCCGTTGCGGAGCACAGGCTCCGGACGCGCAGGCTCAGTGGCCACGGCTCACGGGCCCAGCTGTTCCGTGGGATGTGGGATCTTCCCGGACCAGGGCACGAGCCTGTGTCCCCTGCATCGGCAGGCAGACTCTCAACCACTGCGCCACCAGGGAAGCCCTGATGTATGTTTTAATTTAGGTATATACTTAGTAGAATTGCTGGGTTACAAGGTAACTTGATGTTTAACATTTTGAGGTATTGCTAAACTGTTTTTCAAGGTGATTGCACCATTTTACATTTCCACCAACAGTATAGGAAATACGTAGCCTTTTATAAATGGCTTCTTTCATTTAGTGTGTCAAGGTTCAGCCATGTTTTAACATGTGTAAGTATGCCTTCCTTTTTGTAGCTGAATGGTATTCCTTTGTATGGATTGACCGTGTTTCTTTTATCATGAAAAAAAAGCTTTCTATCCAAAAATGTTCACAGAAGCATTATTTATATTGAAGAAAAATTGAAAATTACTTAATTTTTTAGTAAAGAGGAAGGGTTAAATTAAGTACATCTCTGTACTATCTATTAGTAATTTATTTTGGAGAGTTTCAGGGGGAAGTGATTGTCAGAGTGCTAAAGTAGGTACAAGGTTGTATATGTACAGCTGTTATTCAGTGTATGTAGTTTTGGGAGATGGTGATTATCAAATTTTTTTTAAATTTCTATATTTTTCATACTGTTCACAAGCGTATATTTCTTTTATTATCAGAGTAAATGAAACATTAGAAAAAATGACCATAGCTATAGCTGAGTATGTTAACTGATGTAAATTTATTCAGCCAAGAAAATCAATGTCATTCACTGTTAGGAATGTTACTATTTTATGTTGAGCCAATAATTATGTTATAAATAGCATTTCAGACTACTGTTACAAGAACTTTTAATGCTTCATAATTACATCAAATTTTTAATTCATAATTGTAGTGTGGAATAACTCTAATTCTTGTGAATTTTACTTCTAAAATGGAGAGGGGAAAGATAATTATAGGTACTGCATTAAAAATTATTTTCTGTTGGAGTATAGTTGATTCACATTGTGTTAGTTTCTGCTGTGCAGCAAAGTGAATCAGTTATACACATATCCACTCTTTTTTAGATTCTTTTCCTATATTGGTCATTACAGGGTATTGAGAAGAGTTCCCTGTGCTATACAGTAGGTCCTTATTAGTTACCATTTTTTATATAGTAGTGTGTATATGTCAATCCCAATCTCCCAGTTTATTCCCGACCCCCCACTTCCCCCCCCAGTAATCATAAGTTTGTTTTCTACATCTGCGACTCGATTTCCATTTTGTAAATAAGTTCATTTGTACCATTTTTTAAGAGTCCACATACAGGCGCTATTACACGGTATTTGTCCTTCTCTGTCTGACTTTAGTTCACTCATTATGACAACCTCTAGGTTCATCCATGTTGCTGCAAATGACATTATTTCATTCTTTTTTATGGCTGAGTAATATTCCATTGTGTATATATACCACATCTTCTTTGTCTGTTCCTCTGTGAAAGGACATTTAGATTGCTTTCATTTCCTGGATATTGTAAATAGTGCTGCAAGGAACATTGGGGTGTGTGTGTCTTTTTGAATTATGGTTTTCTCTGGGTATATGCCCAGTAGTGGGATTGCTGGGTCGTATGGTAGTTCTATTTTTAGTTTTTTAAGGAACGTACATACTGTTCTCCATAGTGGCTATATCAATTTATATTCCCACCAACAGTGAAAGAGGTTTCCCTTTTCTCCACACCCTCTCCAGCATTTGTTGTTTGTAGATTTTCTGATGATGCCCATTCTAGTTCGTGTGAGGTGATACCTCATTGTAGTTTTGATTTGCATTTCTCTAATAATTAGTGATGTTGAGCAGCTTTTCATGTGCTTCTTGGCCATCTGTATGTCTTCTTTGGAGAAATGTCTATTTAGGTCTTCTGCCCATTTTTGGATTGGCTTGTTTGTTTCTTTAATATTGAGCTGCATGAGCTGTTTATATATTTTGGAGATTAATTCTTTGTCCATTGATTCATTTGCAAATATTTTCTCCCATTCTGAGGGCTGTCTTTGAGTCATGTTTATGGTTTCCTTTGCTGTGTCAAAGCTTTGAACTTTCATTAGGTCCATTTGTTTATTTTTGTTTTTATTTCCATTACTCTAGGAGGTGGATCAAAAAAGATCTTGCTGTGACTTATGTCAAAGAGTGTTATCCTATGTTTTCCTCTAAGAGTTTTATAGTGTCCGGTCTTACATTTAGGTCTCTAATCCATTTTGAGTTTATTTTTGTGTATGGTGTTAGAGAGTGTTCTAATTTCATTCTTTTACATGTAGCTGTCCAGTTATCCCAGTACCACTTATTGAAGAGACTGTCTTTTCTGCATTGTATATCCTTGCTTCCTTTGTCCTAGATTAGTTGACCATATGTGCGTGGGTTTATCTCTGAGCTTTCTATCTTGTTCCATTGATCTATGTTTCTGTTTTTGTGCCAGTACCATATTGTCTTGATTACAGTAGCTTTGTGGTAGAGTCTGAAGTCAGGGAGTCTGATTCCTCCAGCTCTGTTTTTTTCCCTTAAGACTGCTTTGGCTATTCGGGGTCTTTTGTGTCTCCATACAAATTTTAAGATGAGTTGTTCTAGTTCTGTAAAAAATGACATTGGTAGTTTAATAGTGATTGCATTGAATCTGTAGATTGCTTTGGGGTAGTTTGATAGGGATTGCATTGAATCTGTAGATTGCTTTGGGTAGTACAGTCATTTTCACAGTATTGATTCTTCCAATCCAAGAACATGGTATATCTCTCCATCTGTTGGTATCATCTTTAATTTCCTTCATCAGTGTCTTATAGTTTTCTGCATACAGGTCTTTTGTTTCCCTAGGTAGGTTTATTCCTAGGTATTTTATTCTTTTTCTTGCAATGGTAAATAGGAGTGTTTCCATAATTTCTCTTTCAGATTTTTCATCATTAGAGTATAGGAAAGCAAGAGATTTCTGTGCATTAATTTTGTATCCTGCAACTTTACCAAATTCATTGATTAGCTCTAGTAGTTTTCTGGTGGCATTTTTAGGATTCTCTATGTATAGTATCATGTCATGTGCAAACAGTGACAGTTTTACTTCTTCTTTTCCAATTTGGATTCCTTTTATTTCTTTTTCTTCTCTGATTGCCGTGGCTAGGACCTCCAAAACTATGTTGAATAATAGCGGTGAGAGTGGACATGCTTGTCTCGTTCCTGATCTTAGAGGCAATGCTTTCAGTTTTTCACCACTGAGAATGATGTTTGCTGTGGGTTTTTCGTATATGGCCTTTATTATGTTGAGGTAGGTTCCCTCTATGCCCACTTTCTGGAGAGTTTTTATCATAAATGAGTGTTGAATTTTGTCAAAAGCTTTTTCTGCATCTGTTGAGATGATCATATGGTTTTTCTTCTTCAATTTGTTTATATGATGTATCACATTGATTGATTTGTGTATATAGAAGAATTCTTGCATCCCTTGGATAAATCCCACTTGATCATGGTGTATGATCCTTCTAATGTGTTGTTGGATTCTGTTTGCTAGTGTTTTGAGGAATTTTGCATCTATATTCAGCAGTGATACTGGTCTGTAATTTTCTTTTTTTTCAGTATCTTTGTCTGGTTTTTGTCTCAGGGTGATGGTGGCCTCACAGAATGAGTTTGGGAGTGTTCCTTTCTCTGCAATTTTTGGAAGAGTGTGAGACGGATGGGTGTTAGCTCTTCTCTAAATGTTTGAATTTACTTGTGAAACCATCTGGTCCTGGACTTTTGTTTGTTGAGAGATTTTGTGTGTGTGTGTGTGTGTGTGTGTGTGTGTGTGTTACGCGGGCCTGTCACTGTTGTGGCCTCCCGTTGCGGATCACAGGCTCCGGACGGGCAGGCTCAGCAGCCAAGGCCCACGGGCCCAGCAGTTTCGCGACATGTGGGATCCTCCTGGACCCAGGTACGAACCCGTTTCCCCTGCATCAGCAGGTGGACTCTCAACCACTGCGCCACCAGGGAAGCCCATGTTGGAAGATTTTTAATCACAGTTTCAGTTTCATTACTTATGATTGGTCTGTTCATATTTTCTGTTTCTTCCTGGTTCAGTCTTGAAAGGTTGTACCTTTCTAAGAATTTGTCCATTTCTTCCAGGTTGTCCATTTTATTGGCATAGAGTTGCTTGTAGTAGTCTTTTAGGATGCTTTGTATTTCTGCAGTGTCTGTTGTAACTTCTCCTTTTTCATTTCTATTTTTATTAATTTGAGTCCTCTCCCTCTCTTTCTTGATGAGTCTGCTAATGGTTTACCAATTTTGTTTATCTTCTCAAAGAACCAGCTTTTAGTTTTATTGATCTTTGCTATTGTTTTCTTTGTTTCTATTTCATTTATTTCTGCTCTGATCTTTATGATTTCTTTCCTTCTGCTAACTTTGGGTTTTGTTTGTTCTTCTTTCTCTAGTTCCTTTAAGTGTAAGGTTAGATTGTTTATTTGAGATTTTTCTTGTTTCTTGAGGTAGGGTTGTATAGCTATAAACTTCCCTCTTAGAACTGCTCTTGCTGCATTCCATAGGTTTTGGATCTTCGTGTTTCATTTTCATTTGTCTCTAGGTATTTGTTGATTATCTCTTTGATTTCTTCAGTGATATCTTGGTTATTTAGTAACGCATTGTTTAGCCTCCATGTGTTTGTGTTTTTTACGTTTTTTTCCCTACAGTTCATTTCTACTCTCATAGTGTTGTGGTCACAAAAGATGCTTGACATGATTTCAGTTTTCTTAAATTTACTGAGGCTTGATTTGTCACCCAAGATATGATCTATCCTGGAGAATGTTCCGTTTGCATTTGAGAAGAAAGTGTAATCTGCTGTTTTTGGATGGAATGTCTTATAAATATCAACTAAATCTATCTGGTCTATTGTGTCATTTAAATCTTCTGTTTCCTTATTTATTTTCATTTTGGAGGATCTGGCCATTTGTTTAAGTGAGGTGTTAAAGTCCCCCACTATTATTGTGTTACTGTAGATTTTCTCTTTTATAGCTGTTAGCAGTTGCCTTATGTATTGAGGTGCTCCTATGTTGGGTGCATATATATTTATAATTGTTATATCTTTTTCTTGGATTGATTCCTTGATCATTATGTAGTGTCCTCCCTTGTCTCTTGTAACTTCTTTATTTTAAAGTCTATTTTATCTCATATGGGTATTGCTACTCCAGCTTTCGTTTGATTTCTACTTGCACGGAATATCTTTTTCCATCCCCTCACTTTCAGTGTGTATGTGTCCCTAGGTGTGAAGTGGGTTTCTTGTAGCTGGCCTATATATAGGTGTTGTTTTTGTATCCATTCAGTGAGCTTGTGTCTTTTGGTTGGAGCATTTAATCCATTCACAGTTAAGGTAATTATTGATATGTATGTTCCTATGACAGTTTTCTTAATTGTTATGGGTTTGTTTTTGTCGGTCCTTTTCTTCTCTTGTGTTTCCCACTTAGAGAAGTTCCTTTAGCATTTGTTGTAGAGCTGGTTTGGTGGTGTTGAATTCTCTTAGCTTTTGCTTGTCTGTAAAGCTTTTGATTTCTTCATTGAATCTGAATGAGATCCTTGCAGGGTAGAGTAATCTTGGTTGTAGGTTCTTCCCTTTCATCACTTTAAATATATCGTACCACTCCCTTCTGGCTTGTAGAGATACTGCTGAGAAATCACCTGTTAGCCTTTTGGGAGTTCCCTTGTATGTTATTTGTCATTTTTCCCTTGTTGCTTTCAGTAATTTTTCTTTGTCTTTATTTTTGTCAATTTGATTACCTTGTGTCGCAACGTGTTTCTCCTTGGGTTTCTCCTGCCTGGGACTCTGCGCTTCCTGGACTTTGGTGGCTATTTCCTTTCCCATGTTAGGTAAGTTTTTGACTACAATCTATTCACATATTTTCTCAGGGCCTTTCTCTGTCTCTTCTCCTTCTGGGACCCCTGTAATGTGCATGTTGTTGTGTTTAACGTTGTCCCAGAGGTCTCTTAGACTGTCTTCATTTCTTTTCATTCTTTTTTCTTTACTCTGTTCTGCAGCAGTGAATTCCATCATTCTGTCTTCCAGGTCTCTTATCCATTCTTCTGCCTCAGTTATTCTGCTGTTGATTCCTTCTAGTGTAGTTTTCATTTCAGTTATTGTTCATCTTTTTTTAAAAAAATAAATGTATTTATTTATTTTTGGCTGTGTTGGGTTTTCGCTGCTGAGTGCAGGCTTTCTCTAGTTGTGGCGAGTGGGGGCTATTCATTGTGGTGCACGGACTTCTCATTGTGGTAGCTTCTATTTGTTGTGGAGTATGGGCTCTAGGTGCGTAGGCTTCAGTAGTTGTGTCATGAGGGCTCAGTCATTGTGGCTCACGGGCTCTAGAGCACAGGCTCAGTAGTTGTGGCACATGGGCTTAGTTGCTCTGCAGCATGTGGGATCTTCCCAGACTAGGGCTTGAACCCGTGTCCCCTGCATTGGCAGGCAGGTTCTTAACCACTGCCCCACCAGGGAAGTCCTCATCTCCATTTGTTTGTTCTTTTATTCTTCTAGGTCTTTGTTAAACATTTCTTGCATCTTCTCAATCTTTGCCTCCATTCTTTTTCCGAGGTCCTGGATCATCTTCACTATCATTATTCTGAATTCTTTTTCTGGAAGGTTGCCTATCTCTACTTCATTTAGTTGTTTTTCTGGGGTTTTATCTTGTTCCTTCATCTGGTACATAGTTCTCTGCCTTTTCATCTTGTCTGTCTGTGAATGTAGTTTTTGTTCCACAGGCTGCAGGATTGTAGTTCTTCTTGCTTCTGCTGTCTGTTCTCTATTTTTAGTTTTTTAAGGAACCTCCATACTGTTCTCCATAGTGGCTATACAAATTTACATTCCCACCAACAGTGTAGGAGGGTTCCCCTTTCTCCATACCCTCTCCAACACTTGTTGTTTGTAGATATTTTGATGAGGGCCATTCTGACCCTTGTGAGGTGGTACCTCATTGTAGTTTTGATTTGCATTACTTTAATAATTAGTGATGTTAAGCATCTTTTCATGTGCTTTTTGGCCATCTGTGTGTCTTCTTAGGAAGAATGTCTATTTAGATCTTCTGCGGGTTTTTTTTGTTTATTTTCAAAGGTTTCCCTGCTTCCCATCCTTATCTTCTTTTTTTTTTTGTCATCTTTTTTGGAGTATAATTGCTTTACAATGTTGTGTTAGTTTCTGTTGTACAGCACAGTGAATCAGTATAAGTATACATATATCCCCATATCTTCTCTCTTTTTAAAGAAATTTATTTATTTATTTATTTATTTATGTATGGTTGCGTTGGGTCTTTGTTGCTGTGCGCGGGCTTTCTCTAGTAGCAGAGAGCAGGGGCTACTCTTCGCTGCGGTGTGCGGGCTTCTCATTGCGGTGGCTTCTCTTGTTGTGGAGCACCAGCTCTAGGTGCACGGGCTTCACTGGTTATGGTGTGTGGGCTCAGTAGTTGCAGCTCACGGGCTTTAGAGCACAGGCTCAGTAGTTGTGGTGCATGGTCTTAGTTGCTCTGTGGCATGTGGGATCTTCCTGGACCAGGGCTCGAACCCATGTCCCCTGCATTGGCAGGTGGATTCTTAAGCACTGTGCCACTAGGGAAGTCGGCCCCTCCCTCTTGTGCCTTCCTCCTATCCTCCCTATCCCACCCCTCTAGATGGTCACAAAGCACCGTGCTGATCTCCCTGTGCTATGCAGCAACTTCCCACTAGCTATCCATTTTACATCTGGTAGTTATGTATGTGAATGCTACTGTCTCAGTTCATCCCAACTTCCCCTTCCCCCACTGTGTCCTCAAGTCTGTGGTCTACATCTGCATCTTTATTCCTGCCTTCCCACTAGGTTCATCAGTACTGTTTTTTTAGATTCCATTATATTTGTGTTAGCATACAGTATTTGTTTTTCTCTTTCTGACTCACTTCACTCTGTATGACAGAGTCTAGGTCCATCCACCTCACTGCAAATAATTCAATTTTGTTCCTTTTTGTGGTTGAGTAATATTCTGTTCTATGTATATGCCACATCTTCTTTATGCATTTATCTATGGACATTTCTGCACATTTTTTGATTGGGTTGTTTGTTTCTTTCATATTGAGCTGCATGAGCTTTTTGTATATTTTGGAGATTAATCCTTTATCGGTTACTTCATTAGCAAATATTTTCTCCCATTCTGTGGGTTGTCTTTTTGTTTTGTTTATGGTTTCCTTTGCTGTGTAAAAGCTTTTAAGTTTAATTAGGTCCCATTTTTTTGTTTTTATTTTCATTACTCTAGGAGACGGATCAGAAAAGATCTTGCTGTGGTTTATGTCATGGAGTATTCTGCATATGTTTTCTTCTTAACAGGTTCATAGTATCCAGCCTTACATTTAGGTCTTTAATCCACTTCGAGTTTATTTATTTTTATTTTTTATTTTTTGCTGTATACGGGCCTCTCACTGTTGTGGCCTCTCCCGTTGCGGAGCACAGGCTCAGCAGCCATGGCTCATGGGCCTAGCCGCTCCGCGGCATGTGGGATCTTCCTGGACCGCAGCACAAACCCGTGTCCCCTGCATTGGCAGGCGGACTCTCAACCATTGTGCCACCAGGGAAGCCCCAAGTTTATTTTTGTGTACGGTATTAGGGAGTGTTGTAATTTCATTCTTTTACATGTAGCTGTCCAGTTTTCCCAGCACCACTTATTGAAGAGACTGTCTTTTCTCCATTGTATATTCTTGCCTCCTTTGTCATAGATTAGGTGACCATAGGTGCTTGGGTTTATTTCTGGAGTTTCTATCTTGTTCTATTGATCTATATTTTTGTCTTTGTACTGGTACCATGCTGTTTTGATTTCTGTAGCTTTGTGGTATAGTCTGAAGTCAGGGAGCCTGATTCCTCCAGCGCCGTTTTTCTTTCTCAAGATTGCTTTGGCTATTTGGGGTCTTTTGTGTTTCCATACAAATTGTAAAAATTTTTGTTCCAATTTTGTGAAGAAATTAGGCAGTGCATATTTTGAACTTGAAATACTGTATGTGTCAGAGTTCATTGCAAGAAATAAACACTGCTTGCCAAAAACCCTGACCCTGTTGATTCTGCTTATTCACGATAAAGGAAAATGTTGCTATAGAACTTGTTAGTTCTCATTGTCAAGCAGCTAGATTCCGTATGTTTTCTTGTCAGACATGATCTTTCTTCTTTTTCAGGTTTTTTTTTTTTTTTTTTTTTGTGGCTGCATTGGGTCTTCGTTGCTGCACGTGGGCTTTCTCTAGCTGTGGCGAGGGGGGGGCTCCTCTTTTTTCTGGTGCGTGGGCTTCTCGTAGCTTCTCATTTGTGGAGCACAGGCCTTAGTAGTTTTGGTGCACGGGCTCAGTAATTGTGGCACACGGGTGTAGTTGCTCTGAGGCATGTGGGATCTTCCCGGACCAGGGATCAAACCCATGTCCCCTGCATTGGTAGAGGCGGATTCTTAATCACCGCACCACCAGGGAAGTCCCTTCTTTTGTAATTCTAAAATGACAACATCTGCATTGAACAACCACTGGACCAACTACTTTCACTTCTGAATTCAAACATTAATTGGTTCATTAGGTAAGGAGTCTTGCCATGAGTTAGTTTCAGTATTTTGTGCTTTGCTTACATGAGACTTCTCCTCCTCCCCGTTATCCTTTTGATGCACTGGAGATTTCTTGAAGCAAAGTACCTTACTAAGCTTTGAGATGAGTTAGAAGTATGACTTCTGTATTGTATAAGAGCTATTGTGAAAGGGAAGGTAGAAAAAGAGCATGAATTATGCCTATCAGTTTTAGAAAAGAGTACAGGAGGAAGTTGGAGATCTGGAAGTTGATTTTCTGAAACTGTCCAGACCCAAGTACCTCCTGCAAAATGTCAAACCTTACACTGGGTTGAAGACCCTAGAGTTAGGGGAACAGCATATCTTCTGCTTTAATTGGTATTGTGCATTTATCCTTCTAAGTAAATTGTCTCATTTACTTTTAAATTTTGCCTTGAAAGCTTTGTTTGACAAATTTATAACTGACCTTTATGATGAAACAGAGTGGTTTTTTTTTTTTTTTTTTTTCTTTTTTTTTGCGGTATGTGGGCCTCTCACTGCTGTGGCCTCTCCCGTTGCGGAGCACAGGCTCTGGACGCGCAGGCCCAGCGGCCATGGCTCACGGGCCCAGCCGCTCCGCGGCATGTGGGATCCTCCCAGACCGGGGCACGAACCCGCATCCCCTGCATCGGCAGGCGGACTCTCAACCACTGCGCCACCAGGGAGGCCCCAACAGAGTGGTTTTTACAGTAGTCCATGAACCAGTGAACATAGTAATCAGAATCTCATGGAAGTGATTATTAAAATAGAGGAATTAGAAAAAAAGGAAATGATCTTTACCTCACACTTGACACCAAGATAAATTTTTGGTTTTCCAGAGTTGAGTATAAAAAAGAAAACCTTAAACATATTAGAAGGAAAGAAACATGGATCAATATAAAGACTCCTGGGTGTGGGGAAAGCCTTCATAAGCAGTCCAACACACTTATTTTTCATTTAAAAAGTCTCCAGGGCTTTCCTGGTGGCGCAGTGGTTAAGAATCCGCCTGCCAATGCAGGGGACACAGGTTCGAGCCCTGGGCCAGGAATCCCACATGCTGCAGAGCAACTAAGCCCGTGCGCCACAACTACTGAGCCTGCGCTCTAGAGCCCGTGAGCCACAACTACTGAAGCCCGCTCGCCTAAAGCCCGTGCCCCACAACAACAGAAGCCACCGCAATGGGAAGCCCACGCACCGCAACGAAGAGCAGTCCCTGCTCACCACAACTAGAGAAAGCCCGTGAACAGCAGTGAAGACCCAGCACGGCCAAAAATAAATAAATTAATTTTAAAAAAATTAAAAGTCTCCAAATTATTGTCATATGCCCATAAGTGTTTTAAAAACATGTGAAGTATTATCTTTTTCAGTAATCCAATTTCGAAATGCATGTAAGATCAAGATTGTCATTCACATCTAAGTTATCTTACAGTTTCTTTTTTTTAACAGAATTTAACATTTAAAAAAAATTTTTTTTTTATGTATGTATGTATCTATCTATATATCTGTCTATCTCTATATCTACCTATCTATCTTTCTATGCCGGGTCTTATTTGTGGCACGCAGGATCTTCGTTGCTGTGTGCGGGATCGTTAGTTGCGGCGTGTTTTAGTTGTGGTATGTTTTAGTTGTGGCATGCAAACCCTTAGTTGGGACATGTGGGATCTAGTTCCCTGACCAGGGATTGAACCTGGGCGCCCTGCATTGGGAGTGCAGAGTCTTAGCCACTGGACCACCAGGGGAGTCCATCTTGCAGTTTCATATATCATCTTTTCCCTTCTGCTCTTAAGCACAAAGAACCCTACAAAGTGCTCTTGTAATAAACATGACCTAGTACCCATGAACCTTCCTAATGATTCCTTTGCTAAGTTTAGGGCTTATTTGGCTTTTGGTCGCAGACATGGTTGGTTGTACTTGTGCAGAAATGGGTAGAATTAAAGTTGTTAGGAAATCAGTCTGCCATGTTCTCTTGGAACAAACTGTTGACTACCAAGCTTCTTTAAAATGGAGATCTTCATACTGAATAATAATAATATGTATACTTAAAAGTTTGAATGTTGAATAGTCGAACAAATAAAGATTTTTCTAGTACAAGTTGCAGACTTGTCAGATTTTTTTTTAAGTATTTACTTATTTTTTGGGCTGTATTGGGTCTCAGTTGCGGCATGCAGGATCTTTCGTTGCAGTGTGTGGGCTCTTTGTTGTAGCACGCGGGCTTCTCTGTAGTTGTGGTGTGGGCTCCAGAGCGTGTGGGCTCTGTAGTTGCGGCATATGGGCTCCAGAGTACGTGGGCTCTGTAGTTGCGGCACGTGGGCTTAGTTGCCCCACGGTATGTGGAATCCCAGTTCCCTTACCAGGGATTGAACCCATGTCTCCCGCATTGGAAGTTGGATCCTTAACCACTGGACCACCAGGGAAGTCCCCAGACTTGTCAGATTTTAATAATCTAAAAATGAGTAAGAACCTATTTTCCTTTTGTTCTTATTTTTCTTTAAAGTATTCCCACCTGCCCATCCCCAATGGAACAATTTGTCAGTGACTGTTTTACTTTTAGGCCCCAGTGTGCCAGGGCCCAAATGAAATGCAGACTGATTTGTCTGCAAGAGAATGACACAATTTACCACATCTTAATTCCTTATGAAAGCAGTTGGGACAAATGAAACATGTACTTTCTCAAGATAAGTTGAAATTTCAGCCCCCTCTGTATTTATCAGAAATAATCCCATACTGAGTCACTCTCTCATGACTGAAAAAGCACAGCTGGTAGGAGAAATTGCATGTTAATGGCATTGTCAGTGTAGGAGGGCCACTACATATAAGGAAGCAGAGACTCAGTTAAGTACCTGCTATTTGGGTTAATATTCTGAAGGACCAGGAAACATTATCCTTGGTCAAGTAGGCTAAATTAAATTGAGACAACTGGAGGGTTCACAGGGTATATCAAATCTGGATCAAACTAAAATGTAACAGTCTCATTTGACACAATACAGAAAATTAAAACAAAACAAAAAGGACAAATTACTGATCAGTTTGGGAACTATGGCTTATGTTGCCTTGAAGGGAAGATGTATTGTACTTTTTAGTTATCATGTATATTTTTCTTTTGTGGGATTAAATAAAGGCACTGAGTTATTCAGTGAATACTTAACTGCTCTCACTATGTGCCAAGTGCTCAGGTATTAGGCGTTTGGCTGCAAACGAAAACAAAATCTGTCTCTTCATAAAACCCTGTGTTCTTACTGGTGAAGAAAAGTAATAAGTGAGTAATGTATATATAGAATGCCAAAAAAATTCAAAGCACTGTGAGGAAAAATAAAGCATGGGAGCAAGATGGGGACTGCCAGGCTAGGGAACAGGGGATTGCAGTTTTAAATAGGATGGCAAAGAAAGGACTCAATGAAAAGACAATAAAAAGCCACTACAGCATCATTTGTGATAAAGATAAATACTGGCAGCAACCTAGATATCCATCTCTATGAGATTGCTTGAATATATTATGCATCTGTATAGTGAAATGCTGTACAACAAATAAGTCCTACATATACAGAATGATCTCCAAAGATTAGTGAAGTGATAGAAACTAGGTGCAGAATGATACACAGAATATGTTGCCATTGATGTCTATCACATACATGATATATTTTCCTAAATGCATGGAATCGCAGTGGAAAGATACATTAAAAAAACTGTTAATAATGGTTGTCTTTGGAGTGAAGGGTGATTTGTGGACAGGGAGTGAGGATGAAACACTTTATATCCCATTTTACTATGTGTTACGATGTAGTCAAAATAAGTAAGATGTAAAATAAGAACATGGAAAATTGTCCAATTAGAAAATGATGGAAAGGCACATACATTTATAAAACCTAGTGGCCTAGATAGCCGTCAAGCCTAGGTAGTGAATAAATGGGATAGTTAATAGAAACATGGACTCACTTCTGATGAGCTGTTAGACCTTGTTGACAGTGACTGTTCCAGAGCAAGGCCAAAATCCTGTTTTGTTTGGGTAGTGGGTTGTAGTGATCGTGACTGTAACATTTAGAGTTGTCTGTCTTTTTTCACTCTTGTAATCAAGTGGAAGCTGTATTCATTTCGTAGGGCTTCTACAATGAAGTACCACAGAAACTTGCCTCATAGTTCTGGAGGCTAGAAGTCCAAAATCAGGGTGTCAGCAGGGTCATGTGCCTCCTGAAACGTGTAGCAGAATCCTTCCTTGCCTCTCCCTAGCTTCTGGTGGTTTGCTGGCAATCCTCGGCATTCCTAGGCTTGCAGGTGCATAATCCAATCTCTGATTTGTCATCATGTGGTTTTCTCCCGTTTGTCTCTCTGTCTTCTTCACAATGCCAGCTTCTTATAACGACACTGATCATATTGGATTTAGGGGCCCACCCTACTCCAGTATGACCTCATTTTAACTAATATCTGCAACAACCCTATTTCCAAATAAGGTCACATTCAGATGTCCCGGGGGGTTAGGACTTCAACATATCTTTTTTGGGGGGGTGGGAGAGAGAATGGGACACAGTTCAACCCATAACAGGCTTTCCAGTTTAAATTGCTTCCCTATTACAGCCTTTCATATATGTAGAAGTGTTTTGGAAAGTTGTATAGAAAGATACAAGATTAGTTTATTTTTAAAAACTCTTACTATAAAAGTTTTTCTTATGGGGAGAAAAAAACATCCCATCTCCCTGAATAAAATCATACTGAAGGGCTTCCCTGGTGGCACAGTGCTTGAGAGTACGCCTGCCAATGCAGGGGACACAGGTTTGTGCCCCAGTCAGGGAGGATCCCATATGCCGCAGAGCGGCTGGGCCCGTGAGCCATGGCCACTGAGCCTGTGCGTCTGGAGCCTGTGCTCCGCAATGGGAAAGGCTACAACAGTGAGAGGCCTGCGTACCGCAAAAAAAAAAAAAAAAAAAAAAAAAAAAAAATCATAGTGAAGAATGCAACATATTTATTAAAGCTGATGTTTTAGTGAAAAGAATTTTTTTTTCTCTCTAAATATTGTAAAATGAGAGTATGGGCATTGTAAGTAGTAATGAATTAAACATGACAGTGAGTTACTAATTTAGATATTTTATGTGCTTTTTAAAAAATAAGAATACCTTATATTCTCTTTTTGCATTTTTATTCTCACTCCTGAGAAAATAGCTTCCTTTCCAGATCAGTTTAACCTCAAGGTACAGCAGAGAAGACAAAGTCTTTTTTTTTCACCCCATTCTTCTCAGTAGTTTTTCTTCTTGTACTCAAAGCCATTACAATTCTGTGAAACATTAGGAAACTTTAAAACTTTAAAATTCTCCCTTGCCTTTCCCTTTTCCTCACGTATAAATCAGAAACCAAATATTTGTTAGTATTCAAAGTCGTTTTAAAAGTTATTATATCCTAAACTTTTTCGTTCCAGCATGCGGGCTTCTCTTTAGCTGTGGCATGTGGGTTTTCTCTTTTCTAGTTGTGGCGCACAGGCTCCAGGGCATGTGGGCTCTGTAGTTGAGGCACGTGGGCTCTGTAGTTGGTGGCACTTGAGCTCTCTAGTTGAGGTGCGCGAGCTCAGTAGTTGTGGCATGCGGGCTTAGTTGCCTCGTGGCATGTGGGATCTTAGTTCCCTGACCAGGGATTGAACCCACATCCCCTACATTGTAAGGCGGATTCTTTACCACTGGACCATCAGGAAAGTCCCTGTATATGTATTTTAAAATGTCCCTATATATATTTTAAAATGTCCTCTTGACTTGCTGAGAAAATTACTCTCATAATGTTATATCACATTTTAAACCCCATTCCCCTGCTGATGTCCACACTCCTGATGGCTTACTCTGTGCCAGACCACGTTTCAAGCATTTTATATTTATTAACCTAATTTAAACCTCAAAATAGCCTTATGAATTATCCCCATTTTACAGTTTAGGAAAGTGGAGCATGGTGAATAAGTTGCCTAAAGTCAACACATCTAACAAGTGGCAGAGCCAGTATTCAAACTTTGACAGTTTGATTCCAGGGCCTATTTTCTTTCTTGCTTGCTTTCTTGCTTTCTTGCTTGCTTGCTTGCTTGCTTGCTTCCTTCACTTAACCTAAGTGAATGGCCATATGCATTTGTTTACAGTGTACTTACAGAGGAAATAAATGGCAGTGATTTATTGCAGTGCTAATAAGCATTATACTGATTAGTTATGAGATTAGGGGCAAATTTCTTTACCTTTCTGAGTCTGTAAAATGAGGACATTGGACTAGATTTCTTACAGATCTTTATCCCTGTTAGATGTATATTTCTTTGGGAAGAAAAAGGAATTGGCATTTGACATTAAATGAGCAAGGAAATGGGACATGTATTTAGCACATTTTTCTTTCAAAATCAGAGTAATTTTATAGGGTCAAGGAACGATGATGTAAATCACTATCTATTGGGGAAAAGTGGAAAGTAAACAAAAATGTTACTGTAAGACTTAGGACTTTAACTTCTTGTAGTTTGATCAGCTTAAACTGCAGACTTTCGAATTGCAGTGGATTTGGGCATTTAAGAATAGGTTTTATTTTTAAGTTCATAAGATGATCTGAGGATTGGAAGAAATCATAAACTTGAACTAAAGCAACTGTCCGTGGGACTTTTTTTTTTTAAGCGTTTAAAATGTTATTTATTTTATTTTATTTTATTTTATTGTCTTTGGGACTTTTGAATCACTGTCTTAATATCCCAGCCTCTGATGATAGGTATCCCAAGGCAGGACATTCCACCTTTAGGCAGCAGTGCCTCAGATAGAACATATATCCCCTACTCATTCACTCTAGTTCTGCCATTTAGGATGATGCAGAACTAATATGATTTTTCTCTGTGACAGCCGTTAAAGGTATTGAAAGGTAGCACTGTTAACTCATTTCTTTGAAGATTCAGCCTTTTTTTCATAGCAGTACAGTGGAACTGAGACTGGTTAACTTGGAGAATAGAAATCTCTGGGTGGAGATGGGAGTACACAGTTTTGATGCTGTCTGAAATTTAATAGTTAAGTTCAGCTCAGGAAGTAATGCAGTTTGCTCTGTCTCTTCAATATAAATAACGGGTGGATGGGGTTAGAGGTGGCATGTAATATGGTACAAAAGCACCAAGCCATGCCAGCATTTAAAAAGTAAATTGAATCTGATTTCATGACTTCATTAATTCTAAGCAGAATCTGAAGTACATTTTAGTAGTGATACCTAGATGAATGCCAATATATCAAATGATATATTAAAATGTCTTTTGGGTTGACAGTGAAATGGCTTGATATTTTTTAATCTAATTGCTACCAATGTGATGAAAGACTGACGTGCTTTGTGGACTACAATTGAATAAATAATGTTGAAATTTACCACTTTTCCTTTTTGCCCATGCCATATTATACTAGGTTAGAGTACTATTTTTGACGTACTATTTTTGACGCATGTTTTCTTTGTGATCAGTAATTATGTTTTTGATCTTTAGCATTGAGATATTGTACTTTTTAAAAAAATTTAGTGACGTATAGTTGATTTATAATGTGTTAATTTCTGCTGTACAGCAGTGATTTAGTTACACACACATATCTATTCTTTTTCATATTCTTTTCCATTATGGTTTATCACAGGATATTGACTACAGTTCCCTGTCCTATACAGTAGGACCTTGTTGTTTATCCATCCTATGTATAATAGTTTGCATCTGCTAATCCCAAACTCCCAGTATTTCCCTCCCCCACCCTCCTGCCCCCTTGGCAACCACAAGTCTGTTCTCTGTATCTGCGAGTCTCTTTCTTTTTTGTAGATATGTTCATTTGTGTCGTATTTTAGATTCCACATATAAGTGATATCATGGTATTTGTCTTTCTCATTCTGACTTACTTTGTTTAGTATGGTAATCTCTCGGTCTATCCATGTTGCTGCAAATGGCATTATTTCATTCTTTTTTATGGCTAATATCCCATTATATATATACATATACCTACACCACATCTTCTTTATCCATTCATCTGTTGATGGACATTTAGGTTGTTTCCATGTCTTGACTATTGTAAATAGTGCTGCTATGAACATAGGGGTGCCTGTATCTTTTCGCATTATAGTTTTGTCTGGGTATATGCCCAGGAGTGGGATTGCTGGATCACGTGGCAGCTCTATTTTTAGTTTTTTGAGGCACGTTCATACTCTTTTCCATAGTGGCTGCACCAATTTACATTGCCACCAACAGTGTAGAAGGGTTCCCTTTTCTCCAAACACTTCCCAGCATTTGTTATTTGTAGACTTTTTTTTTTTTTTTTGCGGTACGCGGGCCTCTCTGTGCTGTGGCCTCTCCCGTTGCGGAGCACAGGCTCCGGACGCGCAGGCTCAGCGGCCATGGCTCATGGGCCTAGCCTCTCTGCGGCATATGGGATCTTCCCGGACCAGGGCACGAACCTGTGTCCTCTGCATCGGCAGGCGGACTCTCAACCACTGCACCACCAGGGAAGTCCTTGTAGACTTTTTAATGATGGCCATTCTGACCTGTGTGAGGTGGTACCTCATTGTAGTTTTGATTTGCATTTCTCTGATAATTAGTGATGTTGAGCATCTTTTCATGTGCTTTTTGCCCATCTGTATGTCTTCTTTGGAGAAATGTCTATTTAGGTCTTCTACCCATTTTTCGATGGGGTGTTTTTTTTGTTATTGAGTTGTATGAGCTGTTGGTATATTTTGGAAATTAAGCCCTTGTTATGCACACCATTTGCAAATATTTTCTCCCAGTCTGCAGGTTGTCTTTTTGTTTTGTTTATGGTTTCCTTTGCTGTGCAAAAGCTTATAAGCTTGATTAGGTCCCATTTGTTTATTTTTGCTTTTATTTCTATTGCCTTGGGAGCCTGACCTAAGAAAACCTTGGTATGATTTATGTCAGAATGTTTTGCCTGTGTTCTCTTCTAGGAGTTCTTGGTGTCTTGTCTTATATTTAAGTCTTTAAGCCATTTTGAGTTTATTTTTGTTTACAGTGTGAGGATGTGTTCTTTCTTAATTGATTTACATGCATGAGATATACTTTTTTTTTTTTTTTTCTTTTTGCGGTATGTGGGCCTCTCACTGCTGTGGCCTCTCCCATTGCGGAGCACAGGCTCCGGACGCGCAGGCCCATGTGGGATCCTCCCAGACCGGGGCACGAACCCGCGTCCCCTGCATCGGCAGGCGGACTCTCAACCACTGCGCCACCAGGGAGGCCCGAGATATACTTTTGAAAGAGTTATTTTCTGAAGAGAGAAAGATTGTGGCCATAATTTTCTTCCTTTTTTTAAAAATCTTTTTACAAAGAATTTAAATTTTATACTGGAGAATAGCTGATTAACAATGTTATGTTAGTTTTAGGTGTACATGTGGCCATGATTTTCAAAACTTAACGCATTAAAGGGGTTCTGCTTTTCATATTAATCAGTCTTGCTACCAATTATTAATATGCAGTGAATTACTATGTTTTAAACTTAAAGTTAACTGCACATATTGAAAGTGTGTAGGTTGATAAGTTGTGACATATATATGCCTGTGATACTATCACCACATTTAATGTAGTGAAAATATCTGTCACCCCCAGAAGTTGCTTTTCAGCCATTTATAGGCTCTTCCTTCTCTTGGCCACTTACCCCTGTTCCCAGGCAATCAACTGAACTGCTTTCTATACTCAAGATTCTAGAATTTAAGTAAACGGATTCTACAATGTATACTCTTGATATGGCTTCTCAGCATAATGATTTTGAGATTCATCCATGTTAATGAGTGTATAATATTATTATTATTTTTTTAAATGTGTATTTATTTTTGCTGTCCCGGGTTGGTTGTGGCATGCGGGCTTATAGTTGCAGCATGTGGACTTCTTAGTTGCGGCTTGCATGCAAGATCTAGTTCCCCGACCAGGGATTGAACCCGGCCCCCTGCATTGGGAGCATGGAGTCTTACCCACTGGACCACCAAGGAAGTCCCAGTATTATTTTTCATTGCAAGTAGCAATGCATTGAATGGCTTTACCACATTTTGTGTATCTACTCATCTGTTGGTGGACAGTTGAGCTGTTTCTAGTTTTTGGCTCCTACAAATAAAGCTGCTTTTGTGGACATAAACTTTCATTTTTCTTAGGTAAACACCTAGGAATGGAATGGCTGTGTTGTAGGGTAAGTGAACAAGTGTTCTATAGAAAAAGAATTGATTTTTGAGTATTGATTTTTGTATCCTGCAACCTTCCTAAACTCACTCATTAGTTTTGGTCATCTTTCAGTTTCCTTAATTACATTTTCGGATTAAGCATAACATCCTAGTTCATTGTCAGCTTAGATGTGAATAAATGTGTAAGCTTACAAAATGTAATGCATCACTTTGATATGTGGCATGGCCAATGTTTTCTTTTTATGAAATACTAGTATTCCTTCTAATATGGAACTTTGAAATTTCAAACTGTCATTATTTAAATAGTTGAATTTATAGGCAGTTTCAGGAAAGTAATTCTGAGGGAGGAATTGCTGTTTGTTTTTATGGTTTTTATGGGATTCTAAGAATCAGTTCACATTATATATTTAGAGAATCAACCACTTTGGTGATGTTTTTGGGAGGATGAGGGAGCGTGTATGACGAGGACTTAGAGGTTTCAGCACAAACTGCATGGATCCCAGTCCAATTTACTGAAATGAGGAAGACTGAGAAAGCAATGGATTTGGGATCATCAGTTCACCCTTGACATGTTGGGTTTTAGGCCTGTTGTTTGTTGGCTTTGTTAAGTGCTTATATGTTTATTTGAAGGACTGTAAATGAAGAAATATATCTTAGGTTAAAAATAGGCCTAAGATCACACAACCAGTTATTTGCAGAATTAGATCTCAAACCTAGGGCCCTCTGACTCCAAAGCCAGTGTGGTTATTCCTATGCTATGTTATATCCATAAGGCAAAAAAACAGGCTTGGCTTTGACAGTAATAAATGTTTCCCACGAGCTATTATAAATATATAGCAGAGTTTGCAAGCTTAGATGCAGTCTTCTAATTTATAGCTGTAGGCAGCTCTCCTTTAACATGCTGTGGAGACCAGTCCTGTGTGCTGCCACCAAACATAAATGTGTGTTGGATTTTGCTCGTTGCGTTAAGAGTTGCACCTGGTATACTGTGGACACGACAATAAATTTACATGCTGGGAAAAGGGTGGTAACTGTGTAATAAGCACATTACAACCTTTGAAATGCGGGTTGCTTAGTTTGAACATGGGGCTTGGTGAATCTGGTGTTTAAATTCAGTTTTCATATGGATCAGTTAATTATAGGTGGGTGGGGGAGGAAGGAGTTGCTCCCTGCAGCATTTTGCCTCCTAATTGCATGCTTTCATTTGCAGATAGGGCCAGTTGTGAGTGTGTGGATTTTTGAGTAAAACCTCGAACCCAAATGAGAAGAAACCTTCAAGGAACAACTTATACTGACAGTGAGTCTACAGTCATCTGTATGCATATTATGGAATGTTCTCAACCCAGAGATAGCTCTATTGACAAGGAGTGAGTGGTGAGTCTGACTATCCCCAGTGGTAATTAACCTAAATCCTTCCCTTAAAGAGAAGACAACTCCTGCATGCTTAGCATTTACCGACTGTTGAATAGTAAGTTAATTTTTGTGTTAACAGAAGATGACTCCAGCACAGTTTAAGAGAATTCTTTATCCTTAAAAGTGTGTTTAATGTATGATTGCAGTTTGACTTTCTTCAGTTAGACACATCCCTTCCTTTGCCTATGTGTTTCTATCTTTTTTCCACCCAGTCCAAATAATACCATCCTCCAAGGCCTGTCTTCCTTGATATATTCAGCCATCACTAAAGTGATGGTCATGATAGTTACTAGCATCCATTCTAATCTTGGTTATGGTAAGTTTCATTGCCATTGGAAGTGATTGTTTTAGGAATGGACATGAGATCCAGTTTTGGCCAATGGGAAATAAAAGGAAAGTCTGCAAGAGGCTCTTGGGAAAAGTTTTCTTGCTTTTGAGAAAGAAGAAAAGAGATGGTCCTTCCTGTAGAGCTTGTTTTATCTGGATGTGACATCTGGAACTGCTATAGCTATCTTGCCTGAAGGTGATTCCCTTACTTAAAGGTGGGCAGAGGGAAGAGAATTCCAGAGAAGTAGAACTGGAGCCACGTTCACTATTCCTAGAACCACCTTCACTGTAGATTCCTTATTATGTGAGATAATAAATTTTCTTATTGTTTAGGCAGTTTTGCCTTTAGATTTTCTGTTACTTGTTATGGAAATCATCCCAGTTCACTCGATCCTCCTCTTTCTGATTACCCACTGGCATTTGTACTTGATTATGTTCTGAGCTGTCCAGTAATGTTTGTGTATATTGCCTTTGTAGCACATTATAAACTTTGTGATGTCAAGGGCTATGTTTATTTCCCTGCTATGTCTACTAGTTCTGTCTTCTTAAAAAGCCATCATTGCACATTTACTGAATTAAATTATTTGAACAGTAGAGAATTTGAAAAATCAATTCATAGATTTGAAAAATTATAGATTCTTTTAATGCACATTCCTTTCTTTGACCACACTGCTTTCCTCTAGGATTATGAATGAAGTATGGCTTTTGATTTAAGATGACTTGTGTGTAACACACTTTCAGTTGGTTAGTTCTACGATTTGCTATTTGTTTTTATTCAACTTTACCATGAAAATCAGCTCCTCTCCTGTATATTTGAGTATTGGCTTTTAATCTCAGATTTTGTTGTCTTCTCTGTTATAAAAATGGAATCATTTACCTTCTATTTTTTGTGGTAGTTATAGGAATGAGGGACATGATAGTAGGAACATAATAATTGAGAAATAATTTGTATTAGGCTTTGGAATGCACACTGACAAAAAGACTCCCTAAAGTGTGCATCTCTGTTTTGTTCTTAGGACCTAGTTTTGTGTACGGGGGTAGGGGAGAGAGGGTTGGTGATGAATCTAATGTCTTTGAGGAGTCTTGAGTCGCAGGATGGTTTATTTAGTTGATTCTATTTTAAAAGCTCATATAACCACTCTTCCCCACCCCCCCAACTCAAGATATCCATGTACTTGTCCATCCTTTCTTTAGATTCTGCTATTATAATCTTGAAAAAGTGGGATAAGAACCTTGTTTTCTTCCTGAAAATTTATAATGTTGCTTTCAGTTTTGTTAAGGAATATCATAAACCTTTATTGTAATCTGGTAATACATTCTGAATCCTTCAAAATGATTTACATTTAGGGAAGAATTTACTTTTTTATTTTTTCATGTTGGGCTGTGATTAAATGGGGGGAATAACTTTTTAAGAAGATAGGGAAAGTTGTATGATGTGCTTGATCCATTAGTTTTAATTCAATAATGCCATTATTTGGTAATATAAGAAGTTCAAATCACCAAGGTCAGCTTTAATGTATTATATTTCATGTATATTATGAAGAGTTTGTAGGAATGAAGCATGTGTCTTAACCTAAGGGAGACATGGCAGACATATGGTCTAAGCCAAATCAATCAGAATGATCTTAGGACATTTACTAGAAATGCCAGGATAAAGGTACTTTCTTTTCCTGCTGAATTTCAACCTGGCAGCCATCTTCCGACCATGAAAGGAAAGTCACTTGAGTAAGAAGCCAACAGGGAAGGAGTAGAGCAGAGCAAAGACACACCCTGATCACCTCTTGAGATGCTGGATCACGTCTTCCCTGAAGATAGTATACCTGGACTTCTCAGTTACCTGAGCCAGTAAATTCCAAAACATCATAACTGATACATCCTTATCATCACCCATTCTATACCGTGTAATGATAACTGAAGGGACTTGCTAAGACTAGAATTGCGAATTAGGCAAGTATGTCTCTGGTACAGATGTGCAAGGTGGCAGGTAATGCAGTCCTTTCACTGATTTATTTAAGGTTCAGGTATTAAGTATAAGAGTTAAGGTGGTGGGCTTCCCTGGTGGCACAGTGGTTGAGAGTCCGCCTGCTGATGCAGGGGACATGGGTTCGTGCCCCGGTCCGGGAAGATCCCACATACCACGGAGCGGCTGGGCCCGTGAGCCATGGCCGCTGAGCCTGCACGTCCAGAGACTGTGCTCCGCAGTGGGAGAGGCCACAACAGTGAGAGGCCCGCGTACCGCAAAAAAAAAAAAAAAAAAAAAAAAGAGTTAAGGTGGTAAACAAATACGTAGTCTCTGCCATTACTAATGGAGCTTAATGTTGACTGGAAGAGGCTAACAGTACATGAACAACCCTCCTAATGAATAGGTTCATATTAACTGAGGTTTGGTTCTAGAGGGAAAGGAGTATCTGTCATCTATACTGATTTGATTCTTTGGTGGAGATGCCTACTGAACCCTTGGCACCCTGGAACTGTAAAGTAAATAGTTGTGCGGAACCTGGGTTCTGGCTGACATGTTTTTAAAAGTAATATAAGTTATTATTGTTTTTTCCCTAAGAAACCATTAGAAAGGTATAGGACCACAATCCCTTGTTCCAAATCTTGGGACCAGATATATTTTGGAATTTCACCCTTCTCTGGATTTCAGAAAGGTTTACATGGTATATGTATGCTTAATGTAATACCTCTTTTTACTTAGGGAAGGGACGAGAGCCTTTCTATTATTAATAATGCAAATAATAATGCCTTATATTAGTTCAATTACTAAATGGCAGGCTCTGTATACTTTTCAGCATCATCTTAACTGTTTAATAAATTATATTCATTTATACACTTGAGAAAATTAAAGACATTAGGTGACTTTATCAAGGTTTATACAGCTAGGAAGTAGTAGAATTGAGATTTCAACCCATATCTGTTTGAATCCGAGGCCAGTGCCCTTAACCACTGCTCTGCTGCCTCTTCATTGTGCTCTTACGGCTTAAACTCCTGTTTATCGCTAACATAAGGAAGGTTATTACTTTCTGTTAAGTTTAATCAGTTAACTTAATTAAATTCACTTAGTATTTCTTATAGTCTTGCATTTGATTCACTTAGCTTTTCTGGCAATGCAGTCCTTATTTGTAACTAAACGTAATTTTGCTTTATCCTTTCCAGATTTTATACCTTGTATTGGTTCACTTACCAGCTGCATTGGCTAGAGCTTGTAGAACACTGTGATTACAATGACCATCTTGTCTTGTTCATTAATTTAATGCCTCTAATGTTTCACAAAATGCTTACATAATTGGAGTGGGTATAATGTTTTACCACTGAGCATGAAGCCAGCCTTTTGGTTTTCCTTAAAATCAAATGTAAAAGAGATCAGGACTTCCCTGGTGGTGTACTGGTTAAGAATCTGCCTGCCAGTGCACGGGACACAGGTTTGATTCCTAGTCCGGGAAGATCCGACATGTTGCAGAGCAACTAAGCCCATGCGCCACAACTACTGAGCCTGCTCTCTAGAGCCCGTGAGCCACAACTACTGAAGCCCACATGCTCTAGGGCCCGCGTGCTGCAACTACTGAGCCTGTGTGCGGCAACTCCTGAGCCTGTGTGTGGCAACTACTGAAGCCTGTGCACCGCAACTACTGAAGCCTGTGCACCTAGAGCAAGCCACCACAATGAGAAGCCCATGCACCACAACAAAGAGTGGCCCCCACATGCCACAACTAGAGGAAGCCCGCACGCATCAACGAAGACCCAACGCAGCCAAAAAAAACAAAAGGCAAGCTCACTAAAAAAAAAATAAAAGAGATCAATTTACTTGTTTTATTAAGAATTTTTTTAAATTCTATTTTAACATGTGAGGACCAGATTTTAAAGTGTTAATTGTTGCCATGTCATAACTGCTCAAAATTAAAAATCGTTCAATTAGTTCTATCTACTTATACTGTATTACAATTTTTTAAAAATAATATTTATTTATTTACTGGCTGCGTTGGGTCTTAGTTGTGGCACGCAGGATCTTTGTTGAGGTGCGCAGGCTTCTCTTTAGTTGTGGTATGCGGGCTCCAGAGCGCATGGGCTCTGTAGCTGTGGCACGCAGGCTCTCTAGTTGTAGCGCTCGGGCTTAGTTTCCCCACAGCATGTGGGATCTTAGTTCCCCGACCAGGGATCGAACTGGTGTCCCCTGCATTGTAAGATGGATTCTTAACCACTGGACCACCAGGGAAGTCCCTGTATTTCAATTTTAATCTCTGGTAGTCTTTAAACTTCTTACATCTTTGGTAAATTCATTTTTATACTTTAAAAATGTTTATTTTACTTTATAATTTGCTGACTTACATTTATGTACTATTTTTTAAATGTTTAATTTATGTGGGCGTAGCATGTAATAGGAGCTCAATGAATATATGTTGAATAAGTTAATTTTTATGATTATCTGATTAGTGAGGCATCTTGATAGCATATGTTTTGACTAGTGATAGGAAAATGTTATATCAATTTTATGGAGGGAAAAAAATCCAGAAAATATATGTTCAGTATTAAAAAGTTGTAGTTTCCTGATTTTTTGTTCATGTGGCTGATTGCTAATCCTACCATTTTCATTCTGATTTGATAGCATCTTGCTGTAGGTACCAGCCAGTTAAAACTGTCAGGTGGGTTTAGGTATTAAACACATACACACACACACACTCACGAGGAATAATTTGTTCATCAGATGTGAAAGAAAGAGGAAATGTGCACATTATAGAAAATTATTAAACTTTAGAGGTTGAATGGGATATTCATTTGAACGATGACCCTGAATGGCTCTGAGTTTCTCCTATTCTAACTTGTAAATATTGATAAAGAAGGAGCTTGGGTGATTTTGAGGGATTAGATTAATAGCATTAACTCTTCAGTTTTGGCAATAGGATCCAAAAGATTTGTCTTTATCGATAGCTAGAAAATATTGTTTAAAGTCTGATTAATTTTTTTTAGTGTAAGGGAATGGAACTTGATATTAAATCTCCAGTTTTTTGGTTGCTGGTGGCCTTAATGTTAGGCCATTTAGCAGCTAGTATAGTATAATAAGTCTTGCCACAGCAGCTGGAATTTATTGTAGCTGTTGCTCTGTGTCCTTACTATAAAGGCCATGATTTCCATGAGGAAATTATAAAAGCAGCCCTCCTTTGGTTTTGATTAAGAAGTATTTTCTGGCAGCATGGGAAAATGCACTATTTGTTTTGTGCTTTATGAACAGAAGACATCCTTTTATAAAAGAAGCCATTTCTTCTTTGAAAAGAAGTCTCATGCAGGATACCTATTTTCATTTATTATTACTGTCTATTAATATCTGTGAATGCCTTTAGTACACATGTTTGCTGAAAAATGCTTATAGGAAATGATATTAAATTAAATGAAATGTGTTGATCTTAAGGTAGATATAGACATTTTCTGTCCAAGACCATATTCCTGTGGTTCTCTATTTCTGTAGTTCTCTTAAAAAAACGGTTGATATAAAAAAAAAAGTTGATCTGTAAAACTCACTAAAAAAGTTCGGTGCTGTCTATATTGTCATTGGGTTTTTAATGCCCAATAGTGAAGAGTAAATACTACTTCTTAAATATTGACCAACACTTTCATGCCTAATTATTTAACATCCTTAGACATTCTAACTTAAAGTTACTTTTCTCTGATTCCCGCAAATACTTCAAGCAGTTAACAAGGCAGATTACCAGTAGAGCAAACAAATCTTTCTAAAACTTAATTCTTAAAAGTTTAATAAATTGAACTTATAAATTTAGTATATTAAATTTTCTTGTCTTTCAAGTATCTTAGTAGATAGAGCATAGAGTATCATAATGTTATTATAAATATATTAAATAGCACATAAATATTTATACTGATTGATTTCTGTAGTCTCCCAGAATTAGAGATTTATCCACCTAAATGGAAACAATTACTGTCTTAGGCCAGTTAAGGTAATTTGGTTAAAAATTGTAACTGTGGTGCTGATATGAGTAAAGCTGTTTGGGTCAAAAACTATAGAATAAGAATGGGTTTCTGGGCAAAGAAAGTTGAGACTGGTAGAGGTCTAGGTCCATAGTGCGCCTGTCAAGACTGAGCTGGCCATTGCTAGGATGAGTGCTTTTCTTAGGCTACAGTTCATTTCTTGCAGCTGGGACTTACTCAAACTTGTAGGTTTTATTTTATGCAACTCAGTATGTTTACCTGAAATGGTGGGGTTTTTTTAATGCTCCACTTCAGGGAAGGAAGATAGTTTTTTTTCCCTTTAAATTTCTGGAGTTAGGGAAGCTTTTTAGGATTGGTAATACAGATATTCTAGTGCGTTGTTAGTGGGAGTGTAAGTGTGTACATTCTCTTAGAAGAAGATTTGAAAAATATCTGTCAAAACTTAAAATGCCTACCAAAAATTAAAATGTATAAACCCTTTGATCCATCAGTTTCACTTCTTGGAATTTATCCTACAGATAAATCCTGCTTCATCATATCCCACATTTGTGAATTTACAAGATTATTCCTTGTAGCATGTTTGTAGTAGTAAAAGATTACAAGCAACCCAACTTCCCACTTATTGGTGATGAGTTATACCCATGTGATAAAATACAGCCTTTCAAATTGAGGGAGGTAGTTTTAAAAAAGTTACTGATAGTGCCTGATTTCCAAGATAAAGTGTTAAGTGAAAAAGCAAGGTGCCAAATCATGTATGTGGTCACATGAAAATATTTAAAAAAATAAAAAATACATACTAAATTCTCGTATATTATTAGAATTCCTGTGAAAGGCTATACCAGAAGCTAATATTGGTGGCTGTGTCTTCGGAGGAGAATTGGGCGGCTAGGGATAATGATGACAAGAAGATTTACTTGTTGTGATTTACTCTTGTTTCTTTTGAGTTTTACACCATGGTTGTATTTTACCTACCTATCTGAGCAAAACAAACAAATAAAAAACCCAAAATAATATGTGGTACTTGGTTTAAAAAAAAAACAAAAACAGATTCATTCTGTTTTTCATCTTTACTAACTCATGGAATCTCTAAGGATGAGACCTCTAATTACATTTTTAAAATGTTTTTTTATTGTAGTAAACATGTAACATAAAATTTGCCATCTTAACCAGTTTGAAGTATGTAGTTCAGTAGTGCTAAGTATATTCACATTGTTGTGAAACAGATCTCCATAACTTTTTCATCTTGCAAAACTGAAAACTCTATACCCATTAAACAACAACTCCCTTTTTTCTCCTATTGTCAGCCCCTGGTAACTACCATTCTACTTTGTTTCCTGTGAATTTGACTACTTTAGGTTGGGACTCCACGCTTTCACTGCTGAGGGCCCGGGTTCAATTCCTGGTCTGAGAACTATAAGGTCCTGCAAGCCACGTGGTGTGGCCAAAGGGAAAAAAAAATAGACTTTGACTACTTTACACCTCTTATAAGTGGAATCATACAGTATTTGCCTTTCTGTGACTAGTTTATTTTACCTAGCATAATGTCCTCAAGGTTCATCCATGTTAATAGCATGTGATAGGATTTCCTTCCTTTTAGAGACTCCATCGTAGAGACTACATCGTATATATATATCACAATAATACTACTTTGTGTATATCACATTTTGTTTATCTGCTCTTTGGCTCTTTGGCTCGTGGACATTTGGCTTGATCTACCTCTCGGCTTATGTGAATAGTGCTGCTAGCAACATGGGTGTACAAATATTCTTCCAGACCCTGCCTTCAGTTCTACTGGATATATGGCCAGAAGTGGGAGTGCTAGATCATATGATAGAATTATTTTAAAATTTTTGAGGAACCTCCATGTTGTTTACCATAGGAGTTGCAGTATTTTACAGTTTTACCAGCAGTGCACAAGGGTTTCAATTTCTTCACATCCTCATCAACATTGTTACTGTCTGTTTTATTTTTTTGATAGTAGCTATGATAACAGCTGTGAGGTGATCTCAGTTGACATTTTTATCAAGCTTTATAATCATTATAATGTACTTCTTGTATACTTTAAAAAGTTTATCTGGTACATTTAACTTAATTATTTCAGTTCAATCATTAAAAATGCAACAAATGGTCACTTTTTAGAACTATTTATCTGTATGATTTATTGCTATAACTTCAGGTGTGTGTTGTATAATGAGATCCTCAAGGGTTAGTATCCTTCACTCTGCCTCCCCTATTTTTTTCTTCTATTTAACCATGAATGAATCACCCAGGGAAAAGACTAGGCTATACTTAATTAACCCCAGTGAATTTTACTAACTTCAATTCTTTTCTCTAACATAGTTAAAATTTGAAGATTCTGCATGTTACAAGAATTCCAATGGTGTATCAGCATTAAAAATATTATGTTTTAATAAAAGAACCTTGTCATTTTTACTTTGCAACAGACTATTTGACCACTTTTTATTCTTTTAATTGCAAGTAGTTTTACCTTCATGATCTTGACAGTTTTGTGTTAACTTTTCTCATAAGATGAATTCAGTCATAGAGTACAGTCAGGCAGTGTTTAAGCAGGGGATTTTATCCGGAGAACGAAAGTACATGAGATTCTAGTAAGAAATGGAAAAGGAGTGTAAACTGTCCTTCAGTTTTTTTCTCCTTTTACAAGAAAATTTTAGAGGCATGAGTAGTTGTACAACAAAATTAATAGCTTGTAAAGTATTTTACATTTTGAGTAAATTACTTCCAGTTTTTTAACTTGAAATTTCTGAAATTATCACATAAGTGTGTATTCTGTCTTGCAAATGTTTATTCTTTAGAAGTATTTAGTAGTAGTGTTTAGAAGTGTTATTACTCTCATTGTATGAGTGTCCGCCTATGATTACATCATATGCACTAGAAGTCATTTTGAAATAATTATATCATATGTATTAGAAGTCATTCTGAAATAATTTTTGCTAGACATTACGTTGGTTATTATGCAGTTTTACTCCTTTATGACTTGTTATTTGTGTATTTAAGACGGAGCTGCTGCATTTATTATATGTGGTGTGTGAGTTGATGAAGAAGGGTGCCAAGTGGTGGTGTGCCTGGGGAAGGGTGGGGGTATAATCCTTATTGTGAGTTTTGAGAAAAGATAACGAAATCCTTTATGTCCCTTTCCATAGACCTGCATTTCAAAGACTTATATTTTAATAAGAATTGGTTGTGCAGCTGCAACCCTGGCAACAGGGCCTGGGAGAGAAGAATTGGGGCAGCCTTCCAGAAATCAAGGCAGACAGTGGTCTCATGTGGAGCTGAGCTAAGGAAAATGATAAAAATATAAAGCACTTAGTAGAAATAAGACCAGTACTTTCTTTGGCATAGTGGATGCTGAAATTTTCCCTACCATATTTTATTATTTATAAAGTCTGAAAGCTGCCATAAGCTGCTCACTCAATAAAGAGTAGCTACATTATATTTTCCTTTAGTATAAAAATACCATAAATACTCTTGGAAGCTAATGTTTCTGTAAATTATATCTAAAATATAATTGTTGTTGGCTATTTCTTGATGAAGTCTAGACTTACAAAAACACAAGCTACCGAGTTTGTCAGATTTTTAAAAACAAACTTTTAAGTTTTAATAATTAAAAAATTAAATGCTCCTAGTAGTTTTAGTGTAAATTTCTCAGGTTGGTTGGATTTTTTTAGATCCCCTCAAATCATAAAATTTGTTAAACATACTCTCTTTTCAACACTATGTCAATGGCTATATAATAATAATATTAAACCATTAATTATTACTTGGTTGTTAGATATTTAGGTTGTGTCTGGGGTTTTCCCTCTTACCATAATAAGTATTGCAATAAAACATTTTTGCGCATATAGGTATTTTGTTTTCTTCTGGATTACTCAGGATTACTTTTGATTTCCATGTAAAAATTTTGAAAACTTTCTAAAAATACTATCAATTTACACAATATTCTTAATATTTCTAGGAATGAGGGTTTTTTCTTATATGTTTGGCTCTTGGGACACTTAAATCTTGATTTCTTCCCTCTGTAATTCTGAGAAATTTATTCTCATTATTTCTTAATATGTTTATTTTTTTTGAAATGTTTTATTTTTTTCCCCTCTTCTTTTTATACTCAGTATTTCCACTTGATTCTTTCTCACAGTTTCGTGTTGTGAGTTTGTAGTACTAATATCTCCCCTTGGTCCCTAGGTGTACATTCTTGGATCATCTAATTCACTAATTCTGTATCAGACGGCGTGGGTTGTTTGATGTGTTGCCTGTCTTTTATAGTAGTTTTATGCTCCAGATGTTTCTTTATTTTAGCTAGTGAGCTAATGATTCTTTGAGAGGCAGGTATTAATCCACTTAGTCTAATAATGTGGATTAGGGAATGGCCAACAGCCAGATCTTAGTTTGTGTCGGTCCAGGTGAGTTTAAGAGAGGGAGGGCTTGAGTCTCAGGTCAAACAGCTCCCTGGCACTGAATTGCTGTTATGTTCTTCTGTTGGCTTCTACTGCATCAGGCAGCTTCTGATCAGGGTTTGTTTTTTTTTAACTCTTAGAAATAAGTAATACTAATTTTAAGAGGTAGTTTCCTTGTATTATAATTTACCACCAGCTCTGTAGGTTTATTTTGAGGGGAGAAGGACTGGGAAGAGTAAATGACCACAGGGTAGTCAGTTTGTACCTGTTTTCATGAACTTTCCCCTCCCAGGCCTTTTGAGCTGTCTTGATTTTATCCCGCTGACAAAGATCTAATTTCTGATAAAGGGGCAGTCAAGGGAAAGATAAGGGCAGAGTAAAAAAAAGCATTTAGGCAATGTGTCTTTTGACTCCTGCTGCCCTTTGCTCCTGACTGAAGGTTACCAGTGTCTATTCACACAAATTCAGGGCAGATTTATCCCCATCAGTTTTTATTTGTTTCTTTTTGTTGTTCCTGGAATCCAGACTGACTTCTTTTTTCCTCAGGGCTTTATTTTGGTGGATGGGACCAGTAGCCCATGATAGTTTATCACTTGATAGGAATTAGATGACCTCACTTGAGCCAATAAAGATAGTTACACGAAGATTTTCATTAAAACACATGAAAATCTTTAATCGAAAAGTGTATGCATACAAATTATGTGAAAACAAACTACGTAAAACCTTAGTGGTTTAAAATGACAACTATTTTATTAAATCTCTCAATTTTTTTTTTTTTTTTTGGCGGTACGCGGGCCTCTCACCATTGTGGCCTCTCCCGTTGCAGAGCACAGGCTCCGGACGCGCAGGCTCAGCGGCCACGGCTCACGGGCCCAGCCGCTCCGCGGCATGTGGGATCCTCCCGGACCTGGGCACAAACCCGCGTCCCCTGCATCGGCAGGCGGACTCTCAACCACTGCGCCACCAGGGAAGCCCTGTCCCCTACTATTATTGTGTTACTGTCAATTTCTCGTTTCATGGTTGTTACCATTTATCTTATATAGAGGTGCTCCTATGTTGGGTGCATAAACATTTATAATTGTTATATCTTTTTCTTGGATTGATCTTTTGATCATTATGTAGTATCCCTGCTTATCTCTTGTAACAGTCTTTATTTTAAAGTCTGTTTTATCTGATTCGAGTATTGCTACTCCAGCTTTCTTTTGATTTCCATTTGTATGGAATATCTTTTTCCATCCCTTCACTTTCAGTCTGTATGTGTCCCTAGATCTGAAGTGGGTCTTGATTTTGCATCCATTTATCCAGTCTGTGTCTTTTGGTTGGGGCATTTAATCCATTTAGATTCAAGGTATTATTGATATGTATGTTCCTATGACCTATGGGTTTGTTTTTGCATGTCTTTTTCTTCCCTTGTGATTCCCGCTTAGACAAGTTTCTTTAGCATTTGTTGTAAAGCTGGTTTTGTGGTGCTGAATTCTCTTAGCTTTTGTTTGTCTGAAAAGCTTTGGACTTCCCGCCATCGAATCTGAATGAGATCCTTGCTGGATAGAGTAATCTTGGTTGTAGGTTTTTCTCTTTCATCGCTGTAAGTATATCCTGCCACTCCTTTCTGGCCTGCAGAGATTCTACTGAAAAATCAGCTGATAACCTTATAGGGATTCCTTTGTATGTTATTTTTTGTTCTTCCCTTGCTGCTTTTAATAGTTTTTGTTTGAATTTAATTTTGTTAGTTTGATTAATATGTGTCTTGGTATGTTTTTCCTAGGGTTTATCCTGTGTGGGACTCTGTGCTTCCTGGACCTGGGTGGCCATTTCCTTTCCCATGTTAGGGAAGTTTTCGACCATAATCTCTTCAAATATTTTCTCAGACCCTTTCTTTTTCTCTTCTTCTTCTGGGACCCCTATAATTCAAATGTTGGTGCGTTTAGTGTTGTTTCAGAGGTCTCTGAGATTGTCTTCTTTTCATTCTTTTTTCTTTATTCTGATTCTCGGCAGTTATTTCCACAATTTTGTCTTCCAGCTCACTTATTCGTTCTTCTGCCTCCATTATTCTGTTATTGATTCCTTCTAGTGTATTTTTCATTTCAGTTATTGTGTTGTTCATCTCTATTTGTTTGATCTTTAGTTCTTCTAGATCTTTGTTAAACGTTTCTTGTATTTTCTCAATCCGTGCTTCCATTCTGTTTCCAAGATTCTGGATTATCTTTACTATCATTACTCTGAATTCTCTTTCAGATAGATTCCCTATTTACTCTTCATTTTGTTTGTCTTGTAGGTTTTTACCTTGCTCCTTCACCTGTGACATATTTTTTTGTCCTCCCATTCTTTTTTTCTTTAGAGTGGGATTGTGTTCCTGTTTTTTTTTTTTTTTACTGTTTTTTTGGCCCGAGGCTTCCAAAACTGGAGTTTGTAGGCTGTTGGGTATAGCTGGGTCTTAGTGCTAAGATGAGGGACTCTGTGAGACCTCACTCCAATGAATATTCCGTGGGGTCTGAGGTTCTCTGTTAATCCAGTGGTTCGGACTCGGAGCTCCCACCGCAGGAGCTTCTGCCTGACCCTGGGCTTACAAATCAATATCCTGCAAAGTAAAAAATTTAGTAAGACTAGGAATCTAAGAGATATTTTAGGAAGAATGTAAAAATAAAAATATAGATGAATTAACAACCGGAAGGTACATCAGTACCACAGTAGTAAAAAGGAGGAGAGAAAAGGAAAAAAAAAACACTTGGAGGGGAAGACCTTGGCTGTGGAGGGCGGGGCCTAAGCAAGGGCTAGGTTTGGGCGCTGGGCGGGCCCAGTGCTCAGGACCCACAGGGCTGGAAAAGGCCCTGGGGTCTGTGGAGAATGGGGCTTAGGCTAAAGGAACAGAAGGGGCCCAGGCGTGACCCCCACCCCTGGTCTCAGAGGGAAGGGGGCCTCACCTGGGAGCCCAGAAGGCTTCCTGGGCTCGAGTGGTCAGGGCAGACGCCCTCCTCTCCTCTCCTGCTCTTCTGGTCTGGGGTCTGGGAGGGCCCCTCCCACCTGCCTCTCTTGATCTCCTTGGCCTCCCTCCTGTGCCCCCAAGACTAATGCGGGCAGGGTGGGATGAACTAGGTGATGGGGTAGCGGGGGGATCCTTGGAGGGCAGAGCATCGGCCTAGGAGCTTAGCAGGCTCCCTGGGCCTGAGTGGACAGGGCAGTCGCCCACTGTTCCTCTCCCGCTCCTCGTGGAGGGCCTCTCTCTCCTGCTTCTCCTGGTCTCCCTGGCCTCAGGGGTGCCGATCTTGCCTGGCCTCCACTTCTCCTCCCCTATCGGTCCACTTATGTTCTACCAGTTCATTCTGGGGTTCCTCCCATCTCCTTGGAGGTTAGATTTCCCCACCAGCGGCCAGCAGGCACCCTAGTTGTGCGGAGATGCTAACTCTGAGTCTTCTCACACCACCATCTTGACTCCTAAAGTCAGTATCCAAAATACCTCATTTTAACTTTTTGGAATGTCATTTTACTCTGTTTTTAAAAATAATTATAGAACTGTACTTAAGGTATTCCTAAGGACACTGTTTTAAAAGATAAAATAACAGCAAGTTTTCCCCTTTGACACTTGCATTTTTCTATTATTTTAAGAGTCCATGAGCTCAATCTGCCTGTAGTATGTTTTACTAAAGAGCTTAGTGATTCTTCTTTTGGAGAAACACAAACTCATTCTGACTAAGGGCAGTATATTTCTCCTGTGTGCTCCTTAGAACACAGGTCAAAATATCATGTACCTATTTGTAATTGATAGCGTTGATGTAATTTTGTTCTCGTTTTCTCTGAAAAATTCCCAATGGTTTTCAGTATGATATTTTCTAGAATTTTTTTTTAAACCTGTGGAAACAGTTCTGTACGTCTGTAGTTTTTTTTTTTTAATCTTTTTGGCTCTTTTAAAATGTATATTTTATCTTAGTACCGGAAGCAATAGTCCAGTTACCATTATTGATTTTCTTAGGGTTCCAGTGATTTTTTTTTGTAATGAGTTTGATTTAGTTTGATAGGTTTTATTTGTAGTAAAGTTAATGATAGTGTATTTGTTGAGATCTTTCAGAATTTTTCCCACTTGTCACTCCACTCTCATGTAACTTTTTTTAGGGTTTGTTTTTTCTGCGTTAGTTTCCTTTACTCCTGTACCCTAAGAATAGGAAAACCTGTTTAGTCTTAAGGATAAGCATACGGAAACCTAAACAACTGTGGGAAAAAACAGTAATTTATGGTACGTTTGAGAGCTCCAAAGCTGTACATAAATTGATACTCTGACTAGTCTTTAGCGGTGGACGTACATTTGTCACAGGTATTGTATTGTCATTGTTCATCTTTAATTTGCCAATGGTGAGAAATATATAAGTATTATGCATTGTGTGTGGCTTTTTTGTTTGTGCTAGATGTTTGGCTTGAGAAAAAACTTGATAACCTAATAACGTAAGTCATCTTTTGTGAAGGTATGATGACATGTGGATAGTACAATTTGCTGTTAATTTTTGTGGCAGTGTTGGGGCGGAGAAACTTGAAACAACTAAGAGAACTCTTTTTTTTTTTTTAATTTGTTTATTTTCTTTATTTTTGCCTGCGTTGGGTCTTCGTTGCTGCGTGCGGGCTTTCTGTAGTTGCAGTGAGCAGGGGCTACTCTTTGTTGGGGTGCATGGGCTTCTCATTGCGGTGGCTTCTCTTGTTGCGGAGCACAGGCTCTAGGCACACGAGCTTCAGGAGTTGTGGCTCCCGGGCTCTAGAACGCAGGCTCGGTAGTTGTGGTGCCTGGGTTTAGTTGCTCTGAGGCATGTGGGATCTTCCCAGACCAGGGCTCGACCCCATGTCCCCTGCATTGGCCGGCAGATTCTTAACCACTGCTCCACCAGGGAAGCTCCTAAGAGAACTCTTTAGCATGACATAGTTCTGTTGTCATAGCAAATTAATCTTGTAAAAGTTTCTCCCAGCCAAAAAAATCATGGGCTGCCGAAAATATATCATTTTTTTCGAGGAAAATATCAAGTTAAGAAAAAGTCCTAAGGCAATGGTCACAAAGCAGGTAGCAATCAAATGTAAATCATGGTGATATTCTTCCTCTTGGGGGATGAATCTGAAACACAGTATCAAAGTCTGGTCACCTCCTCACCTTGTTCCACACCCAGATTGTACTTTGTACTAATCAACTGTCATATTCCCAAGTGATGGTTTGGGATTCCATGCTGGACCAGGAAGCATGGATTACACATACTTCTCATTCTTTAAGCCTTTTAGTTACCTCCCTTCCTCCTTTTGCAAAACAGACCAGGCAGCCTGTTCAGGCAGTAAATAGGTATGGTATGCATTCCCTTCTAAAAGTTTAATCCTCTGATATACATGGCCTTCTATACTAAGAGAAAAACCTGACTAAATACAGTTTTTTATATGAATGTATTTTTTCTTTTACAATTAATAAGTGTAAGTTAGAATTACTTTTCCAACTATCTACTGAAAACCCTGTGTTAATCTTACTGTGTCATAGACTACCTTATACTGCTCCTGCTTCACTTGCCCTCTTAAATAAATATACATTATAATAAACAGACTCATGTGGTTTTGTATGTGTGCTACTTCGTCTAAGAAAAGAAGACTGACTAGAAGAATCTTTGTCCACCTGCCTAGGTAAGCATCAAGGAGACTTGTCTCTGCTCAGTTTTCTGGGTGGTGAGAAAAAAAAAAATGATGTAATAGTGAAGATGATGATGATGATACTAACAAGAAAAACTTACTATATTTTCAAACTTACTGTGTAGTAAGCACTATTCTAAGCAATTTAAGTTTACTCATTTAATCCTCACATACACCTTTGAGGTAGATAGTTATAAACTCCATTTTATAGAATTGCAATCTGAGACACACAGAGGTTAAATAATTTGCTCAAGGTCATCCATCCAGGGAGTGGAGGAATGCAGGATTCGAACTTAGGCTCTCTAGTTTCAGAGTCTAGGTTCTAAATCACTGCATTATTACTGTCTTTCCAAGCTTGCATCTAGATACCAGGGTGTATTATGAATGTGTACTATCCATGTGATATAAGAATCCCAAGCCAAGAAAATAAATTAAAACATATACTTGAATTTGTATACTTCATCTTATGGGCTTCTAAGCACTAGAAAGTGCATACTGCTCTTCAGGGATTGCTCCTCAACCAGGGAGCACTGGGCTTTACCAGAATAGTCAGAAAAACACTATAAAATAAGTCTATTTGAAGTGTCTAAATGAAAGACTAAGACACTGAAGTAAATAAATTTTGAAAAGAACCAAATAAAATTAATTAAAATGAAAATTGTGATTATTGAAATGAAAGTCATTATTTGGGGGAAAATATTAATAGCAAAAGTTAAATAGTAGTAGAAACAGGTGAAAGAATCATACATAAATACAAAAGAATCTGAAGCTAGAGAGTCAGTGAAATTGGAGGCAAATGCAAAGGCAGTCTTCAAAGCATCCGTAGAGAAAAAACAAATTTACATTCAAAGGACCGAAAATTAGATTGACAGTTGACTTCTCAGCAGCAGCAGTAGTGGTCAGAATAACATCTGTAAAGGAGTGAAGGAGGGACTTCCCTGGGAGTCCAGTGGTTAAGACTTCGCCTTCCGCCCTGGTCAAGGAGCTAAGATCCCACATGCCTCATCGGGCCAAAAAAACCAGAAACATAAAACAGAAGCAATGTTGTAACAAATTCAATAAAAACTTAAAAAAATGGTCCACATCAAAAAAAAAAAAAAAAAAAAAGGACTGAAGGAAAACACTGTCAACCAAGAATTCTGTACTTAGCTAAAGTGTCATACAAAGCAACTATATCCCAATAAAAGTTAATTAAAAAAAAGAAAAACCTGTCATGCAAGACTAAGGGCAAAATACAGACCTTGTGTTAATAGTTAGTATATCTGAGTGAAGGGTACATGGGACATTTCTATTCTGTTTTACCAACTCTTCTATAAGTTATTTCAAAATTAAATTGAAAAAAAACCCCACAATTTTAGAGAAACAACTGTGAAGCTAACTACTTGTAGCTCAGTATTAAAAAGGATGTACTATTAAGAAAAACTCTTAAAGTAAGCACTTTATGAAGAAGGAAACTGAACTTTAACGGAAAAATTGAGAGGCAAGCAAAAATGGTGATCAAAGAAATTGGTAAATGTGAGTTAATATTAGTAATCATCAACATTATTTATACTTACATATGCTAAGTATAAGTATTTTGTGTAATTCTCACAACAACCATGTGGTATAGGTACTAATATTTTTCTTCAGTTTGAAAGAGCTCATCCAGTACCCAGCACAATGAATGAGAAAGGACCAAACCAAGTTACGTCTCTGTGAAATTTGAGAATTCCAAAAGTAAAGAGAAAAATCTTTAAACTTTTCAGAGAAGGGAGAAATACATCACCAGAAAGGAAACAAAAATAGAATGCCACCAGACTTCTCAGCAGCAACTCTTGAAGGTTGTAAACAGTGAAACAATGTCTTTAAAATCCTGAGGAAAAGATCTTTAACTTGGTATTCTATATTTAACCAAATGGTCAATCAAATGTCAAATGCAAGCATTTAGAACATTTTTCTTCCATGTACCCTTTCTTAATAAGCTAGTGGAATGTGTGATTTTACAAAATAAGCTGAGGAGGATGAAAAAAGGAAGAGGTGATCCTCAGAAACAGGACATCAACGTAGGAAAGGAACCGAAGGAGCATGCCTTGAGAACAGCTAGTAAAGATTGAAGTAAGAGGCTAGGAAGTTCTGTGAAGAAACCAAAAGAAAATTTGAGTCAGTACATTTACTCACGTCTTCGGGTATTTGGAAATTACATGTCTTTTACAGGTCTAATTAAAGTGTTTTGCAGTTCTTGTATAGGTACATAGAAAAACTAAGCAAACACAAATTCTCAGGTGCTGTTAACCTCAGGGAAACAAAAGATTATTCAAGAAAGGATAGCTAATTCAAATAGGTTACTTGTTTCATCAGTGGCAATTATAATAACAAACATTGAGTATTGATTCAACCAAAAATTATTAATTATCAGTGATGACAATAGTGAAAGGGAGTTTGAAGGTAGGCAGTGATTAAAAAAAGACGTATCCTTTTCTGTTTTAACAGAACATCAGTTTAAATTATCTAAAAATAACAAGACATAGCAATTGTCATCTTACTCATAATTATAAATATCAAAAGAAATATCTCGATAAGTTAAAAGTGACTACCACTAACAGATGGAGAGGGATAGGTCTGATCTGCCATTTAAATAGCTTTTTATTATGTATCAATTTTTAAAAATCTTTGTGCTTATATTAATTTTTGAATAACAGTAAAGACTTGTTTACATATAAGAAAACATTTTACAGTATAGTTTTATTCACAGAACTGTAGGTAGTGGGATAGAATTTGAATATGTGTTGCTTGGTAAACATTGCATGGTGGTGCCACCCACCAAGGAAGGTAACACAGACACAGATATGTGAATTTAGTGTTAAAAATAATGTGTTTAAATGAACAAGGAGACCACATGAGATGTTCATTAGCAGGTGGGTATAAATATCTACCTAGAAGCAGGAGAAAAATTCAGAGTATTAAGATAGGTTTCAATCCATGAACTAATAAATTGAGAATCTACTGTGTGTCACAAAATTGTTATTTCTAACTCTACATAGCTAACAAAGGGTTTAAGGAGAGTGGATGAAGACATGGAAAAGGGAGAAAGAAAAAGGGAGAGAGAGAAGCTTGAAAAAAGAAAGAAGGAAAGTAGCAGGAAAGGAAAAGGAGGATTTATTGTTAAAGAGAGGAAACATGGTATTCAGTCTCATACGGGGGGAGAAGTGTGGGCATTAGAGAAGGGGACAGTAGTTTTCTTATGTTATTACTTTGCTCTGTGTTGCAAACTCTTTCAGGTTTGAGCCAATATAAGAATTTCTCCCCTACATATGTATATGTTTGGCATTAAGTACTTGAGTTTTTACTTAAGGCGAAAAGGAGGATGTTAGGAAGAAAAAGCCTGAGTAGTAGACTGTGAAAATGTTACCTAACTATACCCATAAAATATTAATGTCCAAGTTAATTTATAAAGTAAACCTAAATGAAACTATGTGGGATGATAGGTTTATAATCCTGGAATAAGTAAAAGAAACCCCCAGTCCATGATGAAAATTTGTCCTAAGTAAGATAAACCACCTAGTCTGTGATGGAAATTGATGTTTGACTACGTAAGACTTTAAAGCTTTCTTTCATATGGGAAGTTCCCTGGCAGTCTAGTGGTTAGGGCTTGACGCTTTCACTGCCGTAGCCCCAGGTTCCATCCCTGGTCAGGGAACTGCGATCCCGCAAGCCACACGGCACAGCCAAAAAAAAAAAGATTTCATATGAAAGCTGTAAACAAAGTTAAAAAACAAAAACGATGCAACAAAATATGTAGAAAACCTGTACACTTAGAACTACAGACTATTGGATGTGCCATGTTAATGGGTTAGATACTCTATTGTTAAAATGTAAATCTCCAAATAATTGTCAAAATAAATGCAATCCTAATGAGATTCAGAGGAGGCTTTTTTGTAGAAACTGACAAATTGATTCTCAAATCCATATGGAAATGCAAAGCATCTAGACAATCCAGAGTAACCTTGGAAAAGAATAATTTGGAAGACTTATCTACCTGACTTCAAATCTTAGTATAAAAGTATAGAAGTCAAGGGACTTCCCTGGTGCTCCAGTGGTTAAGAATCCGCCTTCCAGTGTAGGAGACGCGGGTTTGATCCCTGGTCTGGGAACTAAGATCCCACATGCTTCGCGGGGCAGCTAAGCCCACACGCCGCAACTACTGAACCTGCACGCTCTGGAGCCCATGCACCACAACTAGAGAGAAGCCTGCATGCCACAACAAAGAGCCCGTGCACCCCAGTGAAAGATCCCGTATGGTGCAATGAAGATCCCTTCATGCCACAGCTAAGACCTAACACAGCCAAAAAAAATAAGTAAAATAGTAATAATAAAAAAAGTATAGCAGTCAAGACAATCTGGTTCTAGTATAGGCATAAACCAGTGTAATAATCAGCCCAGAAATGGACACAAACCTACAGTTACATGATTTTCAGTGAAAAGTGCCAAATCAAGTCAATAGGCAAAGAGATACCGTTCAGCAGATGAGCTGGAACAATGGGCTATATCCACGTAAAAAAGGAATCTTTGACCTTTACTTTATACCACCAGAAATAACTAAAAATTGATTATAGACTGAAAAGTAAAAACTAAAAGTTCTAGAAGAAAAAATAATACAAGGAAAGCTATGTTTGGGGGATATGCAGAAATTTCTTAGAACACAAAACACAAATCATAGAAGATGAAATAGATAAACTAGATATTGTTAAATTCAAAAACTTAAACTCTTTGAAAGATGCTATTTTTAAAAATATTTATTTATTTGGCTGTGTCGGGTCTTAGTTGCCGCACGAAGGATCTTCATTGAGGCATGTGGGATCTTTTGTTCCAGTGCACGGGCATCTTTCTAGTTGTGGCACGCAGGTTTTCTCTCTCATGACGCGCAGGCTCCAGGGCGTGTGGACTCTAGTTTGCGGCACGCGGGCTCTGTAGTTGTAGTGTGTGGGCTTAGTTGCCCCGCGACATGTGGGGTCTTAGTTCCTTGGCCAGGGATCGAACCCACCTCCCCTTCATTGAAAGGCGGATTCTCTACCACTGGACCACCAGGGAAGTCCCGAAAGGTGCTATATTTTTTAAAAATGGAAAGACAAAGACCAGGAAAAAATCTTCACAATACACTTATCAGACAAAGGGCTTGATCTAGAATATGTAAAGAACACAACTGAATAAGGCAACTAAATTAAAAAATGGGCAAAAGATCTGAATATACCTAACCAAAGAAGATAATATGAATGGCTAGCAAGCACATGAAAAGACTAAATACCATTAGTTATCAGGAAAGTGCAAATTAAAACCACAGCAAGGTAGTACTTCATACCCACTAGAATGACTAAAAATAACAAGATTGACGATACAAAGTGTTGGTAGGATGTGGAACAACTGGAACTCTCATACTTTGCTGGTACAAATGCAAAATGGTACAACTGACTTGGAAAACTGGTACACAGTTTCTTATAAAGTTAAAATTATACTTAAAATATGACTCAGCAATTCTCTTCCTAAATATTTACTCAGGAGAATGAAAATTTCTGTTTACATGGATATTTGTATACACTAATTCATAGCAGCATTATTTTTAACAGCCAAAAACTGGAAATATTAAATATGAAGTTAAATTGTGCTGTGTCTACACAATGGAAATCTATGTGAATTAGCTAATAGAGGCATCATGGTAAATCTCAAAAACATGCTGAATTTAAAAAGCCAGATATTAAAAAAAAGTACCATGTGATTACATTAACACGAAACTGTGGGAAAGACTAACCTATAAGCAGTCATTCTAAGAAAAAAAAACTAACCCTCTTATTTTAGTAGTTACGTGCGCCCCTGTCTGTGCCTTTTATAACTGAGTTCAGGGAACAGTGGCTTGACTGAACTTTGATTAGCCACAGAAAAGTAGGTCTGTGATAAGTATGTAGTTTGAAAGCTTTTTTCAGAATGGGTTGGTTTTTGTATTTTTGTTTTTTCTTTCCCAATAGAATCTTGTACCACAAGTCAATATCAAAGAATGATTTTAACTAGATTGGGACAGATTTAGTGCTGGTGCAGCTATGAATAAGTTTTACTGAGAATTCAGACTTGGTCATTGATTAGTAATTTTTGCATTTCTGGTGGAAATCTCTTTGGCATCTGGTAGAACTTCAGACCTCATCACCCCTTTCCCCACTCAAACCTCCCAAATTTTACCAGTTCCTTCAAAGTCTCTAGCAAAGGGTGTTCATTTTTACTTGACATTGTATTTTGCGTTTCCATCACTCTGTTACAAACAACTTGAAATTGTTAGTATTTGCTTCTTTTACTTATGTATTTAAATTGTTATTATTTACAGATATAATATATAAAAAATTGCATAGACCATAAATGTACTATTTAATACAAAATTATAAAGCAAGTACCTGTGTAACTACCACTTAAGTCAAGAGGTAGAATATTGTTAGTGTTCCAGGAGCTCTTATGCATCTCTTCCTAATTCTTAATTCCTGCCCTCAGCCCTAACCACTTTCCTGACTTCTGTTATAATTTTCTTGCTTTACTTTTATACTTCTATATGCATCTCTAAACAAAATAGTTTAGTTGAACTTGTTTTTGAAATTCATATAAAGGAAATCATTCCATGTATATTGTTTTGTGCCTTCTTTCCCTTAATAACGTGGCACTGAGAATTGTCCAGTGTGTTGGATGAAACTACCATCATTTTCATTTTATATAGTGTTCTTTTGTATGAATGGAGCACCATTCATTTTTTTTCAGTTTAAAATGCTATCTGTTTACTCTTTTTTTTTTTTTTTTTTTTTGGTTGTGACGGGTCTTAGTTGTGGCATGTGTGCTCCTTAGTTGTGGCGTGCGAACTCTTAGTTGCAACATGCATGTGGGATCTAGTTCCCTGACCAGGGAACCCCTGCATTGGGAGTGTGGAGTCTTAACCACTGCACCACCAGGGAAGTCCCTATTTGTTTATTCTTCTTTAAAAAAATTTTTTTAATGTGAAGTATGGTTGATTTATAATGTTGTATTAATTTCTGCTATACAGCAAAGTGACTCAGTTACAGACATACACATTCTTTTTCATATTCTTTTCCATTATGGCTTATCATAGGATATTGAATATAGTTCTCTGTGCTATGCAGTAGGACCTTGTTGTTTATCCATTCTATATGTAATAGTTTGCATCTACTAACCCCAAACTCCCAGTTCATCCCTCTCCCGCCCCCCACCCCCTTGGCAACCACAGTCTGTTCTCTATGTCCATGATTCTGTTTCTGTTTCATAGGTAAGTTCATTTGTGTCATATGTTAGATTCCACATATAAATGATATCATATGGTATTTGTCTTGCTCTTTCTAACTTCACTTAGTAAGATAATCTTTAGTTGCATCCATGTTGTTGCAGATGGCATTATTTTGTTCTTTTTTATGGCTGAGTAGTATTCCATTATATATATATACCACATCTTCTTTATCCATTCATTTGTTGATGGACATTTAGGTTGTTTCCAAGTGTTGGCTATTGTAAATAGTGCTGCTGTGAACATACCGGTGCATGTATCTTTTTGAATTATAGTTTTATCTGGGTATATGCCCAGGAGTGAGCTTGCTGGATCATATGGTAATTGTATTTTTAGTTTTCTGAGGACCCTCCATACTGTTTTCCATAGCGACTGTACCAATTTACATTCCCACCCACAGTATAGGAGGGTTCCCTTTTCTCCACACCCTCTCCAGCATTTGTTCTTTGTAAACTTTTTAGTTCTTTGTAGACCATTCTGACCAGTGTGAGGTGCTACCTCATTGCAGTTTTGATTTGCATTTCTCTAATAATGAGCAATGTTGAGCATCTTTTCATGTGCTTATTGACCACCTGTATTTCTTCTTTGGAGAAATGTCTCTTTAGGTCTTCTGCCCATTTTTCAATTGGGTTGTTTGATTTTTTTTCGTTGTTGAGTTGCATGAGCTGTTTGTATATTTTGGCAGTTAAGCCATTGTGGGTTGCAGTGTTTGCAAATATTTTCTCCCATTCCGTAGATTGTCTCTCAGTTCGTTTAAAAAAAATTTTATTCTTTTTTTTTTTTTTGAATAGACTTTTAGGCTGTTTCCTAAAAATTTACAGCTATTACAAATTAATTATTTTTGCTACTTCATTCTGCTATTAGCTATTTTAATTTTGATAACAAATAAAAGAGCATCTTGTATCAGTATAGCTCTTTATGATATATGCAGTGCCCTTATGTACATCCTAATTTAGCCCTCATTTCAGACCTGTGACATTGAAGCATTCCATTTTTTTTTTTTTTTTTTTTTTGCGGTACGCAGGCCTCTCACTGCTGTGGCCTCTCCGGTTGTGGAGCACAGGCCCCGGACGCGCAGGCTCAGCGGCCATGGCTCACGGGCCCAGCCGCTCCTCGGCATGTGGGATCTTCCCGGACCGGGGCACGAACCCGTGTCCCCTGCATCGGCAGGCAGATTCTCAATCACTGAAGCATTCCATTTTTTATAACTAATGATAGAGCTTGTCACTTGCCCAAGTTAACATTGCTAAAAATTAGTGTAGTACTAACAACTGCCACACATCTCTTATAAATCAAAGTCTAAATTCTAAACATCTGATTCTGTTTCACACAAACTGAGCATGCTCAATACCTCAACTGAGTTAAAGTATTCCACGTTAAAAAAAAAAAAAAGGAAGAAATTGTATTAAAAGGTATGCCTCATTGCCTTGTTTTTCAAATCATGGCTTTATTGTTGTTTCTTTGGAAGTTGACCTAAACAATTTTATTAATTTGTGGGTACGATGTTGGGACATAAATTTTTCATATTGTCAGCAGCGAAACTGTTCCCACAAGTAATAAAGCTTATATGTGCAGCATTTGTAGGTGTGGAAAGTGAGGAGGAGGGGAGGGGACGGAGGAGGTTATATATATATATATATATATATATATTAAAGATTTTATTATTTATTTATTTTTTAATATGTGGTCTTAATTAATTATTTATTTATTTTTATTTTTGGCTGTGTTGGGTCTTCGTTTCTGTGTGAGGGCTTTCTCTAGTTGCGGCGAGCGGGGGCCACTCTTCATCACGGTGCGCGGGCCTCTCACTGTCGCGGCCTCTCTTGTTGCGGAGCACAGGCTCCAGACGCGCAGGCTCAGTAGTTGTGGCTCACGGGCCTAGTTGCTCCACGGCATGTGGGATCTTCCCAGACCAGGGCTCGAACCCATGTCCCTTGCATTGGCAGGCAGATTCTCAGCCACTGCGCCACCAGGGAAGCCCGGAGGTTATATTTTTGACCAGAGAATACTACTACACTTTTTTACTCATGCCAATCTCTTTAAAAGTCAAGAGACTGAACTTTTAATGCTAGGAATCTCTGCCAGTCACTAAGTGGCCTGACAGTTCACTTAAGCTTTTCTAAAATCTTATGTCTAATGAAACTATGAATTCGTGAAATACTCTCTGGTGCTGTAGCCCAGTTTGACCCCTCATTTATGTGTGGAATGTGCTGAGCTGTGTTTAGAGCCAAGTTTAGTTGTTGATGTTGTTGCAAAGTGACTCTTCTTTTGTTATCTTAAGATTTTTTTTTTTAAAGTAAGGTTTTCAAAATGGACATGATTTAAGCAACTATGAGCTCAAGAAGTGAAAGTACCTGTTAATATATTTATTATTAGTGGTAGTGTTGAAATTTTTTGTGACAGATTCAATACTTCTCTATAAGGTGTTTATGAATAAATGTGTTTTAAGTATATATACATTTGAAAATTCTAAAAAGGAATTTTGTTTAGAAAAGCAAGAAAATGGAAAAAGTGTACTGGTATGATATTCCAAGGCATGTTTGAAACATTTTTAGATTTATATGTTTTCTTAACAAATAAAAACCTGTGGAGTTGCAAACATCCCCTTGGTTTGAAAATGTATTTCATCATATCTATTATCTAGGTCGTTATTCTTAAGTATCCTTTCTGTCTTATCTCCAAAAACAGAAGCACAAATTATTGTACTTTAAACACTCATTCTTCAATTAAATATTAAGAAAGAGGAAATATGGTGAATGTCATTTTCAAAGTGGCACATGGGAATGGGAAAATGTATATTTTGAAATTTGCAAAATAAGGAACAGCTTTAAAAAGGAAGGAAATTTGAATTTGCGAAAATGTTGATTGTAAATACGGAAGTCATCTCTTACTTTTAAGTGTTAAACAAAAGGAATGTATTCTCAGTTAAAAATAGAAGAAAATAAAACACCTTACAATGTAAAATTAGTATTTGAAGGTGGTTTCTGGCAAAGGTAAATTACAAATAAAAAGGAAATTGCCTAGCTCTATATGTAGATGAGAAAATATGATGGAATAAATCAAATAATAGATTTTAAAACCTCAGATTTCAAATCCAGTAGATTTGAAACAGAGTAATTCATGTTTGTATGTGCTACATCAGTAGTGATGAGCATAAGGAATTTTCAGTTTCAAACAAAGGCATATTTGTTTTCATAAAATTGGTTAAAAGAGATTTCACAATGATATTTTAATGGCCATGGTCTTTGATTCAGGGAGGAATTAAGCTTGTTAAGTAAATAGCCCTGAAATAATATTCATGATGTTGTGAATTTAACCCTTTGCTCTTATATTCTCGCTAAGGAAGTAAATGAAACATACAATTCTTTTGAGCTTATAAACCTTCATAGTATTTACCCACTTTATTGGACAGAGCCAATTGTAAGACTGCTATTTCTTTGTTTAGGAGTTTGGGTGACATAAGGAATGTTCACCTCTCCTTGAAAATGAGCATTCCAGGTTCTGAATTTTACTGTGGCAAGAATGTACATTTTCTTCCTTCTTACCTTCCTCTTTGAACATATGTTTAGATCTTAACATGTCATTGTTCTCTAGTATGTTGGAGGACATGTCCTCTGGACTGTGTAGAATCAGGGTCCTTATAATTCATGCCTTATTACCCATATTTGTGACATTGAACATATATGCATTAATCCTCATTGAAGATCTTCTATACAAATATAAAAAATAACTGTCATTTATGTCTTACAAGGTTTAGAGTCATGGCTTTGGGGAAAGCTTTTACAGTCATAAAATAGAATGCTCTATGAAGGCAAGGATTACTGTCTCCTTTTAACTCCTTTTAATTATATTCCTGATACCTGACACTGAGAAAGTACTCAAATATTTTTTTATTGAATGAATATCAGTTTATTAAAATCTTGATTTTTTTTCAGTGTTTACTTTTTGGGGAAAGTCTTAATTTTATCACAGATTAAAGAAATAAAAGCTTCTAAGGGTAAGATAAGTAAAGTAACTTCTTTTCTTTTCTTCTTTTTTTCTAGACTACCCTTTAAGGTCCTGAGTCAAGACAACAATTTTTATACCTTTCCTGGTGGTTCAGAAACGAGTCTCTGTAGAATCAGAAGCAAAGAAAGGAAACAATCTGACCTTTTCTTTGTTAGATTGACTATATAAGATATGTGACTTCCAGGAGCAAAAACACAGAAGTAATAAAGTTATTATTTTGGCATCTTTGGACATCTATCATATTGAGAAGCCTGCTTTGTGAAGCTTCCTGAATTGAGATTTGGAAACTTCATTGGTGCTCATTTATAACTTGGACTGTAAGCATGAGTGAATTCTGGTTGTGTTTCAACTGCTGTATTGCAGAACAGCCTCAACCTGTAAGTATGAAGTAATACATGTACAGATTGGGTGGGGTGCTTATTAAACATAATGCTGGTTCTCAAGTTGAGAATCAGGACCCCAGCAGTGATTGCAGGGCAGTTCTAAGGCCTGTCAGTGGAATTCTGAACATCTGGTTAAAGAAAGGAGAAAAAAAAAAAAAAGTAAATGTGTTTTGTGTAAATGCCATGTGTGAGGAACTGTGCTAGACCATTGTATATGATTGAGAAGGTTATGCTCTTCTACCAAGTAGACCAGCTTCTGGAGGAGCTGTGAGAGGAGAGGGAGACAATCTGAGGTAGAACAGCCAAGTCAGCTTTGGAAATCAGTGGCAGAAGATGTCATAGCTAGGTTGCTTCACATCCTTCTTGATTTACCATCTCATTTTCCTCACAGCAGCTCTCTGAGGAAGATACCATTATCCTTATTTTTCAGTTGAAATAGGTTCAGTTTTTTGCCCAAAGTCATATGGATAGTAAGTAGTCTTGGCTGACTTCTTCTTGGTACCTACCCCACTTTTATCCCTTCTAACCTGTGCACATTTTGTTACCTCTATGAAAATTCTGCCCTGCACGTCCAATTTTCTCTTCATCCTTTAAGATGCCTAGATCAAATGTCAACTCTATGAAATCTTCACCAGCTTTCCCCTGACTTAGATAATACCTAATGTATATTTCCACCAGCTCTTTTAGTTCATTTTTCTGTGGTAGGATGGAACTTCTTGCATAGTAACTTAACTGTTCTATAAGTCTTTCCCACCATGTTCTGAATTCTTTAGGGGCCCTGAGCATATTTACTTTGTATCTTCAGGGTCAAATCTAATACCTTGGAGAATGTAGCTATACATGCTAGCTGGTTTGCTGTCTGGCAGAATAAATGAATTTCTATTTTATTCTGTTTTGCTTACATTTGTAACAACATAAAAGGAAGAATGAGGTGTAATCCTGAGGTCTCTTCAGATCTTTTCTGAGCCTTTCCCTGGTCATATACACGGTCACTTTGTAATTGCCCTTGTTGTATATGCAATTGTTTCTTTGTTTTTTTTGTTTTTGCTTTTTTTTTTTGCGATACGCAGGCCTCTCACTGCTGTGGCCTCTCCCGTTGCGGAGCACAGGCTCCGGACGCGCAGGCTCAGCGGCCATGGCTCATGGGCCCAGCCGCTCTGCGGCATGTGGGATCTTCCCAGACTGGGGCACGAACCCGTGTCCCCTGCATCAGCAGGCGGACTCTCAACCACTGTGCCACCAGGGAAGCCCTGCAATTGTTTTTGAATGTCCTAGTCTTTAATGTCTGGCTCTGGAAAGGGGAAAAAATGAAAAATTGGGGCGGGGAGGAAAAGCAAGGGCGTGGCTTTTTAAATCCTCTGGAAGTCACTTCAGCCAGAGAGGGAGGAGCTTGCAACAGTCGCTACCCACCTCCTTGTCCGTTGCTCCTCTGTGATCAGAAGCAGAGATATTTGGAGGACATGGTCCTTTTTGCCCATCGTGGCTCCCACAAGCTGTGTATAGTATATGCGAAGAACACAGGTACGGGGCTGGGCAGGTAGTTACTACTGTGCTAAGAGCTAACGCTGACTGAAATTAGCTGCAGTTTACCTTCCAAGTTTTCCCCTGGAAGTTGCAATCCTTGAACAGACTCTAGAGTTTCAGGATAGATAACAACAGACAGATTCTGCCCGTACAGTTGTTGTGGGGGGGATACAGATTCCTGCTGATATCGGCTCCACCATCTTCTCTTTTACTACTTTTATAATAACTGTTTTTTACATTTATCTCTTTGATCTGTGAGGCATGAGGTAGGAGTCTAACTTTTCTTTCATGTTAATCAGCTATTTAAAACCAGTTTATTAAATAGCCAGTGTTTTTATAAGTGATATGAAATGTCACCTTTATTATATACTACATTTTCATATATTTAAAGAGACTGTTCCTGAAATCTGTCCTGTTCTTTTGGTTACATATGTTTACACCTGTGCAGTTACTTAGTACATAGTTCTTCTTTTTAAACTGTATTGGTAATGTCTTATTTTTAAGCTGGATTGTTGTAACATGGGTCTTTATTATGTTATTTTCTATATTTTTTCTTTGAGATATTTCATAATGCATCTTTTAAATCCTGTAGGATTTACTTTAGGATTTCATTGAATCTAGAATGTAATTGGATGAGAATTGACATCTATAAAATTTTGAGTAATGCCTTTGAGAAGCATGGCATACATCTTCATTTATATAGACCTTTTCATGTTCTTTTAGTAAGCTTAAAATTTTCATCATGTAAGTTTTGCACATTTTTTGCTAGATTTTTTCTGGATTTTTTATGGATTTTTGTTGCTATTCTGAATGATATTGTTTTGCCGTTAAATTTCCTAGTTGGATTTTTTTTTAACTAGTGTATAGGCAACTAATAATTTTTATACACTACTTTTTTATCCAGATACCATACTGAACATTTTATATTTCCTAAATTTCTCCATATAGTGACATTTTTTTTCAGTCTTAATTCTGATACATATACTTTTTTCCCTATTAATATCTTACTGCACTGACTAAGACCTCCAGTATAATGCTGAATAGTGTCAGTGATGGCTAAACATTCTAGCTTCTCCTGACTTTAATGGGAAAGGTTCAAATTTACTTAGGCATAAAATGAATGTTTATTTTAGCAGACACGTTTACCTGTGCATTTAAGTTATTGTGTATAATTTATCATCTATGATATATATTATCAATGATTAGATTTTCAACAGTTTTTAAAGATTATAGAATACTTGAATCCTGTCGCCATATTGTTTTTAGTATGCCTTGTAATTTTTGTTGAAAGTCATATGTGATAATACTCTGGGTAAAAGGAACTGAGGGAAATAGGCCTGTAGTGTGAATTTTTATGTTTATCTGAGTGGGGGTTAGGCTTTATTTACTGTTTGTTGTAGTTGTAGGTGTCACAGGATAAAATTTCCTTGTTTTTGTGCCCTGTTGTCTTTGGTTTCCCTAGAGACTTCTCCTTAAGTAAGGTCTGAGATGTCCAGTTCTTTCAGTTGTATTTCCCTGTTGCACAGGAGCGCTGTTGATATATTGGTAAGATGTTGGGTGTGGGGAAGCATTATATACTGCTGTGGTTAGGTTTCAGTCTTTCAGTGAGCCTGTGCCCCTGGGCTGTGACCTATATAAGTACTTCTCAGTTTTGTTTTTTACTCCTCAGTTGAGACAGAAAGGCTAGAGGAGGCTGGAGTTGGATATTTCCCTTCCCCAAAGCTAGTTAGTTTCTGGTAAAACCCTAGTCAGTTAGGCTTTGGTAAAATAATTTCTTTTGAGGATAGGCTTTGTTAAGAACAGGCCAGGCAAATTTCCATACCACCAAATTGCAGAAAGGCATTGTAAATCGCTGAGAGAACCCCACCTGGGGCCTAGCTTCTGGTGTGTTCTGATTCTCAGAGTTCAGGCAAAGTATCAGACCTCTCCTGATTTCCATTAGCTCACTGAGAATACAGAGATTGGATTGGATGAAGTATTAGTTACCTAAGATGATGCAAGTTCATCTAAGTCATAGTGGCTTAAAACAGATTTTTATTATTTCACAGATTCTGTGGTCAGGAATCCTAGCACTGTGTAGCCAAGTCCTCTGACTTAGGATCTTTCTAAGGCTACAGTTAAGATGTCAGCTGGGGCTGTAATTATCTCAGGGTTCAATACGGAGAGGACCAGCTTTCTAGCTCACTAAAGGAGTTGTTGGAAGGGTTCAGTTCCTCTCTGAATCCTAACAAGAGTCTCAGTTGGAAAAAGTGCTTCAGTTCCTTGCTGGCTGTTGGCTGGAGGCCTCCCTGTTTCTTGCTCCACAGGTCTCTCCATAGAACAGCTCACAACATGGCGACTGGCTTTCATTAGTATGAGCAAGAGGGCAAGCAAGATGGAAGTCAAAATCTTTGTGACATCCCATCACTTTTGCTATGTTCCGTCCTGTAGAATTAACTCACTAAATCTAGTTCACACCCTCCTAAGACTGGGCACCCCTGGAGTTTTTTAACTCTCCAGCTGTCTACACTTATCCTCCAGCAATTCATCAATTACAGTTTGTTTTCCTACATTGGTCCTGCACTGACTGGAGGTTTTTGCTCTAGTACATTGTGATTTTCTGTATTTGCCTATGTCTCCAATTCTGGGGGCAGCAGTTTGCTCTGTGATCTCAGTTCTCTAAAGGATGTAAGAATAGTTGTTGGTTTTCAGTTTGTTCAACTTTTTTGATTGTGTGGATGGGCATGACATCTTCTGAGCTCCTTACGAGTCAGGCAGGAAACCAGAAGTCATATTTCCGTATTTTTTAAGGTTGATTTGTTTATTGCCGGCATTCATAATGTTTGTAATAAAAATGTATCCTGTTCCAGTATGTGATACATGTATACTCAAAGTAGAATGGCATAGATCAGGAATTTAAAGAGTGGGAGCATAAGGCTTTAGAATTATGAGACATTAGAACTACATTTTCTGATACACAAAGGATTTGCAGTTTGAGTTTTTTGTGCACATATAACATGTCTGTATTGTGTTATTGTTTAATAATACATAATTGTATGAAATATTCCACAAGAATAGCATTTTTGACTTGCTGAGAAAAATGACACAAAACTTAACAGGGCCGTGTGGTTACTATTGTAGAAGAACAGCTTGCTTGTTGGCATGAGGAAAAAACATTTAAAGGATGCACTAATAATTGTGTGTGTGTTTACAGTCTACAAAAACATATCCTTGCAGCTCTATTAGACAGTATCAAGAGTGTCTCATTTGAAAGCTGCTTGGTCATCTCTAAAGTTTTCTAAAAGTATGTACCAAGATTGAGTGCTGTGTGCCAACTCTCCCACTCTTTCTTTACCACCCCCTGCTCTTGCACATTCCATGTGTGGAAAAGGAGCAACTCAATATTGGGAAGAACTTAGAATGTATTTTTCTGAGTAGTAGCATAAGAATCATATTTTTTCTTCCTACTCTTTCGTTTTAGCACAGTATAATACAGAGTAAAAGAGTCCCAATTTTTGGAGCCGTAGTAATCTAAACCTTTTAAATTGACTGTAGTGTAAATGCTGCAGTTGTTGTTGCTAGGTAGTGCTGAGGTTGGAACTTTTAAATTGGATTGTAGCTGTCTTGCAACTTAATTTTTTAAAAAATGAAAAGATTTGTCAGCTGTTTACAGGACTGTAGTGAATTCTTTACCTGCTTACTGTTGTGCATTGGCATGCTGGTGGACTTTTTTTCCCCCAGCTTTATTGAGTTATAATTGGTATACCAAAAAATTGCACATAATTAATGTATACAAACTGGCGATGGACATACATATGCCCTCGTTGCCATCACCACAATTAAGGTAATAAACTTCTGAGGTGTCCTCAAAAACAATGCGTATTGATTTACAGCCTCCCCCTTTTCTAGTGATATTACATACTTTCCCCATATGGTGTTTCCCCACATGGTACTGATGTTTTGTAATGCTGCTTGTCTCTGAAATGTGTTATTTTAATTAGACACCTGTGCCCAGTTGTCATGTATTAACACTCTGGTATTTCCACAGTGAGCCAGGTACTGATGAAATAACAGCAAAACAGACACTGTTTCTGCTTCATGGCTCTCATTCTAGTGGAGGAGATATTTAGTGAATAAATAGGTGTCTGTGATATCAGGTGATGGTAACTGCTCTAAGGAAAAGGAACGTAGAAAAAAGAGGAGAAATGGGGATATTAAGAGTGTACAGGAAACGCCTCTCTGATGAAGTGATATTTAAGCTAAGGTTTAAGGAAGTAAGGCACATGCTTATGTAGAAGGACTTGCGAGTACAAGAGTTCTGGAAGTGCAAGGGTTGTATGTGTACGAGGAATGTCAAAGAGGGCAGAGTGGCTGTGAGCCAGGGCTACAGTGGTGGGAAATGAGGTCAGAGATAGTTAAGGGCCAGGTCATGTATAGCCTTCCAGGCTGGGGAAAGGCTGATTTTTACACTTTGTGAAATCGGAAATCATTGAATGGTTTCGTTCTTTCAAGTGAAGAACATATCCTTTTCCCAGTAGTTTGAATGTTTAATGTTGCTGTATGCCCAGACGGAGAGTTAGCACTGCCTGACCAGACTGTATCCTGTAGGCCGGTGAGTTACCTTCTCCTTCCTGTACTCCCAGCCAGTGCGTCCTCCTCAGCAGTCTGCAATCATGTGTGTAGTGTGTTCTGCAATAAGATTGATTTCCTGCAGTGACTTTTCTTCATTTTTGTTGTTGTTCTGATGTTCAGTTCTAATCCATAATCGTAGGGGTGTGTGTCTTTAAGTGATGATGTGGTAACTGCCATATTAAAAAAACAAAGGAAGGGCACTGTGCTCCATGTTTTAGAGAGTCTAAGGTTTCTTCGAGGGAAATGGGTGAAGAATTGGAAGGGGATGGAATGGGTCAGTAGACGGGTTGTTAGAAGACCTTAGACCTTAGACATGAAAGGCATGAAAGCTGTTACTGCAGCCTGAGAGTATGAACCAACAGTTCTATGAAAGGTAGCTAGAGGAAACTCTAGGTGAGGGCATTCTATAATTTCAGGGGATTTATGTCAGACAAGAGTGTTTGCTCAAATGTGGTGTATTTCCATCAGTACTATGCGATAAGGACCTTAGACGGCATAGATTCATGTAGAACTTCCTTTTTTAGGAATCACATTTCCACACACCCTAAATGAGGTGTGAGTATGATAGATACGTTGTCATTTTTCCTTTTTCTGGAAACGTAAATGTGCATGCTCTTGATTTGTTTAATTACACAGAAAATCACATTACGTAACCACAATCATCTCAAAGCATTTAGTAGATGAAGTTATGTAATAGAAATAGAAAATTACCCTTATCAGTGGAGAAATGAGAAATATCCCTACTTTGTAGAAAGGCAGTGTAGAGGACTGATTCAAATGTCTTAACTGTATTGCTGAACCTAGAAATTACCAAGATTATCTTATTCACTGGAACTGCCTGTCCTGCCTCAGGAGTGGCTACTGTATTTCTTCATAGAGACAGTAAGCTGCTTATACCTGAGGAGAAATTTTCAATTTGTATACATGAGCTTGAAGACAAACTAGAAAGGCTCTTGGCATAAGGATTTTGGTGTTCCTACCCTGTTTTGTGCTGATAGCAGTCAGGAAGTGCTGGTAAGTTAGTGTCCATATCATTCTGGATGAGTTCAAGCTGGGGGAGGGGGTGAGATGGTAGTAGAAAGCCATTTATCTTCAGAAACTAGAATGCTTTTCTAAGTTTGTAAATGTCAGAGAGGAAATGGTTTTCTTTAATGCTTTTACTAAATTGATCTTTATTCAGTTTAGATTGGAGTTTTTTAATATATACGTCAAAGTAAAACAAGCTATTTCTTAGCAAGCCATGTGGTGGCTGCCATTTATAGTTACTTAAAAAGTGACACCAGCAAAAATAATAATTCAAAAGTAGACAGTTGTATACTGAACCTCATACACTCAGCTTCAACAATATCAGTTCTTATCTGATCTTGTTCATCTCAGTGCATCTACTTTGCTCTTTTCTGTATTATTTTGAAGCCAAATTGCAAGCATTATTTCATTTTATACATAAATATGGCAGTATTTATCTCTAAGAGATAATGATTCATATTTAACATAAGCACAATACCATTATCATACCAAAAAAGTACTTTAAAAGTTTGTTTTATATATAAATATACTATATAATAAGTAGTTATGAAACATATTATGAAGTAAATATTACCCAAATTAAGACATGGAGCATTGCCAACACCCCAGAAGCACCCTAGCATTCTTTTCATTTACATCCCTGCTCCCAACACCTGGAGGAGCCACTGCCCTGCTTTTTTATGGTGATCACTTCCTTATTGTGTTTTATGATTTTACCATTTGTATATGCCCTGAGCAGTATAGGTTAATTTACCTGTTTTAACTTTGAATGGTGTTCCAGTGGATATAATTGTGTTTTCTTCTTTAATTCAATGCTAAATTTATAAGATTAATCCATATTGAGGCAGGTAACTAAACTTCATTTCCACTTTTCTTGAACGTTTTGTTGTATGACTACACCATGTACATCCATATAGTCCTTTTGAAATTCTGAGTTGTTCCCCGTATGGAACTGTTAGGAATGATGCTCTTTCGTGCCTTTGTGTATGTGTTGCCCGGTGAACACGTGCTTGAGGTTCTCTAGGGTGTATACCTAGGAGTGAAATTATTGGTTCTAAAGTCTAAGGACATTAGCTTTTACCATGCAAGACAACATTGTTTTAAATTTGGTGTTATCAATTTGTGTTCCTACCAGCAGTTTGAGTTACCAACCTTGTTACATAGCCTCATTAAATGCATGATGTTTTCAGACTCAGTTTTTATCAGTCCGAGAGGAAATGTTTACCCTTGCATTATCTTGCATTTTAATTTAATGAGAGTGAAAAGTAACCTGATTTTTTTAAACTTCTAGGTTGTGAGCTTCAGGATTGTACGGAAATCAGAGATTTCTTGAAATAAAATTCTCCAATTCAGCTCCTCCACACTTATGTTCATCAGCGCATTCCATTTGTATTATACCATAAGACGAGTTCTCTGAGAGTACAGAAAAACACATTTAGATAAATTGAAGCCCATGAAGTTAAGACATTATACTATAGCAGCTTTCATTCCTGTATTTAGTTTCAAGTATGATTAAGCATTACTCTAATTCAGTGCTTTTTGTTTACCCTGTTTATAGTAACTATTACAGAAATAAATGCATTCAGAAGCCACCAGACATCTGTGTCATCCTATACACAAAATATTAGTAGAACTTAAGAAAAGATGAAAAGTAAAAATAGAAGGTCTAGTATTTTCCTCTCACATTCCAGCAGATCATTTTGAACACCCCCCAGGTGAGCATTTCCCACATTGGAGACCATTGAATACAGAACAAGTCAGAGCATGGAGCTCTAGAGTTGAGAAATAGGATTATCTTATCTTTACTGTGATAAAAATAATTACCACTGGAATAAAAAGGGAAAGAAACGCAGGGAAAATTGTTTTTGATGAACAGGAAGAGAAAAAAATATTGTGGTCAAATAGTTTTTAAAAATATATATTTATATGGCAGATAAGTCCTAACTTAACTTTTTTTCTATATGCTCATTAGAAAATGCTATCTGTATCTTCATAAAGAAAATGTTCCTCATTTATGAGGTCATGTTAAGTAGCCAGTGTGAGCTCCTATTAACTGACAGCTTACATGAATCCTGAAACATTTCTTAAAAGAGCTATTGTTTTCAAGTCATCTCTCACCTACCGCATCTGGGAGATTGTCATGTTTATTTAGAAAACACTTTCTTCATTTACGTGTTCTGTTATTTGTGTAAATGATGTGAAAGTCTGCATCTTTTCATAAGGCATTGAATGCTTAAAATGGCTAAAATTAAGGTGCTTCTGAAATACCAATAGCATGAACCTTTGCATTGTTTTGTTTTACTGATTCTTGGGTTTTATAAACATAGAAACAGCAAGGATAAAGAGGATTAAGTCTTTATTTGTCCAGAGTTAGTGGTTTGGGTCCTGATTCTCACATGGCCTTGGTATATACAAATAGGAGGGAAAGTTAAGGATCTCAATTTTATTATTTAAAAAATCAGAAGGCAAAAGAAAGAAAGGAAATCAGTACCAGGCAGGTAAAGTCTAGTTAATAAACTATTCACGGTTGTAGAAGAATAAAATGTTTATGTAAACTTTATGTAATCTGTGATTAAAGGGCAGTTAGAATTTAGATAATTTCTGGGGCCTAATACTATAGTAGTATTTTAATAATTATGAAGTCAATACTATATAGGACATTTTTAGAAGCACTTCAGAATCTGTTCATCTGTGATATAAACACATGATAAAAACCATTCTGTTCTTCCATCTTTCTCTGCCTTAAACATGTTTATAGTGGGTAGAAAATATTACCGATCAATTTTGTTAACTCGCATATGCAAGACAGATTCTAAGATCTCAGCTCTATCTCCTTTAAGTACTGAATAAAGGTTGGTCTCTTATCACCTCTGTACATGGTAAAAATTCTTCTAATTTCTTAGATATTTCTAGTGCTCATGTTCCAATTACTTTTGTAGATTGACCTTTCTTTTAGTTCCTTGAAGAGCTATTTTTTATGCTTATACTCTATTTTAGCAGGTGAGACATCATTTGTTCTGTTTCGTTTTGGTTTGTCATTTGTTAGCTGTTTTCATTTGTGAACTGAAAATAATTTTCATACAATCATAAAATTATAGTCTTAAAGGCATCTAAGCAAACATCTAGTCAGATGCGTCACTCACACACAGATTTGGAAACTATTAAGTGAACTAGTAAACTAAGTTAAGCCTAGTGAGTTAATGGCAAAGCCTTGGCATTTTAAGACTAGTTTTCTCTAGTATGTGTTTCAATAAATTTTACCCAAATGGACATGAATACACACATTGGATATGCAGTTGAATTATAAGACTATGCAAAAATACATCACTAGTTTTGATAAGTTATGGTGAAACCAGCAGTGTTTCAACATTTTAAAAGGTTCTTGGGAATTCCCTGGTGGTCCAGTGGTTAGAACTCGGCACCTTCACTGCTCAGGGAACTAAGATCCTACAAGCTGCGAGGCACAGACAAATTTAAAAAAAAAAAAAAATTCTTGCCAGTAAATGTTAATTATTATTTGCCATTTTTAAAGATCTTAGTTTGAATGCTTTCATACATATTAACTTAATGATAATAAATGCCTGCCATTGTAACACACACACACACACACCCATCACTCTTTTTTGTGGTTTAGATTTTGGTTTTGTTTTATTTGTTCTTGGAGTGTCTACCTGAGTAGCATTTGGGTGATGTCCTCACTGGAATCTTAACATGCACAAATCCTTCTGCATGTCTCCATTATGCATATATGCATGGATTCAAAAATCATTAAGATACTGGAAATAGTATTAGCTGTCAGTCATGCATATAGGATAAACAGAATCTCCCATACATTAAATAAGTTACTAGATGTCATTTCTCACTGACCTTAAGAACAGATAAAGTATGTATAGCCGATTCACTTTGTTATAAAGCAGAAACTAACACACCATTGTAAAGCAATTATATTCCAATAAAGATGTTAAAAAAAAAGCAGATAAAGTTACTAAGAAACATAAGACAAGTGTGCTTTCAGTAGTGCTTAGCTGTCAGAAATTGATCTCATTTTTATGAGCCCCAAAGTTATGGGTAGTTATGAAAAACCAAACAAGTTTTTCCCTTTTTTCTACCCTCTTCATAGGAGATCTGGTTTTCTGTGAGCTTAAGAGTTGTTCAAATAAGGGTTTGAATTGCTCCCAATGCTTATTTACTGTGTGACCTTGAGCAGATAGGAATACTGTGTGACCTCTGCAAATAGGAATAATGACACCTATCTAATAGGCTTAAATATATTAAAGTAGATAATAAAGTATATTAAATAAGGTAATTTATGTTAAGCACTTAGCATAGTGCCTGGCATGCAGTAAGTGCTCTTATGAATGTTTAGTTGACAAATTGCAGTTTCCTCTCATTTTATTTTATTTTATTTATTTTTTTGTGGTACGCGGGCCTCTCACCACTGTGGCCTCTCCCGCTGTGGAGCACAGGCTCCGGACGCGCAGGCTTAGCAGCCATGGCTCATGGGCCCAGCCACTCCGCAGCATGTGGGATCTTCCTGGACCGGGCACGAACCCGTGTCCCCTGCATCGGCAGGTGGACTCCCAACCACTGCGCCACCAGGGAAGCCCTCCTCTCATTTTAAATAATGGTTGATTTTATTTTGTTTTGTTGTGTTTTAAATCTCAGTTGGTTATTTCCAAGCACATTCTATTTGAAATGAACTGGACCTTCAAAGCTTGAAAAATTGGTCTCTTACCAGAAGTATTTTGGTTTGGTTTGGTTTTCAATTACCAGGAAGAGAGATCCAGGTGTGTAACATAGAGAGGATGTTGGACTGAGCACACACATACAGTCTCCTCCCTCCTGAAACCCCACTTTGCATGACATTAAAGGAGTTTAAAAAACAAAAAGGGGTAAAACCCACAAAGGAAAAGAATGCAGAGAAAACATAAGCATGGATGAAAGATAATAAAACACAGATGATAGATTTGGAATTTGCAGAACATAGCCACACCCAGTTGCCTGCACAGGGGGATACTGACCAGAAGCAAACCAGAGTCTTAACTGCCTTGCTCTTGGAAGGCCTGCAACTAGGCTTGAACTGCTCAGGCTGGCCTGCAGCAGATTGTTCTCTAGAGAACTGACCAGCTCTGCAGAGACCTGGTGATTTCTGTGGTTGTGGGCTCCCCAAGGAAAAAGCCAGTTTCACCATCTTCTCACCTGTCCTTGAACCCACCATTCAGCATGCCTGACCCATGTGTACTAAGCCTCATTTGGACGGTGGGTGATCATCAGGCATGAAGAAAGCTAAAAGAAATTAACCAAACGAAAGCACTCAAAGGAAATAGATGATACAGGGAATAGAAAAGAACTAAAAAGCAATAAAAACTGTGAATATTCCTCAGATGATTAAGATATTGGACCCATTAAATAAGAACAATGTGCCTACACAGGAATGGAGACAGAAAGAACAAAGTGAGAAGAAGAAATAGTGTTTGGAAATGATATAGCTGAGATAAAGAAGTGCAGTGGAAGGGCTGGAAGATAAAGAAATCTGTAAACAAAGTAAAACAAAGAGAGAGATGGAAAGTAGAAGGGAAAAGCTAAGATAATTAGATGATCAATCCTGAAGGTTCAAAATCAGCCTAATTAGAGTTTCACAAAGTAGAAGAAAGAGGCATTGGAGGAGAATAAATTATCAAAGTGTTTGCCAAAAAGTTTGGGGTTTTTGTAACATCTTACAGAAAACCCAAACAAACTTTTTGGACAACCCAATAATAATACAGGAACATTTCCCTGAACTAAAAAACAGCGTAAGTGTTTTGGTTGAAGGCCAGTTGAAAAATACCCATTCCATTTAGTGACATTTCAGACTATATGGATTAGTTGTTCAGCTGTTTAACCAGTTGTACTGCAAGAAATTTGTGGATGGTATTGCAACAATTAATGTTCGTTTCATAGGAAGTTAAGCAAACAAAAAGAAGCAATTCAACACAAAACATAGTACAAGAAAAATTAATTGTAGAACATTGCTTGGCTTGATTGTGAACAATATTTACAAAAAGTTAATATAAGCATTTGATTTTTCTCTTTCTATTTTATGTATTAAATGTTTGGGGGAATTACATAACTTCTTTTGAAACACAAAGGTATTTATTTTAGAAAAACTGTATATATGGTGGTGTAAAGGAAAGACAGTGGACAAGGAAGACTCCCAGACCTGCTTTAGTTAGCTGTGGGACCTTGGCAAGTAATATGCTTTCCCTAGGTACATTAGTGTCCTGTGGCTGCCACTGACCGATTATCCAAGTTTAGTGGCTTAAACAACACAAATTTATTCTCTTTAGTTCCAGAGGTGAGAAGTCCAATTTAGGTCTCACTGCCATAATATCAGTGGTAGACCATTGTATTATACCACATTTTCTTTGTTCAGTATACAGTGATTTCCTGAAGTTAGCTCTACTATACACACATATATGCATGTATATACAGGGTACAGAAACAATCTCAAGTGGACGTGTGGTAGCAGAAATCTCTAGTGTAAAGGGTTTAACGTGCAAAAGCATTGAAAAATATATCATTAGTACTTAGAGAAGCTATTTCAGGTTGTTAGTTTTTGTTGTTTTTTTTTTTGCGGTATGTGGGCCTCTCACTGTTGCGGCCTCTCCCATCGCGGAGCACAGGCTCCAGACGCGCAGGCTCAGCGGCCATGGCCCATGGGCCCAGCCGCTCCGCGGCATGTGGGATCCTCCCGGACCAGGGCACGAACCCATGCCCCCTGCCTCAGCAGGCAGACTCTCAACCACTGCGCCACCAGGGAAGCCCCAGGTTGTTAGTTTTAAGCCTATTTTGTATTTCAGTTTTCATACTTGCAATGTGTGACTTAAACAAGATACTAACTTTAAACAGAAAGAGAAAAGGAAATCCCTATGTTCGCTTCAGGTTTCTCACTGAGAGATGAGAATGTCTAGTTCCTTCAGTTTTGCATTTAGCAATTTTGCCCTTGAAAAGATCACTATAAACTTGCTTAGAGATTCCTTATAAAAAACAAATATTGGGGGCTTCCCTGGTGGCGCAGTGGTTGAGAGTCCACCTGCCAATGCAGGGGACACGGGTTTGTGCCCCGATCCGGGAGGATCCCACATGCCGTGGAGCGGCTGGGCCCGTGAGTCATGGCCGCTGAGCCTGCGCGTCTGGAGCCTGTGCTCCGCAACGTGAGGGGCCGCAGCAGTGAGAGGCCCGCGTACCGCAAAAAAAAAAATGTTGGGGCCTCCTGTGAACTTCTCATCTGTTACCAACTTTGAAACTTATACTAAGTGGGAAAAGGCTACTTATCTACTAACCTCTAAAGGGCAAAGTAAAGACAGCACTGCACTTAGGATTGAATTTTAGTTGTGTTACCAGCAACCCACCTATTGATAAATATTTCCAGTATGAAATGCCTTGCCGTTCTGTACTTTGACTTAGATCAAAGTCACTTCTTGTAACTCTGCTTGGGTGTTTGGATTTCTCTGTGGTGATGTGGCTCTCATCTTTTATAGAATTGCCTCCTTATATAAGCCTTTTTACCTGAGGGCCACTTCTGGCATTCCAGTGAGTGCACCACACTCTAGAAACCAGAGAAGTAGAATTATCACTTATTGTTCCCAGAGTGTATCTTCATAGAGTACAAGTTGGCAAACTGAAAAAGTTTATTATTTTTTGAAGTTTGACCTAAATATGAGAATTTGGAATCCAAAGTAGGCTACTCAGTTATTGAAGGGCAGATTTTTTTTTCTTAGATCTTTGCAGTCTACTCCTTGTTTCTCTTCCATTTGTCTTACTAATCAAGGATTAATATTAATCCTGACATATTAATGATAGATTTTTAGTTAAGATCTTAGAAACCAGACTTCCATAGGTGGTATTATCAGCTCATATTACTACCCATGGGAAAGCTGGATCTGGCTTCTTAAACATCTGTATCCAGGACCTGGGACACTGTTAAGATTCTCAACTCTGTCTCTTTCTTGATTCTTTGTACTTTCTGACTAGAGGTGGGTGTTTTTTCCATGATTGACCTCAGCTCCAGGTTCATCACCTCAGTTTAACCACCTTGAGGAAGAAAGGACATCTCCCTTAGTCCTTCCCAGGGAAGGATTCTGGGCCCAGTTTGTGTCATGTGCACACCCCATGGTCAGGGTTGTCGACTGCTGTGGTCGGCAACCTATCAAAATCATACGGTTGGGGTCAGGAAGCGGTGATTTCCCCAAAGGAAAGGAAGTGGGTTGCTGCTTCTAGAACAAAGTATGTAGAAAGAAATGGTGTATGTCCACAATAAAGATTTATGCCTATTTATACAGAAGGATAGAAATAAAATGTCACTTAGCCTGAATATCTATTAACTACTCTGGTAAAAATGTTATAAAGCTGCTTCAAATCCTTTAAGAACAATTTTAAAAGATTACTTGTTGTCTGTCTAGAATATCCTAAGCTACTGTTTAGGTGTTTAAAAAAAAAGTTAATCCAAATCAGTAAAAATAAATTGAAAACTAAGGATATGTGAATTACACAAACAGCTTTACCTTTTGGGAAATGATAAGTTTTGAATGTCAGAAACTTGAATCTCTTTAGCAAATGCTGAAGTAAACATTGGTAGAATAACCAAAGTGAAAAAAGTGAAAGAAGGCTAAAGACTTAATGCTAGTTATATACACCTTTAGCAGAATTCCAGTGAAGCTAGGGTCTATAAGCAGTTAGCTTCAGTTATCTTTTGACTTTTGTGCCATAGTAAGTAAACTTTGTATAAAGATAATGAGCAAAAGGTAGAGGCCTCCTGTATTATGCAGTTTATTCATATGGTTTTCATCCTACCCCCCAAATTATAAGTGCTATATATCATTTTGAGCACTATATCATAACTCATTAAATATTAATAGGTCATAAAATCCTCTGTGAATCATTTTTGTATAAAGTCATGGTAATAATATATTTTTCCCACAGTTACCTTATTATGTCTAATGGTTTTTTTAAAGTTTTGTTGCTCTGTTAATGTTTTGCTTACTATTTGTAGAGTATAAGAGAATGTAATTTATATAATATTACCTCCAAAGTTGGTCAGACTCAGCAGTAAAGGAGTTCATGGACACAGATAGGAGATAGTGAATTTAGTAGCTCAAATCATCACTGATACCTGTAAATAGATATATGACCTCTTTGTAATCATCCTGGTATGCTTAGGATTTATCCAGTCATTATTGGAATAAAACCATGACTCACACTTGTGATTTGTTATATTGAATAGAAATCTTGGTAGAGCCCAGAGGTAAGGAATGAAAATGGTGAGAAGTATATCATATGAGGGAATGATGGACCTGAAATTTATTTCACTACCTCCAGTCTATAAGTAGGAGTAGGTTTTCCCTCCCACCTCAGTTTTATTGAGATATAATTAACATATAGCATTGTGTTAGTTTAAGGAGTACAACATAATAATCTGATAAATGAATATACTGTGAAATGCTTACCACAGTAAGTTTAGTTAACTTATCACCTCATATGGTTAAAAACTTTTTTTCTTCTCATGACAACTTTTAAGATTTACTCTCGGCAATAATCAAATATACACGACAGTATTGCTAACTGTAGTCACCGTGCTGTACCTTATATCCCCAGAACTTACTTATCTTATAATTGGAAGTATGTACCTTTTGATCCCCTTTACCCATTCTACCACCTCCACCCCCTACGCCTCACCCCCTGCCTCTGGCTGCCACTAATCTGTTCTCTGTTTCTGTGAGTTAGGTTTTTTCAGATTTCAGATAAAAGTGAGATGGTATAGTATTTATCTTTTCTTTCTAACTTATTTCACTTAGCATAATGCCTTCCACGTTCATCAGTGTTGTCATGGATGGCAGTATTTCCATCTTTTTTTAATGGCTGAATAAAATTCCATTGTGTATCTATAGATACACATCTGTCCGTATATGCATATATCTGTCTATATATACTTATGTGGACACACACACACACACACACACATCACATTTTCATTATTCAGCCATTGATGGACACTTAGGTGGTTTCCATGTCTTGGCTATTGTAAGTGTGCTGCAAGAACAGGAAGATGCATGTTTCTCTGAGATAGCAGTTTCATTTCCTTCGACTGTATACCCAGAAGAGGAATTGCTAGATCATATGGTAGTTCTGTTTTTAATTTTTTGAGGGACCTCGGTACTGTTTTTTATAACAACTGCACCAATTTATATTCCCACCAGCAGTGCACAAGGGTTTCCTTTTCTCCACATTCTCACCAACATTTGCTATCTTTTGTCTTTTTGATAATAGCTATTCTAACAGGTCTGAGGTAATATCTCATTTTGGTTTTGTTTTACATTTCTCTGCTAATTAGTGATATCGAGCATCTTTTCATGTACTTGTTGGTCATCCGTATGTCATCTTTGGGAAAATATCTATTCATTTGTTCCCATTTTTAATTGGGTTGGTTTTTTGTTTTTGTTTTTAACTACTGAGTTGTATAAGTTCTTTATATATTTTAGATATTAACTCCTTATCAAATATATTATTTGCAAAATATTTTCTCCCATTCTGTAGCTGTAGGTTGCCTTTTCACTGCATTAGTTTTCTTTGCTGTGCAAAAAATTGTAATTTCATGTAGTCCAACTTATTGATTTTTGCTTTGCCTTTGCTTTTGGTATCAAATCCAAAAAATCATTGCCAAGGGTGATATCAAGGAGCTTATCCCTGCGTTTTCTTCTAGAGTTTTATGGCTTCAAGTCTTGCATTCAAGTCTTTAATCCATTTTGAATTGATTTTGGGGTACGGTGTAAGATTTTGGTCCAGTTGCATTCTTTTGCATTTGGCTATTCAGTTTTCCCAACACCATTTATTGAAGAGACTATCTTTTCCGTTGTTCCATTCCACCATTCAATTTCATTCTTGAATTTCAATTTGCTTATTAGTTCTAACAGTTTTTTGGTGGAGTCTTTAGGATTTTCTATATGTAATATCATGTCATCTGCAAATAGAGACCATTTTACTTTTTTCTTTCCAGTTTGGATGCCTTTTTTTTCCTTGCCTGATTGCTCTGGCTAGGATTTTCAATATATGGGAAAAAAGTGGTGAGAGTGGGCATCTTTGTCTTGTTTCTGATCTTAGAGGGAAAGCTTTCAGCTTATCACCATTGAGTTCATGTTAGCTGTGGACTTGTCATATACAGGCATACCTTGGAGATATTGTGGGTCAAGTTACAGACCACCACACTAAAGCAAATATTGCAATAGAGAGTCAAGTGAATTTTATGGCTTCCCAATATATATAAAAGTTATATTAATATTATACTGTAGTCTGTTAAGTGTGCGATAGCATTATGTCTAAGGAAAAACACGTATCTTAATTAAAAAACGCTTTACTGATAAAAAAATGCTAACCATCATCTGAGCCTTCAGCAAGTCATGATGTTTTTGCAATAGTCATATCAAAGATCACCATAACAAGTATGATAATAGTGAAAAAAATTGAAATATTGTGAGAATTACCAAAATATGATACAGAAACACAAAGTGAGCAAATATTGTTGGCAAAATGGTGCCAGTGGATTTGCTCAATGCACAGTTGCCACAAACCTTCAATTTGTAAAAAAACGCAGTATCTGTGGGGTACAATAAAGCAAAGTGCAATGAAATGAGACATATCTGTGCAGTCTTTTTTATGTTGAGGTATGATCTCACTATTCCCACTTTATTGAGAGTTTTTATCAAATGGATGTTGAATTTTGCCAAATGCTTTTTCTGCTTCTTTGAGATCATGTGACTTTTAGCCTTCATTTTGTTAATGTGGTATACTATCCTTCTATCTCTGTAATAAATCCCACTTGATCATGGTGTATGATCCTTTCATTGTACTGTTGAATTCAATTTCTTAAGATTTTCTTGAGAATTTTTGCATCTTTGTTCGTCAGGATTATTGGCCTGTAATTTCTTTACTGACCTTGAATGGTTCTGGTATCAGCGTTATGCTGGCCTCATTTGGAAGTGTACTCTTTGATTGTTTTGGAAGAATGTGAGAAGGATTGGTATTAATTCTTCTTAAATGTTTGGTAGAATTCACCAGTGAAGCCATGTGGTCCTATAGTTTGTTGAGAGGTTTTTGATCACTGATTCAGTCTCCTTACTTGTTATTGGTCTGTTTAGATTTTCTATTTCTTCATGGTTTAGTCTTGGTAGGTTTGTATGTTTCTAGGAATTTATCTGTTTCTTCTAGGTTGTCCAGTTTTTTGGCATGTAACTGTTCATAGTAGTCTTCATGATTCTTTGTATTTCTGTAGTATCAGTTGTAACGTCTCCTCTTTTCTAATTTAATTTCTCTTTTTTTTGTAAGTCTAAAGGTTTTTCTATTTTATCTTTTAAAAAAGTAGCTCTCTGTTTTGTTAATCTTTTCTATTGTCTTTTAGTTTCTTTTTCATTTATTTCCACATGGATCTTTGTTATTTTCTTCCTTCTACTAACTTTGGGTTTAGTTCGCTCTTTTTCTAATTCCTTGAGGTAAAAAGTTACATTATTTATTTGAGCTCTTTGTTGTTGTTAACGTAGTTGGTTATTGCTATGAACTTCCCTCTTAGTACTGCCTTTGCTGCATCCCATAAGATTGGTATGTAATATATCCATTTTTACTTTTCTCAAAATGTTTTTTGATTTCCCTTGTAATTTCTTCTGTGACCTTTTGGTTATTTAGTAGTATGTTTTTAAAGTGGGTTTTCCACTTTTTTTTCCTTGTAATTGATTTCTCATTTCATACCATTGTGGTCAGAAAAGATGCTTGATATGACCTCAGTCTTTTAAAATTTATTAAGACTTAAACTGTAGCTTAACATATGATCTGTCCTCCATTTTATTAAGGTATATTTTTGGAGTTTTATTTTGTTCTTTTGTTTGGAACGTGTTCCTCTGTTTCTTCATTTTCCTGGGCTCTCTGTGCTGGTTTCTGTGCATTATATAAAACAGCCACCTCTGCCAGGTGTGACATACTGGTCATATGTAGGAGTTGAACCTTATCATTCAGCCTGGCCCAAGGTCTTGGTTGTCTCTCAAACCTTGTGATTGTCCAAAGGGGAGGATCTCACTCAGCACCTAGATGCAGGCTGACTGGAAGTCAGACCCTCAGGCAGCATCTTTTAAACTATGCAAGTAGACCCCTTTCACAGAAATTCTGGGAGCTAGGTATTTCTGTCTGTTCCCTCTGCACTGAGCCGTTGGGGGGATAGCTAGTTAAGAACTGGTTGATTATTTTTTTGCTGTGGGACCTGTGACCTGAAGCCCTGCTGGCCACCAAAGCCAGGCAATCAAAAAGTGTCACCCCTGGGAGGCAGCTGCAAAAGCAGTATGCTGGGTAACCTGGAATGGGCAAGAGGAAAAACGTGGAGATGGTGCCCAGTGGCCTCCTTTCTGGGCAGTATCTTAGTCTACCTCTGTGTGTGTGCTAAATTAGAAGCTTGACCCTCAGGTAGTAGCTTTTAAAATATGCAAATAGACCTCTTCCAGGGAAAGACTAGGGGAGATAGACATGTCTGACTACTGTCTGTGCACTGAGCTCTGGGGTGATAGCTGGTTGAGAAGTATTTCTTTGTTTGCTACAGTGAATAGGCTCTTCTTTTTAATGAAAACTATTGATTAAAAAATATTCTTTGGTGGCTTGGTTGTTGTAGAATTGTTTGTTCTTAATGAGAAAAACCATTCAGCCTAATGGCTCTCCAAATAATTGAAAACACACACAAAAATTGTAAAACATTATTCAGGGAGTTCAAGAGATTAACAAGTGTGAATATAAGGTAGGAACGTGAGCAATAGTCAGGAGATTCCAAGTGAGAGTTTGCCAGTGTTGGATTTGAAGGGAATATTAAAACATCACACAGTGCTTTTCAAGGTATTATCAAATTCGTTCCTGTATTTAAAGTGATTGGAAATATGCCTGGCATGTAGTAAGACTCTTAAGAATTACCCATTGTTTTAAAATATTCAGCTGTAAATCTTCAGCACCAGTGTTTCTAAACCATTGAGCTGGTGTCCTGTTAACCATGAACGTTCCTGGACCTGCCCCAAACCTGGTGGATTTGAAATTCTGCAAGAAGGTCAGCAGCCTGTGTTCTAACAAACCCCTGCAGTGATTCTGATATACAGTAAAGCTTGCTCTTGAGGTGTCACCCCGTATAAAAGCTAGAACAATGATGACAGTAGAACTACTCTATGGTAGATAGCATTACTGTAGAGCAGAAAAATAAAACAGGTAATTTTTTTTTTTGCAGAAATACGAAATCCACTAGAACTGACATCATATATATATATATATATATATATATTTTTTTTTTTTTTACATCTTCATATGTAATAGGTCCTTGAGAAATATTTGGTCATAATATTGGAGAAGACAAACAGTTTTTAGAGAACTGAGCTGACATTGTTTCTTTAAAATCCTTTTATTCATTCAACAGCCATTTATTTTCCAATGTGTCAGGCACAGCTGTGGTCATAGAAGAACTCTTAGCACAATAGGAAAATCAAACTGTGGGCAGATAAATTATAATACAGTATTTTTAAGTGTTATAATTGAAATAATGAGCCTTGTGCTCTAAATGCTTAAACCAAGGAATACCCAGCAACCTCAACTCAGAAGGTTATGTTTGAGCTGAGTCTTAAGGGATGAATAGGCAGTGCCACGTGGGAATGGATTTGGGTGAGGGCATTTCACGTAGATTGTTGACATTGCAGCCATAACTATTGCTTTCATTTTTTGTGTAAGACTCACTAGGAAAATCCTTTTCCTTTACTATAAAAAAAAATCAAATCTATTTTTATGTTGTTATAGCTTTTGTTAGTCATTTTTTCCCCCCTGTTGTATGAACTGGATGGATAATAGGATGCAATTTGAAAGCAGCTCATGTACTTAGGGGAACACTGTCAGTAGCATAGTATAAAAAGTTACTGTTTTTTTAAGAAATGCCCAGTGCCTAGTTATACTCTCAATATTTCAAAAAATTAGCTTATTTCAGAGGCTCCCGAACTTCCGTGTTTGTTGCCCTTAACACTTTAGTAATTTTTTTCATGGTGTTCCCAGGCCAAGAGAAATGCTTTACAGATTTATTTATTAACTAGTTTGGTCTAAACAGCTTAATATTTATGTTCTAAAAACTGAGTCACCATTTGAAAAAATAATACACATATATAGAAAGAAAAAATAAATTTTTATTTCTTTCCCAAATAACCTTGATTACCTATGGGATATGTGTGCCTATTAGGCTTTACACAACTCCTCAAACTGTAGGATCAGACTGAACACCACCAGCCTCTTCTCCAGTTCTATACTGACTTTTGTACAATACTTGGGCTTTTTACACAGCAGGCACTGAAAAACTGTGCTTTGCAAAGATATGTTGTTGAAAAGAGTGTGTTCTCTGAGACTGAAATTTTGAATTATCTTGAGTTAGTTCACACAGTATTGTACGTATGTTTGTTACCGACCAGGGTTCTTGGCCTTCTTAATAGAAGTTGACCAGAGGCCAGACAAGAAATTCAGGCAAGGCTTTATTGGAACCCCTGCTTGTAGCGGGGAGGTGAGGGGGAACAAACAACAGGTACCCTTGCTTGCTCACTCCCTGAGGCAGGGCAAGCTTGTTCCTTATATGGGATGAAGGTAGGAGTCAGGCTGGAGGGCCGGCTTAGGTGGTTTGCCCACCCCTTTATGGTGGTGTGTGCAGGGGGCGTGCGCAGTACTCTTTTGTTCCCGACCCCCTGCTTTTTTCTAAATTAATTAACTTATGTATGTATGTACGTATGTATGTATGTATGTATGTATGTATGTATGGCTGCATTGGGTCTGTGTTTCTGCACACGGGCTTTCTCTAGTTGTGGCGAGTGGGGGCTACTATTTACTGCGGTGCGTGGGCTTCTCATTGTGGTGGCCTCTCCCGTTGCAGAGCATGGGCTCCAGGCGCGTGGGCCTTAGCAGTCGTGGCTCATGGGCTCTAGAGCGCAGGCTCAGGAGTTGTGGCACACGGGCTTAGTTGCTCCGTGGCATGTGGGATCTTCCTGGACCAGGGATCAAACCCGTGTCCCCTGCATTGGCAGGCTGCGCCACCAGGGAAGTCCTGACCCCCTGCTTTTGCTCTGGGCTCTTCGAAAGTGGTGGCAGTTGGGTGTTTTGGTCTCTTTTTATCTTCTGTTCAGAATTTGCCCCAACTGGGCATGCAGGCAGTTATTTTTAGTCCCATACAGTTTCTTTGTATTCTGTTGCTTGAGGAGAGGTGTGCAAGCACTGCAGCATAGGGGCCCAGGTCCCAGGCTGCTTCACGTTGAGTATCATTGTGTTTCCCTCAAATTGAAAATACCACATGGGGTCCCTTGATGTTTGCCAGCTACTTGACACAGTCTGGGAATCGTGGGTTTATTTGATATATTCATAGGCAGGGGATGTGGTTATACTCTCTCAGCTTTCTCTCTCCAGGTCACAAAGTTCAGTCAGTAGTATATCACTCTCTTTCAACCTTTCAAATATTTAGTCCACATTGGCATAAGTGATTGCTGTCTTGTAGCCCGAAAGCCCTAGCTTTTTTCCCTTGCTCCAGATGGCAGACCATTTTGTTCTTTATTTACATTTTATCTCCATTTCTAAAAGGACCTGAAGTTGTTCCACCTGTGCTTTTACCTTAGGCCTCCTGTTACCCTCTGGGATCTGGCCTTAAATTGCTCCTCGGTGGCATGTGTTTGCACACGAAGCTGCCCAGAGAAAGTCTTAGAGGAAGTTTCAACCTTTAAGTGATTGAGTAATCACTCTTTTCCTAGAAGCTATATTTAATCAATATTGTAGAAATGTGAGGGAGATGGAACATTTATATTGCTACAAAAATGTTTAAAAAGTTAAGCCTTAAAAACAATGTGACTGTAATGTTTATATATTCATAAATGTATTCATTTAAAAAACGTGTGTTGATGAATTGCTTTGTGCTCTGTATGGCGCTGGTCCTTGTGAGCCAACATTTTATATGCCCTCTCCATATAGGAGCACATACATGTGCCATCCAGTGGACAGTTTCAGTTTGGTGCGAGATGTAAATTTTACTTTGGTGGAAGTGAACACAAGATTCTCTGGGAGCAGAGAGGAGGAGCATCTAGCCTCAGAGCAGAGGGTTTGAGGCCTGAGTTAGTCAAGGAGCAGGAGGAAGGATCCTTTCAGGTCAAGGGCGAGAAGTGAGAAGAGAGTGAGATCATAGCATATTTAGGGAATTTCAAGTAGCAGATGAAAGCTTAGAATGCAAGAAAGTATTAAAAGAGGAGGCTAGGGCTTCCCTGGTGGCGCAGTGGTTGAGAGTCCACCTGCCGATGCAGGGGACACGGGTTTCTGCCCTGGTCCGGGAAGATCCCACATGCTGCGGAGCGGTTGGGCCCGTGAGCCATGGCCGCAGAGCCTGCGCGTCCGGAGCCTGTGCTCCACAACAGGAGAGGCCACAACAGTGAGAGGCCCACGTACCGCAAAAAAAAAAAAAAAGAGGAGGCTAGAGAGAGAAACAGGATTTCATAGGCTTTGGGATTTTGAATTTAGCCTGCAAGTTTTGGAAAGCTGTTGAGGGATTTTAAAGTGGTGAGTAGCATCAGTTTTGTACTTTAGAAAGGTCTGTCTAAACCCAGGGCAAAGAATATTGGGAGGGGAAGGAATGTTGTAAAGCTTGAAGCAAATGAGTTAGGAGGCTACTACAGTGATGTAGGTGGAAGGCGGTAGGGACTGCAAGTAAGGCTGTGGCAGTGACATGGGGATGGAGAGAGCGAAAGGGTAGAATCCACAGGATGTGATGTGATAGTATGGGGAAGGAGGAGGAGTGAGGGGCAGTCTTCACACCTGGCTTGAAGCACTGGTGGAAGTGTTGTTCACCAAAATGGGGCCCGAAGAGAAAGACTAGATTACAGAAATAAGATTGTATGTTCAGTTGTGGACATGGGAAATTGGAGTATCCTCTCAGCATGCACATGGACATGTCCGGTAAGCGCTTGGATGTGTAGTCTAATGCCCAGCAAAGAGAAAATAGACTTACTAGTCATCAGCACAGAGTTAATAAGGTGGAGACATGGGAGAGGAAGAAAGGGGACCTAGGATGTATTGGAGAAGGCCGCCATACACGAGACACACAGAAGCGGAGGGATGGAGGTGGTAGCCAGATATGAGTGTGAAACCAGAGAAGATGGGTCTTTTGGAAGAATGATCTCAGAATAATCCTTTCTGTAAATTTTACATTCCAGGTTTTTAAAATAAATATTTGCCAAGTAATTTTTATTTTCAAAGAAGGAACATGTGATGGGAGTACATGAATGAAGCACATAAAGAGCAGTGTTAAACTAAATGGATACTGTAGCTAGCCTTATATTGATGAGGTAGCTCTGCAGTGTATTTCTGAAAAACTTCACATATCTTCTATAGTTTGGGGAGGAAGACAGGAAGTGGGTAGAGAATTTTAGAATTGTAAAGCATCTGAAAGAATGAGGGCAAGATTACATTCTGATGGAAATCAGACATGAAAGTAAATGTTTATTCATATTTGTGTCACAGCATTTTTACTAGTACACAACGGTGCGTAAGTTTTTATGTAAAGTTGTAAGACTAGGAGGAATATAAATGAATTAGCATATCTCTTTTAAAACTTATTTTTAAAAACTTATTAGGGAAAGAAGAGGACCCCCTCCCACCTCGGCCCGCCACCTGCCCATGTGTGTAGTCCCCAGCTTCAGTAGTTATTGATGGGGGGACCATCTTGTTTCACCTATTAACCCCCCCCTCCACTGGATAATTAAAAGCAAATTCTGGATATCACATTTCATCGAACAAGTTTTTAGTATGTAACTCTAAGTTTTAAACAGCTTCAATGAGGCATAATTGACATACATTAAATGGGAAGAGACATTTTCCCTAATCCCCTGCACTGTAATACAGCTACTCGTTTTTGTGTACCTCTAGTCTTTGGCCTTATGCAGAATAACAGTTAATATTTTAAGGATGGCAAGAATTATTCAGATGGTCGACAGTTTTAGTAAAGTTCCCTATAAGGAATCAAGAAGAATAAAGTATGTTTCCAGGAAAAACTGTGACTGTGCTACTGACAGCAGTTAATACGTATCAGAGTGGAGTGCACCATTTCCTGTTTTTCTCTGTAGAGGCCTGACTCTGGAATTCCCCTTGTTTGCCCACGATTTAAATCTCGTCTGTACCCTGTGCTCTCAATATAGCACACCAGAAAAGTGGGCTGTTCTTTAAATGTCTACCTTGCATCTGAAAAATACTACGTTTTTATATCTTAAAATATTTAATTATAATTAGAATCCAGGTTTTTGATTAAGAAAGTTATAACAGAAGTCTAAAGAACACCTCAGCCTGTGTCTGGATCCTATCCCTCCTACCTTCTCTGGAAGGCTTGTAATATTGATAATCTTTATTTTTCTTTACCTTCTGTCTCTGTCTTTTCTGATTTGCCTCACCAGAAATTAAGCATAGTCGAGCCTTTCTCATATTTAAGGGAGAAAATTCAGTCTGTCCTCATTACCTCTTCTCCCTTGAGCTACGGCTGTCTTCTGTTCAGAGGCCAGACTTTGTCCACTTGTGTGTGTTGGAGTTCTCCATGTCCCCGCCTCCTGGATGCCCCTCACTCCCCCAGTGATGTCTGGAGCTCCTGTCACTGTGCTGGCACAGCATCGCCAAGGTGCTCACTTCATGTTGCTGAAACCAGGAAACACGTTTCTCTTCACCTGACCTCCCACCAGCTTGCAGAGTATTGCCTAACCTCTCCTTCACACTTTGAAGAAGTCACATCTGACTTTCCTCGTAACTTTTAGGCTGTTCCTTTTTGGCCTCCTTTAATGGCTTATTTTCCTGACCAACCTTATATAGAGTTCCTCTGTGCACTTTTCTTCCTAGGAAGTCTCATTAACTCGGACAGCTTTATTCTGGTGACTCTCAATTTCCTATCTCTAGTTTAGCCCTTTTCAGAATCCTGTATCTGTGTATTCAACTTGCCCTCTTGATAACCTCACTTGAATGTCTCATAGATGTCTCAAATTCGGTGTGTCTTAAACAGAATCTTTCATCTTCTTCCTAAAGACTGACCCTCTTCCAGTATTATCTAATCCAGTAAATCAAGTACACTCTATTCAGATCTGAAATCTGTGCATCTTTCTTAACTGTTACCTTTCAATTCTCAAATCCAGTCAACAACCAGATGCTTTTGATTTTACCCACTGAACACAGCTTGAATCTGTACACGTTCCATTTATGCTGCTGTTAGTTGAATGCAAGTAATCTCCTTTCACCAACATTACTATAACAACTTTTCTTTTGGACCCCTCCAACCTGCTTTCCATCTGTAGCTATTATGCGTTTTAAAACCATTTTGATCGTGTTATTCCCCTGCTTTAAAAGTTGTGCTCCTTCTAGCCTTAAAGAAGGAAAGACAGAAAACTTCTACTTCCAACCCTACAATCAAGGTTAGAGTAGATGGCATGAAGAACCCTTTCAGTACTAAAGGAAAAGTCTCATTCCCAACTCAGTCTAAGTTCAAGTTGAAAAGTAGTCATTATTTTCAGATTATGAATTAATTACCTAACATAATTGCTGTGATAGAAGGAAGTCGGTGTCTTCCTGTCCTTTGCTCTTCACTGTGAGAGTCTCTTTTGAACCAGTTTAGTTGTCTCCTTTTGAACATCCTCCCTCATTATGCAGAGTGTCATATTATGTTTATAAGTGTATATTAATACGCCTCTTTCAGAAGTATATCGACCTACAAGCACATCCATTCATTAATCTTTCAAGAAGCATTTCTGGGTGAGATGGCTGGTGGCCTGAGTGCTCCATGGTGACTTCTCTCCCAGCATCTTCCTGCAATAATTCAACTGTTAGAATAAATCCCTTAATGTGGATTCGTGGGCCAGGTGTAGCCATCTGCTAAGCCCCAGACACACCCTTCCAGAGGAAATGATGTGGATTCAGAACTGTTAGAAGTCCTGTGTGTTCACAGGGCAAGGGACGATCTGGAAGTAGATCTTATTCTCTGAAATAGGCCAGCCCATCACCTGCTTCAGCGGACCCTCTGGCTGAGCCAGGTGGCACCATCTGTACCTCGGGAGCTGTTGCCCCTGCAGGCTAGCCTCACAAGGCCTTCGGGGAAGTCTTCAGTCTGGCAGACACCATGAGCCCATGGAACATAACTGCCATCCTTTGTCTTCATCTGTAGATGTCTGGCCTTTTCTGCTCAGTCTGGGCTGTGCCAAGACCCTGGAAGCCTCGTTCTCCTTCAGTGCGTCACGGGGCGTTCTGTGGAAGAAACCCCAACAATTTGTCCTACTCAGGTGTCAAGAAAATTCATGTCCTCTGCTGGTGAAGATGCACTTGGGTGTGCTTTGAGAAACATAGTTTTCTAACAAGACAAATTTAATGGTAATGTAACAGTATGTTACCAAGAAGAAAACAGACACAAAACTACTGTTAACATCGTCTTTTCCCTACCTTAATCCTAGAAAAGAGAAGGTAGCATTGCTTCTCAAGGCTCATTTAGGGACTTGTGCTGTATCATCTCAGAAGAGAATAGTATGAAGGGGAAGTATGTTGAATGGGGTGGGTAGAAATAGACAAACTCAAGAGTCTGGAGAAAAAAATGGGAAACAGGGTGGAAGAGACTAGCCTGTATTGGTGGCACTTGGACTCCCACATCAAAGGATGGCTGTGGGTGACAAGTCTGTGGTTAGGGGCAGGGAATCTGTGTGAGCCTCCTTAAGTAGCACCATGTAAGGAAAAGAGAGCAGGAAATTGGCGTGTTGTGCTAAGAAACAGAAAGTTGAAGAGCATAGACAAGGGATCTAGACCCTTCCTTGGCTTACTGACACCATTTTAACCTTAAATTTTTATACAACCCTATGGGACACTGCCCCAAAGGACCGATTGGATTTCTTAACCCTTCAGAAAGGGGCTTGAAGTAACTAAATTTGGAGAAGTACAGGAATGAATATTTTACTCCCAGGTGTTATAGACTATAATTCATTCAGTCAAGCGTCTTTGATAGGAAAAAAGGAAAACGTAATACAAATTCTCAAAGAGATGAAAAATATTGCATAGCAAAGAGCTTCCAAAACATAATCATAATCGGAGAAAAATAATAATGTATCTACCACTGAAAAAAAATTACTGATCTAGAGCTGGGGTCAGCAAACCAGAACTTATGGGCCATTATGTCACCTGCCACCCATTTTTGTGCATAAATGTTTACTGGAAAACAGCTATACTCATTTGTTCTCACATTGTCTGTGGCTGCTTACACACTGTGATGACAGAGTGGAGCCAGAGCTTTGACAGAGACTGTATGACCTGCAGGCTTAAAATATTTCCTCTCTGGGGCTTCCCTGGTGGCGCAGTGGTTGAGAATCTGCCTGCCAAAGCAGGGGACACGGGTTCGAGCCCTGGTCTGGGAAGATCCCACATGCCGCGGAGCAACTGGGCCCATGAGCCACAATTACTGAGCCTGCGTGTCTGGAGCCTGTGCTCCACAACGGGAGAGGCCACGATAGTGAGAGGCCCACACACTGCGATGAAGAGTGGCCCCCGCTTGCCACAACTGGTGAAGGCCCTCACACAGAAATGAAGACCCAACATAGCCATCCATCCATCCATCCATCCATCCATCCATCCATCCATCCATAAATTAATTAATTAATTAATTAATTAATTAATTAATTAATTAATTTAAATCATTAAAAAAAATTTCCTCTCTGTACTGTACGAAAACAGTTGTGGATTCCTAAAGAGGATCAAGTGGCATTATTTTCTAATACAGTGAAACTATAAAGAGGAAACAAATAATGGAAGAAACTAGGAAGATTATACACACACACATGCATACACACAGACACACACGCTCTCCCTCCCTCCGTCCCCCACCCCCCTTAGACACACAAAGACACATTCAGATGTCCACATAACAGAAGCTCTGGAAATAGCAAAAAAGAACACAAGGAGCAATATCAAAGAAATAATACAAGAAAACTTTACTAAGCTATAGTAAAACCCGTGTTCAGATAGAGAGGGAACTCCATATACCATACAGAACACTGGAAGGAAAAACCAACAAACCTGGAGATAGTCCAGAGTCACTGTTCAACTCTGAGGATGAACATAAATACTTAAAGGAAAAACAACAGGCTGCTTTTGGGATTCTAATCTGTGGCAATAAAAGCTAGAGGGCAGTAAAACAATAGCTTCTAAAATTAATGTATGAACTCTCCACTTCTGTGGCTTTGTAGAAAATCATGTTCTGACCCCGAGGAGCTGTCACCTGTGTCTGTCTGGATACGTTTTTAGGATTTATGAGGAGCATAGCAACATTTCAGTAGATGGAGACATAAAATACTATGTTCAGAGGCAACCTAACCTAATCCAGCAACTTTGTAACTTACCTTAGTTTTGATGCAGGTGGCATTTTCAAGAGAAGTGTTCTGTTGAAAGGGAAGAAAATGGGGATACGCAGAGATGGTATTAGGACAGTAAGCCAGCTGTGCCCGTGGCCCCTCTCAGTTGATCATAGTATCTAAGGAGCCACGGAACACTCGGGTCTGATGATAACCTTCTTCTGTGGAAAAATCTCGGATGGTCAGTTTAACACAGCAGCAGGGTAGGGAGGTGTCTAGTGAGGCGGAGGGCACACTGGTAGAACAAGGATTGCAGCCTGTGGCTGAAGTTCCTGGGAAGCTGCTGGGAAGTGGGCGTCAGAAATGAGGAAGAGGCAGTTAGCTGCAGCCTGGGTGGCTGCTTGGACAGGGTTTCGTTTGCAGCCAGAATAGGCCAGAAATCAGTGAATGGGCTAGAGCCAGACCTCTCCTGCACAGATAGCTGACAGATTCCTTCCGGGTGAAGGGTAGTTGGGTATAATCTCAGTAACAACCATCAAAATAGCATCAGTCTGTTAATGATGCAAGCTAGAATGTTTTGCTTAAAATCGGAATGCTGCACTTAAGTCACACTGTTCTTTGCTAAGAATGATGGTTACAGATGATAGTTTTACATTTGTCTCACTTTTTAAAAGAATAAAACTTAAATGGTTATTATACAAATATGTGGGTGGCCAAAGTCAGACCAAATAATCTATTTTAAGTTCTAAATAATAACCTATTATTTTACTTTGCCAATCATTTTTTTGTGCATATATTTCCCTGGGGGATCTCATCATAAGAGGTGATTGTGGTGATACCAAGATATAGGTATTTTTGTGTCCTGGGCAAAAATATTATTATACGAAGTCATTTGTGCATAGTATATAAGTCTACCAGAATAAGTTTTTGTTAACAGGATCATTTTCTCAACACGTTATTCCTTATGTTTTAGAAAAGGCGCCGGCGGATTGACCGAAGTATGATTGGAGAGCCCACAAACTTTGTGCACACAGCTCACGTGGGGTCAGGAGACCTGTTCAGTGGGGTGAATTCCGTAAGTATGTGGGTGGTGGGGCCTCCAGGCATAGTCATGTATACCTGTGTAACAGGTACATACATTCTTAATGATGGCACTGTGCCCAGTGTATTATAGACATTGAACATACATACTTAATGTGAGCATCAAAGAGAAGAAAATGAACAATGAAAAATTAATCTCTTAGGTAGTTTGCCAAGTCATCTGTTTTTCTATCTGTACTAAACTCTTTGTAGCTACCTTTCTTCCAAATAAATACTTTAAAACTTTTAAAGGATTTGAATTCAGAAAGGAAGGTACTATCCCATGGATTCTCATGCCCCCTGCCACCAAAGTGACTTGGAGGTCAGCTTTTTAGTAATATTTAATGTCTTAAATTCAGTTAGTTGCCTTTTACAGACATATTTATTGCATTTCCCTTATAAAATATTAGGCTTTACCTGATATTAGAATGCTTGTTATTTATTTATTACTGTAACATAAGTTCTCATGCACTTAGCAGAGGATTAGAATTTGTATATATTTGCTGTCTTTTATAGAGGTTCCGGTGAATTTCAGAAGACACTTTAAATTTACTCAGCTGAACTCTTACTCCTTAATTTTCATCTAAGGGAAAATAGCAGTATAATAGAAACCAACAGAGGGTTTTTATCAGGGCTCTGCCACTATGTTATCCCCCATATCTAAAGTACACTGAGTTGTCTAAATGATCCCTCAAGTGTTTAGAACCAGAAAGTCAATAAGGCTTTTATAAACACAAAATTATGCTGCATTGTATGCTCACTTACTGGACAGCATTAACAAAAGACTTAACAAAAGAACAGAGACTTATAAGGTAGGTAGGTGAGTATCCTGGATACAGCAAACAAGTTTGTCACTACAGTTACTAGGTAAGCAAAGGGATGACATTTGTAGCTTCCTGGAAAGGAAACAGCTTGTTTGTTTTAAATCTGTAGGAAAAGTACACTGAACTGCTCTTGTGGAAATGTAAGAGGTGTCAGATTGCTGTTAAAATACAATTCAGTAGCTTCGTTTCCTGGATTAAGGTGGAATGAAGAGACCAAATGGGACCCTATGACTTTTGTTAATATTAAGGTCATTGTGGCATATATAAAAATGAATGCTTTCAAATTTATTATATCTGATTAATTTCTTTCTCATCAACTCGTCTTCTTCCCCACTTCTGTTCTTAAAAATTTAACTGTATCATATTAAGTTCTTAGTTCATAGTACTTAGTTAACTTTTAAAATCTCGTCTATGCACATTTCAGAATTTCCTTCAAGACTCCTATCTGGTATTTTGTCTCCATGAAAAGCCTGTCATTGATGTACATGACTCTTGCTTGCCATCAAGTTAGGTAGAATTTGAGGACTGTCCCCTGCAGGGCTGCCTGAGCTGCAGCATCAAGACGGGCCCTCAGCTGTTGTAGAGGTTCTGCCCTGCAGTCTCCAGACAGCCTCCTCTGGTTACTGAAGTAGGTTTCTTATGAGGTGTTCTAGCTCTTCAGAACCAACCCTGTCTTCCGAAGGCAGTTTGTACTCATTGCCTATGTTACGTATTAGTTTGTTGTCTCTACAAATAAATAGTTTCTCTTAAGTTCATCTATTCTGAGAATTGAGCAACAGTAATAGGAACATGGCTCGATGCATATGAAAGAGGCAGGCCACGCTGGATTATTGAATGGTCAGATGACTGGTTTCTCTTTTCCCGTAAATATACTGTTCTTCCCAAGACTACTTTTCATACTAACTTATTGCTAGAAAAGGTTTCTATGACTCTTTTAATAATATAACTTTATTGTGTTAAAATAATGCATATCCACAGTCACAGTAATACATGTCATCTCAATGCTGAGGGTTACTTACTAGAAAATCCAAGTCCTTTTGTTTGAAATTGAAGAATTGACTTTTGGAAGAAAAACGGATTTTTTTTTCCTTAGAATTTTCATGGCGTTATGAAAGTTAGCATGTAAAAATATAAAGATGTTGTTGTAAATAGGCCTAAGATACCTATAAAACCTAACTTGTCGTGTTAGGTGGGAAATTATTTGGTACCAGGGTAAAATCAAGTTTGTGCCACAAAACAGTGTTACCACAGAGGAGCAGAAAATGAACCGATAGCCTATGTCCATAAGCTTCGCAGACTAAGTAAGTTTACTTAAATAGACCTATAGATTTTAATTTTATTTATTTATTTATTAAAAATTTAAATATTTATTTATTTATTTTTGGCTGCGTTGGGTGTTTGTTGCTGCGCGAGGGCTTTCTCTAGTTGTGGCGAGCAGGGGCTACTCTTCCTTGCGGTGCGCAGGCTTCTCATTGCGGTGGCTTCTCTTGTTGCGGAGCACACCTGCATTGGCAGGTGGATTCTTAACCACTGCGCCACCAGGGAAGTCCCTCTTTTTTTTAATATATCCTTACCTAAAGTAGTCATTTGAGTAATGTGAATATAGGTATTACAGTACATCATTATGTGATATCATTGGAGTTAGTTCCACATATGTGAATTTTTCAGTAAATAAGTAAAGATTTACCCATTTAAGAGCCAATCACATGTTCTCACTTTAATTAACCATATTGGACCTAAATAGCCATGCATTTATATTTTGCTATTCTCTTCAGTTAGAATATATTTAAACCTCTCTTACTCCAAAAATAACTTAGACCAGTCTTATTACTTTCTTTAAACAAACTGACTGAGGATCATCAATGAAAAGACACCTTGTATCGATACATCATGTTTTCTGTGATTAAGTATTTGATAAGTAGATTAATGAATGGATGGTGCTCCCACCCCCCTCTCACCTCCCGGGGTCCTAGAAATGTGAAGGGCCCTTTGAGTTGTTCTGTGCATTAGACCAGACTGCCAGTGCTCTCACCCTTGACTGTTAGGCCGTCATATCCCAAACCTTCCTGTTGCCCCTTTTTCTAGCAGTCTAGCTTGATTCGCTTGTTCTCTGCTTCCAAAATGCTTCTAATTGCTATCAACTAAGATAGGATACACTAAGAACTCTTCACACTTCGCAGGTAACTTTGTGACTTTGTTTTGGCAAAGAAAACATCCCAGCGGGACTTCCCTGGCGGTCCAGTGGTGAACACTCCGCGCTTCCACTGCAGGGGTCACAGGTTCGATCCCTGATCCGGGAACTAAGATTCCGCATGCCGTGCATCATGGCCAGGAAAAAAGAGAAAATACCCAAGCATTTATATATCTCACAGTCTACTAGAAAGTAGCCCTGTAATGTGGTTAGGAAAGGTTATCATCTTTAATCATTTTACAGATAAGAAGCCTGATATGCACAGAGGATAAATAGTTCACCCAGAGTTAACAATATTAATAAAGAAGTTTGTATTACAGTCCAAGTCTTCGGATTCTTTTGTTGTTGTTGGAACACAGTTGATTTACAATGTGGTGTTAGTTTCAGGTGTACGGCAGATATACATACACATGTATTCATTCTTTTTTAGATTTTTTTCTCATAGGTTATCACAGAATACTGAGTCTAGTTCCCTGGGCTATATATTAGGTCCTTTTTGGTTATCTGTCTTATATATAGTAGCGTGTGTGTTCATCCCAAACTACTGATTTATCCCTCCCCCACCATGTTTCCCCTTTGGTAACCATAAGTTTGTTTTCGATATCTGTAAGTCTGTTTCTGTTTTGTAAATAAGTTCATTTGTTTCTTTTTTAAAAATTAGATTCCACATGAGTGATAGCATATGATATCTGTCTTTGTCTCACTTACTTCACTTAGTATGATAATCTCTAGGTCCATCCATGTTGCTGTGAATGGCATTATTTCTTTTTTATTTTATTAAAAAATTTATCTTATTTTTATTGGAGTATAGTTGATTTACACTGTTGTGTTAGTTTCAGGTGTACAGCAAAATGAATCAGTTATATATATACATATATCCACTCTTTTAGATTCTGTTCCCGTATTGGCCATTACAGAGTATTGAGTAGAGTTCCCTGTGTTATGCAGTAGGTCCTTATTAGTTATCTATTTTATATATAGTAGTGTGTATGTCGAGCCCAGTCTCCCAATTTATCCCTCCCACGATCCCATCCTCCCTGGTAATCATAAGATTGTTTTCTACATCTGTGACTCTTTCTGTTTTGTAAACAATTTGGGATGACATTTAGGTTGCTTCCATGTCTTGGCTATTGTGAACAGTGCTACTATGAATATAGGGGTGCATGTATCCTTTTGTAGATATTATAGTTTTCTTCGGATATATGCCCAGGAGTGGGATTGCTGGATATGGTAGTTCTGTTTTTAGTTTTTTAAGGAACCTCATACTGTTCTCCATAGTGGTTGTACCATTTACCTTCGACCAACAGTGTAGGAGGGTATCTTTTTCCCACACCCTCTCCAGCATTTACTGTTTGTAGAATGTTTGACGATGGCCATTCTGACTGGTGTGAGGTGATACCTCATTGTAATTTTGATTTGCTTTTCTCCGATAATTAGTGATGTTGAGCATCTTGTGCTTTTTGGCCACCTGAATGTCTTCTTTGGAGAAATGTCTGTTTACATCTTTTGCCCATTTTTTTTTAAATTCAAACAAATTTACAAAAATTATAATCATCCTCAGTTCACTCAGTCCCATGTAATTAATTTTTTTATCATCTTGATCTTTTGTGAGCACTTTGATGAATTCATCAGTTTTCCATTAGAGTTCTGAAAATGCTTATTCAGTTCAGCAGTATAGTCAGTTACCAGAAACCTGTACTTGTCAGAGTCTTTTCCATGAATTCCTTGAAGATGAAACCCTTTTATAGGAACACTTTTGCAAAAGCATCACAGTACACCCAGAACTGTGTGTAAATGACAAAAGACTTAAAAATGACCATGGTTAAAGATTTGATGAAAGTTCATAATAATGCAGTTGACAAGGAAATTTAGTTATTTCTGAGAAGATATATATTTTAAAGTAATAACTAGAATTATGACTTATAACATTATACCAGAACATATAAGATTTTTAGAAGTTTCATGTAATGTCTGAAACATTTATATTAACATATTTCCATACAAATAACCCAAAGAAAGTTTAGTATTAGTTGTTTTTTTTTGTTTTTTTTAATACTGCAGTTTCTTATTAGTCATCAATTTTATACACACCAGTGTATACATGTCAATTCCAGTCGCCCAATTCAGCACACCACCATCCCCACCCCACCGTGGTTTTCCTCCCTTGGTGTCCATACGTTTGTTCTCTACATATGTGTCTCAATTTCTGCCCTGCAAACCGGTTCATCTGTACCATTTTTCTAGGTTCCACACACATGCATTAATATACGATATTTGTTTTTCCCTTTGTTACTTACTTCACTCTGTATGACAGTCTCTAGATCCATCCATGTCTCAACAGATTTCATTCTTTTTTATGGCTGAGTAATATTCCATTGTATATAGATACCACAACTTCGTTATCCATTCGTCTGTCAATGGGCATTTAGGTTGCTTCCATGACCCGGCTATTGTAAATAGTGCTGCATTGAACATTGGGGTGCATGTGTCTTTTTGAATTATGGTTTTCTCTGGGTTTATGCCCAGTAGTGGGACTGCTGGATCATATGGTAATTCTATTTTTAGTTTTTCTAAGAAACCTCCTTACTGTTCTCCATAGTGGCTGTATCAATTTACATTCCCACCAACAGTGCAAGGGGGTTCGCTTTTCTCCACACCCTCCCCAGCATTTGTTCTTTGTATATTTTCTGATGATGCCTATTCTGACTGGTGTGAGGTGACACATCATTGTACTTTTGACTTGCATTTCTCTAATACTTAGTGAGGTTGAGCAGCTTTTCATGTACTTCTTGGCCATCTGTATGTTTCCTTTGGAGAAATGTCTATTTAGGTCTTCTGCCCATTTTTGGATTGGGTTGTTTATTTGTTTCTTTAATATTGAGCTGCATGAGCTGTTTATATATTTTGGAGATTAATCCTTTGTCTGTTGATTCCTTTGCAAATATTTTCTCCCATTCTGAGGGTTGTCTTTTCGTCTTGTTTATGGTTTCCTTTGCTGTGCAAAAGCTTAGAAGTTTCATTAGGTTCCATTTGTTTCTATTTCCATTACTCTAGGAGGTGGATCAAAAAGATCTTGCTGTGATTTATGTCAAAGAGTGTTCTTCCTATGTTTTCCTCTAAGAGTTTTATAGTATCCGGTCTTACATTTAGGTCCCTAATCCATTTTCAGTTTATTTTTGTGTATGGTGTTAGGGAGTGTTCTAATTTCATTCTTTTACATGTAGCTGTCAAGTTTTCCCAGCACCACTTATTGAAGAGACTGTCTTATCTCCATTGTATATCTTTGCATCCTTTGTCATAGAGTGGTTGACCATAGGTGCGTGGGTTTATCTCTGGGCTTTCTACCTTGTTCCATTGATCTATGTTTCTGTTTTTGTGCCAGTACCATATTGTCTTGATTACTGTAGCTTTGTAGTATAGATCTGAAGTCAGGGAGTCTGATTCCTCCAGCTCCGTTTTTTTCCCTCGACTGCTTTGGCTATTTGGGGTCTTTTGTGTCTGCATACAAATTTTAAGATGATTGATTCTAGTTCCGTAAAAAATGCCATTGGTAATTTGATAGGGATTGCATTGAATCTGTAGATTGCTTTGGGTCGTATAGTCATTTTCACAGTATTGATTCTCACAATCCAAGAACATGGTATATCTTTCCATCTGTTGGTATCATCTTTAATTTTCATCAGTGTCTTATCGTTTTCTGCATACAGGTCTTTTGTTTCCCTAGGTAGGTTTATTCCTAGGTATTTTATTCTTTTTGTTGCAGTGGTAACTGGGAGTGTTTCCATAATTTCTCTTTCAGATTTTTCATCATTAGTGTATAGGAATGCAAGATATTTCTGTGCATTAATTTGGTATCCTGCAGCTTTTCCAAATTCATTGATTAGCTCTAGTAGTTTTCTGGTGGCATTTTTAGGATTCTCTATGTATAGTATCATGTCATGTGCAAACAGTGACAGTTTTACTTCTTCTTTTCCAATTTGTATTCCTTTTATTTCTTTTTCTTCTCTGATTGCTGTGGCTAGGACTTCCAAAGGTATGTTGAATAATAGTGGTGAGAGTGGACATCCTTGTCTCATTCCTGATCTTAGAGGAAATGCTTTCAGTTTTTCACCATTGAGAATGATGTTTGCTGTAGGTTTGTCGTATATGGCCTTTATTATGTTGAGGTAGGTTCCCTCTATGCCCACTTTCTGGAGAGTTTTTATCATAAATGAGTGTTGAATTTTGTCAAAAGCTTTTTCTGCATCTATTGAGATGATCATATGGTTTTTATTCTTCAATTTGTTAATATGGTGTTTCACATTGATTGATTTGCATATATTGAAGAATCCTTGCATCCCCGGGATAAATCCCACTTGATCATGGTGTATGATCCTTTTAATGTGTTGTTGGATTATGTTTGCTAGTATTTTGTTGAGGTTTTTTGCATCTATATTCATCAGTGATATTGGTCTGTAATTTCCTTTTCTTGTAGTGTCTCTGTCTGGTTTTGGTATCAGGGTGATGGTGGCCTCATAGAATGAGTTTGGGAGTGTTCCTTCCTCTGTAATTTTTTGGAAGAGTTTGAGAAGGATGGGTGTGAGCTCTTCGCTACATGTTTGATAGAATTCACCTGTGAAGCCATCTGGTCCTGGACTTTTGTTTGCTGGAAGATTTTTAATCACAGTTTCAATTTCATTACTGGTGATTGGTCTGTTCATATTTTCTGTTTCTTCCTGGTTCAGTCTTGGAAGGTTATACCTTTCTAAGAATTTGTCCATTTCTTCCAGGTTGTCCATTTTATTGGCATAGAGTTGCTTGTAGTAGTCTCTTAGGATGCTTTGTATTTCTGTGGTGTCATAACTTCTCCTTTTTCATTTCTAGTTTTATTCATTTGAGTCCTCTCCCTCTTTTTCTTGATGAGTCTGGCTAATGGTTTATCAATTTTGCTTATCTTCTCAAAGAACCAGCTTTTAGTTTTATTGATCTTTGCTATTGTTTTCTTTGTTTCTATTTCATTTATTTCTGCTCTGATCTTTATGATTTCTTTCCTGCTGCTAACTTTGGGTTTTGTTTTTTCTTCCTTCTCTAGTTCCTTTAGGTGTAAGATTAGATTGTTTATTTGAGATTTTTCTTGTTTCTTGAGGTAGGCTTGTATAGCTGTAAACTTCCCTCTTAGAACTGCTTTTGCTGCATCCCATGTGTTTTGGATCATCGTGTTTTCATTGTCGCTTGTCTCTGTATTTTTTGATTTCCTCTTTGATTTCTTCAGTGATCTTTTGGTTATTTAGTAACGTATTGTTTAGCCTCCATGTGTTTGTGTTTTTTACGTTTTTTTCCCTGCAGTTCATTTCTAATCTTGTAGTGCTGTGGTCAGAAAAGGTGCTTGATATGATTTCAGTTTTGTTAAATTTACTGAGGCTTGATTTGTGACCCAAGATGTGATTATCTTGGAGAATGTTCCATGCACACTTGAGAAGAAAGTTTTATCTGCTGTTTTTGGATGGAATGTTCTATAGATATCAATTAAATCTATCTGGTCTATTGTGTCATTTAAAGCTTCTGTTTCCTTATTTATTTTCATTTTGGATGATCTGTCCATTGGTGTAAGTGAGGTGTTAAAGTCCCCTACTATTATTGTGTTACTGTCGATTTTCTTTTATAGCTGTTAGCAGTTGCCTTACGTATTGAGGTGCTCCTATGTTAGGTGTATATATATTTATAACTGTTATATCTTCTTCTTGGATTGATCCCTTGATCATTTTGTAGTGTCCTTCCTTGTCTCTTGTAACATTCTTTATATTAAAGTTTATTTTGTCTGACATGAGTATTGCTACTCCCGTTTTCTTTTGATTTCCATTTGTATGGAATACCTTTTTCCATCCTCTCACTTTTAGTCTGCATGTGTCCCTAGATCTGAAGTGGGTCTCTTGTAGACAGCATATATATGGGTCCTGTTTTTGTTTCAGCCAGTCTGTGTCTTTTGGTTGGAGCATTTAATCCATTAACATTAAGGTAATTATTGATATGTACGTACTTGCTATTTTTTAAATTGTTTTGGATTTCTTAAGGTCATTTTTCTTCCCTTCCTCTTTTATTCTCTTGTGATTTGATGTCTGTTTTTTTTTTCTTTCTCTCTTTTTTTTGGGGAGGTGGGGCCATGCTGAGTGACATGCAGGATCTTAGTTCCCACACCAGGGATTGAACTTGTGGCCCTTGCAATGGAAGTGCAGAGTCTTAACCACTGGTCCACCAGGGAATCCCTTGATGTCTTATCTTTAGTGATGTGTTTGGATTGCTTTTGTGTGTGTGTGTGTAGCTATTCTAGATTTTTGGTTTGTGGTTCCCATGAGGTTTTGCTATAGTAGTCTGTGTATGGACAAGATTGTTTTAAATTGTTGATATCTTCATTTCAAATGCATTTCCAATATCCTGCATCTGTACTCTCCTCATGATTGCTGGTTTTGATATTCTATTTGTGTGTGGAAGATTTCCTACCTTTACTTTATGTTTGCTTCTGCCAGTGAATTTCCCCATTCGTACTTTCTTGAGTCTAGTTGTGGCCTCTTCTTTTCCATCTACAGATGTTCCTTTCAGATTTGTTGTAATGCTGGTTTGGTGATGCTAAATTCTCTTAGCTTTTGCTTGTGTGTAAAGCCTTTTTTTTTTTTGGCTGTGTTGGGTCTTCGTTGCCACGTGCTGGCTTTCTCTAGTTGCGGCAAGCAGGGGCTACTCTTGGTTGCAGTGTGCAGGCTTCTCGTTGCAGTGGCTTCTCTCGTTGTGGAGCACGGGCTCTAGGCATGTGGGCTTCAGTAGTTGTGGCACACGGGCTCAGTAGTTGTGGCACACAGGCTTAGTTGCTCCACGGCATGTGGGATCAAACCCCTGCATTGGCAGGCAGATTCTTAACAACCGTGCCACCAGGGAGGCCCCTGTAAAGCTTTTGATTTCTCCATCAAATCTAAATGAGAGCCTTGCTGCATAGAGTATTCTTGGTTGTAGTTTTTCCCTTTCATCACTTTAAATATATTGTGCCACTTCCTTCTGGCCTGCAGAGTTTATACTGAAAAATCACCTGATAACCTTATGGGGGTTCCCTTGTATGTTATTTGTTGCTTTTCCCTTGGTGCTTTTAATATTTTTTTGTCTTTAATTTTTATCAGTTTGATTAATATGCGTGTTGGTGCATTCCTACTTGGGGTCATCTTTTATGGGACTCTGCGCTTCCTGGACTTGAGTGTTTCCTTTCTCATGTTAGGGAAGTTTTCGGCTGTAATCTCTTCAGATGTTATCTTGGGCCCTTTCTCTCTTCTTGTACCCTTATAATGCAAATGTTGATGTGTTTTAATGTTTCCCAGAGGTCTCTGAGAATGTCCTCATTTCTTTTCATTCTTTTTTCTTTGTTATGTTCCGTGGCAGTGATTTCCAACATTGTCTTCCAGCTCATTTATTTTTCTCCCTCAGTCATTCTGCTGTTGATTCCTTCTAGTGTATTTTTCATTGCAGTTATTGTATTGTTCATCTTTATTTGTTCATTACATCTTCTAGCTCTTTGTTAAACATTTCTTGTAACTTCTCAATCTGTGCTTCCATTCTTTTCCCAAGATTTTGAATCATCTTTACTGTCATTACTCTAAATTCTTTTTCAGGTAGGTTGCCTATCTCCTCTTCATTTAGTTGTTCTTGTGGGTTTTTATCTTGTTCCTTTGTCTGAAACATATTTCTCTGCCGTCTCATTTTGTCTCATCTTCTTTGTGGACTCCTTTATGCAGGCTGGAAGATCATAGCTCCTCTTGCTTCTGGTGTCTGCCCTCTGGTGGGCGAGAGTGGTCCTCAGGCTTCTGGAGGTTTCCTGGTGGGAGAGACTGGTGCCTTCTTGCTGGTGGGTGGAGCTGGGTCTTATCCTTCTGGTGGGCAGGGCTGTGTCAAGGGGTGTGTTTATAGGTGGTTGTGAGCTCAGTATGACTTTAGGCACCGTGTCTGCTGACGGGTGCATCTGTGTTTCTCTCTTGCTGGTTGTTCGGCAATTGCTTGCTTTTAACTGCACCAGTTTTATGTCCTATTCCAAGGAAACTTCATTGGTACATATAAAATTGTTTTGTTTTTGTTTTTTTTTAGAGGGTTGGTTAATGAAGTCCTGGAGGGTACTCCAGGGGCCACTCAGCAAGGTTGCAGGTAGAGAAAATGAATGCACAGGCCTGGAGTTCTGCCTTTATCAGGGTTGAGGATAGGATGCCTAGGGTTTCACAGGTTCACTCTCTACTGCTTCCTCCTGGCGTTGTTGCGAGGGTTACATGATGTCATATTTTGAAGCCATCCTGTAAACCTGAGACCAGCCTGTTCTCTGAGGGCTGTTAAGATGTTGTTTGCAGGCTCAGGCAGAGGATGAGTCAAAGTTCGGGGGCTCTAACCACGTGATAAAAGCTGGAGAGAATGATGATTCCACCCTGGGCTCATATGAGAAAAGGGTGTACTACTCACAATCTTTAAATATGCAAACTTGTCTCCTGGGGTGTGGCCTCTGGCTAAACTTGCTTTGAATATTCCAAGTCTTTGGATTCTTATACTCCTTTTCACTTTATCAGACTATACTAAGACTGTATTAAGTATGTAAATTTTACCACATGGACTTTTAAAAGTATTTATTCATTTATGTATTTTTGGCTGCGTTGGGTCTTCGTTGCTGTGCGCGGGCTTTCTCTAGTTGTGGCGAGCAGGGGCTACTCTTCATTGCAGTGCGCAGGCTTCTCATTGCGGTGGCTTCTCTTGTTGCAGAGCATGGGCTCTAGATGCGTGGGCTCCAGTAGTTGCGGCACGCAGGCTCAGTAGTTGTGGCTCATGGGCATAGTTGCTCCGCGGCATGTGGGATCTTCCTGGACCAGGGCTCAAACCTGTGTCCCCTGCACTGATAGGCGGATTCTTGACCACTGTGCCACCAGGGAAGTCCCACATGGACTTTTAAAGTTTATCTTTGGTTTAGTTTCATTCATATTTATTTTTGAATCTGATTCTAATCCAGGTAATTGAGGTGATCATATATGTGAGGTGTTTGTAAATTAAGGTGGTTGAGGGACAAAGTTGAGTTCATCTGTATCCTTTTAACTGCTTTTGAAATGTAGCCAAGTGCCTTGTGAATTACAAAACTTTGTTTTTGTAATTGCCAAGTGGAGAAAGTTGCAGGAGTGGGGGGATGGGTGGAGAGGGTGTTGTGGCAAAAAAAATGCTTCAGTCACTAGCTTCAGCATTTTGCCTTACAATGAAAACAAGTTTAAGTCTATAAAAGGTACCCTTTTGGGAAAAGCAGCCCAGCTAAAATATTAGGCAAGAATTGCTTACTTGCAGTGGCCCTAGTTCCTGACTGGTTCTGTTCTTGTCTTGTTGCAGGTTAGCTCCATTCAGAACCAGATGCAGTCCAAGGGAGGCTATGGGGGTGGCATGGCTGGCAATGTGCAGATGCAGCTCGTGGACATGAAGGCAGGATAGCCCTGGACCCCTCCTCCAGTGAGTACCTCCGAGCACAGGCTGGAAGTTCAGATCATACATGGCCACTAACAGCTGATGACATAGACAGCCTTAGTTCAATCTTGGGGTTAAAAAATAAGTATCTTGTTCTTATTTTTTAAAAATTGTGAACTTACTGGAAAAGGTAAAAATACTTTAGTTGGCCAAGTGATGACCTTAGGCAGTTACTGCATTTTGAATATTAGTTTCAGGTGGTTGTTTTCCTTATGAGAAACTTTAAATGCTTTAAGACATCTTGTTTTGGGGGAGGCTTTGAGATTCTAGTGACAAGATGTCTCTTATGTGTCCTTTAAACATGAGTGAAGTTACTGAGTATTGATACTGCACAAAATCCCATGGGTAGTGAAGTAATTTTATATTTAATACCATTACGGATAAATCTTTCATTATAAAGTTTTCAAATTAAAAAGACAACTACTAAGAGGCATGAACCCCTAAAGGGTAAAAATCATTTGGATTATTCTTTGGTTTTATAGGTCACTGTGAATTTCTATGTTTTGTTTCCACTGTTGTTTAATTTTTTTATTGTGATTGCTTTTCTTTTCCTTTTCAATTGCGAAAAAGTGTGATGGTGTCTTGTTCACCCTGTTGTGATTACTCCAGTGACACGTTACTATTCTGCTCTGAAGAAACTATTGTCAGAAGAATCCTGCATTTCCTTCAGCTGGCATGCATGCCTTTGGACTCATGGACAGAGTTCTTTGGATTGTGGCTTAATGATTGATTTTTATGAATATGGATCTGATTTTAGCATGATCTTTTTTGTGAATGCTAGCACTGTTTTGCATTTTTTCCCGCATTTTTTAACAATTTCTCTTTCCACCTCCAACCCCTCTGCCTTATGATTTTATTGGTAAGCAAAGAACTGCTATTTTAATTTGTCACCATTTATGTATATTTTGGAAGGTATGAGACCCATAAGCACAATGATCATTTCTATCCCTTTGAAACTTCAGCAGAGTAGTATCTGCATGCTTTATGAAGTTGCCTGTATGGGAGCCCATGGGATGCCAGAAATGAACAGTTCCTTGCTGCCACGGGCTGATGATACTGCTGCTATGAGAGAAAGGTTAGCTGTGGCACCAAGTCACATCAGTTTCACAAAAAAAAGCAATTTGTAGCTTATTTTAGAAGTATGACTTTTATTTAGAGTTAAAAGAAAAGCTTGCATTCATAAGGCATTCATTCTGTTGTAAATGTTCAATATATTTATTTGAGAGCAAGGGCCTGGGATTGTAAACAGGTATGGTGATGTATCTGTGTGTGTGTGGTAATTCCCTCATTGGGTTTGACTCTGAGCATCATGATCTTAGCAGCTGTTCATTTCTTTGTGTGCTCATTCTGTTTTCATGTGTCTATGTTTAATATTATGGTATCCAATTGCTTCCAGTAGCAGGTTGTTGAGCTTTTGGCCTGTATTTCTAACTGTGGATTTCAGTCATTGGCCTCTCCATCTTCCACATATTTTGGGACAATGGAAGTTGCCAGGAGCAACAGTTGACCTGGCTGTGTTGTTGCCTGTGAAAACAACCTGCATGGTGACTTATTAAGGTATTGGTGAGAAACCTTTGGCTCAGGTTCCAAAGTACGTTTATTCTTCACAAATTGTATTTCTGTAAATGCTTCTTCTTCCCCATAAGGGTGTAGTGCTAAGCCAATTAGTGGTTTGTTTTTCATGAAAATGTTTAAATTATGTCCAGTTCAACCCTATGTGACAGTTGCATTTGGTAGGAGTAACAGTTCATGTAGGAAATGGGGCTTAATTGAAACTGACTTAGAAAGCTGTAAGGAATTAGGTAATTGCATAAAGGAAGAGATCATTTCTCTTCACCTTCGTCACAAGTTCTTGTGAAACAGGTAACTAAATAAATATTGGGTTTATATAGGCAGAACATGGAAGCATTTCTTCCCCCGGTTCTTTTGGTTAATTTACCCAGTACAGCAGGCACTAGAATACTCAGTCCTTATATTTCTGCAATTTTGAGTCTTCATAGGTGTCAATCCCAGAGACTCTGTCAAGGGAAAACATTTATGCTTAGCAGTCAAAATAGGCATTTTGCAGTTTAATAACTTCGGAACTTGAATTCATCTGATGTCATTAATTGTGTTGATACTGCATTCTGGATTTTGCCTAGTAGCACTGTCATTCTGTTCAGCCAGAGACAGGGCACTGCAGTGTGCAAGCTCTTTAAGGCTTTGTCAGTGCTGGATGCTATGTAGTCTACTTCTATTCTGACTTTAGTACAGATTTTATAATTGTATAACTCCTGGAACAATACAGGGAGGCATGGTCCCTTTTCCCCAATCACTCGCTTTCCTGATTCTCCAAGGGCCAAATACTCTAGTGAGCACTGGAGCATGTCTCCATGGTAAGCCAAAGGCTGCACTCTTCAGCCTCTAACTGTTCTGCAGCTGCCACTGACTTGACAGGCACAAGTAGCCACACTGTTTGCAAGAACACATGCCCAGGAAGGTGCCAGTAATTATTCAAGAAATTACCAACAATTTTAAGATACTAACCTTGGACACAGAGTTTTTAGGGAGTTACCAGGTCCCACCTGGATAAGTGGGTTTGTAAATCTTGGGAGGTCATTTGTTCCCCATAACAATGTGTGAAAATTGAAGCTAACTAAATATGATTGACTTAATACTTTGCTGAAATACATGCTAACAACTGTAAACTAATGACATGCATTCTGTAAAAAAGAGGTGCTTTCCCGTGATGTAGGCCTGAAGCAGTGCCAGTGAGCATAGGTCGGAAATGTGAACTGTGGTGACTGGGTTCACCATTTCCAACACAGCATTATCAGTGGGCCTTTAAAGAGACTTTTGAGTATATATTAGCTTTCACTTTTGTTATTAAATTATAGCAGTTCTATTATAGAGAGCAAGTTTGCCTTGATTTTGTTTAAAATGACTTCTGCTCAGCACCCAGGAGATAAAATTGACATATTTTTATAATATAAGCATACTTTTTTTGTACATTGTGTTCATTCTTGAATAAAGTAAGTTCAGTGTTGGCTTGTAGATAATAAAGTATTTGATTTTGTTTCAATAAATGTTTTTCAATCCTGGTTTGGTTAATTCCTTTCTTTCAAGGAGATATTTAATATCACCTTTTTAGCCTTTCTTAGAGTTACTGTGTGTTTGGAAAATTTCTAAACTTGTAATGTCACCTTATAATTTAATAAATGCCTAGACAGAATAAACCTAAAAAGTCCTACTTCCAAACATTTTAAGGTAGTAAGAAACATAAATATCCCCAATTTTTTTAACAAAGGTATCCAACCCCCTCAATTTTCCATGCTGAAGCAGTTTGTCCTCACACTGTATGTAGGATTTAAATAATAAAAGTAAGACTTCTGTTTCTCAGTCATAGAATATGTCCATCATCACAGAATGTATGGGCAGTTTGCTCCTAAAACAGGACATCACTGGTTCCCATCAGGGGCAGTTTTGTTCCCCAGGGAACATTTGAAAATGTCTAGAGGTATTATTTTTGGTGTCAGAAACTAAGGAAGGAGTGCTGTTAACACCCCTTCTGCCCCTGGGAGGCCACTAAATGTCAGCCCCCACAAGAGAGATATGCCACAGCTGGGAAACACTGATTTAGAACAAAGATCTATGTACTCACCAGATCCTTTTTGTTTGTTTGAGGATCTTTCTTTCTTTAATGCATTGGCTGAGAATAGGTCAGTTAGGTTTGGCTGTATCATGAGAATTGCCACACAGTATTCTAGAATAGAAAAAGTAATCAGGAAACAACATCTCAAAAGGTTTCAATAACCTTTGTCCTCAGCTCATGGCCAAGGACTCTAAAGGGAAATTGGGTTAAGATGAAAGTATGTGAAGAAACTCACTCATGTTGTATATTAATTAGGAGCTCTATTTCGAGTATATGTTTTTAAAGGATATGCATAAAATGCACAAAAAATTAGGACAAATCTATAAAAAACTGTCAGAGACATAGACTGGAATTTGCTAAAATTGTGAAAATGCAAACGTCTACAAAATTCATATATACCCTGTGCTTAAAAGATACTTTTAGCAGACAAGTAAGAAAGCAATTGAAATTTTTACCTTCAGCTTACTACTGTCTTCCATCTAGACTGGTCCAATAAGAGAACTTAACTTAAACCATTAAATGACTCACGTTAATCTTTTAATATTTTAGCACCTAAACTTTAAGTATTCAGGATGTTTCTGAGATGAGGGTTTTGTTGTGGGGTTTTTTTTTTGTGGTTTTGTAAATGCTTTTAACAGATACAAGTAACCTCTGGGCTCCTTTTGACCCTACCTTTACCTCTCAATTGCATCATCTTGATAGTGTTCTAGCTGATCTGCCTTTGATGTCCAAAAGATACTTCCAGAGTAAGAAGAGCCAAATGTTTGATCTGGGACTTCACAATTACTACAAGAGTGGTGATTTTGGTACCAAAGAAAGGATGATTTTAGTCTCACTGAAAGATAAAAGCAAGAGAGTAAAAACAGTGTCAATTGTAACCCAAAATTTTCTCCTCTGTAAATCCAAGCTCTGGATTTGTTAACAACTAGAGCTTTTACTCCTCACTAAACCTCTTCAGTTCACCAGCTTTAGATAGGTGAATACACTGAACTCCTAGGCACTGGTTTTTACTTTGGTTTTTGCTCCTTTACAGCAGCAGCAAGTAAGATACTTCTTTCAAAATCTTCAGAGCTTGACCTAGTTAGTTACCTTTTTTTAAATTTCTTTCTTTTTTTACCTTTGGCTGTGTTGGGTCTCCATTGCTGGGCACAGGCTTTCTCTAGTTGCAGCGCACAGGCCTCTTATTGCAGAGCATGGGCTTTAGGTACACAGGCTTCAGTAGTTGTAGCTCATGGGCTCTAGAGCACAGGCTCAGTAGTTGTGGTGCACAGGCTTAGCTGCTCTGCAGCGTGTGGGATCTTCCTGGACCAGGGCTCAAACCTGTGTCGCCTGCATTGGCATGTGGATTCTTAACCACTGCACCACCAGGGAAGCCCCTAGTTACCTTTTTCTTAATGTTCTAATTGAAGCTGTCTAAACACATCCATCTTTTAAAAATCTGTGTGCCAGAAATCTTTGGCATTCCTATATACTAATGATGAAAAATCTGAAAGTGAAATTAAGAAAACACTCCCATTTACCATTGCAACAAAAAGTAAAATATCTAAGAATAAACCTACCTAAGGAGACAAAAGACCTGTATGCAGAAAATTATAAGACACTGATGAAAGAAATTAAAGATGATACAAATAGATGGAGAGATACACCATGTTCTTGGCTTGGAAGAATCTACACTGTGAAAATGACTCTACTACCCAAAGCAATCTACAGATTCAATGCAATCCCTATCAAACTACCACTGGCATTTTTCACAGAACTAGAACAAAAAATTTCACAATTTGTATGGAAACGCAGAAGACCCCGAATAGCCAAAGCAATCTTGAGAATGAAAAACGGAGCAGGAGGATCAGGCTCCCTGACTTCAGACTACACTACAAGACTACAGTAATCAAGACAGTATGGTACTGGCACAAAAACAGTAATATAGATCAATGGAACAGGATAGAAAGCCCAGAGGTGAACCCATGCACATGTGGTCACCTTATCTTTGATAAAGGAGGCAAGAATACACAGTGGAGAAAAGATAGCCTCTTCAATAAGTGGTGCTGGGAAAACTGGACAGGTACATGTAAAAGTATGAAATTAGAACACTCCCTAACACCATACACAAAAATAAACTCAAAATGGATGTAAGGCCAGACACTATCAAACTCTTAGAGGAAAACAGGCAGAACACTATGACATAAATCCTAGAGAAATGGAAATAAAAATAAACGAATGGGACCTAATGAAACATCAAAGCTTTTGTACAGCAAAGGAAACCATGAACAAGACCAAAAGACAACCCTCAGAATGGGAGAAAATATTTGCAAATGAAGCAACTGACAAAGGATTAATCTCCAAAATTTACCAGAAGCTCATGCAGCTCAGTATCAAAAAAACAACCCAATCCAAAAATGTGCAGAAAACCTAAATAGACATTTCTCCAAAGAAGATATACAGTTTGCCAACAAACACATGAAAGAATGCTCAACATCATTAATCATTAGAGAAATGAAAATCAAAACTACAATGAGATATCATCTCACACCAGTCAGAATGGCCATCATCAAAAATCTACACATAATAAATGCTGGAGAGGGTGTGGAGAAAAGGGAACCCTCTTGCACTGTTGGTGGGAATGTAAATTGATACAGCCACTATGGAGAACAGTATGGGGGTTCCTTAAAAAACTAAAAATAGAACTACCATATGACCCAGCAATCCCACTACTGGGCATATACCCTGAGAAAACCATAATTCAAAAAGAGTCATGTACCACAATGTTCACTGCAGCACTATTTACAATAGCCAGGACATGGAAGCAACCTAAGTGTCCATCAACAGACAGATGGATAAAGAAGATGTGGCACATATATACAATGGAATATTACTCAGCCATAAAAAGAAACGAAATTGAGTTATTTGTAGTGAGGTGGATGGACCTAGAGTCTGTCATACAGAGTGAAGTAAGAAAGAGAAAGACAAATACCGTATGCTAACACATATATATGGAATCTAAGAAAGAAAAAAAGGTCATGAAGAACCTAGGAGCAAGACGGGAATAAAGACACAGACCTACTAGAGAAAGGACTTGAGGATATGGGGAGGGGGAAGGGTAAGCTGGGACAAAGTGAGAGAGTGAGTGGCATGGACATATATACACTACCAAATGTAAAATAGATAGCTAGTGGGAAGCAGCTGCATAGCACAGGGAGATTAGCTCCATGCTTTGTGACCACCTAGAGGGGTGGAATAGGGAGGGTGGGAGGGAGAGAGACGCAAGAGGGAAGAGATATGGGAACATATGTATAACTGATTCACTTTGTTATAAAGCAGAAACTAACACACCATTGTAAAGCAATTATACTCCAATAAAGATGTTAAAAAAAAAATCTCTGTGCCTTTCAAATGTCTGAGCTGACTGAATCCTTTACCCTAGACCCTAGCTCTGTGCTTTGAGCTCCCCAGGGCCCGTCCGCCTCTGATGAGGTGCATGGACCACTTTGTTGGCTGCAGCATGTTCAGGCAGTGTCAGGAAATAATTGTTTTTAAAGAAAACCAGAAACAACACCCAAAGTATTTTACTTTTCAGAAATAGTGAAAGGAAGCTTAGTCTGTTAGGGATGTTATGACAAAATACCCCAGATTTGGGTAGCTTATAAACAACAGAAAGTTACTTCTCACAGTTCTGGAGGCTTAAAGTCTGAGATCAGGGTGCCAGCAACAGTCAGGTGAGGGCCTTCTGCCAGATGCAGATTTTTCATATCTTCACCTGGTGGGAGTGCTGGGGAGCTCTCTGGAGTCTCCTGTATCCAGCACTAATCCCATTCTTGAGTTACACCCTTGAGACTGAAGCACTTCCCAAAGGCTGCACCTTGTAATACCATCACCTTTGGGAGTCAGAATTTCAACATGAGCTCCAGGGGGCACACTGCCATTCAGAACATAGCACAAAAGTTGCAGGGAGCGAGTGGCTGTAGATATCCTAAATTTGAGGGGGAAAATGGGAATATAAACATGAGGGGCTCAACAACTCAAAGTGGGATACATCCAAAGAGGCCCACACCAAGATTTAATCAAACCATCAAAAGTCAAAGACAATCTTAAAAGCACCAAGAGGAAAGCAATACAAAAATCCTCAACAAAATAATAGCAAACAGAATTCAACAGCACATTAAAAGAATTATACATGATGACAAAAGGATTACACATGATGACCAAGTGGGATTTATTCCAGGAGTGCAAGAATGGCTCAATATAATAAAGTCAGTCCTTGTAATATACCACATTTGCAAAGTGACAGTGAATAAAAACCCATTTGACCATCTCAGTGTTACAAAACTCAATACCCTTTTACAATAAAGACATTCAACCACCTAGGAATAGAAGGAAACAAACAAAATGAAGACCATATATGAAAAGCTCACAGGTGGTATTCATATTCAATGATGAAAGACTGAAAGCTTTTCTTTTAAGATCAGGAACAAGACACAGATGTCTGCTTTCACCACTTTTACTGAACAAGATAACTGGAAGTCCTAGCCAGAGCAGTTAAACAAGAAAAAGAGTTAAAAGGCAGTTAGCTTGCTTCACACACAACATGATCTGATATGTAGAAAGCCCTAAAGATTACAGCTCACACACACACCTGTTAGAACAAATAAATTAACAAAGTGGCAAGATACAAAATCAACACACAAAAATCAGTTGTTTTTGTACACTAGCAATAAACAATCCAAAAAGGAAATTAAGAAAACGATTCCATTTACAATAGAGTCAAGAAGAATAAAACACTTAGGAATAAATTTAACCAAGGAGGCAAAAGACTTCTGTGCTGAAAACTATAGAACATTAGTGAAAGAAATTAAAGAAGACACAAATAAAAGACATCCTCTGTTTATGGATTGAAAGACTTAATACTGTTAGGATGCCAGCAGTATCCGAAACGATCTACAGATTTAATGCACTCAAAATCCCAGGGGCGTTTTTTTTTTCAGAAATAGAAAAATCCATCCTAACATTCATATGGAATCTCAAGGGATCCTGAAGAGTCAAACTAATGTTGAAAAAGAAAAAGGTGGAGGTACCACACTTGATTTTAAAACAATGTAAATCTACAGTAATTAAAACAGTGTAGTACTGTCATAAAGAGACATATAGACAACTAAAATAGGAATCCCAGAAATAAACTTTCCTATGTGTGGTCAAATGACTTTCAACAAGGATGCTAAGACCACTCAATGGATTAAAGTCAGTCTTTTCAACAAACGGTGCTGGAAAAATTGGATATCCACATACAAAAGAATAAAGATGAACCATGTCATAGTATGTTTAGGCTACTACAACAAAATACCACAGACTGGGTATCTTATAAACAACAGAAATTTATTTCTTATAATTCTGGAGGCTGGGAAGTTGAAGATCAAGGCGCCAGCATGGTTGCCTTCTGGTGAGGGCCCTACTTCCTAGCTCATAGCCAGTGCCACCTTGCTGTGTCCTCACATGGTGCAAGAGGCAAGGGATATCTCCGGAGCCTCTTGTATAAGAGCACCAATTCCATTCAGGGCAGAGCCTCCATGACTTAATAAGCACTTTCCAAAGGCCAACCTACTAACACCATCACATAGGGCATTAGGATTTCAACATATCAATCTGGAGGGGACACAGGCATTCAGACTAGCAGACCATTACCTTAAACGATATACAAAAATTGGACCAAAGACATAAACATAAGACCTAAAACTATGAAACTCTTAGAAGAAAACACAGGGGAAAAGCATCATGACAGTGCATATGGCAATCATTTTTTTGGATAAGACACCAAAAGCACAGGCAACAAAAGTAAACATAGAAAAACTGGACTTCTTCAAAATTAAAAACTTGTGTGCATCAAAAAAATACAATCAACAGAATAAAAAGGAAACCTATAGAATGGGAGAACATTATTTACAAATCCTATATCTGATAAAGGGTTGTATCCAGCATATACAAAGAACTCCTACCACTCAGTTACAGAGAACAATCAGCTCAATTAAAAAGTGGGCAAAGGACTTGAATAGACATTTCTCCAAAGAAGATAGACAAATGGCCAATAAGCACATAAAAAGATGCTTAACATCACTAATCATGAGGGAAATGCAAATCAAAACCATAATGAGATAGCATCTCATAATAAGATGGCTTTGGTAAGAACAAAAACAAAACAAAAGAAACAATGTGTTAGGATATGGTGCATGTTGGTGGGAATGCAAAATGGTGCAAATGCCATGGAAAACTATGGAGGGTCCTTAAAAAATTGAAAATACTACCATATGATCTTACTTTTGGGTATATATCGAAAAGAATTGAGAGCAGAGTTTCAAAGAGATATTTGTACACTCATGATTATAGCAACATTATTCACAACCGCCAAGATGTAGAGGTAACTCAAGTGTTCATTGACAGCTGAATGGAAAAATAAAATGTGGTATATACTTAACAATGGAATATTATTCAGCCTTAAAAAAAGAAATTCTGACACATCCAGCAATGTAAATGAACTTTGAGGATGTGATGCTGAGATAGGTTGGGACCTGGGATCCTCTACTGGAGTGCTTGCACCTGGACAAACATCTCCTTGAGCAGTAGGATACAAAGAAACTATAAGTGACTAAAAATAACTGCATGCAGGAGCAGTTGGGGCATCATGACCAGTATACGAGATTTGTGGGGAGGCAGTAGTGAGCAAGTCCGCCATTTTGGGGGTGCCGGGAGCAAAAGCAGGGTACTGCACATGATCCCTGCACACAGCACCACCCAGGGGAACAGACCACCTAAGCTCTGCCTCCTGCCCAACCCATGGACCTGCCCCTGTTATCCCATTTAAGGACCCAAGCATTTCCTCCTGGGGAGCGGGCAAGGATGTCTGTTTCTTGCTTTGACTCCCTTGTGCTGCAGTGTGAGCCCCAGTAACGCCTTGCCTGAAATTCTCTGGCCTCTTATGAATGTCTATTGATTAAAGAGTCCAAGGGCCTGGGTCAGTAACAATTCCACTTCTGCGAGGTGTAGCGGGTAGTCAAATTCTTAGAAAGTCAAAGAACAGATTAGGTGAACTTGATCAAAGGCAACAGCAGAGTGGGAAAATAAAGAGAAGGGAAACATTAAGAAAAGTATGACATTTACATTCTAATCAAGTGTCCACTGAGAATTGCCTCCAAGTAGACTTGGACCTACAGCTGAGAAATGCAAATCAACCACCTGACATCCTTTTCTCTATTCCTCCTAAGTGCAAACTTGGGATAAACTCTAATTGAGAGCACTTGTGCCCAACATGCTGTGCCACCAGAAATGATGCTTTCAGGATTGACATCTTACTAAAAAAAGGTTCATGGGAACATGACCATCACAAGAACCAAAGACCCCAAAAGAGGCCATGTCAGCAACTGCCCAATACCTCAGGACTAAGGTGCATTTGTTCCTGCAGGCAGCAGGAGTTCCACGCAGGCTGTAAAAGCCATTACACACGAGGTCTTTGTTTGCTAGATGCCACTAATAAGGTGATGCCTAATGCTTTATACAGAGCACCCTCACTGTGCCTGGCACATAGCAGGGACTTAAGGGATAAACACATCATGCATATCTATGGAAAAACCATTTGATGTTCTCCATTAAAGCCTCATACCACACACAGGATCGGACATAGATGTTGACCTAGTGTCCCATGTGAAAAACACCATGTGCAAAAAAATTGTGACGTGGACGTGGGCCTTTCCAAGCGTGCTGGCACTAAGGAAGGGGAGACCCCAGTGCAGCCCAGCCAGTTACTCGAAGAAATCAGTGAGTGGCAAACACGATGTGTTCTAGGATTAGACAGACCTTCTTGACTTGGATTTTAAATTTATTTATTTTTATTTTTGCTGTGTTGGGTCTTCGTTTCTGTGCAAGGACTTTCTCTAGTTGTGGCAAGTGGGGGCCACTCTTCATCATGGTGCGCGGGCCTCTCACTGTCGTGGCCTCTCTTGTTGCGGAGCACAGGCTCCAGACGCGCAGGCTCAGTAGTTGTGGCTCACGGGCCCAGTTGCTCCGTGGCATGTGGGATCTTCCCAGACCAGGGCTCGAACCCGTGCCCCCTGCATTGGCAGGCAGATTCTCAACCACTGCGCCACCAGGGAAGCCCTTGACTTGGATTTTAGAATGCAGGCTGTGCTTTCTCTTCCCTGATTCTGGCACCCTCCTTTCTCTGCTCAGTAGTGGGGACCTCTGTGGAGAGCTCTCTCCTGCCTCGCAGTCTCTGCAGCTCTCCGGTACAACGAACAACCAGAGAACAGCAGGTATGTCAGTCTAGCTCAACGACACCCTTGGTGGTTCAAAAAATGAAGGACTTACAAGGACTGTACAGAGAAAATCAGCAGCATAGGCTTCCGGTGAAATAGGTGGTAAAAATACTAACAAAAGTATGATCTCTATTTTCTTTCCAATTTTAAGAAACACAGAAGGTGGAACTTCCAGTACAGATTCAATTATTGGCTTATTCATTAGACTGGTTCCAGATTGCCAAAACACTGCAGGCCTTGCCTCATGGGAGGGAGGAGGGCCTGGCTGTGGGGCTACATGAGAAGATGGGACACCGGAGGGAGAAGGTGAGGAGACGTTTAGTAAACACCAGTCACCTGCTAGGCGTGGGCTTGGCTCATTCTCAAAACCATCCTATTTAATAAGAGCTTTTACTCTCCCAATGTCACAGATGATGGGACAGATAAGAGGGTAAATAACCTGCTCAAGGTCAAATAGCCAATTACTGGGCATAGTAGTCTTACAGTTTATGATGCATGTCCTGGGGTCATACAGGAGCTGGCCTTGACCTACACGCTAGGAATTCCAAGGAATGCCTCACACTGGCCCGCATGCAGTCACGTACACACGTACACACATGTGTATGAGGCGAGTTGCAGTCCTACACAAACCCCACGGATTGGGAAAGGAATAGTTGCCTTTAAAAAGGGAATGGGGCAATTCCCTGGTGGCGCAGTGGTTAAGAATCCACCTGCCAATGCAGGGGACACGCATTCGAGCCCTGGTCCGGGAAGATCCCATATGCCGTGGAGCAACTAAGCCCATGTGCCACAACTACTCTGCCTGTGCTCTAGAGCCCGCAAGCCACAACTACTGAGCCCATGTGCCTAGAGCCCATGCTCCGCAACAAGAGAATCCACCACAATGAGAAGCCCGCGCACCGCGACGAAGAGTAGCCCCCTGCTGGCGGCAACTAGAGAAAGCCCACGCACAGCAACGAAGACCAAACGCAGCCAAAAATAAAATATAAAATTAATAAGTAAAAAATTAAAATATAAAATAAATAAATTTTAAAAATTAAAAAATAAGTAAAAAATAAAAAGGGAATGAGGAGTTGTTGTAAGACAAGGAAAGTCAGGAAGGCTTGTAGGGCAAAGTGCAGGAGTGGGGTTAAGAACAGGGGTTAAGTCCACATCCTTCAGCTGCTTGCCAGTGCCTATCTCAAAGGAGATGAGGTTTACAGATGAGAAGACAGACAAAGGGCAGAAAAGAGAGGATTCTAAGCCACTCTGCTGGACTTCCAGTTCTCCTCCACTGTCACCTGAATGGAGAGAGAATACCTGGCTCTGAAGCCTCAAACCTGCTCCTCAGAAGCCCTGACCCAACACTGCATTCCAGACCCTGGAGACCTGGGAAGACGCCATACTCTTTAAATCAAAAGGTGTCGGCAGGACAGGGTTCAGGATGACCCAACACAAATTTTTTTTTTTTTTTTGCGGTACGCGGGCCTCTCACTGTGGTGGCCTCTCCCGCTGTGGAGCACAAGCTCCGGACGCGCAGGCTCAGCGGCCATGGCTCACGGGCCCAGCCGCTCCGCGGCATGTGGGATCCCCCCGGACCGGGGCACGAACCCGCGTCTCCTGCATCGGCAGGCGGACTCTCAACCACTGTGCCACCAGGGAAGCCCCACAAAATATTTTTTAAATTGGAAAATTAAAAATACTGAAAAGAAAATAAGCAGTAACTCAGAATGCCAGGAACAGCCTAGCCGCAGAATCTACCCTGAGGTCCAGGCTGCAGTGGGCTTGCGGGCTTTGGGGAGGTCAGAAGCCAGAAAGGAGGTTCAGTGTTCAGCTCCAAGCAGTGAGTCCACACAGGATTCCCAACCTCCTGCCGGCCTGAGCACCTGGGTCCCCAGCAGATCTCCAGACCACAACCCAGCACCTGTCCCCTGCATGCGCTCCCTGGAACAGAAAGAGTTCTTTGGTCCATCTTGTTGATTACTCTGCCTCTCAAAGGAAGCCATGAGCTCAAATAGGATTTAAATATCTGACGTTAGTGATGATAGAAAAATAACTGCTTTCAAGTTTGTTAGCTCCTCAGCATGATGAAGCCCCAGGGTTGTAGTGAAATGAGTGCTTGACAAGCTGGAGTTAAAACCTAAGGGTAAGTTTCCCTGTGAGTCTTTGCCCTTGGTGTAAATCTCAGTGCTGACTAGCAACTTGATCTCTAGTGCCCTAGGGGGTTTTATGGATGAGACACAGGAGGAGAGAGCATTTGGAGTTTGGGTTTATTAGGTATGTGCAACTGCCCTCAACATACTTCTGGTCTCAAAGGAGTTGAAACCCTCTATTACTGCCTATGAGTTTCCCTCTCTCTGTCTAGCTGCAGCCACCACAACTATTTCATTTGTTAATCTTTCTTGGGTTAGATTTCTGCGGGGCATTAAAAAAAAAACTGTGGTAAAATACACAAACATAAATTTACCATTGTAACCATTTTTGAGTGCACATTTCATTAGTGTTACATACATTTACATTATTGTGCAACCAACTTCCAGAACATTTTCATCTTGCAAAACACCAAACAACTCCCCATTTTTCTCTCCCCAGCCTTTGGCAATAACAGTTCTATTTTCTGTGTCTATGTATGTGACTACTCTAGACACCTCACACAGCAGAATCATAGCAGTATTTGCCTTTTTGTTACTGGCTTATTTCACTTAACATGTTTTCAAGGTTCATCTATGTTGTAGCATGTATCAGAATTTCCTTCCTTTTTAAAGTTGAATAATATTCCATTTACATATATACCACATTTTATTTATGTATTTATCCATCAATGAACATTTGGGTTGCTTTCACTTCTTGGCTATTGTGAATAATGCATGAGTGTACAAATCTTTCTTTGAGATTCTGCTCTCAATTCTTTTAGCGGTTGTATCGTTATCAGCTTTTTCAGGAACCTCCATATTGTTTTCCATCGGGGATGGAACCATTTTACATTCCCACCAAGAGTGCACAGGGTTCCAGTTTCTCCACATCCTTCTCAACACTTGTAATTTTCTAGTTTTCGGTTTTTTGGGGTTTTTTTTTGAGCATAGCCATCTTAATGGATGTGAGGTATATTGTAGTTTTTTGCATTTCCTTCTTGAGTAGTGATGTTGAGCATCTTTTCATGTGCTTACTGGCCATTTTTCTCTCTTCTTTGAAAAAATTCTATTCAAGTCCTTTGCGCATTTTTAAATTGTGGGTTTTCATTTTGTTGTTGTTGAACAAGATATCTTTTTTTTTTTTTTTTTGGCGGTACGCAGGCCTCTCACTGTTGTGGCCTCTCCCGTTGCGGAGCACAGGCTCCAGACGCACAGGCTCAGCGGCCATGGCTCACGGGCCCAGCCACTCTGCGGCCTGTGGGATCTTCCCGGACCGGGGCACGAACCCGTGTCCCCTGCATCAGCAGGCGGACTCTCAAGCACTGCGCCACCAGGGAAGCCCCAAGATATCTTTTATTTAACAACTTTAAATCTTTTTGAAGTATTACATATTTCTAATATTATATCATACATATTTCAAGTATGAAAATATAAAATACACACTCTGTTCTCACTATTGTAGAATGGAATTTGAGGCTCTCTTAATGACAATATTGTCATTATAAACAAATTTGGAAATCAAAATTTAGAGAGAATGAGTGTCTGTCCAGCATTTGTTCAGTGGTAACCCTCAGTGATCCCTGAGCTGCAGCCTGTTGCTGCCTCCAACTGCTTTCTGAGTTCTCTGCCTTTTAGTTTTCAGGTTCCTCCCCTCTCAGGTTGTCTTAATCACATTCTTATCTCTATGAATATGCTTCCTTCAAGTTTTCCACTCACAGTTTTAAGTTCTGACTTCCAGTGTGCTTTAGTTTAGGGAACAAGAAACGTCTGAGTCTCATTAACAAGTCAAGAATATAACTTTAATGTATTTTCTACATGGAATCATTTTGGTTTTGGAGTATCTTGATTATATTTAGAATAGTTGAGGTTGTCCGATAAATGACAATTAGATAAAGGAGGTGTTGGCCAGCAAGACTATATTAGGCACAGAAATGAAATTCTAGAAAAGGAGATGAGATGCAGAATCAGGGTAAAAATCTACTGAGGTATGAAGAGGGAAAAGAGGGAGGGAGGGAGAGAAAGGCAGTGATAAACAGCTCATAATTACTGAGAAAACTTCTAGGGGGCTGGGCATTGCCAGAGGACTGTGCTTGCATTAACTCATTTCATCCTCATAGCCTATGGGATAGGTTATTATTGTTAACCTGATTTGAGGATGAGAGAACTAAGGCACAGGGAGTATACACAGCCTCCCCAAGGTCATACAGCTAACCAACGATATAGTAGTTATCTTTTGCTATACAGTAAATCACCACAAATTCAACAGCTTAAACTAGCATAGTTTCAGTGCATCAGGAGTCCGAAATTCAGGGGGTCAGCTTGGCTGGGTAGTCAAGGTGTCAACTGGGCTGTGCTTGAATCTGGAGGCTTAACTAGGGAAAAAGCCACTTAAGCTCCTTCAGGTTGTTGGCAGAATTCATTAACTTGTAGAACTGAGGGCTCCAGCTTCTTGCGGACTGTTGGCTGAAGAGGTATCTGCATCTCCATGTTCACTGCAGCATTACTGACAAAACTGCCAAGATCTGAAAACAACCTAAGTGTCTGTCGACAGATGAACGCATAAAAACTATGGGGCATGTGCACATACACATACTTTTCCTGCACGCACACACAGAGTAATATTATTCAGCCTTACAAAAGAAAAAAATCTGCTATTTGTGACAACATACATGAACCTTATGCTGAGTGAAATAAGCCAAGCATAGAAAAATATTGCATGGTATCACTTCTATGTGGAATCTGGTGGTTGCCAGGGTTTGAGGGGGCGGGGGGAAGAGAGGAGATGTTGGTCAAAGGGTACAAAGATTCAGTTATGTGGGATGAGTAAGTTCTGGAGTGGTATTGTATACCATGGTGACTATAGTTAGTAATACTGTATTGTATACTTGAAATTTGCTAAAAGAGTTGATCTTAAGTGTTCTCACTGCACACATAAATTGTAACTATGTGAGGTGATGGATATGTTAATTAGCTTAATTGTGGTCATCATTTCACAATGTATACATGTATACAATCATCACATTGTATAGTATACACTATACACTAAATGTTTATGACCCCCGCCCCCAATTCTGTATGTTGCAATCCTAATCTCTGGAGGTGATATTAAAAGGTAGGGCCTTTGGAGGTGTTAGGTCATGAGGGTAAAGCCCTCATGAATGGGATTAGTCCCCTTATAAAAGAGGCCCCAGAGAGATTCCTCGCCCCTTCTGTTCTGTGAGGACACACCATTTATGAACCAGGAAAAAAGTTCTCACCAGACACTAAGCCTGCCAACATCTTGATCTTGGACATCTCAGCCTTCAGAACTGTGACAAAGAAATTTCTGTTGTTTATAAGCCACCCAGTCTATGGCATTTTGTTACACCAGCCCAAATGGACTAAGACATACATCTAAAATATACACAGGGACTTCCCTGGTGGTCCAGTGGTTAAGACTCTGCCTTCCAATGCAGGGGACACAGGTTCAATCCCTGGTTGGGGAACTAAGATCCCACATGCCACGGGGCAACTAAGCCCGTGCGCTCTAGAGCCTGTGCACCAAAACTAGAGAGCCTGCGTGCCGCAATTACTGAGCCTGCATGCTCTGGAGCGTAGGTGCCACAATTAGAGAGCCCATGCACCACAACTAGAGAGCCCCACAACTAGAGAGAAGCCCGCGTGCCGCAACTATTGAGTCCACGTGTTCTGGAGCCTGCGTGCAGCAACTACTGAGCCCGCACGCTTTGGAGCACACACACCACAACTAGAGAGAAGCCGCGCACCACAATGAAGAGCCAGCATGCCACAGCTAAGACCTGATGCAGCCAAATTAATAAACAAATATATATTTTAAATGTAGTCACTGCTTGACATAACCCCGTACACATCTGGTTGAGAAAGAAAGGGGATTAAATAAATAAATAAAAATAAAACATACACGATTTTTATTTGCCAAGTATATAACTCAGTAAAGCAAGAGAGGGACTTCCCTGGTGGCACAGAGGTTAAGAATCTGCCTGCCAATGCAGGGGACACGGGTTCAAGCCCCGGTCCAGGAAGATCCCACATGCCATGGAGCAACTAAGCCTGTGCGCCACAACTACTGAGGCTGCGCTCTAGAGCCTGTGAGCCACAACTATTGAGCCCATGTGCCACAACTACTGAGGCCCACGCGCCTAGAGACCATGCTCTGCAACAAGAGAAGGCACCACAATGAGAAGCCCATGCACCGCAACCAAGAATAGCCCCTCCTTGCTGCAACTAGAGAAAGCCCGTGCGCAGCAATGAAGACCCAATGCAGCCAAATTAATTAGTTAATTAACTAATTAATTAAAAAAAATAAGAGAAAAAATAAAAAATACTTAAAACACTTAAAAATAAACCTTATATGAGAAATATGAAAGCCCTTAAACACACAACAATAAAACAGAGCAACAGAAAATCGAAATAAATGGAGGCATATACTGGGTTCACAGATAGGGAGACTAAATTTTATGAAGGTATTAATTTTCTTCAAGTTGGTAAGAAAATCCCATTCAAAACCACAATTGTTTGTGTGTGCCTGTGTGTTTGTATGTGTGCATATAAATTGATAAGCTGGTTGTAAAACTCATTTGGAAATGCAATGATACAAGAATAGTTAACATGTTTTTGAAAAAGAACAGTGTCAAAAAACTTTCTCTACCAGATATTAGTATGTATTATAATAAGAGTAATTAAGACAATGTGGTATTGGGGAATGGAAGAACAAATAGGCTGATTAAAGAGAACACAGACCCCAGATACACTTACATACATATGGACAGTTGATATCGCTGAAGTGCAGTGGAAAAAGGACTTATCTTTTCAATAAATGGTGCAGGAACAATCTGTAGATCTGAGAATAAAACCTGACATCTACCTCACACTATACACAAAAACCTATTCCAGATATACTTCAGAGCTAAATTTAAAAGGCAAAACATCCAAGTATCTAAAAAATAACACAAATATGTTGTTGTACAGAAAGACTTCTTAAATAGATCACAAACAAAGCACTAACCATAAAGGAAAAGAATTTCTCTAGTTCAAAATTAAGAACTTCCCTTCATCAATAGACACTACTAAGGCTATGAAAAAGCAAGCCACAGAGGGAGAGAGAATATCTGCCATAGATATAACAGATGAAGGAGTCATATCTAGAATATATAAAGAATATTTACAAATTGATAAGAAAAAATAAACTCAAAAACATTTCATAACAGTACAAATTCAATTGCTCATACAAATCTGAAAAGCTCAACCCCGTTAACAATAAGGGAAATGAAAACCAAAACCACAGAAAAACACCATTACATACCCACCAAAATGGTCAAAGTTAGGAAGATCAAAAAGTAGTCAGAAAGGATGAGCAGCTGCCAGGAGTCTTTGGAGTATGTTGTTCAGTGTAGACTATAGAAGTTTAATTGTCTTTAATTGGCTTTTATATATATTACCTGCTTTCCATTCCTGTTCATAGTTGGGCCATTTGTATTTTCTCGAAGATTTCCTTTGGGAGCCCTGGAAAAAAACACCACTCATCAAGTATTCCACATCCTATGTCCAGATGTACAAACACTGTATTAGGAAATAGCTGTATCCATACTGACCATTATCATCTGAAGATTATCCAAATAGAATTTGCCTAAAATTCCATATTTTCTGTTTGGAAATAATTCCATTTCATTACCTCTGTGAAGGAGGAGTCTTCTGAAATATTTCACTGTGCTGCAGACATATCTGGAAACATTGTTAAGAAATTACCTTGTTCTACTTTTGTTTTTTTTTTTTGAGGAATTACATCATTTAGCAAGAAATTTGAGGAAGGTGAGCTTGCAAAAGAAACTAAAAAAATATATGTATATGTACACACACATACATTTTCTTTATCCAGTCACCCATCAATGGACACTTAGCTTGTTTGCAGATCTTGCTACTGTGAATAATGCTGCAATGAACACGAGAGAGCAGGTATCTCTTTGAAAAAGATTTCTTTTCCGTTGGATATATACCCAGAGATGGGGTTGCTGGATCATATGGCAGTTCTATTTTTAATTTTTTGAGGAACTTCCATACTGTTTTCCATAATTGTAAACTTGAAATGTGTTGAGAGTAGATCTTAAGTGTTCTCACTACAAAAAAAGGTAACTACGTGAGATGATGAGTGCATTAACTGTGATTATCATTTCACAATGTGTATGTATATAAAATTACCACAGTATAAACTTTAACAACTCACATTGCACAACCTAAAATAAATAAAAAAAATATATAGGGACTTCCCTGGTGGCTGAGTGGCTAAGAATCTGCCTGCCAATGCAGGAGACACGGGTTTGATCCCTGGTCCAGGAAGATCCCACGTCATGGAGCAACTAAGCCCATGAGCCACAACCACTGAGCCTGTGCTCTAGAATCCATGATCCACTACTGAGCCTGCATGCCACAACTACTGAGCCCGCATGCCTAGAGCCTGCGCTCCGCAACAAGCCACTGCAACGAGATGCCCGCACACCGCAACGAAGAGTAGCCCATGCTTGCCGCAACTAGAGAAAGTCCGCATACAGCAATGAAGACCCAACGTGACCAAAAGTAACTTTTTATATATATATATATATGACAGTAGGTCTTGCTCTCACCTTTTTTGAAGACAAAGATCCTGAGGCAGAGGCAAGATGGCAGTGTGGGAAGATGCGTAGTTAGCGTCTCCTCACAACTAGGGCACCTGCTGGCCACTGGTGGGGGACTCTGATGCCCAAGGAGATGGGAGGAACCCCAAAGTGAACTGGTAGGACGTGGGGAGACTGAGAGGGGAGGAGAAGCAGAGGCCAGACAGGATCAGTGCTCCTGAGGCCGGGGAGATCAGGAGAGGCAGGTGGGAGGGAATTTCCAGGAAGAGTGGGAAAGGAGTGGAGGGCAGTCGCCCGGCCCACTTGGACCAGGGAGCCTGATGAGCTCCCAGGCTGGTACCCCACTCCAAATCCCCCTCCAGGATGCGTGGGTCCTGGGGTCATAAGATGGAGGCCGGGGAGATCAGGTGAGGCAGGTGGGAGGAGCCATCCGGAGGAGCAGGAGAGGAGCAGAGGGCAATTGCCCTGACCACTTGGACCCTGGGAGCCTGCTGAGCTCCCAGGCTGGTCCCCTGCCCTCCAAGACTCCCCTTTCCCCCCCTGGCTGCATTGGTCCTAGGGGCATAGGAGGGAGGCCGGGACATCAGGAGAAGCAGGCAGGAGGAGGCCTCCCAGACCTAAGGAGCAGGAGAGGAGAGGAAGGCGTTTGCCCCACCCACTAGAGCCCAGGAAGCCTGCTGGGCTCCCAAGTAAAGTCCCCTGCCCTCTGAGACCAGGGGTGGGGGGCACGCCTGGGCCCCTTCTGTTCCTTGACCCGAAGCCGCACCCTCCAGAGCCCCCAAGGCCTTTTCTAGTCCTGTGGGGTGTGAGCATTTGCCCCACCCACTGCCCAAACCTCGCCCTTACTTAGGCCCCGCCCTCCACAGCCAAGGTCTTTCCTCCCTGCTTTTTTTCTCTTCACCCTCCTCTTTTTTTTTTTTTTTTTTTTTACTATTGTGGTACTGATGTACCTTCCGGTTGTTGATTCATCTATATTTTTATCTTTATACTCTTTCTAACATATCTGTTAGTTTCCTAGTCTAGTTTGATTTTTTGCTTTTTTTTTTTTTTTTTTGGCTGCCCCACGCGGCTTGCAGGATCTTGGGTCACGAGCTGGGATTGGGCTGAAGCTGCTGCAGTAGGAGTTCTGAGTCAGAACCACTGGACTAACAGAGAACCTCAGACCCCAGGAAATATTCATCAGAGTGAAGACTCATGGAGTTCCTCATCTCAGCACCAAGACCCAGCTCTACTGAATAACCTACAAACTCCAGTGTTGGAAGCCTCAGGCCACACCATCAGTAAGACAGGAACACAATCCCACTCATAAAGAAAAAAAAAATGAGACAGCAAAAAAATATGTCACAGCTGAAGGAGCAAGGTAAAAACCTACAAGACCAAATACATGAAGAGGAAATGGGCAATCTACCTGAAAAAGAATTCAGAGTAATGATAGTAAAGATGATCCAGAATCTTGGAAATAGAATGGAGGCACGGAATGAAAAAATACGAGAAATGTTTAATAAAGATCTAGAAGAACTAAAGTACAAACAAACAGAGATGAACAACACAATAACTGAAATGAAAAATATACTAGAAGGAATCAATAACAGAAAAACTGTGGCAGAAGAATGAAAAAGTGAGCTGGAAGACAAAATGGTGGAAATAATTGTTGAGGAGCAGAATAAAGAAAAAAGAATGAAAAGAACTAAAGACAATCTCAGAGACCTCTCGGACAACACTAAACGCACCAACATTCTAATTATAGGGGTCTCAGAAGAAGAAGAAAAAAAGAAAGGGTCTGAGAAAATATCTGAAGAGATTATAGTCGAAAATTCCCTAACATGGGAAAGGAAATAGTCCCCTGAGTCCAGGAAGTACAGAGAGTCCCATATAGGATAAACCCTAGGAAAAACAAACCAAGACACATATTAATCAAACACACAAAAATTAAAGTCAAAGAAAAAATATTTAAAGCAGCAAGGGAAAAACAAAAGATAACATACAAAGTAATCCCCATAAAGTTATCAGCTGATTTTTCAGTGGAAACTCTTCAGGACAGAAGGCAGTGTCAGGATATACTTAATGTGATGAAAGACAAAAACCTACAACCAAGGTTACCCAGCAAGGATCTCATTCAGATTCAATGGAGAAATCAAAAGCTTTTCAAACAAGCAAAAGCTAAGAGAATTCAGCACCACCAAACCAGCTTTACAACAAATGCTAAAGAAACTTCTCTAGGAGGGAAACACAAGAGAAGAAAAAGACACACAAAAACAAACCCAAAACAATTAAGAAAATGGTAATACGAACATACGTATCAATAATAACCTTGAATGTAAATGGATTAAATGTCCCAACCAAAAGACACAGACTGGCTGAATGGATACAAAAACAAGACCCATGTATATGCTATCTACAGGAGACCCACTTCAGACCTAGGGACACATACAGACTGAAAGTGAAAGGATGGAAAAAGATATTCTATGCAAATGGAAATCAAAAGAAAGCTGGAGTAGCAATACTTATATCAGATAAAATAGACTTTAAAATAAAGATTGTTATAAGAGATAAGGAGGGATACTACATAATGATCAAAGGATCAATCCAAGAAAAAGATATAACAATTATAAATGTTTATGCACCCAACACAGGAGCACCTCAATAACATAAGGCAAATGCTAACAACCATGAAAGGAGAAACAGACAGTAACACAATTATATAGGGGATTTGAACACCCCACTTACACCAACAGACAGATCATCCAAACAGAAAATAAATAAGGAAACACAAGCTTTAAATGACACAATAGATCAGATATTTAATTGATATGTATAGAACATTCCATCCAAAAATGGCAGAATACACTTTCTTCTCAAGTGCACACGGAACATTTTCCAGGATAGATTACATCTTGGGTCAAATCAAGATGTACAAATCAAGCCTCGAATGATTACAAATCAAGCCTCAGAAAATTTAAATCGTATCAAGCAACTTTACTGTGCACAATGCTATGAGATTGGAAATCAATTGCAGGAAAAAAAACTGTAAAAAACACAAATACATGGAGGCTAAACAGTGCGCTACTAAATAAGCAAGAGATCACTGAAGAAATCAAAGAAATAAAAAAAATACATAGAAACAAATGACAATGAAAACATGACGACCCAAAACCTATGGGATGCAGCAAAAGCAGTTCTAAGAATGAAGTTCATAGCAATTCAATGTCACCTCAAGAAACAAGAAAAATCTCAAATAAACAATGTAACCTTACACTTAAAACAACTAGAGTAAGAAGAGCAAAGAAAACCCAAAGTCAGTAGAAGGAAAGAAACCATAAAGATCAGAGCAGAAATAAATGAAATAGGAATGAAGAAAACAATAGCAAAGATCAATAAAATTAAAAGCTGTTTCTTTGAGAAGATAAACAAAATTGATAAACCCTTACCCAGACTCACCAAGAAAGAAAGGGAGAGGACGCTAATCAATAAAATTAGAAATGATAAAGGAGAAATCACAACTGACACTGCAGAAATACAAAGGATTATAAGAGCCTACTACAAACACTGTATTCCAATAAAATGGACAGCCATGAACAAATGGACAAATTCTTGGAAAGGTACAGTTTTCTAAGACTGAACCAGGAAGAATTAGAAAATATAAACAGACCTATCACAAGTAATGAAATTGAAACCGTAATTAAAAATCTTCCAACAAACAAAAGTCCAGGACCAGATGAGTTCACAGGCGAATTCCATCAAACATTTAGAGAAGAGCTAACACTGATCCTTCTCAAACTCCTCCAAAAAATTTCAGAGGGAGAAACACTCCCAGATTCATTCTACGAAGCCACCGTCACCCTGACACCAAAACCAGAAAAAGATACCAAAAAAGAAAATTATAAACCAGTATCACTGATGAACATAGATGCAAAAATCCTGAACAAAATACTAGCAAACAGAATCCAACAGCACATTAAAAGGATCATACACCATGATCAAGTGGGATTTACCCTAGGGATGCAAGGATTCTTTAATATATGCAAATCAATCAATATGATACACCACATTAACAAATTAAGGAATAAAATCCATATGATCATCTCAATAGATGCAGAAAAAGCTTTTGACAAAATTCAACACCCATTTATGATAAAAAGTCTCCAGAAAATGGGCATAGAGGGAACCTACCTCAACATAATAAAGGCCATATATGACAAACCCACAGCAAGCATCATACTCAATGGTGAAAAACTGAAAGCATTTCCACTAAGATCAGGAACAAGACAAGGATGTCCACTCTCACCACTCTTATTCAACATAGTTTTGGAAGTCCTAGCCACGGCAATCAGAAGAAAAAGAAATAAAAGGAATACAAATTGGAAAGAAGAAGTAAAACTGTCACTGTTTGCCGATGACAGGACACTATACATAGAAAATCCTAAAGATGCTACCAGAAAACCACTAGAACCAACCAATGAATTTGGTAAGGTTGCAGGATACAAAATTAATACACTGAAATCTCTGCCATTCCTATACACCAACAACGAAAAATCAGAAAGAGAAATTAAGGAAACACTCCCATTTACCACTGTAACAAAAAGAATAAAATACCTAGGAAAAAACCTGCCTAAGAAGGCAAAAGACTTGTACTCGAAATATACCATGTTCTTAGATTGGAAGAATCAATATTGTGAAAATGACTACACTACCCAAAGCAATCTACAGATTCCATGCAATCCCTATCAAACTACCCATGGCATTCTTCACAGAATTAGTAAAAAAAAAAAAAAAAATCTTACAATTCGTATGGAAACACAAAAGACCCAGAATAGCCAAAGCAACCTTGAGAAAGAAAAACAGAGGTGGAGGAATCAGGCTCCCCAACTTCGAACTGTACCACAAAGCTACAGTAATCAAGACAGTATGGTACTGGCACAAAAACAGAAATATAGAGCAATGGTACAGGATAGAATGCCCAGAGATAAACCCATAAATATATGGGCACCTAATTTATGACAAAGGAGGCAAGAACATACAATGGAGAAAAGACAGCCTCTTCAGTAAGTGGTGCTGGGAAAACTGGACAGCTACATGTAAAAGAATGAAATTAAAACACTACCGAACACCATACACAAAAATAAACTCCAAATGGATAAAAGACTTAAATGTAAGACCAGACACTAAAAAACTTTTAGAGGAAAACACTGGAAAAACACTCTTTGACATAAACCACAGCAAGATCTTTTTTGACCCACCTCCTAGAGTAACAGAAATAGAAACCAAAATAAACAAATGGGACCTAATTGCACAGCAAAGGAGACCATAAACAAGACGAAAACACAACTCTCAGAATGGGAGAAAATATCTGCAAACAAAGCAACTGACAAAGGATTAATCTCCAAAATATACAAACAGCTCATGCAGCTCAATATCAAAAAAACAAACAACCCAATCCAAAAATGGGCAGAAGCCCTAAATAGACATGTCTCCAAAAAAGATATACAGATTGCCAACAAACACACGAAGATGCTCAACATCACTAATCATTAGAGAAATGCAAATCAAAACTAGAGTGAGGTATCACCTCACACCAGTCAGAATGGCTATCATCAAAAAACTCTACAAACAATAAATGCTGGAGAGGGTGTGGAGAAAAGGGAACCCTCTTGCACTGTTGGTGGGAATGTAAATTGATACAGCCACTATGGAGAACAGTATGGAGGTTCCTTAAAAAAAACTAAAAATAGAACTACCATATGACCCAGCAATCCCACTACTGGGCATATACCCTGAGAAAACCATAGTTCAAAAAGAGACATGTACCATCATAATGTTCACCGCAGTACTATTTACAATAGCCAGGACACAGAACCAACCAAAATGTCCATCGACAGATGAATGGATAAAGAAGATGTAGCACACAGATACAATGAAATATTACTCAGCCATAAAAAGAAACGAAATTGAGTTATTGTGTTGAGGTGGATGGACCTACAGTCTGTCGTAGAGTGAAGTCAGAAAGACAAAAACATATCTGTATGCTAATGAATATATATGGAATCTTAAAAAAAAATGGTACTGATGAACCTAGGTGCAGGGCAAGAATAAAGAGGCAGACATAGAGAATGGACTTGAGGACGTGGGGTGGGAGGGGGAAGCTGGGGCAAAGTGAGAGAAGCATTGACATACATACACTAAAGAATGTAAAATAGTTGGCTGGTGGGTAGCAGCAGCATAGAACAGGGAGATAGGCTCGGTGCTTTGTGATGACCTACAAGGGTGGGATAGGGAGGATGGGAGGGAGGCTCAAGAGGGAGGGCATATGAAGACATGTGTATGCATATGGCTGATTCCCTTTGTTGTGCAACAGAAACTAACACAGTATTGTGAAGCAATTATACTCCAAAAAAGATTAAAAAAAAAAAGACAAAGATCCCAGGAAGGGTCACACTGTAGCGTGGCACCATCTGGCAGTTCCAGTGCTTTTTTTTTTTTTTTTTTTCTTTTTTTTTGCGGTATGTGGGCCTCTCACTGTTGTGGCCTCTCCCGTTGCGGAGCACAGGCTCCGGATGCGCAGGCCCAGCGGCCATGGCTCACGGGCCCAGCCGCTCCGCGGCATATGGGATCCTCCCAGACCGGGGCACGAACCCGTATCCCCTGCATCGGCAGGCGGACTCTCAACCACTGCGCCACCAGGGAGGCCCTCCAGTGCATTTTTAAACGACAGCTTCCTCCAAATTTAGCCCTGTTCTTGCTTCTTCCAAAAGATAGCTTTTGACCCTTGACCATCTGCCACCACACTCCAAATAGAAGGTAGCACAGCTAACACATCCCTCATCATCAAATCTAAACTTACGTAGAGGTTTTTAATAATGAGATTAGGCACATTTCATGTTTATTGGACAGTTTCCCCTTTTATGAAGTGCTTCTTTAATTCTTTTTTTTTTTTTTAGGTTCACTAAATTTATTTTAAAAATCATAAAACGTTTCTTACAAAAGAGCATTACATTCTGCACACTGCTCTGAATAGATGCCAGGGACATATGGACTATTGTTACTTTTCCTCCCTGTCCCACCCCCCCAAATGTTAGTGATCACAAAGTAAAGTGTTCACAATAATTACATGGGGGGTTTTTTTTTAAACCACCAACAATGAACAAAAATTAAAATTCACTCACTCTGCTGCTGTTTCAAAATTTCAATGTTAGTTTTTGCACACCCTCCCCCACCCCCACCCGTTTGTAAGGAACTAAAACATTACATCTGGTGAACAGCAAAGATTTCACTACACCTCAAATGCAGAACACCTATGAAGCAGAGGAATGTTGGCTTTTTAAACAGAAGCAGATAAAAAAAAAAAAAGATGCAGGACTCCTTCAGTTCTTCACTAGTCTTAGAAAAACTTTCCAGAATACTGCTTCACACTATAAAAAAGAAAAAATATCTTGCATTAGAATCCTTCAACATCTGCATACTGCTTCACACTGTTCTGCAGCAAGTACTGTGCATTCTGTGTCTGGTCCTGTGTTCCTGTAATGGTAATGATCCGGTCTTTGGACCCTTCTAAAGGCTCATCAATTTTTATCGATGCTCCTGACTCATGACGGATTTGTTTAATCCGCTGACCACCTTTGCCAATAATAGATCCAGCCAGATCTTTGGGAATAGTTACTTGTGTAGTAATAATAGGTCCACCAAGATCACCATATGAGCCACGACCCCCTGCATAGGAATAATCATATCCAGAGCCACCCTGTGGTTCATAAGCCATCTGCCACTCTGATGGGCTCCATGTATCTATTGCAGAGTCCCAGGTTTCATCAGCACTGAAACCAACCATGCCATCATAACGGTCTCCAGGTCTTCCTCTTCTGTCATAGGCCATTAGATCTCCCCCTCTAGGTGGTGGTGGTGGAGGAAGAGGAAGATTCCGAGCTCTGCTACCACCCCGGCCACCTCGTCCAGGAGGAGGTGGAAGAGGTCCTCGACGAGGGCTCATATCATCATAATCTCTTCTGGATGGAGGCATAGGACGCCCACCCCGACCAGGAGGCATTCTGTCAAAACCACCTCTTCCCCGCATGGGAAATCCCACAGGACGTCCACGGCGGTCATCAAACATCATTGTAAAACCACCATAATCATAGGTTTCATTGTAAAAATTGGGATCATAAGGCTGAGCACGTCCTTTAATGGGAGACTCTGATATAAGATCAAGGATGATCTTTATGCACTCTACAACCCTATCAGGTTTTCCTCCAATAAGAACGACTCTGTCAGTGGATTGAGGACAACATTCCTGGAAAAGCTTGATTGTTGTCTGAGTGTTCTCTCGAAGTTCTTTGATTTTAGCACCTTTGACCCCAATAATTCCTCCTGCCAGACTCTGATGAATCAACAGTCTCAACTCGCAGTCAAAGTCGCTTCCTTTATAGTGTTGGTAATTTAAGCATTCCACAGCATCAGATTCGAGCGGGAGCTGGCTGGTTGCAGTGGGTGATGGCAACTGCAGGCCCTCTTCCAAGGTAGGGATGATTTTCTTCAGAATTTCTCCAATTGTTTCAATATCAGCACTGATACTCAATATGCGCTCGGGGCCACTGCTGTCTGGGACTGAAACACTGGCATTGTAATCTGTACGGAGAGCCTTAATATTCTTGCCTCCTTTTCCAATCACTGCCCCAGCATTCTTGCTCTGAAGCAGAATGCGTAATTCAACCATCTCATCAGTGTTTCTAGATCTTTTAAAAGCTTGTTCCTCTTCCATATCTTCAGCGGGGCGTTTACCAAATTCGCCATTGGTTTCGGTGTTGGGAAAGGTTTCCTCTGGCTGTTCAGTTTCCATTTTCTTGTATTAAAGGGACACACCAATCAGTTATTAAATATATCCTTGCAGGGCAGAATTGAAGTGTTCTGGACGGGACCAACTGACACCCTAGTGCTGCAGTAGCCTATAGGCCGCAAATAACCGGGAAGTAGGCAAGACGTTGAGGTTGGTGCAGCAGAGAAACAGAGAATAATGGCGCCTACAGTGCTTTCGCCTGGAGAGCCCTCTCTTCTTTAATTCTTTTACCCATTTTTCTATTGGGTGCTCTTTTTCCTTTTTTTTTTTTAAATTTATTTATTTTTGGGCGGATGGGTCTTTGTTGCTGCACACGGGCTTTCTCTAGTTGCAGCGAGTGGGGGGCTATGCTTCGTGGCAATGAACAGGCTTCTCACTGCAGTGGCTTCTCTTGTTGCAGAGCATGGGCTCTAGGCACGCGGGCTTCATTAGTTGTAGCACGTGGACTCAGTAGTTGTGGTTTGCGGGCTCTAGTGCGCAGGTTCAGTAGTTGTGGCGCACGGGCTTAGTTGCTCCTCGGCATGTGGGATCTCCCCAGACCGGGTCTTGAACCCGTGTCCCCTGCATTGGCAGGCGGATTCTTAACCACTGCGCCACCAGGGAAGCCCTGGGTGCTCTTTTTCTTTTGATGGAAAGAAGTACTTTGTATATTCTGGATACCTGTGCTTTGAAGGGTATATAAATTACAATATATTTTACAACTCTATAGCCTTTTGTTCTTTTAAACTGTATTTTTTGGATGAACATGTTTTTAATTTTAAGACAGTTGAATATACCAATCATTTCCTTTATTTTTAGTGTTTTCTTATGAGGATCTTATTTAACAAATCCCTACTACTGCTGAGATTTTGTTATATAGTATTAGTGTTATTACTTCTATAAAATTTTGGTATAACACAGATAAGGCCATCCAGGACAAGTTTTCTTTATGGAAAGGTTTTTAAATGACAGACTCAACTTCTTTAACAGTTATAAAACAACTAAATTTTCCTTCTTATTTCAGTTTTGGTAAGTTTTGTTTTTCTATGTTTATTTCATCCACATTTTAATTATTCAAAGTGTCTATCTCTTTAATGACTATAATAATAATGACTGTTTTATGTTTCTAACATTGGTTAGTTTTGCCATTTTTCTTTTTCCTTGATCATCCTCACCAAGAGTTTAGCATTAGTCTTTTAAAAGAATATATACTGCTTTGCTAATCCTTTTTTTTTACGTGTTACATATTTCTGCTATTATTTTCTTCCATCTATTTGAATTTAATTTGCTATTATTCTGGTTTCTTGAGAAGAATGTTTACCTAATTCATTTTTAGCCTTTCTATTTTTCTAATATATGCACTTAAGGCTATACAATTCCTTTTAATCAAATCCAAAAGGTTTTGATATTCCTATTTTCATTCAGTTCAAAATAATTTCTACCTTCCAACAGGTTACTGGGAGGTATATTCTTTAACTTCCAAATTTTGTAATTTTTGTTACTAATTTCTCATTTAATTCTGTTGCAGACAGCCTTCTCTATATGAGTCCAACCCTTTGAAATTTGTTAATAGTTTTTTATGGCCCAATATATAGTTAACTTTGATAAATGCTCCATGATCACCTAGAAGTAATGTGTATCTTGCAGTTGTTGTTAATTCAGTGTTTTATACAGGTTCATTAGATTAAGTGTGTTAGTTGTGTTGTTCCAATCTTCTATATCCTTACTGATTTGGGGGTGGGGCAGGGAGAATGTGGGTGTATGCTCTCATTTACTGAGAGTTGTATTAAAATTTTATATGTGGATTTCTGCTTCTGGTCAAGATGGAGAAGCTACCATTTTACCCTCCTGCCTGAAACAACTAAAAAACTAGACAAAACGTATAAAACAATGCCACTTAATACCCTGGACACCAGGCACTGAAAGATAATAATCCTTGAGAGCGTAAGAAACAAAAGGGTGAGCCCTACACCATGGCCCCAGCTCACTGCCTGGAGAAAATTTCCAGGAGAATATGGAGAATTCAGAAGATTCTAAAACCTGTTGGGATTAATAAATGAATTGAGCAAGGTTGTTATATACAAGTCATTATAAAACAACTGTATTTTAATACTCTAGCGACAAATAAAAAACAAAAGACCTAAAAAGACACTTCATAAAAGACAGTATCCAAATGGCCAGTAAGCATTTGAAAAGATGCTTAGCATTATTAGTAATTATAGAAATTAAAATTAAAACCACATAAAGATACCAGTACATACTCACCAGAATGCCTGAAATGAGAAAAATGAAAAATATCAAGTGTGGCAAGGATGATAGGAATGTCCCTTCTGTGAACACTTGGAAAAACAATAGGCTGACCAGGCTGCTGGAGCGGAGGCCTCTGGGCCTCTCTTACCTTGGTTTAACAAATTCTTCTTGAAGGTAGTGAGACAGGGCTCACAGTTCCCGTGGTGTACTTATGGACCACTATATCCTTTAATCGCAGGTTCTGGGTCCTCAAGGTCAGACAAAAACAGTAGCATGTATTAAATAAGTTTCCTAGGGCTGCTGTTAACACATTACCAAAAGTGGGGTGGTTGAAACAACAGGTGAGAAGACCAAAATCAAGATGTTGGCAGGGTGGCACTTCCTCTGGAGGCTCTAAGCAAGGAGCTCTTCCTTGTATCTTCTAGTTCCTGGTGGCTGTTAGCATTCTGCTGCCCACAGGTACAACTCTCTTGCCAGCTTCACAGTGCCTTCTCCTCTGTGTTATCGTCCTTTGCCCCTCTAAGGACACCTGTGAAAGCATTTAGGGCCCACCCAGAGAATCCAAAGTAATTGCCTCATCTCAGAATGCTTAATTTTAATTAAATCTGCAAAGACCCTTTTCAGTAACCTTTAAAGTTCCAGGGATTAGAGCCTGATATTTTTAAGTAGTTATTATTCAACCTACTACACCTGTATTTAATATTTTTGAAATAAAGGAATAAACTAGTAACTGTGGAGAGATCAGGGGAAGGAGTGGCCCTGAGGAAACCTTGGTGTGTGTGTGTTGGGAGGGGGTAAACTGGGAGGAGGTAGAAGCCTTACCTAGCAGGGGAGTAATATTCTCCGGGTACACAGGAGCGACTGGGAAACTTTACAAAGGAGTACTAAAGGAGAATTTCCCCCTTCTCTGCCAGGGTCCTAGGATCTGATCCCAATAAATAAATTACTGCACTTACATGTAAATGCACTTCCTGAAGGAGTGGGCAATAGGCATGCTGTGGTAGATTGAGCTAGCTGCCCATTCAATATCCATTCTTTCCTTCTTCACTGAAAAGAATACCACTTTTATTTGGAGCCATCCACTGCTCAGCTACAAGAGTTCATTTCCCAGGTTTCCTTGTAGCCACTGGTTGTGTGACAGTTTTGACTAGTGGGAGGTAAGCAGAATTATGCAAGTGGAGTTCTAGAAAAGCTGTTGTTTTGCTAATAAAAGGGATACACATTTGCACCTTTCCTGAAAACCCTTCCTTCTTGAAGCACTGCGGTGATGCCCTCAGGTGTAAGCGTCAGAATCCCTGAGACCACAATAGAACTGTAGAATCCCCGTACCAGCCCCAAACAGTCTGCCAGTAGACTTTTCTGTTATAAAAGAAAAACAATCCAATAGGGTTTAAGCCACTGTTAAACTTGGCTTGTAGTCGAATACACTTTTAAAAAACCAAACAAAACAATAGCTAGGTGTTTCACAGATACCATAATGTCAACCATAATTGGACAATTCCAATTTCTCTGGAGACTTAACAAAAAATGCCTTCACACCATTCAGGTCCCAGACTGGTCCTCTTGAATGACTGGGTATATAACCTGCTCCCATACATTAGCCATAAAGTGCAGAGAAGGTTAATTAGATTCTTTATTGATTCCACCAATGTATTAGTAGATATGATAATAATAAATGGTACTTTTACATTCTCTTAACCAAAAATATAACAAATATTTACACTCAATAAAAATACAAAAAGCATACAGAGGCACTGTCTTTCTAAAAGACATAAGTTTAAGAGGTATCAAAAAATAGGAGACAAACATTGCTTGTTACAGGACACTTTACAATCACTGAATTGTGCAGTATAATTGCTATTTGATTATTATGACTGTGCAGTTTTGTTTTTGTCCTTTGCTGATCAGCTCACGTTTTAATTTTAAAAGGTTAAGTACAACTGTATTCTGTGTATCAAAAGTAAAGAAGCCTTAAGCACAACAGAAATTAAAGATGAACGGGGGTTCAAGTTTAAATTTGAAAATGTACTGTGACACTGTTTTGAAGATTTATCCCTTTGCTATATCACATTTACGGTAATACTAAAGGGATACATCTACTTTAATATCACATTTTTTAGAAACGTATGTATCAAAATAATATTCGGAGTCTTAAATATACAAGGAAACTTTCTCCCCTTCTTTTTAAAGGGGAGAAAACACTTTATAAAAATTAGAATTGTTCTTGGATATCTCCATGATTACTGTCACATTTCAAGCCTAGGAGAGATTCTCAAGGTGGTTATGCAGATAATGACAATGTGACATCACCCTCAAGAAAAACCATTTAAAGACTTTTTCTCCCCAAATATCATACTGCAAGTAACCATTTGGAGAAAGTAAGACTCTATTAAATTACAATAAACCTTTATGGAAGTATATATTGGATTTACTAATTCTCCAAATCTTTCATTATGCAGAGATTTTTTTTGTTGAAACTTATTATTTGGCAAAAGTTTGCAGTGAGGATTTACTGCTTCAATAGCCCTGGCAGATTCAGAGTTGTGGTACAATGAGGGCATAGATCTCTTCAGTATACTTATAAACTTATAAAATAAAAACAAACGGGCATTTTGAATTGGAGCAAGTATAGGTTAAGGCTTCTCTTGTTCTAGTCGCATGACAAACTAAGAGAAGGCAGGAATGTACCGTAAATTAGAATATAAAGATCAAAACGCCACAATTTTTTAAGGGATAAATACATATCAAACTAGAAAGCATTTGGCTTTAGTTCTTGATCAATGTGATCAGCTGATCCAAACACTCACATTTCAAGCTACAGGAAACAAAGGCAGCTACAAGGTGCAAGTCCAAAACCACAAGCCTCTGACTCTCTGTGCAAGATATTATCCACAACATTAAGGACAGCGATGGAGAAGGCTCCCATCTGGTTTGAAAGACCTGCTAAAAAAACAGATACTGTGCAAACAGCACATTTTTCCGGGGAGTGGATATAAAATGGTGAGAATAAATACCCAAACTGGATAAAAAGATGGTTGTAGCAAAAATATCTTTCACTTCGTTTTGCTCTGGACATGAAAATAATATTGTCTAAATCAGTGAAAGAAAAATTTATGATCACAGGACCACTGTTTATAGATCAAACCTTTACAGTGTGACTTTCAAACCAGGATTTTTGATCCAGGTTACTTTCCATTTCAATGGGCCAAGAAAGCTATGGAGCCAACTAGCCTCATTCTAACATACCTGGGGTTAATTTCTAAGGCTTAAGTTTCATATTTACAGTTTTTTGCCCATGGGAATTTTTCAGACATGCGATTTTTCCTAAAATGAAGAAATTATCATTTTGATAGAAAAGATGGACTACTGCCATTTACCAGTTGGCACTGATTTATGATTTTAAAATGAAGGAAATAGGAGGATGATAGAGAGAAGAGAGAGCTAGGAAAAAATGAGAACTTTTCAAAAGGAAGTAGTAAGCCAACTAAATCCTATAAATTCACATATGGATAACCATTCAGAAGTAAACCTATTTTTGGCTCCAAGTTGATTTGGGTAGTACACATTAATGGCTTTGGCTTTTTTTTTTTTTTTTGGTAGTCACAGAAGTTTATTAACCTTTCACTTGCCTTTACACTAAAAAACAAATGAAAAAATGTAAACTTAAGATGTAGAAAACATCATACTTAATCTTTTTTAAATGCGGAAAGTCTACCTCATCCAGTAAACAGTCACTGAAATTTTAATTAAATACTTAAGAGTGCCACGCCCAACAGGCTGTTATATATATATCTCCTTCCTCTCAAGGCCTAAAGTGAAAACCAAGAAATAATCACTTCCATAATTCTAGCTCCTCTTTCCCCCACAACATTTTCAACCAGTTATAGACCTTGGTGTGCTAATGAGCTTTACCTGCAGGCAACTGGGAGCTGCAGGGTTTATGAAGATTAAAAACAGCCTTGTGCTGTGAGATGGGGGTTGGTGGTGGGTGCTGCAGAACACCGCATAAAGCTAAATTGCTCTTCATGACTATACCGCCAAAGATAACATGTCCTTTAAAAAAACTCCATATTTGAGTTGTGAAAAATTTTAGGTATGGGTTTCTACAGAGTAGAACTGTCTAGAACTCATTCTCTATTTACTGGATTTATACTTATAGCTACAGTTAGAGAATGACTTTCACTTCAGAAAGAATTGGTATACATGTTATGTAAGATAAACATTTCATTCTTTGGAAATTAGGGTTGCTACACACCCCATCATACCCCTTCCTTTTCCCAAGAGACTGCTAGGACCCTGTGGTAGCTTCATTTGGCTTTCCAAATCCTGACCAGCAGATGGCAGTATTCTCCTTCCTAACACCTCAACAGCAAAGGGATTCCTGTTCCACTCAAACCGAGACCCTACGTTTCGTTGGTGCTATAGATGGTTACCTCTCTGTATAGATCAGACATATCATCCTGTAAAGATGGCTTCAGTTTGGTCAGATCAGAGACAGTTTTATGGCCTCAAACATGAACATCAATTAACAAGAGCTCCCAAATACAAACAAAACCACAAAACTTCAAATAATAAGTTACTTTTCAAATACATAAAAATATCCTTGGTATTGGCAGACATTCTGAATTTGTCTGTTAACCCAAGCTATGGCTTGAAAATACTACCACTACTACTATCTTAAAAATAACATGTTAAAGAAAATCTATAGTGATATATATGGGGAGGACTCGAGTTTGAATTTGTTCTAGTAACTGTGGTCCCAAGGCAGGTCTGGTGTGCAAAGCGAAGACTGGTAATCCAGGCACAACATCCATAGCTGAGGAAACTAGGCATCTGCAGGGATTAAATGAAAGGAAGCATGATTCTGGGCTATCTCATTGCTCAGAGTACAGGGATTAAAACCTCTGGGTTAGCAGCAGGAGCAGCGAGCTATTTGTTGGCAACAGCCTGCAGAATTGTGAGCTGGTTCTGCCCACTCCTTCCTCCGTGACTCTCTGTAGACTTCAGTCAGGTCAATCCAAAGGCTACACTGCTGAAACCTGTTCATTTTCTGAAAATAAAAGAAACACAGTTAAGTGGTAGGTCAGCATATTAATGAAGATCAACTAACAATCTAGTTATCTGTTTAAAAAATTAGTCAATTTCAACAAAGAAATCCTCTCAAATATCCCATCAAAGGCCAGATTTTATTGTAATGACATTTTTGAGTTCTGATCACACTGAAGGCTGACAATCAACTGGAATTCAGAACTGCTTTTTAACCACTTTATTACTAGATTGTTTAAAAGGATAAAATTCATTTATTGCCCAAACTGCAAAGTTGGTCAAGAGTTCTGCTAATAAGAGGATTAGCATGATTTCAGATAATTTGACATTTTGATACTTGGAGTTTCAAGTGTCCGTGCATTAGTGTAAAACAACTCTACCAATGCCAAGTGCCTCCTCTTAAAATTATCCTTTTATGCTGAGCTATTAAATACAATCAGCTTGCCCTCTCCATTTACAAAAAACACACCATCGTATTTAGGCATTTCTTTTTTAACAGAGATTTCTAAAGCAGTTAAAGAAAACATTTCTGATTATGTGAAATACCAGAGCAAAGACCATTCAGTGTGTTTAGCAATTCATTTAAGAGCCATTAAGGTAGTTTGTCAACATACCATCTGCTTCGCTATCTGCGTCAGTCACATCTGCTAGTTTAGGATGGGATGGCTGCAAATTATGCCTCTGAGGCTGAGTTACGATCTTCGATGGAACACAGGCCACAGGGTTGCTACTGAGAGAAGCTGGTGGCAGTCTAGAGAGGCTGTTATGCATCATCTTTGACCTCTGCACTGCCACACTATAATCTGGAGGTTTTAGGTGTAGGTGGGGTCCTTCCTTTAGGTCTGCTAAAGAAATCCCCATGTATCCTGGAGGAGTGGGAGGTGGCTCCCTATACCTATCCTCCTTCTTGGGTGAGGTGACACAGTACACTGGCATGAAAAATAAGCAATGGAAATGTTAATGAAAAATATAAGAAATGAAAAAAAAACATACTGAAACTTATTACAATGACAAAATAGAACTTAAAAACTGACACAGTGAATATATTTGAACACAATGGCAGCAGGTTAAAAACACTTTTAATAAGCGTAATAAACTTGATATTTAAACTTGTTTTTAAAATACATAAATTACATTGGGTTTTACAAACATTAAATAGAATGAGACAGTTGAAGGAGATGACACTGATGACAAGCTTCCTCCTTTCACAGGTCAGACCACAAATCACAAAAGTGTGTGACAAATTCCTCAAGGAATACCAGCCCCAAAGGTGAATGAGCCAGAGACATTTAAGAATTCACCCTGAACATCTATACTCTATTAAATGGGGGGGCTTTCATAGAAATGACGTTTAGGCCCTCTACTTAAGGGCTATTTCACGTCAGTGCTGGCATATAAACAACTTTAAAGAGGAACTAATTCCTTCAAGGACCTTATTCTTAACCTCTGCTCTGTGATTAAGTGAGAAGAAAAGCCATAATTTTAGGAAATCCATCTTAAATTAAGTTTCTCTGATTTTCAGTGGACATTAAAAACAATGGTGACTTAAAATCTTTTGCCCTAAGTTTGTACACCCTGGGTCTAAGGCAAAGCTTCAAAAAGCATCAGAAATAAGTTAAAAAGGAAGTTCCATGAAATTAAGACCAATCCACAAGACTCACAGGACAAATGGCTCTGAGCATCTTGATCATGTAAGTAACTTTTAAAATACAAACACTATCTATATACAAGAAGAATAAATTTAAAAGGATCATTAAATTCTCCCCTTAGAGAATCAAGTTTGCCCATGTTGAAATTTGTACAACTCTACCAGTAAAATCTGCATGTAGTATCAAGGTCAGAAAGGATTTCCATTCCCATCTGAGGAGAATAGAGTGGGGAGCGGGTGGAGAGGTTGTGAAAAGAAGACAAGAATGAAGAATGTTAAGTGATTTGCCCAGAGTCATCTAGAAATGAACAAAAAAAATTTTTTTAATCTATTTTCCCAAATGGATAAGAAGAGAAAGATTTTACATCCTTGCACACACATGCTTGTATATCCATATAACAGTTACCTAAAAGGTTTTAATAAAAAATCCTTGGAAAAAAATGAATGAACTAAAAAATCCAACCTATAATGAAATTTGACAAGTAAAAAATAAATATGCTAAAAAAGCACGTGTCTTTCATATGTTTAGTAGTTTAAATTGACATCACGAATATAGTATAAAGAGTTGATTATGATAATACTGACTCAAAGTACAGTCACTCCACATGAAAAAAAAAACACAGGTGCTATTATATCTAGGTACTTATATAAACTCAAGAATAAGGAAAAAAATGTATTTGACGGCCAAATACTAAAAGGATACACCAAGAAAGCTGTGCATGGTTAGAACAGAATCCACAAACAGAAGCTGGCACACCTATGATATGTGCTAGGAGGGTATAATGAAAAATGTTTGGGTCTTTTTTATTTATTTATTTTTTGGCTGCATCGCGTAGCATGTGGGATCTTGGTTCCCTTACCAGGGATCAAACCCGTGCCCCCTGCAGTGGAAGCGCAGAGTCTTAACCACTGGACTGCCAGGGAAGTCCCTATTTTGGACTTCTTTATCACACTTTTTCCATCACTTGTACTACCTAAAAGTAGTATCAGATTCAAAGTTTCTACCATGTATGCAAAGCAAGTAGGGTCCAAACAATTTATGAGGTGGCAAAGAGAATAATCCCTTTATTACTACTGCACAGTAATGCAATAATATTTTAATAAAACCAAAAAGATCTCAAAAGCAAAACAAGACATATAAACCTGTCCCCCTTATTAAATTCCTGCATGTCAGCTTTTTCATTTTAAATGGCTTGAATATCTGCCCCAAAGCCCTTGAGAAATCAGAAACTTTTGGAAAATAATTTGCATGTGGAGGGAGGAAAGAGAGATTAGAGTAAGAGAAGGGAATTTTCCAAGAATAAAGTTCTGGGCCAAGATCACTTTACCACTTAAATTCTAAATGCCACAGATATGACAAAGAACACACAACTTACCAATCAAGCCCTTTTCTGTACTCGAAGTAACAGTTTTATAAACAGGGTCGATGCCGTCCTTGTGGTCTAAGCCTTCAGATGACTCAGATGGGGTGCTCTCCAACACTCTCCGTTTAACTGTCCCATAGTTTGGTTCATATGTATCAGACAGAGAACTAGAGGAAGCCCAACTCTGCCTCATCTGATTAGTCTCTAGGCTTCCTTTACACTGACCACAAGTTCGAGAGCAGCCTTTAGGACAGGTACAGGGCTCACAGTCAGTGGGTTCAACTTCAGCTATGGGACCATCCAAATGGGTATGTCGATAAGAGTTCAAAAAATCCCAGCCTTTTGGGTTTGGAAGGCTTTGGAAGTTGTCATGGGAGCTGCTTGAACAGGAAGTCCAACTTCCACGACCACTATCAGCTGCTTCTATAATGATATGCTCATGAGAAATCTCGTCACTGCTCACAGATGATGAGACAGCTAAATTCTTGATTAGTGATGGCTTTGAGAGTGTCCACCTAAAATTGGAGATACACAATTAAAAGTAACTTTTTGGCTTAACGGAAAAATTTTCTTCAGTCCATTGCAAGTATTACTGCCTACAAGAGACTACAGAACATGCATCACAAGTGTTTAATGCCAACATAACCTTGTGGAAAAAAATGACACTGTAATCAATCATCACTAAACTTGTACTAGCATTAATGTTAATACTTAGCTCGAAACATACACTGAAGAAACTCAAATACTTAAAAGGCTTCCTCAGAATTTTTCTTGAATTATTATGAAGGATGAGGTTTGAAATGAATAAAATTAAGTATACATTTTCATTCTTGGTCAACATAATGCAACACTAGATTCTCTCCATGCACACAGAATTAAGAATCCTCAATTACAGGAACCATGTTTTATTTTTCAGTGTCTCTGAGGTACCAAGGAAAACAGCAACTTCCCCAATTACCTACTACTAAATGAATTCTATCATTTATAGCAAGGGTTCTCAAACTTAGTTTCATGGACCACATCAAGCGAACAGCCTGTTTTTTGATGGTCTTGAGCAAAGCATGGTTTTTACATTTTAAAGGGTTTAAACAAAATGGAACAAAATACTCCAAAGATTTTGAGACAGAGATCATATGCAGCCTGCAAAGCCTAAAATATGTACTCCTTTAAATGGGCCTTTACCTGCCTACCCCCCAAAAGGTTTGTGACTCCCTGATTCGTAGTACAGAGCATACAGAGCGGGGATCAGCAAACTAGAGCCCAAGGGCAAACCCAGCCCTCTACCTGTTTTGTAAATAAAGTTTTATTGGGACACAGCATGCCCATTTGTTTACAAATTGTCTAAGGCTGTTTTGGTACAACAATAGCAGGTTTGAGCAATTGCAACAGAGAGCTTACAGCCAGCTACGCCTACAGTATTTACTATCTAACTTTCACAGAAAACGTTTGCTGACTCCTGGTCTAGAGAACCATAGTTTAGAAACCCTTACAAGTATGGTGATAATACTTCACTATATCTTAAATTTTTCATATTAAAGTGTACCACATTTAACAGTATCAGTTTAGAATCAACTTTCTCAGTGCTTTCTGTAGATTTCCATTTTGTTTGATTCTAAATAGAAATTTAGAGTTAACTTTTTTTTAATTGACTTTTTGCTAGCTGATAATTCTTACTCTCCAAATCATACTTAGAGAGAGTAACGATCAAAGACTAGTCCTACTCTCCCAATCTGTCTACAACTTGTATAGCACTGAGGGTACTTCCCATTACACACTCTTTTTGAGCAATCTCTAACCTTATAGCTAGAATGCAAGAACTACTTCCCACCTACCAATAGCATCTTCACTTTGAGTTCTTATTGATCGAAAAGATACATGATGTAAGTTACTTGAATCCAGTAACACTTAAAAAATGAGCACCCATATAGCTTTCAAAATAGTACTTATTTGCAGATTCAGTATAGAGAATACATGCTTGGTTCTCCTGTTCTTTCAACTACCCCTTTGGTGGGGGTGGTTTTAGGCTCACATTAGGGAGCACTGCTTGCAGTGGCCACTCGGCTTGGGTTTTGTGATGTGAACACAGGCAAGGATGTTTACCCAGGGCCAGGCTGACTATGGTCTCCTATCCCTGAGGAGTGCTCTGTCTTTTCAAATGCTCCAGTGGATTCAGGGACTGCCACAGCCTGGGAGGAACACCGTTCATCCTGTAGAGCTGCAGACATGGAGTCAACAGAGCAATTGCTCACAATGCTGGACCGTGAAGAAATCTCACTATGACTGGAGTCAGACAAGTTGTCAGATTTAGCTGATGGTATAAGTGTATAACCTGAATGAAAGAAGACAACTGATCAAACTACAAAACAAGGGAACGGGAGTGGGGAGGGTCAGGGAGAGGACAAAGAAAAATATAAAAAGAACAAAACATGAAGTGAGTATCAATGTCAATTTCCATCTATGTAGATGTAATGGTGCCGATTTTCTGTACATGTTCCTTTACATATCCATTCACCTACCTACCCACACGGCACCAATCTAATTCCAAATTCAAGAAATAGAAAGTCAAAGCCCAGTATTACTGAGAAAACTAGTTCAAAGGTAAATCTGTCCCAGGCTCTCACATAGCTACAAGCATTTAATAAAACAAGAGGCATTAAATATATTACAAAACATTAATAAACAGACATCTTGAACTTCTCAACTTCTTTTTAACCCTATGTCCCCTCCCCTTTGATTAATATAAATATTTCAAGGCCTGACCTGAGTGTCCAAAACACTACCTCGAGGCAGGGGTATGTAAGGGGAGTCAGGACTCAAGGGAAAGAATTTTATTTTTGTTTTTTCAAACTGCAAATACCCTAGATATTTTGCTTCTGTCACCTAAGAAGTCTTGCCCCAAGTTAAAAGCCATTGTTTTAGTATTTTTAAATAAATTGTTTTAGATTTGGACTTACTCTTATACCTAGTTTCCTTTTTCTTCACCAATTTAGCAGAACATTACATTAAACAGCTGAACTGACAGATTTACAAGAATGTAACATGAAAAAACCCAGCATCTACCTGCACAGCAGATATAGTTAGAGAGATTTTCTTTAGCATTCTCTGGAATGAAGGGGTGGAGATGGAGTAAGGTGGAAGGTTCCAAAAACAAATCTGCAGCATGATAGCTAATGTACACAATCGTCTGTTTGGGTAACTGTTAGAAAAGTAACCAAACTTCTTTTGTTGAGAAATAAAGAAAATGCTGTAGTAATCCCAGCAAGGAGTAGGTCTCAAAGAAGTAAACAATTATCTTCTTGTTCACTGAGAGAAGAATGAGGTTGATTAGGTGCATGACCTTTGGGTCCATTCCTAGAAATCTCAAGAAGAACTATAGGCTTTAGACTCACATATAGCTCAAGTTATTACAAAAAAATTGTTGAATAAAATTAGTGTCATTAACTATTTCAAAAACAAAAATTAAGACTCAGAAAATGTGTGATCTGCATTTGGCTTTTGTGCCAGGCACAGGACAAGCCAAGGCAAGTCAGTCTCTTGACTCCTACCCCAGTTCTCTGATCTTGGGATCACTGCTATTTCTCAGGGCCCTTCATGAAGTGATCGGTCAATTTTCAAGAGAACCAAGAAAATGGGTGTGGTAAATAAACTAAAAAAAATAAAAAAATTCCTCCTCAAAAGAAAAAGTCATTGTTCTTTTATCCTGGGGGATAGACTTGCTTTACTGTTTTAAAAATAATTTCATTCTTATGTCTGTTAGATCAGTACTTGTCAAATATAATTAACTCTAACAATCACCTGGAAGGCTTATTAAAATACACATTCTCGGGCCTATTTCTGGCAATTCAAATTTACAAGGTCTGCAGTGGGACACAGTAAGTTTTTAACAAGTTTCCTAGATGTTTTTGAACCTGCTATGTTAGACTATCTCCTCTCTCCTCTGATCAGAGTATATATGAAAAGTGGATGATATAAAAAAGTTTATGTGGACAAGATACAGTTTCTTGCCTTCCAAACACTTCACTTTAGCTTGTAAAGTAGTTGCAGTAATAAGATAGCAACACAATTATCTAAGGCAAAGGTTCTGATCAGATTGTTACTGGGGGATTTAATGTAAAAGTAAACACTGGTTCCTAAAAAGCCTCCTCTACTTATTGCACTCACAGACCCAACTGCTACCAGCAGGAAATAAAGCCAACTACAGAAAACAAGAGTATTAAGTTTACTAACATTAGCAAAATAACATGTGTACAAATAAGGCACTTTAAACGGATATGATTTTGTTGTTGGAGGACCTGTAACACTAATCATAAAATGCTCATAAATAGTATTTTAGTAAGTCGTCTGTCTGAGCCTTATTTGACAAATGACTTAATTTAAGCTACATTTCCATTAATAAATGAAAACAAATTTCACACTAAAATAAAGTAAGGAACTTCATCAGAGTGTCTTTCTCCTTTTAGACTTGAATCGCGTACAGAAGCAGTTTAAAGTGTTACTGTTGCCTCGGCTATTTGAATTGAAGATGTCATTCCCTTTCTCATCTTTGATGTTGCTTCCAACATCCTTCACTTTCTCACAGCTTTCTGTAGCTTGATTGAGATCTGCGTCCTCTTTTTTGCTGTTGGCTAGTCTCTCCCTTGAAAGAGTTCTTTCCCTAAATCTTCTAAACGGGGATGTCATTCTTTTTCTGGCTGTGTTCTCACAACTTGTCCTGTCTCTATTCTCCTCAGTGGCCTTCTCGGTCCTGTCTGTTCTTTTGGCTGTGCTCCTGGTAATCTGTTGGATTTTCTTTTGCAAGTAAACCCCACCTATTCCGGGGCAGCTGTGGCCACTGATCTTGGTGCTGGACTCACGGGGAGGGGATGAGGAAGACCCTGAGAGGCGCAGCAGGATGCTGTGATCAGATATGATACTGCCAACTGGAGGGAGAGATGCAAAAACCCTGTCATGGTCAATTAATTCTTTCCAATGAATCACAATTAGCCTGGTTTTATAACATTTCACTATTAAAAAATTCTAACATCTTGACAATATCTGAAAAATTGAAATCTAGCAACATATTTTTTTAATGCATGGAGACTCTACTATATAGCATAAACAAGACAGAACACAGGAGAAAGCTTACCTTGATCAGAATAAGCTGGTAATAAAAAATTGCTGAAAGTAACCCAAGCTGGTAAAATCATAAGCCAAAATATGACAAGAGTATCAAATAACCAGAATTATTTCTCAAAGTAACTATGTCTAGAATTTTCAGGTAGATTCTACTAAGAAAAAGCTTAGCAAAAATCAGATAGGACATATAAATAGTATATACAATAGATGTATTTATAAAGCACAATTTCTGATCCTATTTTCTCTACAAGGTAGAGAAGTTGCCTGCCTGAAGCACTGGGGAAGATAAAGGTTAAGGCCTCTCGATGTCTCACTTTTTCAGTTCTTTTTTGTTTAAATTCTCCTTTTAAAAATCGCGAACGTAGGCTTATTTTCTTAACTGTTAGAAAACAAAGAACTATTCCAAAGTATAGCAAGAACTAGAAACAGATTCTAATAACATAATTAGTTTAATGACATTTTTGTTCAATCACGGACCACTGGTAAAAACCTGTCTATGGAAATAAACAAGCAGAAATAGTTTTGAAGAAAAGAATTTTGTCAGATTTCTAAGGATTCAAAACATGACTATGACAGGCTCACAAATCTATAAACATCATGGTGAACTGTTGGCCACATACTGAAAGACACAATAGAGAAAAGACTTCTCTATTCCAGTGGTTAAAATGCATTTGTTTGGAATAAGAGCAATGGGGAAATTCCTGTTCCTAACACCTCTTCCCACAAGTCACACTGACCCATAAAACACCAAATCCAATTCAACTAGTTTCCTGGTTAGAGAACTGTCTATAATGGGACCTCTGGAGGGTGTAAAGATGTTCCTGAAAGAGCATTAAGAGCATATGGACATTGTTCATCTGGACCATCTGTGTGAATAGGCACTGTTCCTAGCCCCAATCCTTGGGACCTGATAAAGGGTACTCTGGATAGGATACATACATAGTAAAGAGATGAAAGATATCTGTGTGTCTTCCCAAATCATATATGAGCTGTATACAACAGGAACAGAAACCTGTGTTTTACAAACACATCTATTATGTATACTTTTATATGTCCTATGCGATTTTTACTAAGCTTTTCTTAGTAAAACCTGAATGAAAATTCTAGCCAGTCTCAGCTAAGTGAAGAGGGTCAGTAATGGAGTTATACTGCCCTGCAGTGGCAGCAGGGAAGAAGAAGAGAAGCTCCGATTTACTAAACACTCGCCACGTCTCAAGAGTTACAGATATTATTTCATTTAATCCTTAAATAAGGTCCTAAAATAGGTGGTCCCTAACCCATCTTATAGACAGGAGACCTGACCTTATCAATCAGTTGCTTGTAATAACACAGCCGTCACCAGGGACAGAGTCAGGATTCAAACTAAGGTCTGGCATCACTGTACCACTCTGCTGTCACATAGTCAGCAAAAATAAAAAAGAACCCTCAAAAGTGAGGGGAACTTAGAACACAGGAGCTGAGGAAAGCTCTGGAAGCTTCTCCTTCCTGCTAGAATTCATTCACTTGTCTTCTCTCTGACCATGTACCATTCTGTACTGTGTTTACTCAAGGATGTAATTTTTTTACATCTGTGAAATGCCATGACTAAGGAGTCTTTTTCGCCAGGGTACACGGAGAATGTGGAGGGCCAGTGTAAGAAACACACACATTATTTAGAATGCTACATTTGCAGCTGACATGAAATGGCATCTTACATGCATACTACCCAGGCTAGTCAAAAAAAGAAGAGCTTCACTCTGAATTATGAAAACATAGATAAATAAAGAAGAGCAATTTCAGATGTTTTAATTCAAAAGGTTCTACATTAGCATGAATGTAAAAATCCAAAAGGGTGCTGTATAGGTTATTATAAATCCTGATTAATAAAAGGTAGTAACACTCCATTACTAAAGAAAGGAATGTATCATCCTAAATATTTGTTTCATTTCCTAAATCTTATAGTTGGTTAAAAACAATTTCTTGTAGACATTCTTATTTTAAAATACTCCATAGAACTGTTTGAATTAATTGGTAATTTGAATAACATCAAGAATTTGCACAGACCAAAACAACTGTGAGTTCTGCCTTCATTCTTATCTATACTTGTCCTCCACCAAAGAAGGACCACACTTTGAATGCAGGAGTCCTAACTCCATGATGCATAACATCTGAAAACCAAATAAATAACAATCTAAAACATGAAAATTCAGGAAGTATTACCAGTTACACTTTTCTTCACATTTTCTATTATTACCATAGACCAAAAGCAAAATATGTGCCACGTAGTGTTGTTTGCTTTAACAAGAACTAGCCTGAACTATTTTATCTTACCTTTGCGAGGGGAACCTTGAGGAGATGCAGGAGGACTAGAATGTAAGGATGATGCCATAGAAATAGTGTCTTCTGTATGTTTCTTACCACTTATTTCTTCAGTTGCTCCTAAAACTTTCTGAGGTAAACTTGTATCTAAAAATAAAATCAAAGAAGCAAATAAGTATCACTTCACAATTAAAATGTCTGCAATTGCCTAAATTACTACATAACTAAAGCCATGATGCACAATGGCTAGTGTAGTTAACTGAAATGTATAAATGACAAGCGGGGACTAAATTACTGGGTAACAGCATACAGAGATTCTCACCTCCAGGTTATTTGTTCACATTCAGCCAGTCAGCACAGATCAGATTATAATAGCTTTTTGTTTGTTTTGTGGCATAAGGGATATTGATTTAACAGTCTGAGTACAGTGTCCCACCCCACACAACTGACACACTTATTGGAAATCTTAATAGAGAAGGAATGGATTCAAGCTCTTCCCTCCCCTCTAGAGGTGGCCTCTCCAAGTCAGGGCGAGGCATGTGGCAGGGGCAGTGTAGGGATGTTGGCACTGTCACTACCTGTGGTGCATCTGTGCTGTGGGTATACAGAAGCTGCAGGGCTGCCAGTCCAGCCCTTTTCAAGAGCACTAAATTCACACTACAGAAGAGAAGTAGACAACAGATAGAATCATGAATTTATAGAAAAATAGTATGGAGCCCACTGGAAACATTCCTGCAAAGTTCTATCATCACTCTTGTCCAATAGCTGGTCCTTTTAAGCATACTTCAAACTTAGCAATGCTTTCAAGTACACTGGTATTTTTACATACATCCTCTCGAAAAAAATGTCAAAGAGGTACTGACACTGTTTTTAACCAGTAAAGTAAGCCCAGCTTTGATGAGTACTCAGCATAGTAACAAGCAGCCCTTTGATACTGAAAAAATTTAAAACACAGTATACAAACACTACTCTTAATTAAGTGCCATTTTAATATAAATATATTTATCACATAAATAATAGTCATATTAGAGCAAGAGGGAAGAGGGCTACCTGGTACAAATAACACTGCTCTCAAGTGATGACATCCAAGTAAGAAATCAGAGCTAGGCTTGTCCCATGTCTCACTCCTACCACAAAAATCAACTTCACCCATTTTGCATCCAATTCTCTACTCATTTCCACAGACACCAAACTAGATCAGGCTCTGGGCAACTTCCCGTTGCTACATCAGGTTTCCACTAAGGTTCCCTAACTCCAATCTCACAGCCCTTCCTACTACAGACCTCCTCCAACATAAACTGGACCATAATCTTGCCTTGCTCAAACTGCTTTAATAGTTGCCCACTGACAACTTTCCTCTAGCATGTCATGTTATAATTTTGGCATGTCTATAACTTCACTTCTCCTCATCCTGGGACACTGTTTAGTACTGTGTTAAAAGTAAGGATTTTGAGCCAGTTAACCTGGGCTCAACTCCCAGCTCCATCTCTTACTCATGGTGTATAAGTTACTTAGACCTTCTATGGTTCCTATGTAGAATGAGAGTATTATCTATATTTAGGGTTATTATGAAGATTAAATGAACATAATATATAAAGTTAGTAAAACACTTAGAACCGTGTCTGGCATTCAGTAAGTGCTCCGTAAGTGTTAGCATTAATTATTATTGTCTCTCAACACCCTACAGCTTTGTACTCAGAGGCAGCAAACAGCCTGTAGCTCCTTGTAGATATCAAATTCTTCTGCCTGAAGCAAATTCTCTGGAATTTTTGCCTAATTACCTCCTTCCTAATCAACCTTTAAGACTCTGCTTAGGTGTTATCTCCAAAAGGCCTTCTCTGGAGCACTATCTTACCTCTGTCTACCCTAAAAGCCCTCCCTCTTTTGTTCTTTTATATGTTATGTACATGCTCCTGGCATAATAGTGAGCCGTTACATATACTGAAGTTATCTATTTGTGTGAATGTCTGTAACACCAGACTGAAATTCTGGCAAAGGAAGGGGCATTTCTTATTCAACTTTGGATTTCAAAACAGTATCAAAGTAAATTCACAAGGTTCTACTGAATATGTCCTATGTATAATGCATGAACTAAATAATAATGTTAGGGACCAAATCTAATCTAGCTTCGCATTTGAAAGCTAAAATAGTGATACTGTTAAAACAACAAATGAAAGTAATTTGGACAACATCTACATGGCCTAACAAGGAAAAAAAGCATGGTCTATACTTATATATTTTACATTTGCTTCTTGTCCCCAAGCTAGGTTTTCAGAAGTGGTCATTAATGAAAAACCAACAAACCGTCTTTTTTAGAAAGAACCAATTTCATTATTTTTAGATGCAGCAATTTCATAGGCTGCATCTGCATTAGATAATTGAGTAAATGCACCAGTAAATGCAGTAAGCCGTTGGTTGGTACCCAAATATACTGCTGTACGTTTCTGGCTGATATGATTATAGGAATTCCAACATCAATATTTAAAATATGTATGCAGTCATTGAATACAGCAAAATGAAGCATTAGGCGCCTATAGGCAAAATGAAGCATTTTTTGACTCATGAGTGCTGATTATATTACACAAACTACAATAGCTGATCTCCAAAGCATTTATATTTGTAATTATTTTCCATTCTAACTCGCCTGAAAATTTCAATTAAATGAATGCAATATTAACTGTGAATACTCACTCAGTGTGGCAGGGTCTTTTGCTTGTCCCTTCTTCCTGATGGGGTGCAAATTTACAGCTGGCACCTGAAGCACCTGGCTCACTCTGTGGGACTGATGCAAATGGGCTTTAGCTGCTTGGCCAGCTGACCTCACAGGCACTGGAGACATTTCTGACGACCTGACTGATCTTTTCTCACTTAGATTCTTGGTCACTAATAGAAGAGAGTAAGAAATACATAATTCTGCATTTAAGGCAAGGTTGTTACCACTGACAATAGTACACAGCTCATTAAAACCACCTATTTTTAACACAAAGAAGATTAATTTTCCTAACAAAAATTTCATGTATTTCAAAAATTTTGTAGAATTAAGTTAATTTTACTCCCTAAATTAAGATAATAGACTTAATTAGCTCCATCTGCACCATCATCCTAATGGCCAAGTTAACATCCTCTCATCTATATTATTTTTTTTTTGACAGATCCTGCCTCAGGTTTATTTCTACAAATAACACAGGATGACACCCGTCCCAAGCAGACAACACCCCAGGGGTCACATCAGTCCTTCTGTCTTCGTATCGGTGACAGAAGAGCCTTTCTTGGTGCCTAGGCAACCTTTGAAAGCCAGAACCAGAGTCGCAGCTGCACCCTGTGCCCTGATTTGAGCCTTGGCCTCTGGCCAGCGGAGCCTGAGACCCTTGGTGATGTGAGAATGAGCATTTCCCTGAGCCTGGGGTGAGCGATGTAGTCAAGTCAACTGAGCTTGTGGCTGCTGCCCTTTGCAATCTGGGCTCGACCTCCTTGGGCTTTATAAGAGCCTATATAGCCTTGGCAGGTACACGCATGGCCTTGGTGTTTTTGGCTGGCATCTTCCTCAGGTACTTCTTGTCATGCCTCTTGGCAAACCTAATGTTCCTCAGGAACTTGGATTCCACCCCCTTCAGAGATTCAAAGCTTTGTGATCAGGGTTTCTTGATGCCATTTCTGTGCCATGTATGGGACTTGCTGTTTATGGTGTGGTTCCTGAACTTGGCCATGTGTGCACCAAAGCCCCAAAGCACTTGGAACCCGAAGAGCTAGCATCCTCTCATTTATACTACTGAAATACTCCCCTCACTGTATCAATTCTAGCATGCCTTGAAGTCATTCTCCATACAAGAGTGCAATGACTCTTCCATCATGAAAATCTGTTCATGCCATTTTCTTTTTAAAATTTACTTATTTTTGGCTGCGCTGGGTCTTCGTTGCTGCACTCTGGCTTTCTCTAGTTGTGGTGAGCTGGGGGGACTACTGTTCGTTGTGGTGCATGGGCTTCTCACTGTGGTGGCTTCTCTTGTTGCAGAGCATGGGCTCTAGGCATGTGGGCTTCAGTGGTTGTGGTGTGTGGGCTCAGTAGTTGTGGCTTGAGGGCTCTAGAGCACAGGCTCAGTAGTTGTGGCGCGTGTGCTTAGTTGTTCCGCGGCATGTGGGATCTTCCCGGACCAGGGCTCGAACCTGTGTCACCTGCATTGGCAGGCGGATTGTTAACCACTGCGCCACCAGGGAAGCCCTATCGTGCCACTTTCCTTCTCCAAATGCCCTACACAAACTTTCAGATGACTTGCCACTGCTCTCAGGATAAAGACACAAATCCCTAAAACAAGGTCTATTAGACCCTGCATGATCCAGCTTCCCTAATAACCCACACTCTGCAGCTACTAGATTAGGTCCCGTTTTATGTTCTCAAGGCATCCTGTATCCTTCCTTCACAGCATTGATAACTGTAACGATACAATTGTCTGTGAGATTAATCAATTAATGTCTCTTCCCCCCACAAGGCTATAACTAACATGATTGTAAAGACTGTTTACTTTGTTCACTACTATATCCCTGTGTGTCCAGTGATGGATAGAAAACAGAGGCTTAACAGGTAGTTGTTGAATAAGTGAAATTATTTCAACAGCTATACATGGGAATACCAGAGATATTTATAAGTAGATGGTTAGTATACTTGAAGATGAACATCAGAATTAAAAACTAAGAACTCTTGGGCTTCCCTGGTGGCGCAGTGGTTGGGAGTCCACCTGCCGATGCAGGGGACACAGGTTCGTGCCCCGGTCCGGGAGGATCCCACATGCCACAGAGTGGCTGGGCCCGTGAGTCATGGCCGCTGGGCCTGCGTGTCCGGGGCCTGTGCTCCGCAACGGGAGAGGCCACGGCGGTGAGAGGCCCGCGTACCACAAAAAAAAAAAAAAACAACTAAGAACTCTGACTTAAGAAACAAAAAGCTGCCTCCTCTGTATAAAATCAATACTATAGTCCAAAGAAAAAAACTTCTTCCTTCAGGTAGTATTTTTAGTACTTTTAATTCTTCAGGCAGTTATTCAGGGTGGTTTTAATTCAGGTCCAACCTCAATACTCCATGATATTTTTGTTTTAAACACCAAGATAAAAGTGTTTAACCTGTCCCAGCACAGCTACAATAGTCAGCTACTATGCTTTTATTATCAGAACCTAGAGAATATTTTGGGTGATAAGAATTAGGGAAGGGGCTTCCCTGGTGGCGCAGTGGTTGAGAATCTGCCTGCTAATGCAGGGGACATGGGTTCGAGCCCTGGTCTGGGAGGATCCCACATGCCACAGAGCAACTAGGCCCGTGAGCCACAACTACTGAGCCTGCACGTCTGGAGCCTGTGCTCTGCAACAAGAGAGGCCCGTGCACCGCGATGAAGAGTGGCCCCCACTTGCCACAACTAGAGAAAGCCCTCGCACAGAAATGAAGACCCAACACAGCAAAAATAAATAAAAAATAATTAATAAAACTCCTACCCCCAACATCTTCTAAAAAAAAAAAAAAGGATTAGGGAATATCTCAGAAAGTCAAAGCAAAGTGCTCCTGGGGGATAATAGGCAGTAGAGCATCAACTGACTGAATCCAAAATGTTACCAACTTTTGGTTAGAGCCATGAAACATTTTCCCCCCAACACTAATCAATTCCATACTGACATCTTATTTTAATAGTTGCCATAGTACAAAGAAAAAAATCAAGAGACTACTTTGAATATAAAAAAAGAGGTCACAGGTGAGTGCCAAAACTCACACATATATACTTATTACGAAGAACCAAATTCTATGTTTGCCAATCAACTATTGTTTGGGTTTGGAATTTATTTAAACATTTAAAAATCAATGATGCAATAAAAATCAAAGACTCTCAAACTAAAATAAAGGAACATGAATTGAATTAAATTTTCACAAAACAATTTAACTTTCAGTTTAAGAAAGACCCACAGGTTTTCTCATTTTAAATCAGTATTAAAATCAATGGTAGTGAGACACCATTTAGTGTTATGAAAAAAGAAGTAGATAAGTCTAGGGTGGGTGTGAGAGGAGAAAGGTATCGCAGGTGTGTGTGAATGCGTGGTGGGGGGAGGAGAGAGAGAACGCAGAGGTTGGTATGTGGGATCTTTCTAGGAGTCAAAAAAGTTTTTAAATTAATTAATTAGTCATTTGGCTGCGCCGGGTCTTAGTTGCAGCACACGGGATCTTCGTTGTCGCGTGTAGGATCTTTGTGCAGGATCTTCATTGCGGCATTAGTTGCGGCATGCATGTGGGATCTACTTCCCTAACCAGAGATCGAACCCAGGCCCCCGGCATTGGGAGCAGAGTCTTAACCACTGGACCATCAGGGAAGTCCCTAGGCCTCAAAATTTTAACAATGAGCAAAGCATAAAAAAGGTTTCAGGCTTCCCTGGTGGCGCAGTGGTTGAGAGTCTGCCTGCCGATGCAGGGGACACGGGTTCGTGCCCTGGTCCGGGAAGATCCCACATGCTGTGGAGCGGCTGGGCCCGTGAGCCATGGCCGCTGAGCCTGCATGTCTGGAGTCTGTGCTCCGCAATGGGAGACGCCACAACAGTGAGAGGCCCGCATACCGCAAAAAAAAAAAAAGAAAAAAAAAAGGTTTCTATGCTTCTGAATATCCCAAATCATATTTAGGGAACAAAGAAAAGCAGATAGTGAAAACAAAAGATAAAATAAACAACCTTTTATCAGACAAAAGCAAGAATAATAAATTGCATTCAGTAACCACAAGATGATGAAGTCTATATTGCATTACTTGGGAAAAAATAATTTTGATGATCATTCAAAGCAACGTCAGAGATATTTAATAGATGTGTATATGGCTTTGAACTTTAAAACATGAATAAAATTTGAAGATTCTATATACTTTTTCAGTCTTTACTTTTGACATGTACCATTTTCTCATAGCAAACACTTCTTGATATCCCACCAGGTGGTAAGAAATTTTTCCAGATACTTTCCAAGTCTATATATATTATTTTTAACAGCCATATATCATTCTTTGTATTGATAAGGAAGCAGTGTACTTAACTATTCTCCAGCATTTTGGTATCTGTGTGAGTTTTTTCCATTGTAATACATGCTGCACAATCCCAATACTGGACACCTCACAGACTGCTGTGAGGAGGAGTAAATGGCAATGTTTATAAAAGTGTTTAGCATGGTTGCTGGCATATAGAGAGCACTCAGTAATTGTTAGCTTTCATTATTTTATTTGTTTCTCTTAATTTAATAGGTTTGATGTAGAAAGAATCTGAGATAAAACATAGTACCAATACTTGCTTGAGTTTTACATTTAGGCAAACAAGAGATCTAAGATGAAGAGAAACTTGTTCAAATGGTAATAAATGAGACCCAAACTCTGTCTCCATCCTTTAGTAGGCGTTCTTTTCATCACACCCCATTCATTTTCCTATTGGTAAAAGTGTTCAAGATACTGTTTTTATAACAACACTTACTGAATGGCTCATTACCCTACATTTTAAAATTCACTGTGAATCTGAATTTTAAAATCAATACTTGGTTGTATTTCCATTTTATCTTTTCTACTCTATTGACATACTTTTTCGATTACTATGTAAATACTATATCATTTATCAATTTCAGGGTCAACCCATGATAATTACAATTTCCCCCTATCAATTAGGAACACAGAAATAGAAAAACTGAACCTTCCCCCTCATATATTCTGTCAACATTTAATCAAGTTCTATACATCACATTGGGATTTTTACTGGTGTAATATTTAATCATATAGATAGATAGATAATACTCACTTATAATGGAAGTACAATCATCTTTATTTTGTTATTACAACAAACACAATATATTTTACCATCTTTGATCTCTGCTTTTACAACTCATGATTTCCTTGACCCAGAGACACACACATTCTATTGTTTGTACTTAATTAAAAAAAAAAGTATTGAGAATAGGCTCTATTTTGTTCATCATATTTTATATTTATAAATATTAGAATACGTCTAATTTTTCTTGTTTTACCTTATTTACTGATGCCTATAACACACCTATTATCTCTAACAGTATATTAATTAAAGTTATTGTATTTTTTCGGTTGGTAAATGATATTATCTGTAAAATTTTTAGGAAAGAGAAATTTTTCACTTATTTTACTCTTCATTTAGGGATGAAGATAAGAACATTCTCAAAGAGAAGGGCTCCTCTATAATGTTTCACTTTTTATAAGAAGACTTTAAAATGCTTTTTAAAGAACTATATCACTCCATTTCTTGCACAGAGTAATCATCAGGAATGGATGAGAATTCAGTATCTGATTAACATGATCACATGATGCTTGAGGTATGTCAGTAAACTTTTGTGAGTGAAAGTTAATTTTCTTGGGACTTCAGGATAATACTAGAGCAATAAATTTCTATTTTGTTGTGCTGTTTAGTGTCATGTAAGTGAAAACTTATACTTACAGGTACCATATGCAGGCTCCCACTGCAATGACATCATCTGGAACTTCTCCTCATCTGTTTCTACATCCAGACTGGAGAGATATTGCTTCACTTTCCTTGCCATTTGGGCATCTTCGTACAGCTTCTTAGCATTAAGCAGAGAGCTACGGCGTGCCTTTTTTTTGTGAGCACCTCCCTGAACATCCAGCATGTTTGAATTTGTGCTGCCTTGACTCAGTGACCTGTAAGAAGATGGAGATCACCATAAGGGGCTGTAAAGATGAAAATTAACTATGGCAGATTGAAGATTAAAAGAATTCTGTTCTGTTAATGCAACTGCATGCTGATGCAAATGAGTTAAAAGATGAAGAGCATTAATGCAAAGTAATATGGCACATATGGCAACATTCTGAGTTTTCAGATTCAGCAAAGTTCAGAATTCAAAAGAATAAGTTAACAATTCCCCCTAAAGCAACAAATTCCATCAGACCTGTGTTTGGTGCCTTTGCAACCCATGGCACAACTGTGACAAGTATAAGCATTCCTTTGGCCCTATGGCCATCCACACTCTGAACATATGGCGAGAGCCTAGTTCAGGACAAGTCCACCTTGAGCCAGATCTCTGCACCAGGATTTTTCAGCAGGGGAGTTTCTAGAGCAGCTTTGCTTGTACGTGCTGCTTTGGACATGCTATCGCCATCACCATTCCTGTATATAGCTGGCCCATTCCGAGCATGCTCACCGATTTTACCAGTAACCAGATTTTGATGAAAATTCAAATAGAACAACCGGTAAGAAAAATAACACCATTTATACTCAATTCAATATAGTCAGAGACCAGAAATGCAATAAAAAGCTACTCAATGCTTCCACTCACATATGAAATGGTTGGGCAATATGTGGCTTCTGTACTGGGGATATGGGATCTTTCTTTTGCAATGCCTCTAAATGTGATGAAACTACAAGCTGGATAGGAAAAACTACAATTGAAACAAGCTATAGCTTCACATCCAACTGTACTCTTTTTGGCAGACTTCTTTCTACAATAACCACATCTAGAACCACTGGAAAACAGGAACTGCAATGCTATTTGTCCTGTGTAACAAGGATAGCAAACACAAGGTTCTAGACAATTTTTATTTTAAAGGCAGTTGCCATTCTAAAATAATAAAGGTATCTATGGCTCTTCTAAGTTAACCTCCCAATTACCCAAAGATATTCTAAATACACATACCACAACCATACAACAATTTGTTTTTTTCTGTGCTCACATATCCCATTTAAAACAAACAACTAAAATCCTAATGTTTTCATTGTAAATTAAGTGAAATCAAGTTGTAAAAAATGTTACTTTTCTTTTGCAATTTTAAGATCTTTAAAAGAGTGTGTCTTACATTTGATGGCAACTTTCAATTGTTACTGGTCAGGCAGAAACTGTGATGTGGTTGTTGCTACTTACATACGCAGAAACTCCTAAACTTTCAGAGTGGTTTGGAAAAAATCCAGTGGCATTAGTGAATTACTCCCTTAACCTCCAGGAACCAAATGATTATAAGGATGTAGTGAACCTAACAAGTTCAATAACATTCCCAAAGCAGGTGTCAAAAGGATGTTAGCCCTAAATATCTGCAAAGCCAACCTAAGAGCCCAGCACCAGCAGCTTTTTGTTCTTTTATGGCTTGTTTTAAGAAGTGTGGCATTACCAACATATTTGACGGCACAAAAGGCAATACTGTGTGAGGAAAAAAACCCCCCAGAAACTAGTAACTCTAAAGGTGATTCAGAAAATTCATATTCTAAATACGAAGAAGTTTTAGAAAGACCTAAACCAATTTATATTTTATATTTTCCTTTTTGTGAATGCAAAAAGGTGTTATGTGATAAAAACACATACCTAAGTTTATACAAGAGCTCTTTTAACAAGTATAAAGTTAAAAAATTCTCAGTGTTAAGAAGGTACTGCAGTGATTTTTCTTCGTGGTACATAAAACAACAGTGATCCCAACAACTGATGATGTCTCAGATTCAAAGAAATGCAGTAAAATCAAGTCCCAACATTTAGGAGCAAATTTGAATACAAGTATTTAATAATTTTATGTAAGTTGATATAAAAAAGTGTCCAGAAATCTAGGATACATACAAAATTTTAATAAGTGAAAATATCATGATAAATGGCAATGTCTTCTAAGCTACTTTCAAAATGCTTTGATGTAAAAACAAAAATATCTAGTGTCTGCAAACATCATACAAAGCAACCCTAAAGCTGAATAAACAGTGAATGTGTTACATAAGTCATTCAAACACCCCAAAATCCCCACTAAGATATACTGTTCAAGTATTCTTCTTCATAACAGTAACGTTAGGAATCAATTTCTATCTTCAATGAGAAGAACCAGAGAAGACCAAGACATAAATGTAAAGTATAGAAGAAAACACAGGAGAAACACAGAGAAGGAAGAAAGCAGAAGGGAATTCAAGTTCACCAAGCTTCAACAGAAAGCAAAAGACCACAAATAAGACAAGACTCAAAGTAAGTGGCTCACAAAAAATCCTTCTTATATGTAATATAAAAGCATCTAACTTCATGATTCACTATAATCTTAAAAGAGCAAAATTCTTCTTATTTAATCCCCTCATCCACAAAATCCATCTTTTTCTTCAACTAAAAATGAAAGGACCAGATAGATGATTTATAAGATCCCAAACATTCTATGATTCTACATGGATACCTAGCTATCTATTACAGATCTGTAAGCAGAGATCTGAACCTACTTGAACAACAAAAGGTGTTGTTAGTTCTGATTCTATTTCAGTTTTAAGAGAGATAAGGGAGTCTTTAATTAAATTGGTAGGAATTTAAAACTCAATGCTATATGTCTCATGGTATTAGTGGATCTGAACAATTAAAATTATCCTCTATTTCAATTATTTACTAACTCAATATTACAGTATCGTTTGGATAAAGGCTGCACCCTTTTGGAAAACTGATGGAAAAATGTAACCTTTATAAACAACCCTTTTACCCATTTTAATATACTTAAACATTTATTTTTATAAAATATGGCATGTGAATAAAAGAAAATAGTGTGGACTCTGGAATCAGACTACCACCATTAGTGAATCAGAATCCACCATTAGTGAGCTCTAGGAATTTGGACAACTCTATCTTCCCCATCTGTACCATGGGAATAACATTACCTATTTCATAGAGTGGCTGGAGAATTAAATAATTCATATAAAGTGCACAGAGAAGTATATGGCACATAGGAAGCACACAACAAATATATGCTGTCATCATCATCATCTAACTGACCCTGATAAATAAAATCTAAAAGGGACTTTATGGGACGTCAACAATGGAAAAGAAAAGGGAAAAAAAGCTAGTTCTAACACTATTTTAACCTTGTTAGCAAAAGGCATTTATTTGTCAGGAATGTAGGTTGACAGGGTTAATAGAACACATGCTATTTTACGTGCGTGCATTAATGAAAAGGATGCAGTATATGTTAACAGTTAACAACCTTCATTCCAGTTGCATTCATCTCTACACTTACCCCAGACTCCGCCACCTCTTCTTCCTGTAAGCAAGAGCCACAAACATTGAAGCATATGTTTGAATAGGAAAGCACAGAAAAAAGACAACAGTCGTGAGTCAGAGAAACTATGGAGACAGAACAGAAAAATTTTACTAGAAAAAAATGGTAGCTTAACAGTAAAATGACTTTAATGGAATACAAGGGGGTAAAATGAATTATGATATGTACTGAAAGCCAAAAAACTCCACACCATTTAAAAGTATGCTTTTAGACCAATTATATTTTTAATACCTAATTCATTTAGAGGCTTATGTTAATAAGAAGCTTAAGGGAAAACATTTACTATGAATTTTGAATTCAAAGTTTTCAGGGAAACCTTAAATTAAGGAATATGATCTTTTGAACTTTTTTTTTTTAAAAAGGATTTTTGAGCCATACATTTAAGCGAGGATGAAATTACAAGAAACAAAGATTTATAATTTTGTTTAAGTGCAGGAATTTCTCTTACAATGTGTATTAACAAGAAATTTTGACAAGCAAATCCAACTTAAAATGTAAGTACAAACATATCATCAAAATCTTTATGATCCTGTATCTCCTTACACTACAATTGGGCTGAATCAAGATTCTTTTTAAAACTTTTATTCTCATTTATTTTTCTGCCCTTTCCCCCCAGTCCCAACTGGTCTCATTATATCCCTGGCTTGTATCCAATAAGCTCCAGCTCTGCCCAGCCCAAAATTCTGTTTTTCAGTTAGCACACTGACTACTGTTAAAATAAAAGGGGCTACTTTGTCTACACAAGATATTATACACCACCAAACTGGACAATTACTTGCTTAAAGAAAGCTAGTACATTTCAGTACTAGCTGACAAATACAATTGATTCAGGAAAACTTCAGTCTAATCCAATTATGTTTTATTTTTTCCTATACTGCACTCTACTCTAGCCTAGGCCATTCCCAAGGAAACAGCCAAGTTTACTGATTTCATCCTCAGTTTCTTCCTCCTTTGCTCATTTCTGAGGCATTGTACTTAAAATATTATCAACTGGTCTGGCAGGCTCACAAAGTCATTATCGTCTTGAGGAATGAGGGTGCTAAAATACATGAGTAGATGGATGTCTGTGTAAGACAACAGGGCGTGGTGGGGCCACTGTACAGGGACATATAACAAAAACAAAAACTTAAAAACAAAGAAACAAACAAATCCTCCAGGTCTGCTTTGGTCCCTGGTTTGTACTATTTTCTGCTTCTACACTGCTGAGCAATGATACCCCTCATTACATGTAGTGATTCTCAGGGACAGAAGTGGGATGGGTTGGGAAGAGGAGATATGATATACCCCTTCCTCGATACTTTGAGAATTTCTACACTAGAGCAACGATCAGGTCAACTACGTATAAAAACAAAGACTCCTGAACAGTGATTTAGACAAAACAAAACAAAAATAAAAAAACCAATCCTGACACACACTGATTCTGTTTGGTTACAAAAACTCCATCTCTAACTTTTAAAAAACCAAGTATTTTTGTTTCCTTAGTAGGCTATATTTCTTTCAAGCCACAAGAATTGTGTCTGTCTGGGTAAACATTTCATTTTTAAAGCTCTTAGGTACTGAAGCTATACACAAAGGCCCAGAAGAAAATCAGACCAAAAATGAAAACCCTAATATCTTTTTACCCTAAAAATTACAGAAATTACTGGGAACAGCTTGACAACATACTTTATGTTTTAAATAATTTGAGAAGGCATTTGTTATTACATTAAAAATGAATTTTAAAAAGCATTCTTAGAAGATCAAGTTAATATTGAATGCAATTTTTATTTCATTTTTATTAAAGAGGGAGCATCCTTAAATTTGCACTTTCTAAACTGCGTTAAAGAATTTACATACAAATAAACAGCAGTACCATGACTTGAAACCAAGGAATATATTTTAGAAGAATAAAGTAGAATTTAGGCAGAAATAGAACTTTAAAAATATTCAATAAAAATAAAAGACATATTCAGTAAAAATAAAAGACTAATACTTCATACATTTGGTTAGAAACCAGATGTAAGCATCTGTCCTCTGTGATAACTTCAGTAAAGATCAGCAACTTACTTACATTTAAGTTACATGACATTTTAATTAACAATAACAATACAGAACTATCCATGTACTCAAAAAAGTAATAGAGAACTAGGGATCAAATCTCAGCAATTTATGTAATCCTGGACACATTACCTAACTGCCCTGAGCTTCAGTTTCTTCATATGTAAAAGGCAGGCCAATACTACTACCAACTTTTAAAGGTTATAGTGACAAACGATTACTTGAGAGTGACATCTGTAAAGCACTTAGTACACTGCGTAACAAATGGCAGATGGTCAATAAATGAAAACTATTATATCATGCTCATTGCCACTCTGTAACACTTACACACTTCAAAGACATACCTCTGTCGGAACATCATAGCTGGGTCCATGTTAGCAGAAGTCATTCGAACAACTTGACGAATTTCCTTGGCAATCATTCTGAGCTTCTCAAAATTTACTAAACCATCTACTTTGGAATCATTTCCTATAGAATAAAAGTAACTTTTTTTAACTTCCAAAATTAAAATATCTATATAAAGGTAGCAGAAGTCAAGTTATTATTGTTGGAGGCACAAATGAGAACCTTCTTTATCAAACTGTCACTTTTGTTTTCAAGAACTGATAAACCCATAGATGGTTTAATCCTGCTCCCAGGGAATGAGCTAATGGGAGAAATTCTATTCCTACGGAAGTAATGATTATGATTATTAGAAAGTGAGAAACTGCACAGCTTCTAAAAGCCATTTCATTATGCTGTAGGCACACCTAGTAAAAAATACAGCTCCTCAAATCTAATTCTCCAGATGCCCAGCCAACTCTCAGGCAAGTACGTGCATCTGTTTTATTGGGCAGCAGAGGAGAGCACTTGAAAACTTAGGTTTTAGCCAGAGGTCACAAGGAGTGACCTTTGGTTTAACTAATCCAGTAAGGTTTCTATGGTTTACAGTACTTTAAAAAAATGTAAAATGAGCTGTCAACACTTAAGAAGTGGAAGACATCCCAAGAAAGCAAGAATTTCTGACTTCTCTCGAAGAAAAAAAGTGGGGTGGGTAGGTGGCGGATTAAATAATAAGTATTGATATGTCTGTTTACCAAGTGGTAATAATTAGTTAAAATTAAGAGGTGGCTGGCTCGTAGGGGTAGACATCTTCTAGTCTGCCATGCATCTTCTCTTCCCCAGGATTTGAATTTACAATCATGACTTTAATCATTAAACACAAATTTGCTTGTTCATAAGTTCTATGGTTTTTGTTTCTGTTTCACCAAGTAGTTCTCTGAGGAAAAAAACTCATACACCTCTCAAAATGGTCTACTTTTCTTTGACGAGAACAGGAATGAGACCAGACTTACCCCATATGTTGGCTTACCCAGTTCAAGCTACAAGGCAAAAAATTATATGTTCAAAGGGTAATCTGTCTTTTTCTCACACCTGTCTTTAACAGTTGGTGTGACCCTATTTATTTTCCACATAGCCCCCGAGGTGTCTGTGCAATTCCAAGTCCCTGAAGCCAAGTTTGAGAACCACATGGGTCTGGAACACACAGTGGGCTCCCTTTTTGTAGTAAATGGCACCTATCCATTGGACATATCAATGGTTCAGGGTCTCAACATGAGTTGAAAACAAAATGATAACCCAAAATACTTTCAAGTCACATAAACATGTTTTGAGGGAGCATGTCAGAAAAATATACTTGAAGCCTATAATGATATTTTCTTATGAAAAAGGAGTGATAATGAAAGTGGGGGCAGTACAACTAGTTAATTGGCACAACACGTCTGCTAAGAACAGTTAGAAAAGTTGGACAAAATAGAAAAAAAATGTTTTAAGTAATCAAAAAACTATCAAGGCTGTGAAGATCTGAAGCAATAATGAAGATCTGTGGCAAGTTAGCATTTCCCAGTGCTTGACCCAGCATCTGCTGATTTTAGAAAAGTGGATGATGAGCTGAAAAACTGAGTAGTGGCACCATGACCTTTGAAGTTAGAGAAGAACAACTTAAGTCTAGATAAATCTTCAATGTTTTGGGTTGGGATTTTGAAGGCCTATAATATAACCTCAGACTAAAGATAAACTAAATGTAGACTGGGATAAAAGTTGAGTGTTAAATTATCTCAAAATATGAAAATGGTTTAAGGTGATTTTTGGATTGCTAGTGCCCCTAGCTGCCTGGCAGAAGCAAGCTTTAATTCTCTCTGGAGGAATGTAATATTGTCTGAAACCCTAGATTATTTCTGTAATTTCTTTATACACAACATCCATTTGGTCAAAAATAACCAGGTACATCAGGAGAAAATTCAATATGATTGAAATGCAAGGAAAAAAAAAAGACAACAAAAAGACTCATAAAGGATCTAGATTATGGAGTTATTGGAGATAAACATAATAGTAACTGGTAAATATGTGCAAGGTTATAAAAAACAACACTGAAAACTTTGGCAGAGAACATGAAGATAAAAAATGAATTTAAATTGTAAAACTGGAAAAAAAAAACCCAATAACTGAAATAAGGAATTTGCTGCTGGATTTAACAGTAAATTAGACATAGTTGAAGAAATGACTTAAAAATTGGACATTAAGCTGGGAGAAAATTCCAGAATGAATAAAAATATCCACGTCAGAGAAAACCAAATGCTACACCTAGTCACATCATAGCAAAACTAGAGAAAAGCAGAGATAGAGAGAAGAGAAAATGATAAAGCAGCTATTAGAAAAAGGGTAGATTATTGTCAAAGGAACAACAAATAAGACTGACACTTGATTTCTCAACAATAACAATGGAAGCCAGGAGACAGTTTTGCTATCTCAAAATGTTGAAAGGTAAGTGGCAACCAAAGTTATGCCTTAAGAATGAATATTAATTAAAGACATTTTTCAAATAAACAAAAAGTAAGAGATTTCATCACCAGCAGACTTGCGCATAAGGGAATAATAATCAGTGTTCTACAGGAGAAAAAAAACCCAACCATATGAAAACTTTGAAATGCAGGAACAGTAACAATATCATCATGCAGGTAAAGCTAAATAAGTACTGACTTTAGTAAACAACAATAGTATCGTGTGGCATTTAAAGGCATGGAAACAACTGTATATGTCGGGAGGTAAGTAAATGGGAATTTAAATGGTCTAACTTCTTGCACTGCCTGACACACAGGAAAGTACTAATGAGTATTACTTGAATTAATATCAACAAGTATAAATATATTGGGTTGGCCAAAAGGTTCCTTTGGTTTTTAAGTAAAACTAAAACACATTTTTCATTTTCACCAAGAACTTTATTGAACAACGTATGCACCTTTTTGTTCCACTACCTTCTGCCATTTTCCAGGTAACTTCATAATTCCATCTTCCCAAAACTTTTTATCTCTTTGAGAAAAGAACTGTTCCAGGTGCCTTTTACAGTCTTCCAGGAAATGGAAATTTTTTCCATTAAGAGAATTTTGTAAAGACGGAAATAAATGGAAATCCAAAAGTGCAATCTCTGGTGAATATGGCAGATGAATCAGAACTTCCCAGCCAAGCTGTAACAGTTCTTGCTTGGTCATAAAAGAAACATGCGGTCTTCCGTTATCCTGATAGAAGATTATGCATTTTCTGTTGACTAATTCTGAATGCTTTAGGTCGAGTGCCGCTTTCAGTTGGTCTAATTGGGAGCAGTACTTGTTAGAATTAATCATTGGGTTTTCTGGAAGGAGTTCATAATAGAAGACTCACTCCCTTCCAATCCCACCATATACACAACGTCCATCACCTTCTTTGGATGAAGATCGGCCTTTGGTGTGGTTGGTGGTGGTTCATTTCGCTTGCCCCACGATCTCTTCTGTTCCACATTATTGTGCAGTAATCCACTTTTCATCACAGGTCACAATTTGTTTTAAAAACGAAACGTTTTCGTTACGTTTAAGTATACAATCACATGCAGAAATATGTTCAAGAAGGATTTTTTTCGCTTAACTTATGTGGAACCCAAACATTAAAGCAATTAACATACAAAGCTGGTGCAAATGATTTTCAATGCTTGATTTGGGTATTTTGAGTATGTTGGCTATCTCCAGCATGGTATAATGTTGATTGTTCTCAATTAATGTTTCAATTTGATTGCTATCAACTTCAACTGGTCTACCTGACCGTGGAGCAATGTCCAGCGAGAAATCTCCAGCACGAAACTTCACAAACCACTTTTGACACGTTCAAGCAGTCACAGCACCTGCTCCATACACCACACAAATCCTTTTGTGTGTTTCAGTTTCATTTTTACGTTTCTTTAAATAATAAAGTATAATATGCCAAAAATGTTGTTTTTCTTCTATCTTCAATATTAAAATGGCTACACAAAAATCCACCAATTTTGATAAGTTTTTAAAAAATGCACACTGACATGACAGCTGTCACGATACAATCTAACAAAATGGTTTCGAATGAAGTGAAAGACAACTAAGAGCTACTAGAGCCACCTTACGGAAAAAACCGAACGAACTTTTTGGCCAATCCAGTATAATGTCTAGTGTAACACTAGAAAATTAGTAAAACATTCTATAGTCAGCAAGTTAATGGAGGACAAATACCATTCACAAAAATCAATTAAGGGGATTGCAGATAAACCACATGGCAAAAGGTTAATAAATTAGGTTTTTAAAACTAAGAACTTACTGTTCATCAAAAGACATCCTTAAGAGAGTCAAAAGGCAAGTCATGCTATATACAGGACTTACACAAAATTCTTAAAAAGTATATTAGAAAAACAGAACCTTATAAAAAATAAGCAGGACACTGAACTGATAATTGTCAAAAGAGGACGAATAAATATACAAAAGGGTGTTCAGCCTCATTAGTAATCAGAGAAATGCAAAATAAACCACATCAAGATACAATTACACACCTACTGGACTGGGTAAAAATAAAAAGGATCAATTTATCACGTGTTGGTGAGAATGAGGAACAACAAGAACGCTAATAACACTGCCAGTGTTCCACTTTAGTAGATTAACCTCAAACTGCTTTCCAAAGTTGATTATATGAATATCAGGACCCATAAATTTCACTGTGAATTATACTGAACAAAAATGCACGTGCGCTACGAGATATGTGAAAGAATATTCATAGCAGCATTATTTGTAAACAGTGGAAACTATCAAATGCTCATCAATGGATTGGATGAATCCACTGTATTGCATTTATGTAATGGAATGAATGCTAAATAGTTTTCAAAATGAAGTACAGTTACACTCAAAAACATGGAAGAATCTCATCTCAAAAGTCTAATGTTGACCAAAATAATCCAGAAGCTAAACCAAAACTAAAAAAATAAACATACTCTGTGATTATATAAAGTTCAAGAACAGGTGAAACTAAACCACAGTATTAGAAGTCAAGATCTTAGTTATCTTTGGGGAAGATAAAGGTGGTAACTAGGAAAGGGCATGAGTCGGGGTGCTGGGAGGTAGGCAATATTTTATTTCTTTGGATGTTGGTTGCATGGGTGTTTGCTTTGTCATAATTCATTGAGTTCTTCACTTGTTCTGGGTACTTTTCTGTATGTGCTTAGTAATTAAAAAATCAAGTTGGAAGGAAAAATATTACTAAACAAAACAATAAATAAGATCAAAAGTCTGATCTTGGTTGTAAGTCAACTTTAAGTTTGAATGCATTGGGTAAACATCTACATTTGTTCTTGTCAATAATGTGGGTTTTGGTTCCTAAGATTTGCTGCATTTGACTGGGTAAAGCTTTAGTGACTTTTAATCAATAGACTGGAAAATACATTAAATACATCACAATTATGGAGAATTAGCTGAAGCTAAATATGCTAATTTTCAAATAACTTTTAAATACCTTCATGTAGAAATGTCATATCTTTCTTGACAACGGGGAAGAGTGGAATAATTGGAGGCTGCATGCTTTGACTACTAAGAATATTTCTATATTTTGCCATGTTTCTAGATGGATCAAAAAGGTCTTGTAGATCTTGGAGGTGTTTCTCATACTTGCTTGGTAACTTTTCCCAAGTGCCTCTGAGTCGTGCTACAGATGCCAGGTTCAAGCCACTGCCGAAGATGAGAATAAAAACATTAGCAAGGGACTTGTGGGAGAGAAAGGATTCAGGTCAGGAAAGTGTATAAACCAATCTTTTCTAATAAAGGTAAAATAAGCAGGGACAAATTTCAATGTGTTGAAATAAACAGGAGAACCATGAAAAAATAAATAAATAAAAGGGACTCCTTGATCTTAAGGAAAACTTCCTTCAAAGGAACTACATTACTTGCCTATGGTTGTATACCAATAGCCTTTATTTTGTAGTCTGCATGTAAATCACAAATTTAGTAATTCCATAAAATAGGCATTTAACTTAAAAATAAACTTCAAGGGCTTCCCTGGTGGCGCAGTGGTTGAGTCCGCTTGCTGATGCAGGGGCACGGGTTCGTGCCCCGGTCGGGAGGATCCCACATGCCGTGGAGCGGCTGGTCCCGTGAGCCATGGCCGCTGAGCCTGCGCGTCCGGAGCCTGTGCTCCGCAGCGGGAGAGGCCACAACAGTGAGAGGCCCGCGTACCGCAAAAAAAATAAAAATAAAAAAATTAAAAAAATAAACTTCAAGTATCACAATGTTTTGTTATTTGCTTAGAAATAACTTTATGGACACATTATCTATTTGAAAGTGGTGTAAGTAATAACAAGCGTTATATAAGAAGGCAAGTTCTGGGGCTGAAAACCTTTCCTTGAGATTTTGGCCACTCATGTCCCTGATTCCAATACTTCCATATCCCTAGATTCTAATTCTGTTGTCCCTCAGGCCTTCGTATATTCAATGTCTCCTCTCTATAGGATTTTAAACAAACTCAGATAGTCCTAACTTTAAAAATAATGCATGCCAATTAGGCTACGACTCCTCCTCCCTATCCCTTACCTCTATACTGCCAACTCATAGGTATGCTGCTGAATGAATAGTGCAATTTTCTTACCAGTTAATCCCTCTTTGGTTCTCAGCCACCTGACTTTTACCAATACTATGGTATTTAAAATGTTCTCTTGACTTCTGATTTTAAAGTGTGGAGTTAAGGTATCTTTGTTTCCTCTGCTTCTCAGAAATCATCCTAAACAACTACAAGGATGAATAACAGGAATGCAAATTTCATCTCCACCAAAACTAAGAGATATCTGTAACTCCTAAACACATTAGAAAGGCTGTCAAAAAATAGTCAAGGTCAACTTTGAGTATGCAAAATACTGAAAAAGAATGCCTGCAGCTGAAGATGTCAATGAAAGCTGGTAAAGCACAGCTCTCTGAAGCAGGTAACTCACCCAGAAGGCAAACCAGGAATCCCCTATTTGGAACAACACAACAGAGTCCATAGGCTGACAGAATTCGGAGGGGGCTGGACTCTGTTCTTTACCAGAGAGTGTCAGGGAAAGCAAGATTAACACAGTACACACAGTGATATAACATCTTGGCAAGAAGGAATTTAACAGTGACACAAGAAAGAAGGGAGAAACTGAGTTGTAAGCAGGCATAAAACTGCCAATTTTCATTTGCTGGAGAGAAGTAAAGGGTAAAACTATTCACATACAAGCTCTATTTCTGCTAGCCTGGGACACTGCCCTGGCTTTTCTCCCACGTGAATCTCCTGCAGATAGATGGTATAGGAAAACTCATGTCATTCAAAAAGAAGGAATGAATGCCAGACCTATAACATGCTGCTACAAGGAAAAACAAAGACTTAAAGATCATAAAGCAGGAAAATGTTCCTACAATACAATAAAAACTGGGACTAATGACTCCAGCCATGATTTCAAATGAACTAATAAAGTAAACAAAGAGTAATGCAGTGATATAAGAGTTTAGGGAAAAAATATATAAGTTGATAAAAAAGTTAAGTAAAGTTTAGAAAAGAATGGAAGAAAAAATGCAACCAACAGAGAAATGAAGGCAACACTGGAACCTACATAAAGAAAAAAAAGACACTGCTAAAACCTTAGGCAAGTGACTTAAAAGAAAGGATAAACAAAAGCAATCAATGGAAATGGACAGAGCTGAAAAGAACAAGAGAGAAAATAATGGATATGGAAGACAAAGGAGATCTAAAATATATATAATTGGTATCCTTGAAGAAGGAAACGAAAATAATGGAACTGAAAAAATATTCAAAAGTACAATTTGAGAAAACTATTCAGAAACAAAAGAACTGAATCTATAGAATAGATACCACAGTTCCAGAGAACCTGATACAAAATTAAATGAGATGTGGAAACACCCATTTAAAGGTAAATGACTTCAGAGATAAGGAAATAATATGGAGAGTAAACTCAGAAATTTGAACAACTATACAAAATGCTAGTTGTAGAGCCATTATCTATGAGGTTCCCAAGAAATTACATGTTAGACAAGAATTTTAAAGGCAGATAAACTGACACTGAAGTTCAAAGGCAACAGAAAAACACTCTGAATATGCTCAGGATATATAATTCCCATAGGCCCTTGTGCAAGAAATGACTAGAAAACAAACTTCAACCAGGAGATGACTGGAGAGAGTGATGTCAGCATTATACTGTCATAAGACGACCCTCATTTTACCCCCTGCCCCAACAATGAAAATTCAGCATCTATCCATGAACAGTAAGTAGTGCCTCTGTGGGAGTTGTGAGACCCAGAATCACAGACCAAGGGACCTGAGAGGAGTCTCACCCACTGGTGTACTGGGTAACAAGCAGGCAGATTTGGGTACTGGCTGTAGAACCTACAGGAGACTATGAAATGGCTCTGGCCTCTCTTAGCTGTGGTCTGGGGACACATGGAGAACACTGACTTGGGTGGTCAGCTACAGACAAGAGAGCCTTTGTGAAGTCCAGGTTTCCATAGGAGAAGTTCAAGCACTCTGCTGGAATATAACAGAACAGAAAAAAAGAGTGCAGATGCACTGGAATAGAAATAGCTTGACTTTGCTGGCATCAAGGAAAGCATAGCTTAAGCCTAAACTAGACGGCCCATGATTTCTCCCACAGGGGAAAGGGAGAGCCAGTGAGTGAATGCTTGGCTGCCCTAGCAGTGTAGGATGCTGCCAAAGACACTCATTCTGTCTTGTAGCATCCAGAGCACTAAAGTGGGAGCTCCATGACTGGGGGGAGCGAACAGATCAGAAGAGCAGCATATAAGATTCCAAGAGGTATTAAAGGGATGCATTTCCTGCTAAATGCTTCTGGATTCCAACAGGAAGTCCATCCAGGAGCCACAGGAAGAACCTCACTTGTAAACCCCCCAACGTACCCAAGAGCACCTGCAGCTCAACATGCACAAACCCACACCTCCCCCACTCTGCTACTGGCTCCTTGTGCAAGGTCCCAAGAGAAAGCTCTGGTAGAGAGGAAACACACACAGGAAACAGGCCAGAGTCTGTGGGTAAAGAAGAAACCACAAACCTGAGCTGTAGCACTACCTTTAGGAAAACAAAAGAGACACTATATCAGCAGCTGACATAGTACATCCTAGGATACAGAGAAGACATACAAGCTTCAGAATTCTGCCACAAGAGGGAAAAGAAGCATGGAGCAGATGTATCCACACAATGCCTGAGAAAGCTTCAGAATCTATCAATATATCAAGAATGATGAAAGGTTTTTTATCTGAAGGCAACTCATAAAACTCAGAGAAGGTGAATGGTATTTCAAATGCAAAAAGAGCAATGCAAAACTCCAAGTAACATGAAAAGTGAAGGAAACACGACATCACCAAAAGTTCACAGTAATCTTCCAGTAATCAAACCCAAAGACATGGCGATCTATAATTTACCTAACAAAGAATTCAAAATAGGTGTTCTAAGAAAACTCAATCAGCTATAAGAAAACAAAGACAATTCAACGAAATCAGGAAAACTATATGATCCAAATGAGAAATTTAAAAAAGATATAGACATCACAAGAAAGAACCAAATGAATATTCTGGAGCTGAAGAATTCAGTGAATGAAATGAAAAAAATGCACTAGAGAGCATCAACATCCAGTAGACCAAAGAGAAGGAAAAATCAATGAGATAGAGGACAGGAACTTTGAAATAACTCAGTCTGAGGAGAAAAAAGAATGAAGAAAGTTGGGAAACCATAAAAAAAAAAAGCCACAATATACAAACCACTGGAGTTCCAGAGGGAGAAGTAAGGGAAAAGGGGGCAAAAAGACTATTTAAAGAAGTATGGCTAAGAACTTCCCAAACCTGACAAGAGATCTAGACATCCAAGCTCACGAAGCTAATTGGTCACTCCATTATTTCGATCTAAAACAACTTTCTCCAAGACACATTATAATAAAGGCAGCAAGAGAAAAAAAAGATTGTAACTTACAAAGGAAACCCCATTAGGCTATCAGCAGATTTCTTAGCAGAAACCTTACAGGCCAGGAGAGAGTGGTCTAACAGTCAAGATTACTCTGTCTGGCAAAGTTATCCTAGAGGAATGGAGGTCTTTCCCAGAAAAACAAGAGCTGAGAAATTCACCATCACTAGATGTGCCTTATAAGAAATGCTAAAAGAAGTTCTTCAAATGAAATGAAATGATGCTAACTAGTAACATGAAAACATATAAAAATATACAACACTCTGATAAAGGTAAGTATACAGTGAAATTTAAAAAACTCTCAACACTGAAATATGATGGGATGTTAACTAGAGTATAAAGGTTAAAGGACAAGAGTGTCAAAAATAACTCTAGCTACTAGGATTTGTGAATGAATACACAATATAAAAAGGCAAATTGTGGGCTTCCCTGGTGGCGCAGTGGTTGAGAGTCTGCCTGCCGATGCAGGGGACACGGGTTCGTGCCCCAGTCTGGGAAGATCCCACATGCCGCAGAGCGGCTAGGCCCGTGAGCCATGGCTGCTGAGCCTGCGCGTCCGGAGCCTGTGCTCTGCAAGGGGAGAGGCCACAACAGTGAGAGGCCCGCCTACCGCAAAAAAAAAAAAAAAAAAAAAAGGCAAATTGTGACATTATAAACATAAAAGAGGGGGTAGAGTTTTGTATGTCACTGAAATTTTATCAGTGTCAAATAGACTGTTATATCTATAAGATGCTTCATGTAAGTCTCATGGTAACCACAAAGCAAAAACCTATAGTGGACTCACAAAAGATGAAAAGGGAATCAGAGCATACCACCATGGAAAAGCACCAATTCACACAGGAACACAGCAACAGAGTCAAAAAGTTAACAAGGGAATTAAAAAACGTCCAGAAAACAGTTAGATGGCAGTGGTTAAGTCCTTACATATCAATAATTATGCTAAAGGTAAATGGACTGAATTTTCCAATCCAATGGCACAGTTACTGGTGGATAAAAAAAAACAGATCTCACTATATACTGCCTACTCAACTCAGCCTAAAGGATACAGACAGGCTCAAAGTGAATGGATGGAAAAAGATATTCCATGCAAGTGGAAACCAAAAGAGAATAGAGTTATTTATGTCAGACAAAATAGACTTTAAGTCAAAAATGGTAATAAGAGACAAAGAAGGTCATTATATAATGATAAAGGGGTCAACTCAGCAAGAAGACATAACAATTGTAAATATGTATGCACCCAACAGCACAGCACCTAAGTATATTAAGCAAACACCAACATACTTTAGATCAATGGACCTAACAGATATATACAGGACATTCCATCCAACATCAGCAGAATACACATTCTTCTCAAGCATGCACAGAACATCTTCCAGGATAGGTCATGTAAGCCACAAAACAAGTCTTAGCAAATTTAAGAAGACCCAAATCATACCAAATATCTTTTCTGACTAGAGTGTGTGAAACAGTGAGAGGAAAAATGGAAAATCTACAAGTATATGGAAATTAAGCAACACACCCCTGAACAACCAATGGGTCAAAGAAATCAAAGGGGAAATTTAAAAATGCCTCTAAACAAAGGAAAATGGATATACAACATACCAAAATTTGGTGGACGCTTCAAAAGCAGTTCCAAGACAGAAGTTTATAATGATAAATAATTATATTAACAAAGACCTCAAATAAATTACCTAACATATGTAACCAGAATTAGAAAAAGAAGAAACTAAGCCCCTTGGGAAATAACAAAAATCAAAGCAGAAATAAATAAGAGACCAGAAAAGCAATAGAAAAGATCAATGAAACTAAGAACAGGTTTTCTGAAATAATAAACAAAACTGACAAACCTTTGGCTAGACTTAAAAAAAGAGAAATAAATAAAATCTGTTATTTAATTCCAGCCATAAGTGATTGATTTGCCTGTGTCATCTCTGCTGAAAAGTCAATATATCCTTTATATTCTGTAATGTATTTTAATATAAAATGTAAGAATACAAAGCAATTAACTTTACATGAACTATCGAAAATGTATATAATAAAATGTTCTTCATAACAAAACAAACCTCCTAACCAAAGCAAAGCCTCTTAACCAAATCACAGGCCTTTCTTATGCCCATCTTGGGGCTGCTGTCTACCACCCTCTCTCAAATCATTCTATTTCCTTGGCTTTAATGACACTATCAAAATTGTGCTCTCCTACTGTTTCTTGTATTGATCCTCTATTTCTTTGGCTGCACTCTCTTCTTTACCTCCACCCTGAGGATGGTCTCTAAGGTATGGTTTTTAGCCCTTTACCATTTTCTCTGGACACAGAGATCTCTTCTGGTGTCAATTTTTTTTTTAATGGAATACTCTGAAACTGAGATTATAACTCTCAGATTCTTTACTCCATGCTTCCTATACAAAGGGTTTCAATTTCTAGCCTTCTAAGTGTTTATCAATGGCATCTCTGTTCTCTTGTTTTAGACCCAGCTGTTAAAAACTGTGTGGTAATTCCTAAATTTCACAGATGAGAAACCGGTCTTCAGTTTTCCCTTGACATGTGAGAGGCAAGATTCAAGTACAGGTGCAGTTGGTTCTAAAGGTCACGCTATTAATCTCTATTCAATACTTCCTCCACAGTGCCTAGTTCAATTGCATCCACTGGTAAATTTCATAAAGGAGTTTTCTATTACTATAACAGATCTATGATTAAAAAGTTCCTATAAAGATTCTAATTTTATCTGTGAGTATTAGGAACAAATCATAATTAATTTTTTGGAGGGTGTGCATAGATGGAATTAGTAAAGGTAGCTATTATGCTGCCATATACAAGCACATGGCCTTATAAATAGAACAAACTACTACTACCCTCCACCATTAAAATCAGACTTGCTTTAAGAGGAATCCCTCTGTTGGTCAGCATTGTGCTGGATGAGGGTCAGAAAATAAATTACCTAGACCTAGATTCTCATAATAAGTGAAGAGAAGGAAGAAGATTCCCAGGAGCTCATGTAACCATCCACACTTCCTGGGCTTATAAACTGAAGGATTTTTACGATTCTTATGGCCCAGCTTTTGTCTGAGTGGTAACACATTCACTGATACCTTGTATAGTCGGTGGGAAACAGGAAGAGGTCACCAAATGGCTGCTGTTGTTATTACTGTTGCTGCTGTTGTCACTTCAAGATAGCAGTTGTAAGTTAGTGCATTAATACCATTAATTTTTAGTGCATTAATTTTTCAGTGTCAAATCATGGTGAGGCAGGTACTGCCTGTTGCACAGAAGTCTGATGATAAAGACAGCTATTGGGCATACATCCAAGAGGGTATAATACCTCAAAGGGGGAGAAAGGAAGAAAATTGGGAAGGCAATCACCTATACTTACCAAAAAAATGTTTAAGTGACTGAAAGATGGAAGAAACAAAAAGAGAAAAAAACCAGTCTCACCAGAATGGAAAATATATTAAATCTAACAATATTTATATAAACACATATTAATTCAACTTTTCTTCTCCTAGCCATTTAATACCTAAGAAGAAAATCAGCTTCATGTCCAGTATCATGACAAAAACATAAAGAAATATTTGTACAAATTTACCTTATTATTGCAAACATGGAATTGAAGTTCTTACATTCTCGACAATGAAGTGCAATTTTAATAAAATGTTTAATCATCTTCATTCGTTTGAGCTGATTTGATTCAGTTAAAATCTCTGAGGCCACCCAGAATGTCTCTTGGTTTACAATATCTTCAAATTCTTTCAAGTGAGTATTTCCTGTTTTTGAATCTAACTTAAAAAGGTCATCAATATATTCAGTAGGCTCAATATTACGAAATAAATCAAAGTCCCTCATTGACAGCTGAGTGGCCACCTCAATAGTACTGAGCTGCAGCATGGATAGTTGGCTTTCCTTAATTAGTTCTTGAGCATCTTCATCTGAACACAGGGTTTCTGTTTCCATGTTATTTTTTAAATAATACCTAAAAGGAAAAAAACTGTTTTTATAAGTGATTTCACATTTATAAGAACACTTTCCCTCTTTATCACTGTTATCAAAATATCATTATACTGTTAATAACTTTTTGCCAGAAAAGTTTTGCCAGGCTTCCCTGGTGGCACAGTGGTTAAGGCTCCGCGCTCCCAATGCAGGGGGCATGGGTTCAATCCCTGGTCAGGGAACTAGATCCCACATGTGGCAACTAAGGAGGCCACCGCCTGCAACTAAGACCCAGTGCAACTAAATAATAAATAAATAAATATTTTTTAAAAAGATAAAATGGAAAATTAATATTTTAAATGAGAAGACTTTGAAGAAGTTTTCCTCTTATTCCACCATTTAACATCTATTATTTTAAAGTGTAAAAATAATGTTGATTATGCTGTGAACTTAATCATTTTAAGAAACTACTCACATGACGTGAAGAATCACGTGTATATTCTTAAGAACAAAAGCTTTGTGAGGGCTCTATAAGGATATAGGACACATAATAGGTACTATACAAATACTTGTTCATGGACAGCATGAATAAACTCCTGAATCAAGACTGTTCACGTCTCTACTCAGAAGTTGTTGCTGCACTCATTTCCTTCTTAACTCTAAATTTCCGAGAGAAGCAAAGAAGAATAAATCCCATAAAGAAGGGAAACTTCCACTAGTGATTTCTCCTTTGATAAATCCAAAACCTCATTCCAGCAAATGGCACTGACCAGTAACCATAAAAAAGGTCTTCATTTGCCTTTCACCTTTTTAGATGAACAATTTTATGGCACTTAAAAGCTAAGAGATGGGTTAAGTAAAGAATTCACAATTGGGAAATATACAGGGCTGTTGCCGCAGAAGAGGTTACGTATTGTATCACATGTAGTTTTTACTTCATTCTTTTCTAACATACAACTTGATCTAAGCCTAAGTTTGTGTCCATCTATGTTTTATTGTCAAGGAACTATATTTCTTTTTCTTCTTCCTTTAAACTGTGCACATGCCTAAGAGATTACCATAAATAAGTGTTGAAACTCATATTATAGATAATAAAATTATATCTAACATTTAAAGTATGTTATGCTTATTAACTCATTTAATTCTCATAACATTCCTCTGAGGTAGGTTCCACTACTGTCATCCCATTTTATGATGAGAAAATTCAGGCACAGAGAAACTAAATAGCTTGCTCAAGGTCACAAAGCCAGACCAGGGATTTGAATTTGGGCAGTCTGGCTCCAGGGTCCATGCTCTTAACCACCATGTAAAGGCAGCAAAGCAGCGTTAACCCACTCTTTCTTAACAGCAACCATGATGGATAGTCATTTTAAGGTTTCCAAGGATCTCATCCTACATATGAATCTGGGCTCACTAAAAAGATTGCATTATTGTCAGAGAAAATCACCAGAGTAAAGAACAAAGGTAGTACTAAAACTATCTTCTAGTTGATCAAATAATTTACAGAGCACATTAAAAACATTTTTTAAAAGTTTTCCTGTATATTCATAAAAGGAAAACTACTAAGAAAAAGAATTATGAAAACTATGACTTCTTCTGCCCAAAGTACATACTGGTCATTTAAAAAGCAAATTTATAAATTAACATATATACACTCATACATATAAAGATATGGATCATCTAGTTTCCCCCTCTAAAAAACAGGGATTGGACTACACCAGTGGTTTTAAGACTTCATTTTAGCAGGAGGGCTAAAATATTTTAGAACACTATCCTCCCTCTCCTTCTCCCACTTTTGGGTAGCACTTATTAGTGCTAACAGTCTAAGATTCTATTATATATAATTACAGAGACAACAGAAAGCTAACAAAAGAGAAATACATGTTAATTTCAGAAAGAACTCAGTGGACCTAAAAACATGATGTTCCTAATTAAAGTATCTCTTTTAGCATGGAATCTTCAAAAACACATGTAGAAATAAGTACATTCATTAATAAGCACATTCACCTTCCATTGAGCTGAATTCTATCAGCTAATTTGGAGAACTGGTCCGGAAGTCTTCTCTGTTTTATGACACCCTCAGGAGTAACAGAAACTTCACAGAGAGAATATGTGTCAGATGCACCAGTCAAACCAAATTCATGAATAGCTTGACAAACAACTTCTTTAGCTGTAGTATCTTTACAGATGATAATGTAGCAACTTTGTTGATCTGCTTTGAAAACTCTTATAACTTGATCAGGAATATCTGTATAAATACAAAAATATGTCCTGTTATTTTCCAGAAAATGGTTTTTAAACTCTTCAAAAAACAATTTGGAAGACAATGATCTCTCTGAACAGTAATATATACATCTCTGTTTCAGGAGGTTAAGAGAAATCATTGCTACATTTATTAATAAATAAATGTATCTTTTCAGATGACAAAATATTAATATATGTTCACAGGAAAACACCAAGAAAAAGATTAGAGTCATACTATGCATACGATTTGGAAGCCACAAAATTTTTGTTTATTATAAACATTTTTATGCCATTAAATATTCTTCAACAAAACATTTTTTAATGGAGGCACAGGACTTCACAATATGTATTTTATAATTTGAAATTATCCAAACCCTTAATCACAGACATTTACCTTGCATATCACTTTCCTTTATTATAAGTAACAGTAAGATAAATAATTCCCCCCACCCCAAACTCTCCCTGTAGATAAACCTTTGCAGGCAAGCTGATTATTTCCTCAGGGAAAATCCAAAAAAAGAGAAATGCTGAGTTAGAGGGCATGCATATTGTTAAGGTTTTTGAAATATACTTCTGAACTGTTCTCCAGGACAGTTATAATATTTTATCATCCTAGCGTATAAAGAGAGCAATTTTAGTCACACTTATCAAAACTGTTTATTAAAACTTTTTTTTTCCATTTTGAAAGCCCTATTGCATTTCTGCCCTCCAAAAATGTGTCATTATTTTATGTTTCACTTTTTTGGTTACTGGTGAGACTCACTGGTTTAATGAAGCATTATTATTCCTTTTTAAAAATACTTTTTGGTATTCTTCATGTTTTTTCCTACTGAATGATACTAAATACCAACACAGTCTACTATAAAGTGGCAAATGTCTTCTCAGATTTTATATTTATATACTTTAACACAGGAAAAATTTAAATATTCATGTGGTTAAATCTCAGTCTTTGCCTTTGTGATTTCTGCTATTAGTAAATAAGTCCTACTTTAAGATAAATGTTCATATATTATGTACATGTAAATAATGGTATTTTTCCCTCTTACTCTATCATATTTCTTTTTCTTCATATATGGCATTGGCTAAAACTTCCTGAATAATGATCAATATGACAATAGTGGGCCAATTTTTTAATATAATTACATTTTTATTACATAATTTACTACATAATTAAAAATAATTAAGTGAAAAGAGATGTAACATGAAAAACTGTTAAGTTTTTCCTTATGATAATAAATTGTTACAAAAATTTCTTTCATTTTAAATCAGGAAAAATGTATTATTGTGGATATTTTTGTCATGTGTGTAGTGGGGGTGGGCTGGGGATATTTTGGTGGCTTAAGTAATGGTATATTCTTTGCCTAGCATTACCTCCTTCTTAGCATTGTATACATTGTAAGATTAAGAGGAAAAGAAAAATTACAAATTTGTCTCAAAACCACCTGAGGTATAATCCTAGCTAAAGGAAAGAGAAGAATAATGAAATAGATGCGGGAGGAAATAATTTCACAGAATAAAGTATGCGGTGAGGCTGAGGACACAAAAAGACAGAGACTGACTCCCAGGACTGGAAGAGTCAACTGAATATACATAAATACAATTCCAGGAAGAAGGATTCTTAGCCAACAGATATCTTGAATGTTCTGGGTCTACTGTCAAATTGGAAGCAGAATACTTCATCTACTCAGGTCCCCTTCGTAAGATGCACGCACCAAACTGCCTTTTCTTAAGGTATGCAAAGATCTGAGTCACCAAACACCTCTTGTTCCTATTTCTTTGCAAATGAGTCAATCCTCAGCATGTTGCTGACATTGTCAGGTTTCTAAGTCTACAAGGCATAATGTAGGGTCTTAATCCATGCGAATGAGATGCTTCTCTACTCTGGGCTAGAAAATGGAAGAAGTTGGAAATTTCAGTTTTCCAAAAGAAAGATACTGGACAGAACAGTTTCATTATCCCTTTTAACTCAATAAAAGGTGTCAAACAACTACTATTATTATCTGTATTGTTCCTACCCTCTTCACAAAAATAGGTCTCAGTTGTCCAGGACTCTAGAGTTGGATTTGTTTACTAGGTCTTTGGGGGCTGAGCCTCAGCCAGCAGAGCTGGCTGACCTGGAAGGAATGGGGAGATGTTCTGATCCCTTTTATTAATTTCTTCAGAGAAATTTGTTCACAAAGACAGGTGGGGAATCTGCATACATTTCTCTTGCTGCTAACATACTATAACATCTGGGAAGGAACAGATGTCTGTATCTTGTGTATCCTGCTAAACACTGTACTCTGTTACACTCTGTTAAATTCATACTCTGTTAAAACCACTTGTTTCACATGCAAAGGACAAACTGTCATACAGTCATGTAAGTGGGATTCAGGCATCATAAATGGGTAGCTCTAGAACAGATCTGCAAATGGAATTATCCAAACGGTACTCCATAACCCAAACCTGGTGAATTCACCAAGATAATAAATGCCAAATTGGAAAACCATTTCAGAGCACATTTTCAGCACATTTTCAGAGACACTGGAGGAAAAAAATTTATCCACACAGATATCAGTGTCAATGTAAACCTCTTTTTCCATTTTAGAATTGCTAGCTGTGTAACACATATATTTTCTTTACAAACATGTGTGTTAGCAGGAGAACATCATACATGCCAAACATAATACTTGGCACATGGCAGACACTCAAATGTTAACTGTTTAGATGAATGGTAAATATGAAGTTAGAATAAAGTTGAATCAAGAAGAAAAAATGATCTAAACATTTCAAATTTTAGGCACAAAGCTAGAATGCATATAAAAATATAATCCTGTAAGCAAAACAGACATTTAAAAAGAATCTTGAAGCAATACAGCATTTATCAGTCTTATGATTCATATTCCATAATAAAATTCTTACATAATAGGTAAATGAATTCAAGAACTGAAATTCAGATACCTGGACTTCCAACCCAAGGGCAAAATTTCTAGAGTGTTAACTACCTCTCATAAATAAAATTAAAAAATGAGATAAGTGAAGGATACATGTTTTGACCCCGAGATTACACTAAAAATAGAAGAACTTTTTAGGTATTTAAGATGATCATTTAACAAAAGCAGAAGACTGCCTCTTCATTCTGCTTTAAATTGTTAATCACTGTACAAATATTTATGGAGTGCCAGTTATACATCATTAGTGTTCTAGGTGATGAAGATGAAGTAATAAATTAGATTGACAAAGTCTCTGCTTGCAGAGATTTGCTTATATTCAAGAGAGTAAGTGGTGGTTCAAGGAAAGACACACAATAATCAAGTAAATAAGACAATCTGCATAGTGAAAAGTTCACAAAGCAAACACAGGGTAGTGGTATAATGGTATGGATTAAGGATTGGCAAACTTGTTCTACAAAGGGTCAAACAGCAAATATTTTATGTTCTGCAGGCCAAGAGGCAAAACAGATAATATTTCATAGATACTTATATAACAAGAAAGCAAATTTCCACAAAATTCTTGACAAAATTAAAAATATATCAATAATGCAAACCTACAACATGTAAAGATATGTAAACACAGAGGTTTAGGCAACACTGCAAACATCCACTAAAAGGGGACTGGTTAAACAACGCTATCAGCTGTTCAAAAAATTGTGGTAGAATACATTCTGATACAGAAAGGTATTCACGGTATATTACTAAGTGAAATGGGCTAAGTGGAAAAAAATTATATCATTTGGCGTGAAGGAAACGATACACACATTTTATGTGCTCTGAAATTTCTGGAAGGATATAGGAGTAAATGAACAATTGTTAATTCTGGAAAGCGGAGACTTTTATATTTTATCTTCTCTCTGCAAATAAAAACTTTAATATATGTTCCTTTATAATTAAAAATTAGTTAAAATACTTGCAATGCAAAAAGAATCTGAAGTTTACTAAATATTAACAAAGTCAAATAAAATGTTTGTGCTATTAAATAAAAAAGAGTAAGCAAAAAGTTCCATATGAAGACTCAGAAAAAAAAATTCAGTTTTAAAATCCTTTTAGCTATACTCTGAATTCTTCTTTTAGGCCTCATCTCACATTAAGTTCAAAAATTCTGAAAACACTTTTCACAAGTTACAGAATAGCACGTATACTCTAATTCTATGAGTATAAAAACATATATATTCAAAGAAAATGACTGAAAGAATACACGCCAGTTTACACTGGCAACCTTGTAAGTGTATAGAAAAGTTCTGCTTCCTATTTCATTCAATTCTGTATTATTTGACTTTTAAAAATATAGTAAAATACTGCATACAAACATAAGCAATAAAATACCGTAGTCTTCAAGATACTTACAGTAAAAACCAACAGCTGTAGGCAGCAAAAACAAAGCAAAACCATAAAAAAGTCAGCAATCAAAAGCAAACTATTAAACAGTTCTGTAGCTTTGTCCTTACTTTCTAATAACAATTTAAAACATGCAGCAAAAATATAACTGAGATGTAGACTGATAAAAGTTAGTCAAACTTGGCTGATGTGACACATGTACTACAATAATACAAACGTGATGTACACAGCTAATCTAAAATTCAGTGCTGCCATATATGATTTACGGAGCTGAATTTGGAATTAATTGGTAATAAATATTTTATTCAACATAAATACAAATAGCATGGCAGAAGGCCTTTTGTAAAGTTGCTCATTTGGGGGTTTAAAAATATAATTTTAAGTTAAATTCCTATCTTGTGTGTGTTCATTTATATTGCTCATATGGACAAAGGCTACATACTGAGCTTTGCAGACTGACCTTCTCTGAATAGATTTTAAAAGGGCATCTTCAGCCCTTTCAACATGTTTTCATTGAGAGAATTATGCAATCAATCTGAAATCAAGTTGAGTAGTACATCCTCTTCAGAGATAAGAATTTCAGTGCCATGGGGCTTACAGTTTCTGAATTTTAGTAATTCCAACCTCTCTCTTCCTTTCGCTCCCCCAGCTAAATCCCCAACTTCTTCTCTCTCCTCTCCCTTCTACCCATCCCTTACCCACCCCGCAACCCAGCCACACTTCTAAATATGCCAGTGGCAAAAATACAGCCATAAATCAATAATCATAAGTCAATCAATCTATAAATCATATATCCCTAAATACTTGTCTTACGAAAGTATAGATGCATATTTAGTTTGTGCTTTTGTAGTGCTTAAATGTTTTGTTTGTGAACACAGTGTAAGAAGTACTGCTGTGGAACACATACACACAGACACAGAAATAAATTCCCATGCTACCACATGACAAGCAATGTAAGAGAGACAATGAAAATGTGCTAGAGATTTCTGGAAAAAGAGATACTGATTCTGCGTCAGAGGGACCTGTGATTCCTAGATGAGGTAACAACTGAGTTCAGCATTGAGGAATAAGAAACGTTTCATGGGATATGCAGGGAGAAAACACCAAAGGTGGCAGACAACATGGGCAAAGAGAGTTCTGAAGGTACATGCCATACTCAGGAAAGACAGAAGAGGTAACAGTGGGGAGAATGGCAGAACAGGAGGCTAGAAAAGGGGTTGATAATTATGCTTTAAAAATTGGATACCAACAGTTATTAAGTTATTGTCTTTAGGCTCCAAACCCATGCTGCCCTGCCACAATGGGGCTGGGACTCTGCAAACCACATTTCTTCTTTGCCAACTGTCTCCCTCTTAGGTTCTGCCAAAAAAGGGCACCAGAGGTAGACTGCAAGGTTAGAGGAAGAAGAGACTTGCTGCTTTATGTTCTTACTTGTGGGTATTTGGCTCTAGTATCACTCATGCAACACTCCTTCACCCTGGTAGTGGCATTTCTTTCAAGTGCCAGAAGCTGAATCCAGTTTGCAGTTTCCTGTGATGCCTTAGTGCTTGCTTTTTTACCTTTTTACACAGAACACTTTACTTTATACTTGGTAACAATTTCTGATATTAAACATATGGAGTGGTTTCTATCGCATGGCTTGAAGCTGGAACTAACAGAAATCACTAGAAATTTCTAAGCCAAGTAAAGACTCATCAAAACCTTCATTCTAGAAATAACACTGGTAGTCACGTAGAGGGTAGGGTGTATCAAAGACAGATTATTGGGTTTAGGAATCTCTCTAAAGAGGGGAAGAAGCAACTGAAATAAAAAGGAAGAAACAATGTGCAGAACAACTTTCTACTGTGCTTTTATGTTATGCCTTACATTTTAAATTTATGTTGCTGTATTAAAACATAAACTTTACTACTACATTTATACTTCTTCCTATCTAATATTGAGATTTATATAATTGAGTTCTTCCCTTTTCCCACTAGCTGATAGAGATTTAGCATCAAAACTGAAGCTGAATCACAACTATGCCCATCTTTGTAGAGGTTTTTTTTTTTAATTTTATAAGAGAACCTTTTATATTGTTATAAAATTTGGATAATGGATTGGTTAAAATGTTGAAACCTGAGACTGGAGATATAAGTAGTGGTGAGTTTATGAAAGCTCTCACTTACCACAGCAAGAAATTTGGCTTATAATCTTTTGACAATTTTATCAAGTAGAAATGGGCTTAGCTGCATGTAACAGAAAACCTAACAAAAGATTAAGCAAATGGACACATTTTTGTAGAGGTGTTTTTTTCCCTCCTCTCATTGGACCCAAGTATATATTTCAGTTTTTAACTGTATGTGTCTTTTACTTAAAGCCATCTCAAATCCATTCAAATGGTGGATATATAAATAATTCTTCAAAGTGTTCCTTTGAAGTTCCATAGTTAGATGACAATTTCTGCCTCTGAGTATGAACAGATGCAGAAAAATAAACAATGTCCCACAATGAAAGTCTGAACACCAATGAAAAAAGATGATATAGTACTTTAATTAACAATATTGTATATAACAAAAACAACTTTAGCTTCAGGTGGTGGAGAGAAAAATCAGTGTTTCTAGAAAACTACTAACACATTTTTCTGTACATCACAGAGGAAGGTAAGTGAGACAACACAGACTAAAATAATCTGTCTTATTCCTTTCCACATTCTGGGTAACATGTCTCTTGACCGAGAAGAAGTATCTCTGCTTTCATTCCATTGCTCTGATTAGGGTTACCAACAGATAATGTACTTCTCTTTCATAATGGAAGTACCACCACTCCAGTTTAGACAAAAAGACATAATGTTCTCTTTAGCTTTTTTGCATTAAGTCAAAATATAGAGGTGAGAAAAGAGGACTGCAAGCAAATCCAGTATTTGTTGCACAAGGCTCAACCACCTATTTATCTATCTGGTACCAACATGGCTGAATAAAATAAACAAAAATTACCTGAGGGATTAGAAAAATCCAACATGCTGGTGGTAGGCTGCAGGAGATCAGGGCTGCTGGATGAGAGTGTTCCAGGGATAGGCATTATGGCCAAACTGTGCCTACAGTGTCTCGTTCCCACAATGCTGTCGTCCTGTGATTGGCTCAGGCCTACATCACTTCAAAAGAATGTAACATATCACTTAAAAGTATTTGAGGGGTCTTAATAGTAAACATTTCTATTCTCTGTGCACTAAGGCATAATAGGACCAATTCAAAGTAATGATTTTAAAATAGTACAGCAATTTAAAAAATAGGACAAGTGTAATAATGAAAATGGCAATAAAGTGTTTTTTAACACTTACACTCAAATAAAATTTAACTTACACATCTAGGTAATTCTACTACAGTTGACCCTTGAACAACGCAGGTTGAACTAAGCAGGTCCACTTATGCATGGATATTTCTCAATAGGAGTAAATACTACAGTACATGGTCCATAGTTGGTTGAATCCACAGATGTGAGGAACCACAGACATGTAGGGCCAACTATAAATTTTACATGAATTAACCCCTGCATTGTTCAAGGGTGGAATGTACATCGTAATGTTTGTATTTCATATTTAGTTTCTGCTGGTTTTGGTAGAGAAAATGAACCTGAGCGGGGAGTCCTTGAGGTCTGCCAGTTTCACTAGACACTAATATAATATACCCAACAATGCACAGGGCTGCAGCAAGGTTCATCCTCTTGACCGAAAAGCTTGGCAACCTTCTAGGCAAAGGATGGAGTTGGGTGTGAACCCAAGCCAAAAATATGGCAGGTTGTAGAAAACAATGGGGCCAGGTTCAAGTGACAAAATAAGACAGGTCTTTAAACATATGAGTAACTTGGGAACTGCTCAAACCAGCAAGTACAGAGAAAAGAAAAAAGGAAGACGACATAGAAAATAGCAACAAACAACAAGAACAATATGTGACAAACAGAAAGGAGAAGGAAAAAGCAGACCAAAAATGAAAATAGAAGAAAAAGAATTTTACAGTGTCTAGTTTATTCTAAGGTTATATTATTTCTTGTGTGATTTCTCAAGTCTAGTTGTTTGGCTGTTCCCTAGATGAGAACATCAAAACCAAAGCAGAAAGCAAGTCATCGAAAGTTAACTGCCTGTAAAGGTTTCAAAAACAAGTATCAATTAAATGGCCATATTTAAGCAAATATAATATTTTCTTTAAAATATTTTAGAGGTGTTAAATAGGCAATTCTAAAACCATTTAAGGGAAAAAATAACAACAAATAAATGTAACCCTGTCACTTAAGGTTTAGATATCCCCAAAAGTTCTATAAAACATGGGATAAGCAAAACAGTCCTAATCAAACATAGGACAGCAATGAAGACTTCCATCAGCATCAACAACCAAAATACCACTTAGTTCTAAGCACTGGTTTTAACTGGTTAAAACCAATGCTTTAGGTTAATATTAATTCCCATCTATATTTTTTTCAGTGTAGCATTCTACCCAGTATTTGCTACATATACAAACAGTTATCACAGAATACTTACCTATTATCTTGGGATGGATTAATAAGGTCTGAGTGATATGGGATACTTCCTGAATATGTTAGGAGTTAAAAATAAGATGCAGGCAGATTAGGAAACTATGTAAGATGGAGTTTAGAGGACTGTTAAATAAACAGCTAAAGGACAGTTAGGAGCCAGACAAGGATGAGAGCCAGGACAAGAGAGAGAGAGAGAAGTCAGGGAGAAGCATGAAGACATGGAAGAAAGCAAAGGTAAGTGTGTCAAGAGCAAGCTATGTCAGACAGACCTGGGTTATTAGCTGTGTGACCTCAGGGAAATTTCTTTCTGTTTCTGAACCTTGGTTACCTCCAGAATTGTGAATAATACTATCGATCCCCCAGGACTATGGCAAAGATTAAATTAGGTAATGTAGGTGAGCATTTTGGCACAGAGGAAAACAGGATTCCTACTTTTAAGAAGATAGTAGTACTTTTACTGAAATTAAAATAGAATAATACAGGGACTTCGCTGGTGGCACAGTGGTTAAGAATCTGCCTGCCAATGCAGGGGACACGGGTTAGAGCCCTGGTCTGGGAAGATCCCACATTCTGTGGAGCAACTAAGCCCGTGCACCACAACTACTGAGCATGCACTCTAGAGCCCGTGAGCCACAACTACTGAAGTCCGCGTGCCTACAGCCTGTGCTCCACAACAAGAGAAGCCACTGCAATGAGAAGCCTGTACACCACAACAAGGAGTAGCCCCGCTCGCCGCAACTAGAGAAAGCCCACGTGCAGCAACGAAGACCCAACGCAACCAAAAATAAAATAAATTTATGTATATTAAAAAAATAGAATAAAAATACCTAGGAAGGATTTTACACAATTCACACTGAGAAACAGAGTGGGGGCAGGGTGGGTACAACAGGTAAAGGCACTACAGAAAGAGGAAACGTTTTCCTGGGGGAGAAAATGCAGTCTAATCTTACAGATAAAACAAAGGGAATATTTTATTTGACAAGAAATTTTTATTTATGCTGTTTGTTCCTTATAATTTTTTTAAAAGATTTTTTTGATGTGGACCATTTTTAAAGTCTTTATTGAATTTGTTACAATATTGCTTCTGTTTTATGTTTTGGTGTTTTGGCCGAGAGGCATGGGGGATCTTAATTCCCCGACCAGGGACCGAACCCGCACTCCCTGCATTGGAAGGCGAAGTCTTAACCACTGGACTGCCAGGGAAGTCCCGGTTCCTTATAATTAGGTGTGTATTCCTAAAGGTCAGTGCTAAATGTTTTAAGATTAGGTAAGAGAAAAAAAGGAGGGGGGCTTTCACACATATTTTATTTATAGCTTTGTAAGTATTTTGGCAACAATTCATATTACATAAAAAATAAAGATTTTTAAAAATGCAAGTCTTTCTTTTATTTTTGAAAACAAACCTGCCAGTTAGTTTTTGGACACAGAGAGTCAGGTAAATAAATCCAAGGAAGCAAACTGTTAAAAAGATTATGTGGTCCTACTAATAACCAAAGTTGAAACAACCTTAACAATGTTAAAGAGAACTGGCTGTCACTTGCAATAATCTGGAATTTACTACAGAGACTCAGAAGTGCATGAAATACTAAATGTCTTTACCTCTCTTACTGATGTTATTTAGCATTACCTCTGCTTTTTAATCAGCAATAGCTATGACACTGCACAGTTAAAATAATATAAAGCTGGTTACAAATTCATGGTAATTAAGGTGAGAACATATATAAATGAAAACTATACTAATGTTATGTACAACCCCTGCTATGACATTAATGAAATAATCTAATTGACAAAATATCCATGCTTGCTTGGAAGCTGAATTTATAAAGCCTATTTGCAAATAATTATGTCATTTCTTACCAAAACAGTCTCCTAACAAGGTGATGCACTAACAGAAACAAGATAGTTTTGAAAAATTCCTCAATAATTCCTGATACTGAATCTACTTAGAATAAAAGTATATTTTAGTTTCATTACATGAAACTAAAAAGGCTGCATAAGTATCATCAATATGCAAATAAAAAATAATCCCAATATTAAAAGCAAACAAGGAAAGAATGCTGACAAGAAATGGAAAGAAAAAAATAATTCCTAATAAGCAAACAAGGCAGTCTACTTCTGGGACTGTTACAATGAATTAGATACTTAGACAATCTATGATGAAAGAAAACAAAAGCTATGATTCAGATTTCCTGAATTGTGAAATATTTCCAGGTCAAGTAAATCCACATTGCTATGTCTTAATTTACACGTTATTCAAATCAATTAGTTTTTTTTTTTCACTTCTAATTTTCAGGAGTATTCTTTCATTTTAAAATTATGTCATGGTTAGGGATTTGGGGAATTACCTATTCTTATCTCAACTATTTGTTCCTTCCTTACATTCATTTTCTTTACTCCTCTCACAGATGTGGACATTCTCTCTTACAGTATTTCTATGACAACTCATGCCGTACTCTTAAAGTGGGTGCTGCAAAAGGCAGAGCCAAGTACCCCTTCCAAAGAGTCCTGACACATAGGAGCCATTGAGAAATTGTGGAATTAAACTCATAAAAAATTTTTCTCAGGGTTCCCTGGTGGTGCAGTGGTTGAGAGTCCACCTGCCGATGCAGGGCACACGGGTTTGTGCCCCGGTCCGGGAAGATCCCACATGCCGCGGAGCGGCTGGGCCCGTGAGCCATGGCCACTGAGCCTGCGCGTCCGGAGCCTGTTGCTCCGCAACGGGAGAGTCCACAACAGTGAGAGGCCCGCGTACCGCAAAAAAAAAAAAAAAAATTCGCAATTAAAAAATATTCAAACCAAAAAATTTAAAAAAAACAAAAAACAAGCAAGCAAGCAAGAAATGGAAAATTTACCGATAAAGCTTCTTAGAGAAAACCACAATCAACCTTCTTCCTTCTAGTCATTTCATGGTAAATAGCACAATTTATTTAACCAATCTTTTGCAATTGGACATTTAGGGTTTTCCAATTTTGTTTTATTATGAATAATATTACTAAGAACATCTGTATATAAATCTTCATCCAATTATTATCAGAAACTGAATTACTGAATCAAAAATATGAACATTTTTAAAGCTCTTTAAAAAAAATGCCCAAATGCTTTATAGAAAGGTTGCATCATTTTATGTTCCCACAGTAATCTGAGCTTATTATCCCTCTTGGGTTATCAATTCAGAAACTGACTATTCTAACAACCTGTGGTGAAACAAACAATATTCCATTTAAAACTGTGTATCCTTGATTATTATTATTATTTTAATTTTTGGCCTTGCTGCACAGCTTGCGGGATCTTAGTTCCCCATCCAGGGATTGAATCTGGGCCCAGGGCAGTGAAAGCACTGAGTCCTAACCACTGAACGGCCAGGGAATTCCTTATCCTGGATTATTATTGATTCAGAACATCTGATTCATGTTCTCTGCCTGTTTTTCTACTGAACTTCTAGTGATGTGTGTGTGTGTGTAGCAAAAGGGATTGTGTGAATTTATTTGTAATGATTTAGTGCCAAGAAATAACACACATTGTCAAAAATGCAAAGTAGTCAGCCTGAACTGTAAAATGACAAATTCGTTCTCTCCGCAAAATAGGGTCCAGTAGAAAACAGTAATATAATTTGTTTTTTGGGGTATTTATATAAAATATAATTTATAAAATTATTAGCATTATGTTTAGAAGAGATAACCAGTTTAATATTAACTCCCAAAGGGCAGCATTTTATTCATATTTGTATTCACAGCCAACAGCCTCCTGCTGGCACAAAGGAGACAATAAATGCTTGCTAACAACAACAACAAAAAAATCCCTCTGAGTTTAAGTAAAACAATTTTTATTAGATCTTTCATTTTGGGAGGTCCTAATATAAAGAAATAATGCGTGAAAATTTAATTGCTCCTGGCTACCTCAATTTCCTGCCTCCTGCTGTAAGCAAAGATAGAATCCAACTGGAGTAACCAATTTCTACTTCCTGAGGGCAACATTATAGAGATGAGATATTGATTTAGATGCCCGACACTTGAATATAGCTGGGTGAAACGTGACACGAACAACCTAAAGTGAGTTGCAATCACAGTGTTCTCTGGCTTTTCATGACACATGTCACAACTGTGCCACAATGTGTTCAAAATGAGACCCTGTTAAGGGAGATCGTGTATTCCAGACCAAACACCCAAGGTTTTCTGGAAATGGAACTCAGAGCATTACCTCCTGAGGAACTCCCCTTGTGAACTCTTTTCTGCCTTCTGGTCCTCCATTCCTTTCTCTCTTCCTCAGTGCCTTCACGCAGCCTTCCTGTCATCCAAAACTGTCCCCAATCTCTTCAGTGTGAGCTGGTCCCTCTAATATTTTCCTTATTCAATTCTCATTTGTGAGAACAAGTCTATTCTTACAGTGTTTGCCATGATGCTGTCGTACTACAGTATGCTCTATATTAAAAGAATCTTGCTATTTTAAAGTTATGATATTTTACAAACCTCAAGGAGAACAGTTCACTCAAAAAGGAATGAGTAATAAACTTTCTAGAAACGGGAGACGTTATGAATACAGCTCAGGATGTTTCAATCCTCTGTGAGCCCCAAATTAATGAAGAACAAACGTGTTTCCCTGAATTGAAAATAAAAACTCATGAAGAAGAGCATTTTCTGATCAGGAAATTCTTGAGATCTTTAATTAAAAGATGAGAGCTGACATCCACCTTGTTCCAAGTTGCCTTCTAATTAATTGTCTTGCTATTACTGCTACATTGTGCTCCACCTTCAACCCCAAATCACTAACACAGCTAAAAGAGAGATCTTCCTAAAAGATCTTACCACATCATATGCCTTTGATGGCTCCCTATTATGACATGAAGTCCATATCTTTAGCATAATATTCAAAATCCTTCACTTACTTATCTATCATGCTTCATCTTTAGGTGTGCACTGAGAAACACAGTCTACTCAAACCTACCAAGCTTGCTCCTGCCTTTGTACACATCAAAACATTTATCACCCTGTAATGGACCACTTGCCTAGTTTTCCCTTTTAGATGATCAACTCATGCAGGGCAAGAAACTTGTTCTACTTTCAGTATTTCTGTCTCTGGATATTGTGCCTATTTTATAATAAATGTGTGAAGAATAAAGGGTTCCTGCTATGAATTCCTTGAAGGCAGGAACTTACCTCTTTCCAGCTCTATAATTATCATCTGGAACAGTGTCAAAAACTCTCAGGAGCCCCAAATTAAGTATTTTCTTTGAATATGCTTTCTTTTTTTTTTTTTTCCCACTGATCCACCATCTTAATTCAACAAATACTGAGTGACTACTATGTGCTAAGTACTGTATTTGATTAGAACGTTTGTGATTACTTTAGAAAGTAGATAATATAAAATATACACAGATATAATATATACTAGAGTAATTCCAAGTCATGACCCTGTATTCATTTTATCAGCATTTTACAGGCCTTAATTTACATTTAAGTTCCTGAAGTTTTACTCAGTTTTGGTGACATTTCATTTTGAAAATAGAAATAAATTTGATTAAAAAGGTCAGCTTTAGAATTCAGGAGGGAATAAATAGTGCAATAAGAGAAAGATGATTTAAAAGGCAAAAAAACAGGGCTTCCCTGGTGGCACAGTGGTTAAGAATCCACCAGCCAATGCAGGAGATATGGGTTCGAGCCCTGGTCCGGGAAGATCCCACATGCCATGGAGCAACTAAGCCCGTGCACCACAACTACTGAGCGTGCACTCTAGAGCCCACGAGCCACAACTACTGAGCCCGCATGCCACAACTACTGAAGCCCGCATGCCTAGAGCCCGTGCTCCACAACAAGAGAAGCCACCGCAATGAGAAGCCCACGCACTGCAACAAAGAGTGGCCCCCGCTCGTCACAACTAGAGAAAGCCCACACGCAGCAACAAAGACCCAATGCAGCCAAAAATAAATAAAATAATTTTTTTAAAAAAGGCAAAAAAATAGTATCAGTGAATATGTCCCAAGTTTTAAGGTATTCAAATTTGTAGATCAAGGGACTGATACTGGACCAAAAATATACAAAAAAAGATTTCATAGAATAAAACGAGCAATCTTTTCTAAAATTCAAAACAAGGCTAATGGAAGAATACATAATCTAACAATGGTAACTTCTTGGAAGTGATGAGGAGACATTTAGAATTTACACTTACTTATTTATGGATTGCTTATCGATTTTATGATGCAATAGTTGTATAAAAAACAAAACTGACCCAAAACGTCCCTTCTCCCACAAAAATCTTTACAGTCAATAGGAAAATGCCTACATGTCTAAGATTGCTGTTACCTACCTAAACAGTTTTGGAGGCAAGATACTAAATCGTGTTTTATCCAAAATTTTCCTGATTTTGTTTCTTCCACCTGAAACAGTATTTGCTTTTATTTTCTTGTTTCCTTTCTCCTGTGATGTCTGTTCAATATCTCCTGGTACATCCTGGATTGAGTGGCGATTACTTTTTTTTTCAGCAATTTTGGGAATATGAGGAACACCAGATTTCTCTTGTTCGGTCCTAGTAAGTAACTCTTTGAACACTGTGGAAATAAATAAATAAAACTGTCATTTCTTTTCTTCTCATTAGAAAGTTTTTTTATCCACAACAAATTTAAAAAATAAACATAGTTGCTTTCTATCACTGGGCCTTTCACAGCCTCATCCATTAAAACTCATTTCATTACGAAATTTATACTCACCCTTTATTAATCAGCTATATCCATTTTTCAGCTTTTATACCTGACTGTACTTATGATGTTGTCCAATAGTGATAAAAGAAATTCACTGGGGAAAAAAGAAATGAAGCAGGCAGATTGCCAGCATGTTTCAAAAGCCCAAGGTTCCTATATAGGTAATAAGCAGTATAATATAATTGCTAATCAACCCAGATTTTACAGAAATAGATATTTAGATTCTATTATTTATATGTTATCCCTCATCATTTGAGATTAGATATAAATACTATAAGTCAGGCCCTGTTTTGTAAAATTTAGCCATCAACAAAATGGGAAGAGCTCTGCTGGACCCGCTTTTACCAGAAACAAATAGTACTAAATTTTGTAATATATGACAACTTCCTCAAAGTAACATCTGTGAGACTTAATTCTGTAGAGTGAAAGCCACTAAGCATTCACTACAGTGGTCTGAAGTAAAAAACCAAGCGTTTGTAGATAACTTTCTATCAATCCTAAGTCTGGTGAGTTATACTTCATCCTTAAGGAAAGTGCAAGCACAGTGGGGCATTTGCCTTTCCAGCAATCTCTTTGCCTAGATCCAGGCAAGCTTATGAAAAGCACAGTTTCTGGGCTTCCCTGGTGGCGCAGTGGTTGAGAGTCCGCCTGCCGATGCAGGGGACACGGGTTTGTGCCCCGGTCCAGGAAGATCCCACATGCCGCTGAGCGGCTGGGCCCGTGAGCCATGGCTGCTGAGCCTGCGCGTCTGGAGCCTGTGCTCCGCAACGGGAGAGGCCACAACAGTGAGAGGCCCGTGTACCACACACACACAAAAAAAAGAAAAGCACAGTTTCTGTCTTCAAGATAATGGAAATCTTTGGGAGTCACCTTTCAAAGCTACCTTGCTTGATTAAAATATAGTAAATTCTTTTCAGTCGTCTTAAAATTTTTCACTATTTTAAGCCACGTGGTAAAAATAAAAATGCTTTTTTGAGTTAAAATCAAGATACTCATCCAATCAAAAAATATTTACTGACCTATGAACACGTCAAGCACTATGCTAGATGTTTGCAGATTCCTCCTGTTGTGAAACATAGTCAGTCAAAGATATATGGTATGGAGAGAACATAACGCGAGGAACTAGTTAAGAGAGCAAGAAAGGGAAAATTGTCCTTCATTAAGTCACTGTGTTAAGAAGAGATCAGTAAAGTGAGCTTATTTTTTTATTTTTTATTTTTTTGCGGTATGCGGGCCTCTCACTGTTGTGGCCTCTCCCGTTGCGGAGCAACAGGCGCCGGACGCGCAGGCTCAGCGTCCATGGCTCACGGGCCTAGCCTCTCTGCGGCATGTGGGATTTTCCCGGACCAGGGCACGAACCCATATCCCCTGCATCGGCAGGCAGACTCTCAACCACTGTGCCACCAGGGAAGCCCGGAGTGAGTTGATTTTAACTAGGCAAAGGGAGAAGAAGGATTAATTCTAGGTAGAGGAAATCTCAAGTTTAAAGTACCTGTGGTAGAAGGAAAATTCAAGAAAATGAAGACAACTGAAGAACAAGGTAGAGAAAGGGCTTGATAATGCTATGGGGTAAGGTGTCTGAATTTTCTGTTAAGAGCAACAGGAAATCTCTGGGCAGCAGATATCCCTGGCTGCAGTGTGTATGTAAGGTGACTCAAGAGTGTAAAAAGTAGTTTATATCTTCACTGGACTTGTGTATATAAGTAAAAATCTGCAGAACTTGTGATTTGTAGATAAAGAAATGATGGTGTTAAACTAAAAAAAAATAGTTAGGGACAAAAATTAATGTCGGTAAGCAAATATAATTATAATACCATTAAACATCAATATCAGATATAATATATGAACCAAAAATGAAGCTGTCCAAGAATTAATAAAAGAAATGTTTAATAAATTTGACTACACAAAGATTAAAGATTTCTCTCTCTACATATATGTATGTGTGTATATGTATTTACACACACAACCCAAAACAAATGAACAAACAAGGAAAGTCAAAAGACAACTGGGGGGCTTCCCTGGTGGCGCAGTGGCTGAGAGTCCGCCTGCCGATGCAGGGGACACAGGTTCATGCCCCGGTCCGGGAAGGTCCCACATGCCGCGGAGCGGCTGGGCCCGTGAGCCATGGCCACTGAGCCTGCGTGTCCAGAGCCTGTGCTCCACAGTGGGAGAGGCCACAACAGTGAGAGGCCCGCATACCGCAAAAAAAAAAAAAAAAAAAAAAAGACACCTGGGGAAAAAATTTGCAACCCTTAACACCAAGAGATACTGTTATTTATTTATAAGGCATTCAAACAAATCAATAAAAGATGAGTAACTCAACATGAAAATGGACAAATGAAGACTGTTCATAAAGAAGAAATGTTCGCACATAAAAAAAGTGCTCAACTTCCTTCATTATTAAAGACTTCATATCAGAAACTGTAAAGTTGATTATACCCACTGCAGAGGCATTCTTATACATTGATGAATGAAGCGTACATAGATGGGGAAACTTTTAGAAAGTAAAACCACAGTAACTATAAAAGTAATTCCACTGTGAGGAATTTATCTTATAGCTATATCTATATAAACATAAAAGATAAGTACAAAGGATTATTACATCATTGTAAATAGCAAAAACTATAAACAACCTAAAACATCCATCAATATGACATCAGATCAATAGATTATGATAATAGTGTGATGGAATTCGATGCAATAACAATTACACAAGAAGTAAACCTGTATGAACTGCTGTGGAAAGGTATAGAATATTGTACACAATATGGTCCCACTGAGTGTCTTTCTTTAGTATTGTAATTTGCAAAACATGCATGTATTACTTTTATTAAACAATTAAAATGCTAATAATAAAATTATCTGAGTGGTGGGATTTTTAAAGATGTTAGGAAGTTGTGAAAAGTAAGACGAATGGATGAATAAAAACTCCAGAGCAGGAAGAGGGTAAACTGAGATTGCCAGTTGTTTTCTTCTCTGGGGACATTTGCTGATCTAAATATAAACAGAAGGTGAGGCTGAGGTAGAAGGACTCTACTAGAGGAAAGAGAAGTTTTGATGGCTGCAAGTACTGCCAAGAAAATTGGAATACAGAGAGGCACCAAAGCAGTGTCACTTTTCTTCATGAGATATCTCTATTAGTAAGACAAGGCATGAGGCTGGAAATTTCTTAGAATCTCATAGTACTCAGGAGACAAAGTCACACAACAGAGAGAGACTTCCAACAAACACACAACAGATTTATCTGCTCGGGGTGGGAGGCTAAAGAGCTAAGCTCAAAATCTCTGAAGGGAAAAACTTACAAAAAAAGGAGACAGAAAGGTACCAGATTCTGAATCAAGGGACTGGAGGTGGGGGAGGAGGTAGGAGGGCAAGGTTGAATAAGCAGAGTGAAATTTCCCACAATCTCTCAGTGGTTAGAGACAAAGTTCCATTAGAGGAGGGGCCTACATCATGCACATGACAAGTCTCTCAACTTGAAACCCAATGGACACAGTCTAAGTAAGTAATTCTGCAACCCAGCCTGACCCAGCTCAATTCTCCTTACCCTATGTGATTAAACAGAGGAAATGGCAAATCCTATCTGTGAGAAAATACTAATTTCACTACTAAGGTTCCTTTATATACAAAGTACAGCATACAATAAAAATTTTAAGACTCACAAAGAAAATAGCCAGAGGGAAAAACAGAATAAAAGATAATCCAAATGTTACAGTTAACACATAAGGACTTTATAATGACCATTATAAATATATTAAAGAACACAGAGGAAAAGAGATAAAATGGATGAAAAAATGAAGAAAAAGATGAAGAAGTGCAACAGAGAACTGGAGATTCAAGTGGATATTCCAGAACTGAAAAATAGCTAAAATTAAATTCAGTGCATGCATTTATCAGTGGACTGGATACAGCAGAAAATAGGATTACTTTCTTAAACACAGGTCATTACAAAATACCCAAACTGAAAGAAAGAAAAAATTGGAAAGAATAGAACAGAATGTGAGAGATAGATGGGATGCAAATCTTCTAGCATATAAGTAACTGATTTCCCACATGGGAGGGAAAGAAAAAGGGGCAGTAGTAATTGATAATGGCCATGAAATTCTGAAAACTGATAAGCAAACAACAATGCACAAATTCAAATGCTGAGCAAACCCCATACAAAATAAATACAAAGAAAACTGTGACGAATCCTTGTTACAGTTAAAATTGCTGTGAGTCGTATTTGCATCCTATGGGAAATGCTAGTATTTTTGTTTAGCCTTCTGCGGATTGTGGTTCCAGTGTTCAATTTTCAAAGCCTCTGCAGTGCTATACAGATTTGTCCACTTTGTACCACCTAGTGGTCAGTCTGGGACCTAAGTAGAGGTCTACTTGGGCCAGTTCTCAAAGTCTGATATGCTAAATAGGATCAGATTCATGCAGCTACAGGATGGGGGTGAGCCCAGGATTTCATAAACAATTTTATGGGGTTGTTTTCTCCATCTTAGTTATCAACCTGGTACTTTCTAGTTCCTTAGGCCTCCTTTTTCGGACCTCTAGAGGGAAACTGTCCACTGCAGTGCCTTAGGGGTCAAGCAGAGGGGGACAGAGAGAGTGGGGGAAAAAAGCAGTGACACTGGCTTTGTTGTCTTGGAGCCACTGCTTCACTAAAGGGTGAGGAACATTTTGTCACTCAATGCCACTGGATTGCTTGGAGGCTGGGGCCTGAGAATATGGAGAAAACAAGAGTGAAAAAAAAAATCTGTGGGAATCCCCCTCTGTCTGAGCTTTAGGAGTTTCCTTTCCCATTCCTTAAGTCAGGCTGCTTCAGGGTCCTTCTAGGTCTGCACCATAATATTCACATCCAGGTTTCATGTTGCCTTGAGTCCAGTCCAGGGGATACTGGAGTGAAAAAAAATGGTAAATTCACTTCTGGTGGTGGTACTTTGAATTCTCTGAGTTCTCAAACAGATGGATCATGATTTTTGTTTAAGTTTTATTGTTGAGTTCAGTGGGAAATGAAGGGTAGCATGTGTTTACTCCATCTTAACTGGAACTAGAATCCTTAATTTGCTTTTTATCTTCAGGGACATAAGGACATATCAAATAGCACCTTTAAGTCTGTGTTTGATATTCTGGAGCTCCTACAGTTCTGTTTCTATTGGTTGTGGCTTAAAATGATTTTTCAGAGGGTCTCACAAAGTTTGATTGTTTGACTCCATATTTGGAAACTTATTTTTTACAAATAATAGGCTGCTGCTAGCATCTTCTAAAGAGGATTTCTATTTTCTTTTGCCAGGTACTGGAGACCTAGGGCCAGGTCAAAACTTGAGGTTCTTCTGAGTTGTCTAGAGTACAGTCCACATTCTCTTCAGAGTTAGATACTCAAGTTCTCAATCAGGAACAAATGTTGTTATGATAGAGTGTTCTGGCCTTTGGTAGGCTCTACACTACAAACCTTCTCTCAGCAGCTCCTTCTCTCAGCTACATTCTATGGATGGGAAAATAGCCCTGGGGAAAAAAAACATCCTTTGGAGGGGTACGGTCTCAGGATGAGTGGTAAGGGATTTGACACATCCAGAGTTTGTGCTCTTAACAGGTGCAGGATTCCAACTCTTTCACCTTTTCCTGGAAGCCTATTGCCAAAAAAAAGCTCAGTCTCTCAGTTGCTTTTTCTGTACTGGTAAATGCTCCAGGGCAGATATGGCTCCAGTTTACCTCTTTAAGGTCTAACTTCTCTGTTCAATGGCAGGTAGCTCTTCACTAGCCAGCTCCTTTAGCTGTTCTCAGTCAATACTAAAAACAGAAGACAAGTTTTTCAAACTAATTTTGCTCAGATTATATAGGTGGTCCTTTGAATTGGGAGTCACATCTTTCTTTCATTCTGGAATGGCCTCTGCCACTGTTTCCTAAATACTTTCTTCTTCACTTTTTCTTTTAGATCTCTTGGAATAGTGCTCAATTGCATTGTCTTTTTTTGCTCTATAAAGTTGATTTTCTCAAGTTACCTATTCCTTCTACTGTATGTTTCTGTCTTTTCTACTAAAATATGTCTTTGCATATTTAAAATAACCCCAAGAGGTATTTTTCTCAGTGACTGTCTATTTTCCAAATATCCTGTTCTTGTTTTAAGGAATGAATTTTTAAATCTTTCTGTGCAGAGTTCCAGAAATGGTTTTCTTCTCCTCCTCAGATTAACTATTTTCTCCAAAATCTGTAAGCTCACTTACTAGGTTCTTTACCATCACCCCTCAAAAATCCTGGCTCTCTTATAACTGGTGATCCCTTGCTGTCAGTTCTAATTAACACAAAATGACCAAGTACCCAGTATCATCTAAACAAATCTGTTTTCTGGTCACAGCTTGTCTTTTTGTAGGTGTTCTGACTGTGAATTCCATGCAGGATGACCTAACCGCTCAACTTTGCTTCATGATAATGCCAGAGTTACTGGGACTTTATTCCAGGCACCACATCTAGACTAAAATGCTCCATTTCAACAAATTTTCTACTAATATTTCTTTGAAATACTCTTTGGTGTTTTTTTGCATGGGGAGAATGTTGGCTGATTACACTCTGGCTGGGGCAAGGAAGGAGGTCTTGAGGGTACAGGCCACCTTCTGTAGCACCACGTAACTCCCACACTCTGCAACATCCAATCTAGGGTTCTGTTGGGCAACTGCTTCTCACCATCCAAAGAGTTCAGAGGTTGTGGTTTCTCTTCCTCTTGCAGCCTTCAGATCAATTTTGTCTCCCAGGGTCCATGTTGGTAACCACTACATTATACTACCTCTATGTTTTTATACACAACCACATTTGATACTAGTAATTATTATGTGCCAGGAACAAAAAAAGTTTAAAGGTACTGATGCTTATAAGTACCCTACAAGGACTTCCCTGCTGGCGCACTGGTAAAGAATCCGCCTGCCACTGCGGGGGACATGGGTTCGAGCCCTGGTTTGGGAAGATCACACATGCCACAGAGCAACTAAGCCCGTGTGCCACAACTACTGAAGCCTGCGCACCTAGAGCCTGTGTTCCACAACAAGAGAAGCCACTGCAATGAGAAGCCTGCACACCGCAATGAGGAGTAGCCCCTGCTCGCTGCAACTAGAGAAAGCCCATGCACAGCAATGAAGACCCAACGCAGCCAAAAAATAATAATAAAAAAAAGAACCCTATGAAACAGAGCTGGAGAAACTGAATAGAGACTAAACAATATGCTTTAAGTGTCAGAGCAACCTCTGCTTTCATATTTTTCAAAATCAGAATCCTTTTATTTTAACCCAGAAGTTGATACTTCTAGATACTAGTCCAAAGTCTAGGAAATCCAAAAACTGTTAAGGTTTAATTATTCTTTGCTAAACTTATATAATATTTGGAAATTGCCAATAGACTGTTATATGCCAGATTTAGCATGATGTAATTCAGCGAAAGGGACTCAAGTGAAAAGAGGAAAAACACCAAATGTTTCATTTTTCATTATGACTAAGTGCAGGATAAGGAGGAGTCAAAGTGGGGGGAAAACACACACACACACACGTCCTTTTCCATAGGCACAGTTTTAAAATTCAACTCTTATTCCTCAAATTTCAACCTAAATGATGTAGAGAAATTTTTTTCCTTCCTACTTTATAAGGACTCTTAAATTTTCTTTGATAGTTTTTAATTGCTACACTTTTTTTTTTACTGTTGCCCTTCTCAGAATTTCAGAGAAAATCCTATGAAATCTAATCAAACTAAGTCACAGTCTTCCAAAAGTTAAAAAAACAAAAACAAAAACCCAAATAGTAGTTAAGTTAAAAGTACAAGCTTATTCCTTGCTTCATTCAAATAGTAACATGATCAAAACATACTATCGGAACAGTAATCAATATTTTTACAAAGAAAGGTATACTGTTATTAAAAATCAGCAACTCACTAATTAATTCAATGTTTTACTCAATTTATTTCCATGAAACAGCTAATCTGGCATTCATATTATTATTTGAGAAAGCTAGCTAAAACATTAGAAGTAGACTGATTTGCACATTAGCAGGGAGAAAAAAAGCCTGACTATGACTTCTCAGTTTCATTCAGATCAATCTAAGTTTCATTCAGTATCTCCAGGCAAAGTACAGTACATAACAGATACTCAGTAGACATTTCATAAATGACTAAGTGTAGTTGTACACCTATTTTAAAACTAAGATTTCAAAGTAATTAAATACAAATAAAAATTCTAGAATACAGAATACTATATCTCAGCACTAAAGATCCTAAAAATGTTCAAAAAGCTTAGATAGAAACATGTTTTAAGTATTTTTATTATCCTCCCTTTCACTGTAGTGATTCTTTTCTTTTGTATCACCAAACAAAAGGGCTCAGATAGTTTTTGACAACAAAACTCACCAAAAATGTTGGTCTTTACAGTAAGTGCAAGATGAGTATTATTCCTCAGAATTTCGAGGGCCTTCACAAACGTTATATTCTCAAAGTTTTGTCCATTTACTTCCATTATCTTGAGAAAAGTGTTTGAAAAATACAAATTAAGACAAAAACAGTATTAGTTATTTCTGCAATCTTAAGTTTAATGGTGAAAAAATAAAACTTAAATAAAATGCACCTATGTGTGAACAATGGTTATCTCTATGAGTAGTGGAATTACTATCTAATTTTTTTTCTCTGTATTGTGGTATTTTCCTAAATCTCTACTACAAACATTTTTTTTTTAAAGTTCATTCCCGGGATTCCCTGGTGGCGCAGTGGTTGAGAGTCCGCCTGCCGTTGCAGGGGACACGGGTTCATACCCCGGTCCGGGAAGATCCCACATGCCGCAGAGCGGCTGGGCCCGTGAGCCATGGCCGCTGAGCCTGTGCTCCACAATGGGAGAGGCCACAACAGTGAGACGCCTGTGTACTACAATAAAAAACAAAAAAAAAGTTCATTCCCTCTGGGATCATACTAGAAAAAAATTTTTTTAAACCATAATGCTTTATATATGAAGGAAAAATTTTAATTGTCAGATCAGCTCATAAAAATTACCACCTGTGTGTGTATGTACAAATTTTAGTGAAGTATTCTAAATGCAAATTTACTGCATTTGAAAGAGAGATAAATTCATTTAAAAGTGGTAAATACATCTAATATCATTTCCTGCCGCCGACTGAATCAGGCAATCAAAGAGCAACAAGCAGGGCTTCCCTGGTGGCACAGTGGTTGAGAGTCCGCCTGCCATTGCAGGGGACACAGGTTCATGCCCCGGTCCGGGAAGATCCCACATGCCGCGGAGCAGCTGGGTCCGTGAGCCATGGCCGCTGAGCCTGCAAGTCCGGAGCCTGTGCTCCGCTACGGGAGAGGCCACAACAGCGAGAGGCCCACGAACCGCAAAAAACAAAAAACAACAAAAAAAAAAGCAACAAGCACAACTGTGATGGGGTCTTGTTCCATTTGACACTGCTGATCACTCACATCAGGGCTTCACAAACTTGGCTGCACCTCAGAATCATCAGGAAGCTTATTCAAAAAGTACTAATTCCAAGGAAAAAGGATAAAGAGATAAACACAATGAGAAAAAAATGGCAGCACAGAGGACAGATCTCAAGGATTGACACAAAGATTTCAAAAGGATAAAAAAGAGTGAGAAACAAAATATTAGGAAAAGAAAAAGAAAAAAAAAACACAGAAGTAAAATCCCCAGAGTTCAAAAAAGTCTTCAGTCTACATACTGAAATGGATCATCTAGTACCAGGCAAAAAAATAAATAAATAAAGAGATTAAAAAAAAAAAAAGATCCCATGAAAATTCTGAATTCCAAAGACTTAGAACAAAGACTTAGAACAAAGGATCACTGTGGGAGTTGGGGGTGGTGGGGAGGAGAACCAGAGGTACCTAGAAAAGAAAAATAAAGGGTGGTTTGCACTTCTTTTGGGCCACACTAAGTGATGTGATACTTTTCTGTGACTTCAATGTTCTGAGGGAAGAATGACTGTGATAAAAGATTTTTACACTCCATTGAACAAAAAAGTATCATCAAGACATGTAAGGACACATAAAGTTATACTACTCATTTACCCTTTTTGAAAAAAGTACTAGAAAAGGTACTAGAAGTATTATAAGACAATCGTGAGATAAAATAATGGGGACATATGGGCACAGATGAAGTGGAGGTGATCAATGAAATCAGTAAGGCAGGTGTAAATATCTAAATGATTGTTAATAATAAGCTTATGAAACTTAATGCAAATGTCAAAGTACTCTTAAAAGAGAACATCCAGGGCCTCCCTGGTGGCGCAGTGGTTGAGAGTCCGCCTGCCGATGCAGGGGATGCGGGTTCGTGCCCCGGTCTGGGAGGATCCCGTGTGCCGCGGAGCGGCTGGGCCCGTGAGCCATGGCCGCTGGGCCTGCGCGTCCGGAGCCTGTGCTCCGCAGCGGGAGAGGCCGCAGCAGTGAGAGGCCCGCATACCGCAAAAAGAAAAAAAAAAAAAAAAAAAAAAAAAGAGAACATCCATAATGTTAAAAAATGACTTATAATCTAGATCTAAAATCTCAGATAATTTCAACCATACTTGGGAGGACTGAGGGAAGAAGTAAAAACATGATAAATTTCTCTCCTCTGTCAGGAATGAAATCACTGGATTTTTCTTTTTTTTTTTTTTCTTCCTGTGAAGAACGAGATTCTTAAATATGTTTACCACAAAATACTAGAACAATAAATATAATGACTCCAGGTTCCTTGCTACTAGATATTCTTAATGAGTAGTCTGAGTAAGGTCCAGAAATCTCTATTCTATAAAACTCCCTTAGGGGAAGAAGGGTATCGTTAAAACTTTGTATCAGAGTTTCTTTTCTAAAATTACATCATTTTCTAAATTTAAAAATATTTTATTACGATATACATTTTACTTATTATGTGAGAGTTTCTTAACCCCTTGCACTATTAATATTTGGTCTGGATAACTCTGTTGTGGTGGCTGATTTGTCACGGGGTGTTGTAGGCTCTTTAGCAGTATCCCTGGCCTCTGTCCACTAGATGCCAGTAGTAATTCCCAAGTCATGACAATCAAAAATAACTCCAGACATCACCAAATGTCTCCTGGGTGACAAAATTACTGCTGGTTGAGAGCCACCGTCCTGAAGTGTACACCTTTTCATAATGTGAATGCGCTCTTTTTGTTGGCCTCGTGGCATGCGGGATCTTAGTTCCTTGACCAGGGATCGAACCTGTGCCCGTTGCAGTGGAAGCATGGACTCTTACCCACTGAACGACCAGGGAAGTCCCTGTGAATGCCCTCTTAATTTAAAAAAATGACAGTATGGTTTGGTTAAAAGTAAAATAAAGTCACATTCTAAATCAATGTATGAACAAACCAAAATTTTTAAGTGGAACAAATTCAGCTTCCCAAGTGATTCAGCTAGATGAGAAACCACTCTTTGGTGTACATGAGAATTATCTAGACTCTTTGGTGTGCATGAGAATTATCTAGAGAGCTTTGTTCAAAATACAGATTTCCAGTCTTCATCTCTGCGGAATGTGATTAATATGATTACTAAGACCAAGGTGGGTCTAGGAATTGTATTTTTTAGTAAAAAGGTTGTCCATAATCTCATTTTTGAAATATATTGTTCTATAGTTAACTAATGCCTACATGGAAAGAATAAATCCCTATCAACTTACTCCCAGTGTCTCCTTCCTTCTCCTAGTCCCTCAGCCAGCTCACTCTGCTTATGGATGTAGTTCTGTTACCATATGAACATTATTTAAACCAAAACCATCATTTATGGTAATCTTAGGCCACTTACAGTAGGGATAGAAGTGCTTACTCCTTTACAACATGCAAGGGTAGGGTGCTAATTCTCATATGGACCTTTCTGGAATACTGTGAAGTTGCCAACTGATAGAGGTCCTAATCCTTGGAGGATATGCAAGACCATTCAGGTTGATAGTGGCCAGACTACCATGCTGTTTCTGGACATACTATATCAAATTTACCATTAAAAGGAATGGATATATGACAAAGACATTTTAAAAATAAACGATTTAAAAAATACTACCTCTAAAAAGAAGCTTAAAAAATACTTCCTAAATTTTACCATGCTTACTTGAAGAAATATCAGATGAGGAAAAAAGAAGCACACCTATTACTTATAAAAAGGCTTTAAGTGGTTGTTATTTACTTACCTGATCACCACGTTTCAGTCCTGCATCAGCAGCTTTGCTACCAGGTTCTACACCTTCAACAAAAATACCAAATGCCTTCTCACTTCCTCCATTTAGGCTGAAATGCAGAGGGGACTCCCGGGATGCCTTTTGCAGCACAACCTGTCTCCACTTAGCCTTTGCAGCACAGGCAATATTCAATAACCGGAGATGACCATGCATTTTCTAGAAAGTAGAAAGGGGTAAGGTATATATAAGTGAATATATTTATTCCTATAGGCTTTTAAAAATCACCTAAAATTATTAGAATTAGAGCTATATTTAAAATATAGAGGAAATAAAATATAAATAGGGGTAAATAAAACTGAAGGAGGGAAACATTCCACCCTAGAGCACTCTCAAGAATAAGATCTCTTAATATGATTTTTTAAAAGTTTCTAGAAAAGGTTAGAAAAGATTTCAAAGTGATGTCTCATTTAGAGAGGGATGACAAAAAAAATTCCTTCTTCATTTTCTGAACCTTACTAATACACAATCTGTTATTACCATCTTGCTTATCTCCTGGCTGTTACATAAAACCAGAATCTTTTTAAACCTTTATTTAAAACCTTAAAGGACTTGAACCACCTTCCCAACATTGTCTAACATTCAAAGACACATTCAAGTCTCCATCTCTTCTAGAAATATTATTCTTATATTATTTTAGATCTTCCTATATTATTTTAGATCTTCCTTAAACTTAGTAATATTCTAACTTTCAGGTTCTAATATCAGTTTAATATTTAACTATTCTCAAATAGTGTACCAAGTAAATCTCATGTCTATAACAAGAAGCTAAATTTTTTTCAGGGTAGGAACCAAGTCTTACACCTGTTGTGATCCTATATAACAGCTTGGAGTATAAAGTAGAATTCAATAAATACTTGATGACTGACTTGATTACTGCGGAAAAAAATCCCATGATTGTAAGGCAGTTTCTATTTTCCATAAGCCCCTTGAATACTTACATAGCCAGCACTGGAAGAGCCTCTATGGATCTCTTAATCAAGTTCCCTGTTCATTCCCCCCATTTCACATAGAGCAGATGTGCTGCTGAAAAGGCTACAGGAACCAAGAGGTAAGGAAAGGCACAAAAAAATCTGCCAATTTCCCCCTCTTTATTCAACTTAATCCACTTGTACTATATGAGTAATAACAATGGTTCTTGAAAATTTGCTATGTGCCAGGTTTTGCTGGCAGATTCTTATGTTTATTAACTCACTAAAATCCTCACAACAATCTCAACAATCTAGAGGCTACTGTCTATAAAATAAGACAACTGAGGCATATAAGGTTGGACAACTTTTCCAAGTTCACATATGCACCAAGTGGTGAAGTCTGAATGTTAATTCAGGCAATCTGACTCCTGAGCTGCATTATTATTTACTTCCTAAAATTTCAAGTTTCTTGGAGCAGACAAACCAGTTGTAGTTCAAAGTTTTATATCTAACAGGGAGAATAAAATGGATTTATAAATAGCTACCACGAAAGTTAAGAAGACCTTGAGGGTATTAATTGTAGGTGTTGTATATTAATAACAAGTGAAAATCACATGCAGAAGGGAGACTTAGAAAGTCTAAAGTAGATCTGATAAAGTATGTGTATTTGTATGCCTAAATCAGTGAAGACTGTGGAAGAAGCATGATTTTTGTTTGGGCTGAAGTAGCAGAGGATGAACAGAAGTCTAGAATACAGATTTAGAAGTTCTCAGAACAGGCAATCAAGACACAGGAGAAGATGAAAGCTGTTCTGAGTTGCTATTCTTCGGGGGTGGGGTGAGAGGTTGGTAAGAATCCCTAAACTCTGAAGAAGATAAAATTCTTCTGAGCCTTACTGTATCTTCCAGATTTTTTTCAAATTCCTCCAGAAATCGAGTCATAGCAGGATCACCTTCAAAATCATTAAAATGATTATTTACCCATAATAATACAATCCGTGTTACCTGCGGAAACATGGAAGAGGCAGCATACGATTATACGAGAGGCATTCTTTCTGCAAAAGTAGGTTCCAAAAGCATGTCTTAAACCCAGGGGGAATTGAGCTTTATGGCTAATCCCTTTGCCCACCTGCTCACCCACAAAAGGCTCATTCTAACAGAGAGGCATGTTTTAGTTTGAGCTTTTGCTTCCTTACGTACACAAGTAACAGAGAAAGCCAAGACTCTACCTTCACTGAAAAAACAAGCCTGTATACTAACATGTAAGAAGTACATGGGATGTATATTTTGGACAGTATCTTAACCTGCAGGCTGCCAAGAGCAGGCAAATGTCAAAAGTGTTTCTTTAGCTGAGAACATGTTTCACCAAAATTATAATAAAAATCTGAAACTTCCTTCGTAAACACTGTATATTTTCAAAGTTGTGAACTGATTTATTACTTTGTGCCACAGATTAACAGAAAAGTTAAAAACTAACAAATGGAGGTTGAATTAAATAATGTGTCTACAGGGAACTCTACTCAGTGCTTTGTGGTGACCTAAATGCAAAGGAAATCCAAAAAAGAGGGGATATATGTATACGTATGCCTGATTCACTTTGCTGTACAGCAGAAATACAAAATTGCAAAGCAACTACACTCCAATAAATATTAATAATAATAAAAAGCTTCTGAATATTAAGAAAAGACACAGGAGCCAAAATAAGATCAAAAGAAATAAGTCAGAGAATTTTCCAAAATCTAAAAAAAAAAAAAAAGGGAAAAAAGAAGTGCCTAACAATGTAAGTAATTTAAGTCATATACTTTTAAAATTGTGGTAAAATATACATAAAATCCATCATTTTAACCACTTTAAAGTGTACAATTCAGTGGCATTTAGCACATTCAAAATTGTGTACAACCGTCCCCACTATTAGTTCTAGAACATTTTCATCACCCCAAAAGAAAACCCCATTCCCAATAAGCAGTCACCTCCCATTCTACCCTTCTTCCAGCCCCTAACAGCCACTACTTACTTGCTTTTCTGTCTCCGTGATTTGTCTACCTGGATACCTCATACAATATGTGATCTTTTAAGACTGGCTTCTTTGTCTTACCATAATATTTTCAAGGTTTATGCATGTTGCAGCATGTATCAGTATTTCATTTTTTTGAATGGCTGAATAATATTTCATTATATGGTATACCATATTTTGTTTATCCATTCATCAGTTGATGGACATATGGGTTGTTTCCACTTTTTGGCCATCATCAATAGTGCTGGTATGAACACTGCTTACAAACTTTTGTTTGCACACCTATTAGCTCTTTTGGATATATGCTTCAGGAGTAGAACTACTGGGTTATACGATAATTCTATGTTTAACTTTTTTTTTTTTTTTGTGGTATGCGGGCCTCTCACTGTCGTGGCCTGTCCCTTTGTGGAGCACAGGCTCCGGACGCGCAGGCTCAGTGGCCATGGCTCACGGGCCCAGCCGTTCCGCGGCATGTGGGATCTTCCCGGACCGGGGCACGAACCCGTGTCCCCTGCATTGGCAGGCGGACTCTCAACCACTGCGCCACCAGGGAAGCCCTATGTTTAATTTTTTGAAGAACCACTAAGCTGTTTTCCACAGCAGCTACACCATTTTACATTACTATAAGCAAGTATGGGAATTCCATTTTCTCCACATCAACACCCTTAAAATGCTTGTTACTTCCTTTCCTTTTTTTAAGTCATCTTAGTAGGTGTGAAGTGATCAAAACCATCATTGTGGTTTTGATTTGCAATTTCCCTAATGACATTGAACATCTTTTTCATGTGACTGCTGGTCATTTACATATCTTCTTGGGAGAAATGTCTATTCAAGTCCTTTGTCCATTTTAAATTGTATTGTCTTTTTGGTGTTGAGTTGTAAGAGTTCTTTATACATTCTGGATACTAGACTCTTATCAGACATATGATTTACAAATATATTCTCCTATTCCATGTGTTGTCCTGTTTTTCCTGATAGTACCTTTAATGTAGAAAAGGTTTTAATTTTGATGAAGTTCAATATATCTATTTTTTCCATTGTTCAAGGTTGTGCTTTGGGTATCATACCTAAGAAACCATTGCCTAATCCAAGGTCATGATTTTTTTTCACCCTTTCTTTTCTTTGAAGAGTATTATAGTTTTAGCTCTAATATTAGGTCTCTGATCCATTTTGAGTTAATACTGAATATGGTATAAACGTCAAACTTCATTTTTTACACATGAATATTTAGTTGTCCCTAAATCATATTTTTGTTCATTCTCTAGCATGCCTTTATTTCCTCAGCAACCTAAGTAACTATATATAATTTCAAAATCAGGGGGAAGGCAAGCCTGTAGTTTTGGACACTTGAGTTTCCTAGACGATAGAAATCCACAGTCCAACTACATCTAACTTATTTCCCTTGAAGTATAACTCAGAAAGATATACCAGGCAATTATTATTAATTATTATGGGCCTACTTTTATTTTCCTTAAAATGACTAACTTCCTACCTGTTACTGAGGTGGTTTACTGGTAGTAATGTACCAGTAGCTGAGGTATCACTATTCTTTCCATGAGAAGTACAAACACCCCATAAAATAAGGTAAGATAATCTATTTATAACAGCAAACAATGTTTAATGCAAAAAAAACAACAACAAAACTCAAAGGTAGATTAAAATAAGTTACAGCAGTGATAAATTAAGGTCAAAAAGATAAACTGTTTTAAAATGATTATAAAGTCTTTAACTCAAAAATCAATGTATTTCTGGGCTTCCCTGGTGGCACAGTGGTTGAGAGTCCGCCTGCCAATGCAGGAGACACGGGTTCGTGTCCCGGTCCGGGAAGATCCCACATGCCGCGGAGCGGCTGGGCCCGTGAGCCATGGCCGCTGAGCCTGCGCGTCCGGAGCCTGTGCTCCGCGACGGGAGAGGCCACAACAGTGAGAGGCCCGCGTACCGAAAAAAAAAAAAAAAAGAAAGAAAGAAAAAAAATCAATGTATTTCTAATTCTTTTTAGATTGTTTCTAAGCCCTCTTGAAAAAATTTACTTGGTGAATATTCTTTCTAAACTATTAAATGTCTTTTAAATGTTTTACTGATCTCCTCAGTAACCACCAAGTATTTTGACAAAGTGTAAAAATATTATCATCCATCTTCTGAATTTATAGCTACACCACAGCCTGCTTTCAGTTTTTGCCTTTTAAAAGGCAAAATATCCACTTTTAACATTTTATTCTGTCATAAAAGTAACCAAGCAGAGATATGTCTATACTGATTCACTAACTTTTTAGGCGAATTGAATCTTATCAAAATAAACATTTAATTTGTCAGTTGCAAAAGGTTTTGGGGGAATAAAATTTAAAAATTAAAATCACTTTCATGCCTTTTATAATTATAAAACCAACCTTATCCCTTAAGCTGTCAATTTTAAACCATTCCAATAGTTTGGTCCCAACATCCAAAGGACTTTCAAGAAATGTTCTATAAGTTAATAGGAAATCTTCTATATAAGTTGGGTCCACAATGGAATGCTCTTCTATTAAATGCATGATGAGACGCTCAGGTGTTGCCTAAAAAAGAAAAATATAGGAAGAATTAGAAAATAAACAAGTAGCTCAGGAACCAAAGAACTCCTATTGATTACTTCCTTTTGTAGCCACTCTATTACAAAGTCCTTGAAGTAAAGTTTCACCTTTAAAACCCTCAGCACTGGGAGTAGGTAGTCCCTCTAGAGACAGGTAGTCCACCATCACCCAGAGGTTGAGAGAGAGAAAAGGCAGAGGAATAAACATGCACAACAGCATTTACTCGGCCGTAACTGTTTTTATTGGCATTTCATCATAGGAATGGGGGGATAATGTAATGATTGTCGCGAGTAAAGAGAAGGAAGAGGTAAGAGTTAAATTAAAGAAGTAAATAAATAAAGTTTTCTTCCAAATTTAATCATCCTTAAATTCTCTTCTGTCCCAGGCTATAGGAACAACACAGCAGCTCAAGATAGCTTGTTTTATTGTTGTTACTTCTGGGAATAGAGGTTTCGTCTTCTATGGTTTCTTCATTCTAGTTCACCAGAGGAACCAGAAGTTCTATAGATAGTTTTTACATTAACTCAGAGTTTAACTCCTTGTCTGTTTCCCAATTTATAAAAAGGAATGCAAACAACATTTATCTACTGCTCCTTCTTGAGCTTCTGAATCAATGTTAAACTTTATTACCTTAGCAGCATTTTCAAAAATGGGTACACAAAACAAATACAGAAATAAACCAGATGTTAAGCCAAATATAAAAACCAACTGTTGCCCCTAACCTCAAATTTCAATTTGTTGTATTCATCCAAAGAATTTCACTGGCCAGAATTATTGCATGGCAAACATAGATTAATACTAACAGTGTTCTTATTTAAGAATTTATTAAAGAATAAAAAAGGGTACCCCACTGCTAATAAGGTATGTAAATCATTTCTCTAGAAGGAAGTCAGAGGAAAGGCTCTTTGAATTACCTATTTAAGGGACAAGACAACCACAGGTCATTCCTATTCTCCCACCCTCCAAAACACTCCAAGAATACCAAATTGGGTCTATCATTAAGGCAAATCACAATCTGAGTTCACTTAAATGCGGTTCTTAGATCATATATAGCTAAGTCAGGGGTGGAAATGATCAACATGTTAAAGAAAGGCCATTATTCTGATTAGCTAAATCACTGAGGCAGGATCTCTGTGGAGACTAGGCCATAGATTCAAAACTGTATTTAAAGACAAGTCCCTGGGACTTCCCTGGTGGTTCAGTAGTAAAGAATCCACCTTACAATGCAGGAGACTCGAGTTTGATCCCTGGTTAGGGAATTAAGACCCCACATACCTCCTGGCAACTAAGCCCGTGCACCACAACTACTGAGCTTGCACACCTCAGCTACCGAGCCCACGTGCCACAAACTGCAGAGCCCATGTGTGCTGGAGCCTGTGCGCCACAACCAGAGAAGAGAAAACCCGCACACCACAACTAGAGAGAGGTCCATGCACCACAAGAAGATACCACGTGCCGCAATTAAGACCCGACGCAGCCAAAAATAAATAAAATAAATAAATAATAAATAAATCTTAAAAAAAAAAAAGACAAGTCCCATTGTCATGCAGAGGCATGTTACCAAACTGCTCACTAGCATCTAATAAGGTGGATGCTGGGTGACAGGGTATGCAGAGTGGGCAGGTGAAGGAGATGGCTGGCATGGTAGACGTTGGTTATAATGAGCAAATAAGTAAATATACAGAGTATAACAAGAGCCACTGTTGGATAAAGTATTTACAAGTAGGGGAAGGAAAAGGCTACCAAAAACTTTGTGGTATAGTACTGGAACTGGGAGTACTGGTATGAACTCTTGACTGTTATCAATAGACAGAGACATATAAGAAGATATAGGTTTGTATGAATTTATAGTAAATAAATACATATATTTCCGACCTCTGTCTGATGAAAAGTTCTAGAAGCAATGACACCACAGTAGCAGTGAACAGAGTGCCCAGATCTTGGTTTTTTAATGCTGTTCTCTACTAGAAGGATCCAGGGCTCTCTGGAGAAATGTCTGATTCCAAAGCAGGAGCAGTAAAAGATGAGCCTGGAACATCTCGTTTTGCCAGATAATAATGAAGCTCTCAAAAAATGATGGGGAGATGTCAAAAGGATACAGGAATCAGCCTTAAGAGAGCCCCACTGGCCAAATCTGGGACAATCTGACGATCAGAACAACACTGATGGTAAGGGAATACAATACATGACACCATAACAATATAATTAAAGAGGGGAGGGGCTTCCCTGGTGGCGCAGTGGTTGAGGGTCCGCCTGCCGATGCAGGGGACGCGGGTTCGTGCCCCGGTCGGGAGGATCCCACATGCCGTGGAGCGGCTGGGCCCGTGAGCCATGGCCGCTGAGCCTGCGCGTCCGGAGCCTGTGCTCCACAATGGGAGAGGCCACAACAGTGAGAGGCCCACGTACCACAAAAAAAAAAAAAAAAAAAAGAGGGGAGAATGCTCATTCTTACAGTAGAATGACAATAAATGTAGAAGAAATAATGGAAATAGAAAATCACCATTACAGGCAGGAGTAGTCAATCGAAGTAAAGACTGGTGGATAGAGGTTTGTAAGACATACTGACACTATCCCAGAACATCAATGCTCCAAATGCTCATCAATTACAAAGGGTAAAATGGTGGCTCTAAGTGAAGAAACTTGCCAGACAGACACCAAGAGGACCAGGTGATTAAGGTTAACTTCATTGGTGGTGAGATAGGTTGACATTGTACGCTCCCTGAAATGATGCACTGAGAACAGCACAACATTATTTCTGTGGAATTCCTGCCTGGAAAGCATGACTGTAGTCTGGGCATTAGGCAACACCAGATAGATCTCGTCTGAGGGTCATACTACAGACTATAAGGGCTGTATTCTTTAAAACTGCTGAGAACGTGAATAGGGAAAGACTGTTCCTGGCGTAGACTTAAGTGACATGACAACTAAATGCAACTGTGTGCCTGGATGAGATTCTGAACCAAAAAGGAAAAAAGAGCCATTGTTGGGATAGTTGGTTAAAATCTAAATAGCATCTGTGGACTGAATGGTTTTAATTTATCAATGTACATTTCCTAACTTGAAGGTTTCTATGGTGTTTATACAGGAGACTGTTCTTGCTTTTAGGAAATACACATGAAACATTTAGGAGTGAGGAGGCATCACATTTGCAGATTGCTCTCAAACGGTTGAAAAAGACTGATGATAATGGAGAAAATGCAGTGAAATGTTAACATATGGGGCATCTGAGTCAGGGTGTTCTCTGTACTGTTCTTGCAACTCTTCTGTAAGTTTGAAATTACAGGGCTTCCCTGGTGGTGCAGTGGTTAAGAATCCGCCTGCCAATGTAGGAGACACGGGTTTGAGCCCTGGTCCAGGAAGATCCCACATGCTGCAGAGCAACTAAGCCCGTGTGCCACAACTACTGAGCCTGTGCTCTAGAGCCTGCAAGCCACAACTACTGAGCCCGCGTGCCACAACTACTGAAGCCCGTGAGCCTAGAGCCCGTGCTCCACAACAAGAGAAGCCACCGCAATGAGAAGCCACCACAACAAAGAGTAGCCCCTGCTCGCCTCGACTAGAGAAAAGCACGTGTGCAGCAACAAAGACCCAATGCAGCCAAAAATAAATAAATAAATTTGTAAAAAAAAGAAAAAAGAAATTATAAAAATATAAGGCTCACCATGAGCCTTCATAAAAAGATAGTCTATAACAGTCCACATATATACTCATTTTTTTCTACACAGAAAGCTTACGCCTATCAACTTAGGAAAAGAAAAAGACAGTGTTGAGGAATAGCCTGACTCCTGAGGAATATCTTATCTGACACCAGTCCCTCTTATTGTTAAATAAAGCTTCTGCACTTATAATGAAAAATAACACATATACTTATTTTGCAACCAAGACTTGCTTGAAAAGAAAAAAAGGTCATGCATTTACTTCCTCTCTTGCAACTAGAATTGCTCTATTTTACATCTACATGTCATTAAAGAGACAGGGAGATGGGAGAGTAGAAAGCAAGGGGCCAAGGAATAGGGGAGAGAGGGAATTAGAGAAGGGAAAACAATATGGGTAGTAATACTCAGATTCTATAGCATGCTAAGGCTTTTGATTTGCCACATTTAGCCCTAATAAAGCCCTGCCATAGCATCTCCATTTTCAGATATGAAAATTGAGGTTCAGAGAAGTTAATGTCTATTTCAATGCCACAGAGATCTAGTAAGCACTCATCTAGGATTCTTTATGCATTTACGGTTGGTCCTTTCAATTTCTGTTTTGTTTCTAAATATTGCTGTCTTTGATGAAATTAATTCCCATTATCAATGGATCATACAATAAATTTGAGAAGGAAAATTTTGACTGGTATATTCTAAATAATATCCTTCCATACTGATATTAAATGGCAATGTTACTCTTCCTCAATAAAATGTGTAAAAACCAACTTAGAAAAAGTCAAAAGAATTAACACATTAATTTACACTAGATCCCAAAGTTAATGAATTATCTTGCACTACTCAAAAAGTGGTTCAAAATCTTTTAAGATGAAAGCTTTATTCTATCAATAATAAGAAAAATAAGTAAAAAATACCCACCTTGATTACAATGTGTCCTTTCCTGGTTCCACTGCGATCTAGTTCACGGTGCTCATGTACCATAACAATTTCTCCCTCTTCCTCAACTTTATGGGTATTTTTTTCCACATGATTTAAAATTCTCCAATAATCCTGCTGGGCTATGCAGACAAACTGTCCGAGAACAACATGGGGACAATTAGTGAACCTATAATACATAAATATATCACTATGCACCAAGGCAGAGCACAAAGGTGAGAACTCAAGTGGCAAGTTCTTTTTTATTTCACCCCTTCATTCCTTAACAAAAATCAAGATAAAATAAATAATTCATGCACAAAGAGACCAAAGAAATTAAATCCATGTGAATTCTGCTCTAAAAGGAGAAGTGAGCATCTACTTCTCTCAAAACTGACACTATGCAAAGAAAACATGAAGCAGGAGTAAGTTAGAAACAAACAACTCAGAAGTTCCTATTTCCTCCTCTATTAAAAAAAAAAAAAAAGAGACTGAGCTGGCTAATATCAGATAGAAATTTAACAAACCAACATTTATTAGATATATTCTCTTTAAAATATGTATAGTTTGTTCAATTCCACAAATATTTGAGTCCGATATAAAATCTAGTTTCCTTTATTAACTGTGAGCTTTTCAAACTCCCAATTCTCAAATCAAGCTATTTTATTTTGGGGAAGGAAAAAAAAGCTCAGCCATTTAAAATCAAGAAACAAGAGTACACGAGCAGAGATAAGCTTACCTGACAATCGTCTACTTTAGTCCGAACAACTCCATGCGTGTACTGCTTATCCAGAGTGGGTGTAATTCCAAAACTATTTCCCATAAAGAGATTTTCAACTTTTCCATCTGGATGACTAATTTCTACAGTGCCGTTTAAAATAACATACCATGAGTCAAGCTATAGAGAAAAATATAGGCTTTAAGAACCTTTGGGAAAAGAGGGTTACATGTTAACTTTGAAAAATAATCAATCAATATATAGAACTCGTATAATTTAAAAAAGAAAAAAGATCTGATTATATTACTAAATACTCTGTCAGTAACACCCTATTCCTGTTAAGCCAACCACTAAAGTTTATTTTACTCTTTCTTCTTTTAGTCACCAAATGAAATCAGGGACTCTAAGTAACTGTTATGGTTAAGACCACCAGCTCTGGGCTTCCCTGGTGGTGCAGTGGCTAAGAATCCACCTGCTAATGCAGGGGACTATGGGTTCAAGCCCTGGTCCGGGAAGATCCCACATGCTGTGGAGCAACTAAGCTCGTGTGCCACAACTACTGAGCCTGTGCTCTAGAGCCCGTGAGCCACAACTCCTGAAGCCCCCGCGCCTAGAGCCTGTGCTCCACAACAAGAGAAGCCACCGCAGTGAGACACCTGTGCACTGCAACGAAGAGCAGCCCTGCTCACTGCAACTAGAGAAAGCCCACGTGCAGCAACGAAGACCCAAGGCAGCCAAAAATAAAATAAAATAAAATAATAAAAGGCTACAAACGGCACAGTCCCATTAATACAAAAAAAAAAAAAAAAAAAAAAAGACCACCAGCTCTTGGAATTTGAATCCAGAATCTGCCACTGACTAGCTGAGTGACTCTGGGCAAGTTATTTAACCTCCTAGGCTTCAGTTTCTTTACTGCTAAAATGGGCATAACAACATTACCTATCACAGGACTTCTGTGTCCATTAAAAATAAGTTTAATACAAACCAAGTGACTAGAATAGTGTCTGGCACATAGCAAACGTTCAAAAGAAAGAAAGAAAAAAAAAGGGAGCTAGTGATTAATTCAGAAAAACTAATAAAAGCCTGAATTTTAAGGCATATCTTAAAAAATATTGAAAATTTCTCCTAATGTTAAGAAAATACTGCTCTCAATTTATACCAAAGTATTTAATGCTCTAAGGAGACATATTCTAAGGCCTATTGTATATCAGTGAAAGACTACTTGTTCTCATGTGGTATCCCTTTTATTAGCCTAAACTTTCAATTTTAATGTGAATCAGTTTTAATGTGATTTAAGGAAATCTGGATTATCAGTTCTGAAGGAGAATTACTGGCAACAAGAAATATTTTTTCAAAACTGTGTTTTTTCTTTTTTAGTTATTTCAAATATAAAATACACTCATTGTGGAATTTGTGGATTACACAAATTACTTGAGGACAGGGGTTGTGTTGGGGTCTTCCACCACTATCCTCACTGTGTACCTAGCACAAAGTAGGCACACAACGAATTTTTGCCGACAGAACCGTGGAATATTATAAGAAGACAAAATTTGTGGAAAAGTAAAGTTATTCAAAATCCCATTATTTATACAGTTGTCATCAAAAGTTTAGTATTTTTCTCCCATGTTTATATTATTTCATACTGTTGAACTATTTAGACTATCCTGTCCTTTAAAAAAAATTTAATACTATATTTATTTGTTCATCAAACTTTTTTTAGTATATCCTATGTGCCAAACGATTTCTAGGATACAGGGAGAAAGCATGTAGACAAAGCTAGAGCTAAGGCCCCTGCCCTCAAAGATATCTATGGTATTTTAAAATAACTTGAAAACCTATATAATATTATAACCTGTGGCTACATAATAATTTAGTTAACCACTGTTTTTTCGGGGGGATATATTTTGGTCATTTCCAATTTTTACTATTATACATATCCTGCAATGAATATCTTTTGGCAATAACTCTTTGAGTTTTATATTGTGTCTGGAGGAAAGACATTCAAAAGGGGAATAATGGGTTAGAGGCTGTTAATACTTTGAAGCCCATGTTAAAAATTTCTAAATGATTTTCCAGAAATACTGTTTATATTCCCACTAGCAGTATATGACAGTGTGCACTGACTGACATCTCACCATTAATTTTTATCAGTTTGATAAGAAAGCCAGTGAAGTGCTACCTAACAGCAGTAACACTTTTCAATTCCTCTGAATCCTCCCTCCCTCTGCCCATCCGCAAGTTGCCATCCAAGCATTTTTGAAAATAGAATTGCCACATAAATGTCTCAACTGACAGCAGTCTACTAGGAGGCACAGGTACCAATATATTTCCTTCATTTAAAAAAAACTGTGTAATATAAAAAAGGGATAAGGAGATTATATACTTGAAAAACATTTTAATAATAATGTTATAAATATACTAATATAACAATAATTATTGAAATGTATACACTGATGTGTATAAAATGGATGACTAATAAGAAAAAATAAATTAATAAACTAAACAAAGAACAATAATTAAGAAAAATTTTTACAAGTCTTATAATTTAATTTGAGAAGTAAAAACAAATTTGGTCCAATGAATATTAATTACTGAACATCTATTCTGTGCAAGGTCCACTGCCAGGAAATCAAAATTAAGACAAAATAAAGCAAAAACAAAACTTATATTTTCAGAAATTATAACTACCCCAAACTCAGCAGTCATTTAAAAAATTGTACAAATTTTAAAAGTCAAGATCTGCACAAGTTTATGAAAATTATTCTAAAAATTAGCTGCTATAACCAAGTAATGTGTAACATCTATTTGCTAACCTACCTCTTGCCCATCTTCAAGAATAATAGCTCCAGCCTGCTCCACCACTTCAAAAATCATCACTGAGCAGAGTTCTCTCCTTACAGACATGGTCATGTTTGCAAAAGCAGGAAGCTGGTGCATAAACTCCAGTAATTGTTCTGTTAAAAAACAGAAATTCTAGTTTAGTGACCATCAAGGACTACAGTTTAAAGATACAATAAAATCTAGAATCCAATACCCAATTTTCTAATCAACTTAGGAATTCATGCTGCTAAACTAGAGAAACCAAGACACAAGATGACTGTTGCTTTAAAAAAATTCAGTTATTCGGTTAACAGATATATTCAGACTCACATGAAAATACAGGCATAATAGAAGACACCAGAATTCACAACCTCCAGAGAGAACCAGGAAACTACACAGATTCAGATGAGGCTGGAGAGTTTAGCTAATTTTCCTAGCACAAGATGCTATTCCATGGTGGTTACGTTTAGTGATGTCCTTTGATCTAATTAGTGAAAAAGGCTTTTGTCTGTTTCTTTCTGGGCTAGAGTTTTTCAACAGTTATTAATAAATGTCAGTAAGTAATTAAATCAGGGACAACAAATGTGAATACTAGTTTAAGATTTGTCAAAGCAACTACAAGGTAACTCTCTTTAATTTAACCAACAAATGTTTGAATACCTGCCTCAGGCCAGTCCCTGGTATAGATACATGAGCAATAAAGATAAAGGAAAAAAAATTTGAACCAAAAAATATACACATACATTATTTTTTCAAGCTAGAGGCAAAACTATGATTTTTGATAACATTTGAAATTTTTTTGAATTCATAGACATTGAACACTGACGCACTGTGTTTTACATGTCTTATGGACATGGAGGGGGAAATCACTTTACTGAAATCAAAGCTATTGTTTTATAAATTGGGGCAGCCAGAATGTGAGGACTATCTGGCTGCAACATCCATCACCCTAATGATGGCCAGGGTTGATTCAGCTGATCTGGCTGTCTAGGCAGGTGTCCCCTTCCTCCCTTCACCACTCCACACATGCATCCGTCTTGAAGCTGTACACTTAGTCAAAGAGGACAGCCTGTCCTGATAGAGGAGAACCTTCCCTGAGAAAGGAGTACTGTCCTTTGCTTACGGATATATGAGCAGCTGTGTTCCACTGCTAGAACCTCCAAAACAAGCTCTAATATTGGGGCAGCTAGCCTCAAAGACGGCCCAAAACAATTCTTGCCTCTTGATATTCATGTCCTCGTGCAGTCCCCTCCCATACTGCATGAGGGTTGCTCTATATGACAAACAGAATTGGGAAGAAGCAATGATGTATCATTCCTGAGGCCAGATCATAAAATATACTATGGCATCTGCCTTATTCTCCCCTGAATTACTGGCTTTGGGGGAAACCAACTGCCATGTGGTGAGGACATTTAAACAACCTCTGGAGAAGCCCGTGTGGAGAGGAACTGAGGTTCTATGCCAAAAGCCATGTGAGCAGCCACCTTGGAAGCAGATCCTCCAGCTTAGCCCAGTGACTGTAACCCCTGCCACATTCTGACTACAACCTCACGAGAGACAATGAGCCAGAACGACTCAGGTTGGCTGCTCCTGAATTCTTGACCCACAAAACCTTCTTGGGGGTAATTTGTTATGCATCAATAGGTATCTATATATAAATTGAACTATAAAATTCCTAATGTGAACAGATGTATTTCTTACCAATGTCATCATCAGTTTTGTCTGCAGGTTCTTTTTCAAGACATTCTCGAACAAGATCTCGCCCCTGCAGTGGATCTGTTCGATCAATCTCTTCATCTTCCTCTTCTTCATCTTCAGAATCAACAGGTCCTTCTGGAAGACGTGTTAAATCTACATCTCCTACCTCACTTTCCGTAGCCTACAGAAAGAAATCTTGATCACTTACCATTTCATGTTATAAAAATTATGTCACAATCTGAATGAAGCAAAACTACCCCTCTCACCAAATATTATCAAGAATTAGGCAACACTGTATGCTGTATCAAAAACAAAATGCTACTTATTTATAAAACGTTTCTCTCTGCCTAAAATACAAGTCATCATTTCAGTGTGACATCTAAATTGACAAATCTGAGCCAGTATGTATAAAATGGTCAAGAGACTCAAACATCACTAAATGTATTAATACCTGCTTTCCAACAAACACTTGTATTCCTTAAAAGTACATTTCCTAAAATATTAAGTGCAAGAAAGAGAAAGACAGTTTACCAACAATCATTTTAGGAGTACCTTGTTAGTATATGCTGGGTGTTATAAATAAGGTATTATCCTTTCAGCACTACGTCTAGAGTCTAGTAGGGTAGACAGTCATGTAAATTAAGAACAGAAGTATAAAACAGGTAAAGAGTAGTACTGAAAAGTGCTAAAATTCAACAACTGTGAAGGACTGAACAAATACTTATCTCTTTCCAATACCTTATTGTTGAATCTAACAGTAAGCAAAGAAGAGCCAAGGTTACTCTACCAGGGGCCCCCAACCCCCCGGCGGCAGACGGGTTCTGGTCTGTGGCCTGTTAGGAACCAGGCTGCACAGCAGGAGGTGAGCTGCCGCCCCCGCCATCGCTCCCCATCTCTCGCATTACCACCTGATCCATCCCCAACCCCCCCACCCCCGTCTGTGGAAAAACTGTCTTCCAAGGAACCAGTCCCTGGTGCCAAAAAGGTTGGGGACCACTGCTCTAAGCAATCCTAAAAAAATAAACTTATACTTACAACCTGAACTTTGCAAACATACTAGTCTCAGATACTTGTAAAAGAACTGGCAGATTTAAAAAAAACTGTGAATTTAAATGTTACTCATAGAAAACAATAAAATAAATAAAATTATTTATTTACTTTTCGTACTTTGTATTTTTTACTTTTTGTACTTCAGGACAAAATAAAATTGTCCTGAAGTGGATTATTAGGCAATATTTCTAAATATTATACTCAGTTGATTCATATTATAATAAATGAAAAAGCATGAATACTGAAGCAGATATGGAAAAAAAATGAGTAGAACATACAGAAATTTCATAATAAATAAGCACTCATACATGAGGATTACTGAAAACTATGGAATCTTCATTCAAATATTTAAGTCTCATCTCCTATGTTGAACATTTACTATTTTGTCTGCCCAGAAGAGGTTCTTCCTTCTTTTAGGGAGTTGACGTTCCTCTCCAACTTAACCCAGAGATTTCAAAGGGAAACAGTGCCCTGTTCCTGGCTAGGGAAGCTAAGGGAGAAAGTCCTTTCCTCTGGATTTTTATAACTGGAGCTGGAGGGCAGAGCATCCTTTCTCCTCTGGTTGATGAATTGGAAGAATGTGACGCAGAACAGCCTACAGCCACATGGGAATGCCTTTCTGTGGTGGGAGAAAATGGAATCAACTGACAGAGTAAAGGGCAGGGGAATGCAGAGGAAGGACATTGAACAATAGAACAGACACAGAAAGAGATCGAGACAGACAGACACAGAGCAAAAAATCAAAAATATATCATGCAGGACAGAGATGGAAAGAACACAGCATGTGCAACAAAGATGACCTGTGACAGAAAGTGTCACAGAGAGAGAGGGAGGAAGAGCAATCAAGCAACAAGGAGTCAAAGAACTAGAGAGACAGGCAAACAGGGGCAGACACACTTGCAAGCATCCAGGTTCCTTGAGGCCAGAGCTGCCTCTGCTTTCTCTGGGGGTCAATAACTTATCTGTTCTGGCTTTAGTTAATTCAAGTTAAGGCTCTGATACCTGCAACTGAAAGAGTTCTGATTTGTTTTGTAAGACCAGGTTCTATACTTCCTTTGGACTTCTGCACCGCTTTAAGTAAGAGCTTTAATCAATAGTTAACAAACTAGATTAAACACCCAACTTGAAATCTTTAAGATTAGATAAGCTGGTTCTTAAGGATCTTATAGGGGCAATCCTATCTTATGACTAGCATGCTCTCCTGACTTATTTTGGTTATGAAACTTTAGGGTTTAAGCAGAGTGCATTTCTGAATAATATACCTTTGGAACTAAAAACTTGCTAACAAGTTACAATCTCTTTTCAAAGATAAGTAGTTTTAATTTAAATGTGTAGATACTAAAATGACTTTTCCAAAACCCAATTTATCTACAAACACTGATTTTAATCTAAGAAATGAGTGTTAAAAACATTGGATCAATATTTTTTACACATTTTTTTTTTTTTTTTTTTTTTTTTGCGGTATGCGGGCCTCCCACTGTTGTGGCCTCTCCCGCTGCGGGGCACAGGCCCCGGACACGCAGGCCCAGAGGCCATGGCTCACGGGCCCAGCCACTCCACGGCATGTGGGATCCTCCAGGACCGGGGCACGAACCTGCGTCCCCTGCATCGGCAGGCGCGCCGCACTCTCAACCACTGCGCCACCAGGGAAGCCCTACACAAGTTAATTTTTCAGAATATAGATGCTCACCTCTGGAGTAACAGCCTTTTTCTCTTTTATCAAATTTTAAGGACAAGCTACCTTAAATCTGAGTTTTTAAACTACCCTGTCCTCATCTCAATCTCAGGTTTTCATCCCCTGACCAAGACTATTTCAACCTAGTCTCATTCTGACCTTTTAGATTATGTCTGATAAAAAGATGGATAACTCACAACATAAAAAAAAGGCAAGGGCTTCCCTGGTGGCACAGTGGTTGAGAGTCCGCCTGCCGATGCAGGGGACACGGATTCATGCCCCGGTCTGGGAAGATCCACATGCCACAGAGCGGCTGGGCCCGTGAGCCATGGCCGCTGAGCCTGCGCGTCCGGAGCCTGTGCTCCACAACTGAAGAGGCCACAACAGTGAGAGGCCCGCGTACCGCAAAAAAAAAAAAAAAAAGGCAAGATGCAAAGAGGGGTGGGGGTGGGATGAATTGGGAGAATGGGATTGACATATATACACTATTGATACTATGTATAAAATAGATAACCATGAGAACCTACTGTATATAGCACAGGGAACTCTAATCAGTGCTCTGTGGTGACCTAAATGGGAAGGAAATCCAAAAAAGAGGGGATATATGTATATGTATAGCTGATTCACTTTGCTGTACAGTAGAAACTAACACAACATTGTAAAGCAACTATACTGCAATAAAATTTTTTTTTAAAAAGGCAAGATGCAATTAAGTTATGTGTATAATAGGGAAGGCTTACTGTCATCTGCATGAAAAGTGAAGATATTTTAAGAAAATAACTCTTTAGGTAGAATGAAAATCATGGGTAGTGACTGGGAGATGACTACTAAAAGAACCCTTTTAGGAACTTTCTAAGGCCATCTGCAAAGGAAAGAATATAATCTCTTCTTACCATTGTCCTCTTTTACCTGTACTTTTTTCAAAGTAGGATAAAAGAAAAAGGATGAATAAAATTAGTTTTAAGAGAACATACTCAACTGCTAAAATGTTAAGAGCCTACAAAAGGGATAAGGTGGTAAAATAATAATGAAGAATAAAAATATGGGGACTTCCCTGGTGGCGCAGTGGCTAAGAATCCACCTGCCAATGCAGGGGACACGGGTTCGAGCTCAGGCTCAGGAAGATCCCACATGCTGCGGAACAACTAAGCCTGTGCGCCACAACTACTGAGCCTGTGCTCTAGAGCCTGCAAGCCATAACTACTGAGACTGCGTGCCACAACTACTGAGGCCTGCGCACCTAGAGCCCGTGCTCTGCAACAAAGAGATGCCACCACAATGAGAAGCCTGCACACTGCAACGAAGAGTAGTCCTCGCTCACTGAAACTAGAGAAAGCCCACGCACAGCAATGAAGACCCAATGCAGCCTAAAATAAATAAATAAATAAATTTAAAATATGTACAGCTTAAAAAATAAATAAAAATATGAAAGAGTGGCCAGAAACATGCTAAAAAATTACAAAGGATTTTAAAAAACGTAAATAAAATGTGCTACATAGAGTCCAAGGTCTAAAACCTTGACCAGGGCTTCCCTGGTGGCGCAGTGGTTAAGAATCCGCCTGCCAATGCAGGGTACACAGGTTCCAGCCCTGGTCCGGGAAGGTCCCACATGCTGCGGAGCAACTAAGCCCATGCACCACAACTACTGAGCCTGTGCTCTAGAGCCTGAGAGCCACAACTATTGAGCCCATGTGCCACACCTACTGAAGCCCACGCGCCTAGAGTCCGTGCTCCACAACAAGAGAAGCCACCACAGTGGGGAGCCCTGCACTGCAACGAAAAGTAGCCCCCACTTGCTGCAATGAGAGAAAGCTTGCAAGCAGTGACGAAGACCCAATGCAGCCATAAATAAATAAATAAATAAATACATACATACATACATACATACATACATACATAAATAAATAAAATTTTAAAAATATATATAAATCCTTGACTAAACAAAGGCAAGCCAGGTCTTTAAGGTAAAGGTAGATATGAGGACCACCAGGACTCGCAGTCACTATATGATGCTGCTGAGTATCCACAATATCCAGCATACAATATAAAATTACTAGACAGATGAAGAAGCATGGAAATGTGACCAATAATCAGGAGAAAAATCAATCAATATAAAGAGATGAAGGAATGATCAAATTAGGAGACATGAATTTTTGACATTTATTATAAGCAAATTCAAGGATTCAAAAGAAAGTACAAACATAATTAAGGGTAAAATGGGAAATACCAATAAAGAAATGTAAACTGCAAGAAGAGTAAACTTGAAGAAGGGCAATAAAAACTACCCAAACTGAAGGAAAGAGAGGAAAAAAGCCAACAAGAAAATTTAACAGAGCCTCAGAGACTCACATAATATCAAAGTTATTAGAAAAAAGTAGGTCAAAAGATATGCCACATTCATTAAGGTAGGGTTCGAAAAAGATCGGAGCCCTGGCCTTTCAACTATTTTAACCCAGCAGTTGGAATACAGAAGACCCTCAGAAAGATTATGATAAATGCATTAAGCCCAGAAAAAAAAAAAAAAAGTATGTTGGTGAAAGGGCTAACAAGACAAGTATTAAACTTCTTGCATTTTTCTTTTTCCCACAGTATGAATGTGTCTCTGTGTATATGTGTAAATATAATTTGGTGAGGCAGACAGTCTGAGGTGATTTTCTGTTGACTTGGCCTTCTCCAAATAAACCACCAGTGGATTTCCTTTTCCTGTTTTCATCTATGTAAACATGAAGGTATGATGAGGGGAACTAGAGGTTAGAATGAGAAGTTATACAAGCTTATAGAAGCCACATCCTCAAATTTAGAGCAAATATTAAGCCAGAATCTTAGACTTTCAGTGCTTATCTTTCCTGAATTCCCATTTTTAATATTTCATTCAACCTTTTTCATGGATCACTTAGTCCTTATGTTTCCTCTCTGTTTTTCTAGTCAGGGCAAGAACCCTGTGAAATTAATCCTTCACAATAATGCTGTCCAGGCTGGCCATTCCATTATCTCTACAACAGGACAGGTGGTCAAAGTAATGCCTCCCTTGCTCTGGATCATCAATTAGTTAGTAGTGATCCTCTGCATTTTCCCTGGAAATATTGATTTCTACTTTCAAATGTAATTCAACTAAAAAGAATTCTAGATTGCTTCCTAAGTGTCAACACTGTGCTTAACTCAGCATGAGATAACAAAAGGAAGAAACAAACTCTGCACACTACAAATTTACCATGATGACGAAAAAGCTCAAGTTTAAAAGTAACCACACTAAAAAGCAGAGTGAAAAAAAGTGATAAGAGCCACAGAAAAACTGCTGTAGGTTCCAACATGTGAGAGGCAATATGAAAATGTCATCCAGGTGGAGCTGCAGGAAGAACAGCATTACCAAAACAGGGCTAGAAAAAGACAAACATGTTCAGGGAATAGCATACGTATTTGTCATGGACCAGAATCTAGAATGTGTTAAGTGGGAAACAGTGGAATATAAAACCAGATTTGCAGATTATGGTTAGAAATGAAAGGCTTGGAATTTGAATATAAATTTGAAATGAAGAGTGTAAATTAGATAATGGTGAAGTACTGAAGATTTTTAAAGAGAAGGAAAGTCATTCTTGTAATGAAAGCAGAAGTTTAAAAAATGGAAATAGGCAAAGATAACTGAGACTTTGACTAGGAGACATGATATTCTTAACAGAAATATTAAAGACAAGTGGAAGAAAACATGTAGCAGGGCAAAAAGCTAGTTGAAGTATCAAAAGAACATCCAGGTGGAAACATGGCACCAGAGTTTTGGAGACACTGGCAGTAGAGCACTGAGTTAAGGAATCATGCTGCCATGAGGTGGGATTTTTAGGATCACATTTACTTCCTATATAAAAACCAAAAAAGACAGGTGGGGGATGAATGGGTGCCTGAGGTTATTTAAAAATAAGTTAATGACAAGACAACTGCTTTAGGTTCAATAATTAACATTTTACATTTTACAATCCTCCAGCTCTTGGAAAAGGAATCCAGAAAGCAACCCTCCTTATTTCTCTTGAGTATTCTTTGAAGATACATAAAATATTCTATCCAAGAACATTCTAACATCTTAATGCATACTCTTAGCTAAATTTTAAGCTAATCTGATTAGAAACATATTCATACTGAAACAATTACTTGCATTTTTTCTAAACTGTGATAAATGCTTTATTTTGAACTTTCTTTGAGATCCAAGAGCTTTTACTTTTAAACCAGAACACAGGAAAGCTCTCAAGAAGGAAATACATAGGAGCATAGTCATACATTTGGCCATATAAAATGGTACTGTAAACTATATTCCTGTTACAAACTGCTGTTAGGATGTCTCTCTTCTCTTTCCCCTCCAATCCTCCAAATTAAAAATACAGTTCACCCTTGAAAACCATTGGTGTTAGTGACACCAACCCCCTTCCCCCGCCACAGTTGAAAATCCACATATAACTTTACAGTCAGCCCTCTGTAAGTGCGGTTCTGTACGTGTAGTACTGTAGTATGTATTTATTGGGGAAAAAATCCACATATAAGTGGACCCGTGCAGTTCAAACCTATTTTGTTCAAGAGTTAAATGTACTCGCATATTTTGTAAGGCTCTGCTTATACTGTTTTAGGCCATGACTGGGTTAGGTATTCACTTTTAAAACCTCTCAAATGTTGAAATTTGGATAACCAGGAAAACTACTTCAAATGTTGCTAGTCAAGGTATATACACTGGCAACATACATCTGTAACTAAAAGGTGCCTTGAAGGATGTTTGGTCCTGTCCAAAATGTCCATGAGCATATTTGGTCCATGCCAAATGGTCTGGGACAAGATCAAACACCAAGGACCTTTTGGTGTGGACCAAATGTCTGTTAACCAAAGAGTATATTCACAGCTTTCACAAGTACTAAAAGGAGGCCTGAGGTTAAGGGAGAGACTGAAGGTCCAGTATTGATATTTAACTCTAAGCTCTCTTCTTCTCTTTTAGTCCTGAGGACCCAATTGGATACACACACACAATTTAGTTGGTATTATTTACCTTATCCATAGTTTTTGTTTTTTTAATTTGTTAAATTGTAGGTCTAGAAATTCTACATTATAGGAGATATAGTTTATCAGTCTATTATTATTCTGTTCATATTCCTTTTACCCTCTAGTAATAATTCCTTTAATCCTTTCCCACAATTTTATTCAACTTTTATTTTTAACTATACACTCTATGTCCTCTTTAAAATTTTTTAAATGTAGAAATAATAATGTCCATTGAGAAAAACATAAGACAAGCTGAAGGAACATAATAAAAACTACCCACAATCCTACCATCAGCAGAAAAACTGTTACTATTTGGTAACACATGTCTTGAATTCATATATACATTCCATGTATACAGTATAAGACATATACGTATGTATTTATTTACTTTAAGATTCTGATTTCTTTTCCTTCAGTTTTTATCTTTGTATATTTGTTTTGTTTTAACCTTTATTCTGTTTATATCCTTTGGCTAGTGTCCTAGGCTTAACCGAAGTCTGAGTTTGGGGACTTTTACCTTCTTTGGCTGCGCTTTAAAGAGTTTATCTTACGTTTTTGCATATTTGACTTTAGTATTATAATAGTTTTCTCCTTTAAATTTCTGAATTTCTGTTTTGGTTCTTGAATTTCATTGTTTTTGCTCATCTGTTTACTCTCCCTAAATTCATTAAAACTTATTTTATCTTGTTGGTTAGTTGACACATTTCACAGCATCATCTTTTAACTATATGTTTTCATTTATGTGACCTTCTGGAAAACGTAAAACCAAAAGGGCAGAAAACAGATTGGTGGCTGCCAGCAGCTGGGGATAAGAAGAAGGAACTGACTAAAAAGGAGCACACAAAGCCCTTTTTGAGGTGATAGAAATATTCTGTCTTCATGTAAGCTATACTAAAGAGGGTAAATTTTATTATTTGTAAATTACATCTCAGCATCAAACATATACATACAAACACACAAACACAATGACATAGGAAGCAGAACTGATATGACTTAACAGTGAATTATCATGATCAGGGGAGGAGGGCCAATGGTAACCTTCAGGTTTCTGGGGGTATGAAAAGGTATCTTGTTTATTTTGTAATGAAGGGACTTTTTTGATGTGCAGGAAAGCTGGCAAGGATACCTGTCCACATGTTATGCTATGTTAAAATGAATCTCTTAAAAGGTAGAATGAACTGTGGAAAGTGTTACTGAGGAAGGAAAACATACAAAAGGTTGGCGCAGGGCAGTCACATACATGGTCATGGTCCTACAGGAGAAGACCTCCAACTATACCAGCAGGTAGGCTCGAGCTCCAGCTTCAGGTGGGTCATCCAGTAGGTGAACATCCTGTGGATGCTAATGTAAGTGCAATTCTTCAGAAGCTCCTCCAGGATCTTGCCAAAGAATCAGGACCCCACTGTGTACAGCCCATCTATTAGTTCAGGGTAAAGCACGGCCTTTCCAAGTGACCTTGAACCTCAATCTCTGCACTATCTTCTTGTCCCTTTTCTCACAACCATCGGGAGCTCTGCTCCTTGCTCCAAAAAGGTGATCACATCTGGCTTAGAGATGGATATACTAGTGAGTTCAGGTACCTATAGTTCATCAACATTACATCTCTGCTTTACTGTCTCTCTTTGCAAGGTCCAGACATTCCCACTTATCTTGAGAAAAATCTAAAGCCACATCCCTGAACTTCATTAATCCAGGGTCAATCTTCCTCAGTGTTCTTCCCTAGGAAGAACACAGAGTCCAGAGAAGCACAGCTGTACTTTGACTTTTAGGTATGCAACAACTCTAACTTAATCCACAAGATACTTCTTTTGCGGAGGGGTAGAATGCATGAAGCCCAATAACTCGATGAACACAGTAAGTGGCCCCAGAACCACTGCACTGTTTTTAACTTTACTTTTTAAAAACTCCCTGTTCTATCTACTAAAGTATGGTGAAGAAGGAGAATTCCTTGTTCTCTCTACTATAAAATGCCAAACAGGGGGATTTAGATGGCATGTCCACAGCAACAATCTTTGTAGAAAAAAGCCTCACATAAACCAAAAATGGAGACTTTTTTCCGTTTTGCACCTGCCTGCAAACTTCCCGTAACAGAGGAATGCTGATTTTCATAAAACAGCTAAATCTGTGCAACTCAACAGAACCACAGTCTAAACTGTTTTCCTCAGACAACAATGATTCTATTTCAACAAATCAGTACTCTATGGTAGCCACTAGCTGCATGTGGTACTTGAAAAATGTGTCTTGTCTGAATTGAGATGTGCCATAAGTTAATATTAAACTTTGCCTTTTGAAGACTTAGTATGAAAAAAATAACTCATTCATAATTTTTAAACACTGATTACATGTTGAAATAATATTTGAATATACTGTGCTAAATAAAATATATTATTAAAATTATTTTTACCTGTTTCCTTTTAATTTTTAAATGTGGCCACTGGAAAATTTAAGTCTTTATAATACAAAGGCAAGTCTAATCTTCTTCATGACTTTATTTATATAAGACTTAACTAATCAACTATTGAATATAATAAAAATTGCCTTTTTATAAATTTAAGTTCAGTTGTTTCAAGAACCATTTTCTAATGCAAGCAAATATTATATATTAATATAGATTCACTTGGGTAAAAGAAATTAAAAAGAACACTATATTCATGCACTGCTGGACCATATTTAATCACTCTCAAAAGATAGATCACCTCTTTCATTAGGCTTGTAAATTTGACACAGTAAACAAAGCATAGTTTCTCAAAGACCTTATGTCTAAATTTCACACCCTAGTTAAAAGATACATGACCACCTAAGGCACATGCACAAGGTATTTGGCAGAATAAAAAAAGGCATATGCACAGCGAACAAACTCCTAATGTATTACCTGATAGATATCTGATAAACTGCTGCTCCCAGAGTCACTGGCAATGCTACAACCAGACTGACTAGAAGACACATGAGTCACCTGTGGATGAGGGTTGTCTGCAATGTGCATCTTGGTAAGATCGGCTGGAAGCTGAAAAAGAAAAAATAATTTAAGATAATCTGAATATCAAGCATTACCTTTAAAGAGTTCTTGACACACTGTAACTTCTGCAACAACATTTTGTTTTACGTACATTTCTGTGCAACCTAATTTCTAATCTAAATTCTCCATTCTTGGGAAAAATCTTAGAAAGTGATAAGAACCAAATCAGCATTCTGACTTTTAGGCAAGCCTACAGTGGAAGCCCACTTAGCAGTTTTCAAAAGACATTACCATGAATAATGGTATTTCAGAGGAAAAAACTGGCCTTTCCTCAAATAAAAATATCAGCTGTTGCTACTGTAAAAGGTAGGAATGCTCGCTCGCTCCCTCCCTCCTTCCCTTCTCTCTCTCTCTCTCTCTCTCATACACACACACAGATACACACACAACACACACCTCACTAACACAAAATGGTTGCTAAATTCAGAACAAAACAGCAAAATCTTGGATTAAAGTACAGCATCTGGCACGAAGACTTAAGAAAACTAACAGTTGACTGCATTCAATATTCCAAAAATTTAGTAAGCCTCTTTTCATTTAATATTGTATTAGCTTATAGTTGGCCCCTAAAAAATCTGTTAGTAATCATAATTATTTAATGAACGTCTATGCTAGGTATATGGATAAAAGAGATGCAGAAGGAAATGATTCCACCACCTCATCTTTAATATGGTCAGTGATACAAGTTGTACAATATAATTCACACCATATAACTTAAAAAAATTTTACAAAATAAATGCTACAGGAATTGAGACAAGATACAAACCACTGTGCTCCAAAGCGGTGAGAGAAAATTTTACAAAGGCAATATGATGATGTATATTCCAAATAATTTCTCTGCAACTAGCTATTCAGGACTACTGAGAGAAATCTATTTACTTTTTAGAGCAGGGTTTCACATTACTTTATTATAGGAAAATGTTATAGAAACACATGCATAACAGTGGAAACTAAATATACTCTAAAGGAGAAAACGTCCAAGCCTGAATTATATTATCTCAAGAGGAAGTCATGGTAATTATAAAAATTTACATGAAAAAAACTACATCACAAACTTCCCCTGCTGGGATAGGTAATTCAGACGAATCCTGTAACTCAGATATACAGAAAAACAGTAACACACACAATCTGATCCTTGAAGGTGCTTTTCTCTTAAGAGTATTTTCTGATTCCTAAAGAGAAGGCAAACAGGTTGAGAAGCACTTCTGATAGCCCCTGGTTAGAGAGACAAAAGTTATATTCCAAGGCCTAGCATGGAAGGGCCATGCTTTGGATTTGGACCCTGGAAAGTACATTATACCCTAGTAAATAAGTGTGATCCAAAAGTAAACTGATGCTCATTTTAGAATCATCTCAATCCCTGATTTTGGATTAAAGTTATACAGGATTACTAATGCTTCCAGTCAGCTTCTGAAAGCAAACACAAAACTTCACCACAGAAAAAAAAACAAATCATCCTAGGCCTCAAAATACTAAAAAAAAATTTCATACACAATATCCATTGCTCAAATAAAACCAGGCACATTACAAGACAAGATGGCATTCATGAAAACTAAGGGAAATAATAAACTCTAGAAACCAGTGAAGAAAAACTTCCCAAAAATGGAGTTATCAGATACAGATTCTAAAATAACTATATTTAATTTATACCAGTGGTTGGAAAACATTTTCCTCACAGGACCAAAGAGTATACACTTTAGGCTTTTGCAGGACACATACAATCTCTATGGTATTACTTTTTTTTTCTTTGAAAAAATTTTTAAATAACCTTTTAAAAATGTAAAAGTCATTCTTAGCTCACAAGTCATACAGCTCACTGGCCATATTTCGTCCAGTTTATTGATCATGACATGCACAGAGAAAGACAACACTAAGAATTTTAGCAAAAAAACAGGATAGAAAGCCCAGAGATAAACTCATGCTCATATGGTCACCTCATCTTTGACAAAGGAGGCAAGAATATACAATGGAGAAAAGACAGCCTCTTCAATAAGCGGTGCTGGGAAAACTGGACAGCTACACGTAGAAGAATAAAATTAGAACACTCCCTAACACCATACACAAAAATCAACTCAAAATGGATTAAAGACCTAAATGTAAGGCCAGACACTTAGAGGAAAAAACATAGGAAGAACACTCTTTGACATAAATAACAGCAACATCTTTTTTGACCCACCTCCTACAGAAATGGAAATAAAACCAAAATAAACAAATGGGACCTAAATAAACTTAAAAGCTTTTGCACAGCAAAGGAAACCATAAACAAGACGAAAAGACAACCCTCAGAATGGGAGAAAATATTTGCAAGCAAAACAACTGACAAAGGATTAATCTCCAAAATATACAAGCAGCTCATGCAGCTCAATATAAAAAAAACAAACAACCCAATCCAAAAATGGGCAGAAGACCTAAATAGACATTTCTCCAAAGAAGATATACAGATTGCCAACAAACACATGAAAGAATGCTCAACATCACTAATCATTAGAGAGATGCAAATCAAAACTACAATGAGGTATCACCTCACACCAGTCAGAATGGCTATCATCAAAAAAATCTACAAACAATAAATGCTGCAGAGGGTATGGAGAAATGGGAACCCTTTTGCACTGTTGGTGGGAATGTAAGTTGATACAGTCACTATGGAGAACAGTATGGAGGGTTCCTTAAAAAACTAAAAATAGAACTACCTTATGACCCAGCAATCCCACTACTGGGCATATACCCTCAGAAAACCATAATTCAAAAAGAGTCATGTACCACAATGTTCACTGCAGCACTATTTACAATAGCCAGGACATGGAAGCAACCTAAGTGTCCATCAACAGACAGATGGATAAAGAAGATGTGGCACATATATACAATGGAATATTACTCAGTCATAAAAAGAAACGAAATTGAGTTATTTGTAGTGAGGTGGATGGACCTAGAGTTTGTCATACAGAGTGAAGTAAGTCAGAAAGAGAAAAACAAATACCATATGCTAACACATATATATGGAATTAAAAAATAAAAAAAGAACAACCTAGGGCCAGGACAGGAATAAAGATGCAGATGTAGAGAATGGACTTGAGGACATGGGGAGGGGGAAGTGTATGCTGGGACGAAGTGAGAGAGTGGCATGGACATATATACACTACCAACTGTAAAATAGATAGCTAGTGGGAAGAAGCTGCATAGCGCAGGGATATCAGCTAGGTGCTTCTTGACCACCTAGAGGGGTGGGATAGGGAGGGTGGGAGGGAGATGCAACAGGGAGGAGATATGGGGATATATGTATACGTATAGTTGATTTACTTTGTTATAAAGGAGAAACTAACACACCACTGTAAAGCAGTTATACTCCAATAAAGGTATTAAAAATAAATAAATAAATACTTTTAAAAAAGAAAGTAAACAGATGGATTCTGTAACAAATTTGACAGAGCTAAGAAAAGAAACAGAAAAATAAACATTGGTCTGAAAAAATATCTAGAATGAAGCATGGATAGTAAAAAGAATGAAGCTAGGAGAGAAGGGCCAAGAGCCAAAGGATATACAGTGAGAAGGTAACATCTGAATAACCGGAGTCATAGAAACAGAACAGCACTTAAGGCATAGAAATGATGGCTAAGCATTTTTCAAAGTTAACAAAAGATACAAAGTCACAGACTAAGTAGCTTTAAGAATTACTGTCAAGATAAATAAAAGCCAACCCATACCTATGCACACCAGGGTAGAAGTGTTGGGGAAAGAAACAAAGAGAAAAGTCTTAAGAGCAGTCTGGAAAAAAAGAGATTGCTTTGACAAGAGCAAAATTAAACTGATGGCTGACTTCTCAACTTGGAAGCCAGAAGACAATGGAGTGTTATCTCTAAGAGCTAGAATTCTACACCCAGTAAAAACAGTCCTCAAAATGGGCAAAACAGTCATTTTCAGAGAAACAAAAATGAAGAGAAATACTCCCACGGCTGATCTACAGTGAAGAAAATCCACTGGGAGACAGAAAATGATTCCAAATGAAAGCTTCTAGATGAAGGAAAGAAGGAAAACCAATGAAAATTGGAAATGTGTGAGTAAATCAACATGAATATTGACTATATAAAATAGTAACACAAACCAAAAGAAAGGTTATTTAGTTATATTAATGTCAGATGAAGTAGACTTTGAGGCAAAGGCATTAATAGATGCAAAAGGGGACATTTCATAATGGTAACAAGTTCAACACTAAATAGATTTGCACCTAGTAACACAGCCTCAAACTGTATTAGGTAAAAAAATGACAACAATAAAAGGAGAACTAGATGAATCTACAATTATGCCATGAAACTTTTACCACCCATCTCTCAGGGACAGAATAAGCAAATTAACAAATGTAGATACAGAAGATATGAACATAATTAACAAATCTGACCTGAAGTGTATATATCAACACACAGAACACTGCAATCAACAACTATAGAATACATTCTCGGGCTTCTATGGTGGCACAGTGGTTGAGAATCTGCCTGCCAACGTAGGGGACATGGGTTCAATCACTGGTCCGGGAAGATCCCACATGCCGTGGAGCAACTAAGTCCGTGCGTCACAACTACTGAGCCTGTGCTCTAGAGCCCGTGAGCCACAACTACCGAGCCCGTGTGCCGCAACTACTGAAGCCTGCGCGCCTAGAGCCCATGCTCCACGAGAGAAGCCACCGCAATGAGGAGCCCGCGCACCTCAACGAAGAGTAGCCCTCGCTCGCCAAAACTAGAGAAAGCCCAGCAACGAAGACGCGCAGCAACAAAGACCCAACACAGCCAAAAATAAATAAATAAAATAAATAAATTTATTTAAAAAAACTATAGAATACATTATTTTAGGGTATATACATAAACATTTATAAACACTGATAGTAAGGCAGGCCTCGACAAAATTCAAAAGGTTAAAATTACACAGAGAGACGGGGGAAGGGTAAGCTGTGACAAAGCGAGAGAGAGGCATGGACATATATACACTACCAAACGTAAGGTAGATAGCTAGTGGGAAGCAGCCGCATAACACAGGGAGATCAGCTCGGTGCTTTGTGACCACCTAGAGGGGGGTGGGATAGGGAGGGTGGGAGGGAGGGAGACGCAAGAGGGAAGGGATATGGGAACAGATGTATATGTATAACTGATTCACTTTGTTATAAAGCAGAAACTAATAAAAAAAATTTTTTTAATAAATAAATAAAATTTCTTGAGAGCAACTGAAAAAAATATTACACAGAGACTATCCTATGATTACAGTGCAAATAAGGTAGAAATAAGTAATAAAAAGATAACTAGAAAACTATTATGTATTTGGGAAATTATAAAACAAACCTCTAAATAGCCCACAGGTCAATGAAGTCACATTAGAAATTAGAAAATATTTAAACAGATTAAAAATTAAAATGCTATATATCAAAACCTGTGGAATAAGCTAAAGCCATACTTAGAGGCCATTTTATAGCTCTATTATGAGTACTAAAAAAGGAAGCAGAAAATCAAAGAGCTACCAATAACTGGTTTCAATAATACAGAAGATAGAGGAGTATGTTCCAGCTCAAAGATGTTCCTCTTACTTAGTGTCTACTGTTTAGATACAAAGAAAAAAATCTCATCTAGTAATGAAGTAAATAGAAAGGCAAAGACTGAATATAATTTTAAAATGACAAATGTCTGGTTGGGGTATTGGGATGAGGAAGATATTGTATATTCCAAGATTACTACAGAGGTAAGACCAAGGAAAAGGAGGTCAACCATAAAAGTAACACAGTGAACCAAAGCCACAAGAGCATATCTATAAACTGGCTTGGGAATGATACTTACAACGTACTGAGTAATCGTCATCCTTACTAGACCCTAAATGGCAAGCATTATTATTATCATCCCTACCTTACTGATGAAGAACTGAGGCAATCAGACTAAGCAATTTGCCCTAGATCTCACACTCACGTAGCAGTGGAGTTGAAATTCAAACCCAGGTTCACCTGATTTCAGTACTCTGCTATACTCTACTTTATGCCAGGAACTCTGCTAGAGAAGATGAAAACAGATGGGTCCTACCATCAAGGAGCTCAGTCTAATAGTGGAGAGAACACAAAGAGTTAAAAGTATATAGATCTGATTTCTAAGTCATGAAGAAAACTTAGATCTTCATATAGGAATCCTCTCAGCCTAGCTATCTGATGGGAATAATGATGATGATGATTGAAACTAACATCTGAGTGCTCACTATATTTACCAAATAGGTATACTACAGCAAATATATCCTTCTACATGCTTTTTATATAGATTATCTAATTTGAGTAAGGGCTACTGCAAATTCCAGAATAGCGAGTAAAATAAGAATGATAAATGTAATGAAGGCTGTAGTAGGACTAATGCTTATTAGGGCTAGGGTTGCTCCTCCAATTAAATGAATTAATAGGTAGATGTTATTATTTTACCCGATTTACAGATTAGGAACCCAGCACCCAGAGAAGTTATAAAGGTTGCCCATGGTCACACAGCTAGGAAGCAGGGGTATTGAAATCTGAAACCTAGGCTGCCTGACTATAAATCTGTTGTTCTTTCCTACGAAGTTGTTTCCTGATATTAAGTTGGGAGTTCATAACACCCGGTACTTACTATTTTCTTTAAAACCAAGAAAACATAAAGGAAAAGGTTTTCTTCCAATAGGAATTCTTGATTTCTTAAAACTTCTCCACTGTCTTTCAGCTCATCTGCCCTTTTTCCTTTCCTGACCCCAGACAGGATTTAATAGCTGACTTTTCATCAGCAACCTCAATTCACTTACCCCATCATCTTCCAGCCTACCAGGTCTGGCAAAATTTCCTATTTTCCAAACCCATTTCCTATACCTGAACTTCTGAGCTCTGTTGGAGTTCACCTATCCATGAAGACTAGTGTCAAAGTTTTATTTGGAGGCTGGGAAGGCTAATGGCTTAAATACAGACACAGATTATGAAAGTACATAGTTTCTTGAAGACTATGTATACATGTAAAGGGAAAGAGATGTATTAAGAAGAGGTAGAACGTAATAAAAAATGTTAAGCTAGGTATTTTGAAATTGATTCCTGCAATAGAGAACTACTGTAGGTTTCTGGGAAGGGCAGCGACATAAGATCAACACTGTATGTCTCACACAGGCTTAACCCAGCAAAGTGTGTATTTTGCCAACTCGAAGTACCCTATAGGTCCAGGCAACTTTTTGGGGCAACTGTTTCACATGCAGAGACTCAGATATCCAGGCTGCTTTGGTCTCTTGGCTCTGCCATCTTAACATGAGGCCACTTAAGTAATAGCAGCAGGAGAAAAAACGGCTGGAAGAGACTGCTAAACATTGCCAGCAATCACAGAAATAAAAATTAATACAAATAACTTTTTTCCCCATCAGACTGGCAAAAAGATAATTTCATAATACAAAGTATGGGCAAGGCAATGGAGGAAAACAATACTTTTATAAATTGCTAAAGGGAGTTATGAATTGATACAGCTACTCTGGACAGTGATTTGGGGAGTAGCCACTCTGAGGGAGCAAATGTAAGATTTATTACATTTAAAATATATAAACCTTATGACTCAACAACTCCTCTTTGGGTACCTACCCTAAAGAAGCATACAGGTGTACAAGGGGGAATGTACAAGGACATTCATTATAATGTTTGTAATAGTTTAAAAGATAAACAAGTATCGCAGGGAGAAGAGCTAAATTGTTATATAGCTCATTATGGACTACAATGCAACAGTTCAAGGTATAAAACAGATCTGTATGTTTAAACCTAGATAGTTTTCTCAGATTTACTGACTGAAAAACCAAGTTTCGTGATAAATGTGAAAGATGTGACTCATTTTTTAAAAAAACATAAAAATAATACCACGTATTTTCTGGGTATATAATTATCTAGGTTTGGGGGAAAAAACTTGGAGGAACATACACTAGATAACCAACAGTAGCACTCTATAGTGAAGGTGAAAGATCGGGGCTGGTGGTCCAAAAGGAATTTTAGCTTTATTTGCAATATCTAGCTGAGATGTTATACTTCCATATGGAGAAAGAATCCCCCTATTACTTCTAAAAATAAACTATTTGAAAATTTTCAGAACTGAAAACAAATATATACACATGTATGTGAGGGCAATTTTCTTCCTTCCCATTTAAAAGTGTCCACAAACACTGGAATGTGCTGAAATTCTGTACCTCTTAGCAACTAGGGGTTGCTATATACACAGTATACATTCTGACTTTTTATAATGTTGAAAATATTAAGATCCAAAGATGAATTTTATTAGAATGCCTTGTGAGAACATGACAAATACTGATACACTTGATTTAAACTAGAGCCAACAATGAACATTTACCTTATAAGCACTGGAAACAGAGTAGAAAGTGATATAAAATTACATTAACAACAAAAGCTCCCAACATAAGGAAGCTGAGAAATGAATGGGAAGTGAAAAAGGAGTGCGTTTTAACTTCACTCCTTTGAATGCAGCACTCACACTCTTTATATTCCCATTGTATATTATATACATAAACATAAATATATTGTTATATAATTTATATTTCACTTTTACTACCTAATGAAAGCCTACCATAGTGATGCCTACCCCACATACAACACCTGCTCATTAAGAACAACTGAGTGGGGGACTTCCCTGGCGGCGCAGTGGTTAAGAATCTGCCTGCCAATGCAGGGGACACGGGTTCCAGCCATGGTCTGGGAAGATCCCACTTGCTGTGAAGCAACTAAACCCACGTGCCACAACTACTAAGCCTGAGCTCTAGAGCCCGCTAGCCACATCTACTGAGCCCGTGTGCCACAACTACTGAAGCCCGTGTGCCTAGATCCTGTGCTCCGCAACAAGAGAAGCCATCACAATGAGAAGCCCACGCACCGCAATGAAGAGTAGCCCCGCTGGCCGCAACTAGAGAAAGCCCATGCACAGCAAGAAAGACCCAACGTAGCCAAAAATAAATAAAATAAATTTATTCCCCCAAAAAAGAGAAACTGAGTGAATATCTGACTTCTGAACACTGTCACTCGGAGGGTTTCCACGGATACCTGAACAGATAAAGCCTTAGCACAGACACATTCAGTATTTCAGGGTGAGTAGCATTTCCTAAACTGTATATGCCGGAATACTGTTTCAGAAGACAAAACTCGTGGATATATTGGGGGGAGGGGGTTGACGGCTGAATAAACTAGCAAATAATGCTATACCATATGCCCCCTTAACTCTTTACAACAAGCATAAGCATATTTATGGAGGGTCCAAGAAGTCCCACAAAAAAGAAATCTGTTTCACCCAGCATTTTCATTTTCTTTTTCCCCCAATATTCTTATTAACATCCTGTCAATGTAAGAAATAATGCTTTGGGACAAACCCATCCATCTATCCAAGAAACATTTATAGGACAATTAGTTTGGGGGGGAGCAGTGGCAGAGATCTCCTTCAATCTAAATTGGCATGAATGCAGGCAAGTATAGCATAAGTGTAATATTACACAAATGTTCAAGATTCTAATTCATAGTTAAAAAACTTAGTCTTCAAGAATAACCTGCCAAAACTAAGAATGATAGTAGGGAAATGTATCCTTAAATAAGTTTGCTATCTGAAACTTTTTGCCCCTTATAATTCATAGCCAAGCATTATTTCATTTAAATGAAGGTTACTCAAAGGGCTCTAAAGTATGAAAAATATCTATTATTAACCCTAAAAATAATGTTTAAAAACTACACAATTCCCCAACAGAACAGCATTCCTCAAAGTTCACTATTAAATTCCAAACTGCATTGTTAGAACTTTCTTTTTAAAGCATAGCCACCTGATACAGAGGAACTGTGCCTACCCAGAAGTCACTTATCCATTAACCTTAAAACTATCAAAGAATAAAGATGATTTTTGGGCACATCACAAAGTCTGTAAGTTCCTGTATGCTACTCACAGTAAGACATTTCAGAAACACATACCCATTAACTATATATATAAATAAATTTCTAACAAGCTTGGTGGTCTAATTTCCCAGTTACTCAATAAAGAGCACTTAGTGTATACCTGGTGCTAGTCATAACAGTGATAGATATCATGGGTTTGGGGAGATTTTAAAAAACAATTAAATAATTCAAAAAGATACATGTACCACAATGTTCATTGCAGCACTACTTACAGTAACCAGGACATGGAAGCAACCTAAATGTCCATCAACAGATGAATGGATAAAGAAGATGTGGCACATATATACAACGGAATATTACTCAGCCAGAAAAAGAAATGAAATTGAGTTATTTGTAGTGAGGTGGATGGACCTAGAGTCTGTCATACAGACTAAAGTAAGGCAGAAAGAGAAAAACAAATACCGTATGCTAACGCACATATATGGAATCTAAAAAACCGTACTGATGAACCTAGTGGCAGGGCAGGAATAAAGACGCAGACGTAGAGAATGGGCTTGAGGACGCGGTGGGGTAAGGGGAAGCTGGGATGAAGGAGAGTGTAGCAGTGACATATGTACACTACCAAATGTAAAACGGATGGCTAGTGGGAAGCTGCTGCATAACACAGGGAGATCAGCTTGATGCTTTGTGATGACCTAGAGGGGTGGGATAGGGAGGGTGGGAGGGATGCTCAAGAGGGAGGGCATATGGGGATATATGTATACATATAGCTGATTCACTTTGTGTACAGCAGAAACTAACACCACATTGTAAAGCAATTATACTCCAATAAAGACATAAAAAATTAGAATAAGTAACAAATAAAATAACAAATGCAACTTAGAGAGAAAGATCTCATTCTCACTAGGGGTAGAGAGCAGACTAAATGTACTGAAGAGTCCTGACAAAGACCCAGAATCACAATGTCCAATGTGGTAGCCCTAAGTCACACATGGCTACTGAGCACTTGGAAGTGTGGCTAGTCAAACTGATACATGCTGTAAGTATACAATGCAAATTTGAATTCAGTAAAAACAAACAAAAAAAGGAAATATCTCACTAATACTCTATTTTTATTACATATTTTTAAAACTCTACAGGATATATTATTACATTAATTTCACCTTACAAAGTTTTTTAAAAAAATAAGGCTACCAGAAGGTTTAAAATTACATATGTAATTCACATTGTATTTCTGTTGAACAATATTAGGCCAGAGACTTGAATGAGCATGATGCATTCAGGAAACAGTAAGCAAACCAGTGTAGCTCAGGTAGAGATGTATACTATAGGAAGACACAAGAGATGAAGGGCCAGACATAGCGTTTTGGGATGCTTAGATTCCTTGTCTTAGAAAAGACCTACTAAAGAGTTTTAAGCAAGAAAATGACTATAAGAAATATACCTTTAGAACACATTACTCTGGAAGCATAGAAGATGAAATGGAAGAAAAGCATACATATGGGAGACAGGAAACATTCGTCAAGGCACAAGAAGATAGAGGCCTTATGAAATTAAAAGCAAGCCACCAGAATTATAAAGTACTTTCTAGGGCTAGACAGAGTGACATATCAAAGAAGTGTCAGCTGACAGTGAGAGGGAGGGTTAAAAACAGATCCTAAGGCTCCCAAAGCAGTCTAGAGCCTGTTTAATGGAAACAGTCTAAATTTCCCAAAAGCCCTAAAGGAAACAGCTATAACTAATCATAGCAGCCTTGCATATATACAGCAGCACTGTGCCTGACGCGTGGAAATTGCATTCCTAACTCATTATTTTTCCTGAAAGATGAGGATGGGGGGGGGTGCACTGTTAAATAACTCAATAAATATTAGAGGTTTTTTTTTTTAACTCTAAGACACATATTTCTCCCCACTTTTTAACATTTTTAAAACCACAGAGCAGTGTTCAATCAATATTTGCACTTAACAGTGGGTTTGTTAAAAGTGCAAATAGAATTCTTGAGAAAACAGGAAATCAGTTTAAGAGTGCCTAACAAGTTTGAGGACACATAAGGAAACCAGAGTAGTTGGAGTAGTGTAACAAGGAGGAGTGTAGGGGAAGATGAGGGGAAGAGAGATCACATACTGTCTGGCAAGTCATGGTTAACTTTTACTCTGAAGAAAGAATGTCAAGCAGGAGGAAGTGATCAACTGTGTCAAATGCTGCAGATAGGTAAAGCTAGGGAAGGGTCAAGAAATAACCTATAGATTTAGCTGTGTATAAAAGTGAGAATGGAAGCACTTCCTAGACCAGTGACTGTAGGAGCTACCTAAGGAAGATGGAAGTAAAAGTAGTAATGCCTCCTCCATCTAGTAGACAGTCACTTGGGGCAAGCAACTGTAACAGACCAGATGATGAGCTCTCAAATAAGAATCAATCAAGAAAAGTCAACCCCCTGAAAGAAAACAACAAAAAACTCAACTAAGAAAAATCTGAACTTGAAGAAAGAGCTAAGACAATCAAGAAAAAAGAATAGCATCCACAAAATGAAAACAAGTTATTAAACAAGGGTGGCTGTAAAAAAGCATCACTTAAGAGATTTCAGGTATCAATAACATAATAATTAAATTTAGAAATTTAAAAGGTAAATAGCAGGACAGAAATTAGTCACAAGTGGAGAATTAGTTAATGAGCTAGAATATCAAACTGGGAATGCACAGAGTGAGAATAAAGTATGAAACAAATGTTGAGAGACATTATGGATAGATCTAGAGTTCCAACATATGGAGTGACAAGAGAAAAAAGAGTTGCAGTTTTCAAAAAATAATAAATTTCCCACAAGTGAAGACAAATGGGAATCTTCAGCTTGAGGAAGACTTTCAAGTGCCAAAAAGGGGAAACAAAACAAAACAAAAAATTAGATAATCCATGGTAAAACTTTATGGTATCAAGGATAAAAAATAAAACAAAACAAAGCAAATAATGCTAAAGGGAAAAAGACTTGAGATTTATTATTTTATATACAAATAAGCAAATATTTGAAGGGTAAATATAAAGGAAAGCATTTTGAACATTGTTGCTAGAACTATTTATTTGATCAAGAAAATAAATCAACTCAGAAGTACTGAATCTGAGTAGCAGAATGGGCAAAATACATGAATTAATAAAAATGAGTAAAATGTTTTAGAAAACCAAAAGTAGCAAGTATGAAAACTTAACCACAAGTTTAACGTGTTTAATCACAATCCAGTTAATATTCCATCAATAATAACATGAGAGTTGGGGTAGGTGGGTGGGGGGCGATAGGAGAGATGTACTCTATCATAAACACTTAATTTACATAGTAAAGTACCACTCATGAAATCCTGTTCAGATAATATTTGGTGTCGTTTAATGAAACCTTACAATCTAATCTTTACAATGCTCTTTGCCTCTTCTATACTTGTTAAGTCTTACACTGAAAGTTGGTTACCAGTACCCCAAAAGGCTATTTTTTGTAGGTATTCTGAAGAATAACCCCTATATCTCATTCTTTTGTTTGAATCTTTTTCACCTGGTCTCATCCATTTCCCTTCTATGTGTCATTTTAAACCTCAGTGCCAAGCCTCAGCAATGCATGGGCCCCACAGGTGGCATTTGCACTAAAGAGACCATCCATGACTTACCAGATAATAGTACAAATGAACTGTGTACCTAGGCATCTTTCCATCTCTTTACATTTCAATCAGCTCTTTGCCAAATGGACAGTGAATTTAAATGTCCTTCCAGAAGCTGCCTTTAAGAGAGATATCGAACGAGCTATCTTTCAGATAAAACATTACACCATGATGCTACCATAGTATTTCTTCCTTAGTCACCATCAATAGGACAACCTTTAAACAAAGACATGATTTCGGATCATCCTAAGAGATGCTTCTATTGTGCCTGTCTCTAGTTCAACACAACCATAAAGCAATCTTAACAGTCATTGTTACAATTAAAGTGTTTACTAAATGCTGTATAACACAGACTATAAATTAGACTAACATAGCCAAATACATCAACCCTTTAAGGAAATGAGGAAATACAATACATTCAAGTTAGAGTATGATCACAGAGAAGTACAGAAATAGGCATAAACAAATGATGATTCAGTCTGAAAACAGTATACTTCAAATGCATTGCATTTTAAGTCTACAGATTAATTAAGAAAGTATTTTTCAAATCCTCTTAGAGGTATATTAGAATATTTTAGAGATCCCTTTAAGTTGAAAAACAAAATGGCCATGTGAATGAGTTTAGACTGCTTTGTAGTTCTTATTTTTTTAAAGTTTGGAAAATATAATAGTACAATACAGCTCATTTACAATTCACAATAGGTAGAATTTAAATGTAATAGGTAGATTATATCAATCTCAAAGAAAGTAATTACTTACTTTGGAGGCCCATGGCTGAAGACAGTTGGCATAACAGCGAACAAGAAAAGCCATTTCCTGAGCTGCAAAGGATAGTTTCCTTTTCAAAACAGAGCCACACCGATGAGTATGTTGACAAAATTCTTTTAAGTTTCTTTCTTATAAATCATATACCATTTGCAGTGTAAATTGCAGTGTAAAGACAGCTTCTCCAAATCCCTTTCAAACTGATATCAAGAGCTTTCAATAGCTTAGAATTTAGCCTCTAAATAACTGGAATACTTTTCATAAAAATGTTCACTTTTAACAAGCAAATCACAGTAAATCAAGATGTTTAGATTTCTGGCTCAAAACATACAGACACATCCTTCCTCAGGCACCTGGCACAGACATGCACAGTGGTAACTGAACAGTTAATACTGTATCAATCAAAGCAAATAAGGCAACATGCACCAAATCCGTGTTGCTAGATTCTGAGAAACCTTTCCAAAGACAGCTTTGTCTTTTCTTCAACTTATTTCATTCTGTAGAGTAAGCACTGCAGTAATTCTTCTGCATCAGAAGCAAACCAGAACACTGTATCCTTAAGATGAAAGTTTCTTCTTTATATTGTTAACCACCAGAGGTTTAAAAAAAAAAAAATCAACCATTGAGCAAGTGGTAGTCAGAAGATATATGCTCTAACAGGCTTGTCCTGTAGAATGTTTGAGAATCTCAAAAATTAAAAATTTCTCTTTTCACATGCACTATTTACGGCTCTGCAGCATTGCTCCTTGTTCTAATGCATCAGTAAGATAGTACTGTGGATCTAAGTCTGGCTTTCTGGTTGAAATTTTATATATGATATGGTACAAAAACACTACATCTTCTGCTAAAGCAAGACTGTATGTTAGTGTTTTAATTCCTACTGTCCTTGCCTGTTTCACAGCAGCTCCCTAAGGAGAAGCTCCTATTGATTCTATGCTCTGCAGTAAGATGAAATATCTAATAAGAAGGAAAGAGAGTGGGAGGAGAATAGAGCTAAAAGGATGACATCACCTGTATAGAAAGCCTTCAGAAACTGCATTAGATCAATTGGCTACTGTATCTGCAGATGTAGCCCAAAGAGCAATTTATTGAAAACACACACACACCCTTCCGTGAAACGTGTCAGCAAGCTAAATTCTGTAAGAAAAAAACTGGCTAAAGCATCTCTGTTTCAGTCTTAAAAATCCATTTTGATTTTTAATTCTGTGCATTGATACACAGCTTTATTTGGGAAGCCATATTACTATTCAAATTTAACACAGTATTGTCCTCCCAAGGGAAAATAATTAGCTCTGGTAAGATACTCTTGCATTGCAAATACAGAAGGCAGCCTAGTTCTCAGATGTCACATATGTATTCTGCTTGCAAAACTTCCTATTTATCAAATAACTGTTCTGAAAGGTATAACCTTCAAGACCACTCTAAATTAACATTAAAAATATCAAAACTGGTACTAGGATTTGTATGTAAATAGTACATTTAAATGGAAACAGAATTTCATTTTCCAAAGGAAAAGCTGAAAAAAAAAAATCACAGGCACAAGAGCTGACGTGCGGCATTCACCAACCCCTCTGAGGAAGAATAATCTATGCAATATGGTACTTTCCTACAGCCCAAGGCTAAATTCCTAGAAAGAGACCAGAAGCAAGTAAAACTCGGAAGGAATCAGAAAAGAAAATGATTCAACCTGCTTCCAAATTGAGCTTGAACTAAAAGGAAATATTTTTCTATAAAAATTATAGAAAAAATTTAATTCTTGCCACACCTTCTCCAATCTGAAAACACAATTCCTCTAGTACCCACCCTATTCTTCAAGATTCTGCCACAAGGCATCTAGTGCAGATACTACCACAAAGAGTTTGCACTAAAGGCTGCAATGGTGCCTCCCAATGGCCAAAGTAAGACACAGTTTCCAATGGTAAAATACAGTTAATACCACTCCAGGCAGCAAAATTATGAGAATAACATCAATGAATAAATCAAAATAACTGAACTATCTTGCTTTATTTACCTACCACCATTTTGAGGGAAGAGGTGTGCAACCTAAGAGAAATTATTACCTGAGAGACAGGTGTTATTACAAAGGACTTTACTGTCAAGAGATGAACACCTTGTTACTAGCCAAAAACAAACAAATAAGCAAACAAACAAAGAGTTCTTCAATACACCTGAGCAAACTATAAGTCACTTTCTGAACAACACTATGCTGCCAATCTGAACTACGCTGCTACTTATAAGACTAGAACTGACTTTAGTAAAACTAGGTGTTATTCTAAATAAAGACAAGTCATGCTTTCACAATAAGTGACCATTTATGAATCTGGATTTCCATAAAACTTAAGAATTATTTGTTTTCTAAAAAAATTTCAAAAGAACACACAAAATTTACATTTAAATATAAAACTAAATCTAACAAATAAACATGACTCTAGTTTTCTAACCCTAAAACATGGAAATTATGTACAGGCTGATTTTCAAGCACCAATGTATTTTTTCAACTCAATTAATTTAAATAACCTATGAGTTGGAATTTCAACAAAATGTTAAGTATTTAAGAATAAATTAACTAAAATCTAATTTTAACACTCATTTTTAAAAATAGAAAAATGATAGTAGGCACGTTGTATGTAAATGAAGCCAAACATTTCCTAAAGATAAATTTCTAAAAGATATCCTGTATGCAAACATTAACGTGACGGAAGAACATTTCAGTTTCAATGCAAGACAGTAATTATATTCATGTACAGAACCAACAGGATAAATTACAACCAAATCAAAGGGCACCTTTCCTCCTTTTTATAAATCACGCTGATAGCACACAAAGGACTTCAAGCTGAGCAAGGGAGACAGCCATCTCTTAACTACTTTAAAAAACACTCTGCCCTGTGTATGAAATGCAATCCACTAATACCATATGTTAGAACAACTGTAGTAAACACCAGCTCAATAAAGGAACAACTCTCTTTTCCTTTAGTTTGGCCTGGAAGTGAAGATGACATCATCCTTTTCCTTGTTCTACCAATCATCTCATAGTATCTGCCATTCTAGGCAACTGTACGGTGAGCCTGGCATGAAAAATCTCCCTGTGCAACAATACCATGAAAGAAACAAACAGGCCAAATTCTATATTCAGCATGTGAACCCACCACCACTCTGATGATACACTATACCACACTGTTTCTTCAGTAAGAATGACTTACTCTCAATTACTGAATAAAACTATAAACATCTTTTGAAAAGTCAGTAATTTATCAAATAATTAAAATATATGATTAGGTGAATAAATGATTTTTCACTTCTATTACTTTAAAAATTTTACCATGATCTCATTCCATTACCTCACCAATTCAAATGAAGTAACTGCAGAAAGGGAGAATGCCCTGATCTACACATTGTCTAGGAATCATAACCACAGGATAACCATTTAAGAATACATTTCCCCTGCATATGAAATGTCATGATGCTAAGCCACACTGATGAAATCTTTAGCTTTAAAAAGGTCTTTCAAACTACTACCGAATAAAGCAATCAATGTATGCCTTCGCAAAACTTCAAACCATTATAAAATAGTCTTATAAAAATGTAAATGTTATATAGTTAATAATTAAATTATTTTATATATTCACAATATAAATATTATAAATTATCTTATATATTCATGATATAAATTTTATATATTCATATTATAAATTATTTTATGAACACATTATAAACTGTATAAACTAATATAAAATACATTAACTATATAAACTATTTCTAAACAAAAATACGAAGCAGAACATTTGAAATCATATTGTATAGAAAGCCAAATATGAGGCTCTAATAGTTACTAACCTATAAATATACCTTTTATGTCAATAGGTAACAACACTGAAAAGGAGAAAAAAAAGGTAATCATGGATAAAGGTAAGTTATCAAAGAATTTACACTCTAGACGTTATGAAAAACAAAAAAACCAACATTAACAAAAATCAGGTTTATAGTAATCTCAGGCACAGTCATACACTTTATTCCCCATCTGCACAGTGAAATGTTATAATCACAATGTACAGAAGCCAAACTCAAAGGGAGGTGAGACCAAAGAAAAATTATGTAGTTTTACAAAATAAAACAAACAGGCCACTCATTTCTGTGTTTTTGCTGTAAGCATTTGGCCTTTAAAATATAAACTGTTAAATGTACTGATTTATATAGTAAAAACACTTTATTCCTTTTGGAAAATGAATGAATAAATGACACTACCATAATATATGAGGTAACATACAAGCCCTTTTAAAGGATCACAGTAAGCTTTCCTACTCCCTGCCCCCCTCCTGCCCCTTGCTTAACTTGAACATCTGAAATGAATCTCTGTAGTTACCAGACATGGTTAACTCTAATTACTGGTGCCCCTCAGGAATTCCTGCTTTCAAACTGCATCCTATCTATTTCTCAGTCTTTCTGAAGAAAGCCAGAGTACCAACACTCTCCTCCTATTCTGTAAGAAACAGTGTGCTTCAGCACACTGTCATCTATGTCCACTAAATGACCAGCACCACGCTGTTGAAAACCTTATCAGAGCCACCAGTGGGACACATATGCACTATGAAATATGATCCTTCCTTAGGGAGTGATGGAGGAAGAAAAAGCAAAGAGAAAGAGGGAAGCCTTCATCATCAACTAAGGTGATGTAAGCTTCTATAATTAGAATCAGTGAAACCGAAGCAACAATAAAAAGGCACCACCATGCTTCTACTTTCCACTACACAGTGCAGTTGTAGCAAGCATTTTTCACTCACACACAAACAAAAAAATACACTTTGCATATATAGTAAGCAGTCAAGTATGCTACATACTATATGCAAAGTTAATGTAGTTTTAATATAATGTATTCTTCTCTACAAAAAACAAGATTTGCCCAATAATTAAAATAAATACCTGTATCTATATATAAACATGACCGAAAAAAGAAACCTCACTAAAAAAATTAAACTATTGAGAATACTGTCTCCATCTGTAAATTCCTGGATTATATTAGAGATTACCTTTGTATCCCTTCTCTGATTTTAAACAGTGCATTTTCTAGTACTATAAAAGCTAAATGCCTAGTTACTGAACAGATAACCAATCAAATTAAAAGGCAGTAACAATCAGCATTAATCTGTTTGAAATGTTTGAGTAGTTATTCCCCTTCCAACTGGAATGCTCTCAAAAATCACTGTCTTAGGCCACTGGTATATACATTACTATCAGAGTTGTTTCAAACGATCTTCAAAAGAGCTTTCTGTAAAGTGTTTCACGTATGATAAAAATCTTTCCTATTCTGGTTCCCTGGGCAGATCCATATGAATCAGTGTCACCTTTAAGCGAGGGAGAATCGTCTAAGCGAGGGAGAATCGTCCCAGACAACCAGAGGGCATGCCCCTGCCCTCTTCCCAACACTCCTGAAGCTCACACAGAGTGAATGATAAAAACAATTTTTAAAGATGACTACTTAGAAGTTAGCAGTACTTATGTAGAGCGTTAAAAATAATTTTCATACCTTATGAAAAATAATTTTCACACCCTAGGGATCAATCTTAAGGAAAAAAATCAAAGTCACGTACAGATATATTCATATAAGTTGTAATAGGAGATAAATTGGAAGCTGCATGAGAATACTTTGTTATAATATTAATATTAAAAATAATGTTCAGGGAAAAATTTAACTGCATGAGAAGTAGAAAGGCAGGATAAATAAATATTCAGCATTATCTAAATTAAAAAAGATCTCAATGATTTAATCTAGATACATGCATTTAAAAATCATTAGCTATCTCTGGTTTTGAGGATTACAGCATTTCCTTCTTAATATTCTTCTATATTTTTCTACATTACTATAGGAACATTTTTTTTCCACACACAAAAATTTTTTTAATCTGCTCTAGGCAGGCATTTGTCCTACTTAGATTGTTTACAATTACACCCCTTTGCTTTTTCTCTGTCCATTTTCGGACTCATGACCCTGTAACTAGGTACAAGAACCTTCTATTGAGAATTCTAAATTATTTCCCAGAAGACAAAGGAGAAGAATTCTCCTAGGAGACGCTAGACACACATGAATAAAAGGAGAAAAGTTCTCTTCTGTTTTTAAGGTATAAAGCACAATAAAGAACATATCTGTCCAGAGCACTATGGCTTGTAAATAGGGTGAGAGGACAAGCAATACTGAAAAGCTGCAGATTCTCAGAGGCTGGCCTCCAAATTTCTCAGTAGCAGTCTGATCAACACTCACTGTCTTATACACAAATAAGATTGGCAAAGGTTCCAGATACACAATCTTCTTTACTTTAGAAGTAATAAAAGATTGTTTACTCACTAACCTTTCATTCTACAAGTATTTATCAGACACAAAATATAATTAAAAATAATCAGGATCCATCAAGTGCACAAATAAAGTTCACACTGTTGACGGTTTATCAATCAGTAACTATGACTGTAGCAGTCCAAACTTGAAATTCTGACAATATATGCAACAAGAGTGTGCACACCTCCTCCATTTTGACTTGAATAAATGTTTAAATTATTTGCTTACTGGTGGTCTGCTATGGTCTGAAGGTTTGTGTCCCCCCCACCACCCCCAAAATTCCTATGTTAAAATCTAAACTGCAAAATGATGGTATTAGGAGGTGGGGCCTTTGGGAGGTGATTAGGTCATGAGGGCTCTGGTACTGGGATTAAAATGCCCATATAAAAAATGCCCCAGAGAGCTTCCTAGCCCTGTTCTATCATGTGGACACAGCAGGGGGTCGGCAGTCCACAGTTAAAAGGGACTTGGTAGCTAGTTCAACTCCCCCACATGATGCAGGGACTGAGGGTCTTAAATATTCCTTAACATTGCAAATTAGCACTTGAAATAGAAAAGGAACGCGTATCATCTGATTCCTAGTTTAATGTCTACTCTATCACATCAAACTGAGGAATCTGGCTCTTATAAACCTGCCCGTATCAAGGATTTAACTTATTTGCACCTAGTTTCTTTGGAAGTCCAAATGGGTTGTCCTGAGACAAATGTTGAGATGCTGCTATGAAGGTCTGTGTTCCTGCCAAATTCGTATGTTGAAATTCTAATCCCCAAGGTGATTAGAAGGTGGGGCCTATGGAAGGTGATCAGGTCATAAGGAAGGAGCTCTCATGACTGGGATTAGTGCCCTTATAAAAGAGGCTCCACAGAGCTCCCTAGTCCTTTCCACCATGTGAGCAGACAGCAAGAGGTAAGCAGTCTACAATCCAGAAGAGGGCCTTTACCAGAACCTGAGGCATGCTGGCTGCTGGTACCATGATCTTGGCCTTCTAGACTACAGAACTGTGAGAAATAAAAGTTCTGTTGTTTATAAGCCACTTGGTCTGTGGTACTTTGTTAGAGCAGCCTGAACGGACTAAGATATGACCCATGAGGTGATTTCGGCAACCACACTTGAATTCTTACTCAGCTATACAGACAAACGTCTTAATCTCTCTCTGTACGTGCTAAATCCAAACAAAACATGGAGTACTGGAGGAGAGCAGGGAACATAAGGCACAATCACAGAAGAAGCAAAGAGAAAGAGATGCCTGTTGCATTAGTAATTTGTGAGCCTAAAATGAAACAGTAGATTCTAGAGTGTCACACCATGCTTACCACCTGCCATACTATGCCAGAACAATGAACTGTGTAGGAAGAATACATGTAAAGAAGGGTGAGCAAAAGGAAGCCCTCCAAATTTAAAATCATGACCCATGATGCTGCCATGGAAATCCCTCTTTCCCGGTGTCCCTTGGGAAGAGTTGGCTGGCTCCACTTCTGTGCAGGTGCTATGATGGAGAAAAAGAGGAAGAAGGGTAGTAGATTATCCTGTGCTTGAGAATGTAAAAAGCACCATAGGTGACGTAAGGAACAAGAAAAAAAAATTAAGATTTAGTCTACTGAGGAATGTGGGATCTAATTAAGAGCCAATAACAGCACATCAAACACCCAGACTGTTTGTTGTTCAAAAATATAGCAGAAGGGGCTTCCCTGGTGGCGCAGTGGTTAAGAATCTGCCTGCCAATGCAGGGGACACGGGTTCGAGCCCTGGTCTGGGAAGATCCCACATGCCACGGAGCAACTGGGCCCGTGAGCCACAACTACTGAGCCTGTACGTCTGGAGCCTGTGCTCTGCAACAAGAGAGGCCGCGACAGTGAGAGGCCCATGCACTGTGATGAAGAGCGGCCCCCACACCGCGATGAAGAGTGGCCCCCGCTTGCCACAACTAGAGAAAGCCCTCGCACAGAAACGAAGACCCAACACAGCCAAAAATAAATAAATAAATTTATTTAAAAATATATATATAGCAGAAGAAGAAAGAAGAAATCAATGAGAAGAACTATAATTTCATAACTGAAGTATCCAAACACCAACAATATTTTTTAAACCTTTAAAGAATGTCCAGATTTATATTTGGATCAATAATGTTTCTATAAAATGACCAAGAATGAATGTTGTCTGATAATCTAGAGATGCATTTCAAGTTAAATAAAGGCATACTTGTTGCCTGACCTTTGTAAAACCAAAACACTTCCCCCTTACTGGTCCTGGCTTATTTTTACCATTTAACCTTACGTATATACCAATATTAAAAATTCAGCTCACTACATATGAAAAATGTTCACCATTGTAGGCTATTTAAAACACAAGTCAACTTTCTATAAAAAATACAGACATTTAAGAAATTCTTAAGTAAACTTCTAATTTTGTTTTCTGCTATCTTCAGAACAGAGCATGATTATATGAGCACACTGCATGTAAGTATGTGTGACATCTTATGGGACCAATGAGAAGAGCACTCTACAAACAGGAAGTGTTAGGGGAGGCTTCTCCAAAGAGTTCATGGATGAATGGACTCTTAGGAATTCAGCAGGACTTTGTCAGGAGGACATGACAGGAGACCATTCTGGATAAAAGGAGCAAATAGCAAGTTAAGATTCAAACTGAATCATCAAAGGACAGAATTATATTAGGTAACGAAGCCTGCAAGAACCTTCCAGGGAGAGAGAAGAACCAAAGGAAGGGACAACCAACAAAATTATGGGGCCAGAAGGGTGAACAGGTAGACTGGGGCCAGATGACAAAGGGATTTATATATCATGTAATCTCAATACTTTAAAAACTAAATATTTCTGAGCTGTATTTCTAAGATAATTTATTTATAAATTAATACATGTACTACCAGTAAAAGTATTTTGTGTTCATTACGAAATACACACAAAAATCCACAGAAACTTAAAAAGATAACAGTACATATAAACTATACTATTTTCTTCCCATGCCTTGTAGACTGTTTGCAAACTACATTTTAAGACACCTGAGCTAAACTACTGACCTTGCTAATTACTAAAAGAAAGAAGGTCTTCAAGGCAATAATTCCAAAACCAGTCATCAGTTTCTGGAAGACATCTCCTGTCATTTAACTGGCTTCTAGTCACTTATTATTATATATAGTAAAGCAACTCATTCAGTGACTTTCATATACATTTTATAACCACTCTTATCTTGTAGGGTTGAACAAAGAAACTGCTTTGTTTAAAGTGAGCCATTGTGAGTATAGGCTACAAGAAAATTGGGAAGGGCATAGTTGGCTGATTGTTGCCTGCTTGATTTTATCATTCCTACCTTTATTCTCCCTTTGTCTGATTCTTTAGCTTACATTTTTCAATTATCTTAACATATACACATATTGTGGTAAACACGTTTTAATAACCAGAAATAGATAAATAATAAAATTATTTTGTTAGCAAGAGGAACAAAGGTTTTTTTTGAGTATTTTCAATAACAACAACAGGAACAGAAGCTGCTGACATTACTGGATGTTTTTTCAAGGCACCAAACACCGAGCAGAGCCTTTTATATATATAAAACAAACTTAGAAATGTCACACAACTTGCCCAAAGTTACACAAGAACCTAAACAAGCTTATAAAAAAACAGGCACTCTATCTTCTTTAACAGGCAATACGCTCTGAGGATAAACGGATGATGGTTCACATTTTCAAGGCATGTACACTCTGATGAGAGAGACAGACATTTGAATAAAAAATTACAATGTAATATAACGAATAGTCACAGGTATATGCATGGGATATTACAGGAATGTAGAGATGTGTACCTAACCCTACCAAGAAAAAATCATAGATTCCTCCCATGAGTTGATGTAAATTATTTAAATTAACATTTTTAATTTTAAATTAAAATCCTTAAGTCATACCAGCCACATTTTAAGTGCTCAGTAGCCACGTGTGCCTGGTTACTATCATTTGGAAACCACAGACATAAAACATTTCCATCACTGTAGCAAGTTCTATTGGACGGAACTGGTTTCGACTATATGCCAGATAAATATGCTAGATCATCAGAATTTCTGATAGGTGGTGTTTGGCAATGAAAAGATTTAAGAGCATAAAAGAAGTAACACTGGGCTTCCCTGGTGGCGCAGTGCTTGAGAGTCCGCCTGCCAATGCGCGGGACACGGGTTCGTGCCACGGTCCGGGAGGATCCCACATGCCGTGGAGCGGCTGGGCCCGTGAGCCATGGCCGCTGAGCCTGCACGTCCGGAGCCTGTGCTCCGCAACGGGAGAGGCCACAGCAGTGAGAGGCCCGCATGCCACACACACACACACAAAAAAAGAAGTAACATTGTTAAAAGATTCTTTTAGGACTGACAGAAGTAAAATGAATGAATTAGCTGGAGGCAACGGATAGGGGAAGATGTAAGGAATAAGATGTAAGGAAAAGGAGTAGAGACATCAGAGAGAAGAGAAACACAAATCTTAAAATCAAATAAAATGATTAAGCAGATATTTTTAAATGTAGAGATCATATAACACTTTTCAATTAAAAATATTCTCCAAAGTTCTTAAAATGAAAAAATATTGCTTTTACAATGAAAGCTGGCTGGGAGTGTGGGAGATGCTATTACAACATTTCTAAAAAGAATGGCAGTGAACACTAAGGAAATGACGTGGGGAAATTGAGAGGAGGGCACAAACATTTGAGTGGAAGACTCTATAGATATCATTAACTGATTAGACCTTGACTGTGCACACATGTTCTATCAGCAACCATCATGGAAGACAGGCAGACGCAATATTACCATCCTCAATTTTTAGAGGTAAAGCAACCAAAGCACTGATTGTTTAGGTGAAATATCCCAGTCACAGAGTAAGTGAAGGAAGGATTTAGACAGATGGCTCATCTAAATACTAGACTATTTTTACTTGGCTTAATTACCCATCCTATTCACTGAATATTGCTCCCTATCACCTTTATGCTATTTTGAAATATCAAATACATCTTCCCCAAAGATCAAAACTCTGAAATCACAGAGAATATTCAAAGACATTTAAATCTGTTGCCAGCTCTGAGAGCAATACCCAAAGGAGTTTCAAGAATGTTATTACTGTTATACAGTAGAACTGCTCTTTTTAACAATTAAAAAAAAAACTTTCACATTGAGACTGTGGTTCTCATCTTTATACAAAGCAATGTATATGACAAAACTATGAAAATATTTGATAAGAATAAATCATTTTTTTCAATCGTTCTAGGCATTCACTTAGAAAGTAACTGAAAAACATGCAAAGATTTTAATGTTCACAAAATCTTGATGTACAGGTTTGGATTAATAATAATTAAGATAAAGAAAATTACATTTATGAAATATTTTGTACATCTTTAAGAATTTTTTGACTTTCAGCATTCTAGCAAGAAAAAGTTGATGATGGGTTCCAAATGAAAAAAGAAAATGTCAGATTTCCACTGCTATCTAAAGTAATGATTCTCCTGATCTCTCTGAACTGCTGACAGTAAAATGAGGGACTTGCCTGGTGGCACAGTGGTTAAGAATCTGCCTGCCAATGCAGGAGACATGGGTTCGAGCCCTGGTCCGGGAAGATCCTACATGCCGCGGAGCAACTAAGCCCGTGCACCACAACTACTGACCTTGTGCTCTAGAGCCCATGAGCCACAACTACTGAAGCCCGCATGCCTAGAGCCCGTGCTCCGCAACAAGAGAAACCACCGCAAGGAGAAGCCCGCGTACTGCAACAAAGAGTAGCCCCTGCTCACAGCAACTAGAGAAAGCCCGCGTACAGTAATGAAGACCCAATGCAGCCAAAAATAAACAAAAACAAAAACAAAACAAGACAGTAGAATGAAAGAAATAAAGATCCTTATAGTAGTCATAAAACCAATTATCTACTGCATGTTTTCACAAGTACTACTTAAGATTTTTGCTACTAGAACTTATACCCATCCTTCTCTAACTATTCCAAAACAGAAGAGGAAGGAACATGCCCAAATTCACTGTATTAAGCCACCGTCATGCTGATTCAAAACCAGATACAGACGCCATAAAAAAAGAAAATTACAGGCCAATATCTTTGATGAATACAAATGTAAAAATCCTCAACAAAATATTAGCAAATCAAATCCAAAAATACATAAAAAGGATCATACACAACGATCAAGTTGGATTCATTCCAGGGTTTCAAGGATGATTCAATACACACAAATCAATCAATGTGATACACCACATTAAAAAAAGGAGAGACAGAAACCACATGATCATCTCAATTGATGCAGAAAAAGCATTTGACGGGCTTCCTTGGTGGCGCAGTGGTTGGGAGTCCGCCTGCCGATGCAGGGGACACGGGTTCGTGCCCCGGTCTGGGAAGATCCCACATGCCATGTAGCGGCTGGGCCCGTGAGCCATGGCTGCTGAGCCTGCGCGTCCGGAGCCTGTGTTCTGCAACGGGAGAGGCCACAACTGTGAGAGGCCCGTGTACCGCAAAAAAAAAAAAAAAAAAAAAAGCATTTGACAAAATTCAACATCCATTCATGAAAAAACTCACCAAAGTGGGTACAGATGGAATATATCAACATAATAAAAGCCATTTACAACAAACCCACAGACAACATCATACTCAACGGTGAAGAGCTGAAAGCCTTCCCACTAAATTCAGGAATAAGACAAGGATGCCCATTCACCCCTTCTCGTCAACATACTACTGGAAGTCCTAGCCACAGCAATGAGACAAGAAAAAGAAATAAAACGTATCCAAATTGGAAGGAAAGAGGTAAAACAGTCACTATTTGCCGATGACATGATACTCTCTATAAAGAACCCTGAACTCTCCACACACAAACCCTATTATAACTAATAAATGAATTCGGCAAGGTAGCTGGATACAAGATTAATATACAGAAATTTGTTGCATTTCTTTATGCTAATAATGAAATATCAGAAACTTAAAAAAAAATCCTGTTTAAAGTCGTGTCAAAAAAAGTAAAATACTTAAGACTTAACCAAGGAGGTGAAAGACATATACACTGAAAACTATACAACACTGACAAAGGAAACTGAAGATGATACAAAGAAATGGAAAGATATCCCGTGCTCTTAGATTGGAAGAACTAAAACTGTTAAAATGGCCATACTATCCAAAGCAATCTACAGATTTAATGCAATCCCTATCAAAATACCTATGACATTTTTCACAGAACTAGAACAAATAATCCTAAAATTTATATGGAAACAAAGAAGATGCAAAATGACAAAGCAATCCTGAGGAAAAAGAACAAAGCTGGAGGCATAACCCTTCCAGACTTCAGACTATACTACAAAGCTGTAGTAATAAAAACAGCATGGTGTTGGCACAAAAAGAGACATATAGATCAATGGAACAGAACTGAGTACCCAGAAATAAACCCACACAACTATGGTCAATTAATCTACAATAAAGGAGGCAAGAATATACAATGGAGAAAAGACAGTCTCTTCAGCAAGAGGTGAAGAGAAAAGCTGGATAGCTACAAGTATATCAGTGAAATCAGAACATTCCCTCACATCATATGCAAAAACTAACTCAAAATGGTTTAAAGACCTTGTAAGACATGACACCATGAAACTCCCAGAAGAGAATATAGGCAGAACATTCTGTGACATAATCATAGCAATATTCACTTAGATCAAACTCCAAAGGCAAAAGAAATAAAAGCAAAAATAAACAAATGAAACCTAATTAAACACAAAAGCTTTTGCACAGCAAAGGAAGCCATCAACAAAACAAAAAGACAATTTACGGAATGGGAGAAAAATATCTGCAAATGATGTGACCAACAAGGGGTTAATGTCCAAAATATACAAACAGCTCATACAACTCAGTATGGAAAAAAAAAAAATCAAAACATGGGCAGAAAACCTAAACAGATATTTCTCCAAACAAGACATACAGATGGCCAACAGGCACATGAAAAGGTGCTCAACATTGCTGATTATTAGAGAAACGCAAATCAAAACTACAATGAAGGGCTTCCCTGGTGGCGCAGCGGTTAAGAATCCGCCTGTCAATGCAGGGGACACAGGTTTGTGCCCTGGTCCGGGAAGATCCCACATGCCACAGAGCAATTAAGCCCATGTGCCACAACTACTGAGCCTGTGCTCTAGAGCAGGCAAGCCACAACTACTGAGCTCGTGTGCTCCAACTACAGAAGCCCAAGCGCCCAGGGCCAGTACTCCACAAGAGAAGCCAGCACAATGAGAAGCCCGCGCACCACAGCAAAGGGTAGCTCCCACTTGCTGCAACTAGAGAAAGCCCACATGCAGCAACAAAGACCCAACACAGCCAAAAAAAAAAATAAAGAAAGAAAGAAATAGAAGAAGAAAAAAAAGAAAAACTACAATGAAGTATCACCTCACACCAGTCAGAATGGCTATTCTGAACAAGTCTACAAATAATAAATGCTGGAAAGGGTGTAGAGAAAAGGGAACCCTAGTACTCAGTTGGTGGGAATGTAAATTGGTGCAGCCACTATGGAAAACAATATGGAGGTTCCTTAAAAAACTAAAAATAGAGCTACCATATGATCCTGAAATCCCACTCCTGGGCATATATCTAGAAAGGACAAAAACTCTAATTTTAAAAGATATATGCACCCTAATGTTCATAGCAGCACTACTTACAAGAGCCAAGACATGGAAACAACCCAAGTAGCCATCAACAGATGACTGGTTAAGAAGATGTGAGATAGATAGATATAAAAAGAGAATATTACTCAGTCATAAAAAGGAATGAAGTATTGCTATTTGCAGCAACAGGGATGGACCTATAGAATATTATACTGAGTGAAGTAAGTCAGAGAAAGACAAATATTAAATGATATCACTTACATGTGGAATCTAAAAATAATACAAATGAATCTATAGGCAAAACAGAAACAGACTCATAGACACAGAAAACAAATTTAAGGTTACCAAAGGGGCTGGGGCCCTGGGTCAAGGGAGGAACAAATTAGTAGTATGAGTAACAGATACAACTACTCTACATAAAACAGATAAGCAACAGGATTTACTGTATAGAACAGGGAATTATACTCACTATCTTGTAATAACCTATAATGGAATATAATCTGAAAAAAATAACTGAATCACTCTGCTGTACACCTGAAACTAACATAGTATAAAATAAATGAAAAAAAGAAAAAGATTTTTGCTATACTACCTTATCTAGATCAACTATCAATATGTAGAAATTTGGCCAGATACATAGGTTTCATTTAAAAGTAAAGTAAAACGTCTTAATACTGCATTTTCTGAGTTGCCTGAAACATATCCATTTTAGAAAAAAACAAAACAAAACGCTATTACTTTAAGAAATAGCATATGCAAGTAACATGACCAAATATCATTCTTTAACGCAGTCTAATAGTTAAAAAGTCAGTTTTGTCTAAGTGGAATCAACTTAGTCCTCCCCTTCCCATGAGCTGCCAAATCTCTGACAGTATTCAGTAAGATAACCACTTAAAACTAGCTAAACAAGTCTTTACATGTGAAAATGCCAAACTCAGAGTCATCAAATGGACAGAATACCAAGCAGTGTGCCTATTGCTTTCTGGTCCAATCAGGAAACCAGTATATCCTAGAGAGGACAACCCACAGCTACCAAGAGAAAATACGGAATCTCTCTAGACTTCACAACGTGACAGTAAAAAAATTTGAGAAAAGAACACACTACAGTTGAGACTAGAGTAAGCAAGTAATCAATACACACACACAAACTATGCATTCTGCCTCATACAAGGAGAACCAAATAGTCCAATTAAAGATACTTTAATTAAGCAATTCAACTTAGAATTTTTTCTAAATAAACCAAGATAAGGGCATATATAACCACAAAATTACTTAGCACTTTATTTAAAAAAAATAAAAAACTAGGAAAATCTACATGACCAAATACTGGGAACCGAGTAAATAAATTATGGCAATTCTTACAATGGAGTACCACAACACTATTGAGAATAATGTTGTTAAAAAAAAGTAACATTCAAAGATGTTCACATTATATACATAAGTTTTTAAAAGTTACAAATCAGATCATATACTTAAGCTTCATGAAGTTAGCCAAAAAGCTCACATATCTACCTACATGTTGAAAATCATTTTATCCAAGAATATACAAAATGTCATCAGTGGTTACATAACTGAGTGATGGAACTAACCAACTTTTAGTTTTTCAAAAATAGACAAGTTTCATTTGTGTAATAAGGCAAAACTTAAATTAGCTTAAATTAATTAGTGACAGGGAAATTTACTATATAAAAAGAAAAAGTGGGAATTCCCTGACACTCCAGTGGTTAGGACTTGGCACTTTCACTGCCATTGGCCTGGGTTCAATCCCTGGCCAGGGAACTAAGATCCCACAAGCCTCATAGCATGGCCAAAAAAATAAAGAAATCATTAAATAATAAAAACAGAAAATGAACTTTATGTAATTAAAAATTTGAGGACCATGTCATATGTTATTGTTTCATGTCAGAAACAGAATGTGCTCAATCAATGAAATTAGGCAAATGGAACAAACTCCTAAGAGCTGCTTAAATTTAACACTTATTCTAATACAAACAACTCCCTAAATAATCCTCCTTATTCCTAACATGGAATGAATGAATTTCTCTTTCTGACAAACAACAGAACTAAACATACCCTTGGGAATTTGGCTGCCATCAATCTCTAGACACTTTTTATATTTTGGGTGATCATGACTCCTTTGAAAACTTATAAAATACACCTGAATTTATTCTTTCTTAGCCTATCCTTACTTCTTGATTCAACTACTTCTACTTCTCAGTAGTTGAATTACAAAATTAAAGACTTCTGAAGAGGCAGAACACCTAAATAGACATTTCTCCAAAGAAGACATACAGATGGCCAAGAAGCACATGAAAAGCTGCTCCACATCACTAATTATTAGAGAAATGCAAGTCAAAAGTACAGTGAGGTATCACCTCACACCAGTTAGAATGGGCATCATCAGAAAATCTACAAACAACAAATGCTGGAGAGGGTGTGGAGAAAAGGGAACCCTCTGGCACTGTTGGTGGGAATGTAAATTGATACAGCCACTATGGAGAATAGTATGGAGATTCCTTAAAAAACTAAAAATAGAATTACCATATGATCCAGAAATCCCACTACTGGGCATATACCCAGAGGAAATCATAATTCAAAAAGACACATGCACCCCAATGTTCATTGCAGCACTATTTACAAAAGCCAGGTCATGGAAGCAACCTAAATGCCCATCGACAGACAAATGGATAAAGAAGTTGTGGTACATATATGCAATGGAATAATACTCAGCCATAAAAAAGAATGAAATTGAGTCATTTGTTGAGATGTGGATGGATCTAGAGACTGTCATACAGAGTGAAGTAAGTCAGAAAGAGAAAAACAAATATCGTATATTAACGCATGTATGTGGAACCTAGAAAAATGGTACAGATGAACCAGTCTGCAGGGCAGAAGTTGGGACACAGATGTAGAGAACGTATGGACACCAAGGGGTGGGGGGGAACCGCGGTGGGGTGGGGATGCTGGTGTGCTGAATTGGGCGATTGGGATTGACATGTATACACTGATGTGTATAAAATTGGTGACTAACAAGAACTTGCAGTATAAAAAAAACAAACAAAAAACACAACTAATACTAAACTTTCCTTGGGTTATTTGTATGGAAATATGTTAATATAAATGTTTCAAACATTACATGAAATTTCTAAAAATCTTATATGTTCTGGTATAATGTTATAAGTCATAATTCTAGTTATTACTTTAAAATGTATATCTCAGAAATAACTAAATTTCCTTGTCAATTGCATTATTATGAACTTTCATCAAATCTTTAACTGTGGTCATTTTTAAGTCTTTTGTCATTTACAGACAGTTCTGGGTGTACTCTGATGCTTTTGCAAAAATGTTCCTATAAAAGGGTTTCATCTTCAAGGAATTAATGTAAAAGACTCTGACAAGTACAGGTTTCTGGTAACTGACCGTACTGCTAAACTGAATAAGCATTTTCAGAACTCTAATGGAAAACTGATGAATTCATAAAAGTGCTAACAAAAGATCAAGATGAAAAAAAACTAATTACATGGGACTGAGTGAACTGATGAGGATGATTATAATTTTTGTTACTTTCTGTTTGAATTAAAAAAAAATCTCACAAGGACTCAGAGGCAAAAATTATACAAATCAATTTTCACTTCAAAGTAAAGGAGCTGTTACAGTGGAGAATTACTGGACTGAAAGTCAATATTATGATATAGTATGAGTGTGTTTCGTGTTTGATAATTGCAACCATTGTTGCCTTTGTTGTGGTCATCCATTTACAATGCTTGGAGTCACTTTATCTCTTCTAAAAATAAAATACAGTGTGTGTGTTAAAAAAAAAAAAAAGAAAAAAAGACTTCTGAAGAAGTATTTCTACCCAACTCAACATAGCAGAAGCATTTAAAAAAATTTTATAGATATACTTACCTGCCCCAGATTTTACATGTAGAGCCCCAAGTGCTGACATTATCAAAAATATATGTAGATCTTCAAGATGGCAGAGGAGTAAGACGTGGAGATCACCTCCCTCCCCACAAATACATAAGAAATACATCTACATGTGGAACAACTCCTACAGAACACCTACTGAACGCAAGCAGAAGACCTCAGACTTCCCAAAAGATATATATTTTTTTTTCCTTTTTCTCTTTTTGTGAGTGTGTATGTGTATGCTTCTTTGTGTGATTTTGTTTGTATAGCTTTGTACTGCATTTACCATCTGTCCCAGGGATCTGTCTGTCTGTCCTTTTCTTAGTATACTTTTTAGCACTTGCTATCATTGTTGGATTTGTTTTTCAGTTTGGTTATTCTCTTCTTTCTTTCCTTCTTTTTTTAAATTACTTTAAAATTTTATGTATGTATGTATGTATGTATGTATGTATGTATGTATGTATGCATGCATGCATGCATGCATGCATGCCTCTCACTGTTGTGGCCTCTCCCTTTGCAGAGCACAGGCTCCAGACGCGCTGGCTCAGCGGCCACGACTCACGGGCCCAGCCGCTCCACGGCATGTGGGATCTTCCCAGACCAGGGCACGAACCTGTGTCCACTGAATCGGCAGGCGGACTCAACCACTGCGCCACCAAGGAAGCCCTAAAATTTTATTTTAATAACTTTATTTTATTCTTTTCTTTCTTTCTTTCCTTTTCTTTCACCCTCCCTCCCTCCCTCCCTTGTTTTTCAGTTTCATTGTTCTCTTCTTTCTCTCCTTCTTTTTCTTTAATTACTTTAAAATTTTTATTTTAATAACTATTTTATTCTTTTCTTTCTTTTTCTTTCTTCCTCCCTCCCTCCCTCTCTCTCTCTCTCTCTCTCTCTCTCTCTCTCTCTCTCTCTCTCTCTCTCTCTCTCTCTGTCCTTCTTTCTATTTTTATCCCTTTTCTTCTGAGCCGTGTGGCTATCAGGGTCTTGGTGCTCCAGCCAGGGGTCAGGCCAATGCCTCTGAGGTGGGAGAGCCGAGTTCAGGACACTGGTCCACCAGAGAACTCCTGGCTCCACGTAATGTCAAATGGCGAAAGCTCTCCCAGAGTACTCCATCTCAACACTGAGACCCAACTCAACTCAACTCCACCACCAGCAAGCTACAGTGCCGGACACCCTACACCAAACAACTGGCACGACAGAAACACAACCCCACCCATTAGCAGAGAGGCTGTCTAAAATCATAATAAGGTCAAGACACCCCAAAACACACCAGCGGACGTGGTCCTGCCCACCAGGAAGACAAGATCCAGCCTCGTCCACCAGAACACAGGCACCAATCTCCTCCACCAGGAAGCCTACACAACCCACTGAACCAACCTTAGCCACTGGGAGCAGACACGAAAAAAAATGGGGACTACAAACCTGCAACCTGCGAAAAGGAGACCCCAAACACATTAAGTTAAGCAAAATGAGAAGACAGAGAAACACATAGAAGATGAAGGAGCAAGGTTAAAACCCACCAGACCAAACAAATGAAGAGGAAACAGGCAGTTTACCTGAAAAATAATTCAGAGTAATGATAGTAAAGATGGTCCAAAATATTGGAAATAGAATGGAGAAAATACAAGAAATGTTTAACAAGGACCCAGAAGAACTAAAGAGCAAACAAACAATGATGAACAACACAACAACTGAAATTAAAAATTCTCTAGAAGGGATCAATAGGAGAATAACTGAGGCAGAAGAACAGATAAGTGACCTGGAAGATAAAGCAGTGGAAATAGCTGCAGAGCAGAATAAAGAAAAAAGAATGAAAAGAATTGAGGACAGTCTCAGAGACCTCTGGGACAACATTAAATGCACTAACATTCGAATTATAGGGGTCCCAAAAGAAGAGAAAAAGAAAGGGACTGAGAAAATATGTGAGGAGATTATAGTTGAAAACTTCCCGAACATGGGAAAGGAAAGAGTCAATCAAGTCCAGGAAGCAGAGTCCCACACAGGATAAATCCAAGGAGAAACACATCAAGACACACATTAATGAAACTATCAAAAATTAAATGAAAAGAAAAAATACTAAAAGCAACAAGGGAAAAACAACAAATAACATACAAGGGAATCCCCATAAGTTTAACAGCTGATCTTTCAGCAGAAACTGTGCAAGCCAGAAGGGAGTGGCAGGACATATTTAAAGAGATGAAAGGGAAAAACCTACAACCAAGATTACTCTACCCAGCAAGGATCTCATTAGATTTGAAGGAGAAGTTAAAACCTTTACAGACACTCAAAAGCTAAGAGAATTCAGTACCACCAAACCAGCTTTACAACAAATGCTAACGGAACTTCTCTAGGCAGGAAACACAAGAGAAGAAAAACACCTACAATAACAAACCCAAAACAATTTAGAAAATGGTAAAAGGAACATACAGATCGATAACTACCTTAAATGTAAATGGATTAAATGCTCCAACCAAAAGACACACACTGGCTGAATGGGCACAGAAACAAGACCTGTATATATGCTGCCTACAAGAGACATCCTTCAGACCTAGGGATACATACAGACCGAAAGTGAGGAAATGCAAAAAGGTAGTCCATGCAAATGGAAATCAAAAGAAAGCTGGAGTAGCAATTCTCATATCGGACAAAATAGACTTTAAAATCAAGACTAGTACAAGAAAAAAGGAGGACACCACATAATGATAAATCCAAGAAGATATAACAATTGTAAATTTTTATGCTCCCAACATAGGAGCACCTCAATACATAAGGCAAATGCTAACAGCCATAAAAGGGGAAATCGACAGTAACACAATCATAGTAGGGGACTTTAACACCCCACTTTCACCAATGGACAGATCATGCAAAAGGAAAATAAATAAGAAAACACAGCTTTAAATGATACATTAAGCAAGATGGACTTAACTGATATTTATAGGACATTCCATCCAAAAACAACAGAATATACTTTCTTCTCAAGTGCTCATGGAACATTCTCCAGGAATAGATCATATCTTGTGTCACAAATCAAGCCTTGGTAAATTTAAGAAAATTGAAATCGTATCAAGTATCTTTTCCGACCACAACGCTATGAGACTAGATGTCAACCGAAGGAAAAAATCTGTAAAAACTATATAACACATGGAGGCTAAACAATACACTAAATAACCAAGAGATCACTGAAGGAATCAAGGAGGAAATAAAAAACTACCTAGAAACAAATGACAATGGAAACACGACAACCCAAAACCTATGGCATGCAGCAAAAGCAGTTCTAAGAGGGAAGTTTATAGCAATACAATCCTACCTCAAGAAACATCTCAAATAAACAACCTAACCTTACACCTAAAGCAATTAGAGAAAGAAGAACAAAAATACCCCAAAGTTAGCAGAAGGAGAGAAATCATAAAGATCAGATCAGAAATAAATGAAAAAGAAATGAAGGAAATAGCAAAGATCAATAAAACTAAAAGCTGGTTCTTTGAGAAGATAAACAAAATTGATAAACCATTAGCCAGACTCATCAAGAAAAAAAGGCAGAAGAATTAAATCAACAGAATTAGCAATGAAAAAGGAGAAGTAACAACTGACACTGCAGAAATACAAAAGATCATGAGAGATTACTACAAGCAACTCTATGCGAATAAAATGGACAACGTGGAAGAAATGGACAAGTTCTTAAAAAAGCACAACCTTCCGAGATTGAACCAAGAAGAAACAAAATATAAGCAGACCAATCACAAGCACTGAAATTGAGACTGTAATTAAAAATCTTCGACAAAACAAAAGCCCAGAACCAGATGACTTCACAGGCGAATTCTATCAAACATTTAGAGACAAGTTAACAGTTATCCTTCTCAAACTCCTCCGAAATATAGCAGAGAGAGGAACACTCCCAAACTCATTCTACAAGGCTACCATCACCCTGATAGCCAAACCAGAGAAAGATGTCACAAAGAAAGAAAACTACAGGCCAATGTCACTGATGAACATAGTAAAAATCCTCAACAAAATACTAGCAAACAGAATCCAACAGCACATTAAAAAAATCATTCACCACGATCAAGTGGGTTTTATCCTAGAATGCAAGGATTCTTCAATATATGCATATCAATCAATGTGATACACCATAGTAACAAATTGAAGGAGAAAAACCATACGATCATCTCAATAGATGCAGAAAAAGCTTTTAACAAAATTCAACACCCATTTATGATAAAAACCATCCAGAAAGCAGGCATAGAGGGAACTTACCTCAACATAATAAAGGCCGTATATGACAAATCCACAGCCAACATCGTTTTCAATGGTGAAAAACTGAAACTATTGCCTCTAAGATCAGGAACAAGATAAGGTTTTCAACTCTCACCACTATTATTCAACAGACGTTTGGAAGTTTTAGCCACAGCAATCAGAGAAGAAAAAGAAATAAAGGAATCCAAATTGGAAAAGAAGAAGTAAAGCTCTCACTGTTTGAAGATGACATGGTACTATACACAGAGAATCCTAAAGATGGTACCAGAAAACTACTAGAGCTAATCAATGAACCCGGTAAAGTAGCAGGATACAAAATTAATTCACAGAAATCACTTGCATTCCTATACACTAATGATGAAAAATCTGAAACAGAAATTAAGGAAACACTCCCATTTACCATTGCAACAAAAAGAATAAAATACCTAGGAATAAACCTACCTAAGGAGAAAAAAGACCTGTATGCAGAAAACTATAAGACACTGATAAAAGAAATTAAAGATGATACAAACAGATGGAGAGATATACCATGTTCTTGGACTGGAGGAATCAACACTGTGAAAGGACTATACTACCCAAAGCAATCTACAGATTCATTGCAATCCCTATCAAACTACCAATGGCATTTTTCACAGAACTAGAACGAAAAATTTTAGTTTGTATGGAAACACAAAAGACAACAAGTAGCCAAAGCAATCTTGAGAAGGAAAAATGGAGCTGGAGGAATCAGGCTCCCAGACTTCAGACTATACTACAAAGCTACAGTAATCAAGACAGTATGGCACTGGCACAAAAACAGAAATATAGATCAATGGAACAGGATAGAAAGCCCAGAAATAAACCCACGCACATATGATTGCCTTATCTTTGATAAAGGATGCATGAATATACAATGGAGAAAAGACAGCCTCTTCAGTAAGTGGTGCTGGGAAAACTGGACAGCTACATGTAAAAGAATGAAATCAGAACAGTCCCTAACACCATACACAAAAATAAACTCCAAATGGATTAAAGACCTAAGGCCAGACACTCTAAAACTCTTAGAGGAAAATATAGACAAAACAGTCTATGACATAAATCACAGCAAGATCCTTTTTGACCCAACTCCTAGAGAAATGGAAATAAAAACAAAAATAGACAAATGGGACCTAATGAAACTTCAAAGCTTTTGCACAGCAAAGGAAACCATAAACAAGACCAAAAGACAACCCTCAGAATGGGAGAAAATATTTGCAAATGAAGCAACTGACAAAAGATTACTCTCCAAAATTTACAGGCAGCTCAATATCAAAAAGACAAACAACCCAATCCAAAAATGGGCGGAAGATCTAAATAGACATTTCTCCAAAGAAGGTATACACATTGCCAACAAACACATGAAAGGATGCTCAACATCACTAATCATTAGAGAAATGCAAATCAAAACTAAATGAGGGGGCTTCCCTGGTGGCGCAGTGGTTGAGAGTCCGCCTGCCGATGCAGGGGTCACGGGTTCGTGCCCCTATCCCGGAAGATCCCACATGCCGCAGAGCGGCTGGGCCCGCGAGCCATGGCCGCGGAGCCTGTGTGTCCGGAGCCTGTGCTCCGCAACGGGAGAGGCCACAGCAGTGAGAGGCCCGCGTACAGAAAAAAAAAAAAAAACAAACTAAATGAGGTATCACCTCACACCAGTCAGGATGGCCATCATCAAAAAATCTACAAACAATAAATGCTGGAGAGGGTGTGGAGAAAAGGGAACCCTCTTGCACTGTTGGTGGAATATAAATTGATACAGTCACTATGGAGAACAGTATGGAGGTTCCTTAAAAAAACTAAGAATAGAACTGCCATATGACCCAGCAATTCCACTACTGGGCATATACCCTGAGAAAACCATAATTCAAAGAGTCATGTACCACAATGTTCACTGCAGCTCTATTTACAATAGCCAGGTCATGGAAGCAACGTAAGTGTCCATCAACAGATGAATGGATAAAGAAGATGTGGCACAAATATACAATGGAATATGACTCAGCCATAAAAAGAAACAAAATCGGGGCTTCCCTAGTGGCACAGTGGTTGAGAGTCCGCCTGCCAATGCAGGGGACACGGGTTCATGCCCCGGTCTGGGAAGATCCCACATGCCGTGGAGCAGTTGGGCCCGTGAGCCATGGCCGCTGAGCCTGTGCGTCTGGAGCCTGTGCTCCGCAACGGGAGAGGCCACAACAGTGAGAGGCCCGCGTACCACAAAAAAAAAAAAAAAAGAAAAAGAAAAAGAAAGAAACAGAATTGAGTCATTTGTAGTGAGGTGAATGGACCTAGAGTCTGTTATACAGAGTGAAGTAAGTCAGAAAGAGAAAAACAAATACTGTATGCTAACACATATATATGGAATGTTTAAAAAAAAAAAAAGGTTCTGAGGACAGGAATAAAGACACAGACGTACAGAATGGACTTGAGGACACGGCGAGGGGGAAGGGTATGCTGGGATGAAGTGAGAGAGTGGCATGGACGTGGCATGGACATATATATGATACCAAATGTAAAACAGATAGCTAGTGGGAAGCAGCCACATAGCACAGGGAGATCAGCTCAGTGCTTTGTGACCACCTAGAGAGATGGGATAAGGCGGATGGGAGGGAGAAGCAAGAGGGAGGAGATACGGGGATATAAGTATATGTATAGCTGATTCACTTTGTCATAAAGCAGAAACTAACACCCCATTGTAAAGCAATTATACTCCAATAAAGATGTTAATATATATATATATATATGTAAATTAAGTATACTGCATATGAACTAAGAAATACACATGAAATGTTCCTAAATATACTCACAGAAAGATAGCTGTTAATGTCCACATCATCAGTAATAGTTTGGCGTTCTCCTTTACAGTTAATTTTCCGAAACCTTCGTCGAGACTGTCTGGCAGGAATTTCTCTTTGTAGAATACTATCTTCATTATCTTTGGAATTCTCTACCTGAAACACATGTTCACATTCCTGATTAAACATCCAATTTTTCCATATTACTGACAGTCTATGGAGTTTTTAACAGGCGCATAAGGAGGCTTCATTTACTACCTGCACGAAACTGCCTCAAGAAAACAGTCTGTATAGGACAATGCTCATGACTTCAAAAAGACTAAAGGTGACGTTATTATAAAGATTTGGAGACCACAGTTTCCTTCCAGGAAATAGTCCCTCTTGCTCACATAAACATACATCCTCTAAGTAAAGTCATTTACCAGAAATGAAGGCTGTTAACTACACCTACACATTCAATAATTACAACTTCTGAGTTAGTCTAATTAAAAACTGCCTGATTATACACATATTTTATTTAGCAAACAATCATGGTTATGACCAGTGAATTGCTAAACCGTGAAACAAAAATGCTTTATGCATTATTTTTTGATGTCCATCTTAATGTGTGAAAATAGTCAAGAATAAATAAGGCTGGCATCTTCTAAGGAAGAAGGGAAAACTAACATTTATTGAGGGCTTATAATAGGACAGCATGGATATATATTATACTATTTAGTTTACACAACAGCCCTGTAATCAGGTATTACTATTTCTAGTTTATACATGAACAAAGTAAAATCCAAAAACATCAGCGACTTTTCAGTCTCACAACAGTGATACTTATTAAAAGGTGACCTAGCATACAGGGCTGTTTCCAAAACCTATGCTACTGATACAAGACTACATTGCCAGGGGAGGTGGGGAGGGGGAGGAAAGAAATAGGTGAGGGAGATTAACAGGTGCAAACTTCCAGCTGTAAAATAAATGAGTCATGGATATGAAATATACAGCATGAGGAATACAGTCAATAGTTATGTAATATCAATATCTTTGTATGATCACAGATGGTAACTGGACTTATTGTGGTGATCATTTTGAAATGTACAGAAATACCAAATCACTACTTTAAGTAAAAGGAACTAACATAGTGTACTGGGTCAATTACACTTCAAAAACAAAGAAACTTATAGAAAGAGAGATCAGATTTATGGTTCCCAGAGGTGGGGGCTGAGGGGAGCAGGAATTGGATGAAGGCAGTCAGAAGGTACGAACTTCCAGGTATAAGACAAATAAGTACTAGGGATGTAATGTCAACATGATAAATATACTTAACACTGTCATATGTTATATATGAAAGTTGTTAAGAGGGCAAATCCTAAGCGTTCTCAAGACAAGAAAAATAATTTTTTTCTATTTCTTTAATTTTCTATCTATATGAGATGATTGTTGGTCACTAACTTACTGTGATTTATCACTTCATGATGTATGTAAGTCAAACCATTATGCCTTAAACTGATACAGTGCTGTATGTAAATTATATCTCAATAAAACTAGAAGAAAAAAAAAGACTACCTTTCCTATCTAATGACAGATTATAACATAATTTTTAGAAATTACTTTTACAAAGGAATATTGACATGCTCTAAAGTAGACTTTATAATTAACCTCACATCCAATAAATAACAAATGGTAATTTCAAGCTTTTTCCCTCAACTACTTTTCCTGCTAATGTCATATCTCTTGCTGATATCAAAAATTTCCTAGTCACCCAAGTATGAAATTCCAACATTTCCAATTCCCCTGCTTGTCTTCCATATCTTATCTTCAATCATTTCTAAGAACCTGTGAAATCTTTGTTTAGAAATCCCTTTCACAATGCCTTTTCTTTCATTCCCATTACCACCATTCTTTATTAAAGTCTTAATCACTTCAGTCCTGAACTTGCTGCTTCTGTCATGTTCCTCTCCAATTCCATCAGGCATGGTCAGATACATCATCATTATGTCAGGTTTCCTGTTCAAAATGCTACAATGGACCTCTAATGGTTACCAAATAAATTTTAAACTATTATATTTGATATTCCAAGTCATACATGCTCCATTCCCAAAATATTTTTATCACTTTATCTTATACATGGAAGCCTGGAAAAACCGCTCCCGTATCCTCCTCCCCACAAAAAATCCTCTCACATAAAAGCTCTAATGAGATAAGCCCAACTTCCTGATGATTTCTCGGAAAGAGGTGATGTCTAAGCTGTTCTGTAGGTTTGAGAGTTCAAGAGTAAGTGGCAGCCAAGTCAATGTGACTATTCATGGGTCCCTATACATAAATAACTTACATTCTGCTAAGTAACTATTTATTTCCTCAATTTCTGTTATCCTATCCATGTTATCTTCATATGCTGAAACACTACCAATCATTTAAGACACATCTCAACCGCCATCTCTTCCATAACCACAAGAGACATTCCTTTTGACTGCTTTACCGTGTGCACACAACCTGGACTTCTCGTAAACAGGACTGCCTTCAGGCCTTTACATACATATGCGTTATTTCTGCCTAAAAGCCCATGCCTCCTTTGCTAACATCTCAGCATCCTACACATACGTCATGACCCAGTTCAAACAACCCTATCTCTGCCTCAAGAGGTAGGTTCTACCCCTTCTATAGCACTAAACATACTGGCCCATAATTATTAGAAAAGCCTACCTCACTACAAGCTACCTAGTATAGGAAGTGCATTGTATTTACATTCATCTTTGTTCACTTATTCAAAACATTTGCCAAAATGGGCATTACATTAAATTCTTTCTTTCTCCCCAAATATCTTAAGCCCTTGGAAGTATGTATAAGATACTCAAGAAATATACAGGCAGGCAGAATAAGTTACTGAATACTACTCTTCTGAAAAGTAAAATCCAGAAGAGACAGGGGCTTGATTTCCAACTTAAAACTACAGAATTTTGTATAGGTAGCAAATACGTGTCACCTCCTTGAGATTCAATTTCCTTTTCTAAAAAATGATGGGAGAACCATTGTATTTTCTAAATCACTATGCTAGGACAAGTACCAGGAACTATTACTTATGTCCTTTAAGGCTCACAACATAGCTACTCTTTCTGTGTTAACGGATGGTGCAGAGTCTCATAAAACTTAAGTATTACACAGAAGTGTGTGAGTAACAATTCAAAAACCAAGTGTGGGGACTTCCCTGGTGGTCCAGTGGCTAAGACTCTGCACTCTCAAAGCAGGGGGCCCAGGTTCGATCCTTGGTTGGGGAACTAGATCCCACATGCTGCAACGAAGATCCCACCTGCCACAACTAAGGCCCAGTGCAGCCAAAAATAAATGAATGAATGAATGAATGAATGAATGAATGTTTTTAAAAAAACAACAATAGTGACTAAGAAGTTCATCTCCTTCATACTGCCCTATCCCACAGGATTAACTAGATTATTTACTTTAGGTAAAATTCCAGTATCATATCCATATTCTTAGATCTTTCAAAGCAGAGATTTAAACAATAAAGGTTTTTCAAAATAGAAACAGTAGTAAATTAAATTTAGGAAAGGAGTTTCTAGCCTTAAAAATGTGGGGAAAAGTACCAAATGAAAGGAAAAACCAAACAATGGATAAAGGATTAAGCACCTTTAGTAAAGCTCCCGCTCATTACAACTGAAATGTGAGTTTTAAAAATGAAACCTCACAAACACATACTGAAATGGCAGAAAAATAAGGAATCCAAATGCAAAGAAAGAAGTGAAAACAAAATGCCAGGAAGCTGGCTAGCAACAAAGCCCCAATCTAGCAGATGATTTCTCAACTTTAGAGACAAGACCTTCCACTTTCATGGTTGTAGGGAATGAGAGAGATAGGAAATAAAATAGAGAATCCAACAAAGGCAGGGAATCCAAAGGAGACTTACTCATTCCAAAGAGCTACACCCTCACTGCAAGGTTTAAGCCCATCCTGCAGAAGGGAGAGGAAGAAAACTTGCTTAACACTGAGAAAAGGACTGCTGGGGGTGGAGGGAATTCAAAACAGAAGCCATCCTTCATGCAGGTCTGTAGTTTTAATTCATAGTACCTTAAGCACATAAAAAAATTTAAAGAAGTTCAGGACTAAAAACATACATGCAACTGGCAAAAACAAATCTAAAACCTCTCTGCAAGAATGCAACTTTAACCCAAACCTCAAGGAATTCCCACACCCAAAGTTCAACACATATGAAGTCATGTACAAATATACCAAAAAAACCCCACAAAAAACCCAAAACAAAAAACCAAAAACCCCAACAACAAAACCCAATCACGAGAGACATAATGAGCAATAATGGACAGAAAAACGGTAGCAGAATCACACCTGCAAATATTCCAATATTGGAAGTATCAGAAAATATAAAGCTATAATAAAAAAAAACTTTAAACAAAAAGAAACTTGAAAATGAGCCAGAGATTATAAATAGCAACCAAACAGGTAAGGATTCACGAGGACAAAAAAAAAAAAAAAAAATTCCTCCCCAAGTGCCCTCCCCCCGCACTGCCAGGCTAGCAAAGAGACAGTAACAAGAGCCATCTACCTTCGAAAGAGGGATGAGAACATGGAAATATATCCTGTCTGAAACACAAGAGCACAGAGAAGGCCTAAAACTGAGGGTGGAACAGGAACACTTAGAAAAATCTTCCAAAAAACCAGTCCCACCCCTAAGCACAAAGTAACACTACAGGAATTTGATGGTGCGCTGAAGGTACCAATAACAACAACAAAAATCCAAACCTAACTCAATTCTAGCAGAAGAGGTGTGTTCATCTCCAGGCCTAAACACTGTCTACCCTCTGTCTTTATTGCTCTACATACAGTATCTAGTATCAAATACAAAATAACGACTCACATAAAAATAAAAAGGATTTAAAAAAAAAAACCCAATCCACTGCCAAGAGACAAAGCAATCAACAGAGCAATCCCTGAAAATTAAGAGATGACCCAGATGAATATCAGACAGAATTTAAAACAACTATAATATGGTAATGGTTCAGCGGAAAAGGTGGACAATATAACTAGACAGATGGAGCAGACATAAGAAAAGTATTAGAGTAAAGAGAAAATGTCAGAAACAAAAAACATGGTACTAAAGATGAAGAATGCCTTTGATGAGCTCATCAGTAGACCGGATACAATCAAGTTAAGAATCAATGAACTTAAACATAGGTCAACAGAAATTACCCAAAACGAAAGAGGGGCAGGGAGAGAGGAAGAGAGAGAAAGTAAAAAAGAAAAATGAAGGAATTAAATGGTGTATTAAGATATAACTAAAAAGAGGATTAGTGAATTGGGAAAACAGAGCTAAAAAAAATAAAAGAGTATGTACCACAAAGTCAGGATGAAATGAAAAACAAGAAAAAAATCTTAAGAAATATAGAGAATAGGACTTTCCTGGTGGTGCATTGGTTAAGAATCCGCCTGCCAATGCAGGGGACATGGGTTCAAGCCCTGGTCTGGGAAGATTCCACATGCCTTGGAGCAACTAAGCCCATGCGCCCCAACTACTGAGACTGCACTCTAGAGCCCACAAGCCACAACTACTGAAGCCCACGTGCCTAGAGCCCACGCTCCGCAATAAGAGAAGCCACCACAATGAGAGGCCCACATACCACAATGAAGAGTAGCCCCGCTCACCACAACTAGAGAAAGTCCACGCACAGCAACGAAGACCCAACACAGCCCCCAAAAATAAAATAAATAAATTTATTAAGAAAAAGATATATAGAGAATAAGCTGAAAATATTTAACATATATTTAAACAAGGTTCAAGAAAATGATAATAGAAAAATGAAGACAATGTCCGAAGAGAAAATGAGATTTTTTTAGTTAAAAAAAAAAAAGACAGGGCTTCCCTGGTGGCGCACCGGTTGAGCATCCGCCTGCCAATGCAGGGGACACCGGTTTGTGCCCCGGTCCGGGAGGATCCCTCATGCCGCGGAGCGGCTAAGCCCGTGAGCCATGGCCACTGGGCCTGTGCGTCCGGAGCCTGTGCTCCGCAACAGGAGAGGCCACGACAGTGAGAGGCCCGCGTACCGAAGAAAAAAAAAAAAAAGACAGCCCGAAGCTCTCCAACAAATCCAAATCAGGATACTTAAAAACTACAACTACAAATCCACACAGAAAAGATAAACGGAAGACTTTCAACGCAGCCAGAAGGAAACGATAGATCAGCTATAAAGGAAGGACATTAAATTAATAATTGACCTCTCAAAAAACAACAGATGCCACAAAACAGAATGTACGAACTGTTGAGAAAAAAAGGATTTTTCTCCTAAAATTGCATTAATAGCAAAACAATCCTTAAGAATAATACAAAATAAAGCTATTTTCAGGCAGAATTAAGAAAAAGGACAATACACCCAGTTGAAATGTTTACCAACAAAACCCCTTTATTAAAGAAAAATTTAAAGAGTGTGCCTCAGATATAACACAAATTGTCCCATAAGTAAGGTCTCAAATCCAAGAAATAACTAAAAGCAAAGAAATGCTAAATACATGGTTAAATCTGAGCAAACAACAACTGCATAAAACAATAAAGTAAGACAAAATTTGTGGAATAAGTAAGTAGAACTAAAATACTGGTCAAGAGCAATTACATTTGGATGTAGTGACCAGCATTAAACTTTTATCAACTTTACTACTTATTAACTTGGGTTATTTTTAAGTAACCTGGAATTAGCAAGAAAAGAATAGACCAAATACAGTATCTAAGGGAGTACTGGGGGAGGGAGTTGAGAGTGGAAAAAAAGAACTTACTATATTATATAGAGAGAGTAAAAATAACAAGAGGAAAAAAAAGTAAAATATATACAAAGCACATAAAAGTAAATCCAAAAAGTAAAAGTAAATCCAAACCTGTCAGAAACCACAAAGAATGTAAACAGAAGAATCTTCTCAGGTTAAAAAAAAAAAAATCTTATACCAAATGCAGAAAAAGAGTTAGTTAACAGCCTTCAACTACTGAGGCCCACAGAATCCAGATACAAAGATGACAAAAGAGTACTAGAAATTAAATTACGAGCTAACATCTCACTAAGAAATAATGAATGCAAGAATCCTAAACTCAATTATCAAATTAAGCCTAGAAACTCAGAAAAATATAATAACTCAGGCTGAGCATTTACTGGGAATGTAAGGGTCGTTTAATATTACAAAAATCTATTAATATAAATCATATTAAAAGACCAAAGGAGAAAAGGGCACAGATCTCTGTGACAAAGGCAGAAAAAAAGTTTTTAATCAATTTCAGTAACCTTTCCTGATAAAAATTTTTAATACTACTTTTTGATACTCAAGATACCATTTTAAGTTATGAACTTTTGAGAGACCCCCAATAGTTTTTTGATATTTCTTTGCTTTCTGACACAAGAAATCCTAGTCTAATACATTTCCTGCTCCACATGTGATGTAAGCTATTATTTTATGGAGGCTTATATCGTTTGAGTGGGGAAATACTATTTACTCACCATAATCTGGGCTCTTATAAACACTAGTAATCACTAAAACTACTTTTTTGTTGCTGCTTCTAAGCTTTTGCAATGAATAGCCCTAAGAAATACATTTTTTTCATAAAGTGAATCAACTTGGGAAATATTTTTAAGACAAATGCTGACATATCCTATTCAAATTTTGGACTAGAGTTTTACTTAATATCTTTTATTTTGTACAACTCTTTTTCTTTTATATTGGGGAAAAATGATTCCTAATGACAATAATATATACATATATTATTAACTACATTATATTAATTATAATCATTGTAAATTAAATTTAATTACATCCAATTAAATTAAATGTACCTTAATAACAAAAAATTTATCTTTATACACTTAGGTTAGCTATACACATGTATGTTATATATACATATATAATAGCTTTAACAGTATCAACGTTACAACCAACATCCTGATACTACATAATCGGTTCCTAATGATTTATGTATACAAGATTATATATGTAAGTATATATTAATTATCATTACATAAGTTACATACATGTAAGTATATGTAATGTGTCTACACACACACACACACACACACGTCTACATAAAACTTTTAAAATACTGTCATTACTACTAAAAATGAAACTACTGACCCTTTCTGTCCTCATGAGATACCCCATTAAAAATGCAAAGACAAAATACTGTCTTTTAAAGTCACCAGAGGGCTCCCCTGGTGGCGCAGTGGTTAAGAATCTGCCTGCCAATGCAGGGAACATGGATTCGATCCCTGGTCCAGGAAGATCCCACATGCCGCGAAGCAACTAAGCTCATGCGCCACAACTACTGAGCCTGCACTCTAGAGCCTGAGAGCCACAACTACTGAGCCATGAGCGACAAATACTGAAGCCCGCACACCTAGAGCCTGTGCTCCACAACAAGAGAAGCCACTGCACTGCAACGAAGACCCAACGCAGCCAAAAAATAAATAAATAGGGTTTCCCTGTTGGCGCAGCGGTTGAGAATCTGCCTGCTAACGCAGGGGACTCGGGTTCGAGCCCTGGTCTGGGAAGATCCCACATGCTGTGGAGCAACTAGGTCCGTGAGCCACAACTACTGAGCCTGCGCGTCTGGAGCCTGTACTCCGCAACGGGAGAGGCCGCGATAGGGAGAGGCCCGCGCACCGTGATGAAGAGTGGCCCCCGCTTGCCACAACTAGAGAAAGCCCTCGCACAGAAACGAAGACCCAACACAGCAAAAATAAATAAATTAATTTAAAAATAAATAAATAAAAATTGTTCTTAAAGTCACCAGAAATAAAAACTCCTCAGAATTAAATCAACAATTTTACATATAATAAATTCACTTTTTTAAAGAGACATTTTTCTCCTTTTTGAATTATTTTAAGTATTTTAAAACTTTACTTGGCTCCACTAAGCAGCTCATCTTTCTCAAGTTTTTTCGGGCTCTTCTTGCTTTTTTTTTTTTTTTTTTACTGTTCCAAATGTATTAGGCACAAAACAACCACCATTCTGATGGTATTTTTCATTGGAACCTCATTAAATTCACAAGATAATCTAAGGAAAATGAATACCTTTATGATAACTCCTTAGTTGAGAACATGGTATATCTTATTTTTTGTTCAAGCTGTATTTGATATTTTTGCAGAGCATTTAAAAACAATGTCTTTGCAAATTTGTTAAGTTTATGCTAAAGTATTTTATGTAGTTATTGTAAATATATTCTCCTATATGACACTTATTTATGTCACAGGTCAATTTCTTGATCTCCATAAGAAAATCTGCTGGGATTTTCATGGGGATTACACTTAATTTTTAATCAATTTGGAGACAATTTATATCTTAAAAATATTGATTCTTTCAACTGATCTAGAGCTGAGGAAGAGTTCAAAATTTTTTTATGGTTTTCTGTGTAGGGGGTCTCCTATAACTTTTGTTAGATTTATTCTGATGTATATGGATGTTTCTGACATTTATAAATGGTTTGCTTACTAAATTCTATTTTTCTAACATTTTGTTGCTCATAAATATAAATACAATTGATTTCTGTATATGAACAAGTACCGAGTGACATTGCTGAAATGATTTCTTATTAATTCTAAAAGTTCACATGTAGTTATTTTTGGATTTTCTATATGCACATCACGTCATTTGTGACAGTTTTATATTTTCATTTCTAATCTATCTTTTTCCCCTTGCCTAAATGCACTATATAGGACTTTTTAGACATTGGGTTTGGAGTGAGCTTTGACATATTCCCTAATGCCTGGAAAAGGTTTTCAATGTTTATTGTAAGGTTTGTGCAGATACCTTTAATAATATTATGAAAGTTTCCCTCTTTTCCTAGCTTGCTAAAAGTTTTAAAAATCCTCATGAATGGGTTTTGAGTATTATCAAATGCTTTTTTTTTTTGTATCTATAGAGATGATCATTTGACTTCTTTCTCTAATTATATTAATATAATGAATCACGGCTTCCCTGGTGGCGCAGTGGTTGAGAGTCCGCCTGCCAATGCAGGGGATACAGGTTTGATCCTTGGTCTGGGAGGATCCCACATGCCGCGAAGCGACTGAGCCTGTGAGCCACAGCTGCTGAGCCTGTGTTCTGGAGCCCGGAGGCCACAGCTGCTGAGCCCACGTGCCACAACTGCTGAAGCCTGCACGCCTAGAGCTCGTGCTCCAGAGAGACAGGCCACCGCAGTGAGAAGCCCGCGCACTGCAACGAAGAGTAGCACCCCGCTCGCCGCAACTAGAGAAAGCCTGCGTGCAGCAGCGAAGACCCAACAGAGCCAAAAGTAAATAAATAAATTTATATAAAAATATATATATATATAATGAATCACACTGATTTTCAAATACTAAAACCATCTTGCAACTATGGAAATAAATTCAACTTTGTCATGATATTTTATCCTCTTTATATATCACTCGGATTTGATTTCCTAATATTTGAAGATTTTAAAATCTATTTTCATTTAAAAAATGACCAGTAATACTGCTTTTGGGTAATATCCTTGTTAGGTTTTGCTCTCAAAATTAAACTGGGCTCTTATACAATGTTATATGTCACTAGTATCTCAATTTTAAAAAACTGGGCTCATTAAGGGAACATATTCAATTTTTTTTCTGTTTCCAGTTAGACTTTATGTATTTCTTCTTTAAATGTTTGGAAAAATTCACCACTGAAACCATGTGGGTCTGAATTTCTAAATGGAAGGTCTGTAATTACAGGTTCACTTTCTTTCTATATATTGGATTGTGCAGATTTTCTGTTTATGTGAGGGTGTGTGCCAGTTCTGGTAAGCTGTGTATTTCAAGGAATTTGACTCTATAAAATCTCAAACTTATTTAAAATTTTCATAATATCCTTTCTTTTGTTACTTTTTTTAAAGTTCATTAGATCCATAGAGTACTGTATCCTTTCTCACTACTGACATTGGTTATGTAGTATCTGTTTCATTCTTGATTATTTTTGGCAGGGATTTATCAATTTTATTATTCTTTTCTGAGAACAAACTTTTGCCTTTGCTGATTCTTCTTAAGTTTGCTTGACATGCCACTGATTTTTATATTTATCTTTATTATTGCTTGGCTTCTAATTTCTGTTGGTATAGTTTGCTTTTGAATTTCCTGATGTGGATACTTAACTCATCTAATGTCAGCCTTTCATTCTAACAGCATTAAGGCTTAAATTGCTCAGCAAGAAAGGCTTAAAATGAATTTCATGTTTTGATATGCCATCTTCATTCAGTTCAAAATATTTTCTCATTTTCATAGTGACTCTTCTTTGACAAGTGATTTAACATATACTCCTGAATTTCAAAAGCTGCATTTTGTTCCAGTTATGTTTTTGTAATTGTTTTTTTTTTAATTAATTCCATGGTGGTCAAAAACTATAAATTGTAAAATTTAAAATCTTTTCTTTTTTGAGCTTTATGTCCTGCCTATGGTCAACTTTTAAAAATATTCCATGTGCACTTGAAAAGCAGATGTATTCTACTACTGATGAATATAGTGTTCTCTACATGTCTATTAGGCAGAGTGCTGTTTCCTTAAACCTCATGAACCAACCTCTGCTAGCTTCAAACTTATCTTCTGCAGCTTTCTCACTTCTTTCAGCCTTCACAGAATTGAAGACCATTAGGACCTTGCACTAGATTGGGTTTTGGCTTAAGGGAATGTCATGGCTGGTTTGATATTCTAATCCAGACCACTAAAACTTTCACCCTTTGGGCAATAAGGCTGTTTCACTTCCTTACCATTCGTGTGTTCACTGTCATAACACTTTTAATTTCCTTCAAAAACATATCCTTTGCAATCACAACTTGGTTAAGTGTTTGGCACAAGAGGCCTAGTTTTCGGCCTATCTCAGCTTTCAACATGCCTTCCTCACTAAGCTTAATCATTTCTAGCTTTTGATTTAAATTGAGAGATGTGCAACTCTTCCTTTCACTTGAGCACTTAGAGGCCATTGTAGAGTTATTAACTAGCCTAATTTCAATACTGTTGTGTCTCAAGGAATAGGGAAGCCTGGGATAGGAAGAGCGATGGGGGAGCAGCCAGTCAGTGGAGCAGTCAAAACACATACAACATTTACCGACCATCTTATATGGGTGTGGTTCATGATGCATCAAAACAATTATAATAGTAACATCAGAGATCACTGTAACAAATATAATAATAAAAAATGGCACCAACAGACTTGCTTGATGTAGAATTGCTACAAACCTTTGATTTGTTCAAAAAAAAAAGTATTTGTAAGGTGCAATAAAACAAAGTGTGCCTGTAGTCAACATGTATTTAGATAAACCCATATAGTTATTCTTTCCATTGTCCTTTGCTCCACATCTCTGTGCTTCCATCTGAGATCCTCTCCTGCCTGAAAAATTATTTTAGTAAACTGAGTACTGGTCTACTGATGAAAAATTTTCTTAGCTTTTGTGTGAAAATCTTTAAATTCCTTAACTAATGAAGGTAAAATTACTGCTGTGTTTTACTGTTGCTCCTTTAGAAGTAATGGTTTTTTTCTGTATTACTAGTTTTATGACTTTCCCTTTACTTTTGGTTCTCAGTAGTTTTACTATGATGTGTTTATGCATTAAGTTTCTTTGTGTTTATCCTGCTTTGAGTTTGTAACATCATACAGAAAAACCTGAATGAACTTTTTGGCCAACTATAAAATCTGTGAGTTGACATCTTTTTACTTCTGGAAAATTCTCTTACCTTTTCTAATAATACGGTCATTCTCTCCTGCCCTTCTGTGACTCCAATTACACATAGATAAGATCTTTTCACTCTCAGTCTCCCAAGGCAATAGAAATAAAAATGAAAATAAACAACTGGGACCTAATCAAACTTACAAGCTTTTGCACAGCAAAGGAAACCATAAACAAAACTAAAAGACAACATACAGAATGGGAGAAAATATATGCAAGTGATGTGACTGACAGGGGATTAATTTCCAAAATATACAAACAGCTCGTACAACTCGACAACAACAACAAAAAAACCCATCGAAAAATGGGCAGGAGACCTAAAGAGATATTTCTCCAAAGAAGACATACAGATGGCCAACAGGCACATGAAAAGATGCTCAAAATCGCTAATTATTAGAGAAATGCAAATCAAAACTACAATGAGGTACCACCTCACACCAGTCAGAATGGTCATCATTAAAAAGTCTACAGGGCTTCCCTGGTGGCGCAGTGGTTGAGAGCCCGCCTGCCGATGCAGGGGACACAGGTTTGTGCCCCGGTCCGGGAGGATCCCACGTGCTGCGGAGCGGCTGGGCCCGTGAGCCATGGCCGCTGAGCGTGCGCGTCCGGAGCCTGTGCTCCGCAACAGGAGAGGCCGCGGCAGTGAGAGGCCCGCGTACCGCAAAAAAAAAAATAAAAAGTCTACAAATAACAAATGCTGGAGAGGGTGCAGAGAAAGAGGAACCCGCCTACATTGGTGGGAATTTAAGTTGGTGTACCACTATGGAAAACAGCACGGTCGTTCCTCAGAAAATACAGAATTACCATATGATCCAGCAATCCCACTCCTGGGTATCTATCCAGACAAAACTATAATTCAAAAAGACACATACATCCCTGTGTTCATAGCAGCACTATTCACCATAGCCAAGGCATGAAAGCAACCTAAATGTCTACTGACAGATGAATGGATAAAGAAGATGTAGTATGCATATACAATGGAATACTACTCGGCCATAAAAAAGAACAAAATAATGTGATTTGCAGCAACATGGATGCAAACAGAGATTATCATACTAAGTGAAGTAAGTCAGAAAGAGAAAGACAAATACTACTAAATGATATCATTTATATGTGGAATCTAAAATATGACACAAATGAACTTATCTATGAAAGAGAAACAGAATCGCAGACGTAGAGAACAGACTGGTGGTTGCCAAGGGGGAGGTGGTGGGAGAGGGATGGATTGGGAGTTTGGGATTAGCAGATGTAAACGGGTATATATAGAATGGATAAACAACAAGGTCCTACTGTACAGTGCAGGGAACTATATTCAATATCTTGTGATAAACCATAACGGAAAAAGAGTATGAAAAAGAATGCATATATGTATAACTGAGTCACTTTGCCATACAGCCATAATTATAAATCAACTATACTTCAATAAAAAAGAAATCAGCCCAGAAAAAAAAAATAAAATTTGAAGAAGTAAGAAAAGACCTCTTCACTCTATTCCCTGTCTCCTACCCTCCATCATATTTGATTTTTCCTTGGATCTGTCTACAGTTGACCCTTCAACAATGTGGGGGTTAGGGGTGCTTGACCCTCCATGCAGTTTAAAATGTGTGTATAACTTTACAGTTGGCCCTCTGTATCCATAGTTCCACATCTGCAGATTCAATCAACTGTGGATCGTGTAGTACTGTAGTACGTATTTTTAAAAAACCCGGATGTGGGACTTCCCTGGTGGTCCAGTGGCTAAGACTCCGTGCTCCGAATGCAGAGGGCTTGGGTTCAATCCCTGGTCAGGGAACTAGATCCCACATGCCACAACTAAGAGTTCGCATGCTGCAACTACAGATCCCACATACTGCAACTAAAGGTCCCACATACTGCAACTGGGACCTGGTGCAGCCAAATAAGTAAATAAATATTAAAAAAACAAACAAAAAAACCTGTGTGTAAGACCTGCCGAGTTCAAACCAGTGTTGTTCAAAGGGGCCACTCTATTTTCTTCCCGCTTATCATTCAATTCCCTAAGTCTCTATTCAGATAAGTTTTACCTTGTTTAATCTATCTGAGATTTTATTTTCAGTTATAGATGTTTCTAGTTGTAGAATTTGGGAATAATTCTTTCATTTTATAGTTTCCAATCTACTGAAATGTGTATATGTTATCTCTGATATATTGGGATCTCCTGTGAGTTTGTTCGTATTGTCTGCTTTTTATTCTCTTTAGTTTCTGACCACTTTTAGATGTATTCCATAAATTCTGATATGTAGTATATTTTCACTATTGTTATTTTGCAAATTCTGTAATTTCAGTATGTATTTACTTACCCTTTGACAAAGTTGTTTGATAGGTTTAAAATTTTTAAGGTGTAGCCTATATATTTTTTGTTATTAGTAAAGTTTCATTGCATATAATCAGAAAGTGTTTTCAGTATATCTACTTTATGGAAATCACTGATTTTTTTTTTTTGGTGAACATATGATCAATTTTTGTGAATGTGCATTGGACACCTGAGATGGTGTAGTATAATGCTGTAGAATACAACATATATTCATAAAATCCACCTTACTGTTTATTCTGTTTAGGTCTTCTATCTCATTTTTTGTCTACCTGATCTATTTTATACTAAGAACAGAGAATTATATTCTATTTTGTAGCATATTTCTGTCTCACTGAATCTCCTATAATTTTTGCTTTATACAGGTTTGTGTAATGTGCTGCATAGAAATTCATGTGTTTTAGCATCCAAAAATATGCTCCCTTCTATGTACAGTTAATGCTTTTTGGATTGAATTCTACTTTGGTATTAAGATTACTGTATCTGCCCCCTTTTTATTTTCACTTGTTTAATATACCATTGTCCACTGAATCATTTGATTCAGGAATCACAGAAGTGTCTCTTATAAACAGTATATAGTTGTTGGGTCTCCTTTTGTGAGCCAAATTGAGAATCTTTTCCTAATAATACGTGGATGAAGCACATTCACATTTACTGGTATGACTAATATTTTCAGTCTCAGTTCTGTGATAACATTTTATAATTATGTGTATTTTACTATACTTATTTCTCTAAGAAACATGTATTCTTTGTTTTTTAATTAAAAAAAATTTTGTGGTACTTAGGAAGACCTGTATTTTTGTTTTAGTGATTACTTCTGTACTTAAACCGTTTAAATGCCCTTTGCCCTTGTATTCTTTTCCTTTTTCTCATACAATTTTTAAAAATTGAGATATAATTCACATACCATAAAGTTCACCCTTTTAAAGTACACAATTCAGTGATTTTTGATATACTCACGAAGTTATACAGTCATTACCATTATCTATTCCACAACATTTTCAACATCCCAAAAAGGAACCTCATACCCACCCATTAGCAACTACTTTTTCTCTCTATGGATTTACCTGTTCTGAATATTTCATATGAACAGAATCATACAATATATGGCTTTTGCTGTCTGGCTTCTTTTACTTAGAATAATGTTTCCAAGGTTCATCCATGTTGTAGCATGTATTGATATTAGATTCCTTTTTACCACAGAATAATATTGCATCATGTGCACATATAACATTTTGTCTATTCACTTATCAAGGTGATGAATATTTGGTTTTTTCCAGTTTTTTAGATATTATAAATAATGCTATGAACACTAGTGTTCAAGATTTTATGTGAACAAATGTTTTCAATTCTCTTGGGTATATACTTGATGGGTCAATGATAATTCTATTTTTAACTGTTTGAGGAGTTGTCAAACTATTCTGCAAAGTGGTTTCACCATTTTACATTTCTACCAGCAATGTATGAAGACTGATTTCTATACACCCTTGCCAATACCTGTTACTGTCCACCTGTCTTATTATTACCCTTTTACTATGTGTTGGCAAAGAATCTTCATTGGGCCTCTTGTGTTTCTACACATTTTGCTGGGTTTGCCAAGAATGAAAATCCTAACCACTCATTATGTGGGCCATTTCTCAGAGTCGTGTTTGTAGCAAGCAATCTTGAAGGATGAAGTAATGTTTCCTACTGGAAAAAGAAAAAGCCCGCTTACTATAAAAGCACCATATTTATTCATCAAGCTCAGTGTTTCTTAGCTGCAGTGCAAACCTACTATATGTGAGGCATCCACCTGGGCCATCCAGCATAACCTACACAAGACCTAGGGAACAAGGGGAACCTACAGAAATATGCTAATTATTATGCTGCTCACTATACCATGAGTAATGGAACTCTGTCTCTGACCCAAGACATGTTTTGGTCTCATGTCTTCTGCCAACATCCATGAAATAACTAGTAAACTGTTAGCTTTTAAATATAGTAAAATCAAATGTTAGACTGGATATTATCTAATTTAGCAGTTTTTATTGGTATTTTAACTCTCTTCCATTTTGTTTATGCAACAGACAACGATCAGTAAGATTATTTTTTCCTATTTCACTCTCCCTTTTCCTTTTTTATTTGTATTATTTCTACTTTGTCACAACATATAACGTATGTCCAGTAGTCTTCCCCTCACATCCCTACCTTTGTTTTAGTCTTAGCAGTACATCCATGTATTTTAAATGCTCGTCTTCACTTCTTTTGCTGAGGTATTCCCAGTTATCTCTCAACTGGATATAATAACCTCCAGGAGATTCCTTAAAAAACAGCTCAAGAGTACCTAATTCCCTAAAACTTACATACTGAAAGCTGTTTTTCCTCAACCTTGATATCTAACAGAATGTGGCTGAATATAAAAACTTTGGTTCATACTTTTTCTTGGAGTTTTTTTTTTAAATGCTGCTCCACTGTTGCCTTGTTTTGGTTGCCTCAGTGAAATTTAAAATGTCTGAACCAGTGCAGTTCTTTTGCCTTTAGAAGTTATGTAATGCTTTTGCTTGGAAGCATAAGGATTTTTTTATCTTTCCCCAGTATCCAGTGGACCCTTTCAATGTATAGATGAGAATCTTTTTCAATTTCTGGAGAATTTTCTTTGAATATAGCTTTAAATATTAGTTCTTTTTCACTGATTTTTCTTTCTTGGGACTCTAAAATTATGAATGTTATCCCTCCATTGCCTGTCTTTAATTTCCACTATTTTCTCTGACACTTTTTCCAACTTTAAGACTGCACAGAACAATGTATAAGCTTAAGGTATACAACAGTGTTGACACATTTACGTATTACAAGATGATTACCACCATAACTTTAGCTAACATCTCCATCACGTCACAGTTACCATTTTTGCAGTGAGATGGTTTAAGATCTGTTCTCTTAGCGACTTTCAAGTATGTAACACAGTAATTCTGACACTTTTACTTCATTCTTGTGTCATTTTCATTCACTTGGTTCTTTTCCTGCTTTTCTTCAATGCACCTTATTAAATTTTCATTTGACTCTATTCCCCCCCAGGGACCTTATAATTTATTTATTACTAAAATGTTTTTTTTCTTTGTTTTCCATTCCTTTACTAAGTTCATATTCTTTTTACTCCTTTTTTTGGGGGGGGGCGGATTTTCTTTTCCTGGTTTTTAAATTACTGATTCTACATATTTTTTGTTTTTGTTTTTCAATGTCCTCAACTGGTTGATCGAATATATTTAACTCTGGAGTGTGGCCACACTCTTCATCTGCATGATGGTTTTTCTGGGGTGGGGAGGAATTTTTTTCTCATAATTTTCATTTTCTTTTATTTTTATAATACCTACATATGGATTTATCAAGTTCCCCTTTTTACCTTTTTGTGGTATTACGATTTCTTACAAAACTCCTAGTTTAACAGCACCTTTTTTGCCAAATACTTTGAAGTCCACATGTTTTAAGATACTTTTCTCTTTTTGTTTTGCTAGTGGAAGGAGAGGTTTTAAGACTTTGATTTTGTGTTCACTTTGGCTTGTAAGCACCTAAAACTTACCCACGTGCTGCTTCTTCACCTCTTAAATGCCAAAGAGAGCTTGTTTCCTTTTTACCTTTTATATTAACCCTGAAGCTACACATTTAGATGACTACTCTGAAAATTATTCATAATATTAAAAAACTTCACTGTAGTCTCTGTTCTGATCTATCATATGCATACGTACACACCCATATTTAATTTTTTTTTTTTTTTTTTTTTTGCGGTACGCAGGCCTCTCACTGCTGTGGCCTCTCCGGTTGTGGAGCACAGGCTCCGGACGCACAGGCTCAGCAGCCATGGCTCACGGGCCCAGCCGCTCCGCGGCATGTGGGATCTTCCCGGACCGGGGCACAAACCCGTGTCCCCTGCATCAGCAAGCGGACTCTCAACCACTGCGCCACCAGGGAAGCCCCACACATATTTAATTTTAAACTTAGCGTGGAATTAGTCTTTCCAACAGTACAGGTCAGTACAGGTCAACCCTAGGTCCATTTGCTAGCTTCCATTTTCTGTGTTTTCTACAGATCTGCTTGGTTGGCCTTTGCTCATCACAAACCCTTGATAAGGGTTGGGAGTAGAGATGGAGTGTGAGAAATAACATGCTGGGAAATGGTGATTTCTCTCTTTTTATTTACAATTATTTTCAAGTTTGAGTATCCTCTGTCTTCAAGTTATGCAGTGAGCATGGTTTGTGTATAGATTTCTTATACCCTTCTTGTAGTTCTACACTGTTTCTAGAGGAAATATTGGGAGACAGGTAGTTAAGTGGTTACCACTGTCTTCAGCTACCCAGAAGAAGAAAGATTTAAAAGTTTAATTAAAACAATGAACTAATAAAATTCTATAAAGCAATACAGATTTTAAAAGTTCAATAATCTTGTCATGGGAAGGTCTTTCTAATAAGCATGACTTCAAAAAGTTGTAAGAGGAAAAAAACTCAACAGATTTAAAAAAATTATAACTGACATAAAATTTACTTCAGACTAAAGTTAAAAAATGATATACAGCTTTTATAACAAAAGGGTTCATTTACCTAGTAATAAAAAGCTCTCATGAACAAATAAGGAATAATCCAAGTAGAAAAATGGGCAAGAGACACGGATAATAATAAGAAATATAAACCCTCCATAAAGCATATGAGAACATGCACAGGTAACTTAAAACGAGATTTCATTATAATGTGTCAGATTAAGATGACTAACCTATCAGGTGATGAGCAAGGTGTTTAGAAACAGGTGTTCCCAATCACCAGCGGTTACTCAAATTTGTAGAAATACATACATAATAAACGTATTTGATAGAACTTATCAAAATAGTAAACATTACTTATAAACATGTATACTTGGACCAAGCATTTTTATGAATTCTAAATAATTTCACCTAAAAAATACACTTAAGTATCAAAGATTTATGCTATTACAAAATGTTCAGTACAATTTTGTATTTCAAAGGATGTAATAATAGTGAAAAAAATCAAGATTCATCAATATGGTGGAATAAAAACAAAATCCTCAGAAACTTCAGGAACAAAAATCTTAAAATTATTTTAGATTATTTTCTCCTATAACTCATAAAGCATTTTTAACTATGCTGATCATCAATAAAATACTGTTTTGGAATTTTAAAATTACCAATCATAAATATATACACTTGATGTGATTATTTGGGGTGATTTTAAAAATTTTGTATATACACATACTTTTTTTCCCAAAACATTTGGGTATAAATTGAAGAGAGAGTGATTCTTGACCCTAAAATATGTCAACATGTATTTCCTAAGAACAAGAATTTTGTCTTACATAACCCCACTACAATAATCAAAATCAGTAAATTCAGTATTATCTAAACCACAGTCCATGTTCAAATTTCACCAACTGTGCCAACATTATCATTTATAGTTACTCCCCTCTCCTGCCTCCAAGATTTAATGCAAGATAAAAAGCATTGTATTTAGTTATATCTCTTTTTTTTCTCCTTTAGTATGAAACAGTTCCTCAGTCTTTCTGTGATGTTTCTTGACACTGGGATATTTAAAGAGTATAGGACCTCAATTTTTAGAATATCTTCCATTTGGTTTGTCAGCTATTTACTACTGATCAGCTGCAGGCAGGCATTTCTGGCAGGAATATATCTCAGAGGTGATGTTCTGTCCTCCTCAGTGCATCATATCAGGAGTAGTGTATCACTTTATGCCTATATTGATGGTGGTAGCAATAATTTTTGTTATAGTGGTTTCCTCCGTGTTTCCCCACCAGAAATTTGGTAATTTTTCCTTTCATAAATGATTTGTGGGGAGATACAATGAGACTACGTAAGTATCCTGTTTCTCAACGAACATTAGTCACAAGTTTTGGCATTTATCAACAATTTTCTAACTTGATCATTCCTTCTAGACTTACTAGTTGGGCATTTAACTATCAGGAAGAACTCTTCCTTTTCATTCACTCATATCATTAGAAATTAACAAATTCTTTATTATACAGTAGGGTACCATCAATCACTATACATTTTTATTTGGATTCTCAAACTGTCCCAGCATTTGGCCAATGGGAGTCCCTTCAATCTGGTTCCTCTGTCCTTTTGCCAGGTCCCTATAATTCTCTGAATATTTCCTTACTTTATAAGGTAGGTGATGGAAGTATTTCATATTTTGACAGAGGAAGGTTTTAAGTGGCATACATTTGTAATATCAATAAATTGTACACTTAAAATATGTGTATATGTGTATGTTAATACTCTAGCTAGTAGTGCTTTCTACATTGTTATGAGCAAGCAATTTTAAAACTGTCTTAGGTGTAAGTAAATGTTTTGATGATGATGGAAACCAAGTTTCTCACTGTTAGTGAAAGGAGGTACAAATAAGCAAAATGAGAAAAACAGAATAAACTCTAGATTTTAAACACAGGTACACAGAAACAAAGAAATAAATACAGAGGTGTATATATGTGTGTATGTATGTATATTTTCTAGCTCTGTTCAGTGAAAGGCCCTACAAGCAATGAAGCACCTGGAGCAATGAAAACAGTTGGCTGCCAGATCTTGGTTTCTAAATACTGCTTTAGAAACAGAAAAGGCTAACTCCCGGTTTGGGGCAAGAAAAGTCCAACTCCTCCCTTTAATCTAAGAGGAAGATTAATTTAATTGTTAATAAATTTAGTAATTAATTTAATATCTTAAACTGTACACTTAAAAATGGCTAAAATGGTAAATTTCATGTTAAGTGTATTTTACCACAATAAAACAAGACAAAAAAACAATGTACAAGGTGGATGGAGCTTAATCCACATATAATTTATAGTCCACCCTTTGTATTCATAGATTCAACCAACCACAGACTGTGTAGTACTGTAGTATTTACTACTGAAAAATATCTGAATGTAAGTGTACTGAGCAGTTCAAATTCATGTTGTTTAAGGGTCAACTGTATATGAGAACACTATGGCAAAAGCACTATTTTTTCCCATAAAGTATGAGAAATATAAAATACATCAACTGACAAATAACTCAGAAAACAGTACTGCCTGAGGCAGTTTTCTTGCCATGTCCCTCAATGCATTTATTTAGAGGAAAGGGTTCTGAGACCTTAACAGATATGCCATGTATACCAACACTTAAAGAAAGTAAATGTAAAACAATACATAGTCTAAGCCTTGAACAAACTTGAAAACAAATAACATTCACTGAATATTTACTATGCAGAGAGCACTCTGCAATACTATAGAAGACACAAACAGAACAAGAAATAATCTTTGCCTTTTAGGAGCTTAAAATCCAGTGGTTTATATGAAATTTAGGACACTAAGCTCACGATAACGTAGATGACCCAGTTTAGGGAAGAGAAAACAGAATCTACCTGAAGATGTCAATCTGACTGTAACACCATGAAATGGAAAAGTGGTTTAGTTTTGAGCCCTCATATTAAAAGACTTCATTAAGAATTCAACCTCGTTTCTCAAGTTTAAATCAAATCAGATGACATGATCATTTACATGAGATGCTAGTAGGACAAAGAGTCCATTCAGTATTAACTATTTTCTAGTAAGGTCATCTCAGAACAAGGCAAAAGGGTGCTTGCTGTGTTCTGGATTCTTCAAATGGTAAGGAAAAAAAGTCTTATTTTCTATATTTACATCAACTACCTAGCTTTCTCAGGAAAAAGTAAAGAATTATTCCTTAAATACACTCTTAAAGTAAAACTATTAAGATCTAAACCATTTCTTACTTGGATATAACTGTATCTCTTTTTTTTACCTCTTTCCCTCAAGTCCAGGGTACAGAACAAGGATGCTCAAAGATTATTAACTAAATTGAATAGGAAAATCAGGATCCCCTTTCAGAGCTCTTATTTAAAATTTCTGATAGAAGTAGTAAAAGAAATTACTAAATTTGCAACATTTTATATATAATTGCATCCCTTTCAAGGATCAGAAAAAACTTTAAAGTGGATGAAAATGTATCCAACTTGGTATATAGTTTGATGCTACTTAGTAAAATATTTAAAAAGTCACAGTAATGGAACCTCCTTGAGTGTTTAAAAGCCTACTACATTTAAAGTTGAAAATGAAGCATATCAAATAACAATTTCAGTATTCTTTAAAATTCTTACCACAATCATTTCTGAAGGCTCTAATACAAGACAATCACATCCTCTTTTTCCTCCAAACTGCTTACCAAAACTATAAAAACAGAAAAATAATTTCTTTAGCAAAGGTTATAAATAAAATGCATCAATATAGAAAAAATGAACCAAAAAAACCTACATGTTAACCAAGAAATTCTGATCTTATCAGGTACACTAATAAGATTTTTTTAAAAAACAAAACAAAAACTTCCTTTTACTTGCCAAGATATATATAAGTGGTCTCAATACACAGTTGTGTGATAATTATTTTTAAAATTCTGCCTGTAACTAGTCTCTAAAACTGATTATAAAAGATATCTGCCTAATCCCAAATTCTGAACATCTATTAATATGTGTTGAATTCAGGTAAAACCACACTTACTAAAGAGTGAAGCCACAATTATGGAATATTTTTAAAAAGTAAATTTTTGAGAGTGATATTAGATAACAGATAGAAAAAAAACTTTAAAAATACTTACACTTGAATATACTAAAAAATGTAGTGAGATATAGAAGTGGTTTATTTTTAAAAAACAGTGTTGGAGGGCTTCCCTGGTGGCACAGTGGTTGAGAGTCCGCCTGCCGATGCAGGGGACACAGGTTCCTGCCCCAGTCCGGGAAGATCCCACATGCCGTGGGGCGGCTGGGCCCGTGAGCCATGGCCGCTGAGCCTGCTCGTCTGGAGCCTGTGCTCCGCAATGGGAGAGGCCACAGCAGTGAGAGGTCCGCGTACCGCAAAAAAAAAAAAAAATCAGTGTTGGAGCCACTGCCTAGCTCTTTGGAAAAAATTAAAACTGCAGTAGTACTAAAAGAAAATTTGAGTACTTTCATGTTATTTGTCTGAGAGAAAAATTTCTAAGCAAATCAAAAAAGAAAGCACTCATAAAGGAAAAAATTGATGTTTTCATTTCAAAAGACAAACTGAAGTTTTTTAAAAGGTGGGATATGAAAAAAATACTAGAGACACAGAAGGTCAACATACTTAATACGCAGAGTGTACATAAAAGAAATTATAAAAGCACTCTAAAATATTACAAAATGGAAATTAAGTACCATGGCTAATTATAAAATATATTAATATTATTACAAAAATAATTTTAAAATTCCAATAACACAAGCAAAACTTAAAAAAATAAACTTAATAAAGAAATACAGAAGTCATTTATAAAAAACAACTACACAATTTTATTGATGGACTGAAAATAGGGCTTAATAAAAGAAGTGATAAAACATACACTTACAAAGAAACTCAATATTATAAAAATGTCAATTCTCCACAAAGTATAAGGTTACATACAAATACTAGTTTATAGCCAAATCCTAATCAAAATCCAAATGAACTTACTTTTGAACATAACAAAAAAGTCACTGCTGTTTTTTCTTAAGCAGTAGGCTGTATTGTTTTTGTATTTTCCCCAAAATATTCCTACCTCATCTAATACATAAAACAATGAAAAGGAAATTTGCAGAAGTTTGCTTTCATTCAAGATGGAATAACAGGGACTGGCCACAACTAGAGAAAGCCCGCGCACAGCAACGAAAACCCAACGCAGTCAAAAACAAATAAATAAATAAATAATCGTGAGTGGTTTCAGACAGTGTCAACTTGATATGTCCATTATAAAGTTTCCTCTCAATTTTCCATCTATTAGTTTTCGCATCCATTTTTGATCAGTGACTAGACCTAAAGTGTTATTAGGGGCTACTGAAAAAGGTATTTTATAATTCTAATTATTCCTACTGAATTTTTTTAACATCTTTATTGGAGTATAATTGCTTTACAATGGTGTATTAGTTTCTGCTGTACAACAAAGTGAATCAGCTATACATATACATATATCCCCATATCTCCTCCCTCTTGCGTCCCCCTCCCACCCTCCCTATCCCACCTCTCTAAGTGGCCAAAGCACCGATCTGCTCTCCCTGTGCTATGCAGCTGCTTCCCACTAGCTATCTATTATACATTTGGTAGTGTATATATGTCCATGCCACTCTCTCACTTTGCCCCAGCTTACCCTTCCCCCTCCTCATGTCCTCAAGTCCATTCTCTACGTCTGTGTCTTTATTCCTGTCCTGCTCCTAGGTTCTTCAGAACCATTTTTTTTTATTCCATATATATGTGTTAGCATACAGTATGGAGGTTCCTTAAAAAACTAAAAATAGAACTACCATATGACCCAGAAATCCCACTATTGGGCATATACCTAGAGAAAACCATAATTCAAAAAGAGTCGTGTACCACAATGTTCACTGCAGCACTATTTACAATAGCCAGGACATGGAAGCAACTTAAGTGTCAATCAACAGACAGATGGATAAAGAAGATGTGGCACATATATACAATGGAATATTACTCAGCCATAAAAAGAAGTGAAATTGGGTTATTTGCAGTGAGATGGATGGACCTAGAGCCTGTCATATAGAGTGAAGTCAGAAACAGAAAAACAAATACCATATTCCTACTGAATTTATCAGCTAGAGTACTGATATAAAGAAACACTCCCTTGTGCACCACAACTAGAGCCTGCGCACCACAACCACTGAGCCCTCGCACCTCAACTAGAGAAACCCGTGTGCCGCAACTAAGACCCGAAGCAGCCAATAAATAAATAAATATTAAAAAAAAAAAAAGAAAGAAACACACTCCCTCATCAACTATTTGAGTTCCTGGTACAATAATTTACACAAGAAAGGCATGAGAAAAGCTGCAATGGAGATGACATGATTGTGTATTAAGTAAATTCTATACATTCTGTTTTTAGGGAATTCCCTGGCAGTCCAGTGGTTAGGACTTGGTGCTTTCACTGATGTGGCCTGGGTTGATCCCTGGTCAGGGAACTAAGATCCTGCAAGCAGCATGGCGTGGCCAAAATGAAACAAAGTAAAGTATTAAAAGGAAAGAAATAAGTGAATTTACCAAGATTGAAGGATACAAGCTTAATATCCAAAAGTTAACCCTTTTACTGTATGATAGCAATGAACAATCTGAAATCTTTTAATTCCATTAAAGGCAGAATAAAAACACAGAAAACTTGAGATAAATTTACCAAAACGTGCATAAGACCTGTACAAAACTGCCAACTAAAACACTATAAAACATTGCCAAGAAAATTAAAGATGTCCCAAATAAAATAAGATATATCCTGTTTATGGACTGAAATATTCTACAAATTCAATATAATCAACAAGTTGCCTTAGAGAAATTGACACGATGATTCTATTTACATAAAAATGTAAAAGACCTAAAATAGCTAAACCAATTCTGGAAAACAAGAACAAAGGTGGAATATTTTATATTTCAAGATATACTTTTATAAAGCTAGAATACTCAAGATAGTATGGCATCAGATTAACTTATAGATCAATAAAAACAGGAGAGAAAACAAAATCAGACCCATATATATAAGTTCAACTGAGTTTTTGAAAAAAGTGCCAAGGTAATTCAATGGGGGAAAAGATATTATTTTCTATAAATGGTGATGAAACAACCAGATATCAATACAGAAAAAAAGATCTTAAAAAAGATCTTAATACCATAAACAAAAATTAGAAATGGATCAGAGAATATAAATGAAACAATGGAAATTATAAAATTCTCATCGCAACAGACTTTTTGTACATGTCCTAGACAAGGGTTAGGAAGCTTCCTTCCATATATCTAATATTTTAAAAATTTTATCATGAATGGGTTTTGGGTTTTATCAATCTGTTTTTCTGTTTACTGAAAAGATTATGTAGTTTTTGCCTATTTTCTTTACTAATGGAGAATACTGCATTAATTGTTTTATGGATGTTAAAATTCCTTGCACTCCTAGGATAAACCCAACTTGGTCACAATGTCTAATACTTTTAATATATTCCTGGATTTGATTTGCTGTTATTTTGTTAATGATTTCTGCATGTATATTCAGGAGAAATAACAATTTGCAGTTTTCTTATGATACTACATCATCAGGACAATACTATACTCATAAAAGAGATCGAAAATGTTCTTTCTTCCCCTATTTCTTCATTAAATATTTGAAAACACAAGCAGTAAAGCCATCTGGGCCTAGGCATTTCGCTGTGGGAATATATATAATTATTAATTATTTTATTTTTTATAAGTATATTCAAAGTTTCTAATTCTTTTTGAGTGCATTTACAGTAATCTTTTTAAGATTTGCCCTATTTTTTGGTATACACTGGCTCATAAAATCCCCTAACAATACTATCAATTTCTGTAGGATGGTAATATCCCCTTTCAATGCCTGATTTTAATAATCTGTGTCTTCTTTTTTAAAAGATCAGTCTAACGCAAGGTTTAACAATTTTGTTGATCTTTTCAAAGAACTAGCTTTTCATTTCATTAATTTCCCTCTACTGTTTTTCTGTTTTTTATTTCACTGATCTCTACTCAAACTTTACTTCTGTTCACTTTGAGTTTACTTTGTTATTCTTATTGTTAAGCTGGAAACTTAAGATGATTGAATTGAGACCATATGTTTCTCATAAAAGTGCTATAAATTTCCCTCTAGGTCCTTCAGTTGAATTCCATCAATTACGATGCATGTTCATCTTCATTCATTTCAAAATATTTTCTAATTTCTGTTGTCAACTCTTCCCCGACCTATGGGTCATTTACAAAGGCACTGTTTCAATTCCCACATTCTACTCTGATATTTATAATTCAACTCCAACATACTCAGAGGACAAACTCTGTATGATTTCAATCCTTTTTAATTTACTGAGACTTGTTTTATGGCCTAGAATATGCTCTATATTGGAGAATGATCTCTTAAGTCTAAAAAAAATTACGTATCAGATCAAAGTGGTTAATAATATTTAAGTTTTATCTTTATTAATTTTTCAGTCTAGCAATTCTATCACTTACTGAGAGTAGAGTTTTCAAATCTCAGCCATAACTGTTGATATGATTATGCGATTTTCCTTTAGTCCGTTGATACGATGAATTAATTGATTTTTGACTGTTGAACCAGCCTTGTATACCTGAGTTAAATCCCACTTGGTTACAGTGTGCATTTCTTTTTATTCATTTCTACCATATCTCATTCTGATTCTTATGTTTGCTCTGTCTCTTCCAACTGTGTTTTTTGCCCTTCAGAAGTCCTTGTAATTTTTTCTTGCTAGTCAGACATGATGTACTGGATAAAAAGAATTGCTGTTATTAGGCCTTTAGTCATATGCCAGTAAGGTGTGAGGGAAGGGGAAGCATTTTATAGTTCTATGATTAGGTCTCATCTTTGGTGAGCCTTTGCTTGTGGATTGTGAACTTCACACGTTTCTCAGTTACTTTCCTTCTTTTAGGTGGGACAGGATTGCTAGAGTGGGCTAGCACTGAGTTACTTCCCTTTCTTTATACGAAAAGCTAGAGTCAACATGAGTTGGGTATTCCCTTTCTGCAGGTCTGTTAGGCTCTGCTGGAATAGTTTCTCCTAACAGCAGACATTCTTAAGAAGAATGCTGTGGCATATTTCAAAATGTTTCCTTTTACCTTCCCCCTGCCAGGAGCACATGGGCTTTTTCTCTGTTATTCACCATGAGAACCTGGCAGAGATCTGTGAGGTAAAACTCAAAGTGTGGAGATCCCTTCAATGGCACTGTCTTCCTGGATTTTTTAACTCTCAGAGTAGTCCATACTGAGCTTCCAGCAGTTCATCAATTACAGTTCAATTGGGGCTTCCCTGGTGGCGCAATGGTTGAGAGTCCGCCTGCCGATGCAGGGGACATGGGTTCGTGCCCTGGTCCGGGAAGATCCCACATGCCGCGGAGCAGCTGGGCCCGTGAGCCATGGCCGCTGAGCCTGTGTGTCCGGAGCCTGTGCTCCGCAACAGGAGAGCCCACAACAGTGAGAGGACCGCGTACCGCAAAAACAAAACAAAACAAAACAAAAAACCAATTACAGTTCAATTTTCCCTACCCTGGCACTAGCTCCCTCAGAGATTGCTGCTTTAAATTTTGATTTTCTGTATTTGTCTGTCATTCTAATTTGGGGACAGCAGTTTGCCCTTGTTACCTCACTTACCTTATGGATCTAAGAAAGGTTACTGATTTTTCAGTTCAACTTTTTACTTGTTATTAAGACGGAGTGGCAATTTCCAAGATTCTTACATGGCCTAGTGGAAACTGGAAGTCCAGGAATATTTTGAATCTACAGATTAATTTGGGGAGACTTGCACTTAATAATATTTCATCTTCCAGTGTATGAACATGGATTGTTTCTACATATATTTATATCTTCTTTAATTTCACTTAGTAATATTTTACATTTTTCATTGTACAGTAAGTCCTCTACGTACAAACCTTCAAGTTGTGAAATTTCAAAGATGGGAACATGGGTTTGCATGTCCAATCACATAAGTTAGTTTACATGCCTGGCATACACTGTCATGTGTGTGCATCCTCTACAAGTGGTTGTGCTTTTGTGTACTTTACTGTATAGTACTGTATAAAGTACAGTAGTACAGTATCTTTATTTCAAGCCCAGGATGTCTGGAAGTAGGCGTAAAAGCAGCGGTGATGTAGCTGGTACTGTACTACTATACTTTTCAAGGTACTGTACTGAAAATTAAAAATGTTTTATTTTTTGTTTTTTGTGTATTATTTGTGTGAAAAGTATTATAAACGTATTACAGTACAGTACAATATAGCTGACTGTGTTAGTTGGGTACCTAGGCTAACTTTGTTGGACTTACAAACAAACTCTCAGAATGGAACTCGTTCGTATGTAGGAGACTTACTGTATAAGTTTTACACTTTATAAAATTAATGAAATTTTAATTAATTGTTAAATTACTTAATATTTTTTCTTTTTGATGCTATTCTGAATGGCACTGTTTCCTTAATTTTATTTTTATTTTATTCATTGCTAGTATAAAGAAATACAATTGGTTTTTATACATTGATCTTATATCCTGTGACCCTGATATACTCTAAGTTCTAGTAGTTAAGTTTGTAGGTCCTTAAAGTTTTCTACATACAGAAACCGGTAAAGGCAGTTTTATTTCTTCCTTCCCATTCCATAAGTAACACCCATTCATGATAAAACTCTCAATAAACCAGGAATGGAGGGGAACTTCCTCAACTTGACAATGACTATCAACAAAGCACCAACAGCTAGTATCGCACTTAATGGTGAGAAACTCAATGCTTTACCAAGAACAGGAACTTAGTAATGATGCTCCCTCTCAACCACTGTTTTCAAGATGGCATTGGAAGTCCTAGCTAATATAATAAGATAAGGAAATAAAAGGTATACAGATGGGAAGGAAGACATAAAACTGTCCTTGTTCTCAGATGACATGATCATCTATGGAGAAAACCTGAAAAAACTTACCAAGAAAACTCCTAAAACTAATAAGTCATTATAGCACGGCTGCAGGATACAAGGTTAATATACAAAAGTTAACTGCTTTCCTATATACCAGCAAGAACATGTAAAATTTGAAATAAAAAACACAATGCCATCCGCATTAGTATCCCCCCAAAATGAAATAGTTGACCCTTGAACAACACAGGGGTTAGGGGTGCCAAACCTTCCTCAGTCAAAAATCTGAGTATAATTTTACAGTCAGCCCTCCATACCGGCAGTTCCACGTCTGCTAATGCAACCAACCTCGAATCCTGTAGTACTGTAGAATTTAGTGCAAAGTATCTACGTGTAAGTGGACCTGTGTAGTTCAAACCAGTGTTCTCCAAGGGTCAACTGTACTATGGTAAAAATCTAACAAAATCTACATAAAATCTGTATGACAAAAATTACAAAACTCAGATAAAAATATCAAAGAAATAAATAAATGAAGAGATAGTCCATGTTCATGGACAGGAAGACTCAATGTTGTGAAGATGTCAGTACTTCCCACTTGATTTATAGACCTAACACAATCCCAGTCAGAATTCCAGACAGTTATTTTGTGGATAAATAGTCAACACAACATTGAAAGAGAAGAACAAAATAAAGGGCTGATGTTACCAGACTTCTAGATTTACCACAAAGCTATAGTAATCAAGACAGTGTGGTAATGGTGAAAAAATAAATACATAAATGGAACAGAAATAGAGAGCCCGGGAATAAACCTCAATAAATATAGTCAACTGATCTTCGACAAAGGAGCAAAGGCAGCACACTGGAGCCAAGTTAGTCTTTTTAACAAATGATGCTGAAACAACTGGATATCCACATGTAAAAAAATAATTTAGACACACACTTCACAAAAATTAACTCAAAATGGACCACAGACCTAAATGGAAAATGCAAAACTATAAAATTCTAGAAGATAACACAGGAGAAAACCTAGATGACTCTGGCTATAGCAATGACTTTTGTAAATAAAATACTAAAGGCATGATACATAAAGTAGTAATAGAGAAGCTGAACTTCATTAAAATTAAAAACTTCTGCTCTACAAAAGACACAGTTAAAAGAGTAACACAAGCCACAGACTGGGAGAAAATATTTGAAAAGGTAATTCTGATACAATAAGTCCTCCTACATATGGACCGTCAAGTTGTGAACTTTCAAAGATGCGAACATGTGTCTGCATGTCCAGTCACGTAAGTTAGTTCACCTGTCTGGCATACACTGTCACGTGCATGCATCCTCTACAAGTGGCTGTGCTTTTGTGTACTTTACTGTACAGTACGTACAGAGTACAGTAGTACAGTATCTTTATTTCAAGCCCAGGATGTCCAGAAGCAAGTGTAAAAGCAGCAGTGATGTAGCTGGTACTGCTAAGAAGCACCAGCTGTTGTACTGTACTACTGTACTTTTCAAGGTACTGTACTGTAAGATTAAAAATGTTTTACTTTTTGTGTTTGATTTTTATGTATTATTTGTGTGAAAAGTATTATAAACCTATTACAGTACAGTACTATATAGCTGATTGTGTTAGTTGGGTACCTAGGCTAACTTTGTTGGACTTAAGAACAAACTGGACTTACGAATGCACTCTTGGACCAGAACTCATTCACATGTAGGGGACTTACTATAAAGGACTGTTATCTAAAACATACAAATAACTCTTAAAACAACAATAAGAAAACAAACAACATAATTAAAAAATGGGCCAAAGACCTTAACAGACACTCCACCAAAGAAGATATACAGATGACAAGTAAGCACATGAAATAATGTTCCTTATCATATGTCATTACGGAAGTGCAAATTAAAGCAACAAGATACCACTACGCCTTATGAGAATGGCCAAAATCCAGAACACTGACAACACCAAATGCTGGCTAGGATGTGGATCAACAAGAACTCTCATTCACTGCTGCTAACAATGCAAAATGGTACAGCCACCTTGGAAAACAGCTTGGCAATTTCTTACACAACTAAAAATATTCTTACCACATGACAGTAATTATGTTCCCTGGGTATTTACCCAAAGGAGTTGAAAATTTATGTCCACAGAAACACTTGCACCTGTATGTTTCAGCAACTTTATTCATAACTGCAAAAACTTGGAAGCAACCAAGATATCCTTCAGCATGTGAATGGATAAATAAACTATGGTACATTCAGATGACAGACTATTATTCAGTGCTAAAAGAAATGAGCTGTTAAGCTATGAAAAGACATGGAGGAAACTTATATGTATATTTCTAAGTGAAAGAACCGAATCTGAAAACACTACATATGGGTATGATTTCAACTATATGACACTGTGGAAAATGCAAAACTATGAATACAATAAAAGGCAGTGGTTGCCAGGGGTTGGCGGAAGGGAGGAATTAACAGGTAGAACGCAGAGGAATTTTAGGGCTGGGAAACTACTCTGCACGATACTATTGGGTTGGTCAGAAAGTGCCTTCAGCTTTTAAGTAAAAATAAAAGACACATTTTTCATTCTCGCCAAAAACTTTACTGAACAACATATTCACTGTTTTGTTCCACTACCTTCTGACATTTTTCAGGCAACTTCATAATTCCATCTTCCCAAAACTTTTTATCTTTTTGAGGAAAGAACTGTTCCAGGTGCCTTTTATAGTCTTCCAGGAAATGGAAATATTTTCCATTAAGAAAATTTTGTAAAGACCAAAATAAATGGAAATCAGGAGGTACCATGTCTGGTGAATGCAGCGGATGAATCAGAACTTCCCTGCCAAGCTGTAACAGTTCTTGCCTGGTCATAAAAAAAAACATGCTGTCTTGTGGTATCCTGATGGAAGATTATGCGTTTTCTGTTGACTAATTCTGGACATTTTTCATCAAGTGCTGCTTTCAGTTGGTCTAATTGGCAGCAGTACTAATTGGAATTAATCGTTTCATTTTCCGGAAGGAGCTCATTAATAGAGGACTCCTTTCCAATCCCACCATATACACAACATCACCTTCTTTGGATGACGAAAGGCCTTTGGTGTGGTTGGTGGTGGTTCATTTTGCTTGCCTCACGATCTCTTCTGTTCCACATTATTGTACAGTATCCGCTTTCATCTCCCATCACAATGTGTTTTAAAAATGGAACGTTTTCATTACGTTTAAGTAGAGAATCACAGGCGGAAATACGGTCAAGAAGGGTTTTTTTGCTTAACGTATGTGGAACCCAAACATCAAAGCGATTAACCTAACTGAGCAGGTGCAAATGATTTTCAAAACTTGATTTGGATATTTTCAATATGTTGGCTATCTCCTGCGAGGTATAATGTTGACTGTTCTCAATTAATGTCTCGATTTGATCACTATCAACTTCAACTGGTCTACCTGACCGTGGAGCATCATCCAGCAAGGAATCTCCAGCATCAAACTTCACAACCCACTTTTGACATGTTCAATCAGTCACAGCACCTCCTCCAAACACTGCACAAATCTTTTTGTGTGTTTCAGTTGTATCTTTACCTTTCTTGAAATAATAAAGCATAATATGACCAAAAATGTTGCTTTTTTCTTCCATCTTCAATATTAAAATGGTTGCACAAAAATTCACCAATTTTGATAAGTTTTTTAAAAATGCACGCTGACATGACAGCTGTCACACACAATCTAACAAAATTGCTTTGAATGAAGTTTAAGACAACTAAGTGCTACTAGAGCCATCTTATGGGAAAAAAATGAATGAAACTTTTGGCCAACCCAATATAATGGTGGAAATATATTTGTCCAAACACACAGAATGTACAATACCAAGAGTGAACCCTAACATAAACTATGTACTTGGGTGATAATGATGTGGCAATACAGGTTCATCAACCATAACAAATGTACCACCTTGGTGAGAGAAGTTCATAATGGTGTAGGCTATGCATGAGTAGGGGCAGAGAGTATATGAAAAATCTCCATACCTTCTGTTCCATGCTGTAAACCTAAAATTGCTGTAAAAAACACAGCCTATTTTGAAATAAACAATAAATCATTTCTTATGAAAATCCCATCAGGATTTATAAATCAACAAGCAGATCCTTGTATCTATATGGAAAAACAAAGGACATAAAATAATGAAAACCATTCTAAAAATGATCAAAGTTGTGAGACTTACAATACTGATTTGACAACTTACAACAAGCCACAATAATTAAGACAGCAGATTGGTACCAAGATAGAAAAATAGTTAAATGGAACAGAGTAAATATTAGCTCAGAATAAACAAACATATATACGGTCTACTAATTTTCAACAAAGGTACCAAGGCAATTCAATGCCTCTTCATCAAATGGCACTGGGTCAACTGGCTATCCTTAAGCAAAGACAAAAAGAAACAGAAACAAAACCAAAACCAAAACCAAAAATGAAGTTATAATAGACACAGGCCAAAATATAACAGCTGAAACTGAAAACCTTCTAGAAAAGAATCGTAAGAGAAAATAATTGTGGGATTAGGTTAAACAAAGATTTCGTAGATATGACACCAAAACCTCAATCCTCAAAAGAAAAAACAATAAACTGAATTTCATCAAAATGCAAAATATTTGTGCTTCAAAAGATACTCTGAAGGAAAAGACAAGCCACAGAAAAAATATACACAAATCATACATCTGATAAAGAACTTGTATCCAAAACATCTAAGTTCTTAAAACTTGATAAGACCAAAAAAAAACAATTAAAAATCATACATCTCATAAAAAACTTGTATCCAAAGCATATAAATTTCCTACAACTTGATAAGACAAACAATATAAACGAAAAATGGAGAAACACTTTGAACAGATATTTCAACAGAGGTATAGGAATGCTTCATAAGCACATGAAAATATCCTCAACAATACTAGTCACTACTGAAACACAAGTTAAAATCACTGAGATACTGTTAAACACATACTAGAATGGCAATAATCAAAAGGCTGTCAATATCAAGTGATGGAGAGGATGTAGAAAAACTAGATCCATGATATGTTCCTGGTCAGTATGTAAAATGATAGTCATCTTTTAAGCAATTTGCCCCTTTCCTCAAAACTTAAATATATATTTATATGACACAGCAGTTCCAATCCTGGATATCTACAAAAGAAACAAAAATACACAGCCCATATAAAGCCTTGTATGTGCATCTTTATAGCAGCATTATTCATAAAAGCCCCTAAAATAAAACAATAAAAATTTTCAAAATTTTCATCTTCTCATGAATGGCTAGACAAAATGTGAAACTTTATAGAATAAAATACAATTTAACAATTTTTAAAAAAGGAAAAGCTACACCTGTTATGGGCTAAAACAGGGATAAACCTCAAAAACATTATGCTAAGTGAAAAAAGTCAAACAAAATACCACTTTTAAATATTTGCAGGAGGTAGATATTGAGACAGAAAGTGTATCAGATTAACTGCAAAAGAGCATGAGGAACTTTTTCAGGTAATGGAAGTCTTCTAAAACTGTGGTGCACCAATGTATACATTAATTACAAAGTATTAAACTGTAAACTTATGATGGGTGAATTTTTTTTTTTTTTTTTTTTTTTGCAGTACGCAGGCCTCTCACTGCTGTGGCCTCTCCCGTTGTGGAGCACAGGCTCCGGATGCTCAGGCTCAGTGGCCATGGCTCACGGGCCCAGCCGCTCCGCAGCATGTGGGATCCTCCCGGACCGGGGCACGAACCCGTGTCGCCTGCATTGGCAGGCGCACTCTCAACCACTGCGCCACCAGGGAAGCCCACGATGGGTGAATTTTATGCTATGTAAATTATACACCAGTAAAGCTATTTTAAGAAAACTGTCTGGGACTTCCCTCATGATGCAGCGGTTAAGAATCTGCCTGCCAATGCAGGGGACATGGATGGGTTCGATCTCTGGTCCGGGAAGATCCCACATGCCGCGGAGGAACTAAGCCCGCGCACCACAACTACTGGGCCTGTACTCTAGAGCCCATGAGCCACAACTACTGAGTCTGCATGCCGCAACTACTGAAGCCCACGCACCTAGAGCCTGTGCTCCGCAACAAGAGAAGCCACCGCAATGAGAAGCCCGTGCACCACAACGAAGAGTAGCCCCCACTTGATGCAACTAGAGAAAGCCTACACTCAGCAACAAAGACCCAACGCAACCAAAAATAAATAAATAAATAAAACTCTTATTTAAAAAAAAAGAAAACTAGGAATATACAAAAGAGAATATTTACAAACTTGGAGTAGGCAAAGATTAGTTAAAACACATAAGTACTTCAAGTAAAAAGAAAAAAATCATCCTTTGGACTTTATCACATTTAAGAAGTTACCACTGAAAAATAAAAAGGCAAGACACAATCTGGGAAAAATATCTGCAATACACATAACTCACAAAGGACTTTTATATATGATATATAAATAACTACTATAACTCAAAAATAAAAAGACCACCTCAAAAGAATTGAGTTAACTTTCCACAAAAGATACATGAGTGGTCAATAACTACATGCAAAAATGCTAAATAGGATTAGTTATCATGGAAATGAAAATTTATACCAAAATGAGATCCCATTACATACACACCAGAATAGCTAAAATTAGAAGACTGACTATCATTTCAAGTGCTGAAGAGGATGTTGAGCAAATGGAATTCTCCAAAACTGGTAGTGGGAATGTAAATGATAAAACCACTCAACAAAACATTTTGGCAGTTTTTTTAAAAAGTTAAACATATCTACGATACAACTCAGCCACTGTACTTCTAGGTATTTACTTAAGAAAAACAAAAGCACCTATTCACACAAAGATTTGTACATAAATGTTCACAGGTGCTTTATTTGTAACAGCCAAAAATTGGAAACAAACTTCATGTCTTTCGATAGATGAAAGGATAAATACCTTGTGGTATATCCACACAATGGAATATACTGAGCAAATTTACAAAATGAGCTACTGGTATACACAGCAACATGAAGGAATCCCCAAAACATTATGCTAAGTGAAAAATCTTAGCTATAGGGCTTCCCTGGTGGTGCAGTGGTTGAGAGTCCACCTGCCGATGCAGGGGACACAGGTTTGTGCCCCGGTCTGGGAAGATCTCACATGCTGCGGAGCGGCTGGGCCCGTGAGCCATGGCCGCTAAGCCTGCGCATCCGGAGCCTGTGCTCCGCGATGGGAGAGGCCACGACAGTGAGAGGCCCGCGTACCACAAAAAAACAAACAAACAAAAAAACAACTTAGCTATTAAAAACTATACAACATATTATTCCAATTATATAAAATAGTCGGAAACGTGAACTGATCTATATGCCAGAAAGCAGAGCAGTGGTTGCCTAATGATGAGAGTGCAGGAAAGTAGAGATTACAAACAGAGAACTAGATAAAGGACATCTACGAAAATTTTAGAGTTATGATTATACTTGGCGAAAAACTCAATGTTTCCACCTTTCCATCACCAACTCCCCTTTTGGACTGAGAACAAGTAAAAGATGGCTACTTTTACTATGTCTCTTCAACATTGTACTGTAGTTTCTTCCCAGTGCAACAAGGCAGGAAAACAGGTGGGGGAGAGGGGGCAGGCATTCACATTACGAAAAGAAAGAAGCAAAACTGTCTATTCACAGATGACAAAATCACTTATTTAGAAAATCCTAAAAACCTATAAAACAGCTACTGGAACTCATATATGAATTTAGTAAGGATACAAAATATAAGATCAACATATGCAACACCTGAACACTGAATAATACAGAACATTGCCATGAGAAATTTAAGAAGACCTAAGTTAATAAGAGTGATGCATCTTGTTCATGGTTCAAGAGTTGACTGTTAAAATGTCAACATTCCCCAAACTGGTCTAAAGATTCAATGCATTCCCAAACAAAATCCCAGGCTTTTTTTTTTTTTTTTAATTAACAAACTGATTCCAAAATTCATAAGGAATTATAAAAAACCTATAGTAACCAAAACAACTTGGCGAAGTTGGAGGACCCATACTACCTTATTTTGTGATTTATGATAAAGGTACAGTTGTCAGGATAATGTGGTACTGGCACCAGGTAGAAAAATAAATCAATTAAATTTAAACAAATATAAAATAAAAAGTTGAGCTCACTGGTTTGCAGGGCAGAAATAGAGACACAGATGTAGAGAACAAACGTATGGACACCAATGGGAGAAACTGGCGTGGGGGTGGTGTTGGTGGTGGGATGAACTGGGAGATTGGGATTGACATATATACACTAATATGCATAAAATGGATAACTAATAAGAACCTGCTGTATAAAAAAGTAAATAAAATTCAAAAAAAAAAGAGTTCACACCAAAAAAAATTTTTTTAACAAATATGCAAAGGTAATTCAGAGAAAGGATAGTTTTGTCAACACATACTGCTGGACTAATTGAATATGCATAGGTAAAAAACTGAAATTAGACCCATATATCACACCATGTAAAAAAACTAGCTCTAAGTAGATCACAGACATAAACAGATTATAGTAAAATCTAAAACTATAAAACTTGCAGAAGAAATTATAGAAGATAATTCTTAGTGACCTTGGGTTAATAAAAGATTTCTTACATACAACAAAAGCACAGTTCATTAAAGAAAAAAAAAATTTGATAAACTGCACTTCATCAAAATTAAGTTCTTCAGCACTTTGAAAAACAATTAACAGATGAAAAACACAATCCACAGACTGGCAGAAAATATTTGCAAGTTACACACCTGTTAAAGGACTTGTATATAGCATATATAAAGAACTTCTGAAACTCAAAAATAAGAAATTAAACAACTCTGCCAACCCCCCAACACCCCCCACACACAAGCCACCCTTCCCCAAATGGGCCAGATTCAAAAGGACACTTCACAAAAGATATATGATTGACAAATAAGCACATGAAAAGATGCCCACCATCATTAGTCTTTAGGAAAATGCAAATTTAAATCACAATCAGATATCACCACATACAAATTAGGATATGTTAACTTAAAAATACTGACCATATCTAGTGTTAGTAAGGATATGATGCGGAACAGCTGGAACTCTCATGCACTGCTGGTGGGAGTATAAAGTGGCACAACAACTTTGGAAAAGAGTATGGAACTTTCTTAAAAGGTTAAACATCCACTACATCACTAGCTATTCCTAGGTATATACTCAAAATAAATCAAAGTATGTGTCCACATGAAGACTTCTAACCCAGTTATTCCATTGCTAAAAATTTACTCAAGAGAAATGGAAGCATATGTCCATATAAAGACTTGGACACAAATGTTCATAGTAACACTAGTTAAAAATAGGATAAAACCTAAATGTCCACCAGTAGTTGAATGCTAAACAAATAGTGATATATCCAAAAAAAAAGGATACTGCAATAAAAGTTAAATATTGATATGCATAACATGGATAAACCTCAACATGATTTTATTGAGTGTAAGAAACCAGAGAAGAGTACATATTATATGCTTCACCTTGTATAAAATTATAAAAAATGTAAACTGATTTATAGTGACCCCCCCCCAAAAAAAATCTCAGTGATTCAGTGACCTCTGGGGATGAAGGGACAGAGCAAGGAAGGATGAGCAAGGTTTACGAAGAGACCTGAGGAAACTTTGAGGGGGTTGGACATGGTAGTTTTATCGGTGTATACATATGTCAAATTTATCAAATTATAACTTTAAATATGTGCAGTTTAGTTTATGTCAATTATACCTTAATAAAGTTGTTAAATAGGACAGACTTAAGAAACTGAAAACGCAAATCAAATGAGATAAAAATGCATGCAATACCTGTCAGCTTGCATCATGAATGTATTCCAAGATTTCTACAAAATAATAAAGACCAATAACTCAACCTTAAAACAGGCACACGCACGTGCACACACACACACACAAACTTAAAGAGATACTTCACAAAAGAATATAGGGCAAGCAATGGCCAATAAGCACAAGGAAAAGTGCTCAATATCATTATTGAGCAGGAAAATGAAAATTAAAACTACTTCACAGTGACTAGAATAGCTAAACTAAGACTGAGGACACCACATGTTGATGACTATGTAAAAATAGGAACAGAACTCTTATACATTGCTGGCAGAAGTCTAGAATGGTACAACCACTGTGAAACACAGTTCAGCAGTTTCTCACTAATAGTTTCTCTATTAAACTTCAAGACACATCATAAAGCTATGATAATTACAACAATGTGGTATTCAAGCAGGATAAACAAAACCTAATGGAATAGGAGCCCAGAAATAGGTACACAAATATGTGGATATTTTTGAAAAAGGTGGCACTGAATGAGAGTGGGAGAAGAACATACAGGAATCCACATGGAAAATCATGCAACACTATGCCATACTCAAAAACCAATTCTAAGTAGACTACAGTTCTAAATGTGAAAGGAAAACGAGAAAAATTCTAGAAAGTAAAAAAGGAAAATACCTTCATGATCTCAGCTACAGAAATATTTTTTAAGCAAAGAAGACAAAAAGGAAAAGACTGAATTGCTCTATTTAGAGTTAAGAACTTGTGCTCACCCAAAGACATTACTAAAAGAATAATACAAGGCACAGAGTAGGGAAAAGAAATGTGTAATATAAATAATCAAGCAAGAATTTTTATTCAGAATACACAAAGAATTTCCACATCTCAATAACAAAAATACAATGCATTAGAAAAATGAGGAACAGACTTGAAGAAGCACTTTACAAAAGAGGTTATTTAAATGAAAATGTACTCACTCATCAACAAGCAGTAATATGCAAAGCAAAACTAAGAGATACACACATACACACACACACACACACACACAACACACTCAACAGAATAACTGAAATTAAGCAGTCAAAAAAAATAAAAAGAATGACAATACTAAGTGTTGTTAAGGATGTGGAACAATAGGAATTCTCATGCACTGCTCCTGGGTGTGTAAACTGGTACATCCACTTTGGAATGCAACTTGCAATGAACAATTAAAGCTGAAAACAGGCACATCCTATAAGCCAACAATTTTCTGATAGGTATACCTACAGAAATGTAACATGTGCATCTAATGTACAAGAATGTTCACAGCTGCTTTGCTTTTAATAGCCCTCAACTATGGAAACAATGAAATACTCTATGAGAATGAACTAACTACATGCATAACACAGATGAATCTCATAAACATAACATTAGGCCAAAGAAGGCATATAAAAAGAATGGAAGAGTATATTCCTATTAAGTTCAAAAGTAACCAAAACTAAACTACAATACATATCCTCAGGCTAAAATTCTATAGCTATTCAAGATTGATTAAGATTTAGGAAAATGATGATCTTTGAGGGGAAAGCAAGAGAGTTGATTTGAGAAACGACAAGCAAGGATCCTTCCAGGGTGCTGACAAATTTCAATTTCTTGATCTGAGAGTAGTGATTAGGCAAATGTTCAATTTATACTGATGCATTAACATGTACATTTAGGTTATCTGCACTTTCCCCCATTTATTTCACAATAAAGGAGTTAAAACTACTGAATAAAGTTCCTACTTGGGTCAGAAATAGGAAAAATAAGAATATGTATTTGTTTTTGTTCATATATATTTAAAATATCTAGAAAGATATGTAAGACATTAATAAAAGTGGCTAGCTTTCTACACAGGTGGGTTGAATGGCATGGATAATAATAAAAGTGGGAATAATACTTCTTAAAGTACAACTTGTTATACTGTTTTGACTTTCGAACAGTACAAATTCATTACTTTGTCAAAAAAAATTATTCTAAAAATTACGTCTGTAGAAAAAGGACAATGCTATTTACAGTGCTGGTGAAAGGTGATTAACCCTTCCCAACCTCAATGACCAGAAGAGTGCCTGACACATGCAGGCACTCAATAAATATTTTCTAAATGAATTATCTCTCAGTGCTTGAGATATTCTGACTGAAATACCTGTTCCCTCCTTCTTTGCCGACCTAATCCTGCTTATCTGTAGAATCCATTTCCACAGTTGCCTCCCCAATAAAGTTTTCTTCTAGTGTCACACAACAAGGGCCCTTTTTAAAAAACAAAGCAGTCATCCCATTCCACCAAGTTAAGTCAGTCTTTTTTTCTTAATGCCAGTGTCTTACATGGAGATGACGATCAATGCTTATTTGCTGCATAAATGAATGTTTCAATCAACACACGCATTAAATTTTATTTAAAAATCACAGTATGGGACTTCCCTGATGGCGCAGTGGTTAAGAAGCTGCCTGCCAATGCAGGGGACACGGGTTCGAGCCCTGGTCCGGGAAGATCCCACATAATGCGGAGCGAATAAGCCCATGAGCCACAACTACTGAGCCGGCGCTCTAGGGCCCGTGAGCCACAACTACTGAGCCTGCATGCCACAACTACTGAAGCCCGGGCGCCTAGAGCCCATGCTCCGCAACAAAAGAAGCCATCGCAACAAGAAGCCCACGCACCACAACGATGAGTAGCCCCCCCCCACCACAACGAGAGAAAGCCCACACACAGCAACGAAGACCCAACGCAGCCAAAAATTTAAAAAATAAATTTATTTAAAATAAATAAATAAATAAAAATCACAGTAATGAAGTCCTTGTTTTATTGAGCTACACTGAAAATTTACGGTGACAAATAGAAAATGGACTCAATTCTAGAAAACACTAAATCCGTTTCAAAAGAAAGACAATGATATTTCAGATTTGATTTATTCCTTTTCTCCTTTGTTTATTGTAAACTGTAAAATATATATATTTTTTTTTTTTTTTTTTTTTTTTTTTTTTTTTGCAGTATGCGGGCCTCTCACTGTTGTGGCCTCTCCCGTTGCGGAGCACAGGCTCCGGACGCGCAGGCTCAGCGGCCATGGCTCACGGGGCCAGCCGCTCCGCGGCATGTGGGATCTTCCCAGACCGGGGAACGAACCCGTGTCCCCTGCATCGGCAGGCGGACTCTCAACCACTGCGCCACCAGGGAAGCCCTAAAATATATTTTATTAGTTTAAATTACATATAAAACTTCATTACAAGATAAGGGGCTGCACTTTAGATGCTTCATTAAAATATATGCAAACTAGAGTTTAGGTGATAAATGCTACAAAAATTCAAGGACCTGCCCCCTCAGTCAAATTTCTGGGAGTTCCATAATTTGGGGCATGACAACATATCACCTACAAGGTGTAGGTGAAATACAAGTTGCTGCACCTCATACCATCTAGCACAAAAGAAGAGGCACAATGTTTGGTTAGTTTTCTCAGATTCTGGAGGTAACATAAAGTGTGCTACTTTGACCCATCTTCAGAGTTGCCCATAAGGCTGCCGCCAAGTTCAGGACACCGTAGAAGCCACTCTACTACTTGGGCCTTATGATCCAGCATATCCAATGATGGATTATTTAGTGTTCACGGCAAATAGTGATATTCTAGGGAGTGTCTGACAAGCACTAATATAAGAATGACAGTGCAGGTCTCTAGAATTTCTGAAATATCCATGTTCTCTTCTGCAAATAATATTCTACTTTCCAGAAACAATTTCTGGCTTGCTACTGGGCATTGGTAGAGGCTGAATGCCTAACCATGGGACATCAGGTGACAATGCAGCCTGAACTTCCTATCATGAACTGCATTGCTAGCCGTAAGGGTTGGGCATGAGCAGTAGCAATCTATTATCAAATAAATATGGTATATAAGAGATCAAGTTTACCCAGGTCCAGAATAAGTTGCATGAGCAGGTAGCTCAGACTCCTTCAATACCAATTCCTGTTGCATTGCCTCCTCCACCTCAACCTGTGCCTATGCCCACCCAGGGAGTCCATTATGACCAAGTGACTGAAGAAGAAAAAACCTGAGCCTGTTTCACAGATGAGTCTGCACAACATGCTAGTACTACCCCAAAGTGGACAGCCCCACTCAAAGGTGACCCTGAAGGAAGGTAGTGAAGGAAAATCCTTCTAGGGAATAGAACTTCAAGCAATACATTTGGCTGTCCATTTTATCTGGATTGAGAGAGGCCAGAATTATTAGATCAATATCTAAACATTCATGGGGGCAGTTACTAATGGTTTGGTTGGATAGTCAGAGACCTGGAAGGAAAAGGACTGGAAGACTGGTAACAAGGAAGTCTGGGAAGAGGTATATGGAAGGACCTCTTTCAAAATGGATACAGACTTTGAAGATACCTGTGTCCCCTGTGAATGCACACAGGGCATCCACTGTAGAGGTAAACAAAATAACATGCTCTATGGATGTCAATCAAACTCTTTCTCCCCAGTCAGTGCTTGTTCAATGGGCCCACAAATGAAGTGGCTATTGTGACAGAGATGGAAAATATGCAGCGGCCAATGCTACTGCTGGGTACCTAATCTGCCAAGAGCAGAAACCAATACTGAGTCTCTGATATGGAAGCATTCCTCAGGAGGACTATTTAGTCAGCTAGAGGCAAATTATTTACACTGAACCTTTTCTATCATGGAGAAGGACTATATTTGTCCTCACTGGAACAGGCATATATTCTGGAAATGATCTGCCTTTCCTGCCCATAATGCTTCTGTCAGCACCACTATCCACAGGCTCACAAAATGCCTATCTATTGCCTCGGCACTCCAGACAGCATCATTTTCAATCAAGGTACTCATTTTGCAGCAGCAGAAGTACAGCAATGGTTTGTCTCCCCCAACAGCCAGAATACATGGGTCTGATATTCAAGGCGTGGAAATAGGAGCGGCTCTTCTCACTGTTATACTTAATAATTCATTCACAGAATTTTTACTTCCCCTCCCTAAAACTGTGAGCTCTGCTGGTTTTGATTCTTAGTCTTAGATTATGTCTAGCTATGGAAACACAGCAACGGTTCCACTGAATTAGAGACTTCCACCTGGCCGCTGAACCAAAAGGCAGGAAAAGGGGTTATTCTACTGGCCTGAGTGATTGATCCCAATCACCAAGGAGAAACTGAGTTGCTGCATACAATGGGGGCCAGGAGAACTACATCTGAAGCCCAGGGGTTTCATTTAGGCTCCTTGTAGTACTTTCAAGTCCGCTGTTAAAGGTTAATGGAAAACTAACGGCAACCAAAGACGGGGTGGGTAGGGTGGGCAGGATAATTAACGATCCTTCAGAAATGAAAGTTTTGTGCTCATCATCAAGTAAAGAACGCAGAACAGCTGAAATTCTGGCTGAGGCTGGAAGTACTGAATGGGTGGTGAAAAAAAGGAAGCGAGAGATACCAACTACGGGCTTGTGACCAGTTACAGAAACAAGGACTATATATTGTGTATATGTCTGGAGTTCTGTAAATGTTAACCATTTTCTTCTTCCTTCTCTTCCCCCTATTTACTTTATATATAAGTTGTTGGAGGTGAACTTTACAAAGTAGTTTGTAGTTAATAGAATATTCAGAGTACTGTGATGGAATATGTAATAAACAGCGAGTAATGACTGTTGGAACTGTGCATCTCCTTATTTTGGGGAGAGAGTAGGAACTTCTTTACTTATATGAATGATAGCTACATCTTGTTAGGTGGAAACAGAGTTGGATGGAAGCTCAAATGTGTTCAGAATGAAAACTGAGTAACCAAGAGAGTGGACTGTACCATTTATTTATTGCCTCTCAAGTTCAAATGTATTTGCTCTCAGTTTCAAATTTACTTTGTAATAAAGCATCTGGATTTAGTCAAGATTCTCCTTTGGCCAGCTGGAAATGTTAAAGCTCTGTCAGTAAAGGGTGCTAGTACAGGGACACCGCAGTAGGAAAGTATTCTTCGCTCTGTGGGGTATGTGAGCAAAGGGAGGTCCTATCTCCAGCCTCAGGGCCCATCTGCACCCTGGGCCGGGTGGGGGTGAGGGAGGATTTTATTGCTTACCAGTCCTGGTCAGAGGATCTCTTCCTGCCAGCCCTGACTCAATAACTGTGGACAGCTCTGGCCCAGGGCAACCAAGTGAACTTCTCCATTAGCTATTGGGCTACAAGTAACATATTCACCAACAAGTTCTGAATTTCAGTTTTGGGGAGAGGGCTCCCCTTTCAAGTTTGTTCCTTCCTTGGGTACTCTCTCCCTTAGTTCCTTTATCCTTCTTAGTACCTAACTTCTTAAAGTAGTTAATAATTCTTTAAACTGTCCCTGTTCAAATTACTGTTTGGTTTCTGTCTACTCACTGATAAGGGAGTAACAAATACCTTAATATCTAGAGAAATAGGCTGTATTTTTATAACCTAGAAAACCACTATTATTCCTTGTCTTATACTAGGTAGTGCTCATATCTGTTGATTACCATAATGATCATATCCCAACGCTATTATAATGAACAGAAGCCAAAAATTATTTGATGCTTAATATATGCTAAGCATTATTCTACGTATTTTATTTGTATTGACTCATTTAATCCTAACAATAACCTATTACAAGTATCTCTCCAACACAAAATATAAATCTCCTACCTAGGAACTGCTCTCTAAATAACGATTAAATAGACTTCTACAATCATGTTTGCTGTGAAGTTCATGATGGTTACAGTAAAGCATTCCATGACTTTATTGTTTTAAAATCTCATACTATCAGGAGTTCCCTGGCAGTCCAGTTGTTAGGACTTGGTGCTTTCACTGCCGTGGGCCTAGGTTCAATCCCTGGTCGGGGAACTAAGATCCCACAAGCTGAGTGGTACAGCTCAAAAAAAGAAAAAACAAAACAAAAAAAAACTCATACTATCAATTATTTAAAAGATAAACTTCATTGTCTCGATCACAAACTCATGGTGAATTATTGTGGCTGATTAATGGCTACATAAAGTCCTTGACTATTCCTAACAGCAGAAAAGGGTGATAAAGTATTCACAAGAATACTAATAATCTTAAAATATAACTGTAGTCAGTATCAGCCCAGCTTATTCTGTGTCAGTAGCTAACTCATTACAAATCACTAAAGTGACTTTCAGAAACAGTGGAAAGGAACAATACCCAAAAGGCTTAAATAACCAAGAACTATTATGTATTTCATTTGTAAAAACAGTCAACAATATGCTTTATACTACTAATCAAGAAGTATAGATTTCATTTAACCAAAAGTTGATGATATAAAGTTTTAAGAATAAAGACATGGCTTTAAAAATGGCATCAGGGCTTCCCTGGTGGCGCAGTGGTTGAGAATCTGCCTGCCAATGCAGGGAACATGGGTTCGAGCCCTGGTCTGGGAAGATCCCACATGCCGCGGAGCAACTAGCCCCGTGAGCCACAATTACTGAGCCTGCGCGTCTAGAGCCTGTGCTCTGCAACAAGAGAGGCCGCGATAGTGAGAGGCCTGCGCACCGCGATGAGGAGTGGCCCCCACTTGCCACAACTAGAGAGGGCCCTCGTACAGAAGCGAAGAGCCAACACAGCCATAAATAAATAAATAAATAAAATTTAAAAAAAAAAAAAAAAAAATGGCATCAAAACTGAGATGTCTCGTACCATCTGTCAAGTAGAATGTACCTTGATACTTAAATTTAATACTTTTGCAACTAAATTAATTTAGCTGCAATTAGAAGTCTTACCTTAAAAGCCTAAAAATCTCTTCTCAGCATTATTGGGAAAATCACCAAAAAATTACATTTTTATGTCACCAAATTATAATTTGAGGCCCCAAAATCTTAAGAATTACTAACAGACCAAATTCTCTAAGAATAGTATATCTGATCATCTTTCCCACCACTCTTCTTTTACCTAATAATTCTGATGGTGATAATTAACAATTACTTGTAACAGCCAGGCACTGTTCTAAGAACTCTCTCTCTATATATATATAAACTCATTTATTACTCAAAGCTGGCCTACGAAATACATCTTATTATTGTCCCTATTTTACAAATGAGGAAACCGAGGCACAAGGGGATTAAGTAATTTGTCCAAGAAGTATTATACAGTAGAGCAAAGACGTGAACTCAAGCAGTCTGGCTCTAGAATGTCAACTTTTACAGAGTTCCATTGAGAACTTTGAGTAGTAGCTTGCTATAACCTCATAAGGCACTTAAATAGGTTCTATTATTATCCTCTTACATACAAGAAAACTATAATTTGTCCAAAGTCATAAAACTAATAAGTGACAAAATCAGGATACTAGCCTAGTTCGCATTACTCTAAAAACCGATTTCTTAACTATAAAGATATATTGCCTCCCTATAACTAACAGCAATGAATGCAAAACCATCAGATAAATGAGATCAAATCTCACATACAACTAAAGATCAAATAGCAGTATAATATGCCATGGTGTAAACTATAGATTATACCCCCAAGAAATATGAAATATCAGTTGATTCCTGCTAAGTACTTCAAATAGTACCAAAAAGCAAGGACATTTCTAAAATGTATCACCTACTAAGAGAAAATACACATCTACATAAAAATAGTTTAACGTAAGAAATAAAATAACTAGTTGTAATGTAACTTTGCCTACCACATACACTAAGCAGCAAATGTAAACATACCTGCAAGGAGGCAAAACCATGGAGTCTTTCATAAGCACAGATCCAGAAAGCAGGATATACCAACATCTGGCAATAGTTTCTGAACTGTTTAAATGAATAAGTAAATAGATGAGTAAATAAATACACACATTCACATGTATATGGATTCAGTACAAAATACAAAACATGAAAAATATTCTAATATCATAAATCATTAAAAATTAACTCTCCTTGGAAATTTTGCCTGTTGCCTAAGGTTTCATACAGACCATGTTCATATCTTACATAATCACTAGCTTAAGATATAGGCTTCAGAAATGTATGTTTATTAGCTCTATCTTATTAATTTATATCAGTAACTTCCCATTCCTCATTTTTGTGTACTGGATCACCACATTTGATGAAGATTAACTTAAATATTGTACTACATGTGCATATTAAAAAATTCTATTTCTGGTAACTTTTATGTATATTACAAGTTTACTGTATATTAAAGACAATAATGTTTGGAATTCACAAGTTTATCGATGTTCCATCTTCACGTTCAACTATAATTTGGGTCTACCTCTTTCTCTTAAATTTTATTGACAGAAATACATTAAATGCCTACCCAATCTTTCACTTTACGTGTGTTTGAGGGATAAAAGAATATCAGATGACTTAAGTCCATCATCATTTTTAGTTCAGTTAAATCTCCAATGGAAACTGAGAATCTTGTTAGATGTTACTTTATAATCTAATCTTTTTCTCTTTCTCTCAAGTATTTTTAATTTACCATACCTAAAACTTCAATTAATTCCAATATGTAGACAATTTTAATTTTATAAAATAAACATTTCCTCTGAGCTGGAGAACTGTACATCTCTCTGGCTATCGACTTGACATGTTAGCTTGTATATCTAACACACAATTCAACCTCAACATGTTCAAAATCGACCTATCATTTCTTTCAAGCTTCATTTTTTTTGTTCTCAATGAATAGTACCATCCTCCACCCAGAAAACTAAGCCTCCAAACCACTCTACATAGCACCCAGGATGAGCTTTCTGGGTGAATCCTATTGCCTACCATAAGAAAAAAGTATCATCAAGTTTCCAGAAGATACTTTAAAGTTCTTTATATCCATCCCTTCCATCTTCACAGAAGGAAGATACAAATGGCTGAAAATCTCCTACTTAAGGTTCTTTGTTTGGAAATTTTACTTTCTAATTCTTTTGAAACATGACTTTTGTACAAGAAGGAATAAAATCAGTAAAAGAAAATTCTGCCCAAAATCAAGACAGAAGAAAGTTATGATTGGATGCTACCATAAGCCTCTAATTTTTATCTCACTTTGCTGAAACAGTCACAAAGTTGTCAGTAAATTCTACTACCAACGGAGGAGAAATCCTGAAATTCACTCCTACCACCAAGAGAGCCATGACAGCTCACGAATCAGAAACTGTTCAAACTTTGCAGAGAATTCCACTCTCAGAGCACAGTTTGGCAATGCATCTGATGAGTAAACATAAGGAAAGTGAAAGTCTTTTAACATGCGGCTATCTCCTTTCTCTTTGCAAGCAAATGAATCTAAGAATAATCTAGCCTAGAGAAGAGTGGCATATTTAATCTTGTCAGATCTTACTCCTTTCAAAGGCTTCACACTCCTCCTAAAATAAAGAACAAAAACTATTAAGGTGGTCTCCACCTGGCTCTCCACACCCCTCTCTTCCTGTTTCTTCCTCTCTGCTCATGGCACTGAACACAGTGGTTTATTTTCAATCTTTCTATCATCATGCTTCCCAGTTAAGATCAACTATACACATTCTTTTCTCTGCTTCCACTAATCTCTGAATTTAAACTCTTTACTTAATTAACTTCCACATTCATTTTTTAGAAATTCCTTTGTTTATGATTAGCCAAATACAGATTTGGGTAACTCTTTATATTAATTTTTAAACAGCTTAACTGAGGTATAATCAATATACCACAAACTCACTCATTTTAAGTGCACAATTCAATGACTTTTATGATATTGAAAAGAACTGTGCAAACATCACAAAGAGATCTCTTATGCCTCGTTTGCAGTCAATCCCTGCCCCAGGTAACCAATAACCTGCTCTGTCTCTATAGATTTGTCTTTCCTGGACAGTTCGTATAAATGGAATCATGTAATATGTGATGTTTCTATCTTGCTTCTTCCGTTTAGCATAATATGTTTGAGGTTTGTCCATGTTGTAGTGTGTAGCAGCATTTTATTCCCTTTTATTGCCAAATAGTATTCCACTATATAGATGCAGAGCATTTTATCTATCTATTCACTGAACAATTTAATTATTTCGAGTTTTAGGCTAGTATGAATAGTGCTACTAAGAACATCTATGTACAGTCTCTGCACGTGTTTTCATTTCTCTTGGGTAAATATGTAAAAGTGGAATTACTGGGTCATATGGTAAAATTTTAAGAAACTGCCAACCGTTTCCTAAAGTGGCTATATTTACATCTGTACCACAAATATATGACGATTCCAGGTGTCACCATATCCTCACCAACACTTGTTATGTCTAACTTTTAGACTGCAGATACTTTTTTTTTTAACATCTTTATTGGAGTATAATTGCTTTACAATGGTGTGTTAGTTTCCACTTTATAACAAAGTGAATTAGCTATACATATTTCCCCATATCTCCTCCCTCTTGCATCTCTCACCCTCTCTATTCCACCACTCTAGGTGGACACAAAGCACCGGGCTGATCTCCCTATGCTACGCGGCTGCTTCCCACTAGCTATCTATTTTACATTTGGTAGTGTATACATGTCCATGCCACTCTCTCACTTCGTCCCAGCATACACTTCCCCCTCCCATGTCCTCAAGTCCATTCTCTACATCTGCATCTTTATTCCTGTCCTGCCCCTAGGTTCTTCAGGACCTTTTTTTTTTTTTTTAGATTCCACATATATGTGTTAGCATACAGTATTTGTTTTTCTCTTTCTGACTTACTTCACTCTGTACGACAGACTCTAGGGTCCATCCACCTCACTACAAATAACTCAATTTTGTTTCTTTTTATGGCTGAGCAATATTCCATTGTATATATGTGCCACATCTTCTTTACCCTTGACTGCAGCTACTTTTTAAAATATATTTTTAATTGAAGTAACACTGGTTTACAACGTATGTTTCATATGTACAACATTATATTTCTACTTCTGTATAACCTATAGCATGCTCACTATCAAAAATTTAGTTTCCATCCATTTCCATACAGGTGATCCCCTCTACCCATTTCGCACACCTGCCACTGTAGCTATTATGGGTGTAAAGTGAATATCTCATTAATTTTTGTGTGTGGTGTAAGATAAAAATCTAAATTAAGTTTCTGCATATAAATACTCAATCAACCCAGCACCATTTGTTGAAAAAACTATGCTTTCCCAATTGAAATGCTTTAGTACCTTCATCAAAAATAAACTGTTCACTGGTGGTTCCTTTTTAATACTCAGTTGTGTTATACCCACATTGTGTGCACATCTTAGCTACACAGCTACAAGGCCATTAAAAAAACACACACACAGAAACTGTTTATAAATATAAGGGTTTATTTATGGGTTCTCAATTCTGTTCCACTTATCTATAAATCTATACTTTTCCTTGATAGCACTTAAATATGTGTAGCTATTTTAATTAACTTTCTCTCCCCCACTATACAATAAACTCATAAGGACAAATCCCGTGTCTTCCCACCACTCTACAACAGGCTAAGCATAGTGTATAGCAGACAAACATTTAATAGTAAGTGAATGAATCAACAAATGAACAAATAAAGCTATTAAAATCCATGAATCCAGTAAATACTTAGAAATAATGACAAACGCAGGGTGCAATGAAACACTGAAGTTAATACCATTTCTCTATACCAGCTTCATATATATAATAAAAGAGATCACTGTTGCCAAAATTTTTGGAAGAAAAACAGAGAAGAATATCTTCATAATCTTGAGGAAGGGAAAGATTTTGTTTTTTTAAACAGGACATGAGAAGCACTAATCACAAGCGGAAAAATTGAGAAAGTAAGAAATTTCTTCTCTTCAAAAGATGCCATTAATAGAGTAAAAAAAGCAAGCCACACAGTGGGAGAAGATATTCACAACTTATGTACCCAACAAAGGACTCAGATATAGAATTCACAAAAATTTTCTACAAATCAATAGAAATAAGATAGTCCAACTAAAAAATGGTCAAAAACTTGAATCAGGAGATCATAAAAGAGCTATCCAAATAGCCTATAAAAACATGAAAATCATTCATCATCATTAGTAAGCAGGTAAACAAAAAACAAAATCACGAGATAAAATGAAATAAATATTTTAGATTCTAATGTTAAAATCTCCTGGGACTTCCCTAGTGGCACAGTGGTTGAAAGTCCGCCTGCCAATGAAGACGACACGGGTTCGATCCCTGGTCCAGCAAGATCCCACATGCCGCAGAGCAACTAAGCCCGTGCGCCACAGCTACTGGGCCTGAGCTCTAGAGACCATGAGCCACAACTACTGAAGCCCGCGTGTCTAGAGCCCATGCTCCGCAAAAAGAGAGGCCACCACAATGAGAAGCCCACACACCGCAACAAAGAGTAGCCCCTGCTTGCTGCAACTAGAGAGGGCCTGCACTCAGCAACGAAGACCCAACGCTGCCAAAACTAAATAAATAAAATAAATAAATTTATTTTAAAAAAATCTCCTAAATTTGAGCATGTGCATTTCCAATGCTTTTATTCCTAAGAATATTCCCAAGAAGAATGAGTAAATAGAGGTACAAAGACACATGAATAAAATAGTCATAGAAACTTACTATTCATAATAGGGAAAAACTGGAAACAACCCAAATTATTTAATAGTGGGAAGGATAAACAAATTATGTTATTTTCACATAACTGTATACTGTAAAACACTGAAAAAGAATGAATGCAAAAACATGGAAGAATCTCCAACATTTGTGAAGTATAAAAAGCCTGACCAACAGATTTTATCTATATGAAATTCACAGAGACAAAACTAATCTAAGGTGACAGACATCAGAACTAGATTACCTTTCCAAGACAGCTGACTAGAGCCTTCTGAAGAGCTGATATGTTCTACATATTCACTGCATAGTAGTTACACAGGTGTACATATTTATTAAACTTCGTTGCACTGTACAACTTCTGTGAGCCCTATGTATATTATATTTCACAGTTTAGGAATATATTTCAATCTCCTCTACAGAAACTGTTCCAGAATCAAATGAATTTCAATGCTAACAATCTAAATTTTAAACATTAATTTAAGCTAATTATGGAAATACTTACCAAAAAAGAACTTGATTGCCACTGTATCTCTCATAGCGTGCTCTTGCAGACATTAATCTAAAATATTTTTTAAAAAGTAAAAATTTTTTAAATTATTTTATTTGAATTGTTTCAAAAATTGTTATAATTACAACAGAAAATGATCAGATCTATCACTAAATTTTTCACTAGAGTTTAAAAATATAATCACACACACACAAATCTGTTGAATATAAATTTGCTTGCATTTAAAAATACTTTACTACTAATGCTCTAGTTTTTTCTTTCTTCTTGATACACTTACTTGACATATACTAATATCTAAATTATGTTACACAGAAAACAGAAAATAATAAATTCCAAACAATTATATTTAGAATCTGGTCCATAGCCAGAAACTTAAAGAATAGCCAGAAAAAGTGATGAGTAAGCTGGTCATGGAAGAAAAACACAGTTTAATTAAAATATTATGCAAAGTTATAATAGTTAGTGCTTATAGCACTCAAAAGTATTTTTACAAATATAATCACAATGATACAAGGTAGCAGGAGAGAAAACTCATTTTACAGAATAGAAAAATGAGGTTCGGAAAGCTTATGGGTACTGTCCATAGGAGCTTATGCCAAATCAAGAGTCTTGCTCCTTCCACTTTAATGTAACACTACATCATACCATGTCCATCTCAAGCATTTGATACAATAAATATCAATACAAACTACAAAGAGAAAGTTCTGTTTTCACTAGCTAGCACTGCACTTTGCCTTAAATATTCTCATTTAATCCTCAAAATGCTGTAACAAAGGTAATCTTTTTATCCCTATTTTATGGAAGACAAAACTGCAGCTTAGATGTTAAGACTTGCTCAAAGTCCCAGGGCTAAGGAAAACTGGAATGAGAAAGGCCCATTTCTTTGCATATCCTATAAAAAGCCCCTAAATGATTTGGTCCCTGCAACTATCTATCCAAACTCATTTGAATAACTCCTTAGCACATGCTCTTAAATACAGCATCACACTTACCTAAGCTGATGTTCCCTGAGATTTGATAATATTTCCATTCCATGAAGATAAGAATAAATAGTATTTAAGTCCTGTAGAACAGAAAAGATTTTAGATTAATTTTCAAATATACTTTTTAAAATATAATGATATCCCACAATTCTGATTTTAAGCAAACAACCATTTATGACACAACTGTTAACTACAGAAGAGTCACAAAATCTCTGAATTACAATAGATCTGAAAAGGTTTAGAAGAGTTTCCTCAACCCACACAGGAACCCCTCCTCAGCATGGCTGACAACCTCCACTCAAACAATGCCAGAAATCAAAAACTCATTATTTCATATAAAAGTCTATTTCATTTCTAAACAGATACAATCTTTCTTCTTTAGTGACCTCCAAATATTTGAAAACAGTTATCTTCTCTTCTTATAAGTCTTTTTTTTTTCCCTCCAGATAACAAAGTCTAAATATTTGCAGGTTCCAGATCTTTAGGCATCCTAACTGATCTCCTCTGGAGATGATTCTGTTTGTCAATATTCCTCTTAAAATATGATTTTCTAAAAAAAACTCTTTTCAAACAGACTCAAGGTGGTATTAATCTACCACTAAACAAAACTGACGTCCAATGGGACAATGCTATTGTTCACTCTCTGGGGAGTGGGGAACATTTCTCTAGCCCTCATTCAGATAATTAGATATTAATAAACCCAGGTTAATAAAGTATAGTAGCATAGTATAACCTCAGCTAAGAGCAATGGCATAGCAAAAGGAAAATGTGGAAGCAAGGAACATTCCTGACAGAAAAAAGTATTTTACCACAGAATGTTGGTGCACGGTGATTATAAAGAAGCTTAAATTCTCTATGTAAAATTTACCTCCTTATTCTCTTACAAGGAGTAATGCCTTTATACCAGGACCGACTGCTCCCAAACACTACTCTCTTTGATATATAACAAGAGAATTACCAAATGACAGAGAGAAAAAAAGAAAAGACACATAAGACAACCTTTTTCTCCAATATGCTACTAAGACAACAAGGAAGCTCTAAGAAAAAAAGAAATAATCTCTGATTCCAAAGCTTACAACTGCCAATTAACCATGATGGATTCAATGACCACACACATCTCTGCTAAATCCTTACCAAAATAAGGGGGAAAAAGATTTTTAAGTATATATATATAAAGAAATGAATAGATTAAAAGAGGAAACCACAGCAAATGAGTCTATAGACCTAAAAATGGTCTATAAAATTCTATAAGACAGCAAATGGAGCAGTGATATGATAAACTGTACTTCCAGAGAGGGCTACAATGATATGTCTTATGCCATATGCTCTTTTGCAATGAGACCTTGTCACTCCCTCATCAAAAGTTAGGAATCTAGGTGCCCTCCGCATGGCTCTGGGTTGGTCCTGTGATTTGTTCTGACCAAAAGAATGTGCCAAAAGTGAGGTCATGTAACTTCTAAGATTCAAATACCCTGAGAGTACCAATGTTGTGAGGAAGCCCAAAATAGCCTCATTGAAAGAGAAAGGCCACATGAAACAGCACCAAGGAACCGGATATGTGATTCCTTCTTAGACCAGACCAGCTACCAGCTGAATGGAACTAAGAGAATGATCCAAGTCGAGGTTCTGTGGGGCAAAAGAAACAACCTCCTAGCCAAAACTTTGAGTTGAGGTCAGAAACAGAGTCCTGGAAAAAGTCTGGCTCATAGTGAACTCATTGAGCCTGCAGACCCACCTAATAGTCTTGTCTCTCTCCACTCCCCAAGTTTATAACTAGAATTTATTTATCTGGCAGTTAGAATAACTCCCACAAAGGAACCTATGTGGTAAAAGCTGTCATAGTGGAAAAAGTCAAGTGGAAACCTCTGAAATTGCCCCATTCCCCAGAACAAGATACTAAATAAAAGACAATATTGCTTTTCCAAAGAGGCAAAGAAGCAAAGACTAGGGCCGCCAGTAAAGGCTTAAAAGTATGCAGGGGATGGGCTTCCCTGGTGGCGCAGTGGTTGAGAGTGAGCCTGCCGATGCAGGGGACACGGGTTCGTGCCCTGGTCTGGGAAGATCCCACATGCCGCGGAGCGGCTAGGCCCATGAGCCACGGCCGCTGAGCCTGCACGTCCGGAGCCTGTGCTCCGCAATGGGAGAGGCCACAACAGTGAGAGGCCTGCGTACTGCAAAAAAAAAAAAAAAAAAAAAAAAAAAAAGGTATGCAGGGGTGACAGCCCTTCTCATGCATCATCTGCAAAAATCAGACGGATCCTAGAAAATGACTACAGACTGTCACAGACTTAACCAAATTTTAGCTCTGGGCACAGCTGCAAGTCCCAGACACAATATTGTTGAAGGAATGATTAATTAAGCTTCAGGTATTGATTTGGTGAATGTATTCTTTGCCATTCCAGTTACTAAAGTAAAAAATACAAGAAACAGTTGGCAGTTGTGCAGGACAATATTAACTTACAGTTTTGCCTAAGGGCTATTGCAACTTTCTCAGTCTCTACCATAATATAACCTGAAGCCATCTAGACCACCTGACACAATACATATGTATTTTGCTGACTGAACAGAATGAACAAGAGAATGAGCAAGGAGTGGCTGGTACCCTGGAGTCTTGGGTAACACACTTGAACTCCTGGAAGTGAGATATTAACTCTATGAGGGCTCAAAGACTTGCCATTTTAACGTTTTCAGGGGTGCAGTGTCAGGAGCATTACAAAACATCCCTTCCAAAGTAAAAGACAAACTTTTGAGACTTCAGCTTTCATTCAAGATGGAATAAGAGGGACTGGACTTACCTTCCATCTAAAACAACTAAAAATCATAATAAATAAATGAAACATTTTCCAACAGGTAAGACATTACGAAAAAAAGACAGTGGCATTTGAGAGAGGGGAAACGAATTAGGTGATTCATATAATTATCACACCTTACTGCCTGGTGGTATCTTGAGAAGAAGTAGCTGGCCACCTGCAGAGTAGAAGGTAGCTCAAGTTTGCAGAGCCGGACAAAGAGAGCGCATACTACACAGAAAAGAATGTTCTGAAAACCTACAGAAGGTCTCACTTGAGTCTAGGTTGAGTACTGATCTTTCCATGTACATGAAGAAATACCTGAACTCAGGGAAGGAACCATCTGAAAAGATTAGAGTAGTGGTCCTCAATCAAGACTGATTTTGCCCCCTGGGTGACATAGTGATATCTGGAGACATTTGGGGTTGTCATAATTTTCAGAGGGGAAGGCGGGGCAATACTAGCATCATGTGACTATAAGCCAGAGATGCTACTAAATATCCTATGATGCCCAAGACAAGCCCCCAGAATAAAGGATTCTCTGGGCCAAAACATCAACAGTTTTGAGGTTTAAACTTCTTGGATTAAAGGGAACAATACCCAAAACTCACACAGGGACCAGAAGAGTTATTATTCCCACCAGGGAGAGTGGAAAAATCTCATAATTCAGAATGCATTTAGTAGAGTACTCAAAAGCCTTTGGATTCAGTACTGGGCAAAATTAACACTGCACTAAATGCTACTCTGGTGCTACGTAGCATAGCTCAAAAAAGAGCCCCAAAGGGTCACATGATTTCCAAATTACCTGTGTCCCAGAAGAATATTTACAGGAAATAAAATATACCCAGCACATAAAAAAGTAAAATTCACAATCTCTGGTACTCCATTAAAAATCACCAGGCGTGAAAAGAAACAGGAAAAATGACCCATAAGGAGAAGAGAAAAAATCAAAACCAACTCAGTAATTACCAGATAACAGAATTAGTACAAAAAGACATTTAAAAACTTATTGAAACTGTATTCCATGTGTTCAAGAAAATATAGAAAAGATTAACTATATAAGAAGGGGCACTAAAAACAAATTCCAGAGATGAAAACAACACTGAGATGTAAAACACACTGGATGGGATAAGTGGCACATTAAGACATTGTAGAAGAAAAAATTTAAAAACTTAAAGACACAAAAATAGAAATAAAAAATAAAATACATGGGGGAAGGAGATCAAGATGGTGGAGTAGGAGGATTCAGAGCTCACCTCCTCCAATGAGCACATCAAAAATACATCTATTGTACGTGTGGAGCAACTCTCACTGAAAACAAACTGGAGACTGGCAGAAAGGCTCTTATACAACCAAGGCTGTAATGAAAGATCCACATGAAATCAGGTAAGAAAAGAGGAGAAGCAATCAGGTGAGGACCTGTGCCCCTAGGAGGGGACACAGCAGAGGAGGGGGACTGCATGGGCTCAGAGACCCTCCCCAAACAGTGAGGGGTGTGAACCACATATTAGGAAACCCAGCCCTGGGGTCCAACACCAGAAAGATAAGTCCTCTTGGCTGACTTGAAGACCACTGGGACTAGCAAGGGGGCTGTGAGAAATCTAGACGTTGCTAGTGAAGAGCACCCACATGCTTGGTTTCTCTCAAAACAGGGTGGAGAAAGCAACTGAAAATGCCAGGTACTCTAGCTGGCTTCCTGCATCTGCCCAAACGTGCACCCTGGCTCATGCTGAGGGCCGCTTCAGCCCCTCTTGCTCCATGGCACAGCTCCCCACTAGGGTGAAGGCTGCCATAGTCAAGTAGAGTAGACAGCTGTGGCAGACAGAGCCAGCTCAGACCCAGCACTGCATCTGAATGGGGTGAGGGCAACCATTACTGGCATTCGTGGGGACAGCAGATCAGAAGCAGTCTGGAACTCCAGTGTGCTGGGACTGCCCCAGTGTGCACCTTGAACCACATCGACTGCCCACTCTGGCCTCTCATGGTCCAGCACTGCTACCCTCTGGGGGCGAAAATGCCGAGGTTGCTGGGTGGGGGGGGCGCTGAGCATACACTTAGAGAAAATGGAACCAGCTCAGACCTAACCTTCATGACTTCTGCTCTCGAACCTTGGAAACTTGGGACAAGGATGCCAATTCCTGACACTTGTATTTAACATAGTACTGGAAGTCGTAGTCACAGCAATCAGACAAGAAAAAAAGACATAAAAGGCATCTAAATTGGAAGAGAAGAAAAACTGTCACTATTTGCAGATGATGTCATATTTTATATAGAAAACTCTATAAAATTTCCACTAAAAAACTATTAGAATAAATGAATTCAATAGAGTTGCAGAATATAAGATTAATATACAGAAATCTGTGGATTTTCTATATACTAATAATAATGAACTATCAGAAAGAGAAAGCAAGAAAACAATTGCATTTGAAACTGCATGAAAAGAATAAAATATCTAAGAATAAACTTGACCAAGGAGGTGAAAGACCCATACGCTGAAAACTATAACACTGATAAAGGAAACTGAAGATGATATAAAGAAATGGAAAGATATCCTGTACTCATGGACTGGAAAAATTAATATTGTTAAAATGTCCATACTGCCCAAAGCAATCTACAGATTTAATACAATCCCTATCAAAATACCGATGACATTTTTCACAGAACTAGAACAAATAATCCTAAAACTTATATGGAACCACAAAAAAACCTGAATAGCCAAAGCAACCTTGAGAAAAAGAACAAAGCTTGAGGTATCATGCTCCCTCACTTCAGATTATACTATAAAGTAACAGTAATCAAAACAGGATGATACTGGCTCAAAAAAAGGACACATAGATCAATGAAATGGAATAGAGAGCCCAAAAATAAACCCACATACCTATGGTCAATTAATCTAAGTCAAAGGGGGCAAGAATATTCAATGGGGAAAAGACAATCTCTTCAGTAAGTCATGCTGAGAAAACTGGACAGCTACATGTAAAAGAATGAGATTAGGACATTTCCTCACACCATATACAAAAATAAACTCAAAATGGATTAAAGACCTAACTGTAAGACCTGAAACCATAAACTCCTAGAAGAGAACATAGGCAGAACACTCTGACATAAATCACAGCAATATTTTTTTTGTATCCTAAGGCAACAGAAACATAAGCAAAAATAAACAAATGGGACCTAATTAGACATAAGAGCTTTTGCACAGCAAAGGAAACCATCGACAAAACAAAAAGACAATTGACTGCTGAATGAAAGAAAATATCTACAAATGATATGACCAACAAGGGGTTAATATCCAAAATATATAAACAGCTCATATAATTCAGTATCAAAGAAACAACCCAATGAGAAAATGGGCAGAAGAAAAAGACATGAAAGACATTTTTCCAAAGAAGATATACAGATGGCCAAGAGGCATATGAAAAGATGCTCAACATCACTAATTACCAGAGAAATGCAAATCAAAACCATAATTATATACCACCTCATTCCTGTCAGAACAGCTATCAGCAGAATGATCACAAATAACAAATCTTGGCGAGGATGTGGGAAAAAGGGAGCCCTAGTAAGGAAAGGGAATATAAATTGGTGCAGCCACTATGGAAAACAGTATGGAGGTTCCTTCAAAAACTAACAATAGAACTACCGTAAGATCCAGCAATTCCACTTCTAGGTATACATCTGAAGAAAATTAAAACACTAATTCAAAGAGGTACATGCACCCAATGTTCATAGCAGCATTATTTACAACAGCCAAGATACGGAAGCAACTAAGTTTCCATCAACAGATGAACGGATAAAGACGACGTAGCATGTGTACGTATGTGTGCGCTCACACACACACACATATACACACACAATGGAATACTTCTCAGCCATGAAAAGGAATGAAATTTTGCCATTTGTAATAACATGGATGGACCTGGAGGGTATTATGCTTAGTGAAATAAATCAGACAGAGAAAGACAAATACTGCATGTTATCACTTACATGTAGAATCTAAAAAGTAAAACAAATGAATACATATAACAAAACAGAAACAGACTCATGGATATAAACAAACTAGTTGTTACCAGTGGGGAGAGAGGCAAGATAGGGGTAGGAGATTAAAAGGTACAAACTACTAAATATAAAATAAATAAGATACAAAGATGTAATGTACAGCACAGGGAATACAACCAATATTTTATAATAACTTTAAATGGAGTATAATCTACAAAAATACTGAATTGCTATGTTGTATGTATGATCTAACACTGCATAATATTGTAAATCAACTATACTTCAATTTAAAAATATAAATAAATAAAACACAGGGAGAAAAGATGGAAAAATATGAACAGAGCACAAAAATGTGAACAGTAAGATAGGCATCAACTTTAAGCAGGCCTAACAGAAGTATAACTGGAGTCACTGTGAAGGAGACAAAGAACAAAAAAACAATTTGGAGAATGGTGGAAAATCTTCCATATTTGATAAAAACTATAAACTTGCACATCCATGAAGCTCAACAAAACTCAAGCACAAGAAACATGAAATAAACAACAGCAAAGATCATAATCAAATTGCTTAAAAAATGATAAAATTATAAAAGCAGCTAGAGAAAGAAGATAAATTACACAGCGAGATCATTAGAATACAGAACACTTCTAGTCAGAAACAATGCAATCCAGACAACACTGTAGTAACACCTTTAAAGTCACAAAAGAAAAAAACTATCAATCTAGAATACTATTCCCAGTAAAAATACCTTTCAAAGAGGAAGGCAAAATATTTTTCATATATACAAAGGTTGAGTCAGTCAATCACCAGCACACCTGCTCTACAAAAAATGTTAAAAGTCATTCATAAAAGAGGAACACGATACAAGATGGAAATCTGGAGCTACACAAAGGAATGAAGAAAACTGGAAAATGGTAACTACATGGGTAAATATAAATCTTTTTTCTAATTATTTAAAAGACAGTTGACTATTTCAGGAAACAGCAACAATGACAACTATGTATTATGAGGTTTATTTATGTGTACAAGTAAAATGCATCACAACAGCACAAAGGCCAGAAGGTAAAAATGGAAGTATAGTATTGTATGGTTCTTATATAAGAAATAGTATAATATCACTTGAAGGTTGATTGTGATAAGTTTAAGATGTATACTATAAACCTTAATAAATTTCACAGTTTGTAGATTCTTTTGGATTTTCTACATATACAGTAACATCTCCTGTGAACAAGAACACTAGTATTTCCTCCCCAATCTATGTATATACGTACTTTTTTTTTCCCTCTAGCTTTAATGCATGAGCTAGAACTTCCAAAACAGTGGTTGGTAGGTGTAGTCATATACTACAAACACAGCTGCTGGGGCCCCACCCTTTGAATTAAGAGTCATCATAACCTGGTAGGACACCCACAAAATGCCTATCCCATGGAAATGTGCGTGTTATTTTCTAACGTCAAGACAATTTTGTTTTAGTGGCAAACAAGGTCTGAAAACTGTTATGTCATGGCAAACAGAATTAGAAGTCCATAACTTGACCTGCCCAATGAGGGTAGGCTAGAGTCCAGGAGTCCCAGAATTTCCTGAGATCCTCAACTGAATTATGTCATAGCATTTCCTCTGTTTTCAAGTCAGAGGACATCTCTGGTACATCACTGATGATGCCATGAATAGCTGACAAAGAATTAGGAATTCACTTTTCAATTTTAAAGTCTAAGTGAGAACATAATTTACAAGTTTTGAAATATACACGTGGTTCTCCAGTTCTCTGCCTGAAGAAAGTCTGACAAAGTGATGCACTTTAGATTCTAAAAGTCCTTCAAATTATCTAAAAGTTTGCCCTTTATTTTTCTCCAATTTTTGACAATTTGGCCATTTTACACACAGTTCTCCAACAGCATCTATAAATGGTGACTGCATGGATTTGAATAGAAGTATTAGGATTACTCCTATCCGGGGTTGGCAAACTTTTCTATAAAGGGTCAGATAATAAATATTCTAGGTTTTCTGGGTCATATGGTTTTTGTCACAAGTACTAATCCACTTTGCCTTTGTAGCATGAAAACAACCAAAAAAAAAAAAAAAGTAAATGAATGGGTGTGGGCACATTCCAATAAACCTTTATTTATAAAATAGTTGGTAGGCTAATTTGGTTCCCAGGCAATACTCTGTCAACTCCTAATGCATATGGTCAACAATATCTAACAAAGAAGTCAAGCCATGAATAAATACCTCTTTAGCAAATACCTCAACTAATGAGTTTTGGTGGAAACTGAGTCTATTTTCACTTTTCCAACCTTCCATAAAACTATGGCAAAGGCAAATGACCCAAGCACTACCAATCACATATACCCATCATAAACTGTTAATCTAGTGATACCGAGAAGGAAGAACTATCCGGAATCCACTTTGGCAGCTAGTGGTTGAAGGATCTGTGAACACATGCAGTGTACAGTATAGATGTTCAGCAGTGCAAGTTGTGGTATCCACTGTGTTCAGTGCTAGCAGCAGTAGTATCTTTACCAAATACGTGATAAAGAGTATGGATCATAGTTGTCTAGCCCCAAGTCTGTTTCTCCAGCACTCCCAACAATTCTGTAGCTACCCACTATCCTTTTAATAAATTCCTTTTCTTTAAATTGACCAGAATTGGGTTCCACTACATGTAAGTAACAACCCTGAAAGACTCTTATAGTAGCACCATCAGCATCACTTGGGAACTTGGCAAAAATGCAAATTCTCAGATTCCATCCCAGACCTAGTGAATCAGAATCTCTGGGAGTAGGACCTAGCTATCTGTGGTTTAATGAGCCCTACAGGTGGTTCTGATGCACAGAAAGTTTAGAACAAGTGGCTTATTGGTAGGATCTATGCCACTCGGGTTATCTGGCTGATAACCTATTAATGAGGAGGAACGCAAGCACTGAGATGCCTAGTAAATCCTGTGCACCTGGTTTTAGGGTCACAAGATGTTAAGCATTTATGAAAGGACAGAAAATAATCTCCCAGAACAAAGGATGGTTGTAGTAGCAAACTGATTAATTCTCTCATATGATGTGAGTGGTTAAGGTTTTGGTTTACGCAGGACAGCAAGTATTGATAGTTGTTGACTGTGTAATGCTGGTCTTAGAAAGGGGTTTCTTCAAAATTGAGTTATTTGTAGTGAGGTGGATGGACCTAGAGACTGTCATACAGAGTGAGGTAAGTCAGAAGGAGAAAAACAAATACCATATGCTAACACATATATATGGAATCTTAAAAAAAAATGGTTCTGAAGAACCTATGGGCAGGACAGGAATAAAGACACAGACGTAGAGAATGGACTTGAGGACACGGGGAGGGGGAAGGGTAAGCTGGGACGAAGTGAGAGAGTGGCATGGACATATATACACTACCAAACGTAAAATAGATAGCTAGTGGGAAGCAGCCACGTAGCACAGGGAGATCAACTCGGTGCTTTGTGACCACCTGGAGGGGTGGGATAGGGAGGGTGGGAGGGAGACGCAAGAGGGAGGGGATATGGGGATATATGTATACGTATAGCTGATTCACTCTGTTATACAGCAGAAACTAACACACCATTGTAAAGCAATTATACTCCAGTAAAGATGTAAAAAAAAAAAAGTGTTAATTCCTGCCTGGAAAAAAAAAAAAAGAAAGGGGTTTCTTGTGGTTTCTGTACCAATTATCTCTGAGACAGGCTAAACGTACTGCACTATCTGTTAGGCTTTTGGTATGTCCAAGATCAATAAAAGCTATTACAGAAAGCCAAAACAAACAAACAACCCTGACAGAGGCAGACTGGAAGTCTTACAGATATTTCTTGGTAATAAAAAAATTAAATGCTATATTCAAAGTGATGTTAATTATTTAGTGTGCACTTGAAAGCTGCTCTACTCAACATGAAAGAGGGAAATCATGAGGAAGATGAAAAAACTCAGAATTTATGACATTCCAGATCAGTAACACCTAGATCAACCACTGGTTCTGTAACTACAAAATACTGCAGAAATCATCCAGGTGTATTAGAAGAACAAATACCAACTCAGGATTAGGGAATAAAAATAATAAGTTCCACTTGGGCAAAAAGAAGGTGAGGAAGTGGTGATGAGTCAGCGCTTCCTAAAACATATCAGCCATACCCTCTCAGCCAGTCAGTTACACGAGTGAAGGTGGGCAAGGTGAGGTGGGTGAGACCACTGCCATCCTACAAACTGCCCTTCAAATGATCCATACCTAATGCATTCACTGTAGGCATATTCTATGACTTTTCAATTTCACTGTTAAATGAAATATTCAATTCATATTTGCAGCTCTGTATGTATGAGGAATTAATAATTCTGCTAAGTATACACTTCTAATTAAGCACTTTGGGATTTCTATCCCCTTCGTCAACGCTGTACCAAGCAGTACGCTTCTCTCAGCAACTCCATCTCTCAATTCAGCTGACTGCTGCTCTACACATGCTTATAAAACCAACCAAAACTTGGAAAACTCAAAGTGGAATGCTTAGAGCAATTCTGAATTTTTTGTTTCTCAAAGTCTAAAACCAGTTTATTTCTTACCTATGATAGGCTTAAGTCATCTCATACAACTTTCAATACAACATCAAGTATCTAAAACACTCATTAACCAACATATTTTACTCGTTATCCCAGCAATTTTAACAATAATAAAACTCTCAGGATGGATCTCTATGGTTAGTACAGATTCAATCCCAAGATATACATATTCTACAGCTGTAGTTGTATAATCAAAACTTATGCTGAAGAATCTTCCCCAAATTATCATTAGGCTGCCTTCAGCCTAACAATGTGGTTAAAAACTTGGACTGTGGAGACAGCTGTGGTTTCAAATTCTGCCTCTATCAGTTACTAACCATGTAACATTGGATAATTTGCTTAACATTTATTTTTTGTACAATAGAAATGACAAACTGCTTCCTTTTAAACATAAAATAAAATACCTATTAAATGTGTAGCATGGACACTATCACATGGTAACAAATGTGTATTATAAAATTACAAAACAAAGGTTAAATTATGTTCAGCAGACAATTATTTTAAAGATTTTCAACAATATCTCCAAGTTAACAAGCCCATACATTAAGCACAGAATTCCATTCCATTGGTTTTATCATCCGTGAAGGTGTAAATATATTCTGCAAAATGGCAATAAAGGGCTATATAACACTTACCACACATGGAGCCCAGACCATGGATTCTAAATACCATTTCCTACTAAAAGGAACCCAGGTTCCTCAGATATTCGGTTGGCCAAAAAGTTCCTTCGGCTTTTAAGTAAAAATAAAATACACATTTTTCATTTTCACCAAGAACTTTGTTGAACTATGTATTCACTGTTTTGTTCCACTGCCTTCTGCCATTTTTCAGGCAACTTCATAATTCCATCTTTCAAAAACTTTTTATCTTTTTGAGCAAAGAACTGTTCCAGGTGCCTTTTACAGTCTTCCAGGAAATGGAAATTTTTTCCATTAAGAGAATGTTGTAAAGACCGAAGTAAATGGAAATCTGAAGGTGCCATGTCTGGTGAATACGGCAGATGAATCAGAACTTCCCAGCCAAGCTATAACAGTTCTTACCTGGTCATAAAAAAAATCATGTGGTCTCGTGGTATCCTGATGGAAGATAATGCGTTTTCTGTTGACTAATTCTGGACGCTTTTCGTCGAGTGCCGCTTTCAGTTGGTCTAACTGGGAGCAGTACTTGTTGGAATTAATCGTCTGGTTTCCTGGAAGGAGCTCATAAGAGAGGACTCCCTTTCAATCCCACCATATGCACAACATCACCTTCTTTGGATGAAGACCGGCCTCTGGTGTGGTTGGTGGTGGTTCATTTAGCTTGCCCCACGATCTGTTCTGCTCCACATTATTGTACAGTATCCGCTTTTCATCTCCTGTCACAATTTGTTTTAAAAACGGAACATTTTCATTATGCTTAAGTAGAGAATCGCATGCGGTAATACAGTCATGAAGATTTTTTTCGCTTAACTTATATGTGGAACATCAAAGTGATTCACATAACCAAGCTGGTGCAAATGATTTTCAGTGCTTAAGATCTGGATATCTTGAATATGTCGGCTATCTCCACCGTGGTATAACGTTGATTGTTCTCAATTAATGTCTCGATTTGATCGCTATCAACTTCAACTGGTCTACCTGACCGTGGAGCATCGTCCAGCAAGAAATCTCCAGCACCAAACTTTGCAAACCACTTTTGACATGTTCGATCAGCCACAGCACCTTCTCCATACACTGAACAAATCTTTTTGTGTTTCAGTTGCGTTTTTACTGTTCTTTAAATAATAAAGCATAATATGCCAAAATGTTGCTTTTTTCTTCCATCTTCAATATTTAAATGGCTACACAAAAATTCACCAATTTTGATTTTTTTTAAATGCACGCTGACATGACAGCTATCACAATACAATCTAACAAGATTGTTTCACATGAAGATAAAGACAACTAAGCGAGCCATCTTACGGAAAACACCGAATGAACTTTTTGGCCAACCCCATAAATGGCTGATTTCAGTAGTAGAGTAAGGAAAGTAAAAGCCTGGAACACCTTTTTGGGCCAGAAAGTAAGGTATTATTTAAAGACTACTGGGTCATGCCAAAAGGACACAGGAGCTGACTTAGAAAAGGGCTCCCAGTGGCTAAAGTTGGGGCAACCTAAGAATCAAAAAGAATAATGACAATATTAAAAATACAAAAATAATCTTTGAATTCAGTGATTTTTTTTTTTTAGAGAAGGAGGAGAGGGGCAAGTGGGGCAAGTTCTCCTATACAGAATACCAGCTAATTAATGGGAAGTAATAAACAACCTACACTTTCTACTGCACACTGAACACTTTCACCTGGGTGACCCCTCAGCATCTCAAGTGCAAATATCCAAAGTTAAACTGATTACCTGTACCCCTAGCTGTGTCTTGCTCCTCGGTTCCCTGATTTAGGTGACAGTACTCACCTTCAATGGCTCTGGTAAGAAATCTATCAATCCTACTTTCTAAACATCTCTGCTCACCACCTCACCAACTGGAGCAATTTAGGGATTCATTATTTCTTACTGGATAACAGAAAACAGCCTTCTTGCCTCTAGTCTGGCCCCCTGTAATCCATTCTTCAGAGTGCTGCCAGAGTGATCTTTCTAAAAAGAAAATACAAACTCCTTAACAAGGAGAACACAGTCCTTCATGTTCTGGATCTTGACCATGCCTGCAGCCTCACCTATTTTACTACTTATTCTTGTCCCAATGTTCCAGCTACGTAGGCAACTTGCACGTTCATACCCAGCTCATCTTGTGGCCTTGGAAAATGCTGTTCCCTTTTCAGGAAACACACATTGTTCCTTCGTCACCTAACTTTTATATATTCAAATCTATACTCATGTCAGGGTTCCCTTTTCTAAAACAATTTGAATGACACCTGCCTACCCTTTACTCCTGTCTCCCAACAGTCCTCCTACAAAACTCCTGAGCACCTGATATGTGCAACTATCACAGTACTTAAACAGGCTGTATTTTGTCTGTGTACTTGCCCATCTCCTCCCCTAAGAACTTTAATCTTTTATCCCTAGCACTTAAAAACAGGACTCTAAAAATATTTACCACACAAACATTCATCAGGCAGTCTTCCACAAAAAAAGTATGCGTTCAACTCTGCCTCAGAGAGTCATTTAAGGAGCTCATAAGCAATCCAAACTTCAGTTGCCACTTGTGACACTTATAAACTCTTTTCTAAAAAATATACTATGATGAAGCCTTCTCATATTAAATGAATGCTTTTAAGAAACCAAACTAGAACAGGCTACCATCCTCTGAAAACAAGTTATAAAACAGAATAGTATTAAAAAAAAAATCACATATCAAGCACACCTGTTTTCATTCTACATAAAACTTGAGAATTATAAACTTCCATTAAATTGACACAGGCACCTTAAAGTATTATACTTCATACAGTACAGTCCTGATTAAATGAGAGACATTTACTTAGGAAAATATTAGGCCTCTATATAGATGTCAGTAAAAAAAACACAGTTCAAAGCTTAAAATGTAACCTGAAGTTCACTGATAAAGAGAAAGCAGTGGGGCACTACTGGACTGAGGAAGTGACTGATGAATCATGTGACCTTGAGCAAGACATTTTACCTCTCTCAAGTTCAGTTCCTTTATCTGTATGCAACCCATTTCACTAGCTCTTGAACCATCAGCTAAAGTATTTTTGGAAGAGCTACATATACATACGTTCACAAATACATGCTAGGTGGTGCTGCTACTTCTGCTATGTACTAAGTGTCCTGTCCAACGAGTCCCACTGCCTCTGCCACATGTCAAAGCCAGAAGCCCTAAGGCTGCCAAAATTTCAGTTAGGGGCAAAGTAGTGAAGAATGTCTGGTAGTAGTGAACATCACATGGGGGCTGCTTATGCCTCCATAACCTCAAGTTCTTAATAAAGTGGCTCATTCAGTTTTTATTTACAGCAAGACCTCAGTTTATACAGGCCAGTTCAAGGTAAAGCCAAATGATAACTACAATGTTACAGAGCTCACAATCCTACATCCCTTTCAAAGAACATGACATTGTCAGTTAAGTTCACCATGGCTGGCTGCTCCTCCTCTTTGCAGAATTCTCTCTCAGGGAAGCTCCTCATCTCTCAAAAACAAGATTTTATGGTGTCTAAACTCCTGAATGGCCACAGTTTTTTTCTCAAGTTGGAAATCTCCAATACATGTAAAATGAGGTGTCATGCAAAAGAACTCTCTAATAAAGGCCCCATCTAGATCTAGTATTCCCTTTCTATACAGTTTAGCTTACAAATGAAGGTCAGAGGGGCCCAGAAGCATAAATAAGTTCTCTTATTTTCCAAGGAAACCTCTGAATGTGCATCTGCTGTAGAAAAGCACAATAGAATCTTTGTTCTGCCACCCTCAAGGATGCACACAGTGACTCACTCAAAAACGACTCCAAGTACAATGGTGCTCTTTCGCCAATTAAGAAAAAATCTCTACAAGTGTACATTTAAAAACCATTACTCTAAATTCTGAAATAGATTAACAAATAATTACAAGAATACTAAAGTTTACATTCTTTCAGTCCAAGTTCCCTCTTTAACATTTGGTAACAAAAATAAGCTATTTTTTTGTTTTTTAACAAAACCCTTTTCTGGATTGTAAATAGGCAATTACATTAACATCTAGCTGAGCATAAAATATTTGCCCAGCAAAAGTTTTAAGCCACCTGGTTAAAAACACATGAAAAGTTAAAACTGGCATTGCAGTTAAAACTGGAAATGTGTTTCAAAGCCATATAAAAAAGAAGTTCCTGTTTCAAGGTATGACTTAAGTTCCTCTATCTGAATTGTCTCTGAAGAACTGCCAGGTAAAACACATAGTTTCTTTATGGTAACTGTACATTATTCATATTTTAATAAGAGGATATTAATGGCAAATTTTGCCATTGTGCCAAACTTCATCAGTCTTTTCTCCCCAGCACTTCAAGTAACAGACCAACAAAAATCACTACTAGAAAAATAGGGGAACAGTATTTTTCAGATTCCTTTTCTCTTTAAAGTCATTTACACTACAAATATTTGGCTACCTACTATGTAACAAGTATTGCATGATGGAAACTGGGAGATAAGGATATAGTCACTGTCTTCAAGGAGCTTACACTCCAGCCAGAGAGACAAACATGCCAGTAATCATAACACAGTACAGTAATTGCTATGGCAGAGGAAGGGACACAGAGAAGGAGTGGGAGATGAGACTTCAGTGAGGAGTCTGGATTTGTCAAGTGAGAGGATGGTGTTCTAGACAAAGGAAACAGCAAACTAATATGTATGGCTACATTTATTGAGGGCTCATTATGATTGGCACTTTGCTAAATAAAAACTTACATATATTATCTCATTCAGTCCACGTGACAATCCCCCAAAGATATTCAATCTTAAAGTTAGGTAACTTTCCTAGGGTCACTCAAATTCTCAGTGCTAGAGCACAGATCTGAAGTAGGTTTGTCCAAATCCAAATTCCAGGGCCCTAAACACTTTCCCACGCTATATAAAGCACACAGAAAGAATATGGCACAATGGACAATGCTTCTAATCGCTGTCTATATATTAGAATTACTTAAGGAGACTTCTATAAATAACAATGCTTGACACTCCATTCCAGAAGGTTCTAATTCAAGAAATGAAGGGTGGGCCTGGGCATTAAAAAAAAATTCCCCAGGTTGAAAAACATACGTAGCCCAGGTTGAAAAGTACTGTGTTAGGATATTTACATTTCTCTAATAATTAGTGATATTAAGCATCTTTTCATGTGTTTGTTGGCCATCTCTATGTCTTCTTTGGAGAAATGTCTATTTACGTCTTCCACCCATTTTTCCAGTGGGTTGTTTTTTGATATTGCACTGCATGAGCTGTTTGTATATTTTGGAGATTATTCCCTTGTCGGTCTCTTCGTTTGCCAATATTTTGTCCCATTCTGAGGGTTGTCTTTTCATTTCATTTATGGTTTCCTTTGCTGTGAAAAAGCTTTTAAGTTTAATTAGGTCCCATTTATTTATTTTTAATTTTCATTACTCTAGGAGGTGGGTCAAAAAGATCTTGCTGGCTGCGATTTATGTCAAAGAATGTTCTGCCTATGTTTTCCTCTAAGAGTTTTATAGTGTCTGGCCTTACATTTGGGTCTTTAATCCATTTTAAGTTTATTTTTGTGTACGGTGTTAGGGAGTGTTTTAATTTTGTACTTCTACATGTAGCTGTCCAGTTTTCCCAGCACGACTTATAGAAGAGACTGTCTTTTCTCCACTGTATATTCTTGCTTCCTTTGTCATAGATTAGGTGACCAGAGGTGCGTGGGTTTATCTCTGGACTTTCTATCCTGTTCCATTGATCTTAACTACTATGAAGTATCACCTCACACCAGGCAGAATGGCCATCATCAAAAAATCTACAAACAATAAATGCTGGAGAGAGTGTGGAGAAAAGGGAACCCTTCTACACCGTTGGTGGGAATGTAAATTGGTACAGCCACTATGGAGAACAGTATGGTGGCTCCTTAAAAACTAAAAATAGAACTACCATATTAACGCAGCAATCCCACTCCTGGGCACATACCCAGAGAAAACCATAATTCAAAAAGATACAGAAGGGCTTCCCTGGTGGCGCAGTGGTTGAGAGTCCGCCTGCCGATGCAGGGGACACGGGTTCGTGCCCCTATCCCGGAAGATCCCACATGCCGCGCAGCGGCTGGGCCCGCGAGCCATGGCCGCGGAGCCTGTGTGTCCGGAGCCTGTGCTCCGCAACGGGAGAGGCCACAGCAGTGAGAGGCCCGCGTACAGCAAAAAAAAAAAAAAAAAAAAAGATACAGAAGATGTGGTACATATATACAATGGAATATTACTCAGCCATAAAAAAGGAATGAAATAGTGCCATTTCCAGAGACGTGGATAGACCTAGAGACTGTCATACAGAGTAAGTCAGAAAGAAAAAAAAATATCGTATAATATCGCTTATATGTGGAATCTAGAAAAATGGTACAGATGAACTTATTTGCAAAGCAGAAGTAGAGACACGGATGTAGAGAACTTGTGGATACCAAGGGAGGAAGGGGGAGGGTAGGATGAACTGGGAGATTGGGATTGACATACATACACTACTACGTATATAGCATTGGGAACTCTACCCAATGCTCTGTGGTCACTTAAATGGGATGGAAATCTAAAACAGAAGGGATATATGTATACATATAACTGATTCACTTCGCTATACAGCAGAAACACAACACTGTAAAGCAACTTAACTCCAATAAAAAAATTTTTTAAAAAGTACTGTGTTAGGATATTTATATAAGTAGTTTAAAATGCATGTGTTTGGGGGTGGGGGGCGATAAGGCTAGAGTGCTAGGCAGAAGATAATGGAGAACTTTACATCTTTCCCATTCCCCTCAGAGCCAAACTCACAAACAGTACACTTGCTGCCTTCACTTTCTTGGGTCTGATTCTCACTTTAATCCACTGCAGTCAGGCTCTGTTTTCAGTCCACTGAAACCATTCTGATGGACGCAACCCGAAGAATTTATGGGTCCTCACCTTTCTTGAACTCTCTATAGTACCTGATATTAATGATTAGGGATTTCCTTCTGAAATGTCCTCCTGTAACACCACTTTTCTGTTCTGCTTCTACCTCTATAAACAATTTCTTTTCATTCTCTTTGGCAGTTTTCTTTTCCTTCCCCCATCCCTTTAATATTAGAGCACCCAAAGGGTCTGCCCTTCTATTCTCACTTAGTTTTCTCACTCTGAGTATTCCTACCAATCCCATGACTTCACCTATGACCCATATGCTGTAGACTCTCAGACCAACTCAGACCCATAACCTGGTTTGACCTGAAGCTCCAAATGCTTACTGAACATCTCTATCTGTGTCTCCTGTAGAGAGTCTCAAACCCTTTCCAAAACTGAATTCTCTTTCTAGCCTAATTCTGCTCTTTAATAACGTACTCTTATACACAGTTACCCAAATGAGAAATTCAGAAATTATCTGAACTTTTGCATTGCTCTGAATGGACCCAACCCAAGTCTGTCCCAACATGGAAAAGACAGAAAAGTTTTGCCAGATTTGCCCCAGAGCGATTGCAGACACTTGAGAAGAATATAAGGACAGAGTATATCTTTGCCTCAAGTGCAGCATCTGGGGTTTGAGGCGGTTACCGCAAGAGTAGGCTTGGACAGAATGAGGTGGCCAATCCAAAAGGGTAGGTGAGTCACGGTATAAAAAAGGATAAGTACATGAAGATCAAGGAAAGCCAAGGGAGGAGCTTCAAAGTCCAGTCCAGAGATAAAATGCAAAGAACCAAGATAGTTTCATAGTCCTCTTGGTTGCTGTAAAGAATACATACTGTATGATTCCACTCAAATGAAATTCAAAAACAGGCAGAACTAATTTATGGTGAAAGATGTCAGAACAGTTTCCCTTTGGGAAAGGGTACTGATTGGGAGGGGCAAAGGGGGAGTTTCTGGAGTGCTGGTAATATTCTATATCATGATTTGGAGGGCAGCTAAATATATTTGTGAAAATTAAGCTGGCTTATACTTATAAGCATGTGGACTTTACTGTATGTGTATTACAGTCAATTTCAAAGTTAAAAGAAAAAAAAAAACACTCTGGTGGGATGTACAAATTCCCGTTTCAACCAGTGACCATGTTGGGCCAATTTTACTTCCTCACTATTCCACTATCAAATATTCTGCTACCTTATCTCACTCCTGAACTACTGCATTTGTTTCCTATAACCTGATCCGTATCTCCTGATTTCCCCGGTTATCCTGATATAATCATTAACAGTCTTGCCTTTCACACAGAAAAATATCGTGGTTTGGACAAAATGTTATTTGTTCATCCTACTGTAAACCACACTGCCTCTAAGGTAGCCAGCCTGTGCCCTTCCCGACCCACCCCCTGCTCCCCCCTCTACATCTTCAACAATGCCCACAGAGTAATCTTTGTAAAACTGATCTTATTTCTGGGCTTTAAACCCTCCAATAGTTCTCCTTTATTTACAACATCCAGTCCAAATCCCTGAAATGATCCAATCCCACTATTATACCCAGCTTCAACATTTAACATCTACCACCATGTACCATCCCCTTACACACACAAACACCCCATACACTAATTAGCCCAGTGTTCTGCAACCTTTTTTCATTATCACATCCCTCCAAAGAGTATTTTTCATAATTGCCACCCCATCTCCAATTAAATATTAAGGAATAAGACTTTGTCAGGTAGGGATGAGTTTTGTGTAGATATTACTACACAAACCACAGTAATATCTAAGATTTTTTTTTCACTCCCCCCCCAGAGGACCCAATTTTTGTCCCTTTGGGGATGACATCATCCCCATTGGGAATGCATGCTCTAGCCTTACAGACTGGCTTCTTGTTCTACAAATGTACCTGGCTTGTCACCATTAGTGCCTTTGCTCCTGCTGCTCTCTGCCTGGAATGACCTCCCTTCTGGATATCATCCAGACAGCTATTCACGATGTCTAAGCTTTAATTTAAGGCTCCTCCAAGAAGCCTGTCCTTTCCCCAGTTGCAGCTGTAAAGTGCCCTATCCGTACCTTTGTCACTAGTAACCTTAACATTTTACTAATGTTTTCATGTCAGTCTCCTAAGTCACTAAGGAATAGGGACCATGTCCAATTTCTCTCTACAACCTTGGCTTTTAGTATTGTGCCTAACATATCATCTGTTAACTGAATGGATAAATTAATGTTATCATCTGCGTGAGGTAACCATACATCTCAATTTGCTGGAGACAGACCTTTAATCTGTTTTCTTGGTATAAATATTAACCCACCTCTTTTAATTCTCAAAAATGATCTGGATGATAACTTATATTGCTAACCTATCTAGGCAGTGGAAAGTAATTAAATTCTGAGCAAGAATAGAAGATGATCAGATCCGAGTATTAGAAAGATCACTCTAGCAATAACAGGACAATAAATAAAAAGACTCAAGCAAAAATTCAGGGGTGAAACGATAAAAGTGTGAACTAGGGTAGTACAGCTGGATAGGAAGAGGTAGAGAGAGATTCAAGATGTAAAATCAAACAAGGTTTAGTGACCAGTTAGATATAGAGAGGAAGACAGCAGGGGGAATCAAGAGTAGAAACACTGGGCTTCCCTAGTGGCGCAGTAGTTGAGAGTCCGCCTGCCGATGCAGGGGGCGCGGGTTCGTGCCCGGTGTGGGAGGATCCCGCGTGCCGCGGAGTCGCTGGGCCCGCGAGCCATGGCCGCTGGGCCTGCGCGTCCGGAGCCTGTGCTCCGCAACGGGAGAGGCCACAACAGTGAGAGGCCCGCGTACCGCAAAAAAAAAAAAAAAAAAAAAAAAAAAAAAGAGTAAAAACACTAATTTCTGGATTGAGCAACTGGGGCAGTCACCAGCAGAATATTAAAAAGGAGGAATGATGATGGTTTCAATTTGAGACTAGTGATTGAAGAACCTGGAGGACAATTTACTGGTTAGATATATATATCTGAAGCACATGGAAGGGGGTAACATGCGCTATACAGACCTAGGTGTCAGCCTATAAAAATTAACTGAAGTCACGGTGCAGAATGAGACCACCCAGGATGTACAAAATCAGCAATTCTAATGAACAGAAGTATTATCTTTTTAACACGAGAACTTTACAAAATTAATTCTAAATTTTGTTCTGTTTAACATATTTATTGATCATTTAACATGCACAAAACATGGTATTAAGCACTTAGAGACAGAAATATAAGAGAAATAAGGTGTTCACTCCGAGGTAAAAAAGAAAGATTACAGAGAAAGAATGGCATTGAATATGGACTGAGTTAAGAAAAAGCCAAATTCAAGGTCTCAGTTTTGACTGTGGCATCTTTAATTTTGGCATAACAACTCAAAGTGAGTACCTTAACAGCTTTTCTTGCTTTAGAGCACTTAGCTTCCCCCAGAGTATTTAAGTCTAAAATTTTCCATTAAAAAAAAAAAAAGATCTTTGTAAGGTGGGAAAGGAAATCAGAGAACTAGCTCAGGAAAGACAATGAAATGTGCTGTGGAAGCTGAATCTACACAGAAGGAGAAATGGCCAGAAAAGTAAAAACTGTGTTAAGAACACAGTTCTAAATGGCATACATGACAAAAGTTTCCATTCTCAGTGTCTGGCTCACTAGGACTATGCTTGAGTTGATAGTTTCATGTAAGGAAAACAGATGGGTCAAAATAAAAGAACCGTTAATTTTGTCCCAGAAACAAACAGAAGAGTTCTTTATTCATTAATTATATGATGTAAACGTCTGATTACAAGATTATAAGACACTGATTCTTATCTATTTGTATATTTTTTCATAATGCTTTGTATCCAGTACGTATTCAAGGAAAAATAAGCTGAATGAATGCTTTATCCCCTTCTATATTACCCACTTTATTGGCTTAGCTTCCAGGACAGCACCACTCTATCCTAGTTTTTCTTCTCCTGCACTGTTTGCTCCCATGCCTTCTCCTTTGCTGGTTTCTGCTCTTCTCCCCTGACCCTGTAAGTGATCAAGTGCCCCAGGGCACTGTCTTTGGTCCTCTTTTATTCCCGTGTACACTCACTACTTGGGTAATTTCATCTAGTCTCGTGACTTTCCACATTATCTGTAAGCTAATAACTATAAAATGTCTATTTCCAACCCAGCCTTCTCTTTAGAAATAATTATAAATTGTATATGCAACTCCTTACTTGACATTTCTAACAGACATTTCAAATGTGACATGTTCAAAACTGAATTTCTGATCCACTCCCCTCCCCAAAACTACTCCTCCTGCAGCTTTCCCAGTCTCTTTGATGGCAGCTCAAACTCTCTTCAGTGGTAACTCCAACACTCCAGTTATTCAGGCCAAAAACCTTGAAATCATTTCGATTTTTTTCTTTTCCTCAAAGCACAATCTAATCCATTAGCAAATCCTGTTGGCTAAATCCTGTTTCCTTAATTGACTACTACTCACCACCAGCATTACTATCACTTTAGTCTGAGTTATGATCTCTTCCCTGCTTTAATGTGATAACTTCTAACTGATGTTCCTGTTTCTTTCTACCCTTGCTCCCACAGTTTATTCTCAACCCAGCAAGCAGCCAGGGGATGCTTTAAAAACTAGGATAACATCGTTCCTCTGCTTCAAAACATTTCGGTGGAAAACAAAACCCTCTTTCACTCAAAGTAAAAGTCAAAGAATTTACAATTTAGAAAGTCCTGCATGATAAGCTCCATCCTATACCACCACCATCACCTCTCTGACCTCATCTCTTACCACTCTTCTCCAGTCACTCAGAGCTCCTTGCTATTCCTTGAATGCACCAGACATGTTCTCATCTTAGAACTTTTGCAATGACTATTCTATTTGGAAAGCTATTTCCCCATATATCACCACGGCTAACTCTATCACATGAATCAGACTTTAATCAAAATTCATCTCAACCAGGACACCGACTACCTTAAATTGCACCCAGTCCTTGTCTCTTACTTCCAATTCCTTTATCCTGCTCTTTCTTTAACTAGCAATTATCAGCTAACATATTATGTAACATACTTGTTTATTACATTTATCTGCCTACTCCCCCTCCCCCTTCTGTTAGAATGTAAACAATAGGGCATGCCTGTTTTGTTCACTGATACATCCTAGTGCACAAAATAGCGCCTTGAACTGGTAAGCTTTCAACAAGTAATTGTTGAGTGAATATATTTATAATAGACCCTTAAGAGTCCACTAAAAAGAATAAGGATCTTCTGAAAGCAGACATGACCCTATGAGAATTTCATCAAATTATTTATCACAAATAGCTCAACACTAGGATTCAATTTATCACTTCTTTATTGATACTTCTGTACCCCAAACAAATTCTACACTCATTCAAAAGCACTGCCAATGATGGGACATCCCTGGCGGTCCAGGAGTTAGGACTCCACGCTTTCACTGCCAAGGGCCCAGGTTCAATCCCTGGTGGGGGAACTAAGATCCCACAAGCCACGTGGCGTGGCAATCAATCAATCAATAAATCAATAAATAAAAGTTTAAAAAGCACTGCCAGTGATTCAAGCAGTTAACAAGTTATGCTGCTAGATGTCAGAGCTCCAGTCTGTGTACTGTGGGCAGTTGTTTAGCATTTCCTTAAACAACGCTGCTGTTCCAGTAAAACAAGATAAAGTACTTACACAGCACACACTGGCCACCATAACTTTGTGAACAGTTTAGAAAATTTCCTAAAGCTCAAAAATAAGCAATTTCAAAGTAGATCATTCTGTTATTAAAGAAAATTAGGATCTTCCCATTAAAATGTGATTTTATCATAAGTAATACTTAAAAGTAAAACCTACATTATACATTGTAAGCCTTGTATGATACTTTCTAATGATATAAAAACTATAGTAGGGGCTTCCCTGGTGGCGCAGTGGTTGAGAATCTGCCTGCCAATGCAGGGGACAGGGGTTTGAGCCCTGGTCTGGGAAGATCCCACATGCCGCGGAGCAACTAGCCCCCTGAGCCACAAATACTGAGCCTGTGCGTCTGGAGCCTGTGCTCCGCAACGAGAGGCCGCGATAGTGAGAGGCCCGTGCACCGCGATGAGGAGGGGCCCCCACCTGCCGCAACTAGAGAAAGCCCTCGCACAGAAACGAAGAGCCAACACAGCCATAAATAAATAAATAATTAAAAAAAAAAAAACTATAGTAGATTCACCTGTTCAAAGTGAATGCTTTCAATTAACTCACAATGACCTCAAGGATTATCAGAGGAAAATTAAGACACATGGGATTACAAACGCAAGTCTCAAAAAGAGGACCGTGGAAAGTGGTAGAATTTGCTTTGTTTCTATGCAAAGATCAGGATTTCCAATAACAAAGTTTGACCCAGCAGCTACAATTACACCTTGACTAATATCATGTCACAAAAGGTCAGCCCAAATTACTGAGACTTACTATGCAAAACATTATAAATCTGAAAAACACAAAAGTGACTTAGGAAGAACTAGCCAAAGCACTTCTTTTTATTTATTGCAATTACACACAAGACAATCCAACAATCCATTCACATTGTTGCTAGTTTTTGCTTTTTGGTTTAGGAAACATACCACTTATTATGGAAACTTCTCCAAACCAAGGAAAACCTCCCCCCCACCCCCAATTTAAGCCTCTATAGGGATTGCCAAGGTTAACAGGTTTTAGTTATTTGCCCAAACACCAGCCTTCAGCTCAAGTGAAAATCATTTAACTCAATACAGCAGGTTTTGGATCCAAGCACAAAATACTGTAACATTTCCCAGTGACACAGTCTGAAAAACTACCTCCCCAGAACTTATCTTCAGATACGCATAATTCTCCACCAGAATTCATCTGACTGGATGCAAACTTTTAAACTATCTTGAAAACTTTATCTTTCTTTAGGCAATTGAAAAGCATTTCAAAGAACTTTAAGAGAAGTTATTTCTTAATAACACGGCTGTTATAGTTCACTTACAATTTTTCAGAGTCTACCTACCTACGGGACAATCTCATTCCGAGCCCCACATTTTACCCTGAGAAAATACGACTTAGTAATGGTGCTTTTTTTTTTTTTTATCGAAAACACTGGGAAGTCACCGGCAAGAACGGGTGTGCGGGGAAGGCGGCACAGCGAGCAGGAAAGACGGTCGTCACTCGCCCGCGACAAGGGCCCGGCCGGGGACTCAGAGAACAGATACCTTGGCAGCAGGTGCGAGGCTCTGGCAAGGGGACAGTCGCCGCAAGTTTCGGACCGACAGAGGGATGCTGTCCTTTGGACAGCGGGAGGCGCGCCGGGCCGGCTGGCCTTACCTCGGGCGTTCGCTCGGGCGGCTTCTTCTTCAGCGCCTGCCTAGCTTCGGGGTCCACGGGTGAGTTCATGGTCGCGTCCCCGGCCCCCGTGCTCCCCAGCCTGCCCTTAGCAGCCCACGCGACAGCCCATTCACCCTAGGTAGGGGGGCTACACCCTTTACCCCCTCCCCTGAAGAAGGGAGCTCCGAACTGCGACGGGGACCCCGCTTTGGCAAACAAGCCTTCACACGGCCCGCCCAGGGCCTCAGCCCACGCGCGACTGGCCAGAGGGAAGCCCGCGCGGGGGCGGAGGAAAGGCGAGTGCGCGTGCGCAGCACGCGCAAGCGCGCAAACGGGCGCCTAAGGGCGTGACTCTGCAATGACGTAAAAACTGGGGCGGTGCAGTGAAGCCTCCTCCAACCCTTCTTCGTGAGATTTGAAGAAACGTCGCGAGACATCACCCAAGCCCGTCACAGGATCCGCCTCGGAGTTGGGGTTTCCGCCGCTCCAGTTTCCGGTGGGGGGGCTGAAAACGCGCTGTGCCCCACTGGACGAGAACAGTGTGTTGGGGCGCGAACCCGTGCGGCAGGTGTTCTGGGTGGAGAATTCTGTTTGTGCCAAAATCCGGAAGCTCAGGGCACGGCCAAGCCCGGGGCGGAGCTCCAGCTCTGCAACTCCGACACCGCTCCGAGAGCGTGCGGAAGTAGAAGCGGCCATTCGGCAAACAAGGAAGTTCATACCTTCTCTTCACTGTCTACTAATAAAACGAATCTCTTGTGGAAGGGGCCCGCCGAGAAGTACCTGCCTTGTCCAAGACGGACTCCCTGACATCAGGGCAGAGGAACCGAAGTTTCGTGGCCTTGAGCAGGGGGTGGGCAGCCACCGTGCCTGCAGCCAGCTCAAGGGTTACTGCTGGTTCGCGAAGTCAGTCTAGACTACGTTCACGTAACCTATGCCCAGGACAGCCTTCCCTCCGCCCAACCCCTTCTCAGGCAGCGAGCGGGCCTTAGGGTTGCCTGGCTCAGGAGTGACCGCTCTCTCACTACACTTTACATACTAGTCTGTTTCCCAACAGGCCAAATAAGGCAAATTAACGTTTATTTACTAGTCCCTTGGTAAGAAAAACATCTCGACTACTCTCTGCGGCAGCCACACACCTGCAGAGGCTGTTTCTGCCTTAAGGTCACTGACAGAATTCCAGAATCCATCGTTCTAAACAGTCCTATGTCAGCGTACAGATAAGCCGTACAGGTTACACAGTTCCTTACTTTGGAGCCTCATAAGCATGTCCTTTTCACTGAATACATCTTAGTATTTCTTACAGCAATTGACATGGTTCACTAACTCGAAGCGATTTAAGATTATGACGTTATTCACATTAATTTTTAATGACATGGTAGTAAGAAAATTATATTTTAGAGTAACAAAAGGGAAAGGAGAGTTCAGTCTGCAACATTCACCGTTTCAGGCACCTAGTAATGATGGCTGATGTTAATAAGGGTTTTGTTTTCCGTTGGTCATTCACCTTGCCCAAACTTGAAGTTTACAACATAATATTAGCACATTTCGTTTTTAAGTATAGGACAAAAACCTTACCAGGGAAGTTATGACTCAGCCACTCTGGAAAGAAATTTTCAGTTGATCACAATTGTGACATTGTCACTTCCGTCATTTTTTTGTGTATAAACATATCCTCTCAAAAGTCTGCATAAGATCACAACGGTTATCCCTTCCATTTTTGAAGCATGTTTCCAAAGCCACATCAATATTTTGAAAAGAGGGAAAAGGCATTAAAGCATGATGACCACGAGCTTGGACTTTAGGGGCAAACATCTGTATTTGTCTTTAATAGGCCATTTCTAGTTAAATGACTTAGTTATTTGATATTTCTAAACTTCAGTTTCCTTAACCGTAAAATGGGAACAAGTAAAAGACCTATTGCTTTGGAATTTTCTTAAGATTACATGAGATAATTTATGTGAAACATTTAGGATGTTGCCTGAACAATCCAGGCACTCTTTATTATTTCTATTACTTTACCTCTAGGAAGTGATTTCTCTAAAGCATACATTCAAATTTGAAGAATTGGATAGGTTTTTCCTTTACTGCTTTTTTTTTCATTAGAACTATTAAGAAACACATTTAAGTATTCATGAAGATGTGGAGCAACAGGAACTCTCACAAACTGCCAGTTAAGTGTCTATTGGGAAACCAGTTAGAAAAAGAAGTATCTAGTAAAGCTGAAACTTAACATACCTTTTGATAGCAAGCCCACTCCTTGACATATATCCTAAAGAATACCCAGAAAAGATGAACAAAAATGGTCACTGTTCATATTAGCCAAAAATTGGAAATAACCCAATTGTCCATCAACTATAGAATGGGTAAATTGCTGTATATTCATTCAGTGAAATACCACCTACATAGCACATGAATGAATCTCCAACATAATGTTGATAGAAAAAAAGCAAAACAAAATATGGGGTATAATTACACAAAGTTCAAACAAGCAAAACTAAAGTATATCACTTAGGGATGCATACACAAAACTATTAAAAGAGAGCAAGGAAATGTTCACGAAAATCAGGTTGGAATTTACAAAAATGAGAAGGGAGAGTATTATGATCAGGAGGAGGGCACATGGAGGAGGGGTGGAGATCCTGAATTACTGAAAATGATTTACTACTTGACCTAAGTGATGGTTACATTAGTGTACACTTATTAATTTTATATAATCTTTGATAAGGAAAAATTAAGTCTATAAAAGTAACTTACTAATATAGACCTTATAAGACAGCAACAGTAAAAACAGTATATTAATATCCACAGTAAGTATACACACCTAAATTTAAGCATATTTTCAAAATCTATCTTGTCCTTTACTAACCTGTATTGTGCTTTGGTATGTTGAAAAAAGTGAGGAGGTAGTGAGAGCTCTAATAGCTATTTTCAGAGAAAAGCCAACCTCTACGATAGGATTCACCAACATTAACACATATCTGAAACAAAAGAGTAATGGTTCTGAATGCAAGTAATTTACTAAATTATAGGAAAACAAAAAGATGGTTAAGTCTTTTTAAAAAAAGTAGCTTAACTACTTACCCTACCTTAATTTTTGTCATTATACTTACCACAACCTGACAGCATAATATCTTTGTCTATCTCCTCCACCAGCAGGAAATATGTAAACTTCATGAGAAAGTGTGTGTTATTTACTGACTTATCCCTGGCACCCAGACCCGTGCCCAGCACATAACAGGTGCTCAATCAATATTTGCTAAATGAACAAATTGATCTATCTAAGGACTAAGGGATTAAGAGGGGATTTTGCTGTTAAAAAGATAGACACTTGATTGCTTTCCAATGGCAAAGAAAGATATCTGGCTAGACAACTATTCTATTATGCAAAACTGAATACTCATTAGGCACACACAATCATATGGCCATCTTTGCAGAACAACAGCAAACCATCAAAAGACTGAAGTTAAGAGCACTGGTTTTAATAGCACCTGGAATGGAGTAAGGAATTCAGATTTGGAGTATGCTGGGAAACTGAGTCGCTACTAGTTGAAAACTAAGAGCACTTTCTGGCCCAATTTCTGTCACTGAATAAGAATCTTTGAGTGTGGGGTCTAGGAATTAATACTTTCCAAACACTATCTAGGTGTTCCTAATAGGCAACCAGGTTTGAAAACTACTTTAAACTAACTCAGGTTTTGGACTAGTCTGACCCATCTTAATTCCAAAACAGTGAAGGGTATTGACTTGTGAGTGATGGAAGCAAATGTATGACACAAAAGTGGCATCACAAGTTTCTTGAGGAAATAATATCTTCTTTATATTTACACAACAACACTTCAACAATGTTATTCCCTTTGAGACAATTTAGGTAACACTGCTTTTATCAATAATTTTACTTTGAGTGTTGAGGTGAATATAAAGACATGTTTTGGGACTGTCCTTGTTACAATGGTCACTTGGAAAGGAAGGAATCTTCAGCCTCTTCAACTTAATACTCTCCTTAAATACAGTTATACCTAGGGGAGGTCTAATCAGATCTCTGGGCAGAGAGCTGTCTGCAACCTGATGAAGGGATAGGTCTAGGCTCATACTTTTATGAAAAGGAGTGTCCCTTTTAAAGGAAACGTTATAAGGGGACCAAATCCTGGAGTGCTGACAAGAAAGAAGCCCCTGACCCAAGCATATGCTTTAAGACCAGAAGTTCTCCTGAAAAGATAATCGATGGAAATTTCATCCATTTAAAAATCTCTTGCTAAAAATTTCTTTTAAAAAATTTAAAAGAAAATTCTTTAAAACTCTCTTTTGGATTGCCTGTATTTTCTTTTCTTTAGCGAAGTTTCAAATCTTAACTCTACAGCAAACATGGCCAAGTCTACAGTCTGCACTATAAAGCAAGGACAGGAAGCATTACAGTCTCCAACTTCCCCCTTTTCTATCTGCCTAAGTCCTTCTCACTCAGAGTTACAATTCCCCAGCCCCCAGTGCACCTTCAGCTCATGTTTGGTCCCACTTGCCATCCCACCCCTACACCTCCTACAATGGCAAAGACAAAGAAATCTCAGGTATCTTTACAACACATCTGTCACCACATCCTAGTTGGAAACATTCTGTTCTGAGACAGGAAAGACTATATGACCTCAGATTAAATTCTCTGTATTTCAGTTTCTCATTAGCAGAATCTATGCTTCTCAGAAATGTTGCAAGATTTCTTTAAATTTTTATCAGAGGACAGCACATATAAACTCAGGTAATTATAAACCTCTAAAATATCTGATAAATGCTTCCCAAATACTTGATACTTCCTTTCTGCTTTAAAACAGTGCACTTAGTCTCTTCAGTCAAATGTAAGAATGATAAATGTAAAATAATATAAAAACAGGCACTGCAAAAAGCCCCTGGCCTAATCCTGCCTCCTAGCGTAACTCTGCCCAAATCAACCCAACCTGAGTAAGGCACCTTCCCAACAGCCTACTCAGGGTTGAATCACTGCTGCAGAGCAGGCGCTAAGGACTGATGGAAGAGGTGACTTCCCTACAATGCAGATGAAGACGACAGACTTGCTCAAAGGGACATGCAAATCCATGAACAGAACGGGATTAGAACCCAAACCAACAGGCCAATTTTTTGTTTAATTTTAAAGTCAGGGGCTTCCCTGGTGGCACAGTGGTTAAGAATCTGCCTGCCAATGCAGGGGACACGGGTTCAAGCCCTGGTCTGGGAAGATGCCACATGCCGCGGAGCAGCTAAGCCCGTGCGCCACAACTACTGAGCCTGCACTCTAGAGCCTGCGAGCCACAACTACTACATGTGCTACAACTACTGAAGCCCGCACGCCTAGAGCCTGTGCTCCGCACAAGAGAAGCTATTTTCTCATTGCCTTCTCAAGGCAATGAGAAGCCCGCGCACCTCAACAAAGAGTAGCCCCTACTTGCTGCAACTAGAGATAGCCCATGCGCATCAACGAAGACCCAATGCAGCCAAAATTAAATAAATAAAATAATAAAGTCAGTAGTAATTTTAATTAGATACAATGTTCCTGACAAGTTTACATGGCTTCTTCTAGTTTTAAATGATTGATATTCAGTTTGTTTTCACGAAAGCATTTAAAGAAAATTTCAATTTGTCATTGTGAAGATTAGGTCAAATGTAAGAATATACCATATTTTTTGGTTACTACACTTTAACTCAAAAGAATATATGTTAGGACTTCCCTGGTGGCGCAATGGTTAAGAACCCGCCTGTCAGTGCAGGGGACACGGGTTTGAGCCCTGGTCCGGGAAGATCCCACATGCTGCGGAGCAACTAAGCCCGTGCACTGCAACTACTGAGCCTGCACTCTAGAGCCCGCAAGCCACAACTACTGAGCCCACGTGCTGCGACTACTGAAGCCCGTGCGCTCTAGGGCCTGCGTGCCACAACTACTGAGCCTACGTGCTGCAACTACTGGAGCCCGCGCCTAGAACCCAGGCTCTGCAACAAGAGAAGCCACTACAATGAGAAGCCCGTGCACCGCAACGAAGAGTAGCCCCTCTCACCGCAACTAGAGAAAGCCCACGCACAACAACAGACCCAACGCAGCCAAAAATAAAAAAAATAAAGAATAAATGTTAAATTTCTCCCAAAATAAAATAGATAGGAGCTGTACAGCAAAGGCTGGACAGATTACCTAGCAACCATAGCACCCCAAAATTACTGAGCATTTGGAGTGTGCCAAGCATTGAGATAAATTCTTGACATTCATTATTTCACTTGACTCTCACAACAACCTCATAAAGTAGATTCTACTAAATTACCAATACAGAAATTTAGGATTAGAGAAGGACATTATGAACAAGGTTACAAGCCTAGAAGTGTCACATTTGGGAAAACAATCCAGGTGGGCTGGCACCAGAATCCATGTTACATATACCTTATTAAATGTGAAAGAAAGACCAACATCATCCATCAAATTGACGTGTATTTATTGCACAAATATCCCCTAGAACTGGGAGGTTATTATAATACAGGCGTACATTTGAGAAATGTATACAGAACAAGAAACAAGTATTTACATTTTACATCTCCCACCCTCTAAATAACTTAAAGCATAACAATCTCATAAGACATCTACCAGAAGTAGGCATTGTGTAAAATCTGTTTTTTTTAAAGTGATCATCCCCAGTGTATGCCAATTGCAACAAAATGAAATCTGTGCTAGTATGTTTATTGCACTTAACATTTTCAAACTCAAAATTAAGACATATTAATAAAAGCCAGGAATATTTAAAATCAAACCAATTAGTTTATATACAGGAAAAATTAGTTTTAAATCTATAATGTAAAAGATCCCTTTTTCATCTCCTGTTGCAACAAACAGGTTTTTAAAATGTGTAACATATATCTATCTGTACCGTAAGAAGTTGAAAAAAATTATTTTGAACAGGCCAAAAATTCTTTTCACATTCATCGTAATGATCACACTTTAAAGAAGTAGCAGCTCATTCCTTGGGCTTTGTGTAATGCAAGAATGACTATGACGAAGGAGCAGAAATTACAGAAGGATTGCAAATTATAAAACTCAGGAATCCTATAAGGATTGATGATTCTATAAGAAACTATAGGCCTTTTCCTTTCAAGCAAAGCTTAGTTTTAAGAATTACAGTAGCATGAGCCATCCATTTATTGAAGACTAGATTTCCTAAATGGTAATTTATTAGAGATTTCAAATAGATAGGACTGTGAATAGTTCAATGACTAATTTAAACAATAACACACATAAAAAAGACACTGTCTACCTCCTACATATCCTGAACTACAATTAAAAAAAAAATGTACAGTGGCCACATATGATCTTTTCTATATTCTGAATTCTGCTAAAGAGATTGATTCATAAAATTCCAAACAACAGATGAGAGAAGAACTTCATTAATGAATAGACTAAAAAAATTAAGCTAACGAAAATATATCCATAAACACTCTTTGACAGCAAGTCATCCATGGAAGACTCTGGTACTAACTGGGACCAGCTGATAGGACACAGGGGCCAAAGCGACTGCAAGCACACCAATTTCAGGTTTACATTCCATTAAAATAACCATTTCTTCTTAGTCTAGCTGGAGATTAGAGTAAGACAAAATGTGACCCAATGCTATAAATTCAAGGTCAAAGACTAAATAAACCACAGAAATCTTCCTTAATTATTGAAAATTTAAATAGCAAGAACAGATGCATAATAGACAAAGTGTACCTAGAAACAGAATGAGCAAGTGGTTTTCTGTTTTAAGCTAATCAACTAATTATGATGAAAATAGTTCATGAAAGCAGAAACCAGCTTCACTTCTAGCATTAAAAGCATCTTAGACCAGGTAAGTAAAGGATAAACTATAATGTAGTATTTCAAGTAAACTGAGGTAGTAGAGCATAATGAAAACTTTATCTACCCATCTTTCTATTTACATTACTTACAAGAGTTTGGTTCCATATTAGCCTTTCTCACAAGCAACACTCTACAATATATACAAAAACAATAACAACTGAAAAGTTGAAATCTTTGAAAAAATTACTTTTGGAAGAGAGGAGCTATTAGAGAAAAAAAATAATCTTAAGAGTTAATGAGCTCTTTTAGTGTAAATTGAATATTATGAAGCAGTGAAACAAATATTCAGTTTCTATGGGTTCAAGAAGGGCTGATACCGAAACCAAGGGCCTCGGCTACCTGAGCACTTTTAAAGAAAATAGTATTATTTCTGCCAATGCTTTGGTGCAATTTTTAATCCTAATTTTAATTTATTAAATTAAATGCAAATACGTAAATATTAACATTTATAAGAATTAGCTTATACTTATAAACAAAACAAATGGTATAAAGTAGTATTCTTATTTTGGGAATCTATATTCCTCAGCCTTAAAAAAAGATTGGCTTTACTTATATTTTAGGGTGTGTGAAACAGAAAAATCACCAGAAAGTAATATTTCAATATTATATACAATTAATCCTAGTTGAAAATATATTTTTTAAAAAGGCATGTTTACCAATCTTGTATTTCTACCTCTTCTTTTTTAAAAAATAGATACATATGTACACTTGGGTGGATAAGATAACACAGATTTATACACTTTATTCTGAGTTTATTCTAATTAACAAGCTGTTTAAAATACTTTGAGAAATACCCAGAAATTAGCTATTTTGAATTGAAAAACAAAAAAACACAAATAAAGTTTCATAGATCTTTGTACCTTAGAAATAAAGAATTAAAACTAATGAAATGGCTCTTTCTGAGCCATTTAATCATGAGATATCCGTTCCTCCTACTTATGGGTTGTGGCAAGACTGTAGTGATCATAATGAAATTCCTCAATGTTATTCATTTTGTAGAAACGTCGAAGTTACACTTTGGCTTCTTCAAATGCTTTCCCCCCAAATGTTGTTTTTAGTTTCACTTGGTTAAAAATCTGCCACCATCCAGAAGTCCAATCAAAATGAAAAAGCCATCCAGTGATGACACAATATGCACTGCAATGCAGAATACCCACCCAGGTGACTGACTCATTCAGATGAAGGTCTGACAGAGAAAAACAATCGCCATAAATGCAAGTTGTGACTGCTTCCTTGGTTTCTACTTAACTTTCCACCAAAGTTAATTTCCAACAGCCTTTCTGTTACAGTAGTATCTGAGCAACATATGGAGAGTGAGTGCTTGCTACAGCAGCCAGAAGAGGAAGATCACTGGATTCAATCCTGAAATTAAAAAAAAAAATCTCAGTTCAGGTTTATTCCTACAGGCAATGACTGCTATCTATAAAGTCACTATACATCTCCACTCAAGGAGCTTGGCCACCCTGGCCAAAAGGAAAAGGGTAAGAGAACTGAAGATAATGAAAATTAGAAATTTTTCAGTAAGTAAAAACCATAACTAAAGATTTTTAAAAAAGAAAGCCTCTGAAACCCAACAGTAACAAAGTCACAAATGCAGGAAACCATCTCACTGATGTGCTGATGGACCATGCATCAGGGCAAGGAATAACGTCTAAGAAATACTATATAGGGACTTCACTGGTGGCGCAGTGGTTAAGAAGCCACCTGCCAATGCAGGGGACACAGGTTCAAGTCGTGGTCCGGGAAGATCCTACATATCATGGAGCAACTAAGCCTGTGAGCCACAACTACTGAGCTCACGTGACACAACTACTGAAGCCTGCGTGCCTAGAGCCTGTGCTCCACAACAAAGAGAAGCCACCATAATGAGAAGCTCGCTCACCACAACCAAGAGTAGCCCCCGCTTGCTGAAACTAGAGAAAGCCCATGCCCAGCAACGAAGACCCAACGCAGCCAAAAATAAATAAATAAATAAATAAATTTTTTTAAAAAGAAATATTATATAGTATAATAACAGAATAATAGTGTGCAGACATATTGTTTTGGATACAAATGTTTCTATAATAAGATTTACTGGGAAGACATAATGGAAGCCTCTTAAAAATACAACCTACCACAAATAACTTATAGGAAAAGAAAAATGGCCAATAAATATCAAAATAAGTTATGCAGACACACTCCTGGTTAGAGAATAAATCTGAATAAAATCAGATTTCATTTTTCAGCTAGTAGCTTGGCAAAGATTAAAAAGTTTGGTAATAAATAGCAGTAAGAAGAGTGTGCTTCCCACTGTTCATGAAAATTTATTCTGGTACTTTCTGGATAGCATTTACTATTACCGTCAAAATATCAACAATTTAATCACATATGCCCTTTAATTCAAAAATTCTACATCAAAGAATTTATCCTATAAACCTCAAAGGTTTATATTTATTCTAGCATTGATTTGTAACAGCAAAAAACTGAAAATAAATTCCACCATATAATAGAATGCAATACAGCCATTAAAAATGATATAGTTTAGTATGTGTGGTATGTGCTTAAATGAACAAATATTCAAGATACATTAAAAGGCAAGCTGCACAAAGATATATAGAGTACAAACTAATTTATATTTTTAATCCTACACATTTAAAACTTCTGTAAGAAGAAACAATCCATTAACTGTGTTTGACTGAGGACTGGAAGTTGAGGAAAAGACGATACAACTTACTTTTCACTTTATGCCAAAATGCACTGAAACTTTCATTATATGTACATTACTTTAAAAATTAGTTTAAATTTTCTAAAAATAAAGGCATTACATGCAGAGAATCATCTATTTCCAATCTGGATAATAAGCAATAACATTAATGAAAGAATTTAATTTGGTTTCAGACATACAGTAGCAACTCGATGTTGGCTCTTTCTCCCTTCATAAAAGCTGAAATTAGACAAAAGTTCTAGCTTGTTTTAATTTATTCAACCAGCATTTCAAGAAATAATTTTCACACACACACACACACACAAAGTGGACATAGAACACAGGGAAAGTGACCACAGAACATAATGAAAGGGGCTATACTATGCCTCTTGCCAATTTCCTATTTGTCCTTCAGTTAGCATGTTAGATAACTAGCTTCTTCCCAGGAATAACTTCAGAGTATAAAGATATAATATATAGATAATGGGGAAGGAGTAATAATATGTAGATAATATACCATCATCCATAGAGTGCCATTACTTCAATCAGATCATTTGGATGGCCGGGCAGATGCTGGGAATGATGAGTTTACAACATATTTAATAAATAAAAATGAATACTTACTTATTTTTTTCTAATGCAAAAATTTAGACTTTAATTCCTTTTTATTCGACTAAATTCTCAACCTACTGTAATTGCACAAGGGACAGTGCATTTCAGATCAGTGTAGGACAGGGTTCTGCTTTTATACTGTATACAACAGGGGTCCCCAACCCACAGGCCGTGGACTGGTACTACTCTGTGCCCTGTGAGGAACCAGGCTGCACAGCAGGAAGTGAGCGGCAGGCAAGTGAGCAAAGCTTCATCAGCCACTCCCCATCACTTGCATTACTGCCTAAGCCATTCCCCACACTCCGTTGGTGGAAAGACTGTATTCCACGAAACCGGTCCCTGGTGCCAAAAAGGTTGGGGACCGCTGGTATAGAACAACCCAGATGATAACAGTATACTGCTTCTAACAAGACAAAAAACTTAAAAAGAAAAAAGGCAATTCTGAGAAATATTCATTGCCTAAATAAACAGTGAAACGAGAAAGCAAAGCCAGAAAAGGAATCAGGAACATACCCTAAAACCACTCCCAGCTCCTTGACATGAACACGCATCTGCCCCCTCAGGTACTCAGATAACATTTTGCTCTTGAAGTATAGCTCCTGTAACCGGTCTTCAAGATGCATTACACACTGCAGTTAGGAGGAAAACAAGAATCAAGTCAGAAATTGCACAACTCTTAAGTAATGCAAATTCCAAAGCATCATGTTTTGACAATTCTATTTAGTTATTCCAACATAAACTAAAATTTGGAGCACATTTTTATTTTTTGAATTTTATTTTATTTTTTATACAGCAGGTTCTTATTAGTTATCCATTTTACACATATTAGTGTATATATGTCAGTCTCAGTCTCCCAATTCATCCCACCACCCCCATGACCCCGCCGCTGTATCAATGTACATTCCCACCAACAGTGCCAGAGGGTTCCTTTTTCTCCACACCCTCTCCAGCATTTGTTGTTTCTATATTTTCTGATGATGCCCATTCTAACGGGTGTGAGGTGATACCTCATGTAGTTTTGATTTGCATTTCTCTAATAATTAGTGATGTTCAGCAGCTTTTCATGTGCCTCTTGGCCTTCTTTGGAGAAATGTCTATTTAGGTCTTCTGCCCATTTTTGGATTGGGTTGTTTGTTTTTTTTAATGTTGAGCTGCATGAGCAGTTTATATATTTTGGAGATTAATCCTTTGTCCGTTGATTGGTCTGCAAATATTTTCTCCCATTCTGAGGGTTGTCTTTTCATCGTTTGTAGTTTCCTTTGCTGTGGAAAAGCTTTTAAGCTTAATTAAGTCCCATATGTTTATTTTTGTTTTCATTTCTTTTTTTTTTTTTTTTTTTTTTTTTGCGGTATGCAGGCCTCTCACTGTTGTGGCCTCTCCCACTGCGGAGCACAGGCTCAGCAGCCATGGCTCGTGGGCCCAGCCGCTCTGCGGAATGTGGGATCCTCCCGGACCAGGGCACAAACCCACGTCCCCTGCATCGAAAGGCAGACTCTCAACCACTGTGCCACCAAGGAAGCCCTATTTTCATTTCTTACTCTAGGAGGTGGGTCAAAAAAGATCTTGCGGTGGTTTATGTCAAGGAGTGTTCTTCCTATGTTTTCCTCTAAGAGTTTTATAGTGTCCGGTCTTACATTTAGGTCCCTAATCCATTTTGAGTATATTTTTGTGTATGGTGTTAGGGAGTGTTCTAATTTCATTCTTTTACATGTAGCTGTCCAGTTCTCCCAGCACCACTTACTGAAGAGACTGTCTTTTCTCCATTGTATATCCTTGCCTCCTTTGTCATAGATTAGTTGACCATAGGTGCATGGGTTAAATCTGGACTTTCTATCCAGTTCCTGGGATCTATATTTCTGTTTTTGTGCCAGTACCATACTGTCTTGATTACTGTAGCTTTGTAGTATAGTCTGAAGTCCAGAAGCCTGATTCCTCCAGCTCCGTTTTTTTCCCTCAAGACTGCTTTGGCTATTCGGGGTCTTTTGTGTCTCCATACAAATTTTAAGACTTTTTGTTCTAGTTTTATAAAAAATGCCATTGGTAATTTGATAGGGATTGCACTGAATCTGTAGATTGCTTTGGGTAGTACAGTCCTTTTCACAATATTGATTCTTCCAGTCCAAGAATATGGTATATATCTCCATCTGTTTGTATCATCTTTAATTTCTCTCATCACGGTCTTATACTTTTCTGCATACAAGTCTTTTGTCTCCCTAGGTAGGTTTATTCCTAGGTATTTTATTCTTTTTGTTGCAATGGTAAATGGGAGTGTTTCCTTAATTTCTCTTTCAGATTTTTCATCACTAGTGTATAGGAACGCAAGAGATTTCTGTGCATTAATTTTGTATCCTGCAACTTTACCAAATTCATTGATTAGCTCTAGTAGTTTTCTGGTGGCATCTTTTGGATACTTTATGTATAGTACCATGTCATCTGCAGTGACAGTTTTACTTCTTCTTTTCCAATTTGTATTCTTTTTCTTCTCTGATTGCCGTGGCTAGGACTTCCAAAACTATGTTGAAAAATAGTGGTGAGAGTGGACATCCTTGTCTTGTTCCTGATCTTAGAGGAAATGCTTTGAGTTTTTCACTATTGAGAATGATGTTTGCTGTGGGTTTGTCGTATATGGCTTTTATTATGTTGAGGTAGGTTCCCTCTATGCTCACTTTCTGGAGAGTTTTTGTCATAAATGGGTGTTGAATTTTGCCAAAACTATTTCTGCATCTATTGAGATGATCATATGGTTTGACCATATTCTTCAATTTGTTAATATGGTGTATCACATTGGTTGATTTGCATATACTGGAGAATCATTACATTCCTGGGATAAATCCCACTTCCTCATGGTATATGATCCTTTTAATGTGTTGTTGGATTCTGCTTACTAGTATTTTGTTGAGGATTTTTGCATCAATATTCATCAGTGATATTGGCCTGTAATTTTTTTTTGTAGTATCTTTGTCTGGTTTTGGTGTCCTCATAGAATGAGTTTGGGAGTGTTCCTCCCTCCACAATTTTTTGGAAGAGTTTGAGAAGGATGGGTGTTAGCTCTTCTCCAAATGTTTGATAGAATTCACCTGTGAAGCCATCTGGTACTGGACTTTTGTTTCTTAGAAGATTTTTAATCACAGTTTCAATTTCATTACTTGTGATTGGTCTGTTCATATTTTCTATTTCTTCCTGGTTCAGTCTTGGTAAGTTATACCTTTCTAAGAATTTGTCCATTTCTTCCAGGTTGTCCATTGTATTGGCACAGAGTTGCCTGTAGTAGTCTCTTAGGATGCTTTGTATTTCTGCAGTGTCTGTTGTAACTTCTCCTTTTTCATTTCTAATTTTATTGAGTCCTCTCCCTCTTTTTCTTGATGAGTCTGGCTAATGGTTTATCAATTTTATGTTCTCAAAGAACCAGCTTTTACTTTTATTGATCTTTGCTATTGTTTTCTTTGTTTCTATTTCATTTATTTCTGCTCTGATCTTTATGATTTCTTTCCTTCTACTAACTTTGGGTTTTGTTTGTTCTTTCTCTACTTCTTTTAGGTGTAAGGTTAGATTGTTTATTTGAAATTTTTTTGTTTCTTGAGGTAGGCTTGTATAGCTATAAACTTCCTTCTTAGAACTGCTTTTGCTGCATCCCATAGGTTTTGGATCATCATGTTTTCACTGTCATTTGTCTCTAGAGATTTTTTGATTTCCTCTTTGATTTCCTCAGTGATATCTTGGTTATTTAGTAACGTATTGTTTAGCCTTCAAGTGTTTGTGTTTTTTACGTTTTTTTCCCCTGTAACTGATTTCAAATCTCATAGCATTGTGGTCAGAAAAGATGCCTGAGGGATTCCCTGGTTGGTGCAGTGGTTGAGAGTCTGCCTGCCGATGCAGGGGACACAGGTTCGAGCCCTGGTCTGGGAAGATCCCACATGCCGCGGAGCAGTTAGGCCCGTGAGGCATGGCCACTGAGTCTGCGCGTCCGGAGCCTGTGCTCCGCAACGGGAGAGGCCACAACAGTGAGAGGCCCACGTACCGCAAGAAAAAAAATAAATAAATAAAAATAATAATAAAAAAATAAAAATAAAAGATGCTTGATATGATTTCAATTTTCTTAAATTTACTGAGGCTTGATTTGTGACCCAAGATGCGATCTATCCTTGAGAATGTTCCATGTGCACTTGAGAAGAAAGTGTATTCTGTTGTTTCTGGATACGAATGTCCTATAAATATCAATTAAATCTATCTGGTCTATTGTGTCATTTAAAGCTCGTGTTTCCTCATTAATTTTCTGTTTGGAGATCTGTCCATTGGTATAACTGAGGTGTTAAAGTCCCCCATTATTACTGTGTTACTGTCGATTTCCTCTTTTATAGCTGTTAGCACTTGCCTTATGTATTGAGGTGCTCCTATGTTGGCTGCATAAATATTTTTAATTGTTATATCTTCTTCCTGGATTGATCCCTTGATCATTATGTGGTGTCCTTCCTTATCTCTTGTAACATTCTTTAAAGTCTATTTTATCTAATATGAGTATTGCTACTCAAGCTTTCTTTTGATTTCCATTTGCATGGAATATCTTTTTCCATCCCCTCACTTTCAGTCTGTATGTGTCCTAGGTCTGAAGTGAGTCCCTTGTAGACAGCACATATATCGGTCTTGTATTTGTATCCATTCAGTGAGCCTGTGTCTTTTGGTTGGAACATTTAATCCATTCACATTTAAGGTAATTATTGATATGTATGTTCCTACTCCCATTTTCTTAATTGTTTTGCGTTTGTTTTTGTAGGTTTTTCTTCTCTTGTGTTTCCCACTTAGAGAAGTTCCTTTGGCATTTGTTGTAGAGCTGCTTTGGTGGTGCTGAATTCTCTTAGCTTTTGCTTGTCTGTAAAGCTTTTGATTTCTCCATCAAATCTGAATGAGATCCTTGCTGGGTAATCTTGGTTGTACGTTCTTCTCTTTCATCACTTTAAACATGTCATGCCACTCCCTTCTGGGTTGTAGGGTTTCTGCTGAGAAATCAGCTCTTAACCTTATGGGAGATCCCTTGTATGTTATTTGTCATTTTTCCCTTGCTGCTTTCAATATTTTTTCTTAATCTTTAATTTTTCCCAATTTCATTACTATGTGAATCGGCGTGTTTCTCCTTGGGTTTATCCTGTGTGGAACCCTCTGCGCTTCCTGGCCTTGGATGGCTATTTCCTTTCCCATGTTAGGGAAGTTTTTGACTATAATCTCTTCAAATATTTTCTCGGGTCCTTTCTCTCTCTCTTCTCCTTCTGGGACCCCTATAATGTGAATGTTGTTGTGTCTAATGTTGTCCCAGAGGTCTCTTAGGCTCTCTTTATTTCTTTTCATTCTTTTTTCTTTATTCTGTTCTGCAGAAGTGAATTCCACCATTCTGTCTTCCAGGTCACTTATCAGTGCTTCTGCCTCAGTTATTCTATTAATTCCTTGTAGTGTATTTTTCATTTCAGTTATTGTATTGTTCATCTCTGTTTGTTTGTTCTTTAATTCTTATAGGTCTTTGTTAAACATTTCTTGCATCTTCTAGATCTTTGCCTCCATTCTTTTTCCAAGGTCCGGGATCATCTTCACTATCATTATTCTGAATTCTTTTTCTGGAAGGTGGTCTATCTCCACTTCATTTAGTTGTTTTTCTGGGGTTTTATCTTGTTCCTTCATCTGGTACATAGCCCTCTGACTTTTCATCTTGTCTATCTTTCTGTGAGTGTGGTTTTTGTTCCACAGGCTGCAGGACTGTAGTTCTTCTTGCTTCTGCTGTCTGCCCTCTGGAGCACATTTTTAAAGCATGCAATTTTAGCTAAAGGAGTATAAACCTTCTCTAGCTCATATCAAAGATTTAGAGTCTACAGTTATTTCTTACCGTGGTAAATTGCACATAATATAAAATTTACCATTTTACATATAAAAGTTACCATTTTAAACACTTAAGTGTTCAACTGAGAGGCATTAAGTACATTCAGAATGTTGTGCAGGTATCACCACTACCCATATCCAGAACTTTAAAAAATACATTTTTATTCCAAATTTCATAAATAAAACACTCAAATTAATACATTACAAATGTATTTAAATTAGAAATGCTGCATTCTCCTGTGAAGAGCAAAAGAAAAAAACTTTGCAACAGCTCACAGAGAGTGCTCTATAGGCCTTAGTAGAAATGTTTCTAAGCTGGAATATTAAAAACTAAAACATATATTTTGTTTATTGTCAATTAACTTGCTCAATTCACTAAAATAGGTGATTTTTCATGGGAATGGATGATATATATGTATGAAGAAAAAAGCATGAGGTGCAGGGGCTAAAACACTAAATTCTTGCAGAGTATTTCTTCCCAATGGAAACCAGCTGCTGTTAAAGCTTCTCAGAAAAACACATTTTCTTTTTCTTCAGAAAAAACAATTGAATGTATTTCTTGGCATACATTACTTTGTGGTGTATATTTTGTGGTATAATGCTCATGTAGGCTGAAAATAACTTAAGTGAAAAAAATTCTATAAAATGTTTATAATAAAATTCATCCATATATATATATATATATATATATACACACACACATACCCACACACAATTTACCACACTACCCATTTTTAGGTATACAATTCAATGGCATTTAAGTACATTCGCAATGTTCTGCACTATCATCACTATCCACTTCCAGAACTTTTTTCATTATGCCAAATAGAAACTCTGTACCCAGTATACAGTAACCCTTCATGCCCTTCTTCCCACCACCCCTGGTAACCTCTATCTACTTTCTGTTTCTATGAAAGTGCCTATTCTAGATACCTAATGTAAGTGGGACCACAACAATATCTGTCCTTTTGTATTTTGCTTGTTTCACTTACTGTAACGTTCTATTCATATTGTATCATGTATCAGAATTTCATCCCTCTAGGTTGTCACAAAGCACTGAGCTCATCTCCCTGTGCTATGCAGCAGCTTCCCACTAGCCATCCATTTTACATTTGGTAGTGTATATATGTCACTGCTACTCTCACTTCATCCCAGCTTCCCCATCCCCCATGTCCCCATGCCCTCAAGTCCGTTCTCTATGTCTGCATCTTTATTCCTGCCCTGCCACTAGGTTCACTGGTACCACTTTTTAAAATTACATATATATGCATTAGTATATGGTATTTGTTTTTCTCTTTCTGACGGGTTATGGGGATATATGTATACATATAGCTGATTCACTTTGTTGTACAACAGAAACTAACACAACATTGTAAAGCATTTACACTCCAATAAAGATGTGAAGGAAAATAAAATAAAATAAAACTAAGACCCACCAGGGACAGGCCCAGTAATATGTATATTAAAAAAAAAAGAATTTCATTCCTCTTTATGGCTGAAGTATTCCATTCTATGTATTACACATCATTTGTTGATGGACACGAGTTGTTTCCAATTTTGTCTACTGCAAGCTAATACTGCTGTGAACATTACTATACAATTGTCCCAGTCCCTGCTTTCAGTTCTTTTGATTATAAACCTAGAAGAAGACTTGCTGGACCACATGACAATGCAATGTTAAACTTTTTGAGGAACTGCCAAACTGTTTTACACAGCAGCTGCACCATTTTAGATTCCCACCAGCAACGCACAAGGGTTCCAATTTCTCCTCATCCAATACTTTTTATTTTCAGGGTTTGCTTGATCAAACCCATCCTTATCAGTGTGAAGTGGTATCTCACTGTGCTTTTGATTTGCATTTTCCGAATGACTGATGGATGTTAAACATTCTCTCATGTGCTTATTGACTCTTTGTATATCTTCTTTAGAGAAATGTCTACTCAAGTCCTCTGCCTATTTTTTGAGTTGTTTCTTTTTTTTTTAACATCTTTATTGGAGTATAATTGCTTTACAACCGTGTGTTACTTTCTGCTTTATAACAAAGTGAATCAGCTATACGTATACATATATCCCCATATCTCCTCCCTCTTGCGTCTCCCTCTCACCCTCCCTATCCCACCCCTCTAGGTGGTCACAAAGCACTGAGCTGATCTCCCTGTGCTATGCAGCTGCTTCCCACTAGCTATCTATTTTACATTTGGTAGTGTATATATGTCAATGCTACTCTCTCACTTCATCCCAGCTTACCCTTCCCCCTCCCCGTGTCCTCAACTCCATTCTCTAGTAGGTCTGTGTCTTTATTTCTGTCCTGCCCCTAGGTTTTTCATAACCATTTTTTTTTTAGATTCCATATATATGTGTTAGCATACAGTATTTGTTTTTCTCTTTCTGACTTACTTCACTCTGTATGACAGACTCTAGGCCCATCCACCTCACTACAAATAACTCAATTTCATTTCTTTTTATGGCAGAGTAATATTCCATTGTATATATGGGCCACATCTTCTTTATCCATTCATCTGTCGATGGACATTTAGGTTGCTTCCATGTCCTGGCTATTGTAAATAGAGCTGCAATGAACACTGTGGTACATGACTCTTTTTGAATTATGGTTTTCTCAGGGTATATGTCCAATAGTGGAATTGCTGGGTCATATGGTAGTTCTGTTTTTAGTTTTTTAAGGAACCTCCATACTGTTCTCCATAGTGGCTGCATCAATTTACATTCCCACCAACAGTACAAGAGGGTTCCCTTTTCTCCACACCCTCTCCAGCATTTATTGTTTCTAGATATTTTGATGATGGCCATTCTGACTGGTGTGAGGTGATACCTCATTGTGGTTTTGATTTGCATTTCTCTAATGATTAATGATGTTGAGCATTCTTTCATGTGTTTGTTGGCAATCTGTATATCTTCTTTGGAGAAATGTCTACTTAGGTCTTCTGCCCATTTTTGGATTGGGTTGTTTGTTTTTTTGATATTGAGCTGCATGAGCTGCTTGTGTATTTTGGAGATTAATCCTTTGTCAGTTGCTTCATTTGCAAATATTTTCTCCCATTCTGAGGGTTGTCTTTTTGTCTTGTTGATGGTTTCCCTTGCTGTGCAAAAGCTTTTAGGTTTCATTAGGTCCCATTTATTTTTGTTTTTATTTCCACTTCTCTAGGAGTTGGGTCAAAAAGGATCTTGCTATGATTTATGTAACAGAGTGTTCTGCATATGTTTTTCTCTAAGAATTTTATAATGTCTGGCCTTACTTTTTTAGTTTAATCCATTTGGAGTTTATTTTTGTGTACGGTGTTAGGGAGTGTTCTAATTTCATTCTTTTACATGTAGCTGTCCAGTTTTCCCAGCACCACTTATTGAAGAGGCTGTCTTTTCTCCATTGTATATTCTTGCCTCCTTTATCAAAGATAAGGTGACAATATGTGCGTGGGTTTATCTCTGGGATTTCTATACTGTTCCATTGATCTATATTTCTGTTTTTGTGCCAGTACCATACTGTCTTGATTACTGTAACTTTGTAGCATAGTCTGAAGTCAGGGAGCCTGATTCCTCCAGCTCCATTTTTCTTTCTCAAGATTGCTTTGGCTATTCTTGAGTTGTTTCTTTGCTGTTGTTGAATTGTAGGAGTTCTCTATGTATTCTGGATATCAATCTCTTTTCAGATATATGATTAGCAAATATTTTCTCCTGTTCTGTCAATTGTCTTTTCACTCTGTTGATAGTGTCCTTTGATACACAGAAGTTTTTAAGTTTGATGAAGTCCCAATTTATCTATTTTTCCCTTTATTGCCTGTGCTTTTGATGCCACTTCCAAGGAATCACTGCTAAATCCAATATCATGAAAATTATCCCCTATGTTTTCTTTAAAGAATTTTATAGTTTTAGTACTTAAGCTTAGGTTTAACTTTACATTTAAGCTTGAGTTCATTTTTGTATATGGCATAAAGTAAGGGTTCAACTTCACTCTTTTGCATGTACATATCCAGTTTTCTCAGCATGATTTGTTGAAAAGACTCGTTTCCCCTTTGAACAGTCTTGGCTTCCTTGTCAAAAACCAATTGACCATATATGTGAGGGTTTAATTTGGGGATACTATATTCTATTCGTCTTTATGTCTGTCCTTATGCTAGTACCACACTGTTTTGATTACTGTCATTTTGTAGTAAGTTTTAAAATTAGGAGGTGTGAGTCCTCCAACTTCATCTCAGTACTATCTTCTTAATAATACTAAGTCTTCCAAACCAAGAATATGAGATTGTCTTTCATTTATTTATGTCTTTAATTTCTTTCAGAGATGTTTTGTAGTTTTCAGTGTACAAGTCTTTTGCCTCTTTGGTTAAATTTATTCCTAAGTAATTTATTCTTTTAATGTTATTGTAAGTGCATTCTTAATTTCCTCTTCGAGATTGTTCATTCCTAGCTTATGGGAATGCAACTATTTTTGCATGCTGATTTATCTTGCATCTTTGCTGAATTCATCTATTAGCTCTCTCAGGGTTTTTTTGGTGGAATCTTTAAGTTTTCTACATATAAGATCATATTTGCAAGCAGAGATAATTTCACTTCTTCCTTTCCAATTTGGATGCCTTTTGTTTCTTTTTCTTTCCTAACTGCTCTCTCTACGACTTTTCAATACCATGTTGAATAAAAGTGGTGAAGGTGAGCATCCATGTCTTGTCCCTGTTCTTAGGGGTAAAACTTTTAGTCTTTTACCACTGAGTATAATGTCAGCTGTGAGTTTGTCATATATGGCCTTTGTCATGTTGATCTGCAAAGGTTTTTAACTATGCTATATTATAGTTCTCCTAACAAGAAAAGGAAAGAATCTTGAAAGTTGGAAATGGTGTCTTCAGTAAGAGGTTACCAGTGTTATAAAGAGCGATCATCCAATGTCCTAACACAACAATGAGGATATAGAATTCACTGGCATTCTGCACAGAGCTTAGGGATGTTGCATTGCCATAGCTCACATGATACTAAGTAAAGGCACTAAATTCTGGCTGCTGAAAGCACAGACTATATAGACATGTACACATCCCTTTCTGTCTTAGTCAGCTTGGGCTGCAACAACAAAGTACCACAGACTCAATGGCTTAAATAACAGAAAATTATTTTCTCACAGTTCTGGAGACTGGAAGTCTGAGATCAGATCAGGGTGCCAGCATGGCTGTTAGTGAGAACTCTCTTCCTGACTAGTAGACGGCTGCCTTCTTCCTGCATCCTCACATGGTAGAGAGAGCACAATCTCTCTCTTCCTCTTCTTATAGGGCCACTAATCCCATCATGAAGGCCCCACTCTAATGATCTAATCTAACCCTAATTAACTCCCAAAGGCCATCACACTGGGGAGTTATGGCTTCAACATATGGATTTTAGGGGAACACCAACATTCAGTCCATAACACCTTCTTTCAGGAAAACAATGATGAAGCTAACAGTAGTATTCAAGGTAGGCACATACATAGCAATAGGGTTAAGTTAGCTATCACAGTGCTCACAGTAATTCAAGCCTTACAGATACTTACAAAATTTGGAGACAAGTTATGCTTATAAAGCTGAAGAGTGGAATGAAGCAGATTGGAAACCAGACTGGAAACCAACACTTCCTTTCCCAACTTATTATCTGTCATTCGTCTCTGGCTACTGGCCACTTGAACAGTCCATTTATCCATATCTGCTATAATACAGACAGCTTCTGCTATTGGTTCATCCAATACTGGATGCTGGGGAAAAAAAGAAGACATCATCTTATGATAAAGTTTTCAAAGATAATGTTAATGGGATGGGCAAGGAAGAGATACTAGACAAAAACAAAAGAATATGAAATTCTGAGAGCTACTGCCAAAGAATCCTTGACAGTGAAGAGTGAAATAGTAAAGTAACTCAATAACAGATACCCTGAGATATCTTACAGAAGTCATCATAGGTAGAGATTCATTACCAGAACTTTGTATTCTTTAATCCAGAACTTGAATTTCACCAGTATTTTGATCATTCATTCATTCAACAAATTTACTGAGTGCCAACTATGTGCCAGGCAACTGAAAGAAAATGTTTTTACCTTGAAAGAGCTAAATATTTTAAAAATCGGTAGGAAATAAATTCACATGAAGAAGTCAATGATAAGGTTCTGTGCTAACTACCCCATCCAGTCAGGCATTAATTTCCTTGAGCATCTCAGAGGCTATCCCTTGATTATCTCTTCCTGGCTATGTATGCCAGGTTTTTTCTGTTTTACAGATTTATATCCAGAGTATGGCTATAACAGTTAAAAAGGAGACAAATCAACAGGTACTAACATGTCTCTCCAGGATACATGGTTAAACGGAAAAAAAAAAAAGTCACTACACACACACACACACACACACACACACACACACACACACACACATTATACCCCAATTATGTTTTTTAAAAATCAGGGGACTTCCCTAGTGGTCCAGTGGGTAAGACTCTGCGCTCCCAATGCAGGGGACCTGGGTTTGATCCCTGGTCGGGGAACCAGATGTCGATGCATGCTGCAACTAAGAGTCCGAATGCCACAACTAAGACCCACCACAGCCAAAATAAATAAATAAATATATTTAAAAAAAATGTTCCCATCTAAATGCAAATGTATAGAAAAAAGAATGAAAATACTCAAATCAAACTATCCTAAAGATCTTTGTGAAGAAGTATGGAATATTAAGAGTATGAAGAAGGATTTTTACTTTTTGCTTTGTATATATTGTTTAAATTTCTATCAGAAGCATTCACCTAAAGGATACTTTTATAATTAGAAAATTTAACACATAGTGAAAAAAAATTTTTAACTCACATATACAGATAAAAGGACCACAGACATACGGCTGTGCCCTTGGTTTCCCACGGTTTACACACAAAGACCAAAAATGACAATTAAGTACACAGCACCACCATAAGAAAGAGATACTCAATACTTTAATTTTTTTTGTATTTGGAAAGGTAAGGATTTCTTCACCACTGGACAAATGAATTAACAGCAATAAGACTGAAATATAAACTACAATCTTGAACCCAATGGCCTTTTTCCTTTATAACTTTTACTGTTACTAAAATTTCATAGCAAGAATGTAAGTTTATTCCTGGATAAACCCAAGTTTGGCACCCCCAAAGGATATCCCTTTGCCCAATTAATAACCACTTTGAATAAAGCTTTTTGCTCAATGCTAAGGAAACAAAGAGAAGGGAGCTCACAGTCTTATGAGGGAGATAAAAAGAAATACATGTGGCTATGAAAATACTTGTGTAATAGACAAAATAGTAACCAAGTGCTGTGGTACCAGAGGAGGGCAAGAATGGCTTCTGTGTGACTGGGAGTTACACAGTGGAAGGGACATAGGGATATGACAGTGAATAGGATGAATAGGATTCTTAGTGAAAAATGGGAGAGGACTATGGATAATTCTATAAGAGGGAATATCATGAGAAGACTCGAAGATAGAAGTAGATGGATGTAACCAAATTTGTGAAAAATGATACTGAGAAGTGGGGAAGAAGAGAATGGCAAGGAAGAAGCGTAGAAAGATACATTGTGAAGACTTTCCATGGAACTCTAAACTTTATATTTGTTTTTATAAAATCGTACTTAAATATTTCTTATTCAACTCTTACCTAGGATATAACATTTTTCTATTCATCAATTTCATTACTGAAACATAATTTTGGAAATGGTATATGCACCTAAAGATGTATGGTATATCTTACTTTTTAAAGAAACAATAGTGAATATATATTTAACATAACTACCTCTGTGGTTATAAAAGAAAAATAAGACAGGAGATATGATCAAATAATTAAAGTGGAAAACAAACTGTTAAAGGAAGATACTACTTTCAAAAGCAGCGGGCATCTTTATGAGATGAGAATTATTATGGGTGTTCATCTACTATCCTCACAAGGAAATGTCTAAACCGATAATGGGGAAACTGCTATGAAATACATCTTTTATTTTAAAGGGTTAAAAACCACTTTAGAAATTAACTTTATAGCTCCTCAATCAAAAGTCACGTGGCTAAGATTTTAAAAGCTATTGTTTTGGTAAGAAAAAGGAAAATGAGCCCACATCAGTAGTTTCCCAAGAAAGAAGGATCTAAATCCCAAGTTTGAGATTAGAAATAATCCAAATCAAACTCACTTTAGGAGTTGTTAAAGAAAAAAGGGGGCAGTGCCAGTCATTCATTCTGAAATTGCTTGTTTTCACACAATGGATTATTATAAGCAATGTCCTAATTGGATAAAATTTCAATTTAACCAATTTCAGTCCTTTCACTTCATCATCAACTTCTGGAAAAAACAGCCTACACCCCATGGGAGCATATTCTCAACTGACATATTATAGTAGTCTCCTCCACAATACTAAGTTTGTATCCAGCCTCAAATACTTCCGAGTCACAAAATAGGAAGTATATGAATGGGAATTCATATGAATCTAAAGTATATGAATGGGAATTCATATGAATCTAAATTCAGTGAATCTAAAGCTTAATTTTTTTTAAACCTTTTTCTCTGAGTTCCATAACTTCTACAATACGAATGTATCCACAATCCTACCAGCCCTTTTTCTCTCACAGGCATTTCCAGAATCTCAATACATAAACTCCCAAATCTTTAAGTATCTCCTCTCTAGCAGATACTCCTAGATCTCCACCACATTACAAAACCTGATTTTTTCAGTTGCCTTCTGGGCATTCAAACATGGCCTTGCAGAATGCACTTTTAAACTCAAAATGTACCAAATCAACTTCAGTGTACCTTCCTCAAAACTAGCTAGTTTTCTTCAGTTATCTTTTTTTTAAAAGAAGACAACGAACCCCAATGTTGTAAAGGGAACAGGTTTTAGGGACATTACAAACTGCTGTTCAAACTAGTCTTGTCTTTTGGAGAAGAAACTACAAAACATGCAACAAGAACACGAAAATACTTCTAAGCTTAAAAACTGGCCAGTAACTTCATTTCTGGGAATCTAGCCTAAAGAAATCATCTTAAATTCATAAAACACAGCAAGAGTATCAGTGTTATTTATAACAATAAAATGAAGAAGAGTTGTTTTAAAAGTTGAGCAACAGAGAGTAGAGAACACAGAAATAAACCCATGTATATATGCTCAATTAACTTATGACAAAGGACCCAAGAATATACAATGGAGGAAGGACAGTTTCTTCAATAAATGGTGCTTAAAAAACTGAACAGGGACTTCCCTGGTGGCACAGTGGTTAAGAAGCCGCCTGCCAATGCAGGGGACACGGGTTTGAACCCTGGTCTGGGAAGATCCCACATGCCATGGAGCACCTAAGCCCTTGCACCACAACTACTGAGCCTGCATTCCAGAGCCTGTGAGCCACAACTACTGAGCCTGCGTGCTGCAGCTACTGAAGCCTGCACACCTAGAGCCTGCGCTCCACAACAAGAGAAGCTACCGCGATGAGGAGCCCACGCACCACAACGAAGAGTAGCCCCCGCTCGCCACAACTAGAGAAAGCCCGCGCGCAGCAACGAAGGCCCAACACAGCCAAAAATTAATTAATTAATTAATTAATTAATTAAAAAAAACTGAACAGCCACATTGCAAAAGAATGAAACTGGACCACTATCTTACACCATACACAAAAGTCAACTCATATGTTATATGAGTACTATATACCATGACCAAATGGGTTTTTTCCCCCCTAGGAATACAAAGATTGGATTAACATCTAAAAATCGATCAGTGTAATCTATCACATTAACAGTTTAAAGAAGAAAAACCCACATGATCATTTCAATAGACACAGAAAAAGTATTTGACAAAACCCCACACTCATTCATGATTTAAGGGCGTGGGGGACAGAAAACTCAAAACACTAGGAATAGAAAGGAACTTTATCCACCTGATAAAGAGCATCTTATAAGAATCTAACAGCTAACATCACGCTTAATAATTAAAGGCTCAATGTTTTCCCCCAAAGAAAAGGAACAAGACAAGGATGTCCACTATCAGCACTTCAATGCAACACTGTACTGAAGGTTCTAGCCTGTACGATCAGGCAAGAAAAAGAAAAAGAGGCACCCAGACTGGAAAGGAGGATAACATGAGCCTGTATGTAGAAAATCTTAAAGAATCCACACAAAAATCTATGAGAACTAATAAAAGAGTTCATCAAAGTGGCAGGATACAACAGCAATATACAAAAATCAATTGTACTATATAACAGCAATGAAAATTAACTCCATTCACATTTAAGCATTTGCAATATTTTGAAATTATAAATAACCTAGTGATGAACATCTATGAATACATACAGTATTTTCTGATTTCCAATTTGATAGATTCCTGGAACTCTCTACTTGCTTTCACAATGACAGGTACAAACATGCAGGTTATTACATATAAAATGATGGATTTAGAGAACAACAATTGTATTACACACTGAAGTGTGACCAAAAATAAGGCAATTTTGGGTTCTACTGGTTATCAGAGTTCGTCCTAAATAAATTTAAGAGCAGTGAAGGTCACTTACCTGCACAGCATGAGACAAATCTGACACTAAACACTGACGGAGCCTCTCATCATTCCCAATTCCTTGAAGAACAAAGTCAGGCACATAAGAAGAGCAGTAGCCACCCAGCAAGGACCTCCCAAAGTTGGCAATATTGGGCTGAACAGCACTCACTTCAATTAACTTTGACCTGCAAGGAAAGTTCCAAAAGAAGGCATACCTAATCAGTAATAAATATATTTTACCAACACACACACAAAAAATTGGACTCTACTAGTCCACATTTCCAGTACCATCATTCTTTACAAAATATACTAATAGTAAAATCATCCTTAAATAAAAACTGGCTTAAGGGCTCAATGAGACCACAAAATACTCCTTCCTATTCAGAAAGGGTCTGATGTACAACTCTGTAATGAGGTGAACATAAATCTTTCATAACAGACTTTAGGAATGCTGTCCCTTGTGTATGTAATACATTCTTAATACAATCAAATTATGGAAACCACCATCCAAAACAAAGTATAAATAACTCACAAACCCAAAGCTTGGTATATAACATTTCTCATGTATGAATCTTTTCCTTGTATTCTTGACCAAGAGTATCCATTCTATACTTTCCTCTTATTTCCAAACTTATTTCTAACAGCTATTTCCTACCTTCTCTCAGTGATTACCTCTCCCTAGTTGCCAGGCTCAGCACAGGTCCTTTCTGGGCAGCATAACTCACTGCTAAATGAAAACTCCTAGGCAGTAAGCAATCTCCCACACACCAACACAACTTTTCTCTAATGCCTTCACAAAGCTTTTCTGGGGCACCTGTGGGGCTTAGCCTTTAATCCTTCTTTTAAGTAGGAGCATGTGATAATAAAAGAGTATTTGTCCAGAACAATGGTCTCTTCCTTTATATTAGCCACTACCAACTTTCAGAGATGAGCTAAACAAAAGAATGGTACATATTTTTATAGGTTCTATAAAAGGCTAAAACTTCGTACTTACCCAGGAAAAGGTATCTCATCTTCTTCTGCCCAATCTTCTTGCTCTCCTCCATAATAACTGCTTACTTGTCTAGTCACATCATGACCTGTATCTTCACTTTCACTATCCCCAAGGGCACTATCTGAACTTTCATTTCTTGGAATGTCCCATTCAGCTCCCACAGCAACTTTTTTCTCTGAACTCTCTTTATCCCCATGGGGGACAAGAATGGAGAGTGTATCTCTTTGGTCTTGCTGAGGAAAGCAGGTTTTACATGAATCTTGGTGAACTGTTCCTACGCATTTGCAAAATTCATTGTTCTGTTTGCTATTTTTTGTATAAAATCTTTTTGAAAACTCTAACATACAGCAGTGTTCTTTACTGTCTGTACTTGTTTTAACTGGAATATCATCAATAGTCCTGGTTTCAATTGAATCATCATTAAAATATTCATCAAATAAGCTCATGCTTTCGAGGTCTGAATGATTCCAGCAGGGAAGTTCACAGGGCTCTCCAGATACCATGTTCGGTATATCAGGCTCTCCAGATTTAGCTGTTTGTGCAGTTTCTTGATGCTGATCAACAGCCCCTCTTTCCTCCTTCGGTGATTTGCTGTGATGCCTGGTAATCTGATCCACTACTGCCTGACTCCTGAGTTCAGTATCTGAGTCGGGTGACATAGAATCCCCAATCAAGAAAGTAACCTTTGTCTGGGTTGCCTCACAAGAAAATGCAGCTGTCACAAGTTTATCTGGAGGTTTTTTTCCCACAACCATTCCTGTGGATCTGAACACTTTACCTGTGTGATTACCTGAATCTAGCAATTCCTCACTCTGCCATGATTCCTCTGCAGGCTCTAAGCTTGACTTTGACAATGCACATCTGTCCACTGGAGCAGATCCTGTGCAAACAACTGTTTCTAACTTGGTGTCAAGGCAAGTTCTTAATTTATCTCTGCACTGTTTAACATCAACAGCATTTTCTTCTTGGCAGTCAGAAGAAGGAGAAATCATTCGGCACTCGTTTGTATTTCCTAGCAGCTCCTTAGAGCTGTTTTGAGTATCTTCTCTCTCTTGTCGCAAAACATTCTCTATATTTTGCCCAAGGAGTGGACGACTGCAATATTTACAGTTACAATTAGGAGTCCTTGTTTCTTCTGACTCTTTAAAGAGCAAACTGTTTTTGTTTCTATGCATTGTGATAAGCACATACTCAGATTCTTCAATTTCACCTTTCTCTAAAGTGGTTGTAATTACTGTGCCTGGCATAACAATGGCTTCATCGTCTCCATTTTCTAAAAGATGGGTTTCTTGAAGTTCAGAGCATCTTATGAAGTAAGTAAGAAAATAAAGCAGCCTCTGGACCATGTCTTGTCGTTTACCAACTACCACAGTCCTTGCTAACCGTACAGGAGAGCCAATAGCGCCATACAAGTCTCCTGAAATGGAAAAATCAGTTAATGGACACATCCTCTACTCATACTAAGCAGGCTATTTTCAATTATCAGAAACCTACTATTATTTTATGAGGGGTAGTTCAGATTTTACTCTTGGTTCCTTAATAGGTGAGTGATTATTCAGGACTAGGATGAGATGAATGGTCTTAACCAAAGAGATAGGTGAATGGATGGGCTTTCTACCTTCCTCCTTAAGCAGCTGCTAATAAGGTGCTGAAACCACAAGCAAACAGTCAGTTGTGAAAGTCACCAAGAACATGCTCTGTGCCAGTCCCCTTGCACAGCACTTCATATGGGTGGAGAAGTACTGACTGAAGTATTATGTGCAAAAGCACATCTGCTGGGGACCAAGGAGAGGAAAGGAGTAGTAGTGAAATGGAACAGAGCTGAAGTAGTCACATCACACACTTAACCTTCCTTGATTTAAATCATATTCCTGAACTTCACCTGTTGCTGCCCTACCAAGGACCTCACATTAGCTCCTGTGTTTTTAAAAGCCCATTTTCCTTTCCATTACATTCCCTAGAGGGTTGGGTACTCAGGATAGACCCAAAAGGGCAACACATTTAGCCCTGTGATTCATTTTCACTTCTGTTATCCACATTACACATGAACAGCCATTACATTTAAAAAAGGAGGGAGATTTAATTCAAGTTTTGCAAGTTGTCAGTATACACATTTAAAGAATCTCTATTTTTACTTTATAAGGACCCCATATTTTTTAAAGGAACAAACATAAATAGGTCTCAAATAATATACTACAGACTGTACTATGATAAATTTTCTCATCTGGCTAAGAAACTGGCTCTAGTACCATCATGCCACTGTTCAAAACTACTCCCAAGGTTTCCATTAACAACCAAATAAATTGAAACTGCTTTGGTTTGGTAAATGAGTCTTTCATGACTGGTTCCACTTTACTTTTCCAGGTTTATCTTCTGATAGTTTCCCTATTTCATCTTTATTCACCCAAAGTCCCACTTAAACTGGACCCCTGAATGTGCTCAGCACTTTTAACACCTAGACCCCTTTACTCATGCTATGTATTTTCCCTACCCTCTGTATCTCTGCCAGTCCGAAGTTTCCCACCCAAGCATCTTCCCTTGGACAAAAGTAAGCTTCCCTAATTGAACTCCCACTAAACTTTTCATTTCTTATAGTTCCTATTTGAATTATCATTATTGTCCACATATACTTTACCTACAGTATAAGACTGTCACTTCTTAAAGGCAAGGACTAGATATCATTCATCTTTATACCCTCCAGGGTTCTTTGCACAGAGCCTTAGTTATATTGTGCATTCAATAAATGACTGTAGAATTGAAAACAGATTTGAAATGTTCAAATTAAAAAAAAAACTACTGAATTACTTGATTTGAAAAAAGGTAAATTAATATTCATACAATGAAATACTACTTAGCATTAAAAAGGAATGAACTATTAAACCATACAACATAGGTGAATCTCAAAATAATTATGTTGAAAGAACTCAGACCAAACAAAAGCACTTAGTGTATGATTCCATCTATATAAAGGTCTAGAAAATAACAAACTAATCTACAGTGACAGAAAGCAGACCAGTGGCTAGCTGAGTATAAGGAACAGTGAACAGGCAGAGTAGGGAGGAACAGGAGGGAGGGATTACAAAGGGCATGAGGAAACTTTTGTAATGATGAATATGTTCACCATCTTGATTTGGGTGATGGTTTCAGAGGCATATACATTTTGACATATATATCAAAATATATAAGGGAAGGAAAAGGAGGGAGGGAGGGAGAGAAGAAATAGAAAGAGTAGGAATGAGAGAGGGACGTTGTTTGGTTATATGAATTAATAAGCCACATTACAATCTGCCTGGCAAGCTCACTCACCATAACAACCTAAGGGAAGTTTAAGTTTCTACCAGGTCACCAAAACATTCTCACCATACTCCTCCCCCCATCACCAAATAGCAATAGACTAAGAGTAGGAGTAACAGCAACTACATTTACCAGCCACTGTCCTAAGCACTGTTCTCACTGTATCTCATTTACTTTTCACATTATGAAGTATTTACTATTTATTTTATTTTATTTTTCGGCCACACTGCACGGTTTGTGGGATCTCAGTTCCCCAACCAGGGACTGAACCCAGGCCAAGGCAGTGAAAGCACCCAATGCTAACCACTAAACCACCAGGGAACTCCCTGTACTATTTACTATTATCCCCACTTTATAAATAGGGAAACTGTGATTCAAACATGGTCTGCCTGACTCCACAGCCTATGCTTAAATTTAAGCACCATGCTACACTGACTTCCTAATGACTGTCAACTCATCAACTAACCCCTCTCTCCTGTTACCCATTTATTTAGTGGGGTACCAAGCACTAAGAGAAAGATTTTCAAAAATTACTCAACAAACAAAGGTGGAACAATGGAAACCTCAATGACTGCTTCTCAGTTAAACAGATTTATTCTAGCGATCATAGGTGACTTTGTTGATTCATTCCTTCTAGGCAAAATACCTAACACAAAACACCCTGAAGACCCTGAAGTTACTAATAAACCAGCCATCATCCTGCTCCTTTTGTTCCAGCTGAAGGTCTCTATAAGGAATGATAGTAAACATAAGATGGGGATAAGACAATTTAGCAGTTATGAAATGACAACTAAGGAAGAAATGCTTTAGAAAGAAAGGGGGAAAAGAGAGCACTTAATTTTTCTCTATTTATTTTTGCCATAAAATAACTCCAGACAGTTACACAGAAGTCTAAGTCTAATGCATAAATGTAAGGGTTTTCAGAATACATACCCAGTTGTGCCCAAAGTGGGTTATACGGATGAGTCTTTGCCAACATGTCCACACTCTGAGAGGAATGTTTTTCTAAAAATATTTTTATAGGTGGCTGCCCATTTGGCATGACTGTTGGAACCCAGGCAAGATGATTGGTCAGAACTGCAGTAATGAGTGCTGGCAAGAATCTGAAAACAAAATTCATCCTATCAGATTCTAATCTGCTTTCATAAAACCTCAAGCAAAATTCAGTGATAGAATAAAGAAGAGAGGGTACATGGCCAAACATCATAAAAAAGGAGAGGATAGAAGGAAGGATAGGTATATCACCAGGATGAAAACAAAAGTTAATAAATTTTTTGGTTGGGTAGGAGTTAAAACAAAAATCCTTAAAATAAAGACAGCATTCACAAGGAGCTATTTCTACTCATAATTAAAAAACAAAAATGCCATTTTACTTGAGAAACTATGGATTCTTTTCAGTGTTTAAAATACAAATATATTAATGAATCAACCAGGAAGTCTATACATATCCAAATTACTGAAAAGGAAAATGAAGGAAAGTATTAAGAAAACTTTATTTACCATCAAGGAGAATAAAAACACCCAAATTACTCATCTGGATTCTAAGAATTTGATGACTAGAAGAAAACAATATGACAAAGTACCACACTAAAAATGTATTATTGGAATCCTGGCACTTCCCTATATATTTTTAAACTTCTCTTCTATAGAATGAAACCGCATTCATGGATACAATTCACGAAAAATGGGAAGCCTCAGAGAGTTCTGTGAGGTGTCAGGAATTTTAATTTAACACACAATTAAAGACATTTTTACTGTTTCTCATTAATAAGGTTCTTTGGTCTTCTTCCATACCCTGGCTTGTAATTATCTTAGTTATCTTTTATAATTCTGTCTTGCTCATTAATAATATGAAATAATTCCAAGGATAATGATTAATTCTTTCACCTTTGTACTTGAACTTGATCACAATCTAGATATCTAGTTACAGTAAACAATAGCTACGATAGTTAAGGGAAGGAAGGGAGGGAGGGAGGGAGGGAGGGAGGAAGGGCAGGCCATACTGATTTTTGGAAGCATTTTCCATTAGAAAAGTGAACTCCTTCATGAAACGATGGCAAAGCTGGTTCTTTTCTGGAGTCCCCGACATCATTGTAAGCCAGACAGGCTCTCCAATTCGTGGCATTGTGTAAAGATTACAAATTGTTGTTCTAAAAAGAGGAAAACACATTATAAAATTCATAGCTCCCAGAATTACATACTCTTAATAATAATGTTGCCGGCTTGGGTCTCACATCTAGATTATTAAAGCTTTTGAGAAAGACAATGAATCAAGTCTTTCTTTCTTTGTCATCAGCATAGTACCAAGGGAAAAGTTTTATACATGACCTCAAAATGTGTTGGTTCTGGCGCTGGCTCTGCCCTCAAAGGCTGTGTGCCTTTGGGTAAATTATTTCCCTACTTTAAGCATCAGTTTCCCTTACCTGTAAAATGAAAGGAAAGGACTAGGTAATTTCTAGACCCTTTCCAGTTCTACGTTTCCAAGGTTATAAGCTACACCTAAATATACTGCAAATAATCAACAACATAGAAACAAAAATATTAAGTGGGGTAATAGCTTATGGATAATACCCACTCACAACAATAGTTTATCAGCATCATTATATTGCCTATGCTGAGACTCCTTAGTAAAGTTCTGAAGAATGACGAGGACACTATATATGCATGCTATATGACTCTCAATTTTCTGAAGTTTTCCCTTGAATCAACACAAAAGAGGATTATTGCAGTTATCACAGTGCTTTTCTGGCTGTCTCCTGCATTTATTTAGATAATAGTTAGTCTGTGACTTGCACTCTTTACTAACGGCTTTAAAGATGTCAATTCTTTTCCTTTTACATTATTATCTGTTCAGCAGAGTCCTATACACTCATCACACGAAGCAACTCCTGCAAAGTTGGGGCTTAAGAAACTAGTCGATCTCTTAGAAGCTACAGAATGGTGTCCTACTTTCTACTCTCTAGAATAGTGCTAACAGAACTTTTAGCAATGATAGGAATGTTCTATATCTGTGCTGTCCAACATGGTAGCCACTAGCCATATGTGATTACTGAATACCTGAAATGTGGCCAGTGTGACTGGGGAATTGGATTTAAAATTTTATTTAGTTGTAATTAAATTAATTTAAATAACCACATGTGGCTAATGGCTACTGTATTAGAGAGTACAGATCTAGAAAGTTCTCTGAGATCTCCACAAAGCTCTGATACCTACCTCAGTATAATTTTCTAATACCCAGAATTCAAAAAAGGAAAAGAATTCTGTTGCTTGTACAAGTTTTATTAAATCTCAACCCAATATGAACATGATACATTACCATAAATAAAAGTGACAAATACAGGTCGCATTAATGAATTTTTAGTAAGGCATAAAATGACTGCTGAGAACTTAAAAATAAATGAATGGAAAAAAATTACAGGTATCTTACAGAGAAAAATATGACAAATATAAACTAGCGATATTGAAAATGCTTATTTTTTAAAGACTATTAAAGATGTCCAGATAGGATGGAAAACTGAGCACAAATGTGTATCCCCTTTCAGTTCTGATGCCCCAAATGAACACTACTTAATGATTTAAAAACAAATGAATCACTACAACAAATAGAACTGAAGAGGAACTTTAGTGAAAATTAAAATTACAGATTTAATAAAATTCTAGAAGACACAACACAGAGAAGAATGTTAACTGAAGTACTAGGGTAGAGGAAGATAATGGGTTATGGTGCTCATGGCGGTGGGGGGCGATGTACAAAGAGGAGCTAATTTACCCCACTGAAGCAAGAAGAGTCTAAGGACTCAAAAGTGCCTGCTAAAAAGGAAGGCAGCAGTTATATAGGACTATAAACTAAGAGACTAATTCAAGGGCCATAAATGGTTGGTGACCCCCTAACCTCCACCCCATTTTCCCACAGAATAACTAAAGATAGGAGAGCAGATGTAGCAATTGACCAGCCCAGAGAAATGACATGCCCAAACCCTCCCTGATATTTGAATCTTTCACAGTACACAAACAGATATAAAGTAAATCTTGTGGTATTAAAATTCCATTGCAGAGGCAGCAATTATGGGGGAAAATGTTTAAATATGTTCCTTCAGGCAGTGAAAATGAAAAAAAGTTGAGCAACACTGCTCTAAAGTGAGGTTCTCCAATCCGCACTCCCAACCTGTATTTTGGTGCCTCACTCTCACTCTTAATGGGCAACCAAAATACTGATATATAGAGAAAGCCTCCAAGGAAAGAGGGACACAAACAGAAAGACAGAAACACACACACACACAAAATGACTCAGAGGAAATAGAAAATAATAAAGTCAGAAAAAGAGAAGAAAAACATGAAAGAAAAGAGACATAGAAGATCAATCCAGGAGTGTCAGTTTCTAACAAAATATATTGAAGAGAGAGAAAATAGAGGAAAATAAATTATCAGAGAATACAGATAATTTACCAAAGTTGAAAGACAAGATAGTGCTAAAACTATACTGAAAGGCTAAAAGGACCAAGGATCAGGTATGAATTTATGGCAGGAGATAAATATGCTCTACAATTGATAAATCAAGAAATAGCTACCCTAGGTATACTATTTAATAATATGGAGGTATATAACAAAAGGAATATTTAAGAGTTAAAAGAGAATGTTCTTCAGCAGTAAGAATGGGGATGGGAGAGGTAGGACAGGGCTCATTTATTTTTCATTATTAGAACTGTCAGTATATATATTTTGCTTCTTAACCACGTGAATGTACTTTTGAATAAAATAAACTTTTTGATTAAATGAATGAACAAGCTGATCAATTCATTTTCCATGAGTTTCATCAGCATAATATTGTCTACTACAAGTCTATGTGTCATGGGCCAGTCATATCACTAACATTAGTATAGTGGGTCACTGAGGACATTAGCTTTATAGTGTTTTGCTGTTTAAAAATATGTACCATGACTTTGGAGTGTATCAAGTGCAAAGAAGGCAAAAAAAATTAATTATGCAATAGTGCTTCTCACTACATACAACTCTGTGTTGTCATTAACAACGTAGAAGTAATGATGCTTGCTCTCTTCCCCCTTTAATGGTTATTCCCTACCCATGAATGGTAAGAAGGGCAAGTATTTTCAGTCATCTGACCCTTTATTTTTCTTGGTCTGTCCCTACAGAATGGAAGACTCCTTCAATTGGAAGGAAACTTTTGACATGATTTAGTTTTCACTGATATGCATGAAGTCTAAGTAAAAATCCAAGTACTTCATCTCTGCCAGGCAGCAATGCTAACTAAACATACTTCTTACTTCTCTAGGTTTCAGGACTCGCATCTACATGTCCTTCCTCTTCTCAACTACCCGAAATTCATTAATAATCTGGTTTCAAATAATCACATACTTTAAAAACTACCTAACTGCTAGATATAAATAAACACTTAATTTAAAAATTAAGTATGATAGCTTCTCATTATTTGCAGTAATGTTCTATAAAGTCAACATGAACACTGAATTAGTGAACTGTGAATCACTTGTTCCTGAGAGAAATACAGAGTTAGGTTCCTGTGAGTCTCTGGTCCCAATATTTTTGTCAATCCATCAATACATAATCTTGTTTTATGTGGGTTTTTGTTTAAAGACACTTTATTTAATATTCTGTTAATTTGTTAATAATGAATTCATATCCAACAGCACTATGACTCATGCCTTAACAAAGCTCACCTAACACGTATTTTTCTCTGTAAGGCACATCACAACCTTCTTGCACTTAGAAACATTAGACAGAATTTCAACACTATGCTTGCGCACAATTTTTTTAATTGAAGTATACTTGATTTACAATGTTGTGTTAGTTTCTAGTATACAGCAAAGTGGTTCTATTTTATATATATATATATATATATATATATATTCTTTTCCATTCTGGCACACAATATTGAATATAGTTTCCTGGGATATAACAGTAGGACCTTGCTGTTTACCTATTTTTTATATAGTAGTGTGTACCTACTAATCCCAAACTCCTAATTTTATCCCTCCCCTCCCCCTTTCCCCTTTGGTAACCATAAGTTTGTTTTCTATGTCTGTGAGTGTGTTTCTGTTTTGTAAATAAATTCATTTGTGTCATATTACAGACTCCACATATAAGTGATTATCGCATGGTATTTGTCTTTCTCTTTCTGACTTACTTCACTTAGTATGATAATCTCTATTGCATCCATGTTGCTGCAAATGACATTATTTCATTCTTTTTTATGGCTGAGGAGTATTCCATTGTATATATGTACCACATCTTCTTTATCCATTCATCTTTCAATGGACATTTAGGTTGTTTCCACGTCTTGGCTATTGTGAATAGTGCAGCTATGAACACTGGGGTACATGTATCTTTTCAAAATTAGAGTTTTCTCTGGATATGTGCCCAGGATTGGGATTCCTGGATCATATGGCAATTCTATTTTGACTTTTTCGAAGAACCTTCATACTGTTTTCCACAGTGGGTGCACCAATTTACATTCCCACCAACAGTGTAGGAGGGTTCCCTTTTCTCCACATCCTCACCAGCATTTGTTAATTGTAGACTTTTTAATGATGGCCATTCTGACCAGTGTGAGGTAGTACCTCAATGCCCTTTCGATTTGCATTTCTCTAATAATTAGTGATGTTAAGCATCTTTTCATGTGCCCTTGTCCATCTGTATGTCTTCAATGGAAAAATGTCTTCAAGGGCCAATTTTCATTGCAAAAACCACTAACAAGGGGCTTCCCCGGTGGCACAGTGGTTGAGAGTCCACCTGCCGATGTAGGGGACACGGATTCGTGCCCCGGTCCGGGAAGATCCCATATGCCGCAGAGCGGCTGGGCCCGTGAGCCATGGCCGCTGAGCCTGCGCGTCCGGAGCCTGTGCTCCTCAACGGGAGGGGCCACAACAGTGAGAGGCCCATGTACTGCAAAACAAAAAAAAAAACCACTAACAAAAAGCAAAAAACACTTTTAAAAAAGTGGCACTACGTAGATCATGACAAGGACACTTGTTTACAGAATGAGAGCTGAAACAAAAAGGCAGAGCACTGTCTTGTTTGACCTCATCTGGAAATGTGTGTCGGGGCACTCAAAATTTTCACTTCTCTGCATATGTCCACAAACGATCATAAAATCACTGGAAGTATATTTTAGGTTTATAAATAAATTTTAACAAGCAGGTGAATTCACATATACAGAATCTGTAAACAATGAGGATCAACTGTACATATTAAAGTACTTCTACAAATAGACTTCTTAAATAAAAACTATAAAAGTTTATAAAGCACGTTTAAAATATTGCAAGGATGCCTAACTAATTTATATAGTCTTTCAGATTTGCACAGTGACTGAAGTAAAATAAACTAATACAAAAAGGAAGGTATACAATCAGAATATACTTTTACAATGTTTTTTGTTTTTTTCTTTTTTTTTGGCTGTGCGGCGCAGCACGTGGGATCTTTTTACCCTGACCAGGGATCCAACCTGGGCCCTTGTCAGTGAGAGCACAGACTCCTAACCGACCACCAGGGAATTCCCTACAATGATTTTATAACTCATACATGTTGTAAATTCCAGGCAATATTAAAATTTTAAGGCTAGGCCATTCATACTACCTTATATCACAGCAATTACCTCATAGGTATCTAACTCAAAAAATTCATAAATAAAAATGCTGGGTATACCTAACAGCAAGATCAGTATTCTACCAGGAATGAGTCTCATGACAATGTTTACTATACTGGTAACCTCAGCTGGATCTATGATGACAGTGTTTCCTCAGAGCTCAAATACAGACTCTTGGCCTTTTGCCACAAAGCTTGTGACCACAGAAAAGAAACTAATCCAATAATGTACGACACAGCTCAAAGTGCAAGGGCAGACTCAGTGCCTTGTAATACTGCAAAATGTGAAACCCAAAAAAATGTTGCAGGACTCTTTTAGGCAAATAAGCAAAAAGAATGTTCGAAACATATATTTATAATAATTCCAGTCCAAAGTCAATTGAACAACTTGAATTAAACCATGTTCATGCTCACTTCGGCAGCACATATAATAAAATTAGAATGATACAGAGAAGATTAGCATGGCCCCTGCTCAAGCATGACATGTGAATTCGTGAAGCATTCCATAGTTTTAAAAAAACCACATTCGTACTATCCAAAGCAATCTGCAGATTTAATGCAATCCCTATCAAAATTCCAATGGCATTTTTCACAAAAATAGAACAAACAATCCTAAAACTTGTATGGAACCACAAAAAACCCTGAATGGTCAAAGCAATCTTGAGAAAGAAGAGGAGGCATCATGCCTCCTGATTTCAAACTATATTACAAAGCTATAATCAAAACAGTATGGTATTAGAATAAGAACAGACACGTAAATCAATGGAACAGAATAGAGAGCCCAGAAATAAACGCATGCATACATATGGTCAATTAATTTATGACAGAGGAGCCAAAAACATACAATATAGATAGGATAGCCTCTTCAATAAATGGTTCTAGGAAAACTGGACAACCATATGTAAAAAATGACTGGACGCTTATCTTACACCACAAACAAAAATCAACTCAAAATGGATTAAAGACTTGAACGCAAGACCTGAAACCATAAAGCTCCTAAAACAAAACAAAGGGGTGAGCTCCCTGACATCCATCCTGGCAATAATTGAAGATAATAAACCTTAACACGTATGCACTTAAGAAGAGAGCAATGACATAACGTAAGGTGTCGGGGAGGAGAGGGACTTGAATGAAGGCAGTCAAAAGGTACTACAAACTTCCAGTTACAAGATAAATAAGTACTGAAGATGTAACATACAAGACAAATATAATTAATACTGCTGTATGTTATATATTAAAGCGGTTAAGAGAGTAACTCCTAAGTTCTCATCGCAAGAAAAATATTTTTTTAATTTAATTTTGTCATCTACGGAACATGTTGTTCACTAAACTTACTGTGATACTCATTTCATGATGTATTAAGTCAAATAATTATGCTGTACACTGTAAACTTATACAGTGTGCTTTATGCCAATTATATCTCAATAAAACTGGGAGAAAAAAATACTGACAGGCAAATACACTATTATACTTAGAAACTTCAGCATTCTCTAGCAGAAAATGACATATCCAGCAGGAAGAAAATCACTAACATATAGGTGAGTTTTTTTCAGCTTTACTGAGATATAATTGACATTGATATGGTATTACTTTAAGATGTACGACACAATGACTTGATATATGTATACTTTGTGAAATGATTACCACAGTAACTTTAGTTTTTACATTCAGCACTTCACAGAGTAACAAAAAAAATTTTTTCTTGTGATGAAAACTTTTAAGATCTATAATGCTAACAACTTTCAAATATACAATACAGGACCAGATGGTTTCACAGGTGAATTCTATCAAACATTTAGAGAAGAGGTAACACCTATCCTTCTGAAACTACTCCAAAAAATCTCAGAGGAAGGAACACTCCCAAACTCATTCCATGAGGCCACCATCACCCTGATGCCATAAACCAGACAAAGGTAACACCAAAAAAGAAGATTACAGGCCAATATCACTAATGAACATAGATGGAAAAATCCTCAACAAAATACTAGCAAACCAAATATAACAACACATTAAAAGGATCATACATTATGATCAAGCGGGATTTATCCCAAGGATGCAAGGGTTTTTCGATATCCACAAATCAATCAGTGTGATACACTGCCTCAACAAATTGAAGAATAAAAACGATATAATCATCTCAATAGATTCAGAAAAAGCTTTGACAAAACTGAACACCCATTTATGATAAAAACTCTCCAGAAAGTGGGCACAGGGGGAGCATACCTCAACATAATAAAGGCCATATATGACAAACCTACAGCTAACATCATACTCAAGGGTGAAAAGCTGAAAGCATTTCCTCTAAGATCAGGAACAAGACAAGGATGCTGACTGCTGCCACTTTTATTCAACATAGTTTTGGAAGTCCTAGCCACGGCAATCAGAGAAGAAAAAGAAATAAAGGGAATCCAAACTAGAAAAGAGGAAGTAAAACTGTCACTGTCTGCACATGGCATGATATTATACATAGAAAATCCTAAAGATGCTATCAGAAAACTACCGGAGCTCATCAATGAATTTAGCAAAGATGCAGGATACAAAATTAATGCACAGAAATCTTTTGCATTCCTATACACTAACAACGAAAGATCAATAAGAGAAATTAAGGAAACAATTCCATTTACCATTGCATCAAAAAGAATAAAATACCTAGGAATAAACCTACTGGAGAAGACAAAAGACCTGTACTGTGAAAACTGTAAGACACTGATGAAAGAAATCGAAGATGACACAAACAGATGGAAAGGTATACCATGTTCTTGGATTGGAAGAATCAATATTTTCAAAATGACTATACTATCCAAGGCAATCTACGGATTCAATGTAATCCCTATCAAATTACCAGTGACATTTTTCACATGACTAGAACAAAAAATCTTAAAATCTGTATGAAGACAAGAAAGATGCTGAATAGGCCAAAGAAAATTTGAGAAAGAAAAACAGAACTGTAGGAATCAGGCTCCCTGACTTCAGACTATACTACAAAGCTACAGTAATCAAAACAGTATGGTACTGGCACAAAAACAGAAATATAGATCAATGGAACAGAACAGAAAGCCCAGAAATAAACCCATGCACCTATGGTCAATTAATCTATGACAAAGGAGGCAAAACTGTACAATGGAGAAAAGACAGTCTCTTCAGTAAGTGGTGCCAGGAAAACTGGACAGCTACATGTAAAAGAATGAAATTAGAACATTATTTAACACTATACACAAAAATAAACTCAAAATGGATTAGAGACCTAAATGTAAGACAGGACACTATAAAACTCTTAAAGGAAAATATAGGCAGAACACTCTGACATAAATCACAGCAATAACTTTTACAATCTGTCCCTACTAAGAGAAATAAAAACAAAAATAAACAAATGGGACCTAATCAAACTCAAAAGCTTTTGCACAGCAAAGGAACCCATAAACAAAACACAAAGACAACCCACAGAATGGGAGAAAATATTTGCAAATGATGTAACTGACAAGGGATTAATCTCCAAAATTTACAAACAGATCACGCAACTCAATATCACAAAAAACAAACAACCCAATAAAAAAATGGGCAGAAGGTTTGAACAGACATTTCTCCAAAGAAGACATACAGATGGCCAAGAGGCACATGAAAAGATGCTCAACATCGCTAATTATTAGAGAAATGCAAATCAAAACTACAATGAGGTATAACCTCACACCAGTCAGAATGGCCATCATCAAAAAGTCTACAAACAATAAATGCTGGAGAGGGTGTGGAGAAAAGGGAACCCTCCTACACTGTTGGTGCAAATGTAAATTGGTGCAGCTGCTATGGAGGTTCCTTAAGAAACTAAAAACAGAGCTATCATATGATCCAGCAACCCCACTCCTGGACATATATCTGAAGAAAAACATCGTTCAAAAGGTTACATGCATCCCAATGTCCATTACAGCACTATTTACAATAGTTAAGACATGGAAACAACTTAAATGTCCATCGACAGAGGAGTGGATAAAGAAGATGAGGTATATATACACAGTGGAATATTACTCAGTCATAAAAAAGAATGAAATAATGCCATTTGCATCAACAAGGATGGACCTGAAGATTATCATACTAAGTGAAGTCAGTCAGACAGAGAAAGACAAGTATCATATGATATTGCTTATATGCGGAATCTAAAATATATATATATATATATATATATATATATATATATATATATATACACATGAGATACAAAACTTATTTACAAAACAGAAACAGACTCACAGACTTAGAGAATGAACTCGCTACCACAGGATAAGGGTGTGGGGGAAGGACAGAGTGGAAGTTTGGGACTGACATGTACACAGTGCTATATTTAAAACAGATAACCAACAAGGACCTATTCTATAGCACAGGGAACTCTGCTCAATACTCTTTAATAGCCTAAATGGAAAAAGAACCTGAAAAAGAACAGATACATGTATATGTATAACTGAATCACTTTGCTGTTCACCTGAAACTAACACAACATTGCTAATCAACTCTACTCCAATATAAATAAAAATTTGAAAAGAAAAAGAAGAAAGATACATGGGAAAGCCCCAAATACTTGGAGATTTTAACAATACATTTCTGCATAACATAAGGTCAAAGAAGAATCTCAAGAGAAATTTTGAAATAATTTGAATTAAATTTTCATTCAACTTAACAAAATTTGTGGGATCCAGCAAAAGCAGTGCTTAGAGGGAAATTCATAGCACTGAATGCATAGATTAGGGAAAAAGAAAGATTTGAATGCAATAATCTAAGCTTTAACTTTAGGAAACTAGAGAAAGATGAGTAACATAAAACTAAAGCAAGTAGGAGAAAAGTAATAAAAATTAGATTAAAAAATCATTGAGGGCTTCCCTGGTGGCGCAGTGGTTAAGAGTCCGCCTGCCAATTCAGGGGACATGGGTTCGTGCCCCGTCTGGTAAGATCCCACATGCTGCGGAGCGGCTGGGCCCGTGAGCCATGGCCGCTGAGCCTGCGCGTCCGGAGCCTGTGCGCCGCAACGGGAGAGGCCACAACAGTGAGAGGCCCGCGTACCGCAAAAAAAAAAAAAAAAAAAAAAAAAAATCATTGAAATTAAAGACAAAATCGATAAAAAATAAACAAAACAAAATCTGGTTCTTTGAAAAGATCAAAGATTCTTTGAAAATTGATTAACTTCTATCCAAGATAACCAAGCAAAAAAGAGAAATGACAAAAATTACTAATATTAGAAATAAAAGAGGGATCCATCACTACTGATCTATGGACATTAAAAGGATAATTAAGAAGTAATATGAACAACTCTATGCTTGTAAATTTGATGACTTAGATGAACCAGACCAATTCCCTGAAAGACACAAACTACCAAAACTCACACAAGAAGAAATACATAACCTGAATAGTCCTATATCTATTTAAAAAATTGAATCAATAATTAATAACTCTCAGCAAACCAGGAATAAAGAGGGAACTTCTTTAACCTGATAAACTGTATCTATAAGAAACCTAACTTCATACTTAATGGTGAGAAACTTGAAGCTTTCTCACTCCGATCTGGTAAAAGGCAATGAAGAACTTTCTCACCATTGCTTTCCTACATCGTACTAGAAGCCCTTGCTAATGCAACAAGGCAGGAAAAAGAAATAAAAGGTATACAGATTAGGAAGGAAGACATAAATCGATCTCTATTCTCAGATGCCATGATTGCTTATGATTGCTTTATTCAGAAAATCTGAAAGAAGTGACCAAAAATCTCCTGGAATAAAGAGGCAGTTATATAAGGTTGCAGGATATAAGGTTAATATACAAAAGTCAATTGTGTTCTTATATACCATCAATGAACAGTTCAAATTTGAAATTATAAACAGTATCATTAATATTAACCAAAAAAAAGAAAAATCTGAAATATTTAGGTATAAATCTTTTTAAAATGTACAAGATCTTTAGGAGGAAAATTACAAAACTCTGATGAAAGAAATCAAAGAAGATATAAATAAACAGCAAGCTATTCCATGTTCATGGACAGGAAGTCTTGCTATTGCTAAGATATCAATTTTTCCCAGTTTAATCTACAGATTCAATTCAATCTCATAAGTTATTTTGTGGATATCAACAAACTGATTTTAAAGTTTGGAGAGGCACCTGATCCAGAATAGTCAACACAACACTGAAGGAAAAGAACAAACTTGGAGGACTCATATTATCTGACTTGAAGAATTATTATAGAGATGTGGGCTTCCCTGGTGGTGCAGTGGTTAAGAATCCGCCTGCCAATTCAGGGGACACAGGTTTGAGCCCTGGTCCGGGAAGATCCCACATGCCGTGGAACAACTAAGCCCATGTGCCACAACTACCGAGCCTGCACTCTAGAGCCTGCAAGCCACAACTACTGAGCCCATGTGCCACAACTACTGAAGTCCACGCACCTAGAGCCTGTGCTCCACAACAAGAGAAGCCACTGCAACAAGAAGCCCGTGCACTGCAACAAAGAGTAGCTCCCACTCTCAACAACTAGAGAAAGCCCATGCACAGCAATGAAGACCCAGCATAGACAAAAATAAATAAAATAAATAAATTTATATAAAAAAATTATTATAAAGATACAGTAATCAAGACAGTGTGGTACTGCTTAAAGAATAGACAAATAGATCAATGAAACAAAACAGAGAGCTCAAAAATAGAGCCCCAGGGCTTCCCTGGTGGCGCAGTGGTTGAGAGTCCGCTTGCTGATGCAGGGGACCTGGGTTCGTGCCCAGGTCCGGGAAGATCCCACATGCCGCGGAGCGGCTGGGCCCGTGAGCCATGGCCGCTGAGTCTGCGCGTCTGGAGCCTGTGCTCCGTCCGCAACGGGAGAGGCCACAACAGCGAGAGGCCCGTGTACAGCAAAAAAAAAAAAAAAAAAAATAGAGCCCCAGAAATATACTCAACTGGTATTTGATAAAGGAGCAAAAGCAATACACGGAGCAAAGATAGTCTTTTCAACAAATGATGCTGGAACAAGTGGACATTCATATGCAAAAATAAGCACCTAGACAAAAACTTTACAGTCATAAAGTAAACTTTTTTTTAAATTTTTTAAAAACTTTTTAGCCACATCGTGCGACTTGCAGGATCTTAGTTCCCCAACCAGGGATCGAACCCGCACCCTTGGCAGTGAAAGCTTAGAGTCCTAACCATTGGACCATCAGGGAATTGCCAAGTAAACTTTTTCAGTTGAAATAAATTAAAAACATGATGAAATATTCCATGTTAATTTAGGTTATTTTTACCATACAATTTCTATTTAATGGTTACCTATAATTCCATCTCAAAAATCATACAGAACACTTCTATAAAACATACCTTTTATTTAGGAAAATAAGTTATTTTATCATAAATTCAAAGATTCTAGAATATGGCTGAGGCAATGAAATCTCTCCTTTTGAGAGAGGTTTAAAAAACCAGATTTACTTTCACTGTGGTTTAACACAAAAGGAGAAAAATGAAGAAAAAAAGGATCAAAGTTGAAAATAAACATGAGTTCTCTCTTATTGTCAAATTTACTAAATACACAACTCCTTAGTCATTTCCATTATAAAAAAAAGTATAGACATGACATGCCTACAGTTTCACAATAGCAATCCTGCAATATCACAGGCTAAAATAGGCTTTCACTTCAAAATGTAACAGTTCATATTTAAACAAACAATTCAGAAGACCCCTAACCCAATAAGGGACCATACAACACAAGCCAATGAACAAAAGTGAGGTACATGGACTACTGGTGATAATAAACCTTAGGTGGTACACAGCTACATATTTTTAATTTTAATTATTATGCATTCATTTTTACAGCTTGCTTATTACAGCAAAGAAGGCTGATTCCCCATTTAGGGTAATGATGCACACATTCTGAAATACACTTATTTAGGTATAAAATAGGGTCAATTTAAAGAGAAACATCAAATTTAAATGGCATAGATGATATGCAGATTTGGCAATACTGTGAAGGAGAGCTGTGAATGACTTTTAAGAAGCACTGCTGTAGGTTATATTTGTCATAGAAAACAGCGGTCGCATTAATGTTGGGCCTTCTGTTAAGTACTTTACATACATTATCTCATTCTATCTTAACAATAATCTATTAGATTATTACTAAATTGAATTCACAGGTATTACATTAGAAAGCTAAGGGTCAAAAATGCTGACAAATCTGCCCAAGGTCATTAGGGGTAGTAAAAGGCAGAGCCAGGGTTAGCCCACAGGTCTGTCTGTCAGATACTAAAGTCTGAGTTCTTGGGCTAAGTGTTATACTACTTCTCCAGTCTAAAGGAGGAAAGACTGAGAGGATGAGAGGACGAAGTAAAACTGAAATGAATCTCTTTGAGACAGAAACACATCAGTCACTTAGCGTGATTCCCAACGTAAGTTCATATGTATTATGTTTCCTTGCCATAATCAGAGTGCAGTTGCAGCACTTGCTGGAGCTTCAGGCTCCAAGCTTTGTTGTGTCAGAAAATACTGCTAGAGAAAGGATTAAGCAACAGAGTTATATGGAACATCAAGTTCATATTCCCTATATCCGTGTATCTTTGTATTCCATGTATCTAAGAACATGTGATTACCATCACTGGTTAAATAACACTTAACCAGTCCCTGCATCTAGGAGCCCAACAAAGGACAAAGCACATTGCTGCTAAAACAAGGGTCTCTTCTGGTCATATCTGCTTGTCTAGTGGTCCAGTGCTAGAAACCATACCACTGACTCCTCCCAAGTGTGCTTGAATTCCAAGCACTTTTATATTTAATAACAAAGGAGTCAATGGCCCACTGAATTACACCCTCATTTGACTATGGGACAGAAAAATTTAAAGAATTAAATTTTATTAGAATAAGTTAAAAAAATAAATAAATTTTCCAGTGTACACTGCAAAACAAGTCTATATTATGAAAAGCTGGAGAATATGTACCTGAATTCATTTAGGGCATCAACTATTCGATTATATGCCAAACTCCTCTGACTGGCATCAGCTGATCTCCGGCTCATTTTCATAGCCTTGAAAGCAATCAAATAGTTAATTCTTATACTGATCATGGGCAAAATATGGGGGAAAAAAAGTAAAAGACAAAGTCACATATTTCCACAACATTTTACCCATCATTCTTAACTAGATATACATAAAGAAGGCACACATATTTCTAGTGGCTTTTTTTTTTTGCACCTTTGGTCATTTAATGAGTATAATAAAATTCATATTTTTCCAGTGGTAAGCCTCTTACTTAACTGTCAAACCACAGAATGTCAACACACAACGAGGATGATGTTGACAGTTTCTGGGTTACATAAAACTTTTTTCTCCCAAACAGATCATAAAATGATAAGTCAGTAACAACAGCTCCTGGGTTTCACTAATATTTCATAAATCAGGGTTCTGTTAACTAAATCCTTTTTTAAAATCTAAAATATAAAGATGCTACTGAAAGATGTATCAAGTTATTAGTAATATTTGCTTTCTTAAAAACATATTTAGCCAAAGTTAAGAAGTCCTGCTTTAGGTAGACAAAAAGGGGATCAGGATTAGAATATGGATATCAGAAAGAACTTTGAAATTTTTTCAACTTTTTCAAAAAAATGTAATTATGCATTACTTATGTAATTACACATTATTTTTTAAATGTTTAAACATATATTTAAGAAAATGTTAGACTACTTCAGGCCAGAATCGTTCACGTTCATCCAAAAGCTTCAATAGGGTAAAAGTGACAGTTAACTTTATGTTTTCACTAACTGTTGAGAGACTCCCAATTTATAAAGAAATATTCTTTAGCTAGAATCAAGCAGTATTCTTCCTTAATTTTACCAACAATAAAAAATTTTACATTATAGATCTCAAAAGGTGGCGCAGACTTTGAAACAATTCCCACAGTGCTCAGAAACAGAATCCATAGATTTTCATTAAAAAAATAAGTAAGTGATAGTTTGAAAACTGGCCCTAGAACATAACTTATTTGGATGGTTCAGGGTTTACTACATTCTATGATTAATTACCAACTACAGAACGTTCTAAACTAAGTTCTATTCATTTATATGAAAGTATTCACTCAGCTTTATCGTTCAGCTTTATTAAGAAATAAGATGTTGAACAAATATCCACACAACTCTAAGTACTGCAATGTGCACTTTAGGTTATAGAATGAACAAAACATTAAAACATTTAAAAAGTAATGTTTAATGAGTTCTATAGTGCCTGAATATTTCAAGTTTTATACAAAGTTTAAACACTTCTCCCAGTAACTGAAACGTCAGTTGAACCACAGCTTAATGTTCCACGTACTGACTCTGGCAACAACAGACTACAAAAAGAGACAGCAGCAAAGTGTAGAAAATGTCACCAGTGCTGAACTTCTGAAAAAGGAAATGAAAATGGACTTTACTCATCTGCTCAGTAAAAAGGTACTGCTAATAATCTATTTGTCTTTTAACAGATTTAATGTAAATAAATAATATAGTGTCTTCTCTAGAGGCAGATGATCCTCAGACACTAATGAGTTACTGAAATGCATCCTCTGCTTTCTAGAACATTCTAATTGGTCTCGCATCTCCACTCTCTTTTACTAGTCTCTTTTAAACATACTGCCAAAATAACGTTCCTATAGTACAATTTGAAGACAGCCTAACATAGTCAAAAATTTTGGCAAACATTCTAGACTCTCTGTGATCTGGCCACCATTAACTCTGCCAGCCATACCACTCACTACTCCTCTTTGTATCTTTTCCTTTCTACATATTGTCACAGGGATTAAGAACTTTAGTTACACCCACTGATAGTTCAACTTATAGGAATCTCTTATAAAATATAATCTGGAAAATTCACCAAGATGTTAACTGCAGTGTAGCTATAACTGTGAAAAAGCAGAAATGACCTAATAAAAAAGTTACTTAAATGGAGGAAAGCCACTAAAATATATTCAAGAAGCATTTAAAATGAGAAATGTGTATGTTAACAATGATTAATTTTTCAAAATGGGCACATAATTAAAACAGCATGAACACAGCACAGTCCCAATCAAGTAAAAGTACAATACGCATAGAAAAGGCCTGGGTAAGACTTTCAGAAAAATGTTAATGAGTTATCTTTGGGCAACAAGGATACCAATTTTTCTTGTTATTCTGCAATATCCATTTTTCAAAACTTTATGTTTAAAAAATCCTACACATCCTTTAAGATTCAGTCCAAATGAAACATCTTCCCAGCAGGAAGTCATTTTTCTTCCCTACGAACTCCTAAAAAACTTTGATTTTCCTTCTTTTTTAGTTATCTTTATGTTCTATCGTATATTCACAATTTTCTTACTTTACATCAATTTATTACATGCACTATCAGCAGCATTTAACACAACTGATCACTCCTAACTTCTTAAACTACTTTCTTCACCTGGCTCACCCCAAAAAGTACTCTCTCTTGTTTTTCTCTTGTTTTTCCTCCTACTTGAATGGCCAATCCTCAGTCTCCCCTGCTGGTTCTCAACTCCTCAAATTTTAACTTACTGAAACGCCCTACAAATCAGGCCTAGGCCTCCTCTCCTCTCCTCTCTCTCTCCATCAGTTTCTTGGCTTAAAATACCATATATACACTGATGACTGTCCAGCCTGGACCTTTCCCCTAAACTCTAGACTCACAACAACTTGGATGTCCAGGAGGCACTGCAAACAAACTGCTGATCTTCCTCCACCAAACCTGTTCCATTTGTAGTTTTCCCATTTTAGTACTGGCAATTCCATCCTTCTTACTGCTCAAAAGGAAAATCGCCAGTCAACCTCTATTATTCTTTCTCTTAACCCAAATTCGGTCCATCAGCTAATCTCCTTAGCTCTATTTTCAAAAATATCCAGAATCCAACCACTTGTCACCAATTCCATCATGAAAGTGCTTTAAGTATCCACCATCTCTCACCTGAATTACTTCAACAGCCTTGTAACTGATCCCAAAGCATCCACCTTTGCCCCTGAAATCTATTCTCCATCAGCAGTAAGAGTGAGTCTCATGAATAATGTCATTTCCCCTGCTCAAAACACTCCATTGGTTTCCCGTCTTTCTTAAGAGTAAATGCCAATGCTCATACCATGGTATCCTATAAATTCCTACATGATCTGGTCCTATTTCTAACTCAGCCACTTTGGCCTCCTTACTCCTCTTTACTAATGCTCAAGCATCAGGCTTACTCCTTTGCCCCTCCTGGAGCATTCTTCTCTCAGATGGTTATAGCTGACCTCCTCCATATCTCTGGACCATATGTCATTTTATCAGGAGCTTTCTTGACTATCCTATAAAAATTTGTAATCCTTCTATCCAGCATTCCTTAAAAAGCTTTCTCTGTTTTATTTTTCTCCATAGCACTTATTACCATCTAAAATCTTATATATTCATTTGTTTATTTTCTATGCCATGAGGTCAGGAGTGTTGCTTTTTTTTCACATCTTATCCTCAGTTGCTAGAATAGTGCCTGCCACATTCTAGGCCCTCAAATACTTATTTATTGAATGGATAAATGACCTTACATCTTTTTTTTAGGTAGTAGGCTTCTTAAAAGGAGCTGAAGTCTACTTTGCATCTCTCAGATCACTTTGTAGGGTACCTGCACAGATTCTGTTAATTTTTCTGCCAAATGAATGAACACAATGCTTAAGTGAGAGAATAAGATTCAAAGGAAAATAAAATAAAAAATATAAACAAACCATAAACATGACTATGCTTACCTGTTCTATTGCACTTTTTAATTTGTTCATGTGGCTTTCAAACAGAGGAAAATGTGAAAAAAAGAATTCATTAAATTTGTTGCTTTCATCTTCATCTTTGGATAATGAAAAGATTACCCCAATTGCAATCTTCTTTTTCCTCACAATCCCTGGGTTAGGGCCACAGCTCTCCTCTGACAGATTAAAGCTTTCTTCTATAGACCTTAAAAATAAATGGATTTTCATTTTAAAAAAATATAAAAATAATTAAATTCACAAATCAATCCCCTTGCCAATTAAATGTAGGCAAGCTAAAGGTCTTCCAGTGTTTTATCAAGTAAACCTAAAAATTCATACCAATTGTGTATCTCTTTGAGAAATCTACTAGCTATTCCTTTATACTCATATTTTTGTAAGAAATTTTAATAGAGAGTCAGATTAGAAACATTTTTGTTCAATTAGAAGTCACTAAAAATGTAGATAATCCCAATATATAACCAACCTAAAAGAGCCTGAATTTTAAGGTTTATAGACGAGTCTGATATAATCTCTTCACTGTTCTAGAATCTACTTATCTCCCCTTTAGATTCCAGGAATAAAATCAAAGGTGAAGGAATAAAGGGAGTGAATAAAAAAGGAAACAAGAAGCTTCATCATCTTTAGCTGTACTTAACACAGACTAAAAAAAAAAAAAAATCTTTCAAGAATGAATTAACTTGCCAAAATAGAAACATGAAAAACTGAAATATCAAAACATGCAGTAAATGGATCAAAGACCAAAACAGAAGAGTTAAAACTATAAAACCCTTAGAAGAAAACATAGGGTAAAAGCTTCATGACACTGGATATGGCAATTATTTCTTGGATATGACACCAAAGGTAAAGGCAACAGAAGAAAAAAATAGATAAATTGGGCTACATAAAAATGAAAAACTGTTTTGTATCAAAATAAACTATCAACAGAATAAATGGGCAACTAATCAAATGGGACAAAATATTTGCAAAGCATATATCTGATAAGGGATTCATATCCAGAAATATATAAAGAACTCCTACAATTCAACAACAACCACCAAAAAAAAACACCTGATTAAAAAAGTAAAACACTTGAATAGACTATCTCCAAAGAAAACATACGTATGGCCAATAAGAAAGCAAAAACATGCTCAACATCAGTAGCCATCAGGTAAATACAAACTGAAACACAAGGAGATACCACTTCACATCCTTCACATAAGGATGGTTACTATTAAAAAAAAAAAAAAGGAAATTAACTACTGGTGAGGATGTGGAGAAATTAGAACTCTTGTGCAGTTCTAGTACGGGGAATTTCTTAGCGGTACAGTTGTTAGTACTCCACGCTTTCAGTGCAGGGGACACATGTTCAATCCCTGGTCAGGGAACTAAGATATGCAGCATGGCCAAAAAAAAAAAAAAAAAAAAAAACACACCCTGGCCATTTCTAGTGGGAATGAAAGTAAAGTGGTACAGCCATTGTGGTGAAGAGTATGGCAGTTCCTCAAAAACTTCAACAGAGAATTATGATATGATCCAGAAATTCCACTTCTGGGCATATAACCAAAAGAATTGAAAGCGGAGACTTGAAAGGTATTTGTAGACTCACATTCATATCAGCATATTCACAACAGCCAAAAGGTGGAAGCAATCCAAATGACCAAGGACAGATGAGTGGATAAACAAAATGTATATACAATGGAATGTATATGTATATACAATGGAATACAATGGAATGTTAGTCATAAAAAAAAATGAAATTCTGATACATGTTACAATATGGATGAACCCTGAAGGCATGCTAAGTGGAATAAGCCAGACATAAAAGGATAAATATTCTATGATTCCACTTATATGAGGTATGTAGAGCAATCAAATTTACAGAGAAAAAAATAGCATAGTAGTTCCCAGGGGCTCAGGGGAGGGAGGAATGGGGAATTATTGCTTAATGTGTAAAAAGGTTCAGTTTGTGGAGATAAAAAAGTTCTGGACGTGAATGGCTATGGCTGCACAACAGTGTGAAGGTACTTAATGCCACTGAACTATACAGCTAATAATGGTTAAAATAGTAAATTGTATGTTATGCATAACTTACCACAATTTTTAAAAATGTAGTACACTTTAAAAGTTTCCTGTTCCAGACTTTAAACATACAAAATACAAGGTCCAGGTTCTTAACATACACAATTGTGTTAAAGGAACTATTCAATCTTGTGGTAAGTTAAAAGTCCCAGGCTTCCCTGGTGGCGCAGTGGTTGAGAGTTCGCCTGCTGATGCAGGGGACACGGGTTCGTGCCCCGGTCCAGGATGATCCCACATGCCACGGAGTGGCTAGGCCCATGAGCCATGGCCGCTGAGCCTGCGCGTCTGGAGCCTGTGCTCCGCAATGGGAGAGGCCACAACAGTGAGAGGCCCGCGTACCGCAAAAAAAAAAAAAGAAAGTCCCAACTTACCATCTAGGAAACACCCCATTCTCCAAACTTGTTGTTTGGCTACGTCGCCAGCGTCGCTGGTAGCTGCTGGCACAACTTCGGGTAAGTGAGGAGTTGGGAGAGGGAAATGGTGTAATAAGCAAGCTGCTGAGAGATGCTGTCAAGTCAGAGTAAGAACAAGTATAATGTATAAGTCAATAATTACTAAAAACAAGAACAGATTTCTTTTTAACAAATTTAAGAATGGTGACTCAAATTTTCCATTTTGCTGAATGAGGCTCTAAAATTTCCATTTAAAAAAATACATCATTGTTGGAGTAAGGTCCCAGAAAAAAATCACATATTAAAAGTGAGTTGGCAAGAGACCTTGATACAATCTCCTTTTGACATCCTTACCTTCCCCACCCCCACCCCAGATGAAAATGCTACTTTGAAAAAAGCTTTATTCCTTTGGCCATGACACTGTCTCCTAGCTTAGCTGAATCCTTAGTCCTTAAATTAAATACGATGCAGTTCAATTTCAACGCAGCAGCTGGATTTTAAGAACAAAAGCTATATTTGAAAATAAGTGTTTGAATGCCATTTAAAACGTCATTTAAAAGTACTCATGGAGGGGGGCTTCCCTGGTGGCGCAGTGGTTGAGAGTCCGCCTGCCGATGCAGGGGACACGGGTTCGTGCCCCGGTCCGGGAAGATCCCACATGCCACAGAGCGGCTGGGCCTGTGAGCCATGGCCGCTGAGCCTACGCGTCCGGAGCCTGTGCTCCGCAACGGGAGAGGCCAAAACAGTGAGAGGCCCGCGTACTGCAAAGAAAAAAAAAAAAAAAAAAAGTACTCATGGAGGGACTGCCAGGGCGGTCCAGTGGTTAAGACTCCACAATTCCAATGCAGGGGGCACAGGTTCAATCCCTGGTCGGGGAACTAAGATGCCACATGCTGCGTGGCGGCCAAAAAAAAAAGAAGTACTCATGGATCACTTGTGCATAGGTAGCCACCTCTGAATGCTTGGGTACTTTTACCAAGAGTCATGACTATACCTATCAAGCTCCAAGAAAGAGTGAATCCTACAGATTGCTCTCTGGAACATTGCTCTCTGGAACAGACACATCCCAAGAGAGTCCACTCTGATTATAAGTGCTGCAATCCCCTAACTGTGGAAATTATTCTCTTCTGAAAACCCTTCTCTGCAATCCAAAAGCTCTGTTTCCTGCCTGGGGTATCAAAAGGAATCTCTCTTAATCTAGAGAGAAAAAGACCTCAAGGGCTTGCTTTTGTTTAGAAATATTTTAGATTCCCATTTTCATCATTATAAACACACACTGAAAATTTGTAAAGTAATCAAAAGGGAAGTATTATTATCATCTATAAAAAGATACATGCCAGATGATATATTATTTTGGACACCGGGACTGAAAACTAAGAGATTATCATTATGAAAATATGTTCATTTGAATTCTCTGACAAATTCAATGGTAAAGGGGAGAGCTCTATGTGCCATGCAAACATCTGGGCCGCCAATGAATTAATTCTGGACTACTTTCTTGAAAATACCACATTTTATCAATTAGTAGTATAAAACTTTGTAGTCTAAGATTAGGCATGTATAACTAATCTGGGTACAGCTTCTGTGAGAAATCAAATGTTACTCTAAATTTGGAAAAGCTCTGTTTTATCAAATTCTGGTATTAAAAATAACACAATCAGAAAAAGGAAGAAAATACACAATTAACTTAAACAGCATATATGAATTCAATGGCTTGAAGAAGCTTTACAGATCAGTCTTGCCAGGCCCTTCAATTTACAGATGAAGAAAATGAAGTATAGAGACATTAATTTATCACTTCTGAAATCTTGGATAAATAATGAAAACTAAATTCCTGCCACAGAAAACTAAATCTCTAGATTACATAGATGCAAACAGTATTAAGAGAAATACATTCTAGATTAGTTCCTAAGAACAAAAATAACTCAATTAGAAAAGAAGGGTGGGATTATTTGAAAGATGAGACTTCTATTAGAGTAGTGGTTCTTAACTTTAGCTGTCCATCAGAATCAGTGGTTGAGTTTTTCATTTTTTGTTCCTCAAATACAGATGCCTAAGCCTTTCTCTAGGGTAAATCAAGAATCTTCAAGAGTAGAGTCCAGGTATCTGAAAAATTTTCTTGAAATTTCTCACGCATAACTAGGGATTACAATATATGAGAAGTTTGGAGTCTCCATCTAGACTCAAAACTGACTTGTGAACAATTTAGATAGCAGAGCCATGCAATGTGACAACACATACAGATAATCACAGTGGATAAAGTTTCTCATACCTAACGATAATTCAAACCTAGGAGTACTCCACCTTTCTCTTATGCTGATCTCTGAGCCCTGACACTTTTCCTTTTAACTGAAATGTCCTTCTTTCATGCCTTTGGCCAGATAACTCCTATTTATTTCAAGTATCAACACTCTGTACAGCTTTACTCACACCCTGCCCCTTGCCCAGGCTAAGTTAGGTGCCATTTCTCTGAACCTCTGCACAGGTCTATCACAGAACACCTCAAACAATAATCTATGACAGATGATTTTCCTGGATATTCCTCTCATTAGAAGCTGTGCTCGTTAAGGATAGAATCTGGGGGTTTTTGTTGTTTTTTTCTTTTTAATCCTCACAATGTTTCAATAAAACTTTGTTAAATTTTGGAAGAGTACGTATTTCAAAGAAATATGTATAACACTGGCTCAAAATGCCTAAGCTTCTCTGGGCAAGAGACAGTCTGACACTTTAAACCCTAGTTAGGAGAAAACAGATATAAGCAAATGTGTTTTTTCTACTATGCTATCTAAGCAGTCTCTTGAGCAATATTATTTTTCTTATACTGGCTAAGCCTAAGCCAGCGTGTATTCATTCAGGCCATGCTCCACCAGGTACATTTACTATTAAACATGAAAAATTTTTAATCTAAAGTATTTATCTCTGCTGTTTCTACCAGCCTCTTGTAAGGCTAATATCAATACTAACAAACTGTGCACATAAAACTGGATGATAAAAGCAAAGATAAAAAAGGAAATCAATGTCAGCTAACAGTGATCTCATCAAAAATTGGATTAATACATGAACCTGTCATTACCAGAACGTGCTATGCCACTGTCTCTGTCCTCATTCAGCTCTCTTCCAGGCATGTCCATTGGGTTGCTGTGAACTGCGAATCAAGACAAAACTGTGACTTATAAAATACAGTGCTGTTCAGGTTGATGTTGTTCCTTTTATGTAGCAAACTAAATCATGCTCATCTCATTGCATTCCTTTATTTTTTTCAACAGCATGGCACCAACCCAACACCAAGAGCTATTACTCAGTTGAACAAGCTTTGAGATCTCTGAAGATTTGACATATAATATGAAATAATCTATGGTATAATACCTAAAGAAGCAAGGGATGACTAAAATAAGTATTTTAGAAGCATATTCAATGATATATGAATATATTCACAATATACTGCTAAATGAAAAAAAGGCAATCTACTGACCAGTAAGAATGATGGTTGCTGGGGCTAAGTGACTGGTATATGATGGTTGTCTGCTATTCTGCCTATAAAAATGTATGTTTAAAAATTCTCCATAATAAAAATTTTAAGAAAGCTGAACAGTATAACCCCAATTTTGTTTTAAAACAAACAAAAAAACTAAGAAGGTGATTTCCAGTTGACAAGATGGCTAATATATTTTTTTGCCTATTTTTCATATTTTCCAAATTTTCTATAATATATATACATTGTTTGTATCTTACATTTGTAAGAAAAATAAATATTAATTAAAACAAGAAGTTGGATACAACTTCCTGGATACAGAAGCATGAACACACTCTACAATCATCTATTTAATGATGTAAACAAACATAGTCATATATGCCTTTTACAGAATATAACGGTGCTTGTTCATCTAAATTTTAGCTCCAAGAGAAATCATTCTTATGGAATAGTGTAGATCAGAAATTTTACAATAATAGTAAGATAGGATATTTTCTGCGATTGATGAACCATGATACAGAAGCTACTCAGCCATGGAAACAAGATAGTGTCACATTAGAAATTCCACTGGTATTATAAGAAACAACGTTCATACTATATTTTGGTTTAGGATTCTAAAGTTAAAATCATTATTACATAACAAAATAAGAAATGACAAACTGAAATTTCATGAAAATGTCAATTCCACTGATAACTTAGTTTCTGGAAACTTTAAGAACATATTCAGTAGAAAGATATTAAGTTCTTAAACTTTCTAAGCAATGTTTTCTCAACTACACCTTCCCCAACTGCATTTCTCTACTCTCTTGTTTCCACAGCTTAACTATGAATTCTAGACGCTGGGGCACACCAACTAGTCTACCCACACAGCACATGGCAAACCTGCAAAGAAAGAGGCGCTCCTGATCAGGCGGAGCGGACCCTGTTCAGAGAATGCCCGCCTGGGGCTGCAGAACTGTGAAAGACCTACATGGCAGAAACGTAAAATACACATGAAAGAGGGCTGTTAGAGAAGCCACAATGTGTCAGGAATAAAAGGTGAGCTAAGGAAGTACAAAAGCAGACCAACAGATATGGATGGAAACCTTTAAGCAGGTAAGAATAATTCAAGCTGGCTTCCTATTTTTAGAACAGGATGGTTTCCCTCTGGTCATGGCTTATGTCAACATAACAATCTACTAGTAAGTCCACATATAATAATAAAAATAAAACATAAATAATAAAAATAAGCTTCCACTATTCAAGGTAAAATGTTCAATCCTTTCTCATCTAAAACAATGTTTTTAAAGATTCAAAACAGCACAGTAATGTTATCTATATAATCTGACATTTGCCAAATAAATTTATCTTTTAAAAAGTCAGTTTTAAGATTACAACATTGTGCAACTACAGTTAAGAAGAAAACCACCTAAGCACTTGGCTGAAAAACAGAACACAAAATAAAACAAAGAGCAAATAAAGGGGTCTACTGACAAATAAGTATGAAATTGGTTTTTCTAAACTAGTGGTAAATTATAAAGTAACAGAAGAAACCAAAGTTCCTAGAGCAAGGGTCAGCCACTATGGAAGCAAGAAAGCCAATGCAGCCTGTCAGGGCCAGACTCCCAGCTGCCCAACATAAGTAGCTGCCACACACCTGACCAAGAGAAGATAAGAGTCTGAAGACCCAGAGAGGGTAACATTCCAGCCTGGAAGCAAGCAGCTGCGTTACTTGTTAGTTATGCTTCATCAAGATGGCCTAAATAGCCATCTAGGAGGTTTATCTAGGATGGAACTGGGGACTTTTCTGTTTTAAAAAGTGACAAATGTATTTTTCAAATTGCTAATAGGTATTTTTCTAAAACAAGAGTTTCTATAATTATAGTGCATGTGCAGCAAACCTTCCATTTTCATTGTTCAGTTCCTTCTTCATTTTTTCCTAGTTACCTCAAAACTTACCTGCTCTCTTTAATCGCCTTCCCTACCACCTCTTCTTACTCTCAGCATATGACTTTGTCTCGTACAGTATGCATATGTTTGTACACATGAAGAATCACCATATGGGAACTCTCCTTCTCCTACCATGCTATCTCCAAACTTAATCTCCAAACTTAATCAACTTTCATCTCTGCCTCCTTCCTGCCTGAGCAGTAATAACAGGTCACATTATTCAAGTCCCCTTTATGTGCAGGGACTATCTGTGAAAAATCCTGAGAGGTATCTCCCTCCCTCCCTTCCAAAGCTAATTCTTCTAAGTCAGCTAGGCCCTTCCACTTTACCAGTATCACCTCTATCTCCAACCTCATCCTCCTTATAACCTCCTTTTCCATCAACATTTAAATACAGTCAGAACTCTTCTACCTTCTCCCCATATATCTAATCCTATAGTTCAGTAGTTCTTAAAATGTGGTCCCAGGACCCCCTAAGGGGACCCTGCAACCCTTTCAAGGGGTTCTTGAGGACATTCCTTTTTCTAGCTACATATCTATGTGAAACTATATTTTCTTAACACACTTCAACCAAAACAACATATTACAAAAGACTGAATGCAGAAGAAGATATGAGAATCCAGCTGTTTCTATTAAGCCAGACAATAAAAAGTTTTGCAAAAATGTAAAACAATGCTACTCTAAGTTTTCTTGTCTTGGAAAGTATAGTTATTTCAAAACATGTTATTTATATTAACATAAAAAGGGTTATAAGTGTTATTATTTTTTTTTTTGAACCTCCTGGTAAGTCTGTGGAATCTGTCATGAAAGACAGGAAGAACCATACCCTTCTTGGGGAGAAAGGCAACAATGTTAATATAAAGAAAACTGGGACGAATCTGCTAGATGTTTCTAGAAATAGTTTTATGGGATTTTTTTTTCAATCATGAAAGTAATATACTCTCATTGAGAAAAAAAAACTGGGAAAAGCAGAAAAGTATAAAGAAGAAAATAGAAATCAGCTATAATCCCCCTACACAGCAATAACCATAGTAAAATTTTAAAGTATATTCTTACAGATTTTCCCCCATATATATGTTCTCTGTCTTTCTGTACATTTTGTATAAAAATTAGATAGTACTATTTTGTAGTCTGTAGTTTTCACTTAGAAACATGAAATGCAAATCTATCCATGTCAACAAATATAGATACGTATCATTTTTATTTTTTTTTTATTTTTTATTTTTTGTTTTGTTTTGTTTTGGTTTTTTTTATTTTTTGCTTTATAACAAATTTAATCAGTTATACATATACATATGTTTCCATATCCCCTCCCTTTTGCGTCTCCCTCCCACCCTCCCTATCCCACCCCTCCAGGCGGTCATAAAGCACCGAGCTGATCTCCCTGTGCTATGCGGCTATAAGTGTTATTTTTAATGAGTTACTAAGTAAATATTTTAAATTTTTTCTGAATTTTAATTTCTAATACAGTATGTATCAATAAATGTAACCTACATACACAAAAGCTCTCTGTGGTCCTCAATAATTTCTACGTGTGTAAAAGGGTCCTGAAACCAAGAAGTTTGAGGATGTCTGCTTACATCTTAGAAAAGAAGACTAACCTCTGAGTCTTTCCTCAACTTTGGCTTCTATTGTCCCCACTGAAACTACTCACATAGGCCACCACCAAAAGCCTTCCTGTTATTTAATGCACTCCATACTATCTTACACTACCTTACATCATATTTGATGCTGACTACATTACACTTTGAACTTTTTTCCCTCAGTTCTCATGATAACACATGCTAAGTTTTTTTTTTCTTAGTCTCCTTTATGTGATTCTCTTCTCCTACTCCATCTTTAAAGCCAGCATTCCCCAGGGTTCTATCCTCAACAATATTTCCCTCTCATTCATTCTTATGCTTTCAATTATCATTTATATGATAATAATTCTCAAATCCATGGTAGAAACTGCTAACAACCTAAAAAAGGATTGTGTTCGCCGTTGCATAACATCAAGTAGTCTGTGGGAAGCAGCCGGCCAGCTAGGGACCATATTTCTCAAACCTCCTTATATACAGGTGAAGCTGTATGATTAGTTACCACCAATGGAATGTGAGCAAAAGTGATGTATATCACTTTCAGGTTGAGGTGGTTTTGAAGGGAATGTGCCTTCTCCATACTCAATCTCTTTCCACTGGCTTTGTGTAGGTGAGCACAACCTTGGAGCCCATATTGTAAAGAAGGTAGAACTCCAAGAAGGAAGGAGACTGGACCTTTAAAACACTGCTTTGAGGAAAATTGTGAGAAAAAACCTCTATTGTTTTAAAACTATTATACATTCATTATCTTACAGCAGCTACCACCAGAATACATCTCTCTCTCTCTCTAACTAACTACCATGGCTATCTTCACTTGGATATCCTACCAATACTTCCAATTCGACATGCCTAAACCTAAAATCATCAACTCCCAATTTCTCATGTTCCTCCCGGTGAATGGAACCAATATTCATGCAATTACACAACCCAATAGCTCAGTGCCACCCCTGACTCCCCCTCTCCCCTCACCTCTTCTACCTAATTACCAAGTCTTGTCTACTCTATTTCTCCCAACAAAGTTCTCAACAACTCTTTATCCTTATGGACACAATTTTACTCTACGTCCCCATTATCTGTCACTTGGACTGTCATAAGCAGCCTTCTAATATGGGTGTTTTCTCAATCCCACTGGCTCATCTGAATCTATTCCTACAGCAATTAGAATATTCTTTTGCAGATACAAATCTGATCTGATCATGTTTCTACATTGTGAAAACTCTTCTGTTGTTGCCTTGAGAATGCACCACAAAACTCTCCAGCTATAAGAACTGCAAATGGCCAAGCACCCCAGCTGCTGTGTTCTTAAATTCACTGCCATGTTTGTGCAGGGCCACATATCCCACAGGCTGCGCCTAGCCAATGACTAAACACAGTAGCTATAGTAAGGCAGGCCCATTTTGGCAAGACATGGGTCACTTCTGACAACCAACTCTGACTCAAAGACTCATCCACAGCCTTATCAAACCTTCCTTGGACTATATGGCAGGCTGGAACATGTCCACTCAAGCTTTTATTCCTCTCTTTCACTCAAGGCAAACTTGCACCACAATCTGAGGGCTCTCTGAACCCTTCCCAGCTCCCTCTTCATTTCTCTCACCTAGTAATAATAAAATCCTTGCATGTTTAAACCTGTCTTGGCACCTGTTAAAAACCAGGAGGAAGACCCAAACTAACACACCCTCACTGGTACCCAACTGCTTACCCAAAGCATAAGTCCAAATTCCTCAGTGTAACCCAAAATGCCCTTCATGATCTGGCTCTTGCTCACTTCTTTATTTCCTTTTACTTCCTTTACTTATATCCACACTGTGCTCCACCCACACTGATTTGTTCACATTCTTTCCACACTCAATGATCTCTTGCACTAGGTCTGTGCACATGCTCCTGCTTTTTCCTAGAACATTTCTCTTCCCAACTGTCAGGCTAATTCTTCAAGTTTAGGCTCACTTCTTTAAGAAAGCCTTTTGTGATACTCCAAGACTGAACTGGGTGTTCCTTCTCATTTCTATCACAACATGCTCTTAGTTTTGTCCAAAAATTAACTACAGTATACTGTAATTGTATACTGTATTGTATTGCTTGTCTGACTTCCACTAACTAAAAATCTGTTGAGGCAGGAACTGTGTCTGGTTCACCACTGTATTCTCAGGGCCTAGCAGAGTGCTTGGCATATAATAAGTGCTTGATAAGTACTTGTTGATTAATTGGAAATTTAAAGAAAATAAGAAATGGTGCTCAAATATCCTTGATTCACAATTAAGAATGTGCAAGAAAAAGCCATTCATAACAAAGTCTGTGCTTTGTTAAATGCATTAATTTCCTATTCCATGTTAAAACAGAGGAGTTGAGTATATCTAGCAACTATAGTGTACTTTACCTTTATACATGATAATGGATTTGTATTATTAAAATAAACAGCTTTTAATAAGCCCCTTTAGCTTTTAAAAGTATCAAATTATAAAGAAAAAAAGACTTATTTCTGTCACATTTTTACTTTACTAAAATGAATGAACTGGGCTTCCCTGGTGGTGCAGTGGTTGAAGATCTGCCTGCCAATGCAGGGGACACGGGTTCAAGCCCTGGTCTGGGAAGATACCACATGCCGTAGAGCAACTAGGCCCGTGAGCCACAACTACTGAGCCTGCGCGTCTGGAGCTTGTGCTCCGCAACGAGAGGCCATGACAGTGAGAGGCCTGCACACTGCGATGAAGAGTGGCCCCCGCTCGCCACAACTAGAGAAAGCCCTCGCACAGAAACGAAGACCCAGTACAGCCAAAAATAAATAAATAAGCTAATAAATTTTTTTTTAAAATGAATGAACTAATCAAGTTAAGAAAAAGTAGAACTTCTATTTTTCTATAAAATGCATGCTTTCTACAACACGTGTCTGACACTGCAACTAGCCCGTAGTAGGTACTTAATAAATAGCTGCTATTTGAATGAACATGAATTATAAAAAATAATAGGATGCTATACTGTTAAAGGTGGGAGAAAAAGCTGTCTTCTACTAATACGTATAACTGATATTTATTAAAATTAATTACAAATAAAAATTTCACTAAACAGGGAATGAGTGAAACATTCATCCTATTCTTTTTTTTTTTAACATCTTTATTGGAGTATACTTGCTTTACAATGGTGTGTTTGTTTCTGCTTTATAACAAAGTGAATCAGCTATACATATACATATATCCCCATATCTCCTCCCTCTTGCGTCTCCCTCCCACCCTCCCTATCCCACCCCTCTAGGTGGTCACAAAGCACCGAGCTGATCTCCCTGTGCTATGCGGCTGCTTCCCACTAGCTATCTATTTTACATTTGGTAGTATATGTAAGTCCATGCCACTCTTTCACTTCATCCCAGTTTACCCATCCCCTTCCCCACGTCCTCAAGTCCATTCTCTACATCTGCGTCTTTATTCCTGTCCTGCCCCTAGGTTCTTCAGAACCAATTTTCTTTTTTTTTTTTTCTCTCTAATACACTACAGTTCGTTTTGCACTGGAAATATAGTCAGCAGTCATTTATTTGATCTAAGATAAAACAAAGGACCAGAAATTTTAGAAATAGTTTGTCACTTTAAAATGTTGAACTTAAATAACAAACAATAAACTAACCAAATTACTAAATAAGCTTCTATTTTAATAAATCTCTTAAGAAACATCAAATTTGAATATCTGCTCATCTAAATTACAGGTCCAAAAAACAAGCACCATTTTAAAATTACTCTATGGTTAGGGCAAAGAAAAGGGAGAAAGTATAATACCTGTCTCCCTCAGCTGAAATATTCAAAAGAGCTAGTAAGAGCTTTTCACATCAACAAAAGTACTTTTCAAAGATGCATCGAAATTAAAACCAAAAAACAAATAAGGTATTTCTTCAGCAGTTCTCTTTTTTCAGGTACAAAATAAACATTATGTTCAAATATATGAAAATTAAATTTTTCAAATAATACAAATATTACATATACTTGCAATTTAAATCCACTTCCAGTATTTGAAATTCTTTGGTCTTCTAACATTATTAAGAACATTATTATCTACACTATTAAGAACATTTTTAAAACGTATAAAACCGTTTTACCTATATTTCCAAGAAGTCCATTAATAACTGTGTTATTATCAGCCTTTAATGTACTGTTGTCCTGATTGATGAATTCAAGACTGTCTTGCAGCCTAAGTGGGAGGAGAAAAAAATAAATTCCAAATTCGTTTTATGCTCTTAATGGCAATTCTTTGTATACCTCAAATTTTAAGTGTAAAACTTTTTTTTTTTAAGTTTTAAGTTTCCCTATTAGTACTATAAACCAACTAATCATTTAAATCAGGGGTTGGCAAACTACACCCTGAGGGTTAAATTAAGTCTGCTGCCTGTTTCTGTAAATAAAGTTTTATTGGAATACAGCCACACCCAAGTGTCTGTCAACAGATGAATGGATAAAAAAAGACTGTCATGTATATATATAGACAGTGGATATTATTCAGCCATGAAAAGAAAAAAAGAGGAAGTCCTGCCATTTGCAACAACTTTGGTCCTTCAGGGCATTATGCTAAGTGAAATAAGTCAGATCGAGAAAGGCAAATGCTGTATGATATCACTTATATGTGGAATCTAAAAAAGCCAATTCCCTAGCGGTCCAGTGGTTAGGACTCTGTGCTTCCACTACAGGGGGCACGGGTTCAATCCCTGATTGGCAAACTAAGATCCTGCAAGCCATGAGGCACGGCCAATAAATAAATAAATAAATAAAATTTTTAAATTTGTTTAATTAAAAAGAAATTAAAAAGCCGAACTCAGGGGCTTCCCTGGTGGCGCAGTGGCTGAGAGTCCGCCTGCCGATGCAGGGGACACAGGTTCGTGCCCCGGTCCAGGAAGATCCCACATGCCGCGGAGCGGCTGGGCCCGTGAGCCATGGCCGCTGAGCCTGTACGTCCGGAGCCTGTGTTCCACAACGGGAGAAGCCACAACAGTGCGAGGCCCGCGTACCGCAAAAAAAAAAAAAAAAAAAAGCCAAACTCAGAGATGCAGAGAGCAGAGTGATGGTTACCAGGGACTGGGAGTATGGGAAATGGGGATAAAATGGTCAAAGGGTACAAACTTCTAGTTATAAGATTAACAAGTTCTGGGTGTCTAATATACAGCAAGCTAATTATAGCTAATAATACTGCATTATATCTTGAAAGTTGCTAACAGAGTAAATCTTAAATATTCTCACCACAAAAAAGAAATGGTAATTATGTGACAGGATGGTAGCAGCTAAGGCTATGGTGATAATCACTTTGCAATATATAAATGTATCAAATCAACACATCATATACTTCAAACTTACATAATGGTGTATGTCAATCATATCTCAACAAAGCTAGGGGAAAAAAATCTGGCCTCCATAAACTTTCAAACTTAAGGGATGGAATAAAATCTGAATTTATGCTGCAATCCTGAAAGCAGCTTATTGGTTTTCATACTTTGCAAACCTTAAAGAATTCATTTCTCCCTTCATTCATAACTACTTACGTATTGAGACTTCCACAGATGCTGCTGCCAGTCCGTGCAGTAAAAACTTTGCTGAGCATAAGCTGTGGAGGGGAACTATGAAGAAAAAGAGAGGGATAGAGAGAGATCAAAACTGAAACACAAGGACCTTTCCAATTTATTACAAATAAAAATGTTTAAGTCACAGAGATGTCACAGCATAGTTACAACAGCCATGAAGTAGCATTAAACCCATAAAACATCATAAACTTAGTATCTGACATGCTCAATCTGAGTGAAGACTATATGAAATTCGCCCATCTTTTAAAAAACTAAACATTCTAAAATGGATTCATCAAGAAAAATCAGAAAAATCCCTCACCGGATCTGATGAATCTTTAAGGTGGAGCCTTTGTAGCTCATTGCTACTGAGCCAAACATCATCTCTCCAAGCATATTGGCATCAGAAGAGCATCGAGAACCCTAAACAATAAGCATAACATTAATAAAATTGCAGAATTTAAAACCTATTTCAAAAACTGATTTTTATTAAAAATTCCTTTGCTGTATTCTACGTAATGTTTTTTTAAATGATTTTACGTTGTATACACTGCTCTGCAGCTTGATTTTCTTCATTTCATTTTCTTCATTTCACAATGTCTTATAGATCTAAGCATATTGTTATACATAGATTCCTTTTGAGAGCTGCACAGTACCCTCCTATATGAAAATACCAGTTTATCAAGTCTGTTCCCCTTACTGACAGGCATTTAAGTTACTTCCTGTTTTTTGCTATTACAAATAACGCTCAAATAAACATTCTTAGCCACATCTTATGCATATGCAATGCTTCTCCAGGACAGATAACAAGAAGTAGAATTCACTGAACATGCTGAACAGATTTTACCACCCCTATTGTGCAAAAAGAAGCATTTGCAAAAGGGGTAACTTGGACATTTTGCATTTTTTTAAAAAGATTTATCTTAAGCATTAGAATGTCTTGTTTGTAAAGAATTCTGATTTAAAAAGTTATTCTTTTCCATTATTCTTTAATTGTCCTCATAGGAGTCAAAAAAATCTAAAAATTGACTCATCCATTTGGTTGCTATTTATATACTGTGGCAAATACAACTAGTTAACCACCAAATATCTTATTCCTTGTTTTTTGAAGTACAAGTTGTTTCAAGGAAGCAATGTGCCCAAATGAAAAAAACTGCATTTCAGAGCCTCCCTTGCAGATAGAGGATTTCGAGTTGGTCTCTATATTCAAAGAGTTAAACCAGTGGTTGGAGTGGTAGCTTTCAGAACTATCCATTTACATGCATTCAACACAGTCCTGGTCAATGGAATATAAATGGAAATCACTGAAGATGAACACACCATAAGAGGACGACAAGGCAACAAGTATGTACACAGTAATTCTGGCTAAGTAGAAAGATAAGGAAGCTTTGGTCTCTGAGGCCACCTTGAAGCCCATAAATTATCGAGCCTAGATGGTCTCTCTCCAGGCTTGTCATGTGAAGAAACCAATCCCTAATTTGCTTAAGCCACTGTTTCATAGGATATCCCAATGCAATTCATAACCAATACAATTAACATAATAAAACAACTGATGATAAAGATGACCAAAAAACTATCTAAGGGCTTCCCTGGTGGCGCAGTGGTTGAGAGTCCGCCTGCCGATGCAGGGGACACGGGTTCATGCCCCGGTCCGGGAAGATCCCACATGCCGCGGAGCAGCTGGGCCCGTGAGCCATGGCCGCTGGGCCTGTGCGTCTGGAGCTTGTGCTCCGCAGCGGGAGAGGCCACAACAGTGAGAGGCCCGCGTACCAAAAAAAAAAAAAAAACTATCTAAGATAGTAAATGAGGATTATGCACAAATTTCACTATGCCATTCTACCATGGGAAATCAAGAACTAGAAGTTTTTAAAAATACTTAAAAGATTCTTCTGAGGATAACAATAAAGTGATGAGGACCCCCATTTTACAAGTGAAAGCCAGGGAACACATCTACATACTATTTTTCTTTTTATAATGTGATTCTCTTTTACTCTTTTGCTTGTTTACTACCTGCCTTGGGTTAAAAAAAATCTATATATTTACGTTTTGTCACCTTTCTTAAAAAGAACATCTTCAAATAGCAATCCATTTCATTATACATACTATGTTCATATTAGTTTTTTAATACATTCATTGACATATTGTTTTTTCTTTCTCAGTGCTATTGTCTTAATTTTATTTTAATAAAGGCACAAAGTTTTTTTTTAAGAAAAAATCACTTCTGATATACCTAGGTTACTACAAGAAGTAACTCTTTTATTCTTGGGATTTGGTTAAGACAAAATTTTTATTTCCTGAAGTCTAGGTATTACGAACATTTTAGAAACAGAGTAGAATAATTTTTTACATGATAAAGTAGTTTATTTTTCTTTAAGATCAACAATACCAATCTTCTTGGCAACCTAAATTGCTTCTGGATAATGACAGAAATGAGAACCTTCTCTTACAAGCTCATTTTTGTTACAATGCATCTAACTCCATTCTTATTTTGACTAAAAATAATATTTCTTACATTAAACGAGCTACACAAATTTAAATATCAAGTCATTTAAACATTTTAATATTATAATTAGAAAAGAATTCTCAGAAGGCAAAATACAGTAAAAATAAATTGGTGTATAAATTTTATGAAACCACATACTTTGCTATTAAACGTTCTCTCTGCCTGCTCTAATACATACCAAATAGTTATCATGAATATCACTGACATGTTATATATTTTAATGTGACATAATCTATAATGAAGAATATAATTAAGAAAATGCTATTATCTTTAATGCTTTTTTAAAAAGGCTCTTACTTAAAAGTTCAATTCTTTGTAAGTACTCATTGCTGAAAGCAATAATCTGTTAATACCCCGTAAATCAAAAATAATGTTCTAGTTACCTGAAATAACACTCTATCAAGTATAGTGAACTATATGCATAATAATTCAATGCCTTCTTGCTAAAAAAACAGATTTCCAAGACCATAATGAACCTACTACCAGAATATCTAGACATATAACCTGGGAACCTGTACTTTAAAAAAACTCTAGGGATTTTTGATGCAAAATGAGAATTATAATCACTCACTGCTTCAGGGTTTCTACAGTCTGGATCCATTTGCTAATACTATTTAACTGCATAACATTAGGAAGAAAGGCAAGTTTGTACAGTTGATCAAATTAGAAAACTTGTAAATTGGCATAAGTATAATGATCCTACATAGCACAGCACTATTAGGAACTTGTTAGGGTAACATGCTTAAGATGGAAGAGGAATAGAGGAGGCCAGGCAGAACTATGTAGATATTAGGACTACATACTATGTAGGTAGTCCTAACATCTGGACTTTTATAACTTCAAAGCTGTTCCACATATACTGTCATGTTGATATGGTATAAGGGTTAGTTTCTATCCAAAAACAATTTACCTAATTATAAATAATTTAAAGGTCCAGGATTCTATTTTGGTACTGCTAAATGTAAAATACCTGTGATTCATTCATGCAAACTTGAACGACACAAATTCACATTAGATGACATTTGCTTATTTGAAACCAAGTACTGATCCTATGTAAAATATAACAACATAACAAGTTTATAGAGAAGTTCCTATATAGTCAAATGATTGGTTAATTCCGTATTTTAAAAGAAGAGCCACATTAATTTTGAAAAATGAAAATGTACATTTCTATACTTCAGCCATATTTTAATTTCATACTACAGCTGACTTGTATTATATTTATCTTCATATTTCAATAATTAAAAAGTGTATAAAATAAGAAATTATTCTGGTAGCCTAAAAAATATGAAATGGGAAATAAAAAGGAGAAAATGCCCCTGCTACCTGTGCCCAAAGCTCTCTATGCTTCCCCTATCCTAAGATTTATCAAAGTTCATAAACTTACCTACTTAATTATCTGTCTCCCCAGCTATACTGTAAGCTCCAGGAGGGTAAGCACTAGTCCCTGTTACATCCTCAGTCCCTAGGATGGCATACAACACATTGTAGGTACTCAAAAATACTTGTGAATGAATAAAAGACATCAGTGATCTTACCTGGTACTTAGGACACTGGTCTTTTACATCAGAAGATGAAGTCATGGAACTATCTAAAGAGGAAGAACTGTCTCCACCAGGTTTCAGTTGGCAGCATTTCCCAAAGACTTTAACTTGAGCATCACTACAGAGCTTCTGAAATGGAGACATTATTCCCATTCATATTTTAACAGATTTTCCACCATATATAAATTATAGCATAAAAACCTTTGGAAAAACCAAGGATGAAATAATTCAAAATAACATAACCTTAATATAATGACTATTTGCATTTTACTGTATTTTCTCCAGTACTGTTTTCTATTCTTTGTCTCATAGCTATAATAATATTTGTGGCATTTTTTAACTGTACTTCACTCACCAAAATTATTAAAACATGGGAATTTTTCTATATTACAATGGTCTACACAATGTTCATTGTTGGGACTTAATTATATACTGCAGCAGTTTTCAAATTATTTGATCTCAAAAACCTATTCATGCTCTTAAAAATTATTTAGGATCCCAAAGGCATTTTGTTTATGTGTGATGTATGTATCAATATTTTCCCATATTAGAAATTAAAATTGAGGAATTTTAAAATATTTATAAATTTATTTAAATATAACAATATGGGCTCCCCTGGTGGCGCAGTGGTTGGGAGTCCGCCTGCCGATGCAGAGGACACGGGTTCGTGCCCCGGTCTGGGAGGATCCCACATGCTGCGGAGCGGCTGGGCCCGTGAACCATGGCCGCTGAGCCTGCGCATCCGGAGCCTGTGCTCCACAATGGGAGAGGCCACAGCAGTGAGAGGCCCGCGTACCACAAAAAAAAATATATATATATATATATATATACCCATTACAAGCTAATGTAAGTAATATATTTTAATGGAAAAAAACTGGGGAGATGTAGGAATAGGAAGAGAAATGCAAATGAGACATATTTCAATGTATGTTCATATATATGTAAGTTTAATCTTTTGAAATGAGAATGCATCCATGTATTGGACAGTTACATTTTTAATAATAGCTGAGCTTAGGACCAGAAGGCTGTATTGTCTAGCATGGAAGAAGAATGTATTTCAATTCTTTGCTTTAGAAATAGAGACACAGACATAGAGAACAGATGTATGGATGTATGGATAGGATACCAAGGGGGAAAGGGGTGGGGTGGGAGGATTTGGGAGGTTGGGATTGACACATATACACTACTGCCCTATTGATACTATGTATAAAATAGACAGCTGATGGGAACATACTGTATAGCACAGGGAACTCTACTTAATTCACTGTGGTATCCTAAATGGCAGGGAAAACCAAAAGGGAGGGGATATACGCATATGAATGGCTGATTCATTTTGCTGTGCAATAGAAGCTAACACAACATTGTAAAGCAACTAGATGCCAATAAAAATTAATTAATTAAAAAAATTTTTTTTTCTTTATTCCTCTTGTTCTCCTCTCCCTCCCAAACAGGTTCTAGAGCTTTCACTGCTCACAACTACCAAAGTTGCAATCCACCAAGTTCTGATACTCCTAAAAACATTGCAATGCTTTATCACATTTACCAGTATGTTCATTCTTCAAAACCCAGCTGGCCTGACTTATCTACTATTGCAAACCACCACTTATCAGTCAACAAAAGTAACTGAGTACTATGTGTACCAAGCACTAGGGAAAAGAAGTGAATAAAACAGTTCTTTTCCTCCTGGAACTAACAATCTAACAGGAGGAGATATTTAACAAGTAGACAAATTAGTATAATTAAATACATTATTTCAAATATGTCTAATAAAAGTAATAATGATAGCAACAGTTAACTCACATAGCACCTAGTATCTGGTCAGGTACTCTTCTGTTTTACATATATTTACTCTTTTATTCCTCACAACAACTCTATGAAGTAAGTACTATTATTATCCCCATTTTACAGACAAAGAGATTAAGGAGCAATGATGTTTATGTGAACTGTCCAAGAAAGAACTTAACTTAGTCTAGGCACATCAGAAATGATATTTAAACTGGAACTACAAAAAAGCATAGGAGTTAAGGTGAAAGAAGAATGGGAGGGCTAGAAAGACATTCCAGGTGGGGTAACTATATATGTCCAATCTCTGAAACAAGAAGCAATTTGCTAGAGGGAAGAAAGGGACAAACATATATCAATTCCAGGACTGAAGCATAATTTCTGCTCCTAGAAGGCCAATGTCTACTGTGCCATGTCCCCTCACTAGACCATCTTCCAACAAAGTTGTTGCTGCTTGGTTTCAAAAAAGCCATAACTTAAGAATGGGAAAGAGAAAAGACACTGTACAGAGAAAGGGGTAGGGGTGTAGGGGTGTAGGGGTGTGTGTGTGTGTGTGTGTGCGTGTGTGTGTGTGTGTGTGTGTGTCTCTCACAGCTTTTACATACACTTCTATGCACAATGTCTTATTGATCTAAAATCTCTAAAACAGGACAATCAAACTAAGTCAGAATTGAAATACACATAACATGCCTTTCCCAATGTTTAATGTGCATCTGCATTATACATTAACCAGATCCCCTCAAGGTAGGAGGATGTAATCAACTTTGAGAAAAACAGTCTCTTTCTTCTAATGCCAGCATTGTAATTTTTAAAATTAATATTCCTTTCCCATCCTGTACAGGGGATCACACTGACTAAAGGCTCATTCTGTATGTGCATACCTGACTAAAAAAAATCTCTGATGAACTTTATAATTTTAACTTGTGAATATGATACATGATTCTTTCTCTCAAAAACGCATGCCTCTCTAACTCCTGACCGGTGGAACAATTCTCAGAGCTTCTGAAAATCTGTCTCCCACGTTACAATCCTCAGTTTGGCTCAAATAAAATGATCTTTATTTCTTCTTAGCTTAATTGTTAATTGAATTTTCATCGATACAAAGAAATCTAGATCCCACTCTTTACCCTTTTCCCCACTCCACACATTGCCAATAAGTAAAATCATTTTTATTGGCTTACTATTATCCTTCCAGTATCTCTGTTTTCAAATATAAGCATATTCCTTTTCCTTTTCTCTTACAGAAAAAGTGATTCAGTTCTGCCGTTGCTTTATTTTCCACTAATATCATAGAGAATCTTTCCATCTATCTTTAGAAGTCTTCCTCATTGTTTTTTTCAAAAAAATACAGCTACACAGTATTCCAGTGTGTGAATATACTATAGCTTATTTAACCAGTCATCTGTTAATAACCCTGCCAGTGGAACTGCTGGGTCAAAACATAAATACACATAATTTTGGTAGATACTGCCAGACTACCCCTCCAAGGATGTCATTTCACTCACTCACTTTAACAGCAAAGTACTGTCATGCAACATTTGGGTTTTTGCCAATCTAAAAGGAAAGAACTAAAATCACAAGATAGTTTTAATTTTCATTTCCTTATTATGAATGAGAGGAAGAATCTTATTAAATGTGTAATGGTCATCTGTAGGTGAACTCCCTGGTCTTATCCTTCACCTAATTTTCTACTGAATGGTTCTCTTGTCTTGATTTCTAGGAATTTTTTATATAGAAAGATTACCAGCTGGTTTTATATCCTATAAAAATGTTTTCACAGGGTATCGTTTACCTTCTAATTTTCCTCATGGTAGTTTTTTTCTTTTTTCTTTGTTTGCTTTTGCTTTGTTTTGCTCAGCATCCAAGTTATTTCCGTTTCTTTTTTTATTTGGTTGTCAAATGTGTAAGTCTTTTAACTTTATGGCTTCTGCATTTTGAGCAATAGCTAAAAGCTGTTTTCCACTCCACAGATACATAGGAAGTCATGTTATCTTTTTGTAAGGTCACAGTTTTATTTTTTTTACATTTAAATGTTTGATATACTTGAGATATGAATCTAAGTTTATCTTTCTTATAATTGGCTAATTATCTCAATACCATTTATTAATCTTTACCCTGATTTAAGATGATGCCTTTATCATATATTAAATTCCTACATGTATTTAGATCTACTTCTGATCCTCTATTTCATTCCATTAGTCTATTGATCTGTTTATGTTCTAATAATATATTCTTTTAATTATTGAGACTTTAGAGTGCATTTTTCAAATCTGGTAGAACTTACTCAACCTCACTACTCTTTCTTTTTCAGTTTTCCAACCTATTACTGCTAATTTCTTTCCATTTGAACTTTAGAATCTGCTATCTAATTCCAGATACCACCACCCACCAAAAATAATAATAATAACAACAACAATAAGGTTGGCATTTTTATGGAGATAGCATTATTTTACAAAGCAACTCAGAGAGAATGGACAACTTTATAACATTGAGTATTAACCAAAAATATATTTTGTCTTTTCATTTGCTCAAGTAAGCTTTTATGTACCTCAGGAGATTTTTAAAGTTCTAAACATATAGATTTTGTTAAGTTTATGAAAAGGCATTTTTTAATTGCTATTTTATTCATTTTTTTAAGGTGCTAAAAAATAATTTTATTGAGTTCCCAAATGCTTAAAGCACTTGTCCTTTTTTACTTAGAAGCCCCCATGCTCTTTCCCTTTTTTTTTTAACATCTTTATTGGAGTATAATTGCTTTACAATGGTGTGTTAGTTTCTGCTTTATAACATAGTGAATCAGCTATACATATACATATATCCCCGTATCTCCTCCCTCTTGCGTCTCCCTCCCACCCTCCCTATCCCACAAAATTGCTATTTTAAATGGAGCCTTAACTTCCTTCATACTTCCAATTGGAAGTTATTTGTATATACTGAGTTTACTGATTTCTGTATATTAACTTTTATATAGATTCAATTACCTAACCAAATCCTATGTTCCGAATCTGATATCACAATTACGATTCAACTACTGGCACTTGTACAATGCTTCTGAGTGTACAAAACTCTAACACATTAAAATTTATATTCACCTTTCCAAAGTTATTTGAATCTGCTAATGTACAACTTTATTCTTGTATATAACCAATGAAGGCTGAAACATGTGAGTGACTATGTAACTTCACTGGGAACACATGCGCTGGATTATTGTTAACACAGAAATAATGACCAAGATAAAGATAGTATCATATGATCAAATCACACTTGATCCATTTGGCTATATCAGTGTTCAAAGAAACCACATCTCAATAATTTTTACATTTCAACTAGATGATGAATAAGGTCTGAGGATCAAAACTAAAAAAATAAAAATAAACTTTTATAAAAGAGAGAAGTTTCTTGGGCTTCCCTGGTGGCACAGTGGTTGAGAGTCCACCTGCCGATGCAGGGGACACGGGTTCGTGACCCAGTCCGGGAAGATCCCACATGCCGCGGAGCGGCTGGGTCCGTGAGCCATGGCCGCTGAGCCTGCGCGTCCAGAGCCTGTCTGTGCTCCGCAACCGGAGAGGCCACAGCAGTGAGAGGCCCACGTACCACAAAAAAAAAAAAAAAAGAGAGAGAGAAGTTTCTTGATTAAAATCACTGAATGTTCGAGTCATTTTTCGCAGAATATAACAGAATTAGAAAATAAATGTTCTGAGAAAGCTATACATTGATTAATATAATTTTATTTCAGCACTGTAAGACAATATTCAGGAAACTGCTAATGCCTAAACTATCTCATCATTATGTATGGACCCAAAATATTGTGTAGGAAGTTTAAAATGATCATTTACATCACACAGTCCCTCTTTGCCTATACAGAACTGACATGATTTGATGTTCCAAGGGTATAAGTACAGTAAAGTAGATGAAAAAAATCATTTAATGATTCCAACAGCTCACAATTTGGGAAAAAAACATGTGTTCTGTAGTGTTCAAAAGGAACATATAAAATCTTCATTAAAGTATTTACAGGATTTTGATAATAAACTTCCTAACTTTTAATTAAAGCTGATCAAAATATGTCCTGAGTATTTACCATGTGTGAGGCAGTGTGCTGTTTAGGAAACAAAGGTGAATAACAGACAAATTTTTTACTTTTTTTTGCAATTTAATAACAAATAAACATACAAATACAGCTCTGATATAGAAGTCTGTGAAAGACTATAAACAAAGGACTATGAGAAATACAGCTATGATATAGAAGGTCTATGAAAGACTATAAACAAAGGACTATGAGAATTCTTATGTAGCAGAAAAATCAGAAAGGATTCATAAAGTTGTGATACAATAAACCTTGAAAGAAGATAAATCTTCATCTAGGGAGATAGCACATAATATGAGGATATATAAAACAACTGAGACTGGAAATATTCAAGGCTGTTTGATTTCTAGTCACTGATGAGTCTAGAGGAAAGTCTGAAAAAGTAGAAGCAGGCTGACAAGAAAATTTCAGAAGACTGAGCAATGAGTGGATGGTATGAGCTTAGAGCTGGTAGACAGATTACTACTGAGAGACTAAGAGACACAGAGAAGAGACTAAGAGATACAAAGGAGAGATTGAGCTGAGACACTGAGGAGAGCCGGAGAGAGAGTGAGGCAGAGAGACTAAGATACACCAACAAACACTGAGAAGGACAAAAAAAGACAGAGACAGAAAAAGACAGAAGGGCATATAAATAAAGGAGAAAGTAAAAGGATAATTATTTTGTTGGTGTTGGGCAAAGAGGCTTTGTGAAGATTTGCAGGCAAAGAAAAAAGCTAACAGAGGGAATAAGGAGATATCAGATAGAAGACTAATGAGACTAATGAAGCATCATTTCAGAAAAGGTGGGCAGAAAGCGTTCAAGAAACAGCATGACACGAGACTCACAAGGCTGTTTAAGACAAAAGGGAAGAATGCTAAAGAAACACAATGAATAACATCAAGAGAAATAGTAAAGGAGAAGTTATATGCTGCAATTCAATGGAACATCATCAAGCACACAAAAAAACTTCAATAAATATTTGCTAAAGAAATCACCAAGAGAGTATTGATTGTCAACCTGTCAGTCTTAGCCAAGTTCTGCTGAGCTATTAGCAGTCTAAATACAAAAAAAAATGCTTATCACATTTGCAGCTAGCCTTAGATTTCAACTGTCTGCTTGACTATCTACGATTCTATGACTCTTAGGCATCTCACCACTCAGCTATTCAAACCAAAATGGTGAATTCACCAAATGCTTCCTTCTCCTTCATCCCCCCAAATCCAACCATTCTCTAAGTAACAAGGTGATTTTTTCACTATTTTTTAAAAATTGACATATAAGTGACAACAGCATTATATCCATTTCAGATATATGACATAATGATGCAGTATTTGTAATATATATTATGAAATGATCTCCATAATGTCTACTTAACATCCATCACTATGCATAGTTACAAAAAAAATTTTTCCTTGTTATGAGATCTTTTAAGATCTACTCTTTTAGCAACTTTCAAATATACAATACAGTATTATTAATTATAGTGACCATATGTACATTACATTCCCATAACTTATTTATTTTATAACTGGAAACCTATATTTTTTACCTTCTTCACCCATTTTCCCCACTCCCCACACCTGCCTCTGGCAACCACCTATCTGTTCTCTGTATCTACGAGTTCAGTTTTTTTTAGATTCCACGTATAAGTGAGATCATACAGTATTTGTCTTTCTGTGTCTGACTCGTTTCACTTAGCATAATGTCCTCAAGGTCTATCCATGTTGTCAAATACAGGAAGGTTTCCTTCTTTTTTATGGCTGAATTATATGTATTTTTTTCTTTATCCATTCATTCATCAATGGGCACTTAGGTTGCATCCATGTCTTGGCTATTATAAATAATGCTGCAGTGAACACTGGAGTGCATAGATCTTTTCAAGTTAGTGTTTTTATTTTCTTTGGACCCAGTAGTGGAGCTGCTGGATCATATGGCAATTCTATCTTCAATTTTTTGAGGATTCTCCATACTGTTCTCCATTGTGGCTACATCAATTACATTCCCACAGACAGTGCACAAGGGTTCTCTTTTCTCCACACCCTTACCAACATGCGTCATTTCTTGTCTTTTTGGTAATAGCCATTCTAACAACTGTAAGGTGATACACAATTGCAGTTCTGATTTGCATTTCCCTGATGATTAGTGATGCTGAGCACCTCTTCATGTACCTGTTGGCCAACTCTATGTCTTCTTTGGAAACTGTCCATTCAGATCTTCTGCCCACTTTTCAATTAGATTGTTTGTTTTTTGCTATTGAGTTGTACGAGTTCTTCATATATTTCAGATATTAACCCCTTACCCAATATATGATTTACAAATATTTTCTCAACTTGGTAGGCTACCTTTTCATTTTGTTGATGGTTTTCCTTGCTGTGCAGAACTGTTTCAGTTTGATGTAGTCTCACTTGTTAGTTTTTTATTTTGTTGCCTTTGCTTCTGGTCTCACATCCAAGAAAATCATTGCAAAGACCAGTGTCAAGTAGTTTACTGCCTATGTTTTATTCTAGGAGTTTTATGGTTACAAGTCTTATGTTCAAGTCTTTAATCCATTTTGAGTTAGTTTTTGTGTATGGTGTTAAAGAGCAGTCTAGTTTCATTCTTTTGCATGTGGCTGTCCAGTTTTTCCAACATCATTTATTGAAGAGACTGTCCTATCCCACTGCATATTCCTTGGCTCCTTTGTTGTAAATTAATGGACCACATATGTGTGAGTTTATTTCTGGACTCTCTACCCAAGTGATTTTTTGAAACATAAACCAGACCCCTTCAATGGCTTCCCACTACATTTAGAATATAATCTACACTTCTAACCCAGAGACCTATGAGGCCCTGAATATTCTGGCTCCTGTTCCATCTCTCTCCAATTTCATCTCTAGCTACTTTACAGACTACTTTACTATCACTCCAGCCAAACTGGCCTTCTTTTAAATCCTTCAATTCACTAAGCTCCTAAGTCACCCTGTAGACTGCATTTGCTGGTCCTGCTTAAAGGAATACTCATCCCCTATACCATGCTTTCAATTTCTTGAGATCTCAGGTTGAATGTCACTACCTCAGTCAGACCTTCCTAATACCCCTACAACCAAACTAATAAAAAAATGGGTTCCTGGGCTTCCCTGCTGGCGCAGTGGTTGAGAGTCCACCTGCCGATGCGGGGTACATGGGTTCGTGCCCCGGTCCAGGAAGATCCCACATGCCGCAGAGCGGCTAGGCCTGTGAGCCACGGCCGCTGAGCCTGCGCGTCCGGAGCCTGTGCTCCACAACGGGAGAGGCCACAACAGTGAGAGGCCCACATACCACAAAGCAAAACAAAACAAAAAAATGGGTTCCTTCCTGTGGAATCTCATAAGAATTCTGTATGTTTCTTTCACAGTACCCAATCACAATTTCGAATTATTTATTTGTTTGTTTGTTTGTTCAATGTTCACCTCCCTAAGAATGTCTAATTGCAGGCACCAAGAGGGTAGAGACTGCTAAATCTCCAAGAGCCTAGTACTCTGTAAATACTTAGTCATTTGCACAACCAAACAATACTTTAAGAAAATTTTGCAATGTTTTTCTTCTTGTCAGATTGAAAAAAGTGTCCAGAGAATGGCTAAGAAATCTAAACAAAGCACAATCTCCAGAAAATCAAGAAATGTGTTACTAGTCAGAAGAACATCATAAAACCTGACAATCAAAATAACTCAAAAATTAGGCAAGTATTTATTATATGCCACCTAAGTAGATGATGAGGATGCTATTATAAGTAAAACAGACCACGTCCAATGTATCAAATTTTTCTAAGAACACAAAATCTCAAATACAAACTCCCAAGTCTCGAAAAATAAATAGCTTCCCTATTAAAAAATAACTTTTTGTCTATTAAAAGTCAATTCTAGTTGTTTACTGAAATGTTAGTGAAAATTGTCAGTTTAGGGTAGGAGAGAAAACACAATTCCAGGCTTCCATTTCCAGATTATAGATCCAGGTGATGGAGAGTCTTTACATCTGAAAGTTTAATAGAAGTAGCAGCAGCAAAACAATAGCAATCACTTGGGTTTTCTTGGATGACCAAGTGAATGGCATTTGTTACTGCTAAACTAGTCATTAAATATTTCAAAATATGATGTTCAAAGTCAACAGAATAGATGTTCTTGCTACTGCTGTATAGTATGGGAAAATATGATGAACTAAGGGCTACAGATTTAACTTGCTTTGTACCTTCAGACAAATACTTTCACCTCTCTAGGTCACAATTTCCACAATCATAAGGTGAGAGATTTGTACCAGATACACTTTAACAATCCCTGTAGCTCTAGCCATATCTCATAATACAAGTATATAAGTAAATACATGTCAAACTAAAATTTTCTCTGGTACTAGACCAATGCAAATAAGACAAATGTTTTTTCCTTTAAAAATTCTCAAAATCAGTGTTCTAAATTTTAATAACATGGTAAAAATGTTTTATACTAACAAATAAAAGTACCATAACTGAAATCTTACTCATTCCTTCTTGAATTAGAATATTTGACATTAAATTTGAACCAAATCAATAATGATGCTCACCGATACTGATATGTCCTCATTTTTTCTCTTAACACTGGAGTCAAACAAGACATTTCTCCCTCGTCTTTCACAGTCTTGATATACAATTAGTCGAATTTGGCTTGGATCAAACTCTGGCAAAGGCCAACTTTAAAGAAAAATAAAGATTCATTAGAATTACTTTAATAAATATTCCACATAAACTCCTAGAAATAAAACCTATATAATGAAACCCAAAGTTGTACTACTGCTCAAGATAACACAGAAGAAGTTTATATAAAATACCACCATTTAGTTCCACCATTTAGCTTAGGGCTGAAAATTTACACAGCTATGACATTTTAGATTAAAAAGAATAAAATCTGTGGCAAGTATCACTCAGTGTATATAAAATATAGTCATCCCACATGAATCTAAAAATAGCTAACAATAAAAATATGTCAGTACATTTAATATAATGAAAATACATATTAATTTCCTGGCATGGACTCAGATGGCATAAGGCTAACCCAGATTTTTTAATACTTTTGTTACTTTAATATCAAAATGAAAAAACAGAAACAGTTTTCAGTTTAAATAACAGTAGCTAATTCCTTATAAAACAAAAACAAGTAAAAAAGTGATGAACAACAAAATGGGGCAGAAATCCTCATATATAGTTGGTGTGAGTGAAAATGGCATAATCTCTTTAGAGAATAGTTTTTTAAATATGTACACTAATTAGACAAATCTAGTAAAAATGAAGTTGACCCAGCAATTCCATTCCAGAAAAGTATGCCATTATACAAGAATGTTCATAGCAGCACTGTTCATAATAGCTGAAAACTGGACACTATTCATATACTTACCAACCAAATGGGTAAGTATTCACACTGTGAAACACCACACAATGAACATAATGAATGAACTTCAGCTACAGGCAAAATCATAAATGGACTGTGAACAAAAGAAATTAGACAATGACACCCATAAACTCAGTTACTGCATTTTGCCATTTACAGGAAGATTTAAATCAGGTAAAGTTTTATCAAGGGATGAATATTTAGTTTTTAAAACTATAAGCAAAACAAAGGAAATGATGGCTTCAAAAGTTTGGAGAGTGGCTATATCTGGGAGTTAGGTGAGCGTGGTGGGGGTTATACCAGGAGGACTGGGGCACTGATCATGTTCTATTTTTTGACTTGATAATGTTTACACAGATACAGTACCCAAAGGAAAAAAAAGAAAGTCCACTGCATTTGTTTTGTGTACACTATATTTCACAATTAAAAAGACTAATGGAGTGAGTGAGATAAGGAGGAGAGGGAAAGAGAGAAAACAATGAATTGTATGATGGAGATACTAATCTGGTGAACTGAAGGCACTACAACATGTAGGACAGTTGCCAAGAAAGAAGAGAACTGTCGTTCCAGGAGCTGTCTGTTGTTAGGCTGAATGGTCAATTCCTCACAATTCATCAGTCACAGCTTTTGATTGCGTTCCTTCATTTCCTTAAGAGAACCTTAACCCTAACCCTACTGATGCATGTTAAAAAATCCATAACTGGCAACATAACACATCTTCATCTCAAATCTTTTTTTTCTTTTTTTCATCCCAAATCTTGACAGCAAATACAATTTTAGTTTTCCTATATTTAACCCTTAGCAAATGTCTATGAATTGATGAAAGACTTATCCTAGACATTCAAGCTAAACCAGAGATTCATCCTTAGACCACAATGATTTGCATCCCCGTGAACAGCTTTTACTAAACTGTGCTTTGCTGTTATGCAAAGGAAACTATAAAAGGACAGACTGATATGGAATTAAAATCAGGAAGCTGTGTCTCAAAGAAACCAAGAAAGAGGAGCACTTTAGAGAGGAAGAAGAAATACCACAGTTGTTACAAAAAAGCATCCACTAGCTTTAGAAACAAAGAAGTCATTGGTGACCATGGCAAGGACAGTTCTAAGGATAGAGTCCTGGGGTCAAACTGCAGAGAACTGAGGACTAAATGAGAGTAAATAGTGAGTTCAAGACAAATGTCAAGGAAAGAGAAAAAGAAAAGGAATCATGAAGTAGAGTGACAGCTATTATGTTATTAAAAAGGACACATCTGAACATCTTTACATATTGATGACAAAGAATGTGAAGTGGAAGGGAGATTGTGACTGACAAAGTAAGGCGTCTAAGGAAGCAGATGAGGATAGGATACAGAGTACAGATGAAAGGATTAACCTCAGAAGAAATGATAACCCCTTTGCTAGGATAAAAAGGAAGCAAAGATGGACATGGATACAGAAGGATTTATAGATATGAAGGTAAGGATGACGGGACTCATGTCTAAGAGTCCTATATTCTTTGTAAAGTAGGTGAAGGAAAATAAAGGATAGGTTGTAAAATGTGGGGACAGTAGAGAGTAAAAAAGAGAGCAGTCTTTGTGGCAAAAGAAAATATGTTGACTAGGAAACATAAGATTTCTTGGAAATTCTCCCCTTTCCCCACTGGTAACCACTAGTTTGTTCTCTGTACCTGTGAGTCTGTTTCTTTTTGTTATATTCACTAGTATGTTTTATTTACACATATAAGTGATATCATACAATATTTGTCCTTCTCTGTCTGACTTACTTCATAAGCATGTGGGATGATGAAATGTTCTGGAATTAGAAAGCAGTTATGGCTGCATAACTCTGTGACTATACTAGAAGACCACTGAACTGTATACTATACATAGGTGAATTTTACAGTATGTGAAATTTATCTCAACAATAATAAAAAAGTTGAATGCTTTGCTCCTGAACTTATCTAAGCATTTGTAAAGTATTGTTAACTCAAAATAAGATTATATGTAAAAGCTTAAATTATAAAGCTTCTAGAAAGAAACATAGAGTATCTATACAATCATGGAGTACAAAGAGTTCTTTAAAAAGACACAAAAGTTATCAAGCATAAAAGAAAAATTGATAAATTGGACTTCATTAAAATTTAAAACTTGCACATCAAAAGGCAAAAATTTTTTTAAAGGCAAGTCATAAACTGGAAGAAAATATTTGCAATGTATATAAATGACGAAGGACTTGTAAAAAGCCTATACAACGAACTCCTACAAAGCAATAAGACAAGCCATTCGTCCAATTTTAAAATGGGTGAAAGGCTTGGGCATTTCACATAAGGAGATATATGAATGGTGAAGGAACAAAGCACATGGAGAAGATGCTAACAGTATTAATCATCAGATAAATGCAAATTAAAACCCTTCCACAAAAGACTAATAACATTAGTTGTTGGTAAGAATATGAAGCATGTGGAATCTTATACATCATTGGTAGGAGTATAAAAGGGTACCACCATTTTAGAAAATTATTTGGCAGCTATGACCCAGCAATTCTTTTCATAGATACTTATCCAGTAGAAATGAAAATATATGTTCAAAGACTTTCATAAAAAAAGTTTCTTGCAGGGCTTCCCTGGTGGCGCAGTGGTTGAGAGTCCGCCTGCCGATGCAGGGGACACGGGTTCGTGCCCCAGTCTGGGAGGATCCCACATGCCATGGAGCGGCTGGGCCTGTGGGCCATGGCCGCTGAGCCTGTGCGTCCAGAGCCTGTGCTCTGCAACGGGAGAGGCCACAGCAGTGAGAAGTCCGCGTATCGCAAAAAAAAAAAAAAAAAAGTTTCTTGCAGCTTTATTCCTAATAGCAAAAAACTGGGAACACCCAAATGACCATCAATGGGAGAATGGATAAACAAGCTATGATACATTCTACATTGAAATACTATGCAGAAATAACAAGGAATGAACTAACTACTAGTCATAACATAGGTGAATTCTGAAAGAATGTTGAAAAAAATCCAGACACAAAAGCATACATATTGGTAATTCCATTTATATGTAGTTCTAGACCAGGTAAAACTAATCTATGGTGATAGAAACCAAAGCAGTGCTTGGGCAGGGGCAAGGTGTGAAGGGAATGGACTAGAAAAGTATATGAAGGAACTTTCTGGAGTGACTGAAATGTTCTATATATTTACTGGGGTTGTAGTTAAACAAATGTATACATTTTTCAAAATTAATCAAATTATACACTTAAAAATGTGTGCTCTTGGGGCTTCTCTGGTGGCGCAGTGGTTAAGAATCTGCCTGCCAATGCAAGGGACACAGGTTCAAGCCCTGGCCCAGGAAGATCCCACATGCCACAGAGCAACTAAGCCTGTGCACCACAACTATTGAGCCTGTGCTCTAGAGCCCGTGAGCCACAACTACTGAGCCCATGTGCCACAACTACTGAAGCCTGCGCACCTAGAGCCCATGCTCCGCAACAAGAGAAGCCACCACAATGAGAAGCCTGAGCACCACAACAAAGAGTAGTCCCTGCTCGCCGCAACTAGAGGAAGCCTGCACACAGCACCAAAGACCCAACACAGCCAAAAATGAATAAATAAATTAATTAAAATTTTTTTAAAGTGTGCTTTTTACGTAAATTGTACCTCAATTTTTTAAAAGGAGAGGATTGTGGGAGAAAACACTATATATATGGTATATATATAGTGTATTTACATTATTTACATTATAGACATCAAAACCATGTATTCACATTACAGACATCTCACTAAAACAGAGATATTGAACATTTACCATGCTCAAAGCACAATGCCAGGCACTGGGAATATTTCTGTGCATTCATTCACTGACTTAAAAGCATTCATTAAGTATGAAAAGAAAAACATGACTGTGAAAACGTTCACAGTCTAATAGGAAGACATATAAATAATTTTATCACTGTGATACACTCTACGACTGAGGCAAACTTATAATGTAGACGAGATCTGCATAGGGAGGTCAGGTATGGACTCACTGAAGAACAATAATGAATGATACACAATGAATAATAAATAATAGCTAACTAACAGTTATACATTATTGTATACCAGCTACCGTTCTAAGGGCATTACGTATGTTAATTCATTTACCCTTCACAACACTGATTCATCGTCACAACTTTACTCCTATTTTATGGGCGAGAAAACTAAGGCATAGAGAGATTAGGTAACCTGCCCAAAATAACACAGCCAAATACATGGTAAACAGCAAAGCTGGGTTTAGATTCCAGGCAGTGTGTCTTTGGAGTCCACAATCATAACCATTACTCTGTACTATCGATTAAGTACTTAAAGCCTCTCAGCTTCAAGTTGGGAAGAAGAGTATTCTCTTCCCTGCCAGAAGAAAACATCATACGCTGTAATTCTTAGTGACCCTAGCTCTGGAGTGTGCAGTGAAGCAACAAAAGCTACAAAGGCAGGCTGGTGCCAGATCAACACTCAGAACCATTTCACACAAACAAGTAAGGACTTCCCCACTCAGGCAATGAGTAAATACGGTGTGAAATAACAGATAACAAGATCATTTTGTGCCTTTTAGAAAATCACATTGACAGAAACTTAGAGAAATGACTAGAGAAGGAAGCCTGGAGGTAAGAATAATGTTCTAACCTGAACCAAAAAATAGCACTGAAGATAGAAAGGGACAGAGCTAGATGTTATTTAGGAGACAGAGAAAGGACTTGGGGACTGGATATGGGGAATGAGGGAAGAGGATGCCTGACTCTTAGGTTTCAGATTTGATGAAAAGAGAGAGGTAGAGAATACAGGAGGGAAAGCAAGTTTGGGCTAAGAGTGTTTATAGATTGAGTTCAAGGGGCCTGTGAGACAGCTGCAGAAAGACCTCTGATATTTTGATGAAAAAATGCTCTGGAGTTCAGGAGAAAGGCTTAGACTAGAGTTCTAGATACAGGAGTTATTCACACATAGTTGGTAGTGAAATTATTCAGGAAGAACACATAAAAAGAGAAAAGAGGCGGCGCCGGTGCGCGCGGCGCCGGGGCCCGGCCGGCCCGCAGTACTCCGAACTCCCTACTATCGCCCAGAGTCAGACTCCCGGGCCCGCCCCGGAAGCCAAGAAGGGGGCGCAGGCCCGGAGGCAGGAAGCCCTGCTGGAGGAGCGCCGGGAACGCGGGCGGCGCTGTTGCCGGAATTAAAGCTGGACTCCCACTCAGGACAAACAGACCTATAGTTCCTGGTGTGATGAGAGAGTGGGATTTGCTGTCCTGAAGTCATTAAGCTTGGGCCCTGGTTCCTCGTCATGAGAGGAAGAGGGAGATGGAAGACTTAAAATCTGAGAATAAAAAAAGGGTGCTTCCCGCATGGATGACAGCCCAGGTGGCTGACAAGAGGACGGTGCAGGTGAAGACCCCCAAGAGGAGAACAGCCACGGTGCCAGTGGCTGCAGCAGGACTTCCTGCCACGAGGACTGTGTACTGCATGAATGAAGCTGAAATCGTAGACGTTGCTCTGGGGATCCTGATTGAGGGCCGAAAACAGGAAAAGCCGTTGGAACAGCTGCCTCTGGCAGGCGCTGATAAGCCAGAGCAGTCCCTGGCCAGCTCAGCGCCGTCGTCCCCGAGTCCCCGCGGGAGCAGAAGTGAGGACAGCGAGGACGAGGACTGTGGGGAAGACGACCCTCCTCCGGGGCCTGCGGGTTCTGACTCGGCCTGCGGCAGTGGCCTCGAGGAGGACCAGGACGCGCTAAAATACGTCAGAGAGATATTTTTCAGCTAAGGGACAAACTTCCGGGACTTTCTGCCCAGAGTGGCTGAAGGAAGCAGGGTTTCCCTCTTGGCCTGGGCGCTGCCCTCAGACTGTCACGGCTTCTGCTCGCAGCTTTGCGCCTCTCTGGGCTGCGCAGATTCACCTTGGGAAGTGAGGAATCGGAATGAGCTCCCGTTAGAAATCCTCCCTGCACTGTGCTCCTCGCTCAGAGGGTCTGGGATCCCCACAGTCTGTTGTGTTGAGTTACCTGGTTCCAGGGAGATGAGGCTGTGGTGGTCAACTTACTGGAACCAAAGAGTCAACCTAATAATGTTTAAAGAAAAACAAGTATGACTGCTAAGTACACTGGAATTCCTACTGTTTGGCCTCCCTAAGGACGAAGCCTATTTCAAAAATAGCCTCCATCGCGAGGCAGTCGATCAGCTGTGAGCCCTTGCTCGTCCAGCCCTGAACCAGACATCCTGCCACAGTGCTGGACTCCGTCTAGGAGCCTGAGGCTCAGCGTACAGACTGGGAAGCCTCCTGACCAATCAGGCCTCCTCCCCCTGAGCTGCTACCTTTCTTCCACTTGGTGGCCTCGGCCTTGGTCCCTGGACAGTTGGAAAGCAAGAGTGGGACAGGAACCCAAAGGAGACACCAAGGACAAGACATCACACTAGAGTCCGTGTTTCTGCTTCTGTATTCAGTATGGCTTTTGACAGGCATAGGATGAGGCAATCACGTGCTGTACAGGTTTTCAATATATAGGTGCTGAAAAATACACAAAGTTCCCCAGTGAAAAAAAAAAAAAAAAAAAAAAGAGAAAAGATATGGATAAACAACAAAATATACAGCACAGGGAACTACATTCAATATCCTGTAATAAACCAGAATGGAAAAGAATATGAAAAAGTGAGTGCGTGTGTGTGTAGACACTGAATCACTTCGCTGTACACCAGAAACAACTAATGCAACGTTGTAAATCAATTATACTTCAATAAAATAAAATTTAAAAAAAGAAAAGGTAAAAGAAAGCAAAGGATCAATAAACTAGAATTTTAAGACATAGCAATATTTTAAGAACAGACAGTAGAGAAGTCACGGAAGATCAGTAAAGACAGACCACAAAAGAGAAAAGAGAAAACTAATGGTAAAATATTATTTCAAAAGGCAAGGAAGACGAAGATGAAAAAGGAATAATGCGCAGTGCCAAAGGCTGCAGAAAAGCCAAAAATTTTATAAAGACTACAAGCGTCCATGGGATTTAGCAATTTGGTGGTCTTTCGTACTCTTGCAAGAACCATTTCAGTGGAGAGTTGTGGTGGGGGTGGGGGTAGTTACACAGCAGTAGCAATTGATGAAGAGAAAAGAGCTGAGAAAGTAAGATGGTAAGTATTATATATACTATTCACAACGGTTTCCCTTTAAAGGGGGAGAGAAATGGGGCTTCCCTGGTGGTGCAGTGGTTGAGGGTCTGCCTGCCGATGCAGGGGACACGGGTTCGTGCCCTGGTCCGGGAAGATCCCACATGCCACGGAGCGGCTGGGCCCATGAGCCATGGCCGCTGAGCCTGCACGTCCAGAGCCTGTGCTCCACAACGGGAGAGGCCACAACAGTGAGAGGCCTGCGTACCGAAAAAAAAAAAAAAAAAAAAAGGTTGGGGGGGAGAGAAATAATGTGACCATACAAATGACCATCTAAACTGCAGAGTTTGGGGACTTCCCTGGTGATCCAGTGGTTAAGACTCCACACTCCCAATGCAGGGGGCCTAGGTTTGATCCCTGGTCAGGGAACTAGATCCTGCATACCGCAACTAAAGATCCCACGTACCACAACTAAAGATCCCTCATGCTGCAACTAAGACCCACTGCAGCCAAATAAATAAATAATTTTTTAAATGAGGTTATAATAATAATTTTTTAAAAAAACTGCAGTTTTGAAAGTAAAAGACAGCCCTAAACACACAAGAGAGACCTGAGATTATCTTGGGCAACCAAAATCTATGGTCACCCCAGAAAAGTAAAGAAGAGGTGAGGCTACAAAAGGCTGTTTGTTAAAGGAAAAAGATATATACATATAAAACATATATATATAATTGTTTGTATGTATGTATGTATCTATCTACCTAAAGGGAAAAGGTATATACTTAAAGATATGTATTTCCAAACGGAATGGAAGAAATCAGACAAAGCATCTAAAAGTAACCAGAGAGGAGTGTTGGACTAAGATCCCAAACAAGTTAGGACACAGCACCCTATGCAAGGCTAATGAACTACAGAAGCACTTAATGAGGCAGGAAAAAAAAAATGACCTACAAATGAAAATTACTGCAGATAGGTGTGCAAGTAGGAGACAACAAATTGAGCATTTACATTTGATCATTTCTGTTTTTTCTGAAAAGCAGAATCAAGAATGTATACAAGCATATATGAGATTGGTGGTCTGAACTGGGGTACAGGGTTTGAGAGTTAAAGGTCTGGCAAAGTCATCAAGAAAATAGGAGAAGTGCTAACCTAAGAAAAGCAAAAGCACTATCAAGCCATAGAGAAGGCCCAGCTGAGTTGAAAACCACTGGCTTCTTAAGCCAATCGTCTGTTGATGGGCACTTGGATGGTTTCCATGTCTTAGCCATACTACCCCAAGCAATCTACAGATTTAATGCAATCCCTATCAAAATACTTATGACATTTTTCACAGAACTGGAAGAAATAATCCTAAAATTTACATGGAACCACAAAAGACCCAGATTTGCCAAAGCAATCCTGGGGAAAAAGAGCAAAGCAGGAGGTATAACCCTTCCAGACCTCTGACTATACTACAAAGCTACAATAATCAAAGCAGCATGGTACTGGCACAAAAACATAGATCAGTGAAACAGAATAGAGAGCCCAGAAATAAACCCACAAACCTAGGGTCAATTAATCTACAATAAAGCAGGCAAGAATATACACAGTCTCTTCAACAAGTGGTATTGGGAAAGCTGGACAGCTATGTGTAGATCAATAAAATTAGAACATTTCCTCACACCATATACACAGACAAACTCAAAATGCTTTAAGACCTAAGTATAAGACATGACACCAAAAAACTCCTAAAATAGAACATAAGCTAAACATTCTTTGACATAAATTGTAGCAAAGTTTTTTTAGATCAGTGTTCCAATGCAAAAGAAATCAAAGCAAAAATAAACAAATGAAGCCTAATAAAACTAAAAAGCTTTTGCACTGCAAAGGAAACCATCAACTAAACAAAAAGACAACCTATGTACTGAGAGAAAATATTTGCCAAGGATGCAACTAACAAGGGGTTAATATCCAAATTACACACACAGCTCAATCAACTCAATATCAGAAAAAAACCAAACAACCCAATCAATAAATGGGCAGAAGGGGCTTCCCTGGTGGCGCAGTGGTTAAGAATCAGCCTGCCAATGCAGGGGACACGGGTTCAAGCCCTGGTCCTGGAAGATCCCACATGCCACAGAGCAACTAAGCCCGTGTGCCACAACTACTGAAGCCCGTGCGCCTACAGCCCATGCTCTGCAACAAGAGAAGCCACTGCAATGAGAAGCCCACACACCGCAATGAAGAGTAGCCCCCGCTCACTGCAACTAGATAAAGCCCACGCACAGCAACGAATGCCCAACTCAGCCAAAAATAAAAACAATAATAAAAATAGATAAATAATAAATGGGCAGAAGACCTAAATAGACATTTCTTCAAGGAAGACATACATTGCAACAACATGGATGAACCTAGAGATTACCATACTAAGTGATCTAAGTCAGACAAAGAAAGACAAATAACATATGATATCACTCATATGTTGGAATCTGATTTTTAAAAATGATACAAGTGAACTTATTCACAAAACAGAAGCAAACTTACAGATATCAAAAACAAACTTATGGTTACCAAAGAGGAAACATGGGGGCAAGGGAAATATCAGGAGCTTGGCATTAACATACACACACTACCATATACAAGACAGATAAGCAACAAGGACCTACTGTATAGCACAGGGAACTCTACTCAATAATCTGTGATAACCTATATGAGAAAAGAATCTGAAAAAGAATGAATACATGTATATGTATAACTGAATCACTTTGCTGTACACCTGCAACTAACATAACATTGTAAATCAACTATACTCCAATAAAATAAAAAAATAAAAATTAAATTAAATTAAATAGAGCTTCCCTGGTGGCGCGAGTCCGCCTGCCGATGCAGGGTACACGGGTTCGTGCCCCAGTCCGGGAGGATCCCATATGCCACGGGGCGGCTGGGCCCGTGAGCCATGGCCACTGAGCCTGCGCGTCCGGAGGCTGTGCTCCACAATGGGAGAGGCCACAACAGTGAGGGGCCCGTGTAAAAAAAAAAAAAAAAAAAAAAAAATTAAATTAAATTAATTTACAGGGAAAATGTAAAAAAAGAAGACATACAGAAGAAAAGATACTCACCTTCGCTAATTATTAGAGAAATGTAAATCAAACAACAATGAGGTATCACCTCACACAGGTTAGAATGGCTATCATCAAAAAGCCTACAAAAAATAAACACTGGAGAGGGTGTAGAGGAAAGGGAACCCTCCTACCCTGTTGGTGGCAATGTCAACTGGTACAGCCACTATGGAAAACATTTATGGAGGTTTCTTAAAAACCTAAAAACAGAGCTACCATATAATCCAACAATCCCACTCTCCTGGGTATATATCTGGAAAAAAAAACCCAAAACTCTAATTCAAAAAGATACATGCACCCCAATACTCACAGCAGCACTATTTACAACAACTAAGACATGGAAAATCAAAGACTTTAGAATGATCCTTTATTAACAAGAAGCCAAACTCTGACATCTAATTCACCATATTTTCCACTTCATTGCATTACCTCTTTTTATCAGAATTTAACTGAAGACATAATTAAGCCTAATCATTAACAGTGGTAAGCACACTATAACCATTCACAAAAACTGTCTATATACTACAGCAAAGCTATCTTCAGTATTAAGCTATTGTACTCAGCATAATATTAAACTAGTAAGAAGACTGTTCAGTGATGAACCACAAATTATTTTAAGACTCTACACAGATGTTATTTATAATTTATGTCAGCTTATCTGCTCTGTATGTCTTTTATCTGACACCTTCAAAGAATGTTAATGAAAAATAAACATGCAGGAATAGACATCTCCCTTTACACAGTGACAGAGCAACTCAGAAGACCATATGAATTTCCATAATACATGTTACTGGCTATGAAATTAAAGCTAAATCATGCATTCTCAATGAGAGCAAGATGGCTTCCAAAGAAGCAAATTTGGTTAATGGGGGGAGAAGGGAGAAAGAAGACCAAAACCAAACTTGGGTGTTACAATGGGTGTGGCCCTACAAAAGGCCATAATACGTAAGAAAATACACAGTATATCTATCTGTGGTATTAAAAGTTCAAGGGGGGAGGGTGGCAATTAAGGGAAAAAATATCTAAAAAAAGCTCTCTAGCAGGATGATAACGTTAAAAAAAAAAGACTGAGAAACACCAGACTAAACACTAGTTTGTATTTCAACACATTACCTAAATAAGACATTTTCACTTCAACTTGAATAATCTCTTACTAAACAGTATATTCAGCAAACCTATGGATTTTAACTTCATTCATTCAATAATTATTTGTACAGCACCTACTATGTACCTGGCACTATGTTAGTTGTTCTCTCTTGAGCCTTATCCATCACTGGTGTCTCAGTGAAATGGAAACATGCAAGATGATGCAGACCAACTCTGAGAAAACATTAACAACCTGTCCTCTTGAGAGAAATGGAGAGAGCAGCCCAGTTTCAAAAGCTATGCATGTATTGATAGATTAATTGCCTCAGTACTGGAAAACATTTTGAATTTGATAAAGGATAAATTACCGGGGAAGGAAGGAAACAATGGTTGGAGGGAGAAAGAGAATGAAGAATGCTAAATTAGGCTACAAGTGACAAGCAAAAAGCTTTCCCAACCTAACACCAACATGCCAAGAACTGGTCACCATCAGAACCTCAAAGCACCAGAGCCAAAAGTACCAGAGCCAACTGGAGAAACATTTTCTGTACATGGGGAAAGTGATCTGAGTTTTTTTAAAACCTGCAGACAGATTTTGCTTTAGAAAAATCTGCTGCTAACTAGCCAATGTTTAAATATATCTCCTGAAAGCAAAGTATATAAGTCTTACAATGCTTTTTTACTTTAGACAACATTTTAATTTTTTGGTCCCATGATGGAGAAATAACATTCACTATTCCCTCTGTAAAACACACTGACCAGCAAAGGACTGGCAAACAAATGCATATTTACATGCTTCAAGCTGAAAATAAAATGTTACAATGTATACAATAAATTCCTCACTTCAACTGACTTTTCCACTGAACTCTAAGTCCCAATTGTATCAGATAAGAGAGCTTCTTATTTTCCTTCTGATATATTTACTGTGCATTTAAAAAAATAATCATTGTGAACATATGGTCTATATCAGCAATTCCCAATCATTCTAGTAAAAGGACACCTTTTTAATGTTAAAAAAATTTTAGCATCCAGTAACTGAGAAAATATGACTGAAAGCTACTATAAATTCAATATAGTATTAATAAAAGAACATATATACATGTGAATTACATATGCATCAGACAACTGCTTACTCAGTTTATAGACAGTACTCAATGTTTTTGTAGAGTTAAGGACCCAATATGATAACTCTACCCCAACTCCAGGGTTGAAAGACCTAATGTCAGAATATATACAAAATTAGAGGAACCATATACAGAAAATTATAGGAACCATAAAATACATGTAAACGTTACATTATAGAAAGTTTTTAAAGAATGGAAAATATTGATCACTATTCAGAGTATTACTGCATTTCTGCTAGGAGTCACACAACTAAAGAAGTGCTTAAAATAATTAATTTTCTTAGGTAGATAGGATCACCAGTGACAAGGTGCTGTTATTGCACCAATTTTGTTTTCAATATAATTTAACTGATTTTGTAAACAGTGGAAATTCCTCCCAGATTAACAACTTGTTAATCATTTTAGTTTATATTTTGTTTTGGCTTTTCATGTTTCAATATCTTCCTGAATACTATAGTGAGAAGCTGAGAGAGAGAGCAATGTAACAGAACTTCAATTAATTCACTGAACAAATGAGTGAATGAGTGACTATTTCAGCAGATACCATTTTAATGCTGGAAGCCTACATTATAGACTTTATGTAGAGTAATTATTTCTGTATCTAAGGAATTATAATCCTCTAACCTGACTGAAAAATAATCCCATGATTTATTTGTTAATCTCAGTTCCAAAGAATTTAGCTATCAATTTAGGTCTTTTTCTTCTCAGAAAAATTTTGATTTTCATATAGGCTGCTAACATCTAATGATTCTTCTCCAACTACATTTTAATAAACTAAATATTATAATAAAACTAGTTAATCTTTATTTTTTAAATTTGTATTTATTTATTTAGGCTGTGCTGGGTCTTCGTTGCAGTGCGTGGGCTTCTCTAATTGTGGCGTGCAGGCTTCCCTAGTTGTGGCACCCAGGCTCTAGAGCATGTGGGCTCAGCAGTTGCAGTGCATGGGCTCTCTAGTTGTGGCATGTGGGATTCTTAGCTCCCCAACCAGGGATCGAACCCAGGCCCCCTATATTGGGAACGTGGAGTCTTAACCACTGGACCACCAGGGAAGTCCCAAGACTAGTTAATCTTTAATATTTTAATTATTTTCAGTCATACTAAGTTCAATTATACCCAGAATATTAATGAAATCCTAATGACTGTTATTTACATTTCTATGACAAGTATAGTCAGCTACTTGGCTATAGGATTACTATCTTCATTTAATCAAATTAGGTAATACATGTGGAAAAAATACCGTAAGATAAAAATATAAATTATTACCAGCATTAGGTAAAATCCCCAAATCCATTTATACTTATCCCATAATCTAACATGTATAGAATAATATGCACAAAGTAAAATTTACATAAAGTATTTCAGAGAAGAAAAAGTGACAATCTATAACATGAATTCTTTGTGAAATGGAACCTCAGCAACAGCAAATGTCCATACCATGAGATGATACCATGTATCATATCTGCTATCATATTTTACTTAGTATTTTTCAGCAACACCTAGGCCCAACTGAAATACACCTGACCTATGTGGTTTTTAACTTTCTGACATTAATTCTGTCATACCTGAGAACTTAAACTGCAGTGAAACACTGAAACACTGGAAGAATGTTAAAATGAGCTAAAACAACTGAGAGAGCCAGTATCCATGTTGTTCAACTGGGTTACACATATTGAAAAAGCATTTTTAAATATTTTTAATCCTACTTTCATAGTAGGATTTATTTAAAATATAAAATCAATGTACCTTAGTCTAAATTCACTACTAATTCAAATCCTTTAATTCTAGTCATAAATGTGTGGAGACACACAATTAAGATGTTTACAAGAGCATCAAAAATACTACCAGATAAATTCAGGTCTATATCAGTAAAATTAAAGAATAACATCAACTATAAAATAACTGGATTATGATCAATAAGCTGACTAATACAATGTCAAGTTTTCAATTTAAATTTTATTTATAAATATGTATATGAGATAAACAAAAGTACACTGCTCTTCAAATAGCTGTACTGAGCGTTCCTACATACACATGAGAAAGAAGAGCAGTAAATGACAGAGAGTAAGACACACATAACGCCAAGGACTAAAATGTATTTAGAAATTAGAAACTTTAAAGTAATGAGTACCACCTGCTCAAAACATTCTCAAGCCCTTCTAATTAAATTTATAACCATAATTTTAATCAATTATTCATAAAATAAGACTATCTAAAATCGCAGCATTAACATTGTTACATCACTAAATTTATAACTAGATTTGGGCTGATTTTGACATTAACAACATTTGAAAATAAAATCTTAAGCTGTATGTTAGTAGCATCTCTATTTCTCTTAAGCAATTCTGCTTTTCAAAATCCCTAAAAGCTCCAGTTATGTACAACTGCCAACCCAGGTTAATAATAGCAATGAACCATATTCATCTGAAACCACAAGACTGTCAGGTGACATACCAAGAAGCCTGAATTTAACTCAAATAAAAGCCTCTCCATGCTACAATGCAAGAAGGCTTAATCCTAGCAACAGGACCATGGGACACTGGGAGCTTTTAAGAAATCTACTGCCAATGACAAAATCTATTTTTTGCAAAAGGTCCATCTATCCAGTACTACCATTTCATAAGTGACATCCTGTTCTTTTGTTTCACTGAAGAATCTGGGATTTTTACAGAAACAAATTATGACTGACTACTTTTCAATTCCTTTCTCTCTTCTACTAAAAATATATGATTAAAGAAAATCAACCTGAGTATTCTATAAACCAAGTGCCGTCCTGGCAAGTGGTACAGACTAGGAATGCCAACTTGTTTTAAGGGTTCTTTAACTCAAAAAGGGCAGGTCCTAGGCAGAGTACTCAGGCAACCATAGCTAGAACCCAACTCTTCAACAACCCCCATCTATGAGGAACTCAGGTTCATCTAATAAACAAGAAAACAGAATAGCGCCTTTGTTAACTTCCCTGTGTCCCAACTCTGTCATTTCAAACAAGTACACACACACACACACACATTCTTAAAAGCCACAAGTTTGTGTTCTACCCAGATGACACACAACTAAAAAGCAGGCCCTAATGATCACAGTACCCAGAAATGTCAATATGAAAATTGGTTCACAAATCTGAACTCTACGTTGAATTCACATAGACAAGTCTAACACAAAATACTACCTTTGAATTTATAAACTTCAATACGTCTATCAAGTTACATTACTTGGTTGGTTCATGAAATAGAAACATTTCAGCTTGCTTTAAAAACACTGTCTTTCTCTGGGTTTTTGCATTTTAACATATATCAGCATATTCTTCCAGAAAAAAAACGGAGGGTGCGTCTGTGTATTATGCTGATGTGACAAATGCAGTAAAGTAACAGAAATGCCTTAATATAATGGGCTATTAAACCAAATCCTAACAGACAATATGCTAAAACCAAGAATCATTCCCCACACCCAACATGACAGAAACAGAATGGGCTCTCAATCAGCCAAACTTGGATGTAAATCCCAACTCTGCCACATACTGCCTGTGATCTTAGAAAAGTGTCTTAACTTCTCTAGTCCTCAGATTCCTCATCTGTAAGACAGGACTATCTCTTTGATTAGTATAGGGAGAGTGTTTTATCTCAACACTTAAAACACTGTCACACAGATCAAGATTTCAATAAACATCTGGTGAATTACTGACACTGTTACTAGAAGTATCTCTTCCAAGTACAATGCCTTCTTGTCCTAGTTATAAAAACTATAACTTTATTTTAATTGTAATACTTTATAATTAATTCTAATAGTCCTGGTACTTGTTAAAGATATATAAAATCTGCCACAGTGGTTCTAGAGCTTCACCACAATTCATTAGGCAGAAACTTTCAAAATCCATCTTTCATGTGTGGGGGGCAGGGGATATATGGGAAATTTCTGTACCTTCCATTCAATTTTGCTAGGACCTAAAATTGCTCTAAAAACTTGTTTATTTTTTTCAGTTATATTTATATATTTTTTCAAATTATTTTCCATTATAGGTTATTATAAGATATTGAATATAGCTCCCTGTGCTATACAGTAAATCCTTGTTGCTCATCTATTTTACAGTAGTGTGCATCTGTTAATTCCATACTCCTAATTTATCCTCCCCACCCTTCCCCTTTGGTAACCATAAGTTTGTTTTTCTATGTCTGTGAGTCTGTTTCTGTTTTGTAAATAGATTCATTGCATTATTTTTGAGATTCCACCCAGAAGTGACATCATATAGTATTTGCCTTTTTCTATCTGACTTATTTCACTTAAAACGTAAGTCTATTTTTAAAAATCTACCTTTTTTTAACATCTTTATTGGAGTATAATTGCTTTACAATGGTGTGTTAGTTTCTGCCTTATAACAAAGTGAATCAGCTATACATATACATATATCCCCATATCTCTTCCCTCTTGCATCTCCCTCCCACCCTCCCTATCCCATCCCTCTAGGTGGTCACAAAGCACCGAGTTGATCTCCCTGTGCTGTGTGGCTGCTTCCCACTAGCTATCTATTTTACATTTGGTGGTGTACATATGTCCACGCCACTCTCTCACTTCGTCCCAGCTTACCCATCCCCCTCCCCGTGTCCTCAAGTCCATTCTCTACATCTGCGTCTTTATTCCTGTCCTGCCCCTACGTTCTTCAGAACCAAAAAAACCCATCTTATTATTTAAGTTAGAAGCCTGCATAAAGACATAAAAGTAAATTGAATAAATTTACAGATCCAACATTTCAGGGCTCATTCATGACAGACTTGTGACACAAACCTGGGTTTAATATAATCAGATATAAGCATGTTTGCGGCAGCACTAAATGTATTAAGGAGAAAAAACAAAAACAACTAAAATGCCCATCAATAAGAGACTCGATAAATACACTGCAGTACCTTCATTCAGTGGAACACTGTGTAAGCCTTTAAAAGTGTAAGACAGAGCTATATATAAAGATCTCCAAGGTAATTACTACATGAAGAAAACAAGGTTCAAAAGAACATGTATACCATCAGACTCTCCTCCAAGGAATACAAAATAACTTGATAACCTTCATAATCTTATGGCAGAATATGATGTGTTTTTTCACTGAAAAGTTTCAGGATAGAAAAGAACTAGCCAGAGAAAAGTCTGATGTCCACTAGCTCAAAAACCAGTAAAGTACCATAACACTAAGAAACAATGGAAGAAAAAGGACGTGTTCCAAAAACAGGAAAAAAAAGAGGAAAGCCAATAGCTGAATTAATTAAAAGTTTACTTCTCTAACGTCAACCTACAAAAGTCTCCATTCACCTAGATGCTCAACCAAAAATCCAGAGGTCACCAAGTCCTGTTTATTCTATCTCCTAAATGTCTTGAGTCAGATCACAACCACTATCACACTGCCACCGTCGTAGTGTGAGATACCATACTATCTCACTGCTTAAATTAGTCTCCCAGTCTCTCCTGCTTTCCTCCAATTTATTCTCCACAGTGTACCTAAAGTGGGAAAACCTTAACATGTCACTCACTTAACTTAAAAATTCCTGGTTAATACCTCATTGCTCTCTGGATAAAGATCTAACTTCTTAATAGATTTGGTTCTTACCTATTCTCTCCTCCCACCTCCTGTCATACCCACTTCAATCAGTTCTTTAAATGCAACGTTTTCACTTCAAGTTTCTTCACTGTGTTTTTTCTTTGGTCTAGCACACTTTTTTCTGTCCTCCCCTATTAGCCTGGTTCATTTTTCAGGTCTCAGCTTATATGTTACTTCCCACAAGAAGCCTTCCTTGTCATTCCAATCCTCCACTCTACATCTGGAATAGGTTCCCTTCCCATGTGCCTCCAAAGCATTCCCCTCTCTACCTCAATAGAGCTCTAAACTGACACTCTGTACATCCTCCATTCTGGCGCTGAAGAGACTACTGTCGTAATTGCCTATTTACTGTCTCCATTTCTACTGGACCATAAGCTCTGTGAGGATGGGACCATACTTCTCTTGTGCATAGCTGTATTCTATGGTTGACATTTAGTAGCCTGTCAATACATCAAAACTGAAAACTAATGTTTGAGTGAACTCTCATGAAATGTTTTTTATCTTGAGATCAGTTTAATGTTAACAAAGCATGAAATAGGATTTTGGTTTAGTTCTTTTTTTTTTAATGAGAATGAAAAAATATCTCAGTACCTACTTGTCATTTCAGGGGGGTAATGCATTCAGTATTCCCTCCCAACTCTTTATCCTTAAAAGAGAGAATAATTATTCTAAACATAATATAAACTGACTATACAATCCTCTTTTGTCTCTTTTTCCAAAATTGGGGGAGAGGGGTCCCAGACATAAATATTAGGGGGATTTTATGTGACGCTAACAGAACATTTAACTTTAAATGTCCCTTTTTTCCTTTAACTTTCCCTTTCAGTGCTGATCAAATTTAAATTCATAAATATTTTTTTAAAGAGTTTTAAAAATATTTGGAACTCACATAACCTGGCCTCCAACTTTTACCAGCTTTGGACATCATTTAAGCTCCTTATTTAAGGTCCTATGTGCTTACCCATAAATTAGTTAATAAAATTTCTTTCCTCTACCAACCTCAATCAAGAGTTGTGGGAAGAATCAAATAAGATAATATACAGGAAAGCAATCTATAAACTATTACTTCTGGCTTTGCCTACTTGGGGACATGGCATTCATTCTACAAGAAACCTAGAAAACCAGCATGAATAAAGCCAGAGAAGAGCATGCAGAAAGGAGTTAACATGGCAAGCCTAAGTCTGCGATCCTGAGAAAGGCCTGCTTGTAAGATTGGCCTTTAGCTGGCATCTGGGAACTTGACTGGTAAACAGTTTTCTACACTGATACGAAACTTCCTCTAAGTGATAAGTGTGACTATAACTAAATAACTGTACAAAATATGGTTTATGCTGAATACCTGTGTTTCTTCTGGGAATCTGGATTTTGGTACATGCTGGTCAGAGATTTCTACATGACCAGTATCTAATAAAAACTTTGGGCACTATCTGATCAGTCCCCAATAAATAGCACATCATTGCTGAAGAATTTAAATGCATCCTGTGAGACTCCACTGGGAAGGGGTACTTGGAAGTTTGCACCTGGTTCTCTCTGGAACCTGCTCCGTGTGCCTTTTCCTTTGCTGATTTGTATAAGCTTTGTATCCTTTCACTGTAATAAACTTTAGCTCTGAGTTTGACTATATTCTGAGTCCTGTGAGTTCTTCCAGTGAATCAATGAACCTGGGGTGGTCTTGGGTATTCCCAACACAATAAAAAAAATGTATTTACAAAGTACAATGTCTATCTGTCTGCAATGGGGATACAGCCTGCAATACAAAGACAGAAGTAGTCCTCTTTTGTCCAGTATCATTAAAAAACAAAAGCAAAAAGTGGGGAATGTAAATTGGTGCAGCCACTGTGTAAAACAGTATGGCAGTTCCCCAAAAAAATTTTTAAAAAAAATTTTAAAAAAACTACCATATGATCCAGCAATCCCACTCCTGGGCATATATCCAAAGAAAATGAAAACACTAATTCAAAAAGGTACATGTGTCCCAATGTTTATAGCAGCAACATTTACAATAGCCAAAATATAGAAACAACCTAAGTATCCATCAAAAAAGATGAATGGATAAAGATGTGATACACACACACACACACACACACACACACACACACACACACACACACAGAGAGGAATATTATTCAGCCATAAAAAATAATGGATTTCTGCCATTTGCAACAATGTGGATAGTGAAATAAGTCAGACAGAGAAAGACAAATACTCTGTTACCACTAATATGTGGAACACAAAAAATAAAACAAACAATGAAAATAACAAAATAGAAACAGACTCACAGATATAGAGAAAAAACTAGTGGTTATCAGTGGGGAGAGGGAAGGGATGAAGGACAAGATAGGGATAAGGGATTAAGAGATACAAACTACTATGTATAAAATAAATAAGCAATAAAGATATATTGTACAGCACAGGGAAATATAGCCATTATTTTGTATTAACTTTAAATGGAGTATAATCTATAAAAAATACTGAATCACTGCTCTATACCGAAAACTAAAATATCATGAACCAACTATACTTCAATTAAAAAAAAGACAATGGGACTTCCCTCATGGTGCAGTGGTTAAGAATCTGCCTGCGCATGTGGGGGACATGAGTTTGATCCCTGGTCCAGGAAGATCCCACATGCTGTGGAGCAACTAAGCCTGTGCACCACAACTACTGAGCCTGCGCTCTAGAGCCCACAAGCCACAACAACTGAAGCCCGTGAGCCACAACTACTGAAGCCTGAGCTCCCTAGAGCCTGCGGGCCAAAACTACTGAGCCCGCACACCACAACTACTGAAGCCTGAGCACCCTAGAGCCCACGCGCCACAACTACTGAGTCCATGTGTGCAATTACTGAAGCCTGCGCACCTAAAGCCTGTGCTCTGCAACAAGAGAAGCCACCGCAATGAGAAGCCCACGCACCACAATGAAGAGTAGCCCCTGCCTGCTGCAACTAGAGCAAGCCCACGTGCAGCAACGAAGACCCAATGCAGCCAAAAAGAAATAAAAATTTTTTAAAAAGACACTAATTAATCCAAGAAAAAAATCTTTCTGTTCAGTTGTAGAATAAATAACTATTTCCATCCTACTCTGTCCCTCCAGTTACTCAAGCTCTCTAGTTCATTCATTCCAGTGCAGAAGCCTTCTGGCTAAGCTAGACTTTCTGCAGCCTGACACTTCAATGTTCCCTTTACTACCAACTACATTTTCCTAGATCCCATACCTTCAAGACAACCTCCTGGCTGCGCTTTCCAATCTTGATCCGTACTTCTACCATATCTCCCCATCATAATCTTGCTTTTTCAACTGAAAAGCCTTTCTATTGGAAAACTGAAACATCACAGAGTGGCCTAATGAACCACTGCTGTTGCCTGGCACACCTCTAATTTACCTCTTGCTCATTATCTAGCAAATGCCCCATATTTAGCCCTATCCTTGTTATTGGACACTATTAAGGTTTCACCATTATATCCTAAAATCTCTACAGTCATTCATATTGAAAACTAAACTAAGACTGTAGGTTAAGACTACCAACTGTTCCCTAGGGTTCTGTCCTCCTTTCCTTTTAATAACAGAACTACTAGAGTTTTCAGAGGCACATGGTTACCTAGCTAGAGACTACATTTTCCAGCTTCCCTTGCATCTCAGCATGACCATATTACTAAATTCAAGTTAATGGACTACAAGAGGAACTAGCATGTGCAACTTCTAGACCATCTCCCTAAATACAAACTGCTTTCCTTCTTCGCTCCTTGCCCCTTCCTGATAGCTGGGAAACAGCAACAATTAGTGCAGCCCCCTTGGACTCAGAAAGGGAAACCACATGATAAAAATGGCAGAGCTGTCCTAGCATACCTACTAGTTTGGATCATTAAATGACTTCATGCAACTGCACTGTCTACAGGCCAAGAATTACCTACCTACTTCTTGTTTTTTTTAAATTAATATATAAGAGAAAGAGATCATTTTATCTTACTTTACTGTACCTTGCAGTCTCTGTTATAAACCTTCGCTTACACCCCAATACACAGTTACATAGTCTGGGTTTGAGCCTCACTTCTTAGGCAAGTTGTTTTCCCTTCCAACGATCAGAATCCTAGAAGACCACTTCCAATTTTGAAGTTATGATGGGTATACACTGCCCTCTAACTTTTGTCAATTCAGAGTTTTTATTAAGAGTGCAATGTACAGGACAGATCACTATGCTATATTTCAGGACTGTAAATTTACAGAATAAGCTTCATATTTACGACCACGCACTTAAATATGAGAGTGTCTTAGGATGCCTAACATAAATTTAGAAATCTTATAAACATAAATTCACATAAACACATTTTATGGGAAGGAGCATAGCAATTAAGTGGTTTTAAAACAGAAAGACCAAGGTACAAGTCCAAGTTCAGTCATTTATTAGCTGTATCGTTAAATACTACAACTATTAATGTAAATAACAATACTTATTTCATGCAATTGTTGTAAGGATTTAGAGAAATTTAATATGTATGAAGCATACAGCACAATGCATGGTATATTATAAATATACAATAAAAAGTGACTATTAACTGATTAATTAATTGCATTTTACTCACTGAACACACCTAAACTAGGGACCTATTTTGTGCCAAGCACAAAAATAAGCTTAAGATATAAAAATACTTATCTTTATTCTATGCTTCCAGAAATATTAGCATTGCAAGTATCTATCTTTATTATTATTATACATAAAAGTCAAAACTGGCTTTTGTAGAGGTAAAAATGGCCATCCCAGCCCTGGAAAAGCCTATAACCTAAGAAGATAGGGTATGTACTAAAATATTAATTGTTATATGATGAAGTATTACAATATATGATATATCCTAAATTCTTCAGAAATTTCTACACTTGAGGGGGTACTGTGATATGAGGAGGCAGGCACAGCACTGACTAGGCCTTGTAAGATAACAGTAATATATATGCAGCAGGTTCACTGGCTTACTAAACCCAAAGGTTGTATACAGATTTCGAAAATAAGAATGGAGAGGTAAAATTCACCCAATGAAATTTTCACATACAAGAATTCTAAAACTTTCAGGTATGCTCAAAAAAACAAAACCCCAAAAACCACGAACATCACATATTCTTTAGCAAGGGAGTAACACAGTATAGGTGCTATTGAAAAATAACTGAGGACTTCCCTGGTGGCGCAGTGGTTAAGAATCTGCCTGCCAATGCAGGGGACAGACGTTCCGGCCCTGGTCCGGGAAGATCCCACGTGCCGAGGAGCAACTAAGCCCATGTGCCACAACTACCGAGCCTGCGCTCTAGAGCCTGTGAGCCACAACTACTGAGCCAACATGCTGAAACTACTGAAGCCCACGCTCCTAGAGCCCATGCTCCGCAAAAAGAGAAGCCACGGCAACGAGAAGCCCGCACACCGCAATGAAGAGTAGCCCCTGACAGCCACGACTAGAGAAAGCCCCCGTGCAGCAACGAAGACCCAATGCAGCCAAAAGTAAGTTAATTGATTAATTAAAAAATAATAATAGTAACAGAGAGAACCAGCCTGCAATTACCAGGACTGGACCAAGGATGATGGTAAGGGCAATGGTCAAAAAAGGATTTGAGAGAGCAAAAATCAAAAACATTCAGTGAATAATTAAATGTGGTACTAAGACAGTGTTAACTATTCCTCAAATAAGTGGTAGAAATAAGAAGCCTAAACAATTTGATTTTGTAATTATCCTAAGGCACTGGCGGGATGTCAAAATTAAGATGTCCTAAAGGAAGCTAAAATGTGTGTCTGGATGTATCTCTGCTAGAAAGTCAGGGACAGAGATACGATTTTGAAAATCACCAGCAGAGAACTGACAGCTTCTATTGTCAGTAAAAAACAGTAAAGTCTTTTTTTCTTTCTTTCTCTGTCTTCCCCTCCATTTCTAAAATGATCTCCACACTAACAGGTTTTTATCTATTTTTATGTTGAGAAAATCTCAGCATTTCTGAGGATATGAAGAACTGAACAAAATACACAGATAAACCTCGTACCATCCTTTTTTTAGCTAGTAGCTTGTCAGTTAAGTTTAACTTCTAAGTTATAGAAGAAACAGAAGTGTTAAAACCAGCCTGCTGGAATTTTATATATTTAATAATCAACCTGAAGGCCATTTTTCTGAATGGTCTTCTATTTCACAAAATGCTTCTGGACTTATGAGAATCAAGAGGTTATCTAAAAGAAAGCAAACATCACTCAATCATCATATTAAAGTATTATGAATTCTCAAAAAGGAAAGATTAAAAGTATTCATTTTTCATTATCAGCCTAAAGTTAATCCTTGAAAATTGAGAGGTTGTCTAAAATACAGAAACAGGTTTTAGAAGAGTCACTGTGCTATGGATTATTCACAAATAAGAACTAAAACAAGTTAATTTAGAATCACAGTGGTGATTCTACAGGCACATATAATAAAAGCAAATGCTTGGAAAATTAAGCATCATCTCAATGACACCAATTCCATTAGGTCACTCAATCTTCCTTCAAATAATTTTTTAGCTAATAGTTTAAATGGCTAACAATTCTCAAAATAACCTCTAAACCACACACACACAAAATTAAATATCTCTAGTATCTATCACTTCCATTTCTCACGATAATCCTAAAAGTCCAAGCCCTCAAGATGTCATATGTAGATATAGCCATTTTTTTAAACTGTAAGCTCTCCTGTTCCAACTCATCCCAGACTCACCTTCCAGGTGTATAATGATTCATCAGGTCATTCCATTACTACAAAACTATTAATGACTCTTTATTTCCTTTCATATCAATGGTCACAAATTTTCAAAAATAACCATTCCCCCATCATGGTAACAGAGCCCAATCCTATCACCTTCCCTTTTACCTTAAAAGGAAAGATGTTCCTCTTAGTCTCTAAGTCTACAGAGTTGATTCCACCCCTTCTGGTCTCTTGTTCAATCTTGCCTTCTTCTTATAGCTCTAGTTTGTTTCTTCCACCCATTTATCTCTAAAAATCTCCATGTTATGTTACTGCCACATTTCCTTCCCTTCTAAACCAATGTTGAAAAAGTTACCTAAGCACAGCCTCTTTAATGCCCTATTCAACCTCTGAATGTGCACATTTGACACTGTTACCTCCTTGCACTCTACTCCCTGATACTCTCATCTCATCCAGTTTCCAACACATTACCATTTTCTAGCTATCTTTCTGAATTCAGACACAGTATTTGGAGCCCAGGTATATGTGTTTTTTAAAAACCTTCACACACATAGTGCAATACTACTCAGCAACGAAATCAAACTACTACTACATGCAATAACACAAATGAATCACAAGAGCATTTATATTAAGTGAAAGGACCTGATACAAAAGGCTACATAGGGGCCTCCCTGGTGGCGCAGTGGTTGAGAGTCCGCCTGCCGATGCAGGGGATACGGGTTCGTGCCCCGGTCTGGGAGGATCCCATATGCCGCGGAGCGGCTGGGCCCGTGAGCCATGGCCGCTGGGCCTGCGCATCCGGAGCCTGCGCATCCGGAGCCTGCGCATCCGGAGCCTGTGCTCCGCAACGGGAGAGGCTACAGCAGTGAGAGGCCCGCATACCGCAAAAAGAAAAAAAAAAAAAAAAAGGCTACATAATATATGGTTTCATTTATATGACATTCTGAAAAGAACAAAACTACAGGGACAAAAATCAGATGAATGGTTGGTTGTCAGGAACTGGATGTGGAGGAGGGGAGAATAACTACAAAAGGGGTACAAGGGAACTTTTTGATGTGACAGAAATGTTCCATATCTCAATTGTGGTGGTGATTATATGACTATACATTTGTCAAACCTAAAAAAAACTACAAACCTAAAAAACAGAATTTTAATACATGTAAATTGTATCTCAATAAAACAAACCTTAAAAAAATTCACAGATGATTGTAATGCACTGATTTAAAGATTTCAAAATCTCTATCTCTAGCCCCAACTAGCTGCCTGAGAAACCTCTACCTGAATCTCAAGGTAGCTCAACCTTATTACGTACAGCTAAATAAACTTCCTTATCTTCTCCACCATGCGTACTATTCCCTCTTGTATTCCTTACCTTGGTTAATGGCACTACCATCAGCCATGTCCCAGTCTCCCAACAGAGTAGATTCAGCCACAACTTCTCCTTCACATTCCATATCCAAACAGTGAATCCTTTTCTCCCAGATATATAACATCTCCTTTCCCATCCTTCTTTTTTTTTTTTTTTTTTGCGGTATGTGGGCCTCTCATTGTTGTGGTCTCTCCCGTTGCGAAGCACAGGCTCCGGACGCGCAGGCTCAGCAGCCATGGCTCACGGGCCCAGCCGCTCCGCGGCATGTGGGATCTTCCCGGACTGGGGCACGAACCCGTGTCCCCTGCATCGGCAGGCGGACTCTCAACCACTGCGCCACCAGGGAAGCCCTCCCATCCTTCTGCTACTGTTATGACCTACCTTCTCTAACCTGTAACAAATATAACAGTGCCTTTACTGGCATCTGCTTCCAGTCTCTCTACATTCTGTCCCATCTTTCTGTCATAATGCCATCTGAGATTACATCCTAAAACACAAAGCTGATCACATTATACACACCACTAGTTCCCAGATGCCTAGTATACACAAAACTCTGCTTATAATGTGAGCTCCAGCATGATCCCAACTTCTCATTTCCTGCCATTCCCTTATACACATATCCCAAAACTCAATAATCACTAAATTTGCCATAGCCTTTCCTTAGGCTATGCCTATGAGCATGCCTCAACTATAAGCACCCCTCCCTTACTTCATTCAACCTGAAAATTCAGGGTATCGTAAATTTAGGATGCAGCTCGATGCCACCTCCTCTAACAAAAACAGAGGCAATCGCTAAACAGAGGTAACATCCCCTTATGCACGCTCAGAATTATTTACATAGCTCTATTAGAGCATATTATAGTCATCTGCTTAATTAACACTTACTTGTCATTGTGGGATTATGAAAATACAAAGAGGGATGAGACAAAAATCCCTGCTCAGATTTCAGCTTTTACTACCTATTCAAGTATCAGTTTCACAGCCTAAACTAAGAGCTCCTAAAGGAGGAGTCTTAAAGTCAAGTTTACTAACCCACAAGGGATCTGTGGTTCGGTGTGCAAAAGGAACTTGGATAAAGGAAAAATGGCATATTTACTTTCACTAACTCTAACCACAATTTAGCATTTCCTTCCATTAAAATGTAGGCAACAAACCTCAATGGTATTAGTAGTTCCTATAACTTTGATCATCAAGAGGAATCACAGATAGTCCCAACACACTACAGTTGATGCAGATATCGTAGAAAAATTGTTTACCCTCATTATTTCAAAAGTACCATACTTACTAGATCCGATAATAGCTCTCAGTATTTAATGAGTTAATATGCAGAATGTTACTATCTCACAAACGTAACATTTTGACAACGACTTCAATGTGAGTTTCCTTTATAATCCTATGTTTTTTATTTTCTGTGTTTATAAACATCTTTCTAAGAAGAGATCTATAAGCCTTCCCAAGCTGCCTAAGGGATACTTGGCAGGAAAAATGATTAAGAATCCCTGCCCTAGAGAATCTCATTGTTTTCCATAGGCCCAGCACCATGTCTGGCATTTCAAAAAAAAAGTGCACAAAATGTGCTTACCAAATGAATGCACCAATATATGTTTTTGGTATGTATGTATGTATTTATTTATTTATTTACTTATGGCTGTGTTGGGTCTTCGTTGCTGCACGCGGGCTTTCTCTAGTTGTGGTGAGTGGGGGCTACTCTTCATTGCGGTGCGCGGGCTTCTCATTGCGGTGGTTTCTCTGGTTGCGGAGCACAGGCTCTAGGAGCACGGGCTTCAGTAGTTGTGGCATGCAGGCTCAGTTGTTGTGGGTCGCGGGCTCTAGAGCGCAGCCTCAGTAGTTCTGGCGCATGGGCTTAGTTGCTCTGCGGCATGTGGGATCTTCCCAGACCAGGGCTCGAACCCGTGTCCCCTGCATTGGCAGGCGGATTCTTAACCACTGCGCCACCAAGGAAGCCCCAATATATGTTTGAAGTCAATTTTTTAGCTCCTTTGCATTTCTAAAACAAGTCAAGATAGGCTTCCCTGGTGGCGCAGTGGTTGGGAGTCCGCCTGCCGATGCAGGGGACGTGGGTTCGTGTCCCCATCCGGGAGGGTCCCACGTGCCGCGGAGCGGCTGGGCCCGTGAGCCTTGGCCACTGGGCCTGCCCGTCCGGAACCTGTGCTCCGCAACGGGAGAGGCCACAGCAGTGAGAGGCCTGCGTACAGCAAAAAAAAAAAAAAAAAAAAAAGATAGTCTTTATTTTACAAATAGTGTAAAGGCAGTTTATCAGAGACAACTCACGTTTCCTCTAAATAAGTAACATTGGGGCTTCCCTGGTGGCGCAGTGGTTGAGAGTCCGCCTGCCGATGCAGAGGACACGGGTTCATGCCCCGGTCCAGGAAGATCCCACGTGCCGCGGAGCGGCTAGGTCCGTGAGCCATGGCCGCTGAGCCTGCGCGTCCGGAGCCTGTGCTCCGCAACGGGAGAGGCCACAACGGTGAGAGGCCAGTGTACCACAAAAAAAAAAAAAAAAAAGTAACATTGAACAAGTCTTGAGTGATAGAGCTCTTAAAAATCTAACTTCAATATCAACTTTGAAAGCCACGCACCTGATATCTTTTTTTTAATTTCATACTTTTCCAGTATGTAAAATTATGTTATATAAGAATTTTATGTAAAATTCATTCACACTTTTTTTTTTTACTGTGAAGGAGTAATGAAGCCAACTAATAAACGTCACTCCCAGTATAAAATGAAAGCATCCCAAAGCATAGGTCTGCATGTTGAAGGAGGTAAGCAAAGTCAGATAACAAATAGCAAGAAAAGAATAAATGCAAAATTTAAATTATCTAGTGATATGATTTTTAAACAGTTGCAAATTCTTAGCGCTCTAGAAAATTTAATATATACTTGAAAAATTTTTAAAAATACAGCCATCAGATTTGTGATTCCTCCCAGCAAAGCACTTTTTTTTTTAACATCTTTATTGGAGTATAATTGCTTTATAATGGTGTGTTAGTTTCTGCTGTATAACAGAGTGAATCAGCTATACATATACATATATCCCCATATCTCCTCCCCCTTGCGTCTCCCTCCCACCCTCCCTATCCCACCCCTCTAGGTGGACACAAAGCAGCGAGCTGATCTCCCTGTATTATGCGGCTGCTTCCCACTAGCTATCTATTTTACATTTCGTAGTGCATGTATGTCCATGTCACTCTCTCACTTCGCCCCAGCCTCCCCTTCTCCCTCCCCATGTCCTCAAGTCCATTCTCTATGTCTGCGTCTTTATTCCTGTCCTGCTCCTAGGTTCTTCAGAACCTTTTCTTTTTTTTTTTAGATTCCATATATATGTGTTAGCATGCGGTATTTTTCTCTTTCTGACTTACTTCACTCTCTATGAGAGTCTCTAGGTCCATCTACCTCACTACAAATAACTCCATTTCTTCTTATGGCTGAGTAATATCCACTGTATAGAAGTGCCACATCTTCTTTAGCTATTTATCTGTCAGTGGGTTTGCTTCCATGTCCTGGCTACTATAAATAGATCTGCAACGAACATTGTGGTTCATGACTCTTTTTGAATTATGGTTTTCTCAGGGTATATGCCCAGTACTGGGATTGCTGGGTCATATGGTAGTTCTATTTTTAGTTTTTTAAGGAACCTCCATACTGTTCTCCATAGTGGCTGTATCAATTTACATTCCCACCAACAGTGCAAGAGTGTTCCCTTTTCTCCACACCCTCTCCAGCATTTATTGTTTGTATATTTTTTGATGATGGCCATTCTGACCGGTGTGAGGTGATATCTCATTGTAGTTTTGATTTGCATTTCTCTAATGATTAGTGACGCTGAGCATCCTTTCATGTGTTTGTTGGCAATCTGTATATCTTCTTTGGAGAAATGTCTATTTAGGTCTTCTGCCCATTTTTGGATTGGGTTGTTTGTCTTTTTGATATTGAGCTGCATGAGCTGCTTGTATATTTTGGACATTAATCCTTTGTCAGTTGCCTCGTTTGCAAATATTTTCTCCCATTCTGAGAGGTGTCTTTAATGGTTTCCTCTGTTGTGCAAAATCTTTTAAGTTTCATTAGGTCCCATTTGTTTATTTTGTTTTTATTTCCATTCTCTAGAACGTGGGTCCAAAAGGACCTTGCTGTGATTTATGTCATGGAGTGTTCTGCCTATGTTTTCCTCTAACAGTTTTATAGTGTCTGGTCTTACATTTAGGTGTTTAATCCATTTTGAGTTTATTTTTGTCTATGGTGTTAGGGAGTGCTCTAATTTCATTCTTTTACATGTAGCTGTCCAGTTTTCCCAGCACCACTTATTGAAGAGGCTGTCTTTTCTCCACTGTATATTCTTGCCTCTTTTATCAAAGATAAGGTGACACATGTGCATGGGTTTATCTCTAGGCTTTCTATCCTGTTCCATTGATCTATATGTCTGTTTTTGTGCCAGTACCATACTATCTTGATTACTGTAGCTTTGTAGTATAGTCTGAAGTCAGGGAGCCTGATTCCTCCTGCTCCATTTTTCTTTCTCAAGATTGCTTTGGCTATTTGGAATCTTTTGTGTTTCCATACAAATTGTGAAATTCTTTGTTCTAGTTCTGTAAAAAATGCCATTGGTAGTTTGATAGGGATTGCAATGAATCTGTAGATTGCTTTGGGTAGTATAGTCGTTTTCACAATCCAACAAAAGCTCTTTTCTTAAGAGGAAGGAGGAGTCTGAGAAGCTTCTACAGCCAGACAAACAGTACTGATAAATGTTTCCTCATGATCTCTCTCAGTTAACTACTGAAGATCATTAAGTATCTTCTATTAATTCATAACTTATTCATAAAATTATAAAGCTTTTATAAATATCATCTAAACAAGTAAGTAACTTTATATGTGCTACATATTGCTTCTGTATTAAGGTATACAGAAATGGACTGGATTCAAGCAACTTGCCAGTTTCTCAGAAGTTCCTAGTTTCATAGAAGTATATGCACAAGTAAAAATAATTATGATCAAAGAAAGACTCTAATGCATAGTTAAGCTACAGTGGAACATTAGTGTTTGTTTAGTATTTAGTTCCAGCTCCAAACTACTATAAATAAGACATGAGACACCAAACAAACTTACGTAATACCAACTGGTACTAGAAGACAACAGGGCTTTTTCCCCCTCCCCTGGCAAACAGTTATTTTATTGTGCATGTTATGTTTTCAGAAAGCTGAATAATCTTTCCTCTGAGCTTTTAAAATTAACACATAAAACATATCAGTGTATCTTTAACTGAAGATTTGATGGGAAGAAAACATAAAATCCCAAGACATCTTTTGTACACAAACAAAACAAAACGGTAAGGATAAGAAACAGTTCACTAAAACAACACAAAAACCTATCTAATCTAATAATTTCATGTTGAATTTATAAAACATTTTAAGATAGCGCTCTTTATAGTTAGCTCTGCTCTCTAGGTAAGTGAAGACTTTTATGCTAGTAATTTTTATTTACTCCTCATCATAATTAACAAGTTGGAAAAACTGAATTTAGCAAACACATAAGTATTTCTAATCTCCGGCTTCTAAAACATTGTCTCTAATTCTAAAAATTTAACTTTCAGATATCCATTATATACTTAAGGAAAGCCAGACTACATAGTTGAGATATTACTTAGATTTCTTACTGCTATAAATCCACTATCAGTGGTTGCCAACAGTTAGAAGGGAGGGAGGGTCTGACTGCAGGGGAGCAGCACAAGGGAATTCTTTGGGGCACTGGAATTGTTCAGTATCAGTGGTGGTGGTTGCAATAATCTAGTCATGTGTTAGGAATGAAAATAAATACATGTATAGGTTCTTACCAGCACTATTCACAATCGCCAAGAAGTGGAAAAAGCCTTAATGTCCATCAACAAGTGAATGGATAAACAAACTGTGGTATGTACATACAATGCAATATTATTCAGCCATAAAAAGCAATGAAACATGCTATAGAATGGATGAATCTTGAATACATTATGCTAAGTGAAAGAAGCCAGACATTAAAGGTCATATCATATGATTCTACTGATATGAAATATCCAACATAGATGAATCCACAGAGACAGATAACAGATTGGTGGTTGCCAAGGGTTAAGGTGGAAGGGAAGCAGAAACTGTTTAATGGATAAAGGGTTTGCTTTGGAGTCATGGAAATGTTTTGAACTACTTAAAAGTAGACAGATAGAGGTAATGATTGCACAATACTATGAATGCACTAAATGCTACTGAATTGTTCACTTTAAAATGGTTAATTTTATGTTATATGAATTTCACCTCAGTAAATTATATACATATACACATATATGAAGCTTCGCAGAAGCAACATGATGACACTAATGATGGTGCTAATGAAAATGATGATGATGATGCAGTGGTAGCGATACGTGCTTCCAAAAAACCTGGGAGGGCATAGTATCTGCCTTCAACATACTTAGCATGTATGGTATATACAGAACACGTGGAACCATTAAACACAATCACTTAAAAAAAAAAAAGAGTTCCATCCCTCTGCAAATACAGTCACAGTATAAAAGGAAAAACAGATTCTCATTTGACCAGAAAGTCTTGTTTAAATGACAAAACTTTAAAACAATTTCAGTAAACCTTTGATATCACAGTTACTGACATTTGGCTTTGACAGCTGTCAGGTCATGAAACTCACCAAGAAAGTGAAAACATGGCCTTGTCTGGAGACCATAAGCTGTTGGTGATGGTGGGGAGGGAGACCTTGTCATCAACATAGGAAAGAGCAACTCTGATGGGTAACTGCTTCCCAAATGCCAGAGCTGAGTTATATGTCATCCAGATCACAGGACATTAGAGCAGAGGGCCAGAACTCATGCCTTCATTCATTCAGCAACTGGCATCTTCTGTGTGTCATTTACTGTGCCAACCAGTGGGTACACAAAAAAGAAGAAAACTCAGGCCCTAAACTTCAAAATATCATTGTTCAAATTTAAGCCTCATGAGAATGTGGAAAAACGGAATTCTGGCTGGTAAAGTAAAAATTAGTACAACCACTTTGGAAAATAATGTGGCAAAATCTAACAAAGCTGAACATATACATGTCTTATAACCTATAAATTCAATCCAACATACATATTCAACAGAAATGTGGATATATCTTCCAAAAAAAACTTGTATAAAAATGTTCATAGCAACATTATTCTTTACAGCTTCAAACTGAAAATGATCCAAATATCCATCAACACAGTAGCCTGGATAAATAAATTGCGGCATACTCAAAGGAATACTGTACTTCAGTAGTTCTCAACCAGACTCTGCCCGCCTCCCCAGGGGACATTCAGCAACATCTGGAGACATTTTAGGTTGTCATAACTGGGGGGCGTGCTACTGGCATCTTGTGGTTGGGTTCAGGGATGCTGGGAAACATCCTTTGATGCACAGAAGAGCCTCCCCTATAACAAAGAATGTCAATAGGGCCACGTCTGAGAAATCCTGGCCTACAGCAATGAAAACAAACTAGACTACATACACTATATGGATAAACACAAACATAATGTTGAGCAAAAAAGAAGCCAAAGAAAAGAGCATATGTATGGTTCCATTTATATAAAGCTCAACATCAGGCTAAATTAATCCCTGGTGTTTGTAGTCAGGAGAGTGGGGATTGAAAGGGTCCTGAGGAGGACTTCAGAAACACAAGCAATGTTCTGTTTCTTGAACTGGGTACCCGTTACCTGGCAACATGTGTAAATTCATTGAGCTGAATGGTTAAAATGTGGACACTTTTCTTAAGTATGCTATTCTTCCATAAAAAGTTTGTTTTAAAAAGTATTCATAGGACTTTATACCACAAAAAGGGAATTTTATTGTATGTAAATTTTAAAAACAAAAAATTTTTAATGCTTTCCTACTACAAATCAGTTAAAATTCATTATCACATGGGTTAATATTTCCCTGAAAAATTTCTCCTTTGGAGTCTGAGAATTCCAAGTCCTAGCTATCCCACTTGCCAGTTGTGTTGATCTTGACCAAGTTACATTTTTCACATTTATATCTTTTTAAAATTACAGAAGCAACAGACCTTATTTGCAACAGCCAGGTGAATACAAACAACAAACAGGCATAAAATATGAAAAACCCATCCTACCAATCCTTCTCAGACCTAACCACTCTCAACACTTTTCTGTTTCCATCTAGACTTTTTCCTCTAAGTATGTACAAATAGCCACGTTAACAGAATTCAATGTTTAACTCTCATGCATTTATAAAAGCAAGATCACACTGCATACTACCCAGCAACTTTTTAAAGTTTAATATATGTGTAAATCTCTACCAGGGAATACAGAATTACCATATTCTATTACAGAGCTACCCAGTGTTCCAATGTATATACCATAACTTATTTAATCAATCTCCTAATTATGGTCACAGTTAACAACTTAAACTGGAAACAACTTCAAATAATGCTTTAATAAACATCAGAATATGCTTACATGATCACTTTTACACAACTGATGCTCTCCAAAATAGTTGTACCTATACTCCACAATCATAAAATAGGGCTTGCTTCACCACTCTTTTACCATAATAATATATCATTCTTTTTAACCTTTGTTAGACAGCTTAGAGAATTATAGACATGACTTCTTGATTTGTATTTTTTAATTACTGAGGTTAAGCATCATTCAAAATGTTTAAAGGTCATTTTTTAAATGTCTTCTGTTAATTTTCTTGTTTATATCCCTTGTGGAGGAAGGTATATAATCACATTAAGCTTCATCTTCCTCATATGCAAAACTGAGCTAACACAACTTGTCTCATAGGATGACTGAGAGGTCAAATGAGAAAATGGAATATAATCAGGGATTGATAACTTGGGCTGTACATCAAAATCATGTTGGAGAGCTTCAAAACAAACCAAAACTATCACCTGCCCAAAATCCTAGAAGATTGAGAATTAATTCCAAGCAGGGCAACCTGAAGCCTTTTTAAAGAAATCCACAGGTGATTCTAAGGTACACATCAGCAAATTAGAAAATAAAGGTCATTCCTTTTCCGACATGTTACCAAATATGTGTTCTCTTTTTAGATATACACAGAATCTCTGCCACTGGACTCAACATTTCTTAGAGTTGGAAATTCTACTAAAAGCAGTCTTCTACTACTTTTCACTCCCTAGACTGATTAGAACAGCTGAAAAAAAATATTTTCAGTTTTTATGTGCAGTTAAAACTAAGGCCCAAAGTAAACATTCGTATTTACAAAGCACATTATGTAAAAGGGCATTGTGCTTTGGCTGATTATTACAATAAAATCTCATAATTTATCTTTCTACATTTCAAAAACATGCATAATTTTATACTACACTATTTCATGTATACGATAGATGACATTTATTATTGTTTATTGGGAAATTTCTTCTGAACCAGAATGTATCAATACAAGAGAAAGACATGTTCACACATGGTAATTAAGCAATAATCAAAAGAAAGCATCTCCACAGATGGTGCTGGATAAGCTAGATACTCATATGGAAAATACTGAGCTCACCCCATATGTAAAAATTAACTCAAAATAAGTCATAGACCTAAACATAAAACCTCAAAAACTATAAAATTTATAAAAGAAAACAGGAGAAAATCTTCTTGACCTTAGAGTAGGGCAAAAATTGTTTAGAACACACACACAAAAACATATATATAAAATCTTTAAAATATAATAAACTAGAAACTTCACCAAATTTAAGGCTTCTGGTCTTTGAAAGATACCACTAAAAAACAGATGCAAACCAGAGACTGGAGAAAATAAGCTAACAAAGAATTTTTATCCAGAATACATAAAGAAGTCTTACAACCCATAATAAGAAGTACTTCAATTTTTAAATGGACAAAATAATTGGACATTTTACAAAAGAATACATATGAACAGGCAATAAACACCAAAAAATATGCTCAACATCACCAGACATAAGGGAAAGGCAAATTAAACTACAGTGAGATGCCACTACACACCCACAAGTGATGATAACTGGAATTATCATACACATTTTTAGTGAGAAAGTAAACTGGTGCAAGCGCTTTGGAAAACAGTTTGGTGATTTCTTATTAAGTTAAATATACACTTGCTTACAAACTAGCAATTCCACTCCTAGGTATCTACCCAAGAGAAACAAAAACATGTTCATACAAAGACTTATACATGAATGTTCATAGCAGGTTTATACATAATAGACCCTGCAAGCTAGAAGTAATCCAAATCTTCATCAACTGGTACATGGATAAACAAATTTTAGTATATTGATATAATGGGATACTGGAATACTATAATGGAATAAAAAGCAATGAGCTACTGAAATAAGCAGAAACATGGATGAATCTCAAAAACATTCTGCTGAATGAAAGAAACCAGATACAAAAGAGTATATAGTGTAGGATTTCATTTACATGAAATTTTAGGATATGCAAAATTAATCTGTAGTGACAGAAAGCAGATCAGAAATTGTCTGGGGGCAGGGTGAGCAGGGATTGGTTACTGACTACAAAGGGGTACAAGGGAACTTTTGAGGGTTATACAAAGTTCTACATCTTGACTGTAGTGACTGTTACACAGCTGTATACGTTTGTCCAAACTCATAAAACTACACTGATTTTAAAATGAACCCAGGATTTGTTTTAATCAGGTATGGTAAGACACAGACATGGAAATAACTGCCATGAAGGAAGAAATTTATACTCACAATTCCCTGGAATTAGGAAGAATGCCAGACCACAACAGGCCACAGGGGGAAGCACCAGGGTGGGTCAGGAGGCAGAAGGAATGGGAGGAAAATGGGGCAAGAACCTTTATTGTGGTTTTCACAGGGAAAGAATGGCAAAGTAAACAAGCTAAGCAGGTTTAGGATTGGCTAGTTTGAATAATTTCAGTGGTCTCCATGGTACAGAAACTGCCCCTAGTTGGCTGGTACCTGGCCCTGGGGTGATTAGAGCAGGGAAGTAGTGGCCCAGGAGGGTAAGAGCTCAATATAGGAGGTAGTTGGAGGGTACAACCAAAGGAGGATCGGTTGGTTTGCACATGAAAGGCACACTTCTGGAGGAGTCCTTTGCTATCTCTAGGAATTAGCTAGCCCGAGAAGGGGCAGTTGAACATTCAACTCATTAAACTTTGAACCTTCCCTCTTATGTAAAAATTATAAATTTACTGTCAGTGAGGTTTTAGCTACATCCCAAGTTTTGTAATATGGCATTTATTACAATTCACTTCTAATTATTTTAAAATTCCATTTAGGATTTCTTCTCCTTTGACTCATAAGTTGTTTCCATAACTGTTCTATAAATGTTAGAAAAGAATGTGTTACCTCCGGGCTTCCCTGGTGGCGCAGTGGTTGAGAGTCCGCCTGCCGATGCAGGGGACACGAGTTCGTGCCCCGGTCTGGGATGATCCCACATGCTGCGGAGCGGCTGGGCCCATGAGCCATGGCCGCTGAGCCTGTGCGTCCGGAGCCTGTGCTCCGCAACAGGAGAGGCCCCAACAGTGAGAGGCCCGCATAATGCAAAAACAAAAAACAAGAAAAAGAATGTGTTACCTCCAACTTCCAATTGCAGATTTCTATATGTCCATTAAATCAAGTAAGTGTTGACTGTGTTTTTAAAATCTTTTTTATTCTTAATAATTTTTTTTTCTACTTGGCCTTCAATAATTAGGACAGGTATGTTAAAACTCACCTACTATAGTAAGTGTATGCATTTCTCCTTGACAATTTCTGCTTACATATTTTCAAAACATATCAAAACTTCTTGGTAAATTAACTTTTTATTATTGTATTTATCACTAATAATTTTTGTGTCTTAAACTATTTTATCTGGTATGACTGGAGCTACACCAGCTTTCTTTTGGTCTTCTAGATATCTTTTTCTATCTTTTTGCTTTCAATCTTTCTGTATTGGTGTACTTGGGTATATATCTTAAACAGTAGCATACAGCTGAATTTAACTTTTTTCCAGCCTATCAAATCTTTGTCTTAACTGCATTATTTAGTCTGCCTTCACTTAATATGATCCTTTTAATAACGCTGGAATTTATTTCCACTAGTACATTATTCTCTTTCTTTGCACTTGTTCTGTGACTTGTTTCTTTTCCTATCCTTTCATATATTTTTTTCTATGTTCCATTTCTTCTATTAATTTGGAAGTTACATACTTCAATTTACCATGTAACCTTGAAATTTTAACATGCATACTTTATACTTTATTATCTTCATCCTCAAAAGATAAAAGAACCATAGAATGTTTTTTTTTTAATTAATGTATTTATTTTTGGCTGCATTGGGTCTTTGTTGCTGCATGCGGGCCCTCTTCAGTTGAGGCGAGCGGGGGTTACTCTTTGCTTTGGTGCACGGGCCTCTCATTGTGGTGGCTTGTCCTGCTGCAGAGCATGGGCTCCAGGCACACGGGCTTCAGCAGCTGTGGCACACAGGCTCAGCAGTTGTGGCTCACAGGCTCCAGAGTGCAGGCTCAGCAGTTATGGTACACGGGCCCAGTTGCTTGGCGGCATGTGGGATCTTCCCGGACCAGGGCTCAAACCCATGTTCCCTGCATTGGCAGGCGGATTCCTAACCACTGTGCCACCAGGGAAGCCCCCTAGAACCACAGAATGTTTTAATTCTACTTCATTCTCTCCATCTCAACTACCCTCTCGCATGGTACTATTTTCCAATATTTAAGCTCTGTTTGACATGCCTGTTGTTTTTATACTACCGATATCTGTGTAGATTTACCCACGTGTCTCATTTTATATTGTCCGTTTCTTTTTCCTTACCATTTATTTTTTTAATTGAAGTACAGTTGACTTACAATGTTGTGCCAATCTCTGCTGTACAGCAAAGTGACTCAGCTTTACACATACATTCTTTTTTTAATGTTCTTTTCCATTATGGTTGATCCCAGGAGACTGGATATAGTTCCTTGTGCTATACAGTAGGACCTTGTTGTTTATCCTAACCATTTATTCTTGCACTGCAAACATTTTTCTATTAGTGGTATTCCCTCACCTTTTGTTTGTCACATATATATGTATATATATGTTAGACTCTCAAACAAGTCTCACTAGATATCAATTCTAGGTTGATATTTTGTCTCAGCAGCACAAAGCTATGTCAGTGGATCCTTTGGAAAACAAAATGGCAGTTCTTCAAAATTTTACACATGGAGTTACCGTATGACCCAACAATTCCATTCCTAATATATGCCCAAGAGAAATGAAAACACGTTCACACAAAAACTTGTACACAAAAGTTCACAGCAGAACTATTCATAATAGCCAGCCAAAAAGTGGAAACAACCCAAATGTCTATTAACTGATGAATGGACAAATATGATATACCCATACAATGAAATATTATTCATCAATATAAACGACTGAAGTACTGATACATGCTGTAACATGAATGAACTTTAAAAACATAGGCTAAGTAAAAGAACCCAGTCACAAAAGACCATATATTGTACGCTTTCATTTATATGAAATGTCCAGAACAGGCAAATCTACAGAGACAGAAAGTAGATTAGTGGTTGTCTGAGGCTGGGGGAATGTGGGTGGTAGTGGGTAGGGTAATTGAGAATTACTGCTAATGGGTACAGGGTTTCTTTTCTTGTGATAAAAATGTTCTAATATTGGGAAGTCCCTGGCAGTCCAGTGGTTGGGACTCCGCTCTTCCACTACAGGAGGCCCGGGTTTGATCACTGGTCAGAGAACTAAGAGCTCACAAGCCACGCAGCATAGCCAAAAAAAAAAAAAAAAATTCTAATATTGATTGTGGTGATGGCGGCATAACTTTGTGAATAAACTAAAAACAACTGAATTACACACTTTAAGTATGATCACTGGTCAGGGAACTAAGATCCCACAAGCCATGCAGCACAGCCAAAAAAAAAAAAAAAAAATTCTAATACTGATTGTGGTGATGGTGGCATAACTTTGTGAATAAACTAAAAACAACTGAATTACACACTTTAAGCGGGTCAATTATAAATTTATAATTTATATAAAGTGTAAATTATATCTAATGAAGCTGTTACATATTTTTTAAAAAATAGCAGACACATTTGCTAGATACAAGCACAAGAAATGAGTGATACAGCCTATATTAACTAGCTTTTTTAGAAGCTTCTAAAACTGAAGATCACAGCTACAGTTCTGGTACAAAGAACCACTTCAGCATTCAAACATCAACATCAGTCCTCAAATTTCCAAGGACGATTTATTGTTTACAAAAATTTCACTGGCTTTCCAAGATATTCTGATGCATACTAAAGTTTGAGAATCACTGAAGTAATCTAATAATCAGCATAAATAGAAGCTAAATCCATTAGGCGAACAGTTGATGGACAACTTTAAAATGGAGGAATCAGGCTCACACCACCTGAACCTGCTGATCAACCTTAGCACCACTTAAAGTGGGACAACCATAGGTTATGTGCTTCCTGATAAAATGCAGTAAGAAGTACACAGCGCACCTATGAAGTAGTCTCAGGAAACAATACAAAACAAACAGGAAACAGAAACAAAACAAAACCCTGTACCTAAATCCAATCAAGTCTGAGATCTAACTCCCAATTTAAAGAAAATAAGGTGGAGAGAGGAACAAGGTAAAGGACACAGTGAAGATGAAATCAGATCCAAATCCAAATATGCAATATTCTACAGACAAATTAGAATCCAACTTCAAACTCTAAAAAGACATTTCTGAGACAATCAGGGGAAACTGAACATGGACTGAGTATTAAATATTAAGGAATCACTGTTCATTTCCAGGAATAATAGTAATCGTTTAGAGATTCATACTCAAGTATTCATGAGTGAAATGACAGGATTTTTGGAGTTTACTTTAAAATATTCCAACAACAAATAATAGTATTAATATTTGAAATAAGTTGGGAGGAGAATGAAACAAATAAAAAGAAACAAAATGTTGATAACTGTTAAAGATGGGTACTGTTATAACATTCTCTTTACTTTGTGGTTTGAAATATTTCATAATTTTAAAAATTTTTTTAGGAAATCCAGGTTAAGTACTGGTGCACTGATACATTCAAATCCCATTCAAATGACAGTAAATGAAGTGCGTGTGTGTGTGTATACATATATATACACACATGCACACAAATATATACATATATACATATATATTTAAGACAGAGAATATGAGAGGAAAAATTTCAAGCATAAAGAGACCGCAATAAACATTTGAAAGATGAAAAGTAGCAACTAACTTTTCAAAAACATAAGCAGCTACAACCTAAATGTCAATAAATGTCTAGGAGCAACCCAAGGATTCATCTCCTCAGAGCCCCTGAGAAGCAAAGGCCTTGGAAACGTAAGGCCCTTTGGAAGGTAGAGGAGAGACAAAGGAACAAAAAGCATATCCTCCACAGGATGTCAAAATGTCCTTCATCCTCTCTCTTAACCCACTCCTTATGAATAACAAATATTTATTTTCTTGGGAAACTTGTCAGAGTTGCACCAGCCTCAGGGCGTCTCCAGATTGAAAGGCCCATCAGTATAAACCAATGAATTTTTTTAAAAAACAAAGGTACAGGTACATCACTGTGAAATTTCAGAACAAAATAAAGAGAAAACAGAAAATTCCAAAAGCTTCCTGGGGGCTGAGAGTTATAGCTCCAGCCTTTTCAGTAGCAATATTGGAAGACAGAAGACAAGGGAGCAATACCTTCAAATTTCTGAATTAAAATGATTCTCAACATAGAACTGTGTATCTACTAGATTGCCAACCAAACATAAAAATAGAATAAACACTTTTTCACACGTGCGAAGTCTCAAAAAATTTATCTCAAACAATCATTCTCAGGAACCTCCAAGAGGGATAGGCAGCACCAAAACAAGGGAACAATCCAAAAACGAAGAAGTCATGGAAGCCAGTCTACAGGAGATCCTAACTTTTAAAGTCAAAGGAATTTCCAGGAGGAAGGCAAAGGAAGGCTCATCATGTTGCTGTGGAGCAGACCTACAGGGCAAGCAGTACAAACTAGAGCCAGAGAAGGGCAGATGGTTCCAAGATGGACATATCCAGGAGGAAAAAATATTAATTATCAATTATCTAGGGACTTCCCTTGTGGTCCAGTGGTTAAGACTCCACAATCCCAATGCAGGGGGCCCAGGTTTGACCCCTGGGCAGGGAACTAGATCCCACATGCCGCAACTAAGAGTCCACATGCCACAACTTAGGATCCTGCATGCCACAACTGAAGATCCCCAAAGACCCCACAGACCACAACTAAGACCTGGCACAGTCAAATAAAGAAATAAATATTTTGTTAAAAAGTCAGTTATCGACTAGGTTTAACTAAGAGAGACAAGTTGTTTTGAGAGGTATTTTATGGAGCTGTAATACTTAGCTAAAGATTTCAAAGAAAACAGGGCAAACCAAAAAAAGAAAAAGAAAAAAAGGCAATTAACTCCAAGAGATAAGTAAAAAAAAGAACAATAAGACATAAAATATATTTAGCTCAGCAGTGAACATTTATAATACAATAATATAGTTAACTTTGATTATCTAAACTAACCAAAAATTGTAATATTGGAAGAATGAAGAAGAAAGGGAAGGGTATGCATGAGTGTGTGTATATGTGTGCATGTTTAAGACCTAAATCTTTACCAATACAAGAAATTAATGTCTAAGATGAATAAATTTTTTATAAAACAGTCTATTCATATTATTTATAAATATAAAAGCAAATACTTAAACAAACACCAAACAATTAAAAAAGCAGTTACATCTAGGTTCAGGACTGGGTTGGAGGAACTTACTCTAAGTAAATTCCTGCCATAATGTTGTTGAGCTGGGGGCAAAAAATTCAACACATAAATTTAGAGTCAGATTCACAAGTAAAAAGCTTGTCTAGCTAGCCAGTCAGAAGTTCCAAGGGTCCAGGAGCCACTTATGTCATAGCGGTGCATTAACATGGGGTTTTACTGTCTAATGTTTAAACTATGTTTAGGTATTTCTTTGATTATTCACAAATAATATTTATTATATTTCTGCATTCTATAAATGTATAGTACATGTTTTATATTCTAAAGTAATTAGGAATTAATAGAAATTAATATAAAACTTAATACAAAATCCCTATTTGTGGGAATCATATCACTACTCGATTTCATTTACCTTCTCATTAACGTCACAACCTGTAGTTTCTTGATATAAATGGAAAACTTTAAAAATTATATAACAGACCACAACAGGGTGGGAAAGCAGGCCAAAAAGATGCAAAGAGCCTGACAGCTGCATCCTACAAATCAGATCATAACAGTATAAACTGAAACCCATATGCCCTTGAAACCAACTCTGCCACTCTATTAGGATTACACTAGGGTGTAATCTCTCTGGGGTGACTTGGGATAAAATGCCATTGTGTCAAGGGATACTATATACTGGGCAACGTGAGTGCAAGGAAGCAGATCCCTAGAGCTCTGGCTGTGTCCCCAAAGGGCCAGGTTAAATTGTTGCTCCATTTCCCCATAAAGCCTACTTAACAATCAGAAGGTCTAAGGACCTAGTATGCTCAAATGGAAAAGAAATTCCATGGTACCACAAAACCTCTTGTGTTCTTCAAATAAACTCCCACTACCAAAAAGAATACATTACTCAATGGATAAAAGATAAAAGAATGAGTTCATTTACTCATTCTTTTATCCATTCAGCATATAGTGAGTACATCAGAGAAGACTCTGTGTACACACACATACACACACACATATTCTGAACATGAAAAATGGTAGGAAGGGGAAGTATGAGGTGTTACAAGAGATATAAATAGAGAATCTAACCTATTTCTGGAAAATCAGACCATTCTCGCTATCTTAAAAAGATCAAAATAACAATGAAATTTTCCTTTAAACTGGTAAACATTGATGTCAAAGAAAAATGTGCTCAAAGTACAGAGAAATAACTACTTTAGACAAACAACCCAAAACAGAAACATCCTTGGTTAAATGAATTAAAATTTTTTCAATCAGTGACTATTTTTATTCATTCACTCATTCATCAAATATTTACTGAATGCCTTCTGTGAGTCAAACACCAGGAATACAGCACTGAACAAGTTAGACCATGGTTGTGCCCTATGGAACCTACAGTCTAGTGAAGTATATAGGTCCATAAAGAAGCAATTATAACCCAAGAAAATAACTGCTTTGATGGGAAAACATGGTTTCTATTGTAGCCTTAAGAAACATGTGTTGGTCTGAGAATGGACTTGAGGATATGGGGAGGGGGAAGGGTAAGCTGTGACAAAGCGAAAGAGAGGCATGGACATATATACACTACCAAACATAAGGTAGATAGATAGTGGGAAGCAGCCGCAGAGCACAGGGAGATCAGCTCGGTGCTTTGTGACCGCCTGGAGGGGTGGGATGGGAAGGGTGGGAGGGAGGGAGATGCATGAGGGAAGGGATGTGGGAACAGATGTATATGTATGACTGATTCACTTTGTTATAAAGCAGAAACTAATTAAAAAAATAAATAAATAAAATAAAAATAAAAAATAAAAAATAAATAAAATAAAATAATTGAAACCAAAAAAAAAAAGAAACATGTGTTGTAGCCATGTAATTTCAAGCAGTGTACAAACATGAACCAGAATATTCTCAAGAAACATCAAGTAGTCTGATTCAGAGCCCACAGCTAGAGAAAAAATTAGAAGGAAGACTGGAGAGAATAAACTGAGGGATGAGGGAGTGTGGGAAAGAATTTTAACATTTGAGAGACTACTATGCCATTTAATCCTCAAAACGACTCTAAGATGGTAGGTACAATGGACGATCTCTTCAGCATCCACTCCTCCACTGCGACATGCATACACCACAGCACCTTTAATGACGACATGATACTGCTTCCCAAAGTTATATATACAGGAACCACTGGGGCAAGGATCTGAACCCAGGTCCATTACAGTAAGCTACAACTCTAGAAGAGGCTGACATGACAAGCTGAGGAGTTTGGACTTCGTTTAAAAAAAGGTTCTGGAACTCAAATGTCTGAATTTATATCTTAATTATATCACTTACTAAATGTGTGAAGTCCTAAACTTCTCTGTGCCTCTATTCTCTCATCTATAAAATAGGGATAATCAGACCTACTTTATAATAAAGCTATTGTGAGAATTAAATGAATTAATACGTGTAGAGCACTTAAAGCAGTGCTTGGCACAGAGAAATCCTCTATTAAGCAACAGGGAGTCAAAGGAGATTTCTGAGTGAATTGATCAGAATTATAGTTTAAGAAAGTCAATTTAGCAGGATACTATAGAGGGGAACACACACGAAGTGGGAATGTTATGGCAAATTTTTATGAAAAGCATTAAAGGTCTAAATGAGATGATGGCAGTGGAAAATGAAAAAGAACTAAGATGTTGCAGAATTTGAATCAATAGGACTTAACAAATGACCAAATGAGGCAATTAGAGGAAAGAGTAAAAGATGATTCTCTGACTTGCAACTTGGTAGACTAAGAGAATGGTAGTGCCAGGAACAGAAATAAGATTGTGTAAGACTAGTTTAGGACTCCTTTTAATAAAGAAGATTCTACACAGGGAGGGGGAAGGATAAGCTGGGACAAAGTGAAAGAGTGGTAGTGTATATATGGACATATATACACTACCAAATGTAAAATAGCTAGCTAGTGGGAAGCAGTCACATAGCATAGCACAGGGAGATCAGCTCAGTGCTTTGTGACCAGCTAGAAGGGTTGGATAGGGAGGGTGGGAGGGAGGAAGACGCAAGAGGGAAGAGATATGGGGATATATGTATATGTATAACTCATTCACTTTGTTATAAAGCAGAAACTAACACACCATTGTAAAGCAATTATACTCCAATAAAGATGTTAAAAAAATTAAAATTAAAATAAAAAATAGGGCTTCCCTGGTGGCGTAGTGGTTGAGAGTCCGCCTGCCGATGCAGGGGACACGGGTTCGTGCCCCGGTCTGGGAGGATCCCACATGTCGCGGAGCGGCTAGGCCCATGAGCCACAGCTGCTGAGCCTGCGTGTCCGGAGCCTGTGCTCCGCAACAGGAGAGGCCACAGCAGTGAGAGGCCCGCATACCGCAAAAAAAAAATTAAATTAAATTAAAAAATTAAAATTAAAAAAAATAAAGAAGATTGTTATGTTTTACATGGGGGAGTTTTTTTTTAAACAAGTCTCTCCTAAAAGATAACTTAAACTCATCAAGATTTAAGACAATAGTTATTATATTAGTAAGAAATGAGGTCCAAGTTTTATAAGTTGAATATTAAAGCTGCATTTTTTACAAAGCTATTTTCTTTCAATAAACATGGTTCCAAAAAACAAATCTAATACCACTACTTAGAGATGGAAAAGCAAATCAAATTAACAATAAAAAGCTGGGACAAAGTGAGAGAGTGGCATGGACATATATACACTACCAAATGTAAAATAGGTAGCTAGTGGGAAGCAGCCGCATAGCACAGGGAGATCAGCTTGGTGTCAGAAACTAACACACCATTGTAAAGCAATTATACTCCAATAAAGATGTTTTTAATATATATATATATATTTGCATTTCTTATTGCACAATTAGACTTAGAACCAAATATTGATTTCATTAACATGAAATTAACTTAAAATTCTCAGCTTCTCACTTTAATAAGAAAGATACGCTCTCACAGGATTCTCTGTAAAGAATATTATAATTTCTATCTCTAATATAAGATTAAAAGGTACAATTTATGAAGGGGTGTTTTTATTTAATTAAAAAAAACTTCTGAATGAACAAATGTTTAAAAATAACATTAAGTAAAAACTTCTTAAGTATGATTCTTACAAACATTGATAATATTGAGAAGCTAGCCTTTAAGAACTTCAGAAGCTCAAAATGTGACACTAAATCAGAATACTGAAAGTGAAAAGATAACGCAGCACTACAGATTGCTACCCCTACAGAAATAGAAAGCTTTAGCAGTGAAGCCATTTCCTCCCTTTTCATTTAATACACATCTCACTCTTTCCCCCAAACATGCCCCCTCAAAAAAAAAAAAAAAAAAACCATTAAGATCACCAGTTATCTCCAACTTGACAACTCCAACTATACTTTTCTGTTTTTGATCTCATAAGACCTGTCAGCAACCAGCATACAAAACAATTTATCACTCCATCATTTTTAAACACTTCCCTTTCTGAGCTTTCCTAACGCCACACACCACAGGCCTTCCCCCTATCTCTCTGGCCATTCTTTCTTTGTAGACTTTCCTCCCCCACATCTGTAAATTTTAGATTTCCTCAGTACAAAACCTATTCCTTCCAATTCTCTACCTACATACACCCTTTTCCTAGATTATCTCACCCATTCCCTTAGTTTTAACATTGACCATTGATTCTAAGGCCAAGTTCATTATCTCCAGGCCCAAGCTCTACTGTGAACTCCAGATATACTTTATTAAACTGACAAATAAATATCTCATTAGCAATTAACACTAGACCAAATGTCCAAAAAAGAACTTCTGACTCTTTCTGCCCTTAAAATTATTTAATATATCATTCTACAAATATTTACTGAGCACAAGCTCAGGCACTGTGCTGTATACACTGACTCACAATGTGAACTTGAGGGAGAGAGATGATAAGTTGTAAAAAGAACTATGAAGGATATAAACAGTGTGCTCTGACAGAGAATAGGGGAGAGAGCTGCTACTTTTGATGAGGTGTTCAAGATAGGCCTCCACAGTATCATAGTCTCTCCTTCGAAAACGGCGTCTACCTAGCTGCTCAAGCAGAAACCTAGGCATTTGTTCCCCACAGATAACCCATCATGTGGCTTACAAGGTTCTAACTCCAAAATACACCTTGAAGTTGAAGAGGGCTCTCAAGCAAGCAAAGAAGAGAAGTGTGGACAAGTAATGACAGCTGTGATAGATGTCACAGAAGGAAATACAGAAACCTATGGAAGAAAATTACAGTGAAACCAAACTCAGGGAGAAATCAGAAATGGCTTCCTGGAGAAAGAATAATTAGGATAAGCCCAGACGATCACTACAAAAAGCTAAACAAAAAGGTATATAAAACTATGCCAAAAACAAAGAACAGCACAGCATGGCACATCCCAAAACCTAAAACAAATCCAAGGTGATAAAATAATAGAAAAGGAAGGAGATCAGATTAAGACAAGGCCAGAAGAAAGCAACAAGTTATCAAAGATTAATGAGATCAGATCATGTCAAAGGGCACAGAAGTCAACTTGAAAAGTTTTCCACTGGCTAAATATGGGACAATTTGACTGTAATGGATTAAAACACATTAAAATCCAAGAGGTGATGGTAATACTAAAAAATGATAATTAAAATGAAAACCTTCATTGAACTCATCATAAATTATTCTCAAAAGTGATAAACTTTGATGTTGACTTTCCTGTAGCAAATAACCAAATAAGTAGTAAGAGAAAGTTCTTCCAGGAAATAAGTGCAGAAGGAATTAAAGAATCAGAATATTACCATTTGCATCCCCTAACAAGATAATGAATTCAGGCAATAATCAACAAAAGATGCTAAAACCATTAGTGAAGGGTGAACTTTATAATGGAAGAATAAAGCTGATACCACCTGAAACCACTAATCAATCTTAGCAGCACTAAAAAAAGGGACAACCAGGGCTTCCCTTGTGGCGCAGTGGTTGAGAGTCCGCCTGCCGATGCAGGGGACGCCGGTTCGTGCCCCGGTCCAGGAGGATCCCACATGCCGCGGAGCGGCTGGGCCTGTGAGCCATGGCCGCTGGGCCTGTGCGTCCGGAGCCTGTGCTCCACAACAGGAGAGGCCACAGCAGTGAGAGGCCCGCGTACCGCAAAAAAAGAAAAAAAAAAAAAAGGGACAACCCGACATTACATATGGAAACGAAGTATACTGCAAAATCTGTGGAATATTTTAATTAAAAAAAAAAACTGAACCCGAATCTAGTAAAGTATCTAACCACCAGTTTTCAGGAAAGAGAGAATAAGTTATAGCAGTGGTTCTCAAACTTGAGCATTCAGAACCACCTGGAGGGTTTCATTAAAACAGAGATTGCTGGGAAGGAGTGAATTAAAGGAAACCATTAGAGAGCAAACAGGCAAATAGACAATGTGGGAAGATTCATAGGAAAAATACCCAGTTTAAAAACAACAAATGCTATTTTTAAAAGGGAGGGGGGGAGGCCGTTGTAGAATAAAAATTACTTAAGACACATAACAGCAAATTCAATATGTAGACTGATTCAAACAAACCTACTGTAAAAAGACATCCTGAGACAACTGAGAAAATTTGAATATAGAGTAGTAGATAATATTAATAGATATATAAATTAATAATAGATATACAGATACATAGATATATATATTTTTTTGGCTGCATTGGGTCTTCATTGCTGCGCACAGGCTTTCTCTAGTTGCAGCGAGCCGGGGCTACTCTTTGTAGTGGTGCACGGGCTTCTCATTGTGGTGGCTTCTCTTGTTGCAGAGCATGGGCTCCAGGCACGTGGGTTTCAGTAGTTGTGGTACGCGGGCTCAGTAGTTGTGGCACACGGGCTTAGTTGCTCCGCGGCACGTGGGATCTTCCCGGACCACGGATCGAACCCGTGTCCCCTGCATTGGCAGGTGGATTCTTAACCACTGCGCCACCAGGAAGTCCCTAGATATATAATATTAATAGATAATATAAGAGATAGTAATAGATTAATGGTTATGTTAAAAAATGACCTTATTAAAAATAATTAAAAGGTCAAGACTAGATGTTAAGGAGTTTGGTCCTAAACTGAATGGTTTTATACATAAGCATGAGATCATCACAGTAACAACTTCTGGTTGTGAAAGCCATGCACTAAAGCACTGCATTAACTGCTCAATATGACTTATCTCTTTGAATCCTTCAAATACCTCTGTGTTGTGGAGATTTTAAATTTTATATCATTTTGCCTGCTGATCGTGATCAGAATTAGCATTTTTTTAAAGGATGAAGTGTTGAGAATAGTATGGAGAAAGGCAAGAGTGATGACAGAAAGACCAGTTAAGAGGTTGTTAACTGATACAGACAAAAAGAGCAAACATTCATGTATTAGGAATAAAATAAAAATGCAGAAATTGTTTTTTGAACAAAACATGAATTATGTCCTACAGATATGTAACTCTAAAACAATCTTCTTCGTCAAATTAGGCTTCTTTCAAGAACTTTTTTTTGAGACTTAGTTTATTTATTAACACATCGCAGTTTAGTCTTACCTTCACTAATATACCTCATGACAACCCTGCACAGTTGCCATTATTAACATCATTTTTAGATGAAGAGAATTTTATTTTTAAAGCAATCATTTTATATGTACTGCAGTTATTAGACTTACACTTAATTCTTACTTCCCCTGGAAAGTGGCCTGATGGAGAAAACATAAAGCAGTATCTTCCCTGTCTTTCCCAAATTACTGTTTTAGTTCTATATATGATTAAAATAATATTCTCCCTGTGATACCCTACACACTTATCTCTAGCTCAAGAACCTTAGATAGGACAAAGCACCAGAAACCTATAAGGTAAGGGACTTCAGACTGAATGGAAGGGGGTAATCCCTGACCATCTTTTTCAGTGGAGTAACCATGAAAAACAATAGCGAAAAGCTCCTAAGGCTCCTCTATTTCAGGTCTTTCCTACCCAAGAGCCCTATTATGGCTTATGACTACTGGGCCTCGTATATTGTTTACTCTAGGAACTGACTCTTACAGGCTGAGCTATAGTTAGTTGCCAATGGCTGTGTCCAAGCCTTATTTAACAACTTACACTGACTAACACAAAACAAAACCAAAAAAGTATACTCGAAAGGAAACCATGGTATACTGGAATAAAAACTAAATTTTAGTCTACTCAAAAACATGAGTTACATAAAAAAATGCTAAACACCGTTTATTATTTGGGAAATGCAAATTAAAACCACACAAGATACCACTATACCCATTAGTATGGGGAAAAAAATCTAAAAAAGAGTGGATATGTGTATTAATATATGTATAACAGATTCACTTTGCTGTACACCTGAAACTAACACAACATTGTAAATCAACTATACTTCAATAAGAAAAATTTTTAATAAATAAATAATAAAAATAAATTTTTAAAGAGACTCCAATATGGTTAACATAGTATATTTTATGTTAGGTGTTTTTTACAATACAAAAAAATTTTTTAATTTAAAACATCAGACTAATAATATCTGGATTTGGAGAGAATCTGGAGCAACTGTAACCTCATACACTACTAGTGTGAATACAAATGGTACAACTACTTTAGAAAAGTTTGGCAATTTTTTAAAAAAGTTAAGCATACACTTAGCATATGACCCAGCAATCTCACTCCAACAGAAATGAAAATGTATTTCTGCATAAAGATTTGTTCACAAATGTTCAGAGCAGCATTGTTATTACAGCCCAAATCTGAAAACAGCCCAAAAGTCTGCCAACCAGTGAATGGATAAACTGTGGTATACCCATACAACGGAACACTATTAAGCAAAAAAATGGAACAAACTACAGATAAGCACAACAACATGGATGAATCTCAAAATCATCACTGAGTTAAAATAGCCAGACACAAAAGAATATCAACAGTATGATTACATTTATATGAAGTTCTAGAAAAGTCAAAACCTCTGTCATTAGACAAAAGCAAGTCAGTGATTGCCCTGGGTGAGAAGGCATTAAGAAATGATAGCAAAGGGGCATGAGGGAATTTTTTGGATGATGGAGTGTTCTAAAACTTCATTGGGGTGGTGGGTACACAACTGTATACGTGTAACAAAATTCATATAACTATAGACTTCAAATGGCTCAATTTTGTTGTATGTAAATTATAGCTCAACGAAGGTGTTAAAAAAAAAAAAGATTGGGTTGATTAAATTTGCAAGTTACTAAGTGTGTGACATTACCCAGTTTTCATTTCCTCACATGTACACTTCTACACATTTTTCCATATTGTATTGCAGTTATTGTGCTTACACATAATTCTTACACATAAAAAGGATCATGTAGTTATCTATACTGCTACTTGCCCTATCTCACAAGGTTGTTGTGAAACATCACATGAGATAACTGATGAGAAAGTGCTTTGGCAACTCTAAAGTAGTATTACACAAACATACAGTAGAGTTCACATTTTAAAAAAATAAACTTTTTTTCACAAGAATAACTTGAGATGCTTGGAAACTTGGGTACACCAAAGTAAATCTTTACCCAGAAACAGAAAACCTATTCAAATGTCACCTTTTTAATATCCCTCCTGAACTTGCTTTCTACTAACCCTTGATTTACTGGATGGCTCAATGTAGTACTATCTAGACTGCACTTTCATTTTTCAAAAGAAAAACACTAAAGAAATCTTTAAAGTCATTAGATAAGCATGGCAAGACATTTATTTCCCAGTAGAAAAGACCAAAAGCTAGATAACTTTTACTAAGTACTGTTCCAAGATGTTCACCACTGAGATTTTTCTTCCTCTAAAAGTCGAATTTCTTTCCATTTAATACTTCAATTCCACAAGTTACTGAATGTTTACTAATGGGACCTGCATTAGCGAGAGTGAATAATTTTAAGATTATCAAAACCTTTTCAACCAGTGTGGTACACTCATTTCAGACTCTGGCTATTGCAAAATTTAACAGATACTCATCTCTTCCTACTACAACTGTACAACTGGGCTCTATTCTATTCTACCAGATTTGAGTGATATCTGACATTTAGCCTAGTTACATTTACAAGTTTCCACACGGCAACAAGTATGAAGGCTTTTTGAAAGACAATCTCTTCTTCAAATGCAGTTTCGAAACTAACTTTTACCTAGAATTCAGGTTTATATTCTATTGTCTTACAATTTTTAAAAGTTTTTCTGTTAGCAACAGGTACAGTAACCAAAAATTAACAAAGCCTGTAATACCACAAAATATGTTGCTATCGTTCTCAATTTTTAAAAAACTCGTTTTTAGTAACAGTTCCAAGGGGATGGTCAATTCTACGGCCATGCTTCATTTGATTCAGCGCAGCTTCATTCTGGTCAGTAATAACCTCAACCTCCTAGGTTTCACATTTATCCTTCGGCAACATTAAGGCCACTGGGTCCGGTATCTGCACACCTCCAATTTAGGTTTACAAGAAATATGAAAGACTGCAGCTTGCCTACACGCTCCTCCAGCGTTCTCTACTCCGAAGGTTGGCCAAAACGTGCGGCTCTCTCCACAACAGCAACCAAGCTGGAATGGAGCACCCAGAGGACGACTGGCCGCGGGGAGGAGGGGAGAACTTTTCGGCCCGGAGGACGGCGATAGAGGTCCAATCCAGCCCGCGCCCAACTCTACGCGTCGCCAGGAAGGCGTGTGGACCCTAAGCTCAGGCCGTGATGCTGGGTCCGGAGGGGCAGAGCAGCGCGTGGCTGCCGAGCAGGACGTAAACAAACAGACCCGGACGAGGGGGAAGGGGCAACCGTGGGAGAGGGGGGTAGGCGAGAGAGGACCTCGCTCAAACCCTCCAGCGCAGGTCTGCAGCTGCCCGGCCCCTCCCGACCGCGGCCCTGATCCCGGCCCCGGGGCGACGCTGCCGCTCAAGCGTAAGCACCGAAAGCCCCACCGCCTCTAGAAGCCGAAGCCCACAAGGCCATCGGCTCCGCGCCCCTCGCCGCTAGCCCCTCGCCCTGCAACGACCTACCTGAACGCGCAATCCGGGTCCCTCGCGTCCCGACCGGGCGCGCCCAGACCGCTCCTCTTGCTGAAGAGCTTCTGGAACAGCGTAGGGGCCATGATGGCCACGGCCAGGCCGGGGTCGCTCCACAGGGCACTCACCAGGCCCCCGCTCTTAGAGCTGCCCCGCCACCCTCATAGGCGCCTCAGTCATATGACAGAAATTAGTCACTTCAAACGGCCACGGCGCGCGGGGCGGGGCGCGAAGCAAGGCCAGCGTCCATTGGCTGGCTGTGAGCCGCATCACGTGGCGGCGCGCGGAGCAGGGTGCAAGGCGGGGCCGTGGGGAGGAGCTGGCGCCCATAGGCTGGCCAGTGGATGTCCTCACGTGGCAGCTCACGGGGCGGGGAATGCGCGGAGAGGAGGGGCGGGAAATTGGGGTGGCTGGGGAAGTGAAGGAGGAACATTCTCCGGTCACGGTCCTTCTCCGTGACGCTGTTAGTTGCTACCTTAGGCTACAGCAGGGTGCCGCGGGGACGACGCCAGGGACTTTGGAGTGTAGAAACCTACCGCTTCCGGCACCCACGACAAAGAGAGAAGTTCGGGGCCCCACTGGCAGTCGCCCCTCCCCCGCCGTCCCCCCCTCAGTCTCTGCGGCTTCGCGCCTCCGTCCGCGCCTGACGGAGCCCGGCGGCCCCTGGAGCAGACCAGGTGCGCGAGCGTACCCATGGGGCCGCGGCACGGGCTGGACTTTAAGCCCCGGACCACAGGCCCGCCCACGCTGGGCCGCGAGAGGTTTGGGCTCAGAGCTTGACTGAGCGGGGCTGGCTCACGGGTCTGGTGGAGGATCTGCCAGGACACTCCCCGCAGCCATGCCTCCCGGCAGAGACGGCCTCGGCCAGGCACTGAGGGCAGCGGCCCTCGGTGTTTCCCACTTGCTCCTCGAACCCTGACACACCGGGAATTAGCCCCTTGAAAGAGCTAGCCATTGGAGGCTCAGGATTTACACTCAATGTCTAGGTTTGGAGAGAGAGAGAGAGGAACTGTGGAATTGTGAACAAATGAGTTTAATAGGCAGAAAGCCCTTTCCAGAGAAAAACATTGCTCATAAATGACCGTACAGTTTACTTAAACCCAGGGAACCAAAATTTATCAGGGTTTGGATCAAATTGGTCCTACAGATCTTCAGTTCCCCTACTGCCCCTCCAGCAGGAGGAATTTTGTACCATGGGACGCAATTCTCTGACATATGAATGTCTGGAAATTACTGGTATGTGGTTTGGAAGCTTAGATTAAAATACTTTTTTGAGAATTTCACTTAATAAGCATACAAATCAAATTGTCTAAGTGGCTACCAGCTCCCACTGATATGCAGCTAGAGTTTATGCTATAAAATAAGTGTTCTTATATAGAAAAAAGAAAAATAATAGGCAGAGTATAGATCTCGGAGAATTTCAGTGGTCATGTAACAACGTGTTGTTGAGTTTCAATGTTACAAGAATTTTTTTTTTTTTTTTTTTTTTTTTTTTTTGGCGGTACACGGGCCTCTCACTGTTGTGGCCTCTCCCATTGCAGAGCACAGGCTCTGGAGGCGCAGGCTCAGCTGCCATGGCTCACAGGCCCAGCCGCTCCGCAGCATGTGGGATCTTCCCGGACCGGGGCACGAACCCGTGTCCCCTGCATCGGCAGGCAGACTCTCAACCACTGCGCCACCAGGGAAGCCCACAAGAATTTTTAAAGCACTATTTATAGGTGATTAAGAAATTAATTTACTCCTTCCACAATGTTTAAGTGTCCCTGGTCTAGGCACTAGGGATCCAAAATAAAAAAGATAGGGCTAACTTTCTATATGAGGAAACAGTAAATAAGTAAAAAAGGTAATTTGAAATTACCAGTGTTGTGAATGAGAAACAATGAAATGAGTGGGGGAGGTCTCTCTGAGGAGGTGACATTTGAGCTGCTCAGGTTAAGAGTCATTCAGAGGGCTTCCGTGGTGGCGCAGTGGTTGAGAGTCCGCCTGCTGATGCAGGGGACACGCGTTCGTGCCCCGGTCCGGGAGGATCCCACATGCTGCGGAGCGGCTGGGCCCATGAGCCATGGCCGCTGAGCCTGTGCGTCAGGAGCCGTGCTCCGCAACGGGAGAGGCCACAACAGTGAGAGGCCCACGTACAGCAAAAAAAAAAAAAAAAAAAAAGAGTCATTCAGAGTTGCTCCGTACATTGCCCAAGCTCCAGAATTACTGAGCAATACAAGGTCAAAATAGCAAGACTGTATCCCCTATAAACTTAGGAAAATTCTCTGGCGCCAAACGCTGAAAGATTTCTAATGAGGCAAAATAGCTATGTATATTTTTCTCACAAAATATGAATGCGGAATGGAATTTTGTAAACAAAAAATGAAGTCTGAAATTTTTTAAAGTGAGAAAACGCACATCCTATAAGTCAATTAATGAAGCGATCATTTGGGGAAGTTTTGTTTTGACACTAGCAAGTATCACTAAATGAGTGCAAGTGGAAACGGGCTCAAGCCTGTCTATATTTGACCAAAGACACAAGGAGGAATCATGGCCGCTCCATGGCTGGCACAGAGAAGAGTAGTTCCAGGTCCCCTCAGAATGAAGTTTCTAAATACAATAATCTTGTGTGCTTTCATCTTGGCAAAAAGTTACTTCATGGATAATTATAGATATTAATAGGGAAAGAACATTAGGACTTGCATAAGAGATACTTTGTATTAGTGTTCTCTAATCATGTAAAGGTTTCTTTTCTGTGGTCTCATTTTATCTTATACATGAAAGGTACAGAAAAAAACAAAATTTACTTGCTATCATTCATCACATTTCCTTTATGTTGTTGTGTAATACTCAAATTATAGACTAAGCACCGAAATGATACAAGTTTGTCATAAAAGAGGACATATAACTATACCTAATTATGCAGATTAAAATGAAAATATTTTCAAGTTCAATAACGGTATATTATCTTTTTTTCCCCTTTTACTTAACACTACCTCTTTCCACAGAGAAGCTGAGGTGTCTTAAAGTAGCCTCTTTAAGTTTAGGAGCAAGGAGGAAATGTGAGAAAGAAAATAATTATTCATTAATGTTATATGAATGTGGAACTGTTGGGTTAGAAAATTAGATATAAGGCCTACACTTTCACTCAGGAGTAGAAGATTCAGCCTCCCCACAAACCCCAACAGCCTTTGGGGCTCTGTCCAACTGATTCCAATAACATAGAAGACAGGGGCACTTCTCACTACAGCCATTTTCCAGTTATCAAATATAGCAAAAGGTGGCAATAAAACTGGAATCTTGCTCCCTTAACCACCATGCTAGTAAGCACAAGCTCAATTGTGCTCAATTTTCCTGAAACAAGTTAAATTTTCATTGATAACATCTCAGAACAAGATAGTCAGAATCAGATGATAAAGTAAAACTTCCTGAATGGCACTTAGATGGACTCATGACGGTACCTCAGTTTTAAAAACTCTTAAGCCAACCGATGATTTACTGCTATATAATAAGGGAATGGCAGTGGTTTGAGGCAACAGAAAACAAACAATCATTTATTCAACAAATATTTCTTGAGTCCCTCAGAGGTCTCAGACTCTGTTCTGGTAGTCTATTCCTACTCTCAGAAACTTAGTTCTTAGTGGGAAGAGGCAAAGTAAACAAGATGTTTGCAAGTAGTCCTAAAAGCTAGGAAAGAAAGAGTTAATAGTACAACAGGTGGGGCCAAATTTAGATAGAGTGGTCAGGAAAGTCCTCTCCAAAGATGTGGTATTTGAACTGAGGTCTAAAGAATGACAAGGAACCTGTGATGGGAGGATGATGGTAAAGAACATTCCAGCAGAGAGAAGAAAAAGTACAAAGACTGAGGCAGGAATGGGTTTCTCCTGTTTGAAGAAAAAAAAGGAGGCCAAAACAGCTGAACACACTGTGGGAGGGGGAAGATGTTTGAGATGTGGCTAGAAAGGTACAAGGAGCCAGATTATGTAGAACCTTGTAAATCATGCGAAGGAGGTTACATTGTGATGGGAACTATTGTAGGAGTTTAAAACAGGAGAGGGACATGATAGAATTTATGATTTTAGAAGATCGGTTGCTCTGTGGAGAAGGGATTATAAAAGAATAAGAATGGGAGGAGAGAAACCATATAGGAGTCTACCATGTATTTTAGGCAAGAGCTGATGTTGGCTAACTATTTTGAAGATAAAACTAACATGATTTGTAGTAGGAGTGAAAGAAAGGAAAACTAAGGATTGACTCCTACGTTTTTGCCTTGAGCAACCAAATGGAAGTCATTTCCTGATGGAAAGACCAGGGAAAGTACAGGTTTGAAGAGGAAAATCAAGCATATTAAGTTTGGATATATTAAGTTTGAATTGGCTATTAGATATCCACGTGGAGATTCTGAGTAGAATATATGAGGAGAATCCAGGATTGAAGAGAAATTCAGTAGGCATCAGCTAATACACAGAATTTAAAATAATAGAATGAGTGAGTTTACCTAGAATGTGTATGGGACTTCCCTGGTGGTGTAGTGGTTAAGAATCCGCCTGCCACTGCAGGGGACACGGGTTCGAGCTCTGGTTCGGGAAGATCCCACATGCCGCAGAGCAACTAAGCCCGTGCGCCACAACTACTGAGCCTGCGCTCTAGAGCCCGCAAGCCACAACTACTGAGCCCATGTGCCACAACTACTGAAGCCCGTGTGCCTAGAGCCCATGCTCTGCAGCAAGAGAAGCCACTGCAATGAGAAGCCCACGCACCACAATGAAAAGTAGCCCCCGCTCGCCGCAACTAGAGAAAGCCCGCGCACAGCAACGAAGACCCAACGCAGCCAAAAATAATTAATTTTTAAAAATTTTTTTAAATGAAAGAATGTGTATAATACAGAAGAGAGTCCAGCACTAATATTCAAAGAAGGCAACACTTACAAGTCTTGAAGAGAAGGATCCAGGAAAGAAGGATGAGCATGAGAAGTAGTGCAAGACAAGAGAAGAAAATAACCCAAAAAGGAGGAAAGGGTCAACTGTATTGAATGTTACTGAAAATTTAGTGTGCATTAGATTTGTCAACATGGACATCTTGTCAAGAACAGTTTCAATGGAAGGGTGAGCAAAAGCCTGAATGGAGTGGACTAAAAAAGAAAGAGTAGGGAGGGAGTGGTAAAGCAAGTATAGACAACTCCTGTTTGCTGAGATAAGGAGCAGAAAAATCAGGATTGAGAGGAGATAGGAGGAGGGAAAATTGTCCTCCTCTTTTTTTTTTTTTTTGAGATGGAAGAGATTAGAGAATTTCATATGCTAAGAGAAATAATCTAATAGAGATGCTGAAATCAAATACCTGCTATGTTCCAGAATGCAATAATGTACAAGACAGGTACAACCCTCGCCCTTAAGAAACCAACAAGTAAACAAGTTATTACAGATTGTGATAAGTGCTTTGAAAGAATCAAACTTTTATCTTCAATATAAAATTGGCTTGAAATCCTCATCTTGAATTCTATTAGAAGTATGCAAGAATAATGGCACACTTCTATGACAAACATTCTTTCAACAAATATTTTTCAAACACTTAATATGTTTACTATGTGTCTGGGAGCTGTGCTAGAACCTGGAAATACAATGATGGACAAGATGTAGTTCCTGCACTCAAGGACCTTACAGCCTAGAGAGAAAAAACAGAATTTGACAGGCAATTACATGGTGTTACATTATGATAAATGCTATGATGTGGCAAGTACAGGATGCCAGGGGAAAACAAGGAAAAGCAACTAAGCTTTTGGGGGAATTACAGGGAGTTTTCTGAAGGGTGAAATAAATAGGAATTAAAACGGGATATGCTAAAGAAAAGAGGATGTGGGCATGGACAGTGTGTTTCAGGCAGATGGAGCAGCACATTCCATCTGCCTGATGGAGGCAAAAGAGAACATAAAAATTCAGTGACCTACAATATAATTTAATGGTAAAATTGAACTGGATTAAGAAAACTATGTAAGGGACTTCCCTGGTGGTCCAGTGGTAAAGAATCCGCCTTACAATGCAGGGGACGTGGGTTTGATCCCTGGTCAGGGAACTAAGATTCCACATGCTGTGGGGCAACTAAGCCTGCACATCACAACTACTGAGCTTGTGCGCCTCAACTAGACAGCTTGTGTGCCTCAAACTACAGAGCCCACGCGCTTTGGAGCCCGCACGCCACAACTACAGACAAAACCCCCAAGCCACAACTGGAGAGAAGCCTTGCACAACAATGAAGAGCCCACGTGCTGCAACTAAGACCCAATGCAGCCAAAAATAAAATAAATAAATAAATAAATAATATAATAAATCTTTAAAAAAAAAAAGAAAACTGTAAAAATCACTTAAAAGATAAGACTTTATCCAGAGGATATGGGGAGCTATTGAGGAATTTTAAGCAGAAAACATGATGAGATAAGCATTTTAGAAAGCTCTCTGAATACGTTGTGGAAAGCTGACTATAAGGTACAAGAATAATGATTGAGAAACTAGTGAAGAGGCTCTCATTCTAAGCCAGGCAAGAAAGTACTGACATGAACTCAAAAAATAGCCATGGGAATGGAGGGGTATGGAAAATACTGAGGGCTTTTAGGATTCAAAATCAACAGGACTTCATGACTGACTGCCTGTGGGAAAGTAAGAGAAAGAAAGGAGTCATGGGTGACGGCAAATTTCTGGCTCAGGTAACTTGGATAGATGAAGATATATAATACTGAAACAGATGATAGGAGAAAGAACTGCTTCAAGGGGGAGATAAGTTGAGTTTGGGATATGTTGAATATGAGATACCATGAGAATCCCTGTAGTGATGACAAGTAAGCATTTGGCTACACAGACTTAGAACTCTAGAAAGGTCTTGTGTGAGTCTATCAATCAGGATGTTCTGTGTTGCACATGATAGAAAACCCAAATTAAACTAGCCTAAGCAAAAAAAAAAAACAAAATTGATTGGCTCGCATAACTGGAGCTCAAGTAGAGCACAGTTCAGGTACAGCTGCATCCAGAGACTGAACAATGATATCAAGAATCCAGTTTCTCTATCCCAGCTCTAGTTTCTCTGTATGAACTCCATTCCCAGGCAGGGCCTCCATTTGTGGATACAAGATGGCTGCCCGAAGCTCTCCTTTCAGGTAAAATCCTTTCAGATAAAAATCCAAGAGGAAAAGTAAAATGTCTGTATCCCAGCATTCCCAGAAAAAGCTCTGAGATTTAATCCAATAGGTTATTTTAAGCCTTGCACCCATTCCTGAACCAATCACTGTGCCTGAGTTAGGAGGGCCATGTTAATTGACTTAAACCGTTAAAGGCCCACCCCTGGAACTAAGGGTGAGGTCAATCCCACCTAAACCATGTGACCTGGAAACTCAAAATCCAATTACAATGGTGGTAGAGGGGAACAGAAATACAGTGATGAACAAGATGTAGTTCCTGCACTCGAGAAGCTTGCAATCTAAGGGAGAAAAAGAATTTGAAAGGCAATTACAGTACATTGTGATAAATGCTATGACGTGGGCAAGTATAGGATGCTGTGGGAATACAAGGAAAGACAGCAAACATTTTGGGGGACAGATACAGGGCCAGTCACGACACATCTCCACTACCAATGTCCATGGCAGTTACTGACAAAGATTTGGGGTCAACTGAACAGAGATGATAACTGATGGCAGTGGTAGATGACATCACCCAGGGAGACTGTGTAACATAAGAAGAAGCCCTAGAATAGAACCCAAAGAAACAACAAAATTTAAAGACTGGACAGAGGAAAATGAGCCTTCAGGAGAAATGGAAGAGAAAGAGCTATAGATGAGATGAGAGACTGGAGAATAATGTTTCAAAGAGGGCATTCCTTACTGGAGGCTTTCAAGAGGAGAGTAATAGTCTACAACATCATTAGCTGGGAAAGGTTGGGTAAGACAAGAACTGAAAAACACTCCTTAGATTAGCATCAAAGTAGTTGCTTGTAGCCTTGAGGGGACCAGTGTTAGTGAAGGATCAGAGCTGAAACCAGACTTTATGTGTATTGGGGCAGGGGAAGGAAGAGGAGAAAGGGCTGAGTAGTGAGGGAATCAGTGAGAAAGCAGAAAGCACTCTTTTTAGGAAGCGTGGATGTAAACAGGTAAAGAATTATGGGGTATGTAGAAGAACATGAAATCAAGGGAGTATTTAAGATATAAGATGATTCAACATTTTAAAATGCAGGTTAGAAAGCAACAGTAGAGCAGGAGAGGTTGAAGATAACATCTATCTGGAAAGTCTGGGCACCACACCCTTCATATAAACACATATGCTCTATACACAATATGAGATAAAGAGGCTATTCATAACTGAACAAACCATGATGAATTACACCTGGGAAAGGCAAATAAAACTCCAGTTAAAATTTTTTAAATGGAAACGGCATCATGCCTGGCCTTTCATGAATTTTTAACTGGATTTTCACACTTATGACCTGAGATCTTTTTTTCATGAAGTGTAATTTGAAAATATAATTTTAAGTGCTTAAAAATGAAATGTAATTAGTTATATGCTAAAGTAAAGGGATCCAGTCCCATTGTTAACTTTTTAAAAATCACAGACCACTTTGAAAATATGATGAAAACTATGGAGACCCTCACCCCAGAAAGAGATGGTCCTTTCTGATGGTCTTCCAGGCAGGTTCACTGAAAGACGTCTGTGGCCTACCCACCAACGTAAAGTTAAGAGTATAACCTTCTTCTAGGATTTGCCAACAGGAATCCTCTTGGAACTTCTAACGTCCACCAGACAGCAAGCAGGCTTATTCTACTTTCCTTCCTCTTAATCATAATCGAAGTTATGTCCTCTACCACTAAGCCTTGAACTCCAATTGCAACTCCTTCCTCCCTCCCACCTTTCCCTGTGCTCCAGCTGATAAAAATATTGGACTCACATAGTCCTACTTTCACATCCTGGCTCTCTCACTTTCTAAATCACATCAGCCTGGCCAAGTATTTATCTTTCTAAGGTAGCTATATTTTTCTTATCAGCAATATGGAACTATCATATATTATTTCCTCCAGCCCCACTAGGCCCAGTCTAAGAATCAGGTATCATTTTTTCTCACAAGAACCTACCACCTGTTTAGAAATTATCAAATACTTTGTTCTCATTCTCACTCCTCCCCCTTGGATTATAAACTCCTTGAAGGCAGGTAATAGGCCTTCTATTCCATTTCTTCTTCCCCACTGCTTATCACACTTCTGCTTTAAAACTACCACAGGAGTTGCTGACTTAGCTGAGTACTGATTTAGAATTCAGGTCTAAATTTGGTTCTAACATCCATCATTAAAAACACTACCAAACGTAAGGTAGATAGATAGTGGGAAGCAGCCGCAGAGCACAGGGAGATCAGCTCGGTGCTTTGTGACCGCCTGGAGGGGTGGGATGGGGAGGGTGGGAGGGAGGGAGATGCATGAGGGAAGGGATGTGGGAACAGATGTATATGTATGACTGATTCACTTTGTTATAAAGCAGAAACTAATAAAAAAAAAAAAGATCTCTTCTACATTTCCTAACAACTTTCCCATATTTCACCTCCAGATTAAAATGTGGAACTGAAATCACAAATAGTTTTGTTAGTGGCTTAAGACCTTGTCAAATCGTTTACAAGAATATTTTCATGGGAGTCCTATTTAAAAATGAGTACTATATGGGTTATGTAACCTCAGTTAATTCTTCAATTTTACAATTTTCTTTCATATTGAAGGAGCTTTGAAAATTTGCCTCATTTACTTTTATGTCTAATAACATTAGTAAAACCAACAGAGTTAAAATCTCACCGTTATACACTGTGTTCACTGACAACAGGATTGTTCCTTTTTAGGAAGGGCATTTCCAAGATGCCACAATAAGCTATATCACCCAAAAAAATCCTACAGATAGGTAGTATTAGCTAAAGAAGGTTGTTTGGGGATGAGGTAATATATTAAATACTTAGTGTGTGATTGATTGTACGTATTATACATTCCCTGCTTCAGCAAACCTTAAGTATAGAGTTTCTTTCAGTCAGACCTGGAATTAGGTCTCTCACTCATGTGGTTTCAATTAAGTTCTGTTAAAAATAGCTCGTAATATAAGCATCAACAATTTTACTACCTTTAATCCATACAAAGGATAAACTTGGGAAAAAAACATTAAAGGAAGTTACCTAGTATCCTGGTGTTGGGTCTTTATAAATAGCTGAAGTCATCTATTTAGTGTACAGTCTTCTAATATAAGCTATTTGGTATTTTATAATACAAATACATATATTTAAGAAGCAGGCAGAAGATTCTTTCTCAGCTCATTAAAAGTAATTTATAAGACTCAACAGAATTTCAACATCAGGATATATCACAAATAATCAGAGAATTTTGATTTTTGAATTTCATATAATTTTAGGCAGACATTCTGCTTCACAGACTTTGACTTCACATTCAACTCTTCAAAGTAGTGAAAATTCAGCCACAGCTGCTACATCCTGCCACTTGTTTTTATTATAATATCTGGAGAAAAAAATAACAATAGATTATTTCATATGCATCACAAGCAGGTGTTCAATAGTTATTAATAACCAGTCCCTGGGGGAGAGAACGCTTGATGTCCAAGCAACTCTAGTTTCACTCCATCGAGCCTCAGGAAACAAATCCAGAGGTCATTAAAAAAAAAAATGGAATAGCTGGCTCACTCCTTCCTGGACATGCTGAAGATGCTTCTCTTCTCTTTGGAGACACAAAGAGACCTGCTCAGTAACATTCCAATGGAAAGCCCAGCAAAGACAGCTGTTAGTGGCCATCACAGGTCGCTAACTCCAGCCTTGTAACCTGGTGGAATGGATCCAGTTGTGCTTCTCATCCCAGTCTTCCTCAGCCACTACCTAGTCAGAACCTCCTCACATTTTCCTACCCATCTCTCCTTTTCATTCTCCCACACTTTGTTGTAGGTGAACCCAGGTTCTTTCCAATACAGGGTTCTGGGGCCTTCACCCCTCCCCCAATATCTTGTACCACAAGATCCAGAGTGGAGTCAGCTTTACCTATTCCCATTGCCACTTTCATACTATGATATACCTCACCCCCCAGCCTAATCAGCCTATATCAATAGGTTCTCAAACTCTGCTGTACCATAGAGTTATCTGAGCTTTTAAAAATCCTGATATCCAGGCTATATGCCATACCAATTAGAACAGAACCTCTGGACAAGGGACTCAAATATCCAGGAAAGTCTGATGTGCAGCTGTTGGAACACCAGAGACCTGTATCTTTGGTATTCAAAGTGTGGTCCATGGACCAGTAACTTCAATGTCACCTAGGAGTTGATTAGAAATGTAGAATCTTGGACTCCATTCCAGACCTATTGAATCAAAATCTCCATTTTTAACAAGATCCTCAAGCAGTTCACAAGTAAATTAAAGTTTGGGAGGTATTGGCTATTCTACCCTCTACTCCTCCTTATTGTTGTCTTCACTGACCTCAGATACTATCTGCTCATTTACTAAAGACTTTGGGCCACAGTCATCTTCTCCATACCAATTTTTGAGTAACTTTCCAAGTGGCAATCAACCCATCCAACTATGTAGTCTCCCCTATCCCTCCTCTGCCTTCATATATACATCCAGGGCCATGCCCTATATTTTCCCCTGACATCACCTAGAGCACATCATTTCTAAAACTTTACAATACTAGAGACCTAGGAGTCATCCTCTAACTGTCCTTCTCTCTCACTACCCTGTACCAGTACCTAAGCAGTTACTAAACCCTGGCAATTATACCAATAAACATTTTTAGGTTACACTGGTTCTCAATCCCCAGAAATCCTGAATCAGACTGCTGAAGCAATGACCCTGGAATTTGCATTATTTATAAATTCCCCATGTGGTATGAGCACCACACTTTATCATATTTCTGTGTGATACTTCTGCCTGCTATTATTATCTAAAAACTCAAACTCTCACTAAAGATATATATGTATCCAGGTAAAGTCTGTTATTCTCCTAGCTTAAGATATGAATTTATAACACACCATTTATCATCTCTTCTGAAGATGAAAATAAAAATCTTACTATAAGGATAGCTACAGGTTTTGTCTGATTTTCCAAAATGTACTGATAGCTTGGAAGTCTTCTCTGACACTTCAAAGTTAAAAGCATCCTCTCCTGGGCTCCTAGAGTGCTTTGCTCCACTTCTAACTTATCACCTTATAGAGAAGACTGTGAGGTCTACCTCATCACTAATCTGTGAGCCCCAGAGAGCAAAGGCTATACTCCTATCCCTAGCTAATAATGCAGTGCATAATGCATGCTTGTTGGCTGAATTAAAGTACCAATAAATTAGACATCCATTGCTGTAACTGTAAGAGGTACAGAAGCAATGATTGTCCAACCCTCTCCTTGGCAAAAAAAAAAAAAATTAAGTCTCTGTTTAAATAGATATAGAAGTCCAATGTGTAAAGCAAAGAGAATCAAAACTGCTCTGTCTGGATGACCTGAGAAACTCAGAGCCCTATCTACTCTACCCACATTCCCTATTTGACAGCTACCCAGTCAAACTTAGAACCAGAAAAACTAAGTTCTACCTCTGATTCTACCAGTAATTAGCTGTGTGAACTTGGGCAAGTCACTTATCAATATGGCCAGGTCATTTTTTTATACGCAAAAATGAGCAAAATAAACTAGATTATTATATGGTTCTCAAATTTTAGTGCTTATTGGGATCACTCTGAAAGCTCATCAAACTGTAGATTCTTGTGCCATATCTCTAGAGATTGTAATTTACCAGGTCTGCAGTGATTCTGGTACAGGTGGTCAGAGAACCACACAATGAGAAACCTTGGACTGGATGTTTTCTAAGGCCTCTTCTATCTGTCTGTCACCATTCTCAGATCTCTACTTACCCACATCACCTTCTCTACTACATCTCTTTTGGACTCCTCTAGTGGTTTACTTTCACCAATTTTTTTTCTTTAATCAGAATAGTGCCAGTTATTAATGAACAAGCAGCATACTGAACAGGGGTCCTAGACCATCAAAAGTGAGCTTCACTCTGTAGTCCTGATTAGATTACTGCCAAACTAGCTAAACTGTTAAATGCCAGGACTAAAAATAGCCTGCTGCATGTTTAAAATAACATGCTCACAGTTAGCTTGGGGCTTTGCTATTTTTACTGAAGGAAAGACAGAGACAAGTGCCCAGAGGTTGAAAGGGAATTACTTAAATAAGGAGGCTGCTATATGAGGTGAGAGCCTAGGAAGAAGCCAGGAGGTGGCACAACTAGTTCAACAGGCATCAGGGGGCTCTCTGTGAATTAAACTAAAAATTTTGGTCTGATTTCTCCATAAGGGAAAAACGCGCTCATCGAAATTTTACCAGCAATGACAGAGATGAGAGTAGGAAAGGTTAGGCAACATCTGGGATTTGATTTGGAAAGTGTCCAAGTCATTGTCAAAGGCCGTCTGAGAGCCAGTGACCATACAGAGAGTCTTAGGAGACCTCATCTGAGAGCGTGAAGATCTCCTGTGAGGGGAGGAATAGTTACAATGCCAGTGTCTTTTTCCTACCTTTTTTTTCCCCCCAGAATTCTGTAAAAATGCAAAGAAAATTGGGTGGTACTTGAGAATTGGGGGTGAGGATTACTGCAGATGAGAAACATACTTCTATATTTCAGTTCCACGCCACAAATCCACACAATGCCATTTTTCAACTATACCAAAGAATCTGCTTATGAATTTGACATGGTCTTAATGGTAGCATGAAAGGCCGAATTTTTCAAGTGTTAATATTTTTTCCACATTTATCCTTGAATCTGAAGAACTTCATACAGTACTGTAAATTTAACTTACATTGAGTTTGATGTCAGTTCTTGTGAAGAGCTTCTGCATGTAACAGACACACAGTTAAAGAACACAGCAGAGTACATTTGCAGGACCAATTTTGGAACCAACAGATGTCACCTCTCATCTGCCATCTTATATATCAGTTTTACCAGCTCCTTCTAAATGTGTGTATTATTTGTAAGGAAAAGAAGAAAAACCCTAAGACTTGTCTAATAACTTAGTGGAGAATGTGTGTGTTGGGTTTAGGATGGATAGCAAAGTCTTTTTGAGCTGTGTTATCTAACTTGTATATAAAACTGTAATTAAAAGTTTGGATTCACCTGTTTCTTGTGGTTTACAATGATGAATCATTTGAAAACTCTGGAAATATGACTAGGATATGATTTAAGACTGTAGAAGTGAAGAAGCTCTTCAAGTGCTAAAACTAAAGACTTCTAGTTTTTGGCTCAAATTCAGTAAGTACTGTTTATATGCCAGGATATGTGAGATGTAAATGTAATAGGTCACTTTTCACCCTTGTAGCTATAAAATAAAAATTCTGTAGAACAGAAATAGATTGTACTACTGAATTAACAAAAGTTATACTAAAGTATCATGTTTAAAAAAAAATATATATATATATATATATATATACACACACACAGAGTTAAGCTGTTGCTGTTACCCTGTCTGGATTTGAAAAGTGTGCTGATATATATATATATATATATATATATATATACACACACACACACACACACACACACACACACACACACATCCATATATATATGTGTGTATATATATGAAATACACACACATATATATATATTATATACCCGCACACATCTAAAATGGCCTAAAGCAGACATCCATGTAATTACAGCTGCAAAATGAGGACATTTTGGAGAGAACATTGTATCACAGTGCATTCATTTGCAGTGGATCTTTGTTCCTTTTTACTGTGGTAATTTTAGAGATGAGTGTCAAGTTTGAAATTAGATCTGCTAATTTGGGGTTTTGCTGCTTGAACTCTGCACTGGGTCCTCAAATAAACTGATGTGAATGTAGTATTTTTCCCTGTGTGAAGAAGCAGCCACACCCCAACAGAATAGGAGGGAAAATCTAGAACTGTTTCAAGTTTTATATTTTTGTATATGAAAATAATAATAATAATAATAATAATAATTTTGGTCTGAACACTCAAAAGAACTTCCTAGGTACAACTTAGTTTTGATTTGTTGAATAATTAAACCCAGAATTGTGACATTACCTGCTGTCACAAATTAATATGATAGGCCAAAAAGATCAAATTAAGAGAAGTTTATTTTTATCATTTTACTGAAGTATAACATACACACAGAAAAGTACACATATGTGTATATACAGCTTGTTGGGTCTTCAGAAACTTAACACACCCATGTAACCAGCATCCAGATAATGAAACTGAACACTACCAGTACCCTAGAATTCCCTCTTATAACGCTTTCCAGTTAATACCTGCTCCCCAACAAGGACATCCACTGCGGTGATTTCCATCATAGTTTAGTTTGCCTAGTTTTGTACTAAATATAAGTAATATTAAATGTACTCTATTGTGTTTGGCTTCTTATGTGGGACTCATCAATATTGTTGCAAGTAACTATATACTGTTGATTCTCACTGCTATATAGCACCCTAATGAATGAATATACCACAGTTTATTTGTCCATTCTATTGTTGATGGGCATATTCGGATAGTTTCCAGTTTGAAGCTATTACCAACAGTGCTGCTATGAACATGCTGGTATATATCTTATGATGAACATATGTACCCATTACAGTGGATATACTGTGTATATATATATATACTGTGTCATATATATGTCAGCCACCCCTGTTATCACCCAATAAGCCAATGAACAAAGTGGCCATGATGGCAGGGATGGAGGTTATGCATGGTCTCAGCAAAACAGACTGGAAGTGGAATTGCTGGGTCTTTAGGGTCCAGGGAAATGGAATTGCTGGGTCTCTTTTCCATCTCAGTGAAACTTCTAGGGTTCCAGTGGTATGAGAGATATGCCTTATAAGGTAAAGGATAAGTTGTTGCATCTGGCCCCTCCTACAACCAAAAAGGAGACAACATCTAGTGGGCCATTTTAGATTTTGGAGTCAACATATTTCCTCATTTGTGTGTACTACTCCAGCCCACTTACTAAGTGACCTAAAAAGTTGCTGGTTTTGAGGGAGTCTCAGAACAAAGAGAAGGCTCTGCAAAAGGTCCAGGCTACTGTGCCACTTGTACCATATAATCCAGCAGATCCAATGGTGCTTGAAATGTCAGTGATGCTGACAAAGAGATGCTGTTTGGAGCTTGCAGGTGAATAATCACAGTACAGGCCCTGAGGATTTTGGAGCAAAACGCTGCCATCCTCTGTGGGTAATTACTCTCTTTTTGAGAAATAGCTTTTGCTCTGCTACTAGGTCTTAGTAGAGATTGAATATTTAACCATGGGCCACAAAGTTACAATGAGAGCTGAGCTACCCATCATGAATTGTGTGTTGTCTGATGCGCCAAGCCATAAAGTTGGCTGTGAAGAGCAGCACTCTGTTAGCAAGTGGAAACAGTATATATGAGACTGAGCTCAAGCAGGCCCTGAAGGCACAAGTAAGTTATATGAGGAAGTGGCCCAAATGCCCGTGGCCCCTACTCCTGGTACATTATCTTCTCTCGCCCTGCCTGCTTTAATGGAATCATGGGGAGTTCTCTATGGTCAGGTGACTGAGGAAAAGAAAGCTAAGGCTTCATTTACAGATGGTTCTGCAAGATATGCAGACACCACCTGAAAGTGGACAGCTATAGCACCTACAGCTTCTTTCTGGGACATCCCTGAAGGAAACTGGTGAAGGGATATACTTCAAGTGGGCAGAACTTCAAGCGGTACATTTGGTTGTTCACTTTGCTGGAAGGAGAAATGGCCAGATGTGTGATTATATACTGATTCATGAGCTGTGACCAATAGTCTGGCTAGATGGTCAGGGACTCAGAAGGCACATGATTTGAAAATTGGTAACAAGAAAATATGGGAAGAGGCATGTGGATAGAACTCTCTGAATGCGCAAAAAACATGATGATATATGTGTCCCACATGAATGCTCACCAAAGGGTTATCTAAGCAGAGGAAAATTTTCATAATCAAGTGGATAAGATGACCTGTTATGTGGATACACGTTAGCTTCTTTCCCCAGCCACCCCTGTCATCACCCAATAAGCCAATGAACAAAGTGGCCATAGTGGCAGGGATGGAGGTTATGCATGGTCTCAGCAAAACAGACTTCCACTCACCAAAGTCAACCTGGCTACAGCCACTGCTGAGTACCCAATCTGTCAGCAGCAGAGACCAACACCTAGTTGGTCTCTGATATGGCACCATTCCCTGGAGAGGTCAGCCAGCTACCTGGTGGCAAGAGGTTGATTACATTGGTCCACTTCTGTCATGATCAGGGCAGCATTTTATTCTTACTGGAATAGTAAGAATAAATTACTCTGGATATGGATTTGCCTTCCCTGCACATAATGCTTCTGCTAAAAATCACCAACCAAAGATTTATGGAATGCCTTATCCACCATCATGGTATCCCACAACATTGTTTCTGATTATGGAACTCACTTCACAGCAAAAGTAGTTTGGCAATAGACCCAAGCTCATGGAATTCACTGGTCTTACCATGTTCCCCACCATTCTGAAGCAGCTGGCTTGACAGAATGGTGGAAAGGCCTTTGGAATACTCAGTTACAGCACCAACTAGGTGGCAATACCTTGCAGGGCTGAGGCAAGGTTCTGCAGAAGGTTGTGTATGCTCTGAATCAGCAACCAATACATGGTACTGTTTCTCCCATAGCCAGGATTCACAGGCCCAGGAGTCAAGTGGTAGAAATGGAAGTGAGACTATTCAATACTACCCCTGGTGACCCACTAGCAATATTTTTGCCTCCTTTTGCCATGACTTTATGCTCTGCAGGTCTAGAGGTCTTAGTTCCAAAGGGAGTAATGCAGGAGTCACAACAATGATTCCACTGAACTAGAAATTAAGACAGCCACCTGGCCACTTTGAGCTTCTCATGCCTCTGAGTCAACAAGCAAAGAAGGAACTTACTGTGCTGGCTGGGGTGATTGATCCTGACTACCAAGGGGAAACTGGACTACTACTCCATGATGGAGGTAAGGAAGAGTATGTCTGGAATACAGGAGATCATTTAGAGCATCTCTTAGTACTACCATGCCCCATGATTAAGGTCAATGGAAAACTACAATAACCCAATCTAAGCAGGACTACTAACAGCACGGGCCCTTCAGAAATGAGGGTTGTGTCACCTGACCAGTTAAAGAACCACAACCAGCTGAGGTGCTTACTGAGGGGAGAGGGAATATGGAATGGGTAGTGGAGGAAGGTAGTTATAAATACCCGTTATGACCACATGACTAGTCAAGCAAATATCTTTGTTTTCTTCTCTCTCTCATGCCCATATCATATAACATAAGTTGTATTAATATCAGTTAACTTTATATCATAGTATTTAAGTTATATGATATCAAGGAGAAGAACAAACATCACCCATCCTCTTCTGGGGAAGGAGTTAGCACATTTTCAGTTTTATGTACAGCAGTTGTATTATGTTAGGCAGAATTATGACTTTGTTATTGTCTTTATTTGGAGATTAAATATGGTTTAAGGAAATGTGTATGAATGCATAGTTGACATGGAGTGGACTGTGATGGTTAGTTGTATGCGTCAACTTGGCTAGGCAACATTACCCAATTAAATTAAATACTAATCTTGGTGTTGCTGTGAAGGTATTTTGTAGGTTTGGCTAACATATGTAATAACTAACTTTAAGTAAAGGAAATTATCCTTGATAATGTAGGCAGGCCTCATCCAATCAACTGAAAGACCTTAAGAGCAAAACTGAGGTTTCTCTGAAGGAGAAAAATTCCTCCTGAGGACTTACTGTATCATTAGCTCCTGCCCAAGAGTTTCCAGCCTGCCCTAGAGTTTTCAGCCAGACCCTCCAATTGCATAAGTCAATTCTCTGAAATAAATCTCTTTGTATATATATACATATATTGTGGCTATATATGTCCTACTAGTTCTGTATCTTCAGTAGAATCCTGACTGATACGGCATCTACTATTCCCTACCACTATGCTAAAAAACCTATCAGAGATAGACATAGAAAGAAGTCTAGTATGTGGTTTCTGTCCTTTAAAAATTCATAACCTAAAGAATATGAAGTCAGCACTGTAAATTATGTCAGGTAGTAGTATATTATTAAATGTCAAATGAGTGTCATCAAATTAAGTAGTCAAGGAACTTAGAGAAAAATAAATAGATCTCTGTGGACTTCAGGAGTGCTCAGGGCACATTCTGTGGAGGAAATGGGGACAAGGATCAAGTTATACATAACCTATTAAGTTTCAATTGCTTCACTGCCTGCTTACCTTTCGAAGGTGCCCAAGCTCCATTGAGTAATTAGACATTCTGCCTGATATGCAGTGAGAGAAGTACAGAAAAACCTAAACTTGGCGTTTAGAAGCCTTTAAAGATTGAATTTCTCTCCACCACTTGGAAGCAGTGTGATCTTAGACAAATTTCATACTATAATACTTTAAGCCTCAGATTTTTAATATATTAAATGAGGACAGAGTATACATCCTGTCATCATAAAGTAATAGTAAGAAATAAAGAAGTTATAATAAGGTGCCTTTCAAAGAGGAAGTGCTCAACCAATGTTAAGTGAATGCAAAAATATCTCCATATCTTTAAAAATGAAATATCTACTAAATATGAAACCCAACAACACTAAATTTCAGATAGTTATAAGAGGAAGTATCCTAGATAAACACACTTTAAATCAATGGCATAAGCTAATTTTTCAAGAGATGAAGTATCTGACTTTCAAAAAACTATTTTGCTCAGGTTCTGAAACTTGACCAAGTTTTTAATAATTTTACCATTTCCACTTTATGCCAGAACTCTCAGAATACAATCTATAATTGAACTTCCTGTATACATAAGGAATTTACAATTAAAAAATGTTTGGTGTCTTCCAAAAAGTAGGTTGTGTATTCATACTACAGTACCTTGAGGAGTATCTTTAGGAAGAGAATATTTCTTCTTCCTTACAATAACAGCTTTACTTTCCACTTGTCTAGTTCCTGGTGATGCTTTAATAATACAACATATTTCTGATGTATCTGAAGGAAACTGCAAAAGAAAAAAGCAGATATTGCATAATTTTTCCAGGTACTATATCTATAGATTGTTTTATTTTATTTCAAAGGCAAAAAGTCTCAATATCCATATATTTCATAGATATTAACAATAGAAAGCATCTATGAAATGCTTATTTCACTCCAGACACTAGGTAATTGGTTTTAAAACATTTGCTTATGTAATATTCACAAGAACCAGCAAAGCAGATTATATGACTCCCATTTGTAAAACAAGGAAACTTATGTTCAGAGAGGTTGGATAACTTATTTAAAAACAGAGAGAAAGTAATGAGTTGAGATCCAAGCACTCCAAAGTGGGAGAGAAAGTTTACAGGATTTACTTAGTTAAAACATAAATATAAATTTAAGTCAGAGTCAAACACTAGATTTCCTTGATTTCCCAACTCAGTTAATTTTTTTGAAATTTTATGAGGAATATTTATTTCTTCTATAATTGATGGATTAAATTAAATCACCTTTTTATACCACTTTACATCCCATCCCCCATAGCACTAACATATAGTCTTTCTAGTGGTTACCTTTATCACTTTTTTTTACATTGAAGTATAGCTGATTTATAATATCATGTTAGTTTCAGGTATACAGTGAAGTGATGATTCAGATATATATATATATATTTTTTTTTTCAGATTCTCTTCCCTTATAGGTTATTATAAAACACTGAGTATAGTTCCCTGTACTATTCAGTAGATCCTTGCTGGTTATCTATTTTATATATAGTAGTGTGTATATATTAATCCCAACCTCCTAATTTATCCCTCCCCCCACCCCTCTTTACCCTTTGGTAACCATAGGTTTGTTTTCTATGCCTGTGAGTCTCTTTCTGTTTTGTAAATAAGTTCATTTATATTGGTTTTTTTTAGATTCCACATAGAAGCGATATCATATGATATTTGTCTTTCTCTGGCTTACTTCACTTAGTATAATAATCTCTAGGTCCATCCATATTGCTGCAAATGGCATTATTTCATTCTTTTTTTATGGCTGAGTAATATTCCATTGTATAAATATACCACATCTTCTTTATTCATCTGTTGATGGACATTTAAGTTGCTTCCATGTCTTGGCTACTGTAAATAGTGCTGCAATGAGCACTGGGGTGCATGTACCTTTTCGAATTATAGTTTTCTCTAGATATATGCCCAGGAGTGGAATTGTAGGATCATATTGTAGCTCTATTTTTAGTTTTTAAAGGAAACTCCATAATGTTCTCCATAGCAGCTGTACCAATTTACATTCCCACCAACAGTGTAGGAGGGTTCCATTGTAGTTTAGATTTCCATTTCTCTAATTAGCAATGTTGAGCATCTTTTCATGTGGTTTTTGGCCATCTGTATGTCTTCTTTGGAAAAATGTTTATTTAGGTCTTCTACCCATTTTTTCATTGGGTTGTTTGGTTTTTTGATACTAAGCTGCATGAGCTGTTTGTATATTTTGGAGATTAATCCCTTGTCGGTTGCATTGTTTGCAAATACTTTCTCCCATTCTGTAGGGTGTCTCTTCGTTTTGTTTATGGTTTTCATTGCTGTGCAAAAGCTTTTAAGTTTAATTAGATACCATTTGTTTATTTTTGTTCTTATTTCCATTACTCTAGGAGACGGATCCAAAAAGATATTACTGTGACTATGTCAAAAAGTATCCTGCTTATGTTTTACTCTAGGAATTTTATACTATCTGGTCTTACATTTAGGTCTTTAATCCATTTTGAGTCTATTTTTGTGCATAGTGTTAGAGAATGTTCCAATTTCATTCTTTTACATGTAGCTGTCCAGTTTTCCCAGCACCTCTGATAACACTTTTGAGCACCAACAAGGTCACAAGACCCAGCCTAGCCAATCAATGTATTCCATGCCACTAGACACAGTGACTGGCTCAGAACAGGACACCGTAAATGGGCCAGCAGGAAGAAAGGAATGCTAAACCTGAGATTGTGACAAAAAACCAGAATCGTTAAAGGGGGCCAAAATGGTCCCAGATTGATACTCAACCCTAGCTAGACTTGTAGTAGAAACAGATACAAATCTTAGGAGGATGAGATCCCCAATTTAGGTCCATAGGATTCTCATCAAATAAGAGCAACAAAATAAATGATCAGGGTCAAGGTCAGTGTCAGAGTTGTTCTTCAAGATTCAGCTCAGAATAGTTTAAAGCAGAAATGATGGACAAAATACATTTCACATCCTCATATGATTTCATTATAACAACATGAAAGTAAGTACCAAAGGGGCTGTGAAAAACGCTATTGGTAATTTGATAGGGATTATCAGTTAATTTAGACAATATCCCATCAAGCAGACCGTCTCTAGAATAAAGAAATACTGTATCTTTCAAACATGACATATCTTGTCTCTTAGAACTTAGAAGTTGAGATACATATTTATGAAGGGCTCCTCCTATTTTAAATAAAGATTATATAGAAACCTCTTCAAATGTAAAATTCATATCATCCTCTGAAGTGGACATCTGCAATTTTTCTGCCCAGCATTCATTTTCCATCCTTCTGATACTGAACAGTACCAGAGTTTTCTTGGGAGAATCTACTCATTCAGCTCTTTGGCTGGTTGGAGAACCACTGGGAGAGACAGAAAGGTTGAAGAAACCTGGACTTCACTCATGAAGAGTGCACAGGTACTGGCTTGCCCCCAGGCAGGTAAGACAGAGGTCTGCCCTAGCGGCTGCTGGGTTTCCAGCAACCACCTCACAGCACTCCCCAACCTGAGTGAAGTGAACGCCCCAGCACAGCTCACTCCATGCCACAGTGTGGCACTGAATCTAGGGCAGCAGCTCAGGGGAAAAGACTCAACCTTGGGATGCAGAGGTGACCCAGTTCTGGGGCAGAGCCAAGGTAGAGCAGCAGTGGTGACTGCTGGTATTTACTCAAGCAGTGCCCCGGAAGCAGCCCAGACTTCTGACAACAGCACAGCCACTGGGTTTCCCCGTGACCACCTCACTATGTACCCCAGCCCAAGCTGAGTGTGGCTCACTCCATGCCACACCACAGGTCTATATCTGGAGCAGCCACGACCTGGGAAAAAATGTGACGAACACAGGCAAAGCATTGGACTTCTGTAGGTACACAATCCCTCCTTTGGGGCAAAGGTTCCTGGTGCAGGGAGAAGGAAAAACAATTAAAAACAGAGCCAGCATGAGCCCAACCCTCAGGGCTTCTACTCCAGCAGCTTGGGATCAGAACCCGCTGTGACAGCCATGCAGCAGAGAGGAAGTCCTGCCTCACAGCCTGTGCAAGTTCTAGCCCCTCCATCTCCAGCCCCACCTCCTCCAAGGTGATAGTTGCCAGCAACACTGAAGAAAGGCGTGACTGGTGTCCACATCAAATCCATCCCTCTCACCAAAGGCATTGAGGACATACACTCTACAGAGAAAAACTCCCATCTAAGAACACCCCTTCAAGACCATAACAGGTAACTGTTTGATTTAAATTCAAAGAGGCAGAGAAAGTTAAGTAAAACAAAAAGGCAGAGAAACTGCCCTCAATTGAAAGAGCAAGGGAAAAAACCCTGAAAAACAAACAAACAAACAAAAATAAGCAATTTACCAGATAGAGAATTCAAATCATTGGTAATAAAAATGTTAACTGAACTAGGAAAAATAATTGATCTAAACACTGATCATTTTAACAAGGAAAGAGAAAATATAAAAAAGACATCATCAGAAATGAAAAATTCAATAGCTGAAATTAAAAAACACACTAGAAGGAATGAATAGCAGACTAAGTGATACAGAAGAATGCATAAGTGACCTGAAGATAAAATAATGTAAATCATCCAATCAGAACAGCAGAAATAAACACAAGTGAAAAAAAAAGCAATCTATGAGATCTTTAGGATAATATTAAGTGTGACAACATTCACATTATAGGGTTTCCAGAAGGAGAAGAGAGAGAAAAGGGGACTGAAAATGTATTTGAAGAAATTAGGCTGAAAACTTCACAAATCTAGAAAATGAAACATATATCCAGGTACAGGAAGCACAGAGGGTCCCAAACAAGATGAACCCAAACAGACCCATAGCAGGACACGTCATACTTAAAATGGCAAAAGTTAAAGATAAAGAAAGAATTCCAAAGGCAGCAAGAGAAAAACAGAGTCATATATAGGGGAATCCCCTTTTCACTATCCCCTGATTTTTCTGCAGAAACTTTGCAGGCCAGAAGGGAGCAGCATTATATTTTCAAAGTCCTAACAGGGAAAAACCTACAACCAAGGGTACTCTATGCAGTAAGATTGTCATTTAGAATAGAAGGAGAGATAAAGAGCTTCTCAAACAAGGAAAAACTATAAGAATTCATCAATATTAAACCTACTCTAAAAGAAATGTTGAAAGGTCTCTAAATGGAAAAGAAGTAAGAATCTAGAGGAAAGAGAAAATTCCACTAGGAAAGGCAGGTATATAGTAAGGATTGAAGATTACTTAAATAAACCACTGTTCAGATTAAAAGACAAAATATTGTAAGAGCAACTACAACTACAATTACCAGCAAAAGGATAAGCATGAAGATGTAAAATTATGACATCAAAAACACAAAATGTTGGGGAGGGGAGTAAAAAATGGAGATCTTTTAGAATGTGTTTGAACTTAAATGAATACAAGTTTAAAACAAGTAGATATAATCATGGGTCAATATTATTTCTATGGTAACCACAAATCAGAAAGCTACAGTAGATAAAGAGAAATCAAAAAGAAATGTACCCAAGTACACTACTAAAGAAAATCATCAAACCACAATGGTAGAAACAAAAAGAAGAAGAAATCAACAGAGAACAACTACAAAAAACAACTGGAAAAAAGTAATAAAATGGCATAAGTACATACCTACAATAATTACTTTATGTGTCAATGGACTAAATGCTCCAACCAAAAGACATAGCATGGATGACTGGATTAAAAAAGACTCTTCGGGGGCTTCCCTGGTGGCACAATGGTTGAGAATCTGCCTGCTAATGCAGGGGACATGGGTTCGAGCCCTGGTCTGGGAGAATCCCACATGCCACGGAGCAACTATGCCCGTGAGCCACAACTACTGAGCCTGTGTGTCTAGAGCCTGTGCTCCGCAACAAGAGAGGCCATGATAGTGAGAGGCCCGTGCACTGCGATGAAGAGTGGCCCCTGCTTGCCACAACTAGAGAAAGCCCTTGCACAGAAATGAAGACCCAACACAGCAAAAATAAATTAATAAACTCCTACCCCCAACATCTTAAAAAAAAAAAAGACTCTTCAATATGCTGCCTACCTGAGGCTCACTTCAGGGCTAAAGACACACACAAAACTCAAAAACTGAAAGTGAGGGGATAGAAAATATATTTCATGTAAACAAAAACAACAAGAATGTAGGGGTAGCAATACTCATATCAAACAAAATAGATTTTAAAACAAAGGCTATAACAAAGATGAAGATTAATTATCATTCACAATGATAAAGGAATCAATACAAGAAGAGGATATTATACTCACTAACATATATGCACCCATACAGGAGCAAATACATATAGAGAGCAAATACTAACAGACATAAAGAGAGAAATTAGCAATAATACAATAATAGTAGGGTACATTAACACCCCACTGGCATCAATGGACAGATCATCCAGACAGAAAATCAATAAAGAAACAGTGGTCTTAAATAACCCAATGGACTGGTTATACTTAATGCATATCTATAGGACACTAAATCCAAAAACAGCAGAATACACATTCTTTTCAAGTGCACACAGAAAGTGCTCCAGGATAACTCACATACTGGGCCACAAAACAAGCCTCAACAAATTTAAGGGGATAGGAATTATTATCATGCATTTTTTCCAACCACAATGGTATGTAAATACAAATCAACTACAGAAGGAAAAATGGGAAAAGAACAAGCGTGTGGAGACTAAACAACATGATACTAAAAAACCAATGGGTCTATGATGAAATCGAAGAATAAACCAAAAAATACCTCAAGACAAATGAAATGGAAAATAAAGTTCCCAAAATCTATGAGATGCAGCAAAAACATTTCTAAGAGGGAAGTTTATAGCAATACAGCCTTCTTCAAGAAACAAGAAAAATCTCAAATAAACAACCTACCATTCCACTTAAAAGAATTAGACAAAGAAGAACAAACAAAGCCCAAAGTCAGCAGAAGGAAGGATAAAGATTAGAGAGGAAATAAGTAAAATAGAGATAAGAAACAATAGAAAACATCAATAAAACCAAGAACTGCTTTTTAAAAAAAGATTTAAAAAATTGATAAACTTTTAGCCAGGTTCATCAAGAAGAAAAAAGAGAGGACTCAAAATAATTAATGAATGAAAAAATTATAATAATTAATGAAAGAGAAGAAATAACAACTGACAACAAAGAAATACGCCCCTCCCAAAATCATAAGATAATACTATGAACAGTTAGTATGCCCACAAATTGGACAACCTGGAAGAAACTGACAAATTTATAGAAACATACAACCTGCCAAGACTGAACCAAAAAGCTACAAATAATTTAAACAGACCAATCACCTGAAGTGAAATAGAATCTGTAATTTAAAAAAAACTCCCAGCAAACAAAAGTCCAGGACCAGAGAGCTTCACAAGGGAATTCTACCAAACATATAAAAAAGAATTAATACCTATCCTTCTCAAACTATTCCAAAAATTGAAGAGGAAAGAACACTCTCAATTCATTCTATAAGGCCACCATTGCCCTGATACCAAAAGCAGACAAAGACACTACAAAAAAAAGAAAATTACAGGCCAATATCTTTGATGAATATAGATGCAAAAATCCTCAACAAAATATCAGCAAACAAAATCCAGTAATATATAAAAAGGATCATATACATGATCAAGTTGGATTTATTCTAGGGTCACAAGGACAGTTCAACATTCGTAAATCAATCAGTGTGATACACCACAATAACAAAAGGAAAGATAAAAATCACATGATCATCTCAAAAGATGCAGAAAAAGCATTTGACAAAATTCAACATCCATTCGTGATAAAAACTCTCATCAAAGTGGGTACAGAGGGAACATATCTCAACTTAATAAAAGTCATTTACAACAAGCCCACAGCTAATATCATAATCAATGGTAAAAAGCTGAAAGTCTTTCCTCTAAAATCAGAAACAACACAGTGGGCAGAAGATGCCCACTCCCACCAATTCTATTTAACATAGTAATGGAAGGCCTAGCCACAGCAATAAGGTAAGAAAAACAAAGAAAATGTATCCAAATTGGAAGAGAAGACATAATACGATACTTTGTATAGAAAATCCTGAAGCCTCCACACCAAAATTAGCAATAATAAATAAATTTAGTAAAGTTGCATGACATGAGATTAATATACAGAAATCTGTTGCATTTCTATGCACTAATAATGAAATAATGGAAAGAAAGTAAAAAAAAAACCAAAAACAATCCTGTTTAAATACACATAGAAGAGAATAAAATAACTAGGAACAAAATTAACCAAGGAGGGCCTCCCTGGTGGCGCAGTGGTTGGGAGTCCGCCTGCCGATGCAGGGGATGCGGGTTCGTGCCCCGGTCTGGGAGGATCCCATATGCCGCGGAGAGGCTGGGCCCGTGAGCCATGGCCGCTGGGCCTGCGCGTCCGGAGCCTGTGCTCCGCGATGGGAGGGGCCACAGCAGTGAGAGGCCCGCATACCGCAAAAAGAAAAAAAAAAAAAATTAACCAAGGAGGTGAAAGACCTATACTCTAAAAAATATAAAACACTGATGAAAGAAACTGAAGATGATACAAAGAAATGAAAAGATACCCCATGCTCTTGGATTGGAAGAATTAATATTTTTAAAATGGCCATACTATCCAAATCAATCTACAGATTTAATGCAATTCCTATCAAAATAAGCATGACATTTTTCACATAACTAGAACAAATAGTCCTAAAATTCATATGGAACAACAAAAAGACCCTGAGTTGCCAAAATAATCTTGAGAAAAAAGAACAAAGCTGGAGGTATAACCCTTCCAGACTTCAGACTATACTACAAAGTTACAGTAATCAAAACAGCAGAGTAGTGGCACAAAAACAGATACACAGATCAATGGAACAGAATAAAAAGCACAGAAAGAAACCTACACAACTATGGTCAATTAATCTATGACAAAGGACACAAGAATATACAGTGGAGAAAAGACAATCTCTTCAACAAGTGGTTCTGGGGGAAAATGAACAGCTACACATAAAAGAATGAAATTAGAACATTTTCTAACACCATTTACAAAAATACAAAATTACAAAATGGATTAAAGACCTAAATACAAGACCAGAAACCATAAAACTCCTAGAAGAAAACAAAGGTAGAACACTCTTTTACATAAATAGTGGCAATATTTTTTGAATCTGACTCCTAAGGCAAAGAAATAGAAGCAAAAATAAACTAATGGGGCCTAAGTAAACTTAAAAGCTTTTGCATAGTAAACGAAACCATAAACAAAATGAAAATACAACCTACAGAATGGGAGAAAATATTTGCAAATAATATGACCAACAAGGGGTTAATATCCAAAATATATAAACAGCTCATAAAACTCAATATCAATAAAAACAAACAACCCAATCAAAAAATGGCTAGAAGACCTAAATAGACATTTTTCCAAAGAAGACATACAGATGGCTAACAGGCATATGAAAAGATGCTCATCATCACTAATTATTAAAAAAGTGCAAATTGAAACAACAATGAGATATCACCTCACATCTGTCAGAATGGCTATCATCAAAAAGTCTACAAAAAAACATATGTTGGAGACAATGTGGAGAAAAGGGAACCCTTGTGCACTGTTGGTGGGAATGTAAATTGGTGTGGCCATTATGGAAAACAGTATGGAGGTTCCTCAAAAAAAAAATTGAACTACCATTTGATCCAGCAATTCCATTCCTGGGTATATGTGCAGAAAAAATGAAAACACTAATCTGAAAAGATACATGCACCACAATGTTCACAGCAGCACTATTTACAATACCTAAGACATGTAAGCAATTCAAGTGTCCACTGACAGATAAATGGATAAAGAAGATGCAATATATACATATATATATATATATATATAAAATGAACCATTAGCTATAAAAAAGAATAAAATTCTGTCATTTGCAGCAATATGGATGGGCCTAGAGAATATTATACTTCATGAAATAAGTCAGACAGAGAAAGACAAATACTTTATGACATCTCTTATATGTGGAATCTAAAAAAATAATAATACAAATGAATATATATATACAAAACAGAAATAGACTCACAGATATAGAAAACAAACTTGTGGTTATCAAAGTGGAGATGGCAGGGGAGAGGGACAAATTAGGGGGACTGGAGTAACATAAAAACTACTATGCATAAAATAGATTAACAACAAGGATATACTGTAGAGCACAGGGATTATAGCCATTATTTTACAATAACTTATAATGGGGGTACAGTCTGCAAAAATACTGAATCACTATCTACACAACTGAAAATAGTATAATATTTTAAATCAACTCTACTTCAATACAAACAATTAATTACTTTTAAAAATTAAAATAAGATAAAATCAGCAAAAGGAAAAGGCACATAGGGTGGAGTCCAGAAGAAAAGGCATACAGAACTGAATTCAGGAGGATAAGCTTCCAGTTGTCCACTCCTAGTTGAAGTCACATGGAGAACACTTATTTCTCCCATGTGCAAAGTACTGCCAACCAGGGAAGCTCAGTGAGCCTTGGCATCAGGGTTTCTATTTGGAGTCAGTCACATAAGCATGCAGTGCCTGCATGACTGACCTCAGCTACTCAGACCCCAGTCCCCCAGAGGTCAAACTGATATAAGGTGGCCCAAAGCCTCAGGCAACAAAAACAGGTGTTTACCATAAATCACTTGCTAGCATAAACTATCTGGCCTGGCGCAGAACATACAAAAACACTGTTATCAGTCAGGATACTCCAAGGGCTCAGAGGTCATCTCCCAGGAGCCTCACCACAGGATAGGACTGAGGACCTTGGGAAAGTGCAGGCCTGATGATCTAACCCTTTCCTGCATACATATAATATACAAGGAAATGACAATTAGGCTAATAGAAGACTCCCAACAGCAGTATGTAAGAGAGAAGACAGTGGAATGATAGCATCAAAGAGCAGAGAGAAAAATCGCTCTCAACAAAGAAGTATGTACCCAATAGACGCAGAAAAAAATTTTAATAAAAAGCATATTCACATAATAGCAAACTAGAAATAAGGGGAAGTTCTCAACCTAGTAAAGGATGCTGGTAGTCCTGAGTATTGTTTCTCAAAGACTTTTTATTTTTTGTGGATGCACCTCCTATTCCCCTTCTGATTCAGTAAGGACACGTGAGTATTTCTGGCCAATGAGTTTTGAGCAGAAGTAATGAATGTCATTTTCAGGCCACAATATTTAATTGCCAATGTAAGAAGACATTCAAGAGTTTTCTTTTTTTTTTTTTACTGGCATAATTTCTAGCAATATTCAAGATGCAGGCTGCTCTATGAGCAGGGCCCTAAGTCAACCCAATGGACATATAGCATGATCAAGAAATGAACCTTTATTCTTTCAGCTGCTAAAATTTTTTTACTTGTTTCTTACCACAGGTTATCTGGCTTAGTACAAGTTATCTATAAAATACGTTGCACAAGCTGTAAGCTTAACAGTGAAACTTATTTTTTAACATCTTTATTGGAGTATAATTGCTTTACAGTGTTGTGTTAGTTACTGCTGTATAACAAACTGAATCAGCTATATGCATACATATATCACCATATCCCCTCCCTCTTGCGTCTCCCTCCCACCCTCCTTATCCCACTCCTCTAGGTGGTCGCAAAGTACCGAGCTGATCTCCCTGTGCCATGCAGCTGCTTCCCACTAGCTATTTTACACTTGGCAGTGTATATATGTCAGTGCTATTCTCTCACTTTATCCCAGCTTACCTTATCCCCTCCTGTGTCCTCAAGTCAATTCTCTATGTCTGTGTCTTTATTCCTGTCCTGCCCCTAGGTCCATCAGAACCATTTTTTTAAAGATTCCATATATATGTGTTAGCATACGGTATTTGTTTTTCTATTTCTGACTAACTTCACTCTGTATGACAGAACCACCTCACTACAAATAACTCAATTTCGTTTCTTTTTATGGCTTATTAATATTCCACTGTATATATGTGCCACATCTTCTTTATCCATTCATCTGTCATTGTACACTTAGGTTGCTTCCATGTCCTGGCTATTGTAAATAGTGTCACAATGAACATTGTGTTACATGACTCTTTCTGAATTATGGTTTTCTCAGGGTCCATGCCCAGTAGGGGGATTGCTGGGTCATATGGCAGTTTTATTTTTAGTTTTTTAAGGAACCTCCATACTGTTCTCCATAGTGGCTGTATCAATTTACAATCCCACCAACAGTGCAACAGGGTTCCCTCTTCTCCACACCCTCTCCAGCATTTATTGTTTGTAGATATTTTGATGATGGCCATTCTGACTAGTGTGAGGTGATACCTCATTGTAGTTGTTTTTTGTGGTACGTGGGCCTCTCACTGCTGTGGCCTCTCCTGCTGCGGAGCACAGGCTCCGGACGCACAGGCTCAGCAGGCATGGCTCATGGGCCTAGCCGCTCCGCAGCATGTGGGATCTTCCCGGACCGGGGCACAAACCCGTGTCCCCTGCATCAGCAGGCAGACTCTTAACCACTGCGCCACCAGGGAAGACCCTCACTGTAGTTTTGATTTACACTTCTCTAATGATTAGTGATGTTGAGCATCTTTTCATAAGTTTGTTGGCAATCTGTATATCTGCTTTGGAGAAATGACTATTTAGGTCTTCAGCCCATTTTTGGATTGGGTTGTTTTTTTTTGATATTGAGCTGCATGAGCTGCTTGTATATTTTGGAGACTAATCCTTTGTCAGTTGCTTCCTTTGCAAATATTTTCTCCCATTCTGAGGGTTCCCTTTTCAACTTGTTAATGGTTTCCTTTACTGTGCAAAAGCATTTAAGTTTCCTTAGGTCCCATTTGTGTATTTTTCTTTTTATTTCCACTTCTCCAGGAGGTGGGTCAAAAAGGATCCTGCTGTGATTTAGGTCTTTAATCCATTTAGAGTTTAATTTTGTCTATGCTGTTATGAAGTGTTCTAATTTCATTCTTTTACATGTAGTTTTCCAGTTTTCCCAGCACCACTTATTGGAGAGGCTTTCTTTTCTCCACTGTATACTCTTGCCTCCTTTACCAAGATAAGATGATAATACGTGCGTGGGTTTATCTCTGGATTTTCTATCATGTTCCATTGATCCATATTTCTGTTTTTGTGCCAGTACCATACGGTCTTGATTACTGTAGCTTTGTAGTATAGTCTGAAGTCTGGGAGCCTGATTCCTCCAGCTCTGTTTTTCTTTCTCAAGATTGTTTTGGCTATTTGAGGTCTTTTGTGTTTCCATACAAATTGTGCAATTTTTTGTTCTACTTCTGTGAAAAATGCCATTGGTCATTTGATAGGGATTGCACTGAATCTGTAGACTGCTTTGGGGAGTATAGTCATTCTCACAGTGTTGATTCTTCCTATCCAAGAACATAGTATATCTCTCCATCTGTTTGTATAATCTTTAATTTCTTTCATCAGTGTCTTATAGTTTTTTGCATACAGGTCTTTTTTCTCCTTAGGTAGGTTTATTCCCAGGTATTTAATTCTTTTTGTTGCAATGGTAAATGGGAGTGTTTCCTTAATTTCTCTTTCAGATATTTCATCATTAGTGTATAGGAATGCAAGAGATTTCTGTGCATTAATTTTGTATCCTGCTACTTTACCAAATTGATTGATTAGCTCTAGTAGTTTTCTGGTAGCCTCTTTAGGATTCTCTATGTATAGTACCATATCATCTGCAAACAGTGACAGCTTTACTTCTTTTCCGATTTGGACTCCTTTCATTTCTTTTTCTTCTCTTATTGCTGTGGGTAAAACTTACAAAACTCTGTTGAATAATAGTGGTGACAGTGGGCAATCTTGTCTTGTTCCTGATCTTAGTGGAAATGGTTTCAGTTTTTCACCACTGAGAACAATGTCGACTGTGTGGTTGTCATATACAGCCTTTATTATGTTGAGGTAGTTTCCCTCTATGCCTACTTTCAGGAGAGTTTTATCATAAATTGACGTTGAATTTTGTCAAAAGCTTTTCCTGCATCTATTGAGATGATCATATGTTTTTTATCCTTCTGTGTGTTAATATGGTGTATCACAATGATTGATTTGCATATATTGAAGAATCTTTGCATTCCTGGGATAAACCCCACTTGATCATGGTGTATGATCCTTTTAATGTTCTGTTGGATTGTTTGCTAGCATTTTGTTGAGGATTTTTGCATCTATGTTCATCAGTGATACTGGCCTGTAGTTTTCTTTCTTTGTGACATCTTTGTCTGGTTTTGTTATCAGGGTGATGGTGGTCTCGTAGAATGAGTTTGGGAGTGTTCCTCCCTCTGCTATATTTTGGAAGAATTTAAGAAGGATAGATGTTAGGTCTTCTCTAAATGTTTGATAGAATTTGCCTGTGAAGCCATCTGGTCCTAGGCTTTTGTTTGTTGGAATATTTTTAACCACAGTTTCAATTTCAGTGCTTGTGATTGGTCTGCTTATATTTTCTATTTCCTCCTGGTTCAATCTTGGAAGGTTGTGCTTTTCTGAGAATCTGTCCATTTCTTCCAGGTTTTCCATTTTTTTTGGCATATAGTTGCTTGTAGTAATCTCTCATGATCCTTTGTATTTCTGCAGTGTCAGTTGTTACTTCTCCTTTTTCATTTCTAATTCTGTTGGTTTGAGTCTTCTCCCCTTTTTTTTTTTTGGTGAGTCTGGCTAATGGTTTATCAATTTTGTTTATCTTCTCAAAGAACCAGCTTTTAGTTTTATTGATCTTTGCTACTGTTACCTTCATTTCTTTTTAATTTATTTCTGATCTGATCTTTATGATTTCTTTCCTTCTGCTAACTCGGGGGGTTTTTTGTTCTTCTTTCTCTAACTGCTTTGGTGTAAGGTTAGGTTGTTTCAGATTTTTCTTGTTTCTTGTGGTAGGACTGTATTGCTATAAACTTTCCTCTTAGAATTGCTTTTGCTGCATCCCATAGGTTTTGGGTCATCGTGTTTTCATTGTCATTTGTTTCTAGGTATTTTTTTATTTCTCCTTTGATTTCTTCAGTGATCTCTTGTTACTTAGTAGTGTATTGTTTAGCTTCTGTGTGTTTGTATTTTTTACAGACTTTTTCCTATAATAGATATGTAGTCTCATAGTATTGTGGTGGGAAAACATACTCGATATGATTTCAATTTTCTTAAATTTACCAAGGCTTGATTTGTGACCCAAGATATGATCTATCCTGAAAAATGTTCCATGAGCACTTGAAAAGAAAGCATATTCTGTTGTGTTTGGGTGGAATGTCCTATAAATATCAATTATGTCCATCTTGTTTAATATATCATTTAAAGCTTATGTTTCCTTACTTATTTTCATTTTGGATGCTCTGTCCATTGGTGAAAGTGGGGTGTTAAAGTCCCCTACTATGATTGTGTTACTGTCGACTTCCCCTTTTATGGCTGTTAGCATTTGCCTTATGTATTGAGGTGCTCCTATGTTGGGTGCATAAATATTTACAATTGTTATATCTTCTTCTGGGATTGATCTGTTGATCACTATGTAGTGTCATTCTTTGTCTCTTGTAATAGTCTTTATTTTAAAGTGTATTCTGTCTGATATGAGTATTGCTACTCCAGCTTTATTTTGATTTCCATTTGTATGGAATATCTTTTTCCATCCCCTCACTTTCAGTCTGTATGTGTCCCTAGGTCTGAAGTGGGTCTCTTGTAGACAGCATATGTACAGGTCTTGTTTTTGTATCCATTCAGCCAGTCTATGTCTTTTGGTTGGAGCATTTAATCCATTTACATTTAAGGTAATTATCAATACGTATGTTCCTATTACCATTTTCTTAATTGTTTTTGGTTTGTTATTGTAGGTCTTTTCCTTCTCTTGTGTCTCCCGCCTAGAGAAGTTCCTTTAGCATTTGTTGTAAAGCTGGTTTGGTGGTGCTGAATTCTCTTATCTTTGGCTTATCTGTAAAGGTTTTAATTTCTCCAGCAAATCTGAATGAGATCCTTGCTGGGAAGAGTAATCTTGTTTGTAGGTTTTTCCCTTTCATCACTTTAAATATGTCCTGCCACTCCTTTCTGGCTTGCAGAGTTTCTGCTGAAAAATCAGCTGTTAACCTTATGGGAATTCCTTTGTATGTTATTTGTTCCTTTTCCCTTGTTGCTTTTAATATTTTTTCTTTGTATTTAATTTTTGATAGTTTGAATAATATGTGTCTCGGCGAGTTTTTCTTTCGGTTTCTCCTGTATGGTACTCTCTGTGCTTCCTGGACTTGATTATTTCCTTTCCCATGTTAGGGACGTTTTCTACTATAATCTCTTTAAATATTTTCTCAGACCCTTTCTTTTCCTCTTCTTCTCCTGGGACCCCTATAATTTGAATGCTGGTGTGTTTAATGTTTTCCCAGAGGTCTCTGAGACTGTCCTCAATTCTTTTCATTCTTTTTTCTTTATTTTGCTCCCTGGCAGTTATTTCTGCCATTTTATCTTCCAGCTCACTTATCAGTTCTTCTGCCTCAGTTATTCTGTTATTGATTCCTTCTAGAGTATTTTTAATTTCAGTAATTTTGTTGTTCATCACTGTTTGTTTGATCTTTAGTTCTTCTAGATCCTTGTTAAATGTTACTTGTATTTTCTCCATTCTGTTTCCAAGATTTTGGATCGTCTTTACTATCATTACTCTGAATTCTTTTTCAGGTAGTTTGCCTATTTCGTCTTCATTTATTTGGTCTTGTAGGTTTTTACCTTGCTCCTTCGACTGTGACATATTTTTTTGTCGTTTTAATTTTTTTTTTAAATGGGTGGTGCTGTATGGCTGTCTTACTGGTTGTTTGGCCTGAGACATCCAGCACTGGAGTTTGCAGGCAGTTAGACAGAGCTGGGTCTTGGTGCTGAGATGAGGACTTCCAGGAGGCCTCACTCTGATTAATATTCCCTGGGGTCTGAGGTTCTCTGTTAGTCCAGCAGTTTGGACCCAGAGCTCCCACCACAGGAGCTCAGGCCCAACCTCTGCCCTGGAAGCCAAGATCCCGCAAGGTTCATGGCACAGTAAAAAAAAAAAGAAAGAAAAAAAGAAAAAGAAAAAAAGGAAGTAAGAAAGAAAAAATGGAGCAGTAAAATATCAAAGAGTAAAAAAATAAATAAAATTAGAAAGATAAAGAATATATTAGGAAAAATAAAACGGTATTTGAAACAACTGCAACAAGGTAAAATAAAACCACAGCAAGAAAACAAAAAAAAAAGGGGGGGTGGCAACAAGCCAAAAGGAGAGATCACTAACAAAGTATAAAGATAAAATAAAATTAGAAAAATAAAAGATTTATTAGGAAAAATAAAAATATAAAGAATCAACAACAATGAATCAACAAGTTAAAACAGGGCTTCTGTGGTGGTGCAGTGGTTAAGAATCCACCTGCCAATGCAGGAGACATGGGTTCGACCCCTGATCCGGGAAGATCCCACATCCCACGGAGAACTAAGCCTGTGCGCCACAACTACTGAGCCTGTGCTCTAGAGCCTGCGAGCCACAAGTACTGAGCTTGTGCGCTGCAACTACTGAAGCTCACGTACCTAGAGCCCACACTCCACAACAAGAGAAGCCACCACAATGAGAAGCTCACACACCACAACAAACAGTAGCCCCCACTCACCACAACTAGAGAAAGCCCACTCACAGCAACGAAGACCCAATGCAGCCATAAATAAATAAATAAATAAATTTAAAAAAAAAAACAAGAAAAAACACCAAAATAAAACAAGGTAAAACAGCACCCCAATCAATATAACAAGGTAAAACAGCACCCCAAACTAAAAGAGGAAAAAAGAAAAGGAAAAAGAAAAAAAAGCCTTGGCTATGGGGGCAGAGTTTAGGCAGGGGGTGGAACTTAGGCAGGGGCAGGTTTTAGTGTGGGGCAGGACCTAGGTGAGTAGGGTGGTGACATTTCAGACTGGGGTGGGGCCTAGGCAGGTGATGTTCAAGTGAGGGGCGGTCCTCTGCTTAGGAGCTGTGCGGAAGGAGAGGGGCAGCATGTCCAAAAGAGAGCCTCTGGAGTGTGGGGTTCCAGAGTTTGGAGGCAGGGCCCTGGGTGGGGGTGTAGGGGCAGGGCTTGGGCTCTGCACAGCAGGAGGGAGGCTCTGAAGGCAGAGGATTAGGCCTGGGAGTCCAACAGGCTTCTGGGACAGGGAAAGAACTGGCCTCGTTCCCTTCCATTCCTTCACACCCCTCTCCCACTGTCTCCCCAGGGTCTCCCCCATTGCTGCTGGACCCCTAACACTGGGTGGGTACTGCTGGGTGTAGGGACTCCTTCCCTCCCCCAGCCACCCCTCAGAGGTGCCATCCTGGAGGTCCTGCCTTTACTTTTGCTCCGCCTTCCCTCCCTCCCACTCCCCTCAGGACCCCCACAGCTGGAGGGGGTCTAGGTGGGCAGAGGATCAGGCCCAGGATCCCAACAGGTTCTTAGGGGTCCAAGTGGGCAGGGGAACCCTGGCCATACTCCCTTTTGATCCTCTGCCCTCCCAATGGTTCTCAAGTTTCCCCCTTCAGGCATGGGATCCCTTCCCCTCCTCCTGCCACCCGTCAAGGGTGCCAGTCCTGCCCCGGCTCCACTTCTCCTCCCCCTTCACTCCCCCCACACCCCATGTCCTACCTGGTCACTTGGGTTTCCTCCTGTCCCCTTAGGCGTCTGTGGTCCCCCACGGGTGCCTTGTAGGTGCCCTAGTTGTGAGGAGACACGAATTCCACATCCTCCTAGTACGCCATCTTGACTCCGCTCGAACAGTGAAACCTTTTAAACAATTTCCTTTAAGATCTCAAATAAGAAATATGTTGTACTGGAGGTCTTATCCAGGACAATAAGGGACAATTCTCATGGAAAAAACAAAATTGTTATTATTCACAAATGATATGATTGTCTACATAGAAATCCGAAAGAATCCATATACATATATTAGCATTAATAAGATTTAGCAGGGTTCTGGCTCTGCTAAATATATACAAGTCATTTGTATTTCTATACTCTATAAACAAAAAGTTTAAAATGAAATTATAAAAAGACATAATTTACCACAGGATCAAATAATATAATGTACATAGAATATGTTTAACAAAAAAAATACCAGGTCATTCTGGTTAAAATAATAAAACTTTATTGAAAAATATCGAGGAACACTTAAATAAATCAGGAAATATATAATGCTCATGGAATGAAAAATTTAGTAAAGATGTTAGTAATAAAAATAAAAGTAGAGGAACGAATGGCACAAATCTCAGGACAGTCATTACTTATGGGAGAGGGTTAATGGAATCATAGTGAGACTCCTTGGGTTTCGGGGGGGCAATATTTGTAATGTTCTATTTAATTGTCTGCATGGTAGGAGAGCACAAGGGTGTTCCTCTATTTTTTTCCATACACGTACTCTTTTATGAATGCTATATTTACATAAAGAGAAGGCAGTCGAATTCCCAGACCTACTCTCCTACTTCTTGTAACTGCTCTTCTCCAACTCAATCAAAAGACTGTAGGATTTGTCTATGAAAATGGTATAACATGGTTTCCTCTTTAAGGAATTTCCAGAAGTTGAAGTGGGAGGTACTGTACTAAAAATAAGTGGTGCTGGGCTTCCCTGGTGGTGCAGTGGTTAAAAATCCACCTGCCAATGCAGGGGATGTGGGTTCGAGTCCTGGTCCAGGAAGATCCTACATGCCGCCGAGCAACTAACCCCCATGCCACAACTACTGAGCCTGCGCTCTAGAGCACATGAGCCACAACTACTGAGCCTGCACTCTAGAGCACATGAGCCACAACTACTGAGCCCGTGTGCCACAACTACTGAAGCCCACACACCTAGAGCCCATGCTCCACAAGAGAAGCCACTGCAATGAGAAGCCCGCGCACTGCAATGAAGAGTAGCCCCTGCTTGCCACAACTAGAGAAAATCCCATGCACAGCAACAAAGACCCAACTCAGCCAAAAATTTAAAAATATATAAAATAAATAAATGTATTTATTTTAAAAAAAGAAATTTTGGACAAGGAAAGTAGATTACCAGTTTAATCTAATCTTTCAGATTGCTTCTATTTTTCTGTCTTTTTTCTTTGAATTTTATTTTATTTATTTTTTTAGACAGCAGGTTCTTATTAGTTATCCATTTTATACATATTAATGTATATATGTCAATCCCAATCTCCCAATTCATCACAAAAGTGGTGCTGAGATGCCCAACCCTAAGAGGCTTTTATCCTCCAGGCAAGAGATTGAAAGATTTTGCTCTCTGCAGTCCAAAAGGAAAGAGCTAATGTTGCTGATACAAGTAAAAGGTTCAGCAAAATCACCCTACAATGAATTTCACAGTTGACAAGCTCCACCCAGGAACTAGGGTGTCCAATCAGCTTTTTAGATCTGCAATCTTAAATATGAGTAGAGAGAGAAAGAGAGAAAGAGAGAGAGAGAGAGAGAAAGAAAGAGAGAAAGAGAGAAAAAGAAAGAAAGAAGGAAAGAAAGAAAGAAAGAAAGAAGGATGGAAGGAAGAAGGGGAGGGAGGGAGGAAAGGAGGGAGAGAAGGAGGGAGGGAGGGAGAAGAGAAGAACAGAGGGGAGGGGAGGAAAGAAGAGGGGAAAAGAGGGAAAAAGAAGAAAATTTAAAAAAAGAAGTAAGGATACATCTTGGAGGAAACAGAGACTACAGTAGTAAAAGAAAACATCAACATTAGCTAATTAACATTACAAGATATGGCAACCATGAAACAAGTATGATATTATAAAGCGACATCCAGAGAACAAAAAGGAGCTCTTGTACATTACAAATATTATAGCATTAATGCAAAATCTTCAATATAAGATGTAGAAGATAAAACTGAGGGAACCTCCCAGAAAGTAAAACAAAAGGATAAAGAGATTATTTTAAAGATAAGAAATTGAGAGGGCTGGTACAGGAAGTCCACTATGCAAATAATAGATGTTCCAGAAAAAAGAGAAAGAACAGAGAGAAGGAGATTATCAATGAGATAATATGAAAAAAAGTCCCCAAACCAAAGTGTTTATGCTTCCAGGTTAAAAGAATCCACCATGTTCTAGCATAATACATGGAAAAAAACCTATACCAAGGAATATAATCATGAAATTTCAAAACACTGAGGATAAGGTGAAGATCCTTCTAACCTCCACAGAGGAAAAATTGTTCATTAATAAAAGACTAGGAACAAGAATGATTCTCAAAACAATACTGAAAACCAGAACTATAATAGAATTATGCTAGCAAAGAAAATTATTTCCAACCTATAATTCCCCAACCAGCTTAAACTACCAATCATATGTGAGGATGGAATAAAAAGATTTTCAATCTCTAACAATTTCTATACCATGTTCACTTTCTCAGGAGGCTAATGGATGATCACTTCCACCAACATAAGGCAGAAAGAGAAAGCTACAGGATAGAAGAAACAGGAGAGAGGCAAAGTAAATTATTAGGATCATTGCATAGGAAGATCCTAGGAAGATAACTATGCCCCAGGCAGAATGGCAACATGGCATAGTTGAAATTCATAGAAAACTTGATAAAACTGAAAATCTTGAGGGGCCACATGGATAACTGGCAAAGAGTTTAGGACTGATTAGACAGAAAAACAAGAAGACAAGTTATGGGTTGAATTGTGGCCTCCCAAACAAAGATATTTTGTAGTCCTAACCCTCAATACTTGTGAAGGTGACCTAATTTGAAAATAGGGTCTTTGCAGATTTAATCAAGATAAGGTCATTAGAAGTGGGCCTTAATCCAGTATGACTGCTATCCTTCAAAGAAGAGGAAAATTTGGACACAAAACCCACATGGAGAATGCCATAAGAAGACACAGAAACACATAGACAGCCATACAAAGATAGAGGCAGAGATTGGAGATATGCTGCCACAAACAACTAAATGCCTGGGGCTAAGAGAAGCCAGAAGAAGGAAGGAAGGATCCTCCCCTAGAGGCTTCAAAGGGAATATGGCCCTGCCAACACCTTGATTTGAGACTACTAGCTTCCAGAACTGTGAAAGAATAAATTTCTGTTCTTTCAAGAAGCCACCTAGCTTATGGTACTTTTTTACTGGAGCTCTAGGGAACTAATACAACAAGTAAACAAGATAAGTATTTACTTCAGAAAAAACAAGGAAAAGTGGTCATAATTTACCAAATACCATAAATAGGGTAGAACCTCCATTGATTTTAAGATTTACGAAACTGAATTGGAGAAACACTTATTAAGTCTCAGTCTCATAAAACGTCCATTTTCAGAGTACCTGGGGGAAAAAAAGGAAAATCTTTTTCCTGTCATCCACCATCTGACTCCAGGGCTGACATTTACCTGAGGTTCCTATCTGTATTAGTTGTTTACAGTCTGAGGTTGATTGATTGGGCCAACATCCATCTTGAAAGATTGGTGCTCTGTACCCCTGCCTGAACCATTATGTATTTTGAAGATAAACCTTTTCCCAACTCAAAGACTCAGTGCATTTCCAGAATGAAAATCTTCTATATATGTAACTGGTATTTGAGGTTGCTTTGATTTCCAGTTAATCCATTTTGAGTTTATTTTTGTGTATGGTGTTAGGGAGTGTTCTAATTCCATTCTTTCACATGTAGCTAATTGTTCCATTTGTAGATGTATTCTTGATGTATTTGTGGGGAGAGGTGAACTCCAGGTCCTCCTATTCTGCCATATTAAGGCTGAATACTATAAAACTCTTAGAAGAAAACTTAGTCAGAAGACTCTCTGACATAAACTGCAGCAAGATCTTTTTCAATCCACCTCCTAGAGTAATGAAAATAAAAACAAAAATAAACAAATAGGATCTTATTAAACTTAAAAGCTTTTTCACAGCAAAAAAAACCCATCAACAAAATGAAAAGAGACAACCTATGAGACAACCCTGAGAATGGAAGAAGATATTTGCAAACGAAGCGACTGACAAGGGATTAATCTCCAAAATATATAAACAGCTCATGCAGCTCAGTATCAAAAAAAACCAAACAATCCAATCAAAAAATGGGTGGAAGATCTAAATAGACATTTCTCCGAAGAAGACATACAGATGGTTAAAAATCACGTGAAAAGATGCTCATCACTAATTATTAGAGAAATGCAAATCAAAACTGCAATGAAGTATCACCTCATACCAGTCAGAATGGCCATCATCAAAAAATCTACAAACAATAAATGCTGGAGAGGGTGTGGAGAAAAGGGAACCCTCCTACACTGTTGGTGGGAATGTAAACTGGTACAGCCACTATGGAGAACAGTATGGAGGTTCCTTAAAAAACTGAAAATAGTGCTAACATATGATCCAGCAATCCCATTCCTGGACACATATCCAGAGAAAACCATCATTTGAAAAGATACATGCACCCCATGTTCACTGCAGCATTACTTACAATAGCCAGGACATGGAAACAACCTAAACGTCCACCAGCAGCGGAATGGATAAAGAAGATATGGTACATATATACAATGGAATATTACTGAGCCATAAAAGAATGAAATACTGTAATGCCATTTGCAGCAACAAGATGAATGTAGAGATTGTCATACTGAGTGAAGTAAGTCAGAGAAAGACAAATATCATATGATATCGCTTATATGTGGAATCTTAAAAAAAAGGGTACAAATGAACTTATCTACAAAACAGAAATATAGTTACAGATGTAGAAAATAAAAACTTATGGTTACCAGAGGGTATGGGGGGAGGGATAAATTGGAAGATTGGTGTTGACATATACACAGTAATATATATATAATAGATAACTATTAAGGACCTACTGTATAGCCCAGGGAACTCTACTCAGTACTCTGTAATGGCCTATATAGGAAAAAAATCTAAAAATGAGTGGATATATGTATACGTATAACAGATTCACTTTGTTGTACACCTGAAATTATTGAATAACAACTTGTAAATCAATGATACTCCAACAAAAATTTAAAAGAAAAAGTAAATGGAGAAACATATAACATGCTAACACTAATCAAAAGAAAGTGGGAGTAGCTATATTAATATTAGATAGAGCAGAATCCAAAGTAAGGAAAGTTATAAGGGGTAGAGCAGGGCATTATGTAATGATAAATAAGTCAATTCTTCATGAAGACATAAAAATTCTTAATGTGTATGTACCTAACAACAGAGCATCTATATGAGGCAAAAATGGATAGAACAGAAAGGAGAAATGGGTAAATCCACTATAGTACCTGGAGACTTTAAAACCCTCTCTCTCTGAAATAGATCCAGCAGGCAGAAAACAAGTGGAGACATAGTCGAACTCAACAGCACCATCAATCAATTGGATACATTGGACATCTACAGACTATTTCATCCAACAACAGCAGACTACACATTTTTATCAAGCTCACATGGAATGTTCACCAAGATAAATCACATTCTAAAATAGATAAATAGATAAAACATATCCTAACAAGTTTAAAATAATAGAAAGCATACAGTATGTGCTAACAGGTCACAATGGAATGAAACTAGAAATCAGTAACAGAAAGACAGCTGGAAAATTCCCAAATACTTAGAGATTAATACTTAGAGATAAATAACACATGGGTCAAAGAAGAAATATCAAGATATATTTTAAACCATTTTGAACTAAATGAAAATGAAAACACAACCTATGAAACTTTGTGGGATACAGCAAAAGCAGTGCTTAGAGGGAAATTGATAGCATTGAATATTCATATCAGAAAAGAAGAAAGACCTAAAATAAAGAATCTATGTTTGCACCTAGGAAAACAGGAAAAAAAAGAGAGCAAATTAAATCCAAAGTAAGCAGAAGAAAAGAAATAATAAGAATTAGAGCAAAAACCAATGAAATTGAGAAGAGAAAACCAATACAGAAAACGAACAAAAACAAAAGCTGGTTCTTTGAAGAGGTCAATAAAATTGACAAGCCTCTATACAGGCTAACTAGGAAAAAAAGGAGAAATGACCCAAATTATTACTATCAGAAATGAAAGAGAAGACAATACTACAATAGAGCCCACAAAATTTTAAAGCATGATAAAAGAATACTATGAACAACTTTATGCCTACACCTTTGATAACTTACATGAAATGGACCAGTTCCTTGAAAGGCACAATCTTCCAAAATGCACTCAAAAAAAAGGCAACCTGGATAGCCCTATATCTATTAAAGATATTGAATCAATAATGAATAACCTTCCAAAACAGAAAGCACCATGCCCAGATGAGTTCAATGGTGAATTCCACCAAACATTTAAGGAATGAATTACACCAATTCTCTACAATCTTTATCAAAAGACAGAAGCAGAGGGGACACTTCCTAACTTATTCTCCAAGGCCAGCATAATCCTAATATTAACACTAAAAAAAGACATTACAAGTAAGAAAACTATAGACCAATATCTCTCATGAACATAGATGTAAAATCCTCAGTAAAATATTAACAAATGAAATGCAACAATGTATAAAAAAGAATTATACACCAAGAGCAAGTGGGATTTAACCCAGGTATGCAAGGCTGGCTCATCACTTAAAAATCAATTAATGCAATCTATCACATTAACAGGCTAAGGAAGAAAAACCACATGATCATATCAGTAGATGCAGAAAAAGCACTGACAAAATACAATACTCATTTATGATTAAAAACTCTCAGTAAACTAGGAATAGAGAGGAACTTCTTCAACTTGCTAAAGAACATCTATTAAAAAACACCTACAGCTAACATCATATTTAATGGTGAAAAACTTGAAACTTTCCCACTAAGATCAGGTATAAGAGGAGGATGTCCCCTCTCACCACTGTTTTTCAACATTGTACTGGAAGTCTTTGCTAATTCAAGAAGGCAAGAAAGGAAATAAAAGATATACAGAATGTAAATAAGGCATAAAGCTGTTGTTATTTGCAGATGACATGATTGTCTATGCAGAAAATCCAAAAGAGTCAACAACAACAACAACAACAAAAAAAACTCCTGGAGCTAGTAAGCAATTATAGCAAGGTTGCAGGATACAGGTTAATATACAAAAGTCAACTGCTTTCCTATATACCAACAATGGACAATTGGAATTTGAAATTAAAAACACATTACCATTTATATTAGTACCCCCCAAAATGAATTATTTAGGTATAAATCTAACAAAATATGCATAAGATCTATATGAGAAAAACTCATTAAAGACATCAAAAAAGAATGAAATAAATGGAGATATATTTCATGGTCATAGATAAGACAACTCAATATTGTCAAAATGGCAGTTCATCCCAACTTAATCTATAAATTCAGTGCAATCCTAATAAAAATCTCACCAAGTTATTTTGTGGATATTGAAAAACTGATTCTAAAGTTTATATGGAAAGGCAAAAGACCCAGATTAGAGAACACAATATTGAAGGAGAAGAACGAAGTCAGAGGACAGACACTATCCAACTTTAAGACTTATTATAAAGCTATAGTAATCATGAGAGTGTGATATTGGCAAAAAAGTGGACAAATAGATCAATGGAACAGAAGAGAGAACCCAGAAATAGACCCTCATATATACTCAACTGATCTTTGACAAAGGAGCAAAGGAAATACAATGAAGCAAAATACTCTATTCAACAAATGGTGCTGGAACAATGGACATCCACATACAAAAAAAAAAAGAATTTATACACAGACCTTACAACCTTCACCAAAATTAACTCAAAATGGATCACAGGTCTAAAGGTAAAATGCAAAACTATGAAACTCCTAAAAGACAACATAGGAGAAAACCTAGATAAACTTGGGTATGGTGATGCTTTTTTAGATATGACATCAAAGACATGATCCATGAAAGAAATAACTGATAAGCTAGATCTACTTAAAATTTAAAACTTCTGCTTTGCAAAAGGGAGTATCAAGAGAATTAGAAGAAAAGTCACAAATTGGGAGAAAATATTTGTAAAAGGTACATCTGATAAAGGACTGTTATTCAAAATATACAAAGAGGGACTTCCCTGATGGTCCAGTGGTTAAGAATCCACCTTCCAATGCAGGGGACTAATGATCCCTGGTTGGAGCACTAAGATCCCACATGCCGTGGGGCAACTAAGCCTGAATGCTCTAGAGCCCATGCGCTGCAACTACTGAGCCTGCGCACTCTGGAGCCCGTGCACCACAACTAGAGAGCCCATGTGCTGCAACTACTGAGCCCGTGTGCTCTAGAGCCTACGCACCACAACTAGAGAGAAGCCCGCACACCGCAACGAAGAGCCCACATGCCTCAACAAAGACCAGACACAGCCAAATAAATAAATAAATAAATAATAAAAAACCAAACCAAACCAAAAATCCCCCAAATATACAAAGAGCTGTTAAACTCAACAATAAGAAAACAAACAACACAATTAAAAAATGGGCCAGGGCTTCCCTGGTGGCACAGTGGTTGAGAGTCCACCTGCTGATGCAGGGGACACGGGTTCGTGCCCCGGTCCGGGAAGATCCCACATGCCGTGGAGAGGCTAGGCCCGTGAGCCATGGCCGCTGAGCCTGCGTGTCCGGAGCCTGTGCTCTGCAACAGGAGAGGCCACAACAGTGAGACGCCCACATACCGCAAAAAAAAAAAAAAAAAAAAAGGGCCAAACAGCTTAACAGACACCTCACCAAAGAAGATATACAGCTGGCAAGTAAGCATAGGAAAGGATGCTCCATATCATATTTTCACATCAGGGATATGCAAATTAAAACAACAATGAGATGCCACTACAGACCTACTAGAATGGCCAAACCCCAAAACACTGAAAACAGTAAATGTTGGTGAAGATGCGGAGCAAGACGAACTCTCATTCTTTGCTGGTGGGCCTGCAAAATGGTATAGCCATTTTGTAGGATAGTTTGGTGATTTCTTACAAAACTAAACATACTCTTACCATTTGATCTAGCAATTTCACTCCGTGGTATTTATCCAAATCAGTTGAAAACTTATGTCTACACAAAAATCTGCACATGGATATTTACAGCAGCTTTTATTCATAATTGCTAAAACCTGGAAGCAACCAAGATGTCTTTCTGTAGGTGAGTGGAAAATAAACATCCAGACAATGGAATATCATTCAGTGCTAAAAACAAATGAGCTATTAAGTCTTGAAAAGACATGGATGAACCTAAAATGCACACTACTAAGTGAAAGGAGCCAAACTGAAAAAGCTACATACTGTATGTTTTCAACTATATGACATTTGGAAAAGGCAAAACTATGGAGATAATTAAATTAAAAGATCAATGATTGTCAGGAGTAGGTGAGGGGAGATGAATAGGTAGAGGACAGAGGATATTTAGGGCAGTGAAAATACTCTATACAATACCATAATTATAGGCATACCTTGTTTTATTGCTCTCTGCTTTATTGCACTTTACACATACTGTATTTTTTTTACAAATTGACGTTTTCTGGCAACCTTGTGTTCAGCAAGTCTACTGGTGCCATTTTTCCAATAGCATTTGCTCACTTCATGTTTCTGTGTCACAGTTTGGTAATTCACACATATTTCAAATGTTTTCATTATTATATTTGTTATGGTCATTAGCAATCAGTGAACTTTGATTATTATAATTGTTTTGGTATTTTTTAGCAATAAAGTATTTTTTAATTAAGATTTTTTTTGATTTAATGCTACTACACACTTAAACAACTACAGTATAGTATAAATACAATTTTATATACATATAATTTTATATGCAAGTTTTTTGAAACCAAAATACTTGTGTAACTCACTTTATTGTGATATTCACTTTATTGCTGTGGTCTGGAACTGAACCTGCAATATCTCTGAGGTATGCCTGTAATATCATTATACTTTTGTCCAAACCCACAGAATGTACAACACCAAGATTGAAGTCTAATTTAAACTATGGATTTGGGTGATTATGATATGTCAATGTAGGCTTATTCTTGGTAAGAAAATGCACCATTCTGGTGAATGATGTTGATAATGGTTATGGCTATGCATGTGTGGGAGTAGTGAGTATATGAAAGATCACTGAACCTTCCTCTCAATTTTGCTATAAAACTAAGACTTCTCTAAAATTTTTTTTAAAGTAAAAAGATGCAAAAATATACACCATGCTAACAACAGTCAAAAGAAAGCTGGAGTAGCTATATTAATATCAGACAAAGGAGATTTCTATGCAAAGAATATTACCAGGGATAAAAAAGGTCTTTCATGATAAAGGGGTGAATTAATCAAGAAGACATAACAATCCTAAACACTGTAAATGTTTATACACCTAGTAACAGAGCTTCAAAATATGTGAAACAAAAAAGAATAGGACTAAAAGGAGAAATAGAGAAACCTACTGTTATAGTACAAGATTTCAATACCTCTTAATAATCAATAGACCAAGTAGGCAAAAAATTAGCAAGGATATAGTCAACTTGAACATCATTACCAATCAATCTAACCTGATTGACATTTATAGACCACTTTACCCAACAAAAGCAGAATACACATTATGTTCAAGTACACACAGAACATTCACCAAAATAAACCATATTAGTTATAAAACATGTCTCAACAAATTTAAAAGGATTCTAGGCATAAAAAGTATGGTCTCAGACCACAATGGAATGAAATTAGAAATCTGTAACAGAAATATCTCTGGAAATGTTTCAGATATTTGGGTAATAGCACACTTCTAAACAGCCCATGGATCAAAGAATAAATAAAGAGGGAAAGTGGAAAGTATTTGAAGTGCATGAAAATGAAAACACAGCATGTCAAAACTTGTGGGTTGCTGCTAAAGCAGTAGTTGAAGGAAATGTGTAGCATTAAAACCTATATTAGAAAAGAAGAAAGGTCTCATATCAATGACCTCAGCTTCCACCTTAAGAAAGTAAAAAAAGAAGAGCTAATTAAACCCAAAGTAAGCAGACTAAAGAAAATATCAGAGCAGAAACCAGATTGTTCAGGGAAAAAAAAAAGACACAAATTATCAATATCAGGAATGAGAAAGATTACATTACTACAGATGCCAATATATTAAAGAATAATAAGAGATTATAAATATTTGACAATAAATGAATAAGTTGATAGAAAATGGACAAATTCCTTGAAATACACAAACTACTAAAGTTCACTCAAGAAGAAAGAGATAAGTTGAATAGCCCTAAAGAGGTTGTAACTATAGTTTATTTCCTTCCAACAAAGAAAATTCCAGGCCTAGATGGCTTCAATAGTGAATTCCAGGGCTTCCCTGGTGACGCAGTGGTTGAGAGTCTGCCTGCCGATGCAGGGGACATGGGTTCGTGTCCTGGACTGGGAGGATCCCACATGCCACGGAGCGGCTGGGCCCGTGAGCCATGGCCGCTGAGCCTGCGCGTCCGGAGCCTCTGCTCCACAGCGGGAGAGGCCACAATGGTGAGAGGCCCGCGTACCACAAAAAAAAAAAAAAAAAAGTGAATTCCACCCAACATTTAAGGCAAAAATAATACTATCTCTTTTCCAGAAAATCGAAGAGGAAGGAATACTTCCTGACTTGTTCTATGAGGTTATCATTACTCTTGATACCAAAACCAGACATACACATCAAAAGAAAATAAAAGTACAGACCAGACCCTCATGAACAATGATGCAAAAATTTAAGCAAATCAAATCCAAAAATATATAAAAAGAAAAATACACCACAACCAAGTAGGGTTTATCCTAGGATGCAGAGTTGATTTAACATAATGTCAATCAATATATTATATTCAATTATATTATATTCAATTCACAATCATCATCAATTCACCATATTAACAAACTGAAAAAGAAAAACCCTATGATCACCTTAAAAGACACAAGAAGTACCTTTGGCAAAAATCCAACATTCATCCCTGATAAACTCTCTCAAGCATATTAGGAATAGAAGGAAACTTCCTCAACCTAAGAAAAACCTACAGATAATATCATACTTAATAGTGAACTGCTGCAAGGATGTCTGCTCTCCCTACTGCTCTCTCTCAACATTGTACAGGAGGATGGAGCCAATGCAATTATGCACGAAAAAAAAGGCATCCATATTGGAAAGGAAGAAGTAAAACTGTTTTTATTCACAGATGACATAATCGCCTATGGTCTAATGGAACCTTTAGGGGAAGAAACTACCAGAGCTGATAATTAAGACTAGCAAGTTTACAGTACCTTTGTTATGAACTGAGGGTTTGTGTCCCTACAAAATTCATATGTTGAAGTCATAACCCTCAATAAGACTGTATTTGGAGATAGGGTCTATGAGAGGGTGATATGAGTTCATAAGGGTGAGGCCCAAATCTGAGAGGTCTGATGCCCTCATAAGAAAAGGAAGAAACACCAGAGCCCTCTCTTTCTTTGTGCAAAGAGAGAAAAGACCATGTGAAGTCATAGCAAGATGGTGGCCATCTACAAGTGAGGAAAAGAGCCCTATCAGGAACTGAATAGGCCAATACTTTGGTCTTGGACTTCCTGGCCTCCAGAACTGGGAAAAAATAAACTTCTGTTGTTTAATCCACCCCAGTCTATGGTATTTTGTTATGGCAGCCCAAGAAGACTAATATAATAATCAAACACAAAAAAATGTATATTTCTATATGCTAGCAATGAATAGTGAGAAATTGAAATTAATAGCATCAAAAATATGAAATATTGATAGTAGGTGAGAAATAATAACATCAGGTGGGAATAATGACCTGTACAGTAAAAATTACAAAATATTTCAGAGAGATATTGAAGAACACCTAAATAAATGGACAGATACACCTTTTTCTTAAGATGGGAAACTCAATCTTGTTATGATGTCAATTACCCTCAAATTAATCTACAGATTCAATGCAATCTTAATCAAAATCCCCTCAGGGTTTTGTTTTTTTTTCTTTTTTTGTAGAAATTGACAAGCTGATCCTAAAATTCATATAGAAATGCAAAGGACCTAGAATAGCCAAAACAACTGAAAAAGAATAACAAAGTTAGAGGGGTAACACTATCTGATTTCAAGAATTACTATAGTGCCACATTATTCAATACTGCAAGGTACTGGCATAAAGGTAAACAAATAGATGAATGGAACAATATACAGAATCCAGACACAAACCCATACATATATAGGGATAACTGTTTTTCAGCAAAGATGCAAAGGCAATACAGCGAAGAAAGGATAGCATTTCCACAAATGGTGCTAGAATAACTGAATGTCAATATGCAAAAAAAATGAACTTGAATCCATACCTTACATCATGTAATAAAATTAATTCAGGGCTTCCCTGGTGGCGCAGTGGTTGAGAATCTGCCTGCCAATGCACGGGACATGGGTTCGATCCCTGGTCTGGGAAGATCCCACATGCTGCAGAGCAACTGGGCCTGTGTGCCACAACTACTGAGCATGCGTGCCACAACTACTGAAGCCCGCGTGCCTAGAGCCCATACTCCACAACAAGAGAAGCCACCACAGTGAGAAGCCCGTGCACTGCAACGAAGAGTAGCCCCCACTCGCCGCAACTAGAGAAAGCCTGTGTGTGGCAATGAAGACCCAACGCAGCCAAAAATAAATAAATAAATTTATTTATTTATTTATTTATTAGAAAAAAAGAAAACATAGAATATCTTTGTGACCTTGGGTTAGGCAAAGATTTCTTAGATATGACAACAAAGGCACACCCCATTAAAAAACTGACAAGTTGGACTTCGTTGAAGTTAAAAATTTATGTTCTTCAAATGACACTGTTTCACAAGGAACTACATGTTTCAAACACTGCTAGTGGAAATGTAAGATATGGTATAACCACTTTGGAAGACAGCTTGGCAATTTCCACTCTTAGATATCTACCCAAGAGGAAAGAAAATATACATCCATACTGTAAAAGAAAGTATATTCTGATACTTGTTAAAACAATAAGGAAGACTTTATTCAAAACTATTGTAATAGGGGTACTGCAATAGCAGAGAGAGATTGGGTCCAACTGCAAATACAGCAAAGACAGCTGGGGATTTATAGCCAATGAAGAGAGTGAAGTCATCAGAGGATGGAAAACTGCTATGAGGAGTCATCAAGGGTACAGGGATTCTTGCTAAACTGATCTGTGATACTATGATTTACGATAGGAGATATATATTTGATCTTTGCTCCCATTTCTGGCATAGAGCTCCTAAAACCCTTGGAATTTTCTAAGTGATGAGAGCAATGAGGTAGCTTTTGTTACATTAATAAAGTGACTTTTGAACTGCACTTAAGGATGAGGGACTTCCCTGGTGGCGCAGTGGTTAAGAATCCGCCTGCCAATGCAGGGGACACGGGTTTGAGCCCTGTCTGGGAAGATTCCACATGCCGTTGAGCAACTAAGCCTGCGAGCCACAACTACTGAGCCTGCGTGCCACAACTACTGAAGCCCGCGCACCTAGAGCCTGTGCTCTGCAACAAGAGAAGCCACCACAATGAGAAGCCCATGCACCACAATGAAGAGTAGCCCCCACTCACCACAACTAGAGAAAGCCCGCGTGCAGCAACAAAGACCCAACGCAGCCAAAAAATAAATAAATAAGTTAATTAATTTAAAAAAAAAAGGATGGGACTGGTTGCCAGGGAAACCAGCTATGTGATTACAGGGTTGGAAATTTCAGGCCCACACCATAACCTCTCCTAATAAGGGAAGAGAGAGAAGCTAGAGGTTGAATGAATCACCAATGACCACTGATTTACTCAACCATGCCTGTGTAATGAAGCCTCCATAAAACTCCAAAAGTACAGGGTTCAAACAGCTTCTGGGTTGGGCTTCCCAGGTGGCGCAGTGGTTGAGAGTCCGCCTGCCGATGCAGGAGACACGGGTTCATGCCCCGGTCCAGGGAAGATCCCACATGCCGCGGAGCAGCTGGGTCCGTGAGCCATGGCCGCTGAGCCTGCATGTCCAGAGCCTGTGCTCCGCAATGGGAGAGGCCACAACAGTGAGAGGCCCGAGTACCACAAAAAAAAAAAAAAAAAAACCAGCTTCTGGGTTGGTGAGATTCGGGGAGAATGGCACTCCAAGAAAAAGCATGGAAGCTCTGCACCCTTTCCTCATACCTTGCCCTATGCATGTCTTCTATCTGGCTGTTCCTGAATTATATCCTTTTATAATAAACCAGTAATTTAGTAAGTAAAATGTTTTTCTGAGTTCTGTGAGCTGCTCTAAAAAATTAATCAAACCCAAGGAGAGGGTTGTGAGAACCTCTGATTTATAGCCAGTAAGTCAGAAGTAAATGTAACAACCTGGACTTGTGACTGGAACCTGAAGTCCAAGAACGGGGTCATAGGAACCTCCAATTTGTAGCCAGTCTGTCAGAAACATAGGTAATAACCTGGGCTGGCAATTGGTGTCTTAAGTGGAAGGTGTTCCTGTGGGACGGAGTCCTTTACCTGCAGAATCTGATGTTATCTCTGGGTAGATAGTGTCAGAATTGGGTTGAAATCTATGATACCCAGCTGGTGCCTGGAGCATCGTTTGTTGGAGGTGTGGGAAAACCCTCCCCATTGCATACTCGATGAAATTGTGTGCAGTAACTGAATTGGACTTAATAGGTCAGGCTGCTAAAGGCAGCCAGGGTGATCAGGTATCAGTGGTGGGGGACTCTCTCTAAACTGACGTAGCAGAATTCTTGCTAAAACTGTATTCAAGGATGGACGCGGAAGCCCAAGGTCAAGGCCAAGTTGAGAAGAGGGCTCAGAGTAGCCTAACTCAAGTTTGATCAAGGAGAGATTCTTTGTCAATACAAATACTTGTACACAAATGTTCCCAGCAGCTAAACAATTTGAATGTCCATAAATAGGTGAATGGTTAAATAAATTATGGTATACCATGCAATGGAATACTACTTAGCAATAAAAAGGAACTATTGATACACTCAACAACATGGCTGAATCTCATAATTATGCTGAGTAAAAGAAGCCAGACCAAAAAACTCTTTCTCTCTCCCTCTCTCTCTTTCTCTCCCTCTCTCTCTCTCCCTCTCTCTCTCTCTCTCCCTCTCCCTCCCCCTCCCCTCTCCCTCCCTCTCCCTCTCTCCTTCTCTCTCTCTCTCTCTTTCTCTCTAGACTCCAAAATCCAATCTATAATGACAGTAACTAGATCAGTAGTTGCTTAGGGAGCAGAGGGTGGGGCAGGAAGAAAGAAATTATAAAATGGTAGGAGGAAATTTTGGTGATGGATATTTTCACTATCTTGATTGTGGTGGTTGTTTCAAAGGTGCTTACATACATGAAAACTTTTAAATTGCACACTTTAAATATGTGCAGTTTATTGCATGTCAATTATATTATACCTCAATAAGGAATGTTTTTTTAAAAAGCAATAGTTCTCAGTTTCAACTGGGATCTCAACAATGGGCTATACTCTTGGTTTCCCTAATTCTTCCATTCCCCCAAACTCTTATTTCAAACTATTTTTACTATCCTTAAGCCTCTTACCCTATATTCTTTCTTTCTCTTACTCTCTTTCTCTGGAGATTATCCCTCAAGTTGCCTCTAGTCTCAGCCTTTTATAATCTGTTCTCCACCCCTGGAGCCAAAATAAACTTTATACAAGAACATTTGATATATCATGTTTACAATCCCTTAGCAGCCCCCCCTCAAGAAAAAATCCAAATTCCTTAACATGGATTATAAGACGCTCTTTGATACTGGCCCCTGTTGATCTCTACAATCTCATCTCCAACTTTCTCCTCACCACCTGCATCCCCACCTTCACTCCAGGGTCACAGTGAAAAGGTCTAGCTGCAATGAACCACTACCCAACTTCTGCCTTTTAATTTTTTTTTCTCTCTGCCTCTTTCTTGTCTTATTCTTTATCTCTGTCTCTCTTGTCTACCCTCTCTCCCCTTCTTTCTGTCTCTTTCTCTCCCCCTCTCTCTCTTCTGTTTTTCTCTCTTTTTCTGGTCATCCTCTTTCTTTACTCCAACCCCACCCCCCATGGCCCTTAGAGTTATGAGTTTTATTAGTGGATCATAGTACTTCCATATATTCATTCTAACACAACTAGTTTGATGTCTACAATTTATATGCACAGACAAAAACTGAGTTTTGGATTCAAGTAGGATAATACTATTTCCTCTAGTTGTTTAATATCCCTAGGTCCTGATGATGCAGTGTTTTGGCTGTGGCAGCCTAATATCCTTTATTTGGAATTATATCTGATAGCTGACTCCAAATGTAGATGATGTTAGCCTCAACTGAGTTACAGATCTCTTAAAGTATCTCATATACAAAGTATCCAATATAACAGTTAATTATTTCTTTTAGTAAGTGAAGGAAAATTTGAAAATACTACCTCATTTGAAGAATTTTCTTGCAAAGTTGACACAGGAACAATTTCATTTGAATTAACATAATTGCTGACATTTGGAAACAGTTCTTCAAAAGATGTTTTTTGCACTGAGGACAAATCAATCTATAAAAGAATATATTACTCTTTTGTAGAAGCTCAATGTGGCAAAAACAATATTTTTAATTAAAGGAAAGTTGAACTACTCTCTCAATAGTATTATTTTCTTGTAAACTTGACATATGAATAATTTTATCTGAATTAATATAATTGCTGATATTTAGAAATACTTCTTCAAAAGATACATGTTTAACTGGGAACAAGTGAATCTATAAAGAAGAATACAAGGCTCTTTAGCTTTAAAATTATTTTTTAAATAGGAATTTTCATTTGCTAAAGTACAATTTAATTTATATATGTTAAGTGCCTACTAAATGAAATTCACATACCCAGCAACTACACCTCATGGAATAATTTCTCTGGCTCTTCCCTTAACTGTCAGCCTTCCCCCAGTGTTCTACCCTTGCCTTCTTTTTGCCTACCAATTTTACGTTAGAGATTTTTAAATCTCTATCTCTTTCCTGAGCACTATAACCATATCATTATCAGGTTACTTAAATCACCACATATTTCTACATCAAATTCAAAATATTTAAAACCAAAGTCATGATCCATACTCTTTAGTTTGGGATTCCAAGAAGCTTTGTCGTGTTGACTATCCAGATCAGACTAGGTCTGGCCTGAACCTTGGCTACACCACATGTATGTGTGCCCAAAATGAATTATCAACTGTGCTGGGTAGGAAGTGGGGGGGCGTCTACCCTTGCCTAGGTCCTCTTCCTTGTAGGAGGACAGAACAACTTCAGGCCTATCCATGTGTATCTTGAAACAGTGTTAGGAAGGTCACATTAAAGCGAGGCCCTAGAAAATGAAAATCTCCAGAAGTCCTTGAGTCAACTGGCCTCCTTTCAGTGTAGTCAGCCAAGGAATGACAGCTTGGACTTGAGGGGAATCTATATGCCTCATTTGGTGTAGAAGAACCAAAGGGCAATTAGTCTCAGACTCATTTGGTAACAAAATGTAAACCTTAAAATGTTAAGCCATTAAGTGTTCTCAAAAGTATTTTTATTTATTAAAAGACACCGGTATTTACCTACAGAATGGGAGAAAATATTTGAAAATCCTTTATCTGATAAGGGTCTAGTATCTAGAACATATAAAGAACACTTACAACTCAACAATAAAAAGACAAATAACCTAACTTTTAAATGAGCAAAGGATCTGAGTAGACATTTCTCCAAAGAAGATATACAAAGGGCCAATAAGCTCCATTACAAAATCACAATGAGATACAACTTCACACCCCAAAAGATGGATGATAGTAAGTTTTGGTAAGAATACAGACAAATCAGAACACTCATACACTGCTGGGAATGTAAAACTATTCAACCACTTTGGAAAACAGTCTATCAATTCCTCTAATGATCAACCATAGAGCTATGATATAACCCTTCAATTTTATTTCTAGGTATACACTCAAGAGAAATGAAAACATATATCCACACAAAAGCTTGTACCTGAATGTTTATGGCAGCTTTATTCATAATAGTCCAAAGGCAGAAATAACCCAAATGGCCATGAACACAATAGAATATTGTTTGGTCATGAAAAGGAAAGAAGTACTGACACCTTGAAAACATTATGCTAAGTAAAAGAAGTCAGTCACAAAAGACTACATATTATATGATTTTATTCATATAAAATGTCCAGGAAATCTACTGAGATGGAAAGTGGATTAGTGGTTGTTTGGGACCAGATAGTGGGATGGAGGAATAAGGGGATAATAGTAATGGTTAAAGGGTACAAGGTTTGTTTATGAGGTGATAAAAATGTTCTAAAATTGACTGGGGTGATAATGGCACATATTTGTGAATATACTAAAAAACGCTGAAATTTATACTCTAAATAGGTGAACTGTACCTCAATAAAGCTGTTTTTAAAAGTCCACCACAAAAAAAAGTATTAAACATACAGTTATCATATAACCGATTAATTCTTCTTCCACTTATAGGTATATACCCAAGAAAACTGAAAACATATATCCATACAAAGACTTGTACACGAACACTCATAGCACTATTATTCATCCAAAGGCCCATAAACTGATGAATTAGAAAATAAAATGTGGTATATCCTTATAATGGGATATTATTCAGCCACAAATAAGGAACAAGGTACCGAAAAATGCTGTAACATGGATGAATCTTGAAAATATTATAAGTGAAAGCAGCTAGACACAAAAGGCCACATACTGTATGATACAATTTATATGAAATGGCCACTTATTAATAAGCAAACCTAAAGACACAGAAAGTAGATAAGTAATTTGAAGGAGCTGAAGGGTGAGATGGGGGGAATGGTAACTGACTGCTAAGGGGGTGATGAAAAAAGTTCCTAAAAATGTTCCTGAATGTTCCTAAATTAGGGGGTAATGGCTGCATAACCTTCTGAGTATACTAAAAGTCACTGAAATCACATTTTAGCAAGGTGAATTTTATAAAATGTGAATTATAGCTTAATTTTAAAAAGATGTTGGTATTTACAAAATAGTCAATAGATTAGTTTTGTAGGGGAAAAAACTCATTTTTAAACACTTATTTCTCATATATACATTTTAACCCAAAATATAAAACAAAAATGAATAAAAAATGAAAGTCATTTTCTGGAAAAAGTATTAATCTTTAGAACACTGGAAATATTATGAGCAGAGTGTTCACAGAAATCTTTTCCCCATCTTGAAAAAGTGATCTTTGGTTAACTCTCCAGCTCTGTTCCACTAGGATAAAGGTAAGAATGTCAACTGTATTACTAGGTAACATTGCTTAGGGTAAAAATGGTATCTGATTGAGAAATTGCACCTGGACTGGGAGGAACTATACATGCACTACAAGTAAATAAATACTAGAAAAGGCACCATATTTTGGGCTTCCGTGACTCTTGTAATTAGGCATATCCCTTGTGGGGACCCTGGAAGCTACGCCTATGTGTTATTACAAAAGATACTGGATCTCATCTCCTTGTATCTGAGCTGTCCCCAGACTGCTACGTAAGCTACGACATGGACTTCTGTGAGGACTGCTCCTGCTGAAGAGGAACATCTGATCCTGCTCTGCTTGCAAGCTGTATACCTGCTGTTTAGTTGAACTTAAGAAGAACCCTGGCTGGGTAAGAGCTAAATTATAGATTCTTAGAAGAAAACACAGGGAGAAACCTTCATGACACTGCATTTAATAATGAATTCTTGGATGTGATACAAAAGCAAAGGCAACAAAAACAACAACAACAGATAAACTGGACTACATAAACATTTAAATTTTTGTGCATCAAAGGACACTATCAACAGAATGAAAAGGTAACCCCCAAAATGGGAGAAAATATTTGCAAACCATATATCTGATAAGGGGTTAATATCTAGAATATATAAAGAACTCCTACAATTGAACAGCAAAAAAAATAAACAACCTGATTTTTTAAATGGGCAAAGAATTTGAAAAGACATTTTTCAAAAGAAGATATAAAAATGGCCAATAAGCATATGAAAAGATGCTCAACATCACTAGCCATTAGGGAAATACAAATCAAAACCACAAGGAGAGAGAGGAGCTTCAAGATGGCGGAGGAGTAAGATGTGGAGATCACCTTCCTCCCCACAAATACATCAGAAATACATCTACATGTGGAACAACTCCTACAGAACACCTACTGAACGCTGGCAGAAGAACTCAGACCTCCCAAAAGGCAAGAAACTCCCCACATACCTGGTCTGAGCCATGTGTATGACAGGCTCTTGGTGCTCCAGCCAGGCGTCACGGCTGTGCCTCTGAGGTCGAACAGCCAAGTTCAGGACACTGGTCCACAAGAGACCGCCCAGCTCCACGTAATATCAAACAGTGAAAATCTCCCAGAGATCTGCATCTCAAGACCAAGACCCAGCTTCACTCAACGACCAGCAAGCTGCAGTGATGGACACCCTATGCCAAACAACTAGCAAGACAGGAACACAACCCCACCCATTAGCAGAGAGGCTACCTAAAATCATAATAAGGCCACAGACACCCCAAAACACACCACCAGACGTGGACCTGCCCACCAGAAAGACAAGATCCAGCCTCATCCACCAGAAAGAAAAGATCCAGCCTCATCCACCAGAACACAGGCACTAGTCCCCTCAACCAGGAAGCTTACACAACCCACTGAACCAACCTTAGCCACTGGAGGCAGACACCAAAAACAACGGGCACTACGAACCTGCAGCCTGCGAAAACGAGACCCCAAACACAGTAAGTTAAGCAAAATGAGAAGAGAAAGAAACAGACAGCAGATGAAGGAGCAAGGTAAAAACCCACCAGACCTAACAAATGAAGAGGAAACAGGCAGTCTACCTGAAAAAGAACTCAGAATAATGATAGTAAAGATGATCCAAAATCTTGGAAATAGAATGGAGAAAATACAAGAAACGTTTAACAAAGACTTAGAAGAACTAAAGAGCAAACAAATAGTGATCAACAACACAATAAATGAAATTAAAAATTCTCTAGAAGGAATCAATAGCAGAATAACTGAGGCAGAAGAACGGATAAGTGACCTGAGAGGTATAATAGTTGAAATAATTACTGCAGAGCAGAATAAAGAAAAAAGAATGAAAAGAATCGAGGACAGTCTCAGAGACTTCTGGGACAACATTAAATGCACCAACATTCGAATTATAGGGGTCCCTGAAGAAGAAGAGGAAAAGAAAGGGACTGAGAAAATATCTGAAGAGATTATAGTTGAAAACTTCCCTAATATGGGAAAGGAAATAGTTAATCAAGTTCAGGAAGCACAGAGAGTCCCATACAGGATAAATCCAAGGAGAAACACGCCAAGACACATATTAATCAAACTATCAAAAATTAAATACAAAGAAAAAATGTTAAAAGCAGCATGGGAAAAACAAAAAATAATGCAGAAGGGAATCCCCATAAGGTTAACAGCTGATCTTTCAGCAGAAACTCTGCAAGCCAGAAGGGACTGGCAGGACATATTTAAAGTGATGAAGGAGAAAAACCGACAACCGAGATTACTCTACCCAGCAAGGATCTCATTCAGATTTGATGGAGAAATCAAAACCTTTACAGACAAGCAAAAGCTAACAGAATTCAGCACTACCAAACCAGCTTTACATCAAATGCTAAAGGAACTTCTGTAGGCAAGAAACACAAGAGAAGGAAAAGACCTACAATAACGAACCCAAAACAATTAAGAAAATGGGAATAGGAACTTACATATTGATAACTACCTTAAATGTAAATGGATTAAAGGCTCCAACCAAAACACACAGACTGGCTGAATGGATACAAAAACAAGACCAGAATATATGCCGTTTACAAGAGACCCACTTCAGACCTAGGGACACATATAGAGTGAAAGTGAGGGGAGGGAAAAAGATATTCCATGCAAATGGAAATCAAAAGAAAGCTGGAGTAGCAATTCTCATGACAGACAAAATAGACTTTAAACTAAAGACTATTACAAGAGACAAAGAAGGACACTACATAACAATCAAGGGATCAATCCAAGAAGAAGATATAACAATTGTAAATATTTATGCACCCAACAGAGGAGCACCTCAATACATAAGGCAAATGCTAACAGCCATAAAATGGGAAATTGACAGTCACACAATCATAGTAGGGGAGTTTGACACCCCACTTTCACCAATGGACAGATCATCCAAAATGAAAACAAATAAGGAAACACAAGCTTTAAATGATACATTAAACAAGATGTACTTAATTGATATTTATAGGACATTCCATCCAAAAACAAAAGAATATACTTTCTTCGCAAGTGCTCATGGAACATTCTCCAGGATAGATCATATCTTGGGTCACAAATCAAGCCTTGGTAAATTTAAGAAAATTGAAATCATATCAAGTATATTTTCCGACCACAATGCTATGATACTAGGTAACAATTACAGGAAAACACCTGTAAAAAATACAAACACATGGAAGCTAAACAATACACTACTTAATAACCAAGAGATCACTGAAGAAATCAAAGAGGAAATGAAAAAATACCTAGAAACAAATGACAATGAAAACACAATGACCCATAACCTATGCGATGCCGCAAAAGCAGTTCTAAGAGGGAAGTTTAGAGCAAAACAATCCTACCTTAAGAAACAGGAAACATCTTAAATAAACAACCTAACCTTACACCTAAAGCAATTAGAGAAAGAAGAACAAAAAAAACCCAAAGTCAGCAGAAGGAAAGAAATCATAAATATCAGATCAGAAATAAATGAAAAAGAAATGAAGAAAACGATAGCAAAGATCAATAAAACTAAAAGTTGGTTCTTTGAGAAGATAAACAAAATTGATAAACCATTAGCCAGACTCTTCAAGAAAAAAAGGGAGAACACTCAAATCAATAGATTAGAAATGAAAAAGAAGTAACAACTGACTTGCAGAAATACAAAGGATCATGAGAGATTACCACAAGCAGCTATATGCCAAAAAAAATGGAAAACCTGGAAGAAATGGACAAATTCTTAGAAATGCACAACCTTCCGAGACTGAACCGGGAAGAAATACAAAATATGAACAGACCAATCACAAGCACTGAAAGTGAAACTGTGATTAAAAATCTTCCAACAAACAAGAGCTCAGGACCAGATGGCTTCACAGGAAAATTCTATCAAACATTTAGAGAAGAGCTAACATCTATCCTTCTGAAACTCTTCCAAAATATAGCAGAGGGAGGAACACTCCCAAACTCATTCTACGAGGCCACCATCACCCTGATACCAAAACCAGACAAGGATGTCACAAAGAAAGAAAACTACAGGCCAATATCACTGAAGAACATAGATGCAAAAATCCTCATCAAAATACAAGCAAACAGAATCCAACAGCACATTAAAAGGATCATACACCATGATCAAGTGGGGTTTATCCCAGGAATGTAAGGATTCTTCAATATACACAAATCAATCAATGTGATATAACATATTAACAAATTGAAGGAGAAAAACCATATGATTACCTCAATAGATGCAGAGAAAATTTTCGACAAACTTCAATACCAGACTTCCGGTTAAGATGGCGGAAGAGTAAGACGCGGAGATCACCTTCCTCCCCACGGATACACCAGAAATACAGCTACACGTGGAACAACTCCTACAGAACACCTACTGAACGCTGGCAGAAGACCCCAGACCTCCCAAAAGGCAAGAAACTCCCCACATACCTGGGTAGGGCAAATCGGAGAGATTCCCGCACAGAGGAGCGGTGCCGAGCGGCACTCACCAGCCCGAGAGGCTTGTCTGCTCGCCCGCCGGGGCAGGCGGTGCTGGAAGCTGAGGCTCGGGCTTCGGTCAGAGCGCAGGGAGAGGACTGGGGCTGGCGGCGAGAACTCAGCCTGAAGGGGGCTAATGTGCCACAGCTAGCCAGGAGGGAGTCCGGGAAAACTCTGGAGCTGCCGAAGAGGCAAGAGACTTTTTCTTCCCTCTTGGTTTCCTGGTGCGCAAGGAGAGGGGATTAAGACCGCTGCGTAAAGGAGCTCCACTGACGGGTGCGAGTCGCGGCTGAAAGCGCGGAGCCCAGTGACGTGCGTGGGACGCTGGGGCTGCTGCTGCCGCCGCCAAGAAGCCTGTGTGCGAGCGCAGGTCACTGTCCACACCGCCCTTCCGGGAGCCTATGCAGCCCGCCACTGCCGGGGTCCCGGGATCCAGGGGCGGCTTCCCTGGGAGAACTCATGGCGTGCCTCGGGCTGGTGCAACGTCACGCCGGCCTCTGCTGCTGCAGGCTCGCACCGCACTCCATGCACCTCCCTCCCACCCGGCCTGAGTGAGCCAGAGTCCCCGAAGAGGCTGCTCCCTTAACCCTGTCCTGTCTGAGAGAAGAACAGACGCCCTCCGGCGACCTACACGCAGAGGCGGGGCCAAATCCAAAGCTGAGACCCAGGAGCTATGAGAACAAAGAAGAGAAAGGGAAACCTCTCCCAGCAGCCTCAGAAGCAGCGGATTAAAGCTGCACAATCAACTTGATGTACCCTGCATCTGTGGAATACATGAATAGACAACAAATCGTCCCAAACTGAGGAGCCAGGAGTCAGTGCTGTGCCTCTGAGGTGGGAGAGCCAACTTCAGGACACTGGTCCACAAGAGACCTCCCAGCTCCACATAATATCAAATGGCGAAAATCTTCCAGAGATCTCCATTTCAACACCAGCGCCCAGCTTCACTCAACGACCAGCAAGCTACAGTGCTGGACACCCTATGCCAAACAACTAGCAAGACAGGAACACAACGCCACCCATTAGCAGAGAGGTGGCCTAAAATCATAAAAAGTCCGCAGACACCCCAAAACACACCACCAGATGTGGACCTGCCCACCAGAAAGACAAGATCCAGCCTCATCCACCAGAACACAGGCACTAGTCCCCTCCACCAGGAAGCCTACACAACCCACTAAACCAACCTTAGCCACTGGGGACAGACACCAAAAACGACGGGAACTACGAAGCTGCAGCCTGCAAAAAGGAGACCCCAAACACAGTAACGTAAGCAAAATGAGAAGACAGAAAAACACACAGCAGGAGAAGGAGCAAGATAAAAACCCACCAGACCTAACAAACGAAGAGGTAATAGGCAGTCTACCTGAAAAAGAATTCAGAATAATGATGGTAAAGATGATCCAAGATTCTATTTCTAAGATCCAAAATCTTGGAAATAGAATAGACAAAATGCAAGAAACAGTTAACAAGGACCTAGAAGAACTAAAGATGAATCAAGCATCGATTAAAAACACAATACATGAAATAAAAAATACTCTACATGGGATCAATAGCAGAATAACTGAGGCAGAAGAATGGATAAGTGAGGTGGAAGATAAAATAGTGGAAATAACTGCTGCAGAGCAAAATAAAGAAAAAAGAATGAAAAGAACAGAGGACAGTCTCAGAGACCTCTGGGACAACATTCAACGCACCAACATTCGAATTATAGGGGTTCCAGAAGAAGAAGAGAAAAAGAAAGGGACTGAGAAAATATTTGAAGAGATTATAGTTGAAAACTTCCCTAATATGGGAAAGGAAATAGTTAATCAAGTCCAGGAGGCACAGAGAGTCCCATACAGAATAAATCCAAGGAGAAATACGCCAAGACACATATTAATCAAACTGTCAAAAATTACACACAAAGAAATCATATTAAAAGCAGCAAGCAAAAACAACAAATAACACACAAGGGAATCCCCATCAGGTTAACAGCTGATCTCTCAGCAGAAACTCTGCAAGCCAGAAGGGAGTGGCAGGACATAATTAAAGTGATGAAGGAGAAAAACCTGCAACCAAGATTACTCTACCCAGCAAGGATCTCATTCAGATTTGATGGAGAAATTAAAACGTTTACAGACAAGCAAAAGCTGAGAGAGTTCAGCACCACAAAACCAACTTTACGACAAATGCTAAAGGAACTTCTGTAGGCAAGAAACACAAGAGAAGGAAAAGACCTACAATAACGAACCCAAAACAATTAAGAAAATGGGAATAGGAACACACATATCAATAATTACCTTAAATGTAAATGGACTAAATGCTCCCACCAAAAGACACAGAGTGGCTGAATGGATACAAAAACAAGACCCATATATATGCTGTCTACAAGAGACCCACTTCAGACCTAGAGACACATACAGACTGAAAGTAAGGGGATGGAAAAAGATATTCCATGCAAATGGAAACCAAAAGAAAGCTGGAGTAGCAATTCTCATATCAGACAAAATAGACTTTAAAATAAAGACTACTAGAAGAGACAAAGAAGGACACTACATAATGATCAAGGGATCGATCCAAGAAGAAGATATAACAATTGTAAATATTTATGCACCAAACATAGGAGCACCTCAATACATAAGGCAAATACTAACAGCCATAAAAGGAGAAATCGACAGTAACACAATCATAGTAGGGGACTTTAACACCCCACTTTCGCCAATGGACAGATCATCCAAAATGAAAATAAATAAGGACACACAAGCTTTAAATGATACATTAAACAAGATGTACTTAATTGATATTCATAGGACATTCCATCCAAAAACAAAAGAATACACATTTTTCTCAAGTGCTCATGGAACATTCTCCAGGATAGATCATATCTTGGGTCACAAATCAAGCCTTGGTAAATTTAAGAAAATTGAAATTGTATCAAGTATCTTTTCCGACCACAATGCTATGAGACTAGATATCAATTACAGGAAAAGAGCTGTAAAAAATACAAACACATGGAGGCTAAACAATACACTACTTAATAACGAAGTGATCACTGAAGAAATCAAAAAGGAAATCAAAAAATACCTAGAAACAAATGACAATGGAGACACGACGACCCAAAACCTATGGGATGCAGCAAAAGCAGTTCTAAGAGGGAAGTTTATAGCAATACAATCCTACCTTAAGAAACAGGAAAATTCTCAAATAAACAACCTAACCTTGCACCTAAAGCAATTAGAGAAAGAAGAACAAAACAACCCCAAAGTTAGCAGAAGGAAAGAAATCATAAAGATCAGATCAGAAATAAATGAAAAAGAAATGAAGGAAATGATAGCAAAGATCAATAAAACTAAAAGCTGGTTCCTTGAGAAGATAAACAAAATTGATAAACCATTAGCCAGACTCATCAAGAAAAAAAAAGAGAAGACTCAAATCAATAGAATCAGAAATGAAAAAGGAGAAGTAACAAGTGACACTACAGAAATACAAAAGATCATGAGAGATTACTACAAGCAACTTTATGCCAATAAAATGGACAACCTGGAAGAAATGGACAAATTCTTAGAAATGCACAACCTGCCAAGACTGAATCAGGAAGAAATAGAAAATATGAACAGACCAATCATAAGCACTGAAATTGAAACTGTGATAAAAAATCTTCCAACAAACAAAAGCCCAGGACCAGATGGCTTCACAGGCGAATTCTATCAAGCATTTAGAGAAGAGCTAACACCTATCCTTCTCAAACTCTTCCAAAATATAGCAGAGGGAGGAACACTCCCAAACTCATTCTACGAGGCCACCATCACCTTGATACCAAAACCAGACAAGGATGTCACAAAGAAAGAAAACTACAGGCCAATATCACTGATGAACATAGATGCAAAAATCCTCAACAAAATACTAGCAAACAGAATCCAACAGCACATTAAAAGGATCATACACCATGATCAAGTGGGGTTTATTCCAGGAATGCAAGGATTCTTCAATATATGCAAATCAATCAACGTGATACACCATATTAACAAATTGAAGGAGAAAAACCATATGATCATCTCAATAGATGCAGAGAAGGCTTTCGACAAAATTCAACACGCATTTATGATAAAAACCCTGCAGAAAGTAGGCATAGAGGGAACTTTCCTCAACATAATAAAGGCCATATATGACAAACCCACAGCCAGCATCATTCTCAATGGTGAAAAACTGAAATCTTTCCTCTCAGATCAGGAACAAGACAAGGTTGTCCACTCTCACCAGTATTATTCAACATAGTTTTGGAAGTCCTTGCCACGGCAACCAGAGAAGAAAAAGAAATAAAAGGAATCCAAATTGGAAAAGAAGAAGTAAAACTGTCACTGTTTGCAGATGACATGATACTATACATAGAGAATCCTAAAGATGCTACCAGAAAACTACTAGAGCTAATCAATGAATTTGGTAAAGTTGCAGGATACAAAATTAATGCACAGTAATCACTGGCATTCCTATATACTAATGATGAAAAATCTGAAAGTGAAATCAAGGAAACACTCCCATTTACCACTGCAACAAAATGAATAAAATATCTAGGAATAAACCTACCTAAGGAGACAAAAGACCTGTATGCAGAAAATTATAAGACACTGATGAAAGAAATTAAAGATGATACAAATAGATGGAGAGATGTACCATGTTCTTGGATTGGAAGAATCAACATTGTGAAAATGACTCTACTACCCAAAGCAATCTAAAGATTCAATGCAATCCCTATCAAACTACCACTGGCATTTTTCACAGAACTAGAACAAAAAATTTCACAATTTGTATGGAAACATAAAAGACCCCGAATAGCCAAAGCAATCTTGAGAACGAAAAATGGAGCTGGAGGAATCAGGCTCCCTGACTTCAGACTATACTACAAAGCTACAGTAATGAAGACAGTATGGTACTGGCACAAAAACAGAAAGATAGATCAATGGAACAGGATAGAAAGCCCAGAGATAAACCCACGCACATATGGTCACCTTATCTTTGATAAAGGAGGCAGGAATGTACAGTGGAGGAAGGACAGTCTCTTCAATAAGTGGTGCTGGGAAAACTGTATAGGGACATGTAAAAGTATGAGATTAGATCACTCCCTAACACCATACACAAAAATAAGCTCAAAATGGATTAAAGACCTAAATGTAAGGCCAGACACTATCAAACTCTTAGAGGAAAACATAGGCAGAACACTCTATGACATAAATCACAGCAAGATCCTTTTTGACCCACCTCCTAGAGAAATGGAAATAAAGACAAAAATAAACACATGGGACCTAATGAAACTTAAAAGCTTTTGCACAGCAAAGGAAACCATAAACAAGACCAAAAGACAACCCTCAGAATGGGAGAAAATATTTGCAAATGAAGCAACTGACAAAGGATTAATCTCCAAAATTTATAAGCAGCTCATGCAGCTCAATAACAAAAAAACAAACAACCCAATTCAAACATGGGCAGAAGACCTAAATAGACATTTCTCCACAGAAGATATACAGACTGCCAACAAACACATGAAAGGATGCTCAACATCTTTACTCATTAGAGAAATGCAAATCAAAACTACAATGAGATATCATCTCACACCAGTCAGAATGGCCATCATCAAAAAATCTAGAAACAATAAATGCTGGAGAGGGTGTGGAAAAAAGGGAACACTCTTGCACTGCTGGTGGGAATGTGAATTGGTACAGCCACTATGGAGAACGGTATGGAGGTTCCTTAAAAAACTACAAATAGAACTACCATATGACCCAGCAAACCCACTACTGGGCATATACCCTGAGAAAACTATAATTCAAAAAGAGACATGTACCAAAATGTTCATAGCAGCCCTATTTACAATAGCCCGGAGCTGGAAACAACCTATGTGTCCATCATCGGATGAATGGATAAAGAAGATGTGGCACATATATACAATGGAATATGACTCAGCCATAAAAAGAAACGAAATTGAGCTATTTGTAATGAGGTGGATGGACCTAGAGCCTGTCAATATAGAGTGAAGTAAGTCAGAAAGAGAAAGACAAATACTGTATGCTGACACATATATATGGAATTTAAGAAAAAAAATGTCATGAAGAACATAGGGATAAGACAGGAATAAAGACACAGACCTACTAGAGAATGGACTTGAGGATATGGGGAGGGGGAAGGGTAAGCTGTGACAAAGTGAAAGAGCAGCATGGACATATATACACTACCAAACGTAAGGTAGATAGCTAGTGGGAAGCAGCCGCATAGCACAGGGAGATCAGCTCGGTGCTTTGTGACCGCCTGGAGGGGTGGGATAGGGAGGGTGGGAGGGAGACGCAAAAGGGAGGGGATATGGGAACATATGTATATGTATAACTGATTAAATTTATTGTAAAGCAAAAAAAAATAAATTAAAAAAAAAACTTCAATACCCATTTATGATAAAAACCCTGCAGAAACTAGGCATAGAGGGAACTTACCTCAACAGAATAAAGGCCATATATGACAAACCCACAGCCAACATCATCCTCCATGGTGAAAAACTGAAAGCATTTCCACTAAGATCAGGAATAAGACAAAGTTGCCAACTCTCACCACTATTTTTCAACATAGTTTTGGAAATTTTAGCCACAGCAATCAGAGAAGAAAAGGAAATAAAAGGAATCCAAATCGGAAAAGATGTAAAGCTGTCACTGTTTGCAGATGACATGATACTATACATAGAGAATCCTAAAGATGCTACCAGAAAACTACTAGAGCTAATCAATCAATTTGGTAAAGTAGCAGGATACAAAATTAATGCACAGAAATCTCTGGCATTCCTATACACTAATAATGAAAAATCTGAAAGTGAAATTAAGAAAACACTCCCATTTACCATTGCAACAAAAAGAATAAAATATCTAGGAATAAACCTACCTAAGGAGACAAAAGACCTGTATGCAGAAAATTATAAGACACTGATGATAGAAATTAAAGATGATACAAATAGATGTAGAGATATACCATGTTCTTGGATTGGAAGAATCAACATTGTGAAAATGACTATACTACCCAAAGCAATCTAAAGATTCAATGCAATCCCTATCATACTACCACTGGCATTTATCAAAGAACTAGAACAAAAAATTTCACAATTTGTATGGAAACACACAAGACCCCGAATAGCCAAAGCAATCTTGAGAATGAAAAACGGAGCTGGAGGGGGGCTTCCCTGGTGGCACAGTGGTTGAGAGTCCGCCTGTCGATGCAGGGGATACGGGTTCATGCCCCGGTCCGGGAAGATCCCACATGCCGCGGAGCGATTGGGCCGGTGAGTCATGGCCGCTGAGCCTGCGTGTCCGGAGCCTGTACTCCGCAACGGGAGAGGTCACAACAGTGAGAGGCCCGCGTACCGCAAAAAAAAAAAAAAAAAACGGAGCTGGAGGAATCAGGCTCCCTGTCTTCAGACTATACTACAAAGCTACAGTAATCAAGACAGTATGGTACTGGCACAAAAACAGAAATATAGATCAATGGAACAGGATAGAAAGCCCAGAGATAAACCCACGCACATATGGTCACCTTATCTTCGATAAAGAAGGCAAGAACATACAGTGGAGAAAGGACAGTCTCTTCATTAAGTGGTGCTGGGAAAACTGGACAGCTACATGTAAAAGAATGAATTTAGAACACTTTCTAACACCATACACAAAAATAAACTCCATATGGATTAAAGACCTAAATGTAAGGCCAGACACTATCAAACTCTTAGAGGAAAACATAGGCAGAACACTCTATGACATAAATCACAGCAAGATCCTTTTTGACCCACTTCCTAGAGAAATGGAAATAAAAACAAAAATAAACAAATGGGACCTAATGAAATTTAAAAGCTTTTGCACAGAAAAGGAAACCATAAGGAAGGTGAAAAGATAACCCTCAGAATGGGAGAAAATATTTGCAAATAAAGCAACTGACAAAGGATTAATCTGTAAAATTTACAAGCAACTCATGCACCTCAATATCAAAAAAACAAACAACCCAATCCAAAAATGGGCAGAAGACCTAAATAGACATTTCTCCAAAGAAGATACACAGATTGCCAACAAACACATAAAAGAATGCTCAACATCATTAATTATTAGAGAAATGCAAATCAAAACTACAATGAGATATCATCTCACACCAGTCAGAATGGCCATCACAAAAAATTTACAAACAATAAACACTGGAGAGGGTGTGGAGAAAAGGGACCCCTGTTGCACTGTTGGTGGGAATGTAAATTGATACAGCCACTATGGATAACATTATGGAGGTTCCCTGAAAAACTAAAAATAGCACTACTATACAACCCAGCAATCCCACTACTGGGCATACACCCTGAGAAAACCATAATTCAAAAAGAGTCACGTACCACAGTGTTCATTTCTGCTCTATTTACAATAGCCAGGACATGAAAGCAACCTAAGTGTCCATCATTGGATGAATGGATAAAGAAGATGTGGCACATATATACAATGGAATATTACTCAGCCATAAAAAGAAACGAAATTGAGTTATTTGGAGTGAGGTGGATGGACCTAGAGTCTGCCATATAGAGTGAAGTAAGTCAGAAAGAGAAAAACAAATACCATATGCTAACACATATATATGGAATCTAAAAAAAAAAATGGTCATGAAGAACCTAGGGGCAAAACGGGAATAAAGATGCAGACCTACTAGAGAATGGACTTGAGGATACAGGGAGGGGGAAGGGTAAACTGGCACAAAGTGAGAGAGTGGCATGGACATATATACACTACCAAACATAAAATAGGCAGCTAGTGGGAAGCAGCCGCATAGCACAGGGAGATCAGCTCGGTGCTTTGTGACCACCTAGAGGGGGGTGGAGGGAGGGAGATGCAAGAGGGAAGCGATAAGGGGATGTGTGTATATGTATGGCTGATTCACTTTGTTGTAGAGCAGAGGCTAGCACACCATTGTAAAGCAATTATACTCCAATAAAGATGTTTAAAAAAAACCACAAGGAGATACCATCTCACATCTATTATTTTTTTAAAAAAACAAAGAAAGTAACAAGTGTTAGCAAGGATGTAGAGAAACTGGAACCTTTTAAAATTGCGGTGTGAATGTAAAATAGTGCAACCGACATGGAAAAGAGTATGGTGGCTCCTCAAAAAGTAAAAAGAGAATTACTATAGAATCTAGCAATTCCACTTCAAGTAATATACCCAAAAGAATTGAAAGCAGGGTCACAAAGAGATATTTTTACACCCATGTTCATAGCAGCATTATTCACAATAGCCAAAAGATGGAAGCAACCAAATGCCCATAGACAGAAGAATGGATAAACAAAATGTGGTATATTCACACAATGTAATATTATTTGGCCTTTAAAAAGGAAGTAAATCCTGACACATGCTACAACATGGATAAACCTTGAAGACATTATGCTAAGTGAAATAAGTCAGTCACAAAAAAGACAAATACTGTATGATTCCATTTATATGAAGTACCTAGAACAGTCAGATTCATAGAGACAGAAAGTAGAATGGTGGTAACTAGGGACTGGGGGAGGAAGGAATGGGGAGTTACTGTTTAATGGGTATGAAATTTCAGTTTTGCAAGATGAAAAATTTCTCAGTGTGGTTGGTGGTGATGGTTGCACAACAGTGTGAATGTACTTGAACTGTACATTTAAAAATGGTTAAAATGGTAAATTTTATGTTATATATATTTTGCCACAATAAAAAAATTTTTTAAAGAAGATAGAAATCTTTCTTTCATGTATAGCAGTATATAGAGTACTTCCAGTGAAAGTATGTTTATGCAACAGAAATTACAGACATTATTGTCTATGTGCGATATTCCCCTGCTCTAAGAGAAATAGAATAATGGGAAGAACAGGGAGCCAGAAAATAGATACTACAAGTGCCACATGCTAATAACACTTACCATTAAACTAGCTGTTTGTGAAGACGGAGTACTTGTTAACAGGCCTCTGCTTTTCTTATCAGAAGTACTGGAATGTGTGTTCTATCAGTATTTTGTGAAATAGGGAATTGAATAGCAGAAAGAAATAAAATACCTTAATACAGTACAAACAAAATTTTAATAGTATACTAGATCATATGTCATAGTAATAAAATTTTAATATGCTAATTAAATTTTAAAACACTGGACAGGAAACTAAAGAATTTTTTGGCTTGAGCTAGGTCAAACAACCTCCAAGAGAATTCTATGTGGTAAAAATGATATATCTCTTTGAATAGGTGTCATTACATGCTGCCAAGCCTGGAACCCAAACTCATAATACCTAAACATCACAGGGAAGTTGTGTTAGGTTTCTTTTTTCTTGTCTTTTCTTTCTTGAACTCTTTCTTTCTGGCTTAAAATCTCTTAAACTAGTTGTTCAAGACATAATCTGGAATATTTATTAGGAAGATTTTATCAAAAAAATTATAGGTATATTTACCTAGTACACTAAATATGTTAGTTCTCTAATTTATTACCTATATAATATTTTAATTTGTTCATCTGAACAATAGGGATTATTCTACCCTAGGAATTGCCATGCAAAGATTACAAATAATACATGCTGTTCCACTGCAAGGAGTGCAGTTAGCTGATACTGCCCAGCTGCAACACCTTTAGAATCTGCTTGAGCTTTCAGGTTGAGGCCATCATCTTCTTGGGCGAGCCTCAGGCAACATCTAAGCATAGCAGCCCAACATAATATTCCTGTAATGGACAATCTTTGCTCCAGACCTCCCTACTGGGAGAGCCTTTGTCAGATCTGCCTTGAAGACTGAGGCTATTCCAGCCCAATCTTCCTTCCTCCCTGCTTTCCTTTCTCAGGTATTACCCCCTTCAATATGCCATTTGAACTCTTAATTCTGCCAGAATAATCTCTTCCCAGTGGTCTCAAGTGACACAATTGTCAACAGTCAATCCATTTAAAAACCATCTGCCTGGGGCTTCCCTGGTGGCACAGTGGTTGAGAGTCCGCCTGCCAATGCAGGGGACACGGGTTCGTGTCCCGGTCTGGGTTCGTGCTCCGGTGCGGGAAGATCATCCATGCCGCAGGCTACGCCCGTGAGCCATGGCCACTGAGCCTGCGCTCCGCAACGGGAGAGGTCATAACAGCGAGAGGCCCGCGTACCGCAAAAAAACCAAAAAACATCTGCCTGTATATAGCTGTAAGTATATAGATTCTCTGCATTTTTCCTAGATTTGCTAAGACATTAATGCATACCTATATTTTCCTAATAAGTACAGTTTCTTTTTATAGTCTTTTCAAGAATTAGTTAATAAAAGGCCAGTGCTTACCAACGCAGGTTTGAGGGGCTGAGGCAGCAGAACTTTAGCAACTGATCTACCTGCACTGCTTTCTACAACAGACCTCTGGTGAGATGATGGAACCTTGATATTTAGGTGATGAGAGCTTAATGTTGTTTGAAAATTTGTATCTCTAGGTTCAGGATCTTTATCAGGCTGAAACAAATTCAGAATCATAAAACACATTTCACAATGCTATAAAAACATTTGTATCATCTCTCAGATGTCCTATTTTTATTGTTTTATATATATGTGTGTTATAATTGTTATAATTAAAATGGGATATATATTTCTATCTATAATTCCCTCAACTTGAAAGAAAGTTTTAAACTTAAAAAGTTTTTTTTAAAGTAAGGTTTTTAATACATTTAAGGAAAAAAAATCTGTTGAAAGACAAAATAGTCTGAAATATACTCAGCTCAAAAAATTGTCCTACCACATTTAAGGTAACATCTCCCAAACAGTATTTTGTGAAAAGAAAAATGATAATAAGATCTATTTATTTGTCACTATTTAAAACTAAATTTTAGAGAAAACATTAAATATATTTATATAAATATCTTTATTATACAATAATCTTCATTTAAGAAACAAAATGTCCTTTCTAAGACATCAGGAAGCTGCAACTACAAGAAAGTGTATTGCTTTACCAACTAGTCCCTGCACTGAAAACTGTTCAGTGACTGCTTGTCCTGTTATGTGACTTGTCTTATGCTTTCAAGATGTGTTTATAATAATATTCAGGGACTTCCCTGGTGGTTAAGAATCCACCTGCCAATGCAGGGGACATGGGTTCGAGCCCTGGTCCGGGAAGATCCCACATGCCGCGGAGCAACTAAGCCCGTGCACTACAACTACTGAGCCTGCGCTCTAGAGCCCACGAGCCACAACTACTGAGTCCGTGTGCCACAACTACTGAAGCCCACGTGCCTAGAGTCCATGCTATGCAACAAAGACAAGCCACCGTAATGAGAAGCCCACGCACTGCAATGAAGAGTAGCCCCTGCTTGCTGCAACTAGAGAAAGCCCGTGCACAGCAACGAAGACCCAACACAGCCAAAAATAAATTAATTAATTAAAATAAATAAATAAAGTATAATAATATTCAAAGTTTAAATATATTCAACATAACTGAGGAGAATGCAATTTGAGAATGACAAGATTTTGAGTTGAGGGTAAGGGGATAAAGAGGATGATAAAGAAAGGGGAGGGGAGGGAAGTAGAAGAGGTATAAGGTATTGATGTAGTCCAAGCAAAGGAAAGAACAAAGGTATGGAGCTAAGAGTGAGGTACTTACTGTCAACTATTAACTCCTTTCTTTCACTGAAGATTTCATACCTTGCATACAGCCTTTTCTCTCACTCCTGTCATCATTCTCAGCAATTTCATCATCCAAGGGGATAACCCAGCCAACCAACTGTTCTCTAAGTTGCTTGATCTCTGCATTTCCAATAACCTTTTCCCCTCATGGCATTTCATTCACTCTATAATCAAACTTAGCCCTTGCCATCAATAGAAACTACAGAATCAATCAATTCAAATAGCTTCCTATATTTGTCCAACCCCTGCACAATTATCTTCAGGAAATAAACTTCCCTGTCATTGAAATCTCCAATTTACTGATCCTACAATGTTATCTCATCCATGATCTTTCTCCTGTCTTATTCCTTCCTTATCTACCACCAACCATCATTATAACTACTTTCTTATCGCTTTCTCCTCCTATCACAGATGCCTGACAAATCCCCAGCCTGATGAACCCTAACATCAATATCAACTGTACTGCCAGTGCAATTAAGTGTTGGAGAAAATTATACAATGTGTCATACCAACAGCACCACAAACTCAAAAGGAGTAGCCACAGATTGGCACCTCTTCTACACTTCTCTAGCTTCTCATGACTATTTCAAAATCACCTAATTTTCCTTAAACCTCTAGCCTCCTTCCTTCTACCATCTGCAACTGACATCTTTGGCTCACCCTTCCCTGCAACAATAAAAGACATCAAACAGCATCCAACTACTCACTCGAGATTCATAATTTTGGGGGCCCAGTGCAAAATAAAATTGTGGGGCCCCGATGCTTAAAAGCTATTTAAAATGTCAAGATGTTGAAAACAGAGCATTAAGTGAAGCATGGGGTCCTTCTAAGCACAATACCCGCCCTGCTACCACTATATCTACAAGTATATACCACAATAGAAATCTCCCTCCTCTTTTAAATGCCAGTTCCTCCACTGGTATTCTGGATCTCATCCTTCCTCATCTTTTCAAGGACTTCTCTCCTCCATATAATAGTATAGGGAAGCTTTTTGTTTTTATTTTTAAAAATAGCTTTATTGAGATATAACTCACCATAAAATTCACCCATTTAAAGAGTAAAATTCAATGTTTTTTAATACATTCACAGGGTTGTGCAGTCATCACCACAGCCTATTTTAGAACATTTTTGTCCCCACTAAAAGAAACCCCATAACCATTAGCAGTCAATCTCCATTCCATCCCCATCAGCCCTAAGTAACTACTAATCTATGGCTGTCTTCATATATTTGCCTATCCTGGACACTTCTTATAAATGGAGTCATATAATACGCGGCCTTTTGTGACTGGCTTATTTCACAGAGCATAGTTTTTTCAAGGTTCATCCAAGTTGTAGCATGTATCAGTGCTTCATTGGTTTTTATTGCCAAATAAGATTCAATTGTATGGATATACCACACTTTATTTACCCATTCATCAGGAGATGGACACTGGTGTTGTTTCCACTTTTTGCCTGTTGTGAATAAATGCTGTCAAGAACATTCATGTATAAGTTTTCGTAAGGATGTATGCTTTTATTTCTCCTGGGTATAAACCTAAGAGTAGAACTGCTGAGTCCTATGGTAACTCCACGTTTAAAATTTTGAAGAACTGCCAAATTGTTTTACAAATCAGCTGTACTATTTTACATTCACACCACAATGTTTGAAGGTTCTCATTTCTCCACATCATCACCAACATTTATTATTGTCTGTCTTGTTGTTGTTTTTTTTTTTTTTTTGGCCGTGCTGTGCAGCTTGCAGAACTGTAGTTCCCCGACCAGGGAATGAACCCGGGCCACAGCAGTGAAAGTGCCAAGTCCTAACCACTGGACCACCATGGAATTCCCTTATCTGTCTTTTTGATTATAGTCATCCTAGTGGATATGAAGTCATACCTCATTGTGGTTTTGATTTGCATTTCCCTAATGACTAAGGATATTGAGCATCTTTTCATGTACTTATTGGCCATCTGTATATCTTCTTCAAAATAATATAAGGAAGTTCTCATAGACCAGCATCCCAGAAATGGTAAAGCTATAGTCAGGAAGAGAAACTTAGGAACACAGCTTTTGAGAAGGGGCAGAACATGCAAGAGCATAAGAAATGGCATTTAATGTAACATGCAACACAAATTATAAGATGCTTGATTTGTATAGAAAGGTGTGCATGTGTGTGTGTGTGTGTGTGTGTGAGAGAGAGAGAGAGAGAGAGATGATGGAGTATGAAACTGAGACAGCATGCATGGAAACAGGAAAGGGAAATGTAACCAGGAGGAAGCAAAGAAGCATGGAAAAGAAAACATAGAAGTATGTGGAAGATTTTTCATTGCTTTAGGTTAAAAAAGTGAAATTCAGGTCAACTTCAACTAGATCTCTATGTCACAGGGAGCTCCAGTTGCCTACTGAGTTACATTCAGCTATTCCCTCTTCTTTCCTTCTATTATTCCCATTAGCCTTCAAAAATGATCCCACATATCCCATCTTTAAAACAAAACAGAATAAATTTCCTCTGACCCTGCCTCTCCCTCTAGTTACTGTTCTTTTCCCCTATTTCCCATCAGAGTTAATCTCTATAGATAATCATTACTTCCTTACTTTATTTTTTTCTTTTTTTCCCACCTTTATTGAGGAATAATTGACAAATATAATAATATATATATTAAAGCATACAAGTGATAATTTGATATACATATACATTGTGGAATGATTACCAAGATCAAGATAATTAACATATCCATCACCTCACATAGTTAACATTTGTGGAGTGTGCATTGTGAGAAAGATTAAAATATATTTTCAGCAACTTTTAAAATATACAATACCATATTATTAACTATTGTCACCATGCTAATGTCAGACCCTCAGAACTTATTTTTCTTATAACTGAAAGTTTGTACTGTTTAACCTACATCTCACCATTTCCTCATCCCCTAGACCCTGGCAACCACTGTTCTATTCTCTGTAATGAAATTGGCTTTTTTTCCCCACATATAAGCAATACCATACAGTATTTATCTTTCTCTGGTTTATTTCACTTAGCATAATGCCCTACAAGTTCATACAGATTGTTGCAGTGGCAAGATTTCCTTCTTTTTATGGCTGAATAATATGCCATTTTCTACATCTATATCACATTTTCTTTATCCATTCATCGAGTAAAGGACATTTAGGTTGTTTCCATATCTTCGTTATTGTGAATAATGCTGCAATGAACATGGGAGTGCAGACAACTCCTCGAGATACTTATTTCACTTCCTTTGGATACATACCTGGGAGTGAGATTGCTGGATTACATGGTAGTTCTAGTTTTAATTTTTTGAGGAACTGCTATATGGTTGTCCATAATGGTTGTACCAATTTACATTCCCACCAACAATGTATAAATGTTCCCTTTTCTCCACACCGTTGCCAACATTTGTTAGCTTTGGCTTTTTGATAATAGCCATCCTAACAGGTTCAAGGTGATATCTCATTGTGGTTTTGATTTGCATTTCCCTTATGATTAGTGATACTGAGCACATTTTCATGTACCTATCGACCACCTGTATATGCTCTTTGGGAAAATGTCTATTCAGGTATTTTGTCCATTTAAAAATTGAATTATTTGCTTTTTGCTCTTGAGTTATATAGGTTCTTTATATATTTTGGATATTAACCCCTTAGAAGATATATGATTTGCAAATATTTTCACTCGTTCTGTAGGTTACCTTTTAAATTTACTGACTGTTCCTTTTCTATGCTGAAGTTTTTTAGTTTGATGTAGTCCCACTTGTTTATTTTAGCTTTTGTTGTGTGTTCCTTTGGTGCCTTATCAAAGAAATCATTGCCAAGACTCATGTCAAGCTTTTTCCCTATGTTTTCTTCTTGGAGTTTTAGGGTTTCAGGTCTTATATGTAAGTCTTGAATCCATTTCGAGTTAATTTTTGTGACTAATGTAAGATGGGGTTCCAGTTTCATTCCTTTGCATGTGGATATCCATCCAGTTTCCCTATTACCATTTACTGAAGAGACTATCCTTTCCCCATTTTATATTCTTGGCACCCTTGTCAAAAATCAATTGGCTATATGTGTGTAGGTTTATGTGTGTGCTCTCTACTGGTCTATGTGCCTCTTTTTATGCCAGTACCATACTGTTTTCATTTCTATAGTTTTTTAATATAAATTGAAAACAAGAAATGTGATGTCTCCAGCTTTTTTCTTTCTCAAGATTGCTTTAGCTATTTCGGTTCTATTGTGGTATGATACAAATTTTAGAATAGTTTTTCTATTTCTGTGAAAAATGCCATTGGAATTTTGATAGGGATTGCACTGAATCTGTTTATCACTTTGGATAGTATGGACATTTTCACAACACTAATTCTTCCAATCCAAGAATATGGGATATCTTTCCATTTATTTCTGTCTTCTTCAATTACTTTCATCAGTGTCTTACAGTTTTCAGTGTACAGGTCTTTTACTTCCTTGGTTAAATTTATCTCTAAGTATTTTATTGTTTTTGATGCTACTGTAAATGGGATTTTAAAAGGAAAAACCTGTTTTACCTCTTATGAGTCTTTCTCCTGTGAGTCTACTTTACTACTCACACAAAACCCGCACAGTCTGATCACCAAATGTGTGGGGGGGGTTCCCCACAACAAGCAATTCTCTACAACGTCAGCTAGGCAGCCTACAGTTCAACTCAGTACTAACACTATCTTCCTGGGGATAGTGTCAAATCCCACAGGTTAAGGGCTCAGTCTCACAAGACTGTTCCCATCCTACTTCAGATGACAATTGTGAGTAGTAGGTTACCCACAACTTCTGTCTGATTTGGATACAAATCAGAGGTTCCCGTCACCCCCACCTCAGGTTTGATTAATTTGCTAGGGCAGCTCACAGAACTGAGGGAAACACTTACATTTACCAATTTATTAAAGGATATATATGAACAGCCAGATTAAAAAACACACAAGGTGAGGTCTGGGAGAGTTCCAAGTGCAGGAGCTTCTGTGCTCAACCTGGAAGCTCTCCGTACCCTCTACTATTGGGACTTTTATGGAGGTTTCCTCACATAGTCTTGATCAATTATTAACTTCATTTCCAGCCCTTCACCCCTCTCTGGAGAAGGGGAGGCTGTGGGCTGAAAATTCCAAGCTTCTAATCATGGCTTCATCTTTCTGGTGACCAGTCCCTATACTGGAGCCATCCAGAAGCCCATCCAGAGTTGCTTCATTAAAACAAAATATCCACTAGTACTCTTATCACTTAGGAATTTACAAGGTTGTAGGAGTCCTGTGTCAGGGATGGGGTCAAAGACCAAATATTAAAACAAGGAGATGCTCCTAGCATTCTTACACTTAGGAAATTACAAGGGTTTAGGAGTTCTGTGCCAGAAACTGGGGGCAGAGACCAGTATATATATTTTTTCTATTATCTCACAGGATTGCCTTCTAATTTCTCTTTCAGATAGTTTTTTGTTAGTGTATAGAAATGAAACAGATTTTCGTATGTTGATTTTGTATCCTACAATTTTATTAAATTTGTTTATTAGTTCTAAAGGTTTTTGGTGGAGTCTTTATGGTTTTCAATATAGGATCAAGTCATCTGTAAACAGAGATAATTTCACTTCTTCCTTTCTTAATGGATGCCTTTTATTTCTTTTTCTTGCCTAATTGCTCTGGCTAGGACTTCCAATACTATGTTGAATAGAAGTGGCAAGAGTGGGCATCCTTTTCTTATTCTTGATCTTAGAGGAAGGGCTTTGAACTTTTCACCACTGACTATGATGTCAGTTATGCGCTTGTCATATATGGCCTTTATTATGATGAGGTACATTCCTTCTATACCTAATTTAATGAGAGTTTTCATCATGAAAGGATGTTGAATTTTGTCAAATGCTTTTTCAACATCTATTGAAATGATCATATGGTTTTTACCCTTCATTCTGTTAATGTGGTGTATCACATGAATTTATTTCCCTATGTTGAACCATCCTTGAGTCCCAGGGATAAATCTCACTTGATAATGGTATATGGTCCTTTTAATGTGTCCTTATATTTGGTTTGATGGCATTTTGGTGAGGAGTTTACATCTATGTTCAGTGGGGATATTGGCCTGTAATTTTCTTTCAATGCCCTGATCTGAATTTAGCAACCATGGTAATGCTGGCCTCAGAAATGAGTTTGGAAGTGTTCCTCTTCAACTTTTTGGAAGAGTTTGAGAAAGACTCGTATTAATCCTTCTTTAAACGTTTGGTAGAACGCACCAGTGAAGCTAGTTGGTTCCTTTAATTTGCTGGGAAATTTTAAATTACTGATTTAATCTCCTTGGCCATTATTGGTCTGTTCAGATTCCCTATTACTTTGTGATTCGGTCTTGGTAAGTTGTACATTTCTAGGAATTTATCCATATCTTCTAAGTTATCAAATTTGTTGATATATAATTATTCATAGAAGTCTTTTATGACCCTCGGCATTTCTGTGGTATCAGTTGTAATGTCTCCTCTTTCATTTATAATTTATTAATTTGAGTCATCTCTCTTTTTTTCTTAGTCTAGATAGAAGTTTCTCAATTGTTTATCTTTTAATGAAACCAATTCTTAGTTTAGTTAATCATTTTTATTGTCTCTCTAGTTTCTATTTCATTTATTTCTGCTCTAATATTTTAATTTTCTTCCTTCTGCTAACTTTGGACTTAGTTTGTTCTTCTTTTTCTAGTTCCCTGAAGTATAAGATTAGGCTGTTACTTGAGGTCTTAATTTTTTCTTAATGTAGGTGTTTATCACTATAAACTTCTCTTGTAAGGCTGCTTTTGATGTATCCCATAAGTTTTGGTATGTTGTGTTTCCATTTTCATTTGTCTCAAGATTTTTTTTTTTTTTTTTTTTTTTGTGGTACATGGGCCTCTCACTGTTGTGGCCTCTCCCGTTGCGGAGCACAGGCTCCGGACGTGCAGGATCAGCGACCATGGCTCACGGGCCCAGCCGCTCCATGGCATGCAGGATCGTCCCAGACCGGGGCATGAACCCGTGTCCCCTGCATCGGCAGGTGGACTCTCTACCACTGAGCCACCAGGGAAGCCCTGTCTCAAGATATTTTTAATAGCTCTTTTGATTTATTCTTTGACTCATCGGTTTTTCATAAGTATGTTGTCTAATTTCCAAATATCTGAGTTTTCCAGCTTTGCTCTTATTGTTGATTTTTAGTTTTATACCATTGCAGTCAGAAAATATACTTGATATAATTTCAATCTTATTAAATTTGTTAAAGACTTGTTTTGTGACCTAACATATGATCTATTCTGGAGCATGTTTCCTGTGCACTTGAGAAGAATGTGGATTCTACCGTTGTTGGGTGGAATGTTCTGTATATGTCTGTTAGGTGCATTTAGCCTGAAGTGTAGTTCAAGTCCATTATTTCCTCACTGATTTTCAGTCTGGATAATTTATCCATTTTTGAAAGTCAGGTATTGAAGTCCCTTACTCTTATTGCACTGCTGCCTATTTCTGCTTTTAGATCTGTTAATAATTGTTTAACATACTTCAGTGCTTCAAAATTCAGTGACTATATACTTACAATTGTTATATCCTCTTGATGAACTGACCCCTTTATTTATATAATGGCATTCTTTGTCTCTTATTACAGCTTTTGACTTAAAAATCTATTTTGTCTAATATAAGTATAGCTACCCTTGTTCTATCTGGGTTTCTATTTGTATGGAATAACTTTGTCCATCCCTTCCCTTTCAGCCTTAGTGTCCTTAAAGCTTAAGTGGGTCTCTAGTAGACAGCATATAGTTTTTTTTTCATTTAGCTGCTCTATATCTTTTAAATGAAGAATTTAAAACATTTACATTTAGAATAATTACTGAGAGGTGCAGACTTATTGATAGTAAGGACTATCACCATTTTGTTAATTGCTTTCTGATTATTTTATAGTTCCTTTGTTCCTTTCTTCCTCTATTGCTGTCTTTCTTTGTGAATTGATGTTTTTTTTTCTAGTGGTATGCTTTGATTCTTTTCTCTTTATCATTGTGTATCTCTCATAGATTTTTGCTTTTTGATTACCTAAGGCATTCATAATACATCATAGTCTACTTTAAGCTGAAAACAAATTAACTTCAATTGCATTAAAAAGTTTTATGCATTTACTTTCCCCTCCATACACACATATGTTTATGTCCCAATTTGCTTCTTTTATATTTTATACTTTCTCAATTTCTATAACTCTTTAACCTATTCCAATCTAGTTTCCTTACTAGTCCACTAAAATTATTCTTGCCAAAGTCATCAATTTCCTTCTTGATCCTAAATGCAATTGACTTTTAAAAAATTAACAAACTTCATATTTTACAGCAGTTTGAGGTTCACAGCAAAACTCAGCTGAATGTACAGAGTTCCCATATACCCCTTTGTCCCCAATCATGCACAACCTCCCCTACTATTGACACACTACACCACAGTGGTACATTTGTTAAGATAGATAAACCTATGCTGACATGTTATTTTCCTTCTCCCTGAAGAACTTTAAATAGTTCTTACAAGGCAAGCCTACTGGCAACAAATTCCCTCAATTTTTGTTTGTCTGAGAAAGTATGTATTTCTCCTCCACTTTTGAAGGATAATTTCACAGGGTACTGAATTCTAGTTGGTGGTTGTCTTCTCTCAATACTTTAAATATTTCACTTCACTCTCTTCTTGCTTGAATGGTTTCTGAGGAGAGGTCTGTAAATCTTATCTTTGCTCTTCTATAGGTAAGGTGTTTTTCCTTCTGGCTTCTTTCAAGATATTTTCTTTGCTTGATTTTCTGATGTTCAAATCTGATATTTCTATATGTAGTTTTGGGGGCATTTATCCTGCTTTGTATTCTCTCAATTTCCTGGATCTGTGGTTTAATGTCTGACATTTTAATTTGGGAAAATTTTTAGTCATTATTGTTTCAAATGTTGCTTCTGTTCCTTTCTCTGTTTCTTTCCATCTGGAATTCTAATTATGTATATGTCACACCTTTTGTAGTTGTCCCACAGTTCTTTTTTTTTTTTTTGTCCTTTTTTCTCTTTGCTTTTCAGTTTGAGAAGTTTCTATTGTCATGTCCTCAAACTCAGATATTCTTTCCTCAGCTGTGTCTCTTCTACTACTGAGTCCATCAAAGGCATTCTTCATTCCCGCTATAGTGTTTTTGATCTCTAGCACTCCTTTGATTATTTCTTAGAATTTCCATATCTCTCCTTATATTGCATGTTGTCTACTTTTTCCTATAACTGCCTTAGCACATTAATCATAGTTATTTTACATTTCTGGTCTGATCATTCTAACACTACTGCCACATCTGACTCTGGCTCTGATGCTTATTCAGCCTCTTTAAACAGTAATTTTTGCCCTTCAGTATGGCTTGTATTTTTTGCTAAAATGTGGACATGATGTACTGGGTAATAGCAACTGTGGTGAATACGTCTTTAGTAATGCACTGATAAATTGTAGGGATGGGGAAGCATTCTACAGTTCTATGATTAGGTCTCAGTCTTTTATTGAGCCTGTGCCCCTGGACTGCAAACATCACTGGTTCTTCTCAGTTTTTTCCCCCTTGAGTTGAGACAGGATGGCTAGAAAGGACCATCTTGTAGTAATCGGGTACTTCCATTCGCCCATGTGGAAGGCTAGAGGGAGCTGGAATTGAATAACTTTCTTCCTCCACTTAGAAGGGGAGAGCTGGCTGGAATCAGGTACTTCCCCTCCCCAGGTAGGTTAGGCTCTGATAAAACCCCAACAAGTTAGGCTATTGTAAAACACTTTCTGTTGAGGGCAGGCTTTGTTAAGAAGAACAGAATATTCTGATGTATTTCAAAATGGTTCCTTTTCCCTTTCCACTACCAGAAGCATGAGGGTATTCTTCTCTGATATTCACTGTGAGGATCTAGTAGGGTTTCTGGACGTAAAACTCACAAAAGTGTGGAGGTTCCTCTGATGACTGGGTCCCTCTTGAGTTTTTAACTTTCAGAGTTGTCCACACTGAGCCTTCAGCAATTCATCAATCACACTTTTGGGTTTCCCACCCCAGCAGTGGTTCACAGGGAGGTTTCTGTTCATGTGTTTCTGCTCTGGTAAGTCATTATTCTATGCATCCACCTGTCTTTCCATATTTTGGTGTAGCAGTTTACCATGTGACCTTACTTACTTCTTTGACAGATCTATAAAGAGTTGCTTATTTTTCAGTTTGTTCAGGTTTCTACTTGTTGTTAGGACAGAGTAGTGACTTCTAAGTTCCTTTCATGTTGGACCAGAAACTGGAAGTCCTCCAATTTTTCAAAATTCTTTATAACACTGGACCTCCAAGCAGCACTCAGCATAATTGGCCACTCTCCCTTTTAGGAGAAAAAGCTCTCCTCCCTTACCTTCTATGATACCATATGCTGTTTATTTTCCCTGTTCTCTCTGCCCACTTTTCCTTTTCCACGTGACTGTAGAGTTTTTCAAGAATTGACCCTGGACCCCCTTTTCTTCCTTATTCTCTAGATACCCTTTCCCAGGTGATTTCACCCACTACCATGAATTTTAAAATATCTATAATATTGTATACTCCTGTTCTGTTTTCCTGACCTGGAAACTTACAGCCAATGGCCCTTCCAACATTTTCATCTTTATGTGCCTTCAGATCTCCTGCCTTTCCTATCACATTATATAGCACCATTATCCATCAAAGCTGCTTAAGACACAAACCTAGAAGCCTTTATTGACACCTCTCACTCTTTCATCCTCTATGTCCAATCCATAAACTCTATAGGCAAAATTATCTTCAATCCACGCATATTTTTCCATCTCTCCTACAAAACATCCTAGTTAAAGCCACCACAATCTCCCACCAAAAACCTTTGCAACTTTCTATTAATGAATCTTCCTGCTGACACTCTTGTCCTCTTTCAATTTGCTCCCCAAAGTATATAGTGACCATACGGTACAGTGGAAAAAGTACAGGTTTTAGATTGAGAAAGACTTGTCACAAGCTCCTCAAGCATATTGGTTAATATCTAAACCTCATTTTTCTCAGCTATAAAATAGCTAAAAAATAAAACAAATGAAAAACTTACCTGATAGGAATGCTATGAAAAACATATAGTTAATGAAAAGTGCTTAGAATAATACTTTACACTGAGTAGTCACTCAGATAGTAGCTCCTGTTATATACATAATCAAGTCTGAATTCCTCCCCAAAGACCTCTAGATTCCAGGCCTAATGTACCGATTTACAGTTCCTTAGCATAGAACACTCTTCTGGCTACAAATCAAATGTGTTATTTTCACTTTAAATTCATTATTAATAGACATCCAATTTAAGGAAATTGGAAAATTTTTAAGTTTTAATCCACTTTCATTAACTTTATATAGAGTATATATTTATGCAACAATAATGCAATCTAAGTGCTAAGCTCCAAAAATGTTTTCCATTATTGGCTTAAATAGCTGAAAAATAATTCCTATAAAAGTGTTGTTTAAAAGAAAATAGTATGTCCCATATTAATGAAATTTATGGTTTATAAGGTTATTCTGCTTCAATACTTGCTTTTTTCTTTGTTTTTTGAGGGGTTGAAGGGTAATTTTTCTCAGCAAGTAAAACTCCACAAGATGCATTATCTATAATAAAAATATACTTTAGTATTTTAATTATTTAACCTGTCATTAACTCTAAGTACAGAAAAGAGAACTCAAATTTGAGGAAAAAATGGATTTTAATGACTATGATTTTGTAATAGTTTTAGAAGAAAAACTTAATGTATGTTGAACAACCTGACTTGCTACAGAAAGGAGAAAGAATTCTTAAAAATACCTTTATCTCAAGAGCTTCAGGTTTCACAGGAGTAAATAAATTGTATATAAAAGATTTACCTTTCAATTAGTAGAGAAAGTTGCATGTGATTAGAATTCTTCATTAATTATCCTTCCATTTCTACTATCCTGTATTTTCAGTCTCTCCCTTTCTACTCCAACTTTCCTACCAGCATTTAAAACATACTCAGGCCTCTTTCATCTTACCAAAAGCTTTATCTGTACCCCAAACCCTTTCCTGCTACATAGATCCCAATAGCCTTTCAAATCACCTCCCTCTGCAGTCCACTATCCACACTGTATACCTAAAATACAAATCTAATATCATCTGCTTAACACTCTTTAAAGGCTTTCCACTTCCCTCAAGTTAAAACTTAAGCTCCTTAAATTGGCATACAAAATCCTATTTTTATAATCACCGTATCGCTTACATATTTCCAGCCTCATTGCAGAGATTAAACATAGGATGCCCACTTAAATGTGAATTTCAGATGAATTACAAATTCTTTTTAGTTTAAGTATTTTCTGTGTAATAGTACAGCCTAGGCAATGTTTATGACATAATTATATTAATAAATTATTTGCTGCTCTTCTGAATTCTAATTTCACTGGGCATTGTGTATCTTTATTTGCTAAATCTGGTAAACTTTGAGGCTAATCATTCCTCTCATCTCCATCTCCCAATGTAGAGAGAAGCTGTAGGTTTGAGAGTTCTGTAAAAGATAAAATTAGTACTAAGATTTGGTAATAGATTAGAGACAGAAATGACAAACAGGAAGGTGTTGAGGATGATCCCATGTTTTGGTTTATTAAGCTACATTTGTTGAGATGGAGGGCACTGGAGGAGGAAGACTAGGTTAGGTCTTTTTTGTAACAATTCTCAGTCATCAACCCTTGTTTTATTTGATCTCTTGGAAAATTTTGTTACAGCTGTTTCTAAATGTTGAAGTGTTCCATTTACATTCTTTTTACATGTCTCTTTTCTATTTCTTTTCTCTTCCTAAGTAACTCACCTACTCTAACGGCTTAAAAACATCTATACCTGACTCTAAATATTTGTCTGCAGCCCCAGTCTCTGCCCTGAACGCCGGACTCTTGTGTCACAAACTGCTTTCACGACATCTCCAGCTGAAGGTTAAAAAGCCTCTTAATGTTTTAATATTTTCTTAAGGTACTCCATATGTACAGTAATGGGAACAAAACTTATACTTACATGTATTCATCCATATAATTATCACCCAGATCAAGACATAAAATATTTCGAACACCCCAGAAATTTCCTATATGTTTTTTCCCAGTCAGCACCCCCTTTTTAAAGATTACCTCGATTCTGACTTCTGTCAGCCAGAATAAGTCTTGCCTGTTCTTGAACTTCATATATATATATAAAATAAATGAGTATATACCTGTTTGTGTTTGCATTCTTTCATGTAACAGTATGTACATGAGCTGACAGATCAAATTTAATATGCAGAAACCAAAGACTCTTAATTATTCTCCTAACTTGCTCTGCCCTACAATGTTCCTATCTCAAGAAATGATACCACCGTTCATCTAGTTGCTCAAACCAATAATTTAAGAGTCATTCTTGACTTTTCTCTTACTCAACAACCAGCCTAATCAGAAAATCCTGGCCCATCCACCTTTAAAATATATTCCAAGTCAGACCACTGAAATCACTTTAGTCTCAAACACCATTATCTGACCATTACAGTAGTTTATCTGACAAGGTTTCCTTGCTTCCACTCTTACCCCTTCGTCTATTATCCACATAGTAGCCAGAGTGATAATTCTAAAATATGTACCTAACCATGTCATTCCTCTGCTCTAAGATGCACTTATCAACACATTTAGAAAAAAAATCCCCACTCTTTGGCGATGGCATATGAGAGTACATTATACCACTTGATCACCGACTACAATTTCAACCATTCATTTTTATTTCCTCATCTTGCTCCAGTCACACTAACCTCTTTTCTCTTCTTCCAACATGCTAAACACATTCTCATCTCATGGCCTTTTCACTTGCGATTCCCTTATGCCTGGCATGCTCTGCCACCAGATTTTCACATGGCCCACTCTCTCACTTCATTCAAGCTCTGTGCGAATGTCACCTCCTCAGAGAGGCCTATCCTGATTAGCCTGTCTAAAACAGCATCCCTAGTCACACACTCTGTTTTTACCCTTCTTTATTTTCTCTCATTACTCTTATTTTTGATGTTGTGATATATGTATTTGTTTATCTGTTTATTTTCTTTCTTTCTCCACTATAACATAAACTGTTAGGGCAAGAAATTTGTCATGTTCCCCAGCAACTAAAACAGTTTGTGTTACACTGTAGATGCTTAATAAATATTAGTTGAATGAGTGGAATTAAGGAATGATGACATAAGGTGTCTCTGAAACATCCAAGAGGAAATGTCCAGAAGGCAGCTACATATAAGGGTCTTACCTCAGAGGAGAGTCTAGAATGGAAAATTTGGAAGCCCTGCCTTTTATAGGACACTTATACATATCAGTGGGTAGACTGAACAGAGATTAAAATCTAGGAATCAGCCTTTAAGAACTCCCACATTTAATAGCTAATAGCAGTAGATAAGATTGCAAAGAAGACTGAGCAGGAGATGTCTGAGGAGTAATTTCTTGTTTGTTTGTTTCTATTACTAGACTATGAACCCTTGAGGCCAGGAATATAGCCATTTCTTGGTTTCCTAACACTTAGTAAAGAGCCTGACAAACAACTGGAACAAACTTGGATTTGCTGAATTAAGGAATGTGTAAAAAATAACTCTAGAGCAAGATGTAATTTATTTAATTTAAAATTTTAAGTCAATCAACCACATAAAAGTAAGAATACACAAGCATACATAATTACAGAATCAATATTCTGCCTTACTACCAGGCTTTATAAATAATATTTTCCACAGCCAAAATCTGGCAAGAACTAGGTAAAATCATGATTGTTTTTGATACCCTTACCAACTTTCCCTTTCATATCTTTCTTCCCTTGTTCACAAGTTCCTTAATTGTGATCTATAAAGCAAATCTTCCTTCTAAGGCTCACCCTCCAAGGTAGTAGGTGCTACTCTTTCCAAGGATGTGTGCTTTTACAAGTTTAGTTTTTATCACTAGATTCATTTCCCTTAGAACAGAAACCATCTTAAGCATTTTTATACCCACACTTCCTAACATAATACCTGGCATTTTCTAAATGCTCATTAAGACAACCACTTAAAGTGAAGACAACACCAAAAAACTCTTTTTTTTTTTTTAGTTCATACAAACATTTATATCCATCAGGAGCAAAGCAAGCAATTCTTTAAATTTATCTCCAAACAGATGCTATAAAACTTCTTGCAGGAAATAAAGAAAATAGAAATCTGAAATACAATAGATGTTAATAAGGTTGTAAAGGTCTTGCTATGTTTATTCTAATAGTAAACTAAATAATAGAGGGCCAAAAATGCAAGGCACTTTGTTGATTCTTTTATTTTTCAATCATCACACATAACTCCAATGCATCTGTTTACTGATTATCTTCCTCTCCTATGACTGAAATTTGCAAGGTCAGGGAAAATATATCACTCCTTATTGGTATATATAGTAATACCTAGTACAGAATACATACTCAGTAAATGTTTATTAAATGAATTAATGATGGGTGCTGTGGGGATAGTTAAGACTTAACCTCACATATCTTCATTTCTTAAACACAACCACACTAAAAAGCACTCAGTTTCCTGGGCTACCAGTTTTCTTAACATATACTGTGGCACTGTGACAAAAATGAATAGAGGGAGTCAGGGTCAAGAGGTGTACTAGGAGGAAACAAAATTCGCATCTCCTCACAACTAGGGCACCTAGCAGGCACCGGTGGGGGACCACAGACACCTAAGGGGATAGAGGAACCCCCAGCAACTGGTGATCTCTCCTTCTGGCTTGTTCCCCCACCCCACCCCACCCTTTTTTTTTCTTTTTTCTGTTGTGGCTTTATTTTACCTTGTTGCACATGTTTCAATTATAGTTTTATTTTTCCTAATATATTTTTCATCTTTCTAATTTTATTTTGTTTTTTTATTCTTTGATATTGTACTGCTCCTTTTTTTCTATTTTTCTTCTTATTATTATTTTTTTACCATGCCACGAAGCTTGTGGGATCTTGGTTCCAAAGCTGGAGGTCAGGCCTGAGCTCCTGTGGTGGGAGTTCCAAGTCGAAACCACCGGACTAACAGAGAAACCTCAGATCCCAGGGAATATCAATCAGAGTGAGGCCTCCCAGAGATCCTCATCTCAGCACCAAGACCCAGCTCTATCCAACTGCCTGCAAACTCCAGTGCTGGATGTCTCAGGCCAAACAACCAGTAAGACAGGAATACAGCACCACAAATGAAAACAAAAAAATGAAGCAACAAAAAAAATATGTTACAGACAAAGAGCAAGGTAAAAACCTACAAGACCAAATAAATGAAGGCGAAATAGGCAAACTACCTGAAAAAGAATTCAGAGTAATGATAGTAAAGATGATCCAAAATCTTGGACACAGAATGGAGAAAATACAAGAAACACTAACAAGGCTCTAGAAGAACTAAAGAACAAACAGTGATGAAGAACACAATTAGTGAAATTAAAAATACTCTAGAAGGAATCAAAAACAGAATAACTGAGGCAGAAGAACAGATAAGTGAGCTGGAAGATAATATGGTGGAAATAACAGCCAGGGAGCAGAATTAAGAAAAAAGAATGAAAAGAATTGAGGTCAGTCTCAGAGACCTCTAGGAAAACATTAAACACACCAACATTCGAATTATAGGGGCTCCAAAGAAGAAGAGAAAAAAAGGGACCTGAGAAAATATTTGAAGAGATTATACTCGAAAACTTCCCTAACATGAGAAAGGAAATAGTTAATCAATTCCAGGAAGCGCAGAGAGTCCCATACAGGATAAATCCAAGGAGAAACATGCCAAGACACATATTAATCAAACTATCAAAAATTGAGTAGAAAGTAAAAATATGAAAAGCAGCAAGGGAAAAGGAACAAATAACATGCAAGGGAATCCCCATAAGGTTAACAGCCGATTTTTCAGCAGAAACTCTGCAAGCCATAAGGGAGTGGCAGGACATATTTAAAGTGATGAAAGGGAAAAACATACAGCCAAGATTACTCTACCCAGCAAGGATCTCATTCAGATTTGATGGAGAAATTAAAACCTTTACAGATAAGCAAAAGTTAAGAGAATTCAGCACCACCAAACCAGTTTTACAATAAATGCTGAAGGAACTTCTCTAGGCGGGAAACACAAGAGAAAGAAAAGACCTACAAAAACAAACCCAAAGCAATTAACAAAATGGTAATAGGAACACACACTTCTATAATTACCTTAAATGCAAATGGATTAAATGCTCCAGCCAAAAGACACAGACTGGCTGAATGGATACAAAAACAAGACAAGTATATATGCTGTCTACAAGAGACTCACTTCAGACCTAGGGACACATACAGACTGAAAGTGAGGGAATGGAAAAAGATGTTCCATGCAAATGGAAATTACAAGAAAGCTGAAGTAGCAATTCTCATATCAGACAGAATAGACATTAAAATAAAGACTATTACAAGAGACAAAGGAGGACACTACATAATGATTAAGGGATTAACCCAAGAAGAAGATATAACAATTATAAGTATTTATGCACCCAACATAGGAGCACCTCAATACATAAGGCAAATGCTAACAGCCATAAAAGGGGAAATCGACAGTAACACAATCATAGTAGGGGACTTTAACACCCCACTTTCACCACTTTTTTTTGCGTGACACGGGCCTCTCACTGTTGTGGCCTCTCCCATTGTGGACCACAGGCTCCGGACACGCAGGCTGAGCGGCCATGGCTCACGGGCCTAGTTGCTCCGCGGCATGTGGGATCTTCCCAGACCGGGGCACGAACCCGCGTCCCCTGCATCGGCAGGCGGACCCTCAACCACTGCGCCACCAGGGAAGCAAAAGGAAAATAAATAAGGAAGCACAAGCTTTAAATGATACATTAAACAAGATGGACATAATTGATATTTATAGGACATTCCATCCAAACACAACAGAATACACTTTCTTCTCAAGTGCTCATGGAACATTCTCCAGGATAGATCATATCTTGGGTCACAATTCAAGCCTTGGTAAATTTAAGAAAATTGAAATCATATCAAGTATCTTTTCCGACCACAACGCTATGAGACTACATATCTATTACAGGAAAAAACCTGTAAAAAATACAAACACATGGAGGCTAAACACTACACTACTAAATAACTAAGAGATCACTGAAGAAATCAAAGAGGATATCAAAAATACCTAGAAACAAATGACAATGAAAACACGATGACCCAAAACCTATGGGATGCAGCAAAAGCAATTCTAAGAGGAAAGTTTATAGCAATACAATCCTACCTCAAGAAACAAGAAAAATCTGAAACAACCTAACCTTACACCTAAAGCAATTAGAGAAAAAAGAACAAAAAACCCCAAAGTTAGCAGAAGGAAAGAAATCATAAAGAGCGGATCAGAAATAAAAGAAAAAGAAATGAAGGAAACAACAGCAAAGATCAATAAAACTAAAACCTAGTTCTGTAAGAAGATAAACAAAATTGATAAACCATTAGCCAGACTCACCAAAAAAAAGGGAGAAGACTCAAATAAACAAAATTAGAAATGAAAAAGGAGAAGTAACAACTGACACTGCAGAAATACAAAAGATCATGAGAGATTACTACAAGCAACTATATGCCAATAAAATGGAAACCTGGAAGGAATGGACAAATTCTTAGAAAAGCACAGCCTTCCAAGACTGAACCAGGAAGAAATAGAAAATATGAACAGACCAATCACAATCACTGAAATTGAAACTGTGATTAAAAATCTTCCAACAAACAAAAGCCTAGAACCAGATGGCTTCACGGGCAAATTCTATCAAACATTTAGAGAAGACTTAAAACCTATCCTTCTGAAACTCTGCCAAAATATAGCAGAGGGAGGAACACTCCCAAACTCATTCTACGAGGCTACCATCACCCTGATACCAAAACCAGACAAAGGGGCTTCCCTGGTGGCGCAGTGGTTGAGAGTCCACCTGCTGACACAGGAGACACGGGTTTGTGCCCTGGTGCAGGAGGATCCCACATGCCGCGGAGTGGCTGGGCCCGTGAGCCATAGCCACTGAGCCTGCGCGTCCAGAGCCTGTGCTCTGCAATGGGAGAGGCCACAACAGTGAGAGGCCCGCGTAATGCAAAAAAAAACAAAAAACAAAAAACAAACAAACAAAAAAAGAGACAAAGATGTCACAAAGAAAGAAAACTACAGGCCAGTATCACTGATGAACATAGATGCAAAAATCCTCAAAAAAATACTAGCAAACAATCCAACAGCATATTAAAAGGATCATACACCATGATAAGTGGGGTTTATCCCAGGAAGGCAAAGATTCTTCAATATTCGCAAATCAATCATTGTGATACACCATATTAAAAAACAGAAGGATAAAAACCATATGATCATCTCAATAGATGCAGAAAAAGCTTCTGACAAAATTCAACATCAATTTATGATAAAATCTCTCCAGAAAGTACACATAGAGGGAACATACCTCAACATAATAAAAACCGTATAAGACAATCCCACAGCCAACATCATTCTCAATGGTGAAAAACTGAAACCATTTCCACTAAGATCCAGAACAAGACAAGGTTGCCCACTCTCACCACTATTACTCAACATAGTTTTAGAAGTTTTAGCCACAGCAATCAGAGAAGAAAAAGAAATAAAAGGAATCCAAATTGGAAAAGAAGAAGTAAAACTGTCACTGTTTGCAGATAACATGATACTATACATAGAGAATCCTAAAGATGCTACCAGAAAACTACTAGAGCTAATCAATCAATTTGGTAGAGTAGCAGGATACAAAATTAATGCACAGAAATCTCTGGCATTCCTATACACTAATGATGAAAAATCTGAAAGAGAAATTATGGAAACACTCTCATTTACCATTGCAACAAAAAGAATAAAATACCTAGGAATAAACCTACCTAAGGAGAAAAAAGACCTGTATGCAGAAAACTATAAGACACTGATGAAGGAAATTAAAGAGGATACAAGCAGATGGAGAGATATACCATGTTCTTGGATTGGAGGAATCAACATTGTGAAAATGACTATACTACACAAAGCAATCTACAGATTCAGTGCAATCCTTATCAAACTACCAATGGCATTTTTCACAGAACTAGAACAAAAAATTGCACCATTTGTATGGAAACATAAAAGACCCCAAATAGCCAAAACAATATTGAGAAAGAAAAACACAGCTGGAGGAATCAGGCTCCCAGACTTCAGACTATATTACAAAGCTACAGTAATCAAGACAGTATGGTACTGGCACAAAAACAGAAAGATAGATCAATGGAACAGGATAGAAAGCCCAGAGATTAACCTATGCACATACAATCACCTTATCTTTGATAAAGGAGGCATGAGTATACAATGGAGAAAAGACAGCCTCTTCAATAAGTGGTGGTGGGAAAACTGGACAGCTGCATGTAAAAGAATAAAATTAGAACACTTCCTAACACCATACACAAAAATAAAATCCAAATGGATTAAAGACCTAAATGTAAGGCCACTCTAAAACTCTTAGAGAAAAACATACGTAGAACACTCTATGACATAAATCACAACAAAATCCTTTCTGACCCACCTCGTAGAGAAATGGAAATAAAAACAAAAATAAACAAATGGGACCTAATGAAACTTCAAAGCTTTTGCACAGTAAAGGAAACCATTAACATGACTCAAAGATAGCCCTCAGATGGGAGAAAATATTTGCAAATGGAGCAAATGACAAAGGATTAACCTCAAAATATACAACAGCTCATGAAGCTCAATATCAAAAAAACAAACAACCCAATCCAAAAATGGGCAGAAGACCTAAATTGACATTTCTCCAAAGCAGATATACAGATTGCCAACAAACATATGAAAAGATGCTCAACATCACTAATCATTAGAGAAATGCAAATCAAAACTACAATGAGGTATCACCTCACACCAATCAGAATGGCCATCAACAAAAAATCTACAAACAATAAATGCTGGAGAGGGTGTGGAGAAAAGGGAACCCTGTTGCACTGTTGGTGGGAATGTAAATTGATACAGCCACTATGGAGAACAGTATGGAGGTTCCTTAAAAAGTTAAAAATAGAACTACCATATCACCCAGCAATCTCACTACTGGGCATGGACCCTGAGAAAACCATAATTCAGACAGAGTCATGTACCACAATGTTCACTGCAGCTGTATTTACAATAGCCAGGAGATGGAAGCAACCTAAGTGTCCATCATTGGATGAATGGATAAAGAAGATGTGGCACATATATACAATGGAATATTACTCAGCCATAAAAAGAAATGAAATTGAGTTATTTGTAGTGAGGTGGATGGACCTAGAGTCTGTCATACAGAGTGAAGTAAGTCAGAAAGAGAAAAACAAATACTGCATGCTAACACATATATATGGAATCTAAAAAAATGGTTCTGATGAACCTTGGGGTAGGACAGGAATAAAGACACAGACGTAGAGAATGGACTTGAGGAATGGGGATGGGGAAGGGTAAGCAGGGACGAAGTGAGAGAGTAGCATTGACATATATATATAGTAGCAAATGTAAAATAGATAGCTACTGGGAAGCAGCTGCATGGCACCGGGAGATCAGCTCAGTGCTTTGCAACCACCTAGAGGGGTCGGATAATGAGGGTGGGAGGGAGACGCAAGAGGGAGGGGATGTGGCAATACATGTATGCATATAGCTGATTCAGTTTGTTATACAGCAGAAACTAACACAACACTGTAAAGCAATTATACTCCAATAAAGATGTTAAAAATAAATAAATAAATAGGGGATTATGAAAATGATTAGTTTCATTACTAATTACCTGATTCTGAATTTGCAGTACTCTTTGGTTTTGGAGAAATACTTGGGTCTGCTAACATCATCATGCTAGAATAAGAACAAATTAATGGGATTCTTTTACTCTTTCAGTAACTTTTGAGAATCCTCAAATAATACTTAAAGACATTTGTATGCAATCAATTATCCTATAGAAAAAATAAAGCTAGTTAGAAAAAATGCTAACATATCTATGTGAACAAATAGTTTCATAATAAAGGGCAATATACTTATACATTCATCAGTGTGAGACAATATGTGTAGAGGACAAAGCATAGTATTTAGAATCAGACAGACCTTGATTTAAAGCTCAGTTCTGCTACTTATACTTCAGTGGCCTTGGGAAAGTTACTTTACCTGTCTTGAGTCTTGATTATCTCATTTATGGAAAAGGAATAGCAATCTTGTTTTCCAGGATTCGTTTTTTTTTAAAGAAATGATATCTCATTACCTTTTTACAGAAAACATTTATTTATTTATTTATTTATTTATTTAGGCTGTGCTGGGTTTTAGTTGCAGCACGCAGGGTGTTCTTTGCGGCAAGCAGGATCTTTTTTTTTTAGTTGCAGCATGTGGACTTCTTAGTTGAGGTATGCCGACTCTTAGTTGCAGCATGACTCTTAGTCGTGGCATACATGTGGGATCTAGTTCCCCAACCAGGTATCGAACCCAGGTCCCCTGTATTGGGAGTGTGGAGTCTTACCCACTGGACCACCTGGGAAGTCCCTTGTTTTCCAGGATTCTTGTGGTAAGCATCTCAAGTAACATTAGAGATAATACTTTAAAAAAATTAATACTCTGTTCTATTTTATACTTTCACAAATGAGACTGCCCCCAATCCTATCCAAATGTGTAAAAGAGGATTAGCTATTACAAGAGGAATACAAAATAATCAAAGCTCAGCCTCTGACCACCAAAGTGGAATTTCTGAGTCCCCAGCAAGAGAGTGGAGTTGAAAACTAAATGTGAGAAGATGATTTTTAAATTCCTATTACTGCTTTAGTGAAAAGTTGAACTCAGTAAGCAAAAAAGTATTTTATTCCTTCATATTTCCCCTTTAAATTTATCCTGTTAAAAACTATAATTCAGAAAGACACATGCACCCCCATGTTCATAGTAGCACTATTCACAATAGCCAAGACATGGAAACAACCTAAATGTCCATCAGTAGATGGACAGGTAAAGAAGATGTGGTACATATATACAATGGAATACTACTCAGTCATAAAAAAGAACAAAATAATGCTATTTGCAGCAACATGGATGCAACTAGAGATTATCATACTAAGTGAAGTAAGTCAGAAAGAGAAAGACAAATACCATATTATATCACTTATACATGGAATCTAAAATATGACACAAATGAACCTATCTATGAAACAGAAACAGAATGACATACATAGAGAACAGAGTGGTGGTTGCCAAGGGGGAGAGGATTGGGGGAGGGATGGAGTAGGAGGTTGGAGTTAGAAGATGTAAGCTTTTATATATAGAATTTATAAACAACAAGGTCCTACTGTATAGCACAGAGAATTATATTCAATATCCTATGATAAACCATAATGGAAAAGAATATTTTAAAAAGAATGTATATATATATATATAACAGAATCACTTTGCTGCATAGCAGAAATTAACACATTGTAAATCATCTATACTTCAATAAAAAATATTGGAAAAAAATCAGATACAAAAAAATTAATTCATCCTGTCAAAATAGTACTTTCTTGCCCCTTTCAGGTGTATTCTGTTGCTTTTGTGGTATTCTCTGGCCTATAAATAGTCATTTTTAGGTAATAAAAAGCCCAGCATAATATCACAACACTAAACTCTTATTATCCAACTTAAACCTCTTCCTTTTCCCAACTTAGGTCTAATTTAGACTCATAACCTGCAGTGAGGAAAGCAACCATCGCTGTTTTTTCCCTCTATTTCTTGCTCTTTTTCCTTCCCCATTTGTTAACTACTCTTTAGGATCCTTTGGCATTGGAGTAGCAGGAAGGAACTGTAGAAAAGGTCTTTCCTGATCTTAACTGATACTATTATAATATGTCCTTGGTGCCCTTTGGGCATGACAGATAACCAAATGCTGACTCTTTCAAACCTGAAGTAGTTTTTTTTAAATAAATTTATTTATTTTATTTTTGGCTGCGTTGGGTCTTTGTTGCTGTGCGCGGGCTTTCTCTAGTTGCAGCGAGTGGGGGCTACTCTTCTTTGCGGTGCGTGGGCCTCTCACTGCGGTGTCTTCTCTTGTTGCTGAGCATGGGCTCTAGGTGCGCAGGCTTCAGTAGTTGTGGCTTGCAGGCTCTAGAGTGCGGGCTCAGTAATTGTGGTGCACGGGGCTAGTTGCTCCGCGGGATGGGGGATCTTCCTGGACCAGGGCTCGAACCTGTGTCCCCTGCATTGGCAGGCGGATTCTTAACCACTGCACCACCAGGGAAGACCAAACCTGAAGTATTTTGAAGGGTTCGGTGATAAGATTTCCCCATCTCTGGGGCTCTCTCACTTGCTCTTTATGATGTCCTCAGCTTTTCAATTTGATGGTAGAATTTCCAGTCTCTTTCAGTCAAGTTTATTTTGTCCTTTCCAGGAAGTCGTATTGGGCATGATCCCTTTCAAGATGATCCCTTCTGTGGGATCTATGTCTGACATCTGGGCAATATGCACAAATCTTTGCTGTGCCAAACTCTGAAAGTATTTCTAGTGTCCCCTTTATCAGCCATTCCAAAGCATCTAACAGACCTTCTTGCTTTTAGCTTTACCAGGTGTGAGTCAGAAACCAAATTCCAGGGAACATATGTTTAACTTTCCAAATGGATCTCTGGGAGCTTCTCTCTTGTGTTGAGGTGAGGGAGAAGTTTCCCCCTCTCCTTGCATATGACACCAATAACTCTTATCAAAGAAATAAACATTCTTGATCATTTCATCCTCTCAGTGCATTCTTTGTCTTTTCTTAAATAGCTTAGAGATTGGTGATGGTCTAATGTTGAAAGAATTAGGTTTTGATCTCACTTATTACAAATTCTACATAGATGGTTCTACACAGAATAGGGGATGGGGTAATTGTCATTTTTATTTTGTTCTCATCTATTAAGGTCACTGTCCAAACTCTAAGACTACATGAAAGCACATTTAACATCCTGATACATTCCTCAAGGTCCTATTAACATATATAGATTAAGTCTTGTGGACAGAACCACAGAGTTTTACATGAACTACAGAGTTTTACTATAAGAACTCATGTGACCTAAGATAGATCCCCCCTCTACGCTTTCCAGCCTAAAGGTTTATTGGAAAGAGAAAGGGGACAGAGGCTTAGGAAACAAGCAGTTAGACAATGGGGACTGACTTCTCTCCTTCAAGCCGAAAATCTGGAGGTGGGGGTAAGAGGTGTGATGATGACATTAGAAGAGGTGAAGAGAAAGCCCAAAGTAGAGGGCATGTGCCAAACTCCCTGTTTAGAACTCTAGGAGAAAACATCCACACAAGGTGGAAACTCAACATAAAAATAAGAGCTTGGGATACTCAGGCAGAGAGGAGGCTTCAGCCCTCCTAAGAGTCCCTTAATTCCTGTATACTGTAAACTAGTTCTCAAGGTTCCACATACCAAAGGCAATGCAGAGAAGGTGGTCAAATTTAGAACCAAAATACCTGGCATAGGGCTGTTGTGTCTAAGGTGTGTTTACCACGAAGGTTGTAGAAAGGCAACTAAGTCAAAATCTGGATGGAGGACTTCAATGAGACTTAAGGGGTTTGGGACGGCAATAAAAGCTAAGGTGAGGAAAAATCAGCAATGGAGGACTTCAGGCCCAAAATACGGCTGTAAGTTCATCAATGAACTAGTCTTGAAACCTGCAGCACAAATCAGTAAAAATTCAGAGACAACTTGTGGATCCCAGACACCCTCAAGACCCAACTTCACCCATCCCCCACCTCTGGTCTATACACCTATATTTAGGGTGATGATTTGTCCAAACTGGGACCTTTCTGAGAGTAAAAGGAAGCTCTATAAAAGATTATGTGAGAACAGCAGGCACGTACTAGGACTGTCCCAGGCAAATCAAGAGGTATGATCATCCTCAGGAATATGGAGTGGGAGAAAATCTGAAAGACTCAGCTTTTACCCAGAAGAGACTTTTACCTGGAAGTAACTGGATGGCATTAATAACTTTATCTCATCATTTCCCTGCTAAACAGGGGAGAAAGGTGATCAAAGCCCGTGAGAAGTTTAGATCAGTTATTTTAAAAAATAAATCAATAAAGCTATATTTTCTTAATAATTTATCCTTAGAATTTTCATTGTTGTTCACCAAGGAAGAATAATTCACTCAAGAATAAAAGTCACTGATTTTCTTTTCTTCAGAAATTTCTCATCATTTAGATGCAAGCATAACTATAAGGAGCCTATCACACTAAAACTATTCTTTTCTCACTCTAAACACTTTCCCAAGGGAACAACTATGCTTTCAGCCCAGAACCTTTCCCTTGTTTTCCAGGCTGGGATATACAAATGCCTGCTAGATATCTCCACTTCAAAGTGCTGTAGGTATTTCAGTGTTTTCCAGACCTGTCACTCCAACTCACTCTTGCTTTTCTATTTGTGTTCCTTCACATAGTGAATGAGTCATCATTCATCCTATTTCCTAAGTCAGAGGGCTGAGGGTCATCACAGACTCCATCTTCCTCTCTTAACCAACCAATCATTAACAACAGTTGATTATCACTCTTGAATTGTTCTCAAGTTTTCCTTCTAAGCAATCCTTGCCACTAAAGTTCAGGTCCTAATCATGCCTCACTTGGAATGCCACAATAGTCATCCCTTCAATCTAATCACTCCTAATCCATCTTCTTCTTTGCTGCAAAAGTGATTGCACAAGACAGAAATATGATGCATATGTTTGCGAAGAGGTAGGATGACTGGCAAGAATTTTGGTTGGGTAATTAAAAATTCCACAGAAATTTTTGCTCAGCAGTTTATCAGTCCTTGCCCCCACACACTCAGCAACACAAAGTACCAATACTATAGATCCTCATCAAAGAAGACCACATTGTACTGTCTACCATTTAATTCTGGTATAAACAAAATCTGGTTATATCTATATCACCTATTAAAAATTATATCTCCTTGGCTTCCTTGGTCCTAACTTTTTCTTTTTTAACAGATTTATTGATATAATTCACATACCATATAATTTACCAATTTATAATTTACCAATTTAGAGTGTGTAATTCAATGGTTTTTAGTATATTCAGAGAGTTGTGCAACCACCATCACAGTCAATTTTAGAACATTTTCATCACCCCAAAAAGAAACCCTATACCCACTAGCAGTCAATTCTCATTTTTTCCCAAACCTCCCAGTCTTAGGCAATCATTAATCTGCTTTCTGTCTCTACAGATTTGTCTATTCTTGCTATCTTATATGAATGAAACCATAAAATATGTGGTCTTGTATGACTGGCTTCTTTCAGTTAGCATAATATTTACAGGGTTCATCCATGTTGTAGTGCATATCAGAATTTCACTTCTTTTTGCTGTTGAATAACATCCCATTATGGATATACCATATTTTATTTATCTATTCATCAGTAGATGGATATTTGGATTGTTTCTACTTTTTGGCTGTTATGAATCAACTTGCTGTGAACATTCATGTACAAGTTTTTGTGTACACATAGTTTTCATTTCTCTTAGGTATGCAAAACTAGGACTGAATTGCTGGGTCACATTTGGAGGAACTGCCAAGCTATTTTCCAAAGCACCTTCACTATTTAAAATTCTCATCAGCCATGTATGAGAGTTCCAACTTCTCCACATCCAAGACAATACTTGTTATCTGTCTCTTTGATTATAACCATCCCAGTGGGTGTGAAGTTCTATCTCAATGAAGTTGATTTGCATTTCCCGAATGGATAATGATATTAAGTATCTTTTCACGTGCTTATTGGCCATTTGTTTATCTTCTATGGAGAAATGCCTGTTCAGATGCTTTGTCCATTTTTAAATCAGGTTATTTGTCCTTTTATTGTTGAGTTGTAAGAGTTCTTTACATGCTCTGCATACAATTCCCTTATTAGATATATGATTTGCAAATATTTTCTCCCATTGTGTATACTGTCTTCTCACTTTCTTGATGGTGTCTCCTGACTTTGTTTTTAAACTTGTATGAATTTTGTGTAAGTTCTTTCAACCTTTTAAGATTAGGTGTTAAAAAAATCATTATATTTTACAGTCCTACTGAAAATCTTTCATAGGCTCTCATCATATTCAGGAAAAAATTAAAATACCAGCTCTTAAGGTATTCATGATCCAGAATGTGACCACGTCCTTGAACATCTCTCCCACATACCTTACCCTTCAGTCTACATGCCCTAAGCCAAACTCACCTGCCCCTGGTAATATGTTTCTCCTCAGTCTTCCCCATCTTAATAAATGGCAACTCCATCCTTCCAGTTGCTCAAGCCAAAACCATGGTGTTAACCTTGACTACTTTCATACTTCACCACTCAGTCCTTCAGTGGATCCTCTTAGTTCTGCTTTCAAAATATATCCAAAATCCTACCTCTCACTATCTCCCCTCTTGCCACTCTGGTCCATATTCCAATATTTCTTGCCCAGATTAGGGCAGTAGTCTCCTAACTATAATTTCCCTAATTCCTTGCCTCATCATAGTCTATTCTCAACACAGCAGCTAGCATGATTCTTTTAAAACATAAGTCGTATCATATCATCCTTCTAAACCCTTCAAAGGCCTTCCAATTCACTTATATTTGACTAAAATGCCTTATATGATCTGGCCTCTTGCTTCTTCTCTCACTTTCTCTCTTACCTCACTCCTCCTCCCTCACTTCACACCAGGAGCCCAGGCCTTCTTGCCTCAGGGCATGGCTCCAGCTATTCCCTCTACCTGGAATGCTCTTTTCTCCAATGAGTTACACAGCTTGCTCTGTCTCCTTCTTTAGGACTCTGCTCAAATGCTGCCTTTTCAATGGTGAGTCTCGGACCACACTACTTAGAAGAGCAAATCTCTATCCCAATACTCCCTAGTCCCCTATTTTGTTTTATTTTTCTCCATAGCATTCATTACCATATAGCATGGTATAAATTTACTTGCTTATTTATTTATTGTCTATCTCCTCCAACTAGAATGTGGACTCAAAGAAGGCAGAGATTTTGTTTTTAATCAATTTTGTTCACTACAGCAATTAGATAGATAGACAGACAGACAGATGGATAGTTAGCAAATATACCTCCAGCAATCAGAACAGTTCTGGTATACAGTGAGTCCTCAACAAATATTGAATAAACAAACATCTGAATTTGTGGGTTACCAATCATACTTGCTACATAACTATTAGTACATAAAGTTTTAAAAGCACAACAACTTTTAAACTGTTAGTTCTTACACTTTTCTATGGCATTTCTGATAGTCTTCTGAAGAGGTACCTAAGAAAGGAAAAAAAAACAATCTATTAGAAATATAATTCAGGGGAGGGTAACCAAGATGGCAGGATAGGAGAATGTGGAACTCACCTCCCACAGCAAACACATCAAAAATACATATACATGTAGAAAAATTCTCATGGAAAACTAACTGGAAACTGGCAGAAAAACTCCTATACAACCAAAGCTGTGAGACAGATCTCCACATAACCAGGTGAGATGGAAGAAAAAGGCACTGGGTCAGGACTTGTGCCCCTGGGAGAGATCTGTAAGGAAGAAAAGGTCCACATGGGTGGACCCTCACCCTGGGGAGCAAGCAAAACAAGCCCAACCTGGACATCACAGTCCTTGGGTCCTGTGCACAGGAGACAAGTGCCCTGGCCTGCTGGTAAATCTGCTGAGACAGACAGAAGGGCTGGAAAAGCCTAGACTCTACCTTAAGCAGTATACACATTCTGGCTTGCTAACAATCAGGGCAAAGAGAACCTCATGGCACTTCCCAACTCAAAGGGGCAAGTACCCCAGCCCCACTCACTCCACACTATAGCCTGGCGTAGGTTCTGGGCAAAGACTTGATCTAGCTACCCAGAGACAGACCAGGGTGCCTGGGGTGTGATCCGGGTTGAGCTGTGGTGGGTACTGTCAGCATGCACATAGGGTGGCATCAAAAGAGTGTGCAGTGGTTAAGCCCTGAACTTTGAGCACATAGGCCCTGGGAGAGGGCTCCATCTAGCTAGGCAGAGACCACCAAGAGGGCGTGTAGTGTGATCTGGGTGGAGCCGTGGAGGCCATTGTCAGCACACTCAGGAATAGGTGGTGGTTCAGCTCCCAGTGAGAGTGCCCTGGCTCCACCTATTCCATACCACACCTTAGTGGTAGATCTGGAGCAGGCAGGTCTTGGGAGAGGTCTGCCACAGAGGCAGCCCAGATCTCAGGAGGAAGCACAGCCACCTCAGTTCCTATATCCACAATGCCCTGACCACCAGGCCCAGCCTATGTCACACCACAGCCTTGCACTATATCTGGGACAAATACAACAGAGAAAGGGACGCGAACTTAAGCAGCTTCTGAGCAGAATCACAGATGCCTACACAGGTGGCACACAGGTCCTCTGTGACTGAAGAAGCCTCACTTGCTTTGGGGCAGGGGACAGGCTCAAGGGCAACAGAGACCCAACCCTCAGAGCTTCTAATCCAACAACTGGAGAGCAGACCTGCCTCTGACAAAGTGGTGACAGCCACTGAGCAGAGAGGAAGCCCTGCCTCACATTCTGCATAGGCTCTAGATACTCTAGCATGAACCACACCCACTATCAAGGGGATAACAGCCAGCAAAACCTGAGGAAGGACAGGGCTGTGTCTATACCAAAACCAGCCTTTGCACCAAAACATTGGACACACACAGCCTGCACCAGGATGCTCCCACATAAAAACACCCTTTCAAGACCATAGTAGATAACTGTTTCTCTTAAATTAATAAAGACAAAGTTAAGTAAAATGAAAAGTCAGAGGAACTACTCTGAATTAAAAGACCCAAGATCCTCTGTAAGAAAAAAACAGTGAAACAGAGCTCACCAGTCTACTAGACATTGAACTCAAAAAGGTGGTAATAGGGCTTCCCTGGTGGCGCAGTGGTTGAGAGTCCGCCTGCCGATGCAGAGGACACGGGTTCGTGCCCCGGTCCGGCAAGATCCCACATGCCGCGGAGCGGCTGGGCCTGTGAGCCATGGCCGCTGAGCCTGAGTGTCCGGAGCCTGTGCTCCGCAACGGGAGAGGCCACAACAGTGAGAGGCCCGCGTACCGAAAAAAAAAAAAAAAAGGTGGTAATAAAAAGGCTAACATAATTAAGAAAGATAATTGATAGAAATGCAGATCACTGTAACAAGGAACTAGAAATTATAAAAATGAACCAATCAAAAATGGACAATTCAATTACCAAGATAAAAACCAATCTAGAAGCAATGATAGCAAACTAAATGACACAGTAGAACAAGTGATCTGGAAGATAGAATAATAGAAATCACCCAATCAGAACAGCAGATAAGCAACAGGGGTGCAGAGGGCAAAGCAGAGAGATTCCCGCACAGAGGATCGGTGCCGACGGGCACTCACCAGCCCTAGAGGCTTGTCTGCCCCGCCGGGAGGGGCGGGGCTGGGAGCTGAGGATCGGGCTTCAGGGCTTCGGGATCAGAGCGCAGGGAGAGGACTGGCATGAACACAGCCTGAAGGAGTTAGTGCACCACAGCTAGCCGGGAGGGAGTCCGGGAAAAAGCCTGGACCTGCCGAAGAGGCAAGAGACTTTTCCTTCCCTCTTTGTTTCCTGGTGCGTGAGGAGAGGGGATTAAGAGCGCTGCTTAAAGGAGCTACAGGGACGGGCGTGAGCCGCGGCTATCAGCGCCGACCCCAGAGACGGGCATGAGACGCTAAGGCTACTGCTGCCGCCACCAAGAAGCCTGTGTGTGAGCACAGGTCACGCTCCACACCTCCCCTCCCAGGAGCCTGTGCAGCCCGCCACTACCAGGGTCCCGTGATCCAGGGACAACTTCCCCGGGAGAAGGCACGGCGCGCCTCAGGCTGCTGCAACGTGACGCCCGCCTCTGCCGCCGCAGGCTCGCCCCGCATCCGTACCCCTCCCTCCGCCTAGCCTGAGTGAGCCAGAGCCCCCGAATCTGCTGCTCCTTTAACCCCGTCCTGTCTGAGCGAAGAACAGATGCCCTCCAGCGACCTACACGCAGAGGCGGGGCCAAATCCAAAGCTGAACCCCAGGAGCTGTGCGAACAAAGAAGAGAAAGGGAAATTTCTCCCAGCAGCATCAGGAGCAGCGCATTAAATCTCCACAATCAACTTGATGTACCCTGCATTGGTGGAATACCTGAATAGACAACGAATCATCGCAAATTGAGGAGGTGGACTTTGAGAGCAAGATTTATTATTTTTTCCCCTTCTCCTCTTTTTGTGAGTGTGTATGTGTATGCTTCTGTGTGAGATTTTGTCTGTATAGCTTTGCTTTCACCATTTGCCCTAGGGTTCTGTTCGGTTTTTTTTTTTTTCTTTTTTACTTAAAAATTTTTATTTTTCTTTATTTTTTATTTTAATAAATTTATTTTATTTTATCTTACTCTATTTTTAATTTTATATTTTCTTATCTTTCTTTCTCTCTTTCTTTCTTTCTCTTTCTCTCTCTTTTCTTTTCTTTCTCCTTTTTCTCCCTTTTATTCTGAGCCGTGAGGATGAAAGGCTCTTGGTGCTGCAACCAGGAGTCAATGCTGTGCCTCTGAGGTGCGAGAGCCAACTTCAAGACACTGGTCCACAAGAGACCTCCCAGCTCCACGTAATATCAAATGGCGAAAATTTCCCAGAGATCTCCATCTCAACACCAACACCCAGCTTCACTCAATGACCAGCAAGCTACAGTGCTGGACACCCTATGCCAAACAACTAGCAAGACAGAAACACAACCCCACCCATTAGCAGAGAGGCTGCCTAAAATCATAATAAGGCCACAGACACCCCAAAACACACCACCAGACGTGGACCTGCCCACCAGAAAGACAAGATCCAGCCTCATCCACCAGAACACAGGCACTAGTCCCCTCCACCAGGAAGCCTACACAACCCACTGGACCAACTTTAGCCACTGGGAACGGACACCAAAAACAACGGGAACTACGAACCTGCAGCCTGCAAAAAGGAGAGCCCAAACACAGTAAGATAAGCAAAATGAGAAGACAGAAAAACACACAGCAGATGAAGAAGCAAGATAAAAACCCACCAGACCTAACAAATGAAGAGGTAATAGGCAGTCTACCTGAAAAAGAATTCAGAATAATGATAGTAAAGATGATCCAAAATCTTGGAAATAGAATAGAGAAAATGCAAGAAACATTTAACAAGGACCTAGAAGAACTAAAGAGGAAACAAGCAACGATTGACAACACAAGAAATGAAATTAAAAATTCTCTAGAAGGGATCAAAAGCAGAATAACTGAGGCAGAAGAACGGATAGGAGACCTGAAAGATAAAATAGTGGAAATAACTACTGCAGAGCAGAATAAAGAAAAAAGAATGAAAAGAACTGAGGACAGTCTCAGAGACCTCTGGGACAACATTAAACGCACCAACATTCGAATTATAGGGGTCCCAGAAGAAGAAGATGAAAAGAAAGGGACTGAGAAAATATCTGAAGAGATTATACTTGAAAACTTCCCTAATATAGGAATGGAAATAGTTAATCAAGTCCAGGAAGCACAGAGAGTCCCACACAGGATAACTCCAAGGAGAAACACGCCAAGACACATATTAATCAAACTATCAAAATTAAATACAAAGAAAACATATTAAAAGCAGCAAGGGAAAAACAACAAATATCACACAAGGGAATCCCCATAAGGTTAACAGCTGATCTTTCAGCAGAAACTCTGCAAGCCAGAAGGGAGTGGCAGGACATATTTAAAGTGATGAAGGAGAAAAACCTACAACCAAGATTACTCTACCCAGCAAGGATCTCATTCAGATTTGATGGAGAAATTAAAACGTTTACAGACAAGCAAAAACTGAGAGAGTTCAGCACCACCAAACCAGCTTTACAACAAATGCTAAAGGAACTTCTCTAGGCAAGAAACACAAGAGAAGGAAAAGACCTAAAATAACAAACCCAAAACAATTAAGAAATGGGAATAGGAACATACATATTGATAATTACCTTAAATGCAAATGGATTAAATGCTCCCACCAAAAGACACAGACTGGCTGAATGGATACAAAAACAAGACCCATATATATACTGTCTACAAGAGACCCACTTCAGACCTAGGGACACATAGGGACACATACAGACTGAAAGTGAGGGGAAGGAAAAAGATATTCCATGCAAATGGAAATCAAAAGAAAGCTGGAGTATCTCTCATATCAGACAAACTAGACTTTAAAATAAAGACTATTAGAAGAGACAAAGAAGGACACTACATTATGATCAAGGGATCGATCCACGAAGAAGATATAACAATTGTATATATTTATGCACCCAACATAGGAGCACCTCAAAACATAAGGTAAATACTAACAGCCATAAAAAGGGAAATTGACAGTAACTCAATCATAGTAGGGCACTTTAACACCCCACTTTCACCAATGGACAGATCATCCAAAAGGAAAATAAATAAGGAAACACAAGCTTTAAATGATACATTAAACAATATGGACTTAATTGATATTTATAGGCCATTCCATCCAAAAACAACAGAATACACATTTTTCTCAAGTGTTCATGGAACATTCTCCAGGATAGATCATATCTTGGGTCACAATTCAAGGCTTGGTAAAGTTAAGAAAATTGAAATCATATCAAGTATCTTTTCTGATCACAACGCTATGAGACTAGATATCAATTACAGGAAAAGAGCTGTAAAAAATACAAACACATGGAGGCTAAACAATACACTACTTAATAACGAAGTGATCACTGAAGAAATCAAAAAGGAAATCAAAAAATACCTAGAAACAAATGACAATGGAGACACGACGACCCAAAACCTATGGGATGCAGCAAAAGCAGTTCTAAGAGGGAAGTTTATAGCAATACAATCCTACCTTAAGAAACAGGAAAATTCTCGAATAAACAACCTAACCTTGCACCTAAAGCAATTAGAGAAAGAAGAACAAAACAACCCCAAAGTTAGCAGAAGGAAAGAAATCATAAAGATCAGATCAGAAATAAATGAAAAAGAAATGAAGGAAATGATAGCAAAGATCAATAAAACTAAAAGCTGGTTCCTTGAGAAGATAAACAAAATTGATAAACCATTAGCCAGACTCATCAAGAAAAAAAAAGAGAAGACTCAAATCAATAGAATCAGAAATGAAAAAGGAGAAGTAACAAGTGACACTACAGAAATACAAAAGATAATGAGAGATTACTACAAGCAACTTTATGCCAATAAAATGGACAACCTGGAAGAAATGGACAAATTCTTAGAAATGCACAACCTGCCAAGACTGAATCAGGAAGAAATAGAGACTATGAAGAGACCAGTCACAAGCACTGAAAGTGAAACTGTGATTAAAAATCTTCCAAAAAAAAAAGCCCAGGGCCAGATGGCTTCACAGGCGAATTCTATCAAGCATTTAGAGAAGAGCTAACACCTGTCCTTCTCAAACTCTTCCAAAATATAGCAGAGGGAGGAACACTCCCAAACTCATTCTACGAGGCCACCATCACCCTGATACCAAAACCAGACAAGGATGTCACAAAGAAAGAAAACTACAGGCCAATATCACTGATGAACATAGATGCAAAAATCCTCAACAAAATACTAGCAAACAGAATCCAACAGCACATTAAAAGGATCATACACCATGATCAAGTGGGGTTTATTGCAAGAATGCAAGGATTCTTCAGTATACGCAAATCAATCAACATGATACACCATATTAACAAACTGAAGGAGAAAAACCATATGATCATCTCAATGATGCAGAGAAAGATGCAGAGAAAGCTTTCGACAAAATTCAACACCCATTTATGATAAAAACCCTGCAGAAAGTAGGCATAGAGGGAACTTTCCTCAACATAATAAAGGCCATATATGACAAACCCACAGCCACCATCATCTTCAATGGTGAAAAATTGAAACCATTTCCACTAAGATCAGGAACAAGACAAGGCTGCCCACTCTTTTTTTTTTTTTTTTTTTTTTTTTTTTTTTGCGGTACGCGGGCATCTCACTATTGTGGCCTCTCCCATTGCAGAGCACAGCCTCCGGACGTGCCGGCTCAGCGGCCATGGCTCACGGGCCCAGCCACTCCACGGCATGTGGGATCTTCCCAGACTGGGGCATCGACCCGTGTCCCCTGCATCGGCAGGCGGACTCTCAACCACTGCGCCACCAGGGAAGCCCCCTCACCACTCTTATTCAACATAGTTTTGGAAGTTTTAGCCACAGCAATCAAAGAAGAAAAGGAAATAAAAGGAATCCAAATCGGAAAAGAAGAAGTAAAGCTGTCACTGTTTGCAGATGACATGATACTATACATAGAGAATCCTAAAGATGCTACCAGAAAACTACTAGAGCTAATCAATCAATTTGGTAAAGTAGCAGGATACAAAATTAATGCACAGAAATCTCTGGCATTCCTATACACTAATAATGAAAAATCTGAAAGTGAAATTAAGAAAACACTCCCATTTACCATTGCAACAAAAAGAATAAAATATCTAGGAATAAACCTACCTAAGGAGACAAAAGACCTGTATGCAGAAAATTATAAGACACTGATGATAGAAATTAAAGATGATACAAATAGATGTAGAGATATACCATGTTCTTGGATTGGAAGAATCAACATTGTGAAAATGACTATACTACCCAAAGCAATCTAAAGATTCAATGCAATCCCTATCATACTACCACTGGCATTTATCAAAGAACTAGAACAAAAAATTTCACAATTTGTATGGAAACACACAAGACCCCGAATAGCCAAAGCAATCTTGAGAAAGAAAAACGGAGTTGGAGGAATCAGGTTCTGTGACTTCAGACTATACTACAAAGCTACAGTAATCAAGACAGTATGGTACTGGCACAAAAACAGAAAGATAGATCAATGGAACAGGATAGAAAGCCCAGAGATAAACCCACGCACATATGGTCACCTTATCTTTGATAAAGGAGGCAGGAATGTACAGTGGAGAAAAGACAGCCTCTTCAATAAGTGGTGCTGGGAAAACTGGACAGGTACATGTAAAAGTATGAGATTAGAACACTCCCTAACACCATACACAAAAATAATCTCAAAATGGATTAAAGACCTAAATGTAAGGCCAGAAACTATCAAACTCTTAGAGGAAAACATAGGCAGAACACTCTATGGCATACATCACAGCAAGATCCTTTTTGACCCACCTCCTAGAGAAACGGAAATAAAAACAAAAATAAACAAATGGGACCTAATGAAACTTAAAAGCTTTTGCACAGCAAAGGCAACCATAAACAAGACGAAAAGACAACCCTCAGAATGGGAGAAAATATTTGCAAATGAAGCAAATGACAAAGGATTAATCTCCAAAACTTACAAGCAGCTCATGCAGCTCAATAATAAAAAAACAAACAACCCAATCCAAAAATGGGCAGAAGACCTAAACAGACATTTCTCCAAAGAAGATATACAGACTGCCAACAAACACATGAAAGAATGCTCAACATCATTAATCATTAGAGAAATGCAAATCAAAACTACAATGAGATATCATCTCACACCGGTCAGAATGGCCATCATCAAAAAATCTAGAAACAATAAATGCTGGAGAGGGTGTAGAGAAAAGGGAACACTCTTGCACTGCTGGTGGGAATGTGAATTGGTACAGCCACTATGGAGAACAGTATGGCGGTTCCTTAAAAAACTACAAATAGAACTACCATATGACCCAGCAATCCCAGTACTGGGCCTATACCCTGAGAAAACCATAATTCAAAAAGAGTCATGTACCAAAATGTTCATTGCAGCTCTATTTACAATAGCCAGGAGATGGAAGCAACCTAAGTGTCCATCATTGGATGAATGGATAAAGAAGATGTGGCACATATATACAATGGAATATTACTCAGCCATAAAAAGAAACAAAATTGAGTTATTTGTAGTGAGGTGGATGGACCTAGAGTCTGTCATACAGTAAATTAAGTCAGAAAGAGGAAGACTAATACCATATTCTAACACATATATATGGAATCTAAGAAAAAAAATGTCATGAAGAACCTAGGGGTAAGATGGGAATAGAGACACAGACCTACTAGAGAATGGACTTGAGGATATGGGGAGGGGGAAGGGTAAGCTGTGACAAAGTGATAGAGTGGCATGGACATATATACACTACCAAACATAAAATAGGCAGCTAGTGGGAAGCAGCCGCATAGCACAGGGAGATCAGCTCGGTGCTTTGTGACCACCTAGAGGGGTGGGATAGGGAGGATGGGAGGGAGAGAGACGCAAGAGGGAAGAGATATGGGAACATATGTATATATATAACTGATTCACTTTGTTATAAAGCAGAAACTAACACACCATTGTAAAGCAATTATACTCCAATAAAGACGTAAAAAAAAAAAAAGAAAGAAAATCACCATGAGATGAACACCACAGTAAGAACTGTGGCAATCAAGTTCTTCTGATGAATGGTAATATCAGTGAATGAAAGTTTGAGGAGATACAGGACTTATGGAGTCTCAAACTATGTTTTTCTAGGTATTTATTAACTACAGAGGGAAACTAGTAACTTTACAGTGGAGAAAACCAGCAGATACCACCTTAGTCAAGTGAAGTTTAACATCACCAATAATAAGATATATGTACTGACATTAAGAATTCCTTAATACAACATCATTTCTGTGGTGTTCTTATCAAAAATTGCATAATCTGTTTCCAATCATGAGAAAACACTAGACAGATTCAAAGTGAGGGACATTCTACAAAATAACTGATCAGTAATCTTCAAAAGTATCAAGCTTATGAATGAGAAACACTGAGGATCTGTCACAGATCTCAGTAGACTAAGGGAGAAATAACAATCTAATTCAATGTAGGATCCTAGATAGGATCCTGAAACAGAAGAAAAGACGTTAGTGGAAAAACTGGTGAAACGTGAATAAGGTCTGTAGTTTAGTTAAGTTTCATACCAATGTTAATTTCCTGATTGTCACCATTGTATTACGGTTGTATAAGATAATGTTTCAGAAAGCTGGATGGGAGGTATATGGGAACCCTTAGTAATTACTTTTGCAACTTTTCTGCAAGTCTAAAATTCAAAATAAATGTTTTAAAAAAGTAAACCCATATGTACTTAAGCTACTTACTATTAGTCAGATATGATGTGTAGCCAAAGGTAATCCTAATCAATGAATTTAGCTTAGAAACCATTCAAAAGAAAAAATACTTTGCTTTTCCAATATAGACAAGCGTTTCCCCTTGTGACATGAGGAAAAAGAATATGAAACTTACCTAAAATCGCAGAGAGGTTTGAAAACTGTAGTGCCTTCTCTATTGGTACTGCTTTAGTGGTGTCCAAAAGAGTGGAATTCTTACATGGCATGGTTTCTTCCAACATGGGACACTCCCAATCTAAAAAAGCAGGGAGAAATGGCACAAAATTTTGAACAACAGCACACAAGTGGCAGATTACCTTTTTCTCCTCAACTTAGGTCCCCAGCCCATACCAAGCTATGGTAATTGAAGAAAGTTTCGGTGAGACAGAGAAAAAAAGACAAGCCTTGACGGCATCAAGATATTAAATAACCTTTGGGCTATTGCAGTCCCCTAACACTCTTATTTCCATTTCCCCACCTTTCCCATTGTCCTCATATTATTATATCACATATTTAGTTAGGCCAATATTCAATGTAGACATAATGATGATAAATTGCCATAAAAATCCTAGTTTTTACTCTTGTGGTATATACCATGACCACCTTTTGTTTTTCCTGGAGTCAATAAAAGTCTTGTTTGTTTAATTTTCTCTGTATTTTTCATCTATTTAATCCTAAACTCTACCAAATTGTATAAATCCATTCTGTTTATTCCATCCTCAGATGTTCTGAAATTTCATAATGTTTTGTCTTGGTGTTTTTCATCTATTGTGCTAGGCACAGTATGGCCCTTTTAACCCAGAAATCATATTCTTTAGCTGTAGAAAGTGTTCTGGAATTGTATTTTAGATAATTTTCTTCCTTCTATTTCATTATCTTTTTCTGGAACTCCTATTATTTGATATTAGATTTCATATATTGCTTCTCTAACTTACCTTTTTTCTCCATTTTTTGTGTTTTCCTCCTGATTTTTTTTTCCTGGGGAATCTCAACTTATCTTCTAATCCTTCTATTGAGTTTTCCATTCTGCTACTGCATTTAATTTGTTCTCTGAATATTCACCCCCCCTTTTTTTCCACAGCATCCTATTCCTATTCAATGGATGCAATATACATTTTTTTTATCTCAGTGAAGGTTTTTTCCCCAGTATCTTCCTTGTATTCCTATTTCTGCTTGATTTCTTCTCTTATATTTAATTTTATTATGGTGGGAACACTTAACATAAGACATACCCTCAAATTTGTAAGAGTGCAATAGAGTATTGTTAACTATAGGCACAGTGCTGTGCAGCAGATTTCTAGAACTTATTCATCTTGCATAACTGAAACTATACCTGTTAAATAGCAACTCCCCACATCCCTTTCTTCCAGGGCCCTGGCAACCAACATTCTACTCTCTACTTCTATGAATTTGACTTCTTTAGATATCTCATACAGGTGGAATCATATAGTATTTTTCTTCCTGTGACTGACTTATTTCACTTACCATAGTGTCCTCAAAGTTCTTCTATAGTGTTGCATATAGCAGGATATTCTTCTTTTTTTTTAACATCTTTATTGGAGGATAATTGCTTTACAATGGTGTGTTAGTTTCTGCTTTATAAAAAAGTGTATCAGCTATACATATACATACATCCTGATATTCCTTCTTTTTTAAGGCTGAATAATATTCCATTGTATGCATATACCGTATTTTCTTCCTCCATTCATCCCTCAATGGTCACTTAGGTTGTTTCCACATTGGGTTATTGTGAAAAAGGCTGCAATGAACACGGGAGTGCAAATATATCTTCTAGATCCTGACTGCAATTAGTTTGAATGAACACCCAGAAGTGGGATTGCTGGATCATATATGGTAGTTCTACTTCTAATTTTTTGAGTAACTGCGATATGGTGTTCCAGTGCAGCTTCACTATTTTACATTCCCATCAACAGTGTACAAGGGCGTCCAATTTCTCCATATCCTTCCCAACACTTTTTTTTTTAAATAATAACCATCCTAAGAGTTGTGAGGTGATATCTCACTATGGTCTTGATTTGCATTTCCCTAATGGTTAGTGATCTTTTCATATACCTGCTGGCAATGTGAGTATCTTCTTTAGGGGAAATGTCTATTCAAGTTCTTTATCATTTTTAATCAGGTTATTTGGATTTTTTTTTCCTTTTGAATTGTGGGAGCTTCCAATATATTTTGGATATTAATCCCTTATCAGATATGTGGTTTGCAAATATTTTCTCCCTTTTTATAGGCTGCCTTTTCACCCTGTTGATTGTTCCTTCTTCTGTGCAGAAGCTTTTTAGTTTTATCAAGGCTCACTTGTCTAATTTTGCTTTTGTTGCCTGTGCTTTTGGTGTCACATAAAGAAATAACTGCCAAGACCAATTGCCATGAAGATTTTCCCTTATGTTTTCTTCTAGGAGTTTTACAGTTGCTGTTCTCACGTTTAAGTCCTTACTACATTTTGAGTTGACTTTTCTGTATGATATAAGGTAAGGGTCCAATTTCATTCTTTTGTATGTGGATATCCAGTTTTGCCAACATCATTTGTTGAAGAGACTATTTCTCCCACATTGTGTATTCTTGGCACTCTTGTCAAAGATCAGGTGACCATATATTTATGGATTTAGTTTTGGGCCCTCTATTCTGTCCTACTGGTCTATATGTCTGTATTGCCAGTACTATAATGTTATATTTACTGTAGTTTTGCAATATATTGATACTTTGAAATCAGTTAAGTGTTGATTTTCTGTCCAAATGTTCTATCCATTATTACAAGTGGGGGTACTGAAGTCTCCTACTATGATTGTATTGATGCCTATTCCTACCTTCATTTCTGTCAGTGTTTGCCTCATATGTTAGGTGCTCTGATGTTGGGTAAATATTTATGCATAATTGTTACGTGTTCCTGATGAATTGACCCTTATATAATTACAAAATGTCCTCCTTTGTCTCTTATAATAGTTATTGACTTAAAGTCTATTTTTATCTGATATAAGTATCGCCCCTCCTGCTCTCTTTTGGTCACCATTTTCATGGAGTATCTTTCCCCACCCATTTACTTTCAGTCCATGTGTGTCCTTAAATCTAAAATGAGTCTTTTGTAGAGAGCATATGGCTGGATTTTTTTTCAATCTATTCAGCCACTCTTTGTCTTTTGATTGGGTTTAATCCATTTATAGTTACAGTAATTATTGATAGAGAAGGACTATTACAATTTTGTTGTTTTCTGTTTTGTAGTTCTTTTGCCTCTCCTCTTTTGCCATGTTCCTTTGTCTTTCACTGATTCTTTTATGTTGATATGCTTTGACTCCTTTCTATTTTTCTTTTGTGTCTCCTCTATAGGTGTTTTCTTGTGTGTGGTTACCATGGGGCTTACAAAAAACATAGTTTAAATTGTCTACTTTAAGCTGATAACAATTTAACAAAAACTCTACACTTTTACTTCACCCCTCAAACACACTTTGCAATACTGATGTTACAATTTACATCCTTTTATATGGTGTATCCATTAACATATTTTTATAGTTATATTTAATACTTTTGTCATTTAACTTTTATACTAGAATTAAAAGTGATTTATATGTCACTGTTATAGTATTAGTATATTTGTCTATATACTTACCAGTGAGTTTTATACTTTCATATGCTTTTATGTTGCTGTTTTAGAGTCCTTTGTTTCAACTTGAAAAACTCCCTCTAGCATTTCTTGTAAGGCAGGTCTAGTGATGATTAACTCCTTCAGCTTTTGTTTGTCTGGAAAATTCCTTATCTTTTCTTCATTTCTTAAGGACAGCTTTGCTGGTTAGAGTATTATTGGTTGACAGTTTTTTTCTTTCAGCACTTTGTCTATAAAATTCTACTCCCTTCTTGCCTGCAAGGTTTCTCCTGAGAAATCCGCTGATAGTCTAATGAGGTCCCCTTGTACATATCAAGTCCCTTTTTTAGTTGCTGCTTTCAAAATTCTTTTTGTCTTTGACTTTTGACAATTTGATTATGTGCACCCATGTGAATTTCTTTGGTTCAGCTTATTTGAGGTTTGTTGGGGTTCCTAGGTCTGGATGTACATTTCCTTCCCCAGACTTAGGAAGTTTTCAGCCACCATTTCTGTGAAAAAGCCTTCTGGCCCTTTCTCTTTCCCTCCCTTCCTACCTCCCTTTTCCCTATGGGACTCCCACAATCCATATACTGATCTGTTTTCTTAACAGAAATCTCAAACTTTCTTCATTCTTTTATATTCTTTTTCCTTTTTGCTCCTCTGACTGGATAATTTCAAATGACTTATCTTTGAGTTTGCCAATTCTTTCTTCTGCTTGATCTAGTCCAATCTCTTTTACAGGTTTTTAAAAATTCATTTACTGTTTTTCTCAGCTCTAAGATTTCTTTTTGGTTAACTTTTTTCCCTCTTTCTTAAAATTCTCACTTTTTCCGTGCATTGTTCTCCTGAGCTCTTTATGAACATTTGTTGAACATCTTTATGACAATTATTTTGAATTCTCTGTCAGGTAGTTCATATATTTCCATTTAATTAGGGTCAGTTTCTGGAGCTTTATCTTATTCCCATTTTTTGGACCATGTTTCCCTGTTTCTTTTTCTTTAATGATTTGTTTTGGTATCTGCACATTAGAAAAAACAGCCACCTCTCCCAGCCTTCACAGATAGGCCTCGTACAGAAGACCTTCACCAATCTTCCCAACCAGAGATTCTGGGATCCTCTCAAACCTTCTTGCCAGTTCAAACCATAGTCTTTGCTCTTAGTGCCCATGAGGAATCTAGAATACACCAAGTCCCATCAGTGCTCCAAGACAAATGAGACAAAAACTATTCCTTTGAGCAGCCCCTGGAAATGTTGGAATGTTGGACACAGTCCAACTCTTTCCCACTCCAGAGAGAAGCTGGGATCTAGTGAATATTTTTATGCTAGGACAAAATACTATCTTTGTTTCAGCACCCATCAGACTTCCAGAGTATGTCAGGTCCCATCAGCCCTCTGAGGCAGATAAAACAGTAGGCAATTCTTTGACCATTCCCAGAAAATTGAGAACTTTTGACACATGCTTCAGTCCCTTCCCTCCCTCCCTAGGGAGAAGCTGGGAGCTGAAGGTTTCCTGCCATCCTGTGCTAGGGGTGTGAATTATGGTGAAAGGGTGTCTTGAATTTTCCTATTGGCTTCTCTGGACGGGGGGTCGGTGCTGCGTTGGGTCTTTGTTGCTGTGCGCGGGCTTTCTCTAGTTGCGTCAAGTGGGGGCTACTCTTCTTCACTGTGGTGCACGGGCTTCTCATTGTGGTGGCTTCTCGTTGCTGAGCATGGGTTCTAGGTGTGCGGGCTTCAGTAGTTGTGGCTTGTGGGCTCAGTACTTGTGGCACACAAGCTTAGTTGCTCCATGGCATGTGGGATCTTCCCAGACCAGGGATCAAACCTGTGTCCCCTGCATTGGCAAGTGGATTCTTAACTACTGTGCCACCAGGGAAGTCCTTCCTACTGCCTTTGATGTGACTGGTCTCAAGCTTGCCTGGGGTGCAGGAGTCCCTCAACTAGTTTTTAGATTTCTCACAAAGGGAATTAGTCCATGTATTGTTGTTGAATTGGTGTGTCCCTGGGGGAAGGCAGGTCTAGGGTTTCCTATTCCAACACCTTACTGACTCACTACCATATTTTGCTTTGTTCTGATCTCTTATGTTTTATGTTAGAGGGTTTTCTCAGAAGTCTAGTAGTCCTTGGCTCTCTGGGGGCCCTAAATGGCTAAGTGGGATCTCTATGGCTTAGTTGGGGCTTGTCACATAGGCAGCTTCACTGTAGGGTTCTTGTCAGTTTCACTGAAGGACTACTGAGGCCAGTATCTTTAGATACTTTCTTTAGGGTTGCTCAGATTGCTCAGGAAAAAACCTTCCATTCTCTTGCCTGTAAGTTTCAATTCTGGGTGCTAGCATTCTGGAAGCTGAACAGGGTAATGAGCTGTTGGGTTAGGATGAGAATAGGCACTGGGTGAGCAACTCCCACAATTTGGAATGTACACTTGCATTTAATTCCCCCTTTCTGCATTCACTACAGTATCTGAAGCAGTTGGCTTTTTCTGTATAATAAATAACACTGAAATGCCAGTAGCATAAAATGAAAGCATTTATTTCTTATACTCATGTCTACTGTTTGGCTCAAGCAGCTCTGCTTTAGATTATACGGGTCTGGTGATCAGCTGGGGCAGCTCTCTGAAGTCTGCAGTCTGCCTGGGCTATCCTGCTCTGTATCTCTTATTCTGGAGTCCCACAGGAGAGGTAAAAGCTAATTAGGATATACATGTGGTCCCTGACTTATAATGGTTCAACTTACAGTTTTTTCCATCACAAGTGGAAGAAGATCTGTATTCATCTCACGATGGCAAAAGGATTAGAGGACAAGCCCAATCATGTATGCACATATCAAAAGTTTGTTTATGTTTCACTCACTGATATCCTATTGCCCCAAGTAAGTCATATGGTCAACTCCAAAGCAAAAGAGTGAGAAAGTACACTTCACCCACTATGAGGCTACGACAAGGGTATGGCTATATAATACTACTACAGGGGAATGAGTAATTGGGACTAACATTTTAAAATACCATGGTACCCCTGCTATTAACAGTGCCTACTATCCTCCAGTCCAGAGTCCCTCTGTTTCAAAACACCCCAAAGAATAAATCTCCAGACTCCATTTGAGTAGGAAAGGAGAAGTCACCACATCTTTTGTGTTTCGGACACAGCTTTTTACAAGTATCTTACAAGCCACATTGAAAACTTTCCTAGGATACTTTCTGGGGTATTCCCATTGTTGATTTAGGACTCAGTTTTTTCAATTCTGCTTTATCAGACCATTTGCTCTCTAGCTTTCCAAACTTTATGCTTTATTCTTCCCCATTCTCTTTACTCTTAGGTGCTTATGTCTTTTTTAAAAAGCCATTGCGCAAAGTTGTGGAGGAAGGCATGTGTTCAATCTGTATCATTAACCAAAGGCTCTTAATTATACATATAGTAAATGTAAATAACTGTTAATTTGTAGAAAAAATTCAGACAGGGAGATGGTCTAGTCAACCTTTTAGTTAATGAAAAGTAAGAGAAGTATAGGAAATAAAAGATAGCCCATAGTTCAAGAGAACAAGTGTACATATGTTATGAGCAAAACTGCTTACTAACTGGATATGTATTACATGTAAATGCTAATCTCTTCATCCTTCCCTGATCTGAGGGCTTTTGATCTATAGTCCTATGTGACTGAGCATGGAACACAATGGATAGTGGGCAGAAGAAGGTTTTGGTGGAAGATAAGTATACCTCCTCAAAAGGAACATTATTCATTGCAGGATTCGTGGACCAAGGAGCAATTTCTATAGTGGAGCAATTTAAGATTGAAATTATTTTCTCACCTAAATAATCTGATTCTCTGAAGAGTTCAGGCGATGGGAAGCTACTTAAACTCTCTTCAAAGCTCTTGTATTCTGTATAAGAGTCTGTGATTGAGTAACTTAGAAGAGAGCTAGAAATATCATGCTGTAAACTTAGTCCTGTAGAATAAACAAAGAAACAAAAAGGGTAAAATGTTTCAATAGTAAACAGATTCAAAATCCTAAGAATTCAAAGTTGTAGAAATGTACATGCAGTTGTATACTAATAATGTAAAATTATACATACAACTGAAAAGGCATACTATTGTACACAATCTTAAATTGTACTTCCATCTAAGAAAATAATTCTGTTTCTGATATGGAGAAAATGCACTATAAACCTTTTCCATTGTTTTTCAAAGTTTTATAATTTATTCCTTCCCTACTTTGGTTCAGTTATAATTCTTGGCTCAAAAATGCAAGTTTTATCAACTATACTTCAATAAAAAATAAATATGAATAAATAAAATGTATACCTAATTTTTTAAATGCAAGTTTTATATATAAGTAACCCAATAACTGTATGCTAACTAGCTGAGAAGAAACAGTGATTCTAGTTATTCCATTTAAAAAACAATGAGCATAAACACAGACTCAAAGGAACATAGATCGGGGCTTCCCTGGTGGCACAGTGGTTGGGAGTCCGCCTGCTGATGCAGGGGATGCGGGTTCGTGCCCCAGTCCGGGAAGGTCCCGCGTGCCGCGGAGCGGCTGGGCCCATGGGCCGTGGCCGCTGGGCCTGCGTGTCCGGAGCCTGTGCTCTGCAACGGGAGAGGCCACAGCGGTGGGAGGCCCGCATACCGCAAAAAAAAAAAAAAAAAAAAAAAGGAACATAGATCAAAGGAACTGAACAGAGAGCCCAGAAATAGACTCACACATATAAGAGTAACTGATTTTTGACCAAGATGCAAAGGCAATTCAGTGGAGAAAGGATATTCTTTTAAACAAATTATGTTGGAACTGGATATCCATATACAAAAGCAAAACAAAACAACTTCCATTCATATCTTCCATCATATAAAAAAATAACTCTAAATGCATCATGATTCTAAATGCAAATCCTAAAACTACAAAACTTCTAGAAAAAAACAGGAGAAAATCTTCATGACACTGAGTTAGGCAAAGATTTCTTTGATATAACACTAAAAGGATGGTTCATAAAACAACAGCAGGGATAAACTGGACTTCATCAAATTTTAAACCTTTTATTTGGAAGAGATGGTTAAGGTGAGAAGACAAGCCATAGATTAAGAGAAAACATTTGTAAATGGACTGGAATCCAAAATATAAAGAACTCCGAAAACTCAGTAATAAGAAAATAAACATCTCAGTAGGAAATTGGGGTAAATATCTGAACAGAAAATCTCCCAGAATCAGAGGTCTTAAAGTCATCCCTGTGAGAGTAGACTAGAATGAAAACCCTCCTAATAAATGACAGGGATAGAACTTAGTATTTATTTGAAGAACCAGAAGATTTAGTATGGAAAGGGAAAATATACTCTGCTATAGTCAGTCAGCATTTATCAAACACTTCCAACATGATAAAACAGAGGTCAGCGCCAATAGAAACTGGAGGGGTGTGGGGTAAGGGATGAAAGGAGAGCATTACTCTGAAAACCCATTATCTTCTGCCCTGCCCTATCTATACCTATCTCTGCTCATCCATTACCTACCTGAGACAACTCTTTATCCTTCCCATTTTGACCTCACCACACCCTTCTCTTCCACTCCAACCCCCTCCTTAAAGTTGACAATTGTTTCCTACCTGGCCACCTCCTCCAGCCACCAGTGCAACACTTAAATTGACTGACTCAAGCTACCATCCTTCTTCACCTCTTCAGATGTCAGAGGTAAATTATGGCTCTAAGTATCTTTTGCTTCCCCTACTTCAGCTGCCCTAGAGTGTCCTTCCCTGTCCTTGCTACTTTTTACTTTTCTCACTCTGTCTTCATCCTTCTCACCAACATGTTGCTACATCTCTCGTGCCTTCCACCTCTCAAAATTCCATGAATACCACTCTCAGGAGAGCTAACCCTTCCACCAAATCCCAGAACTCAAGCCAGGCTTGGAAGTTAGGAAAGCGCTGTACTCACCATCTAGGTAGTTTGGTAGAGAAAGGAATAAACAAATGTTCCTGATTATAACAGTAGAAGGTTGTTTCTGGTGTCACAAGTTAGAAATGTAAATGCACTTAAAATTACATTTATATCAAACTATACCATACATTTAAAAAAGTCAAATGGTTCTACAAGGCTTTTATCAAAAACCTCGTTTCATAACCCCCATCATAATGAAACAACTGTTTTCAACCCTATTAACTCTATTGTTTAATATCTTCCTTTATATTTTTAAATTAAATATATTCAATGATTCTATCATTATGACTGCTTAAATATATTTAGAGCTGAGCCATGTACTATGAGCTATATTATTTATATCACCTTTTTGCTACAAGTTTTTGTTTTTCCTTTGAGTTATCGATAACTTAATTTTTAATTAGTTTTCTAAGTACCCATTTCATCCCAACTTTTTGCAAAAGTGTAAATTTCCTCTCAACAATTTTTTTTAAATGCCACGTTATCTATCAGTTTTTTTTCTTTTCTTTCCTTCCTTCCTCCTTCCCTGCCTCTCTCTCTCTCTCTCTCGTTTCCTTTTTTTTTCTTTTAAAAAAAATATTGCTACTGGAGATCTCAATATACTTGCTCAAATTTGGACTGGTTATCCTCTAGACATGCTGCACACATGTCTTCCCGGGATTTCCCTTTACCATGACCCGAAGAAATTATTTCACATATTTTATGTATTAGAGCCTCTTCTGGATCTCATGATTTCTTTATTGATTTACTTTCTGGTTTTGCTGGAGTATCTTCTTCATTTCCTGAGAAAAGGTGCATGGAAGACCTGTCTAAAAAATTTCTTTACACTATCTTCACACTTGAGTGATTGTTTAGCTGAATACAGAATTCTAGACCAGTATATTTAAAAAACTGATTACATTTTTTAGTGTTTGGCAGATTTAAACCTCACTGATCCATGTTCCCCTTCTGCCCCATATCTGTACAAGCTGTTAAGCCCTGGTGCTCCATCTTCTGGCAACGCCAGCAAGTTAAAACCTCACCCCAGCCCCACCCTCTAACCACCTAAAAACCCCAACACAGTCTCCTTTCCCTGCTCTCTCAAGCCATTTTCAGTCCTGCTCAGGAGACACCCTCCTCTCTAGAAGGCTTCATTGTATCAGTAATAAACCTTTCTATACCCTCCTGGTATGTGAGTGGCATCATTAACCTTGAAATTGAAAACAAATTTTGGGTGGGAATCTATCCTGTCTCTGGAAAACTGAAGGATATCTCTCTTTATCCTGAGGATTTTTTTTTTTTTTTTTTTTTGCGTTACACGGGCCTCTCACTGTTGTGGCCTCTCCCGTTGCGGAGCACAGGCTCTGGACGCGCAGGCTCAGCGGCCATGGCTCACGGGCCCAGCCGCTCCGCGGCATGTGGGATCTTCCCAGACCGGGGCACGAACCCATGTCCCCTGCATCAGCAAGCAGACTCTCAACCACTGCGCCACCAGGGAAGCCCCTATCCTGAGGATTTTTAAATTACATAACGTTGTGCCTTGGTGTGGGTCTTTTTCATTCATTGTGATGGGCAGTTGGTGCGCTCTTTCAATATGTACACTCATAACCATTTTTAATTCTAGAAAAATTTCCAGTTTTATGTGTTTAATAATTCCCTGTTTACTTTATAATATCTGGAACTACTATTTTTCAGATGTTAGAATGCCTAGACTCAGCTTATAATTATTTTTCTTTTTAAAATAGCAGCTTTATTGAAATACAATTCATATTCCATAAATCCCCATCTTTTAAAGTATACAATTTGGTGGTTTTTTAGTATACTCATAGAGTTGGGTCACCACTATTTCTATCTTTTATCTTCTCTTTAATGTCTGTTCAACTTTTGGAATATTTCCTTAAATTCATTACCCAATCCTTCATAGAATGTTTTCCTAATTCCATGTGACTATTTTTTAAGAATTCTTTTTGTTCTCTGAATGCTCCTTTTTATAGTAGCCTGCACATGTTTCATGGACACACTTTTCCATCATCCTGAGGATAATAATGAAAATATGGCTTAGAAGTTTTTTTCTTTGCATTGTCTCTGTCCTTCAAGTTTCTTTTTATTTGGTATCTAACTTTTATTTTAAATATTTTCTTTAAATGCCTGGTAATTCTTGAATGTTTAAGAATGAGGCACTAGGACTCCCCTGGTGGCACAGTGGTTAAGAATCCACCTGCCAATGCAGGGGACATGGGTTTGAGCCCTGGTCCAGGAAGGTCCCACATGTCGCATAGTAATTAAGCCTGTGAGCCACAACTACTGAGCCTGTGCTCTACAGCCTGTGAGCCACAACTACTGAGCCTGCATGCCACAACTACTGAAGCCCACACACCTAGAGCCAGTGCTCCACAATGAGAAGCTACCGCAATGAGAAGCTCGCACACCGCAACGAAGAGTAGCCCCCACTGGCCGCCAACTAGAGAAAGCCCGTGCGCAGCAACGAAAACCCAATGCAGCCATAAATAAATAAATAAATAAATAAATATTTTTTTTAAAAAAAGAATGAGGCAACTAAATAGCAGTTGGAAACTCTGGATTCATAAGTGGGGTTTAGGAAGTAGTGGGCTTTACTGAAGGGTATTTGGATAGGGACCAGGTCATTACTGCCAGAAAATAGGTCTTTTCCAAAAGAGGAATACTCCAGTCCCTTAACTGGGATGTATTTTCCTGAGTAGGGTAAGAAGTCTGGGGTAAGTAAACAGACTTTAGTTAATTCCTTTCCCTCCTCCTCCCAACACCTCCCACTGCTAGTTTTCAATACAGCACCCCTGCCCTCAGCAGTACTGGGCATTGCTGTGTCCAGACCCTTTGCTTCAATGTCTCTGGACTGCCATGGTGGGAAAAAGAGTAGCTGCCTGGCTACATAGTGTTGGGGAAGGGATCACAGCATCTAATTGCTACTTTTTTTTTTTTTTTGTGGTACGCAGGCCTCTCACTGTTGTGGCCTCTCCCGTTGCAGAGCACAGGCTCCAGACGCGCAGGCTCAGCGGCCATGGCTCACAGGCCCAGCCGCTCCACGGCATGTGGGCTCTTCCCGGACCAGGGCACGAACCCGTGTCCCCTGCATCGGCAGGCGGACTCTCAACCACTGTGCCACCAGGGAAGCCCATCTAATTGCTATTTTTAAAGATTTCCAAAAATCCTATTTTCAACATTAACTCTACCTATTCCTTCAGGAGTATGTGATGCCTCTAATTTCTGAAACTCCAGCCTGCCTCTGTTTGCTTCTTGGTTCGTTCTAGGTATCTAGGTTTCAGCTTTTTTTTTTGTCTGTTAGGCCTATTATAATTTATTCATCTACATTCCAGATTCCAAACTTTTGCTGATTATCTCTTGTCAACTGAGGTCTCTTTTTCTCTATGTTGTGGATTCATGCCTTTTTTAATGCCTTTATTGGTATTTTAGTGAGATTTCAGAAGGGAGAAGTAAACGTATATGTTCAATCCTCCATATGAAATATGAAATCCTGAGTTAATTTTCATCATGTTGCAAAATTACTAGATTCCAAGACAGAATTAAAACAATTAATTATATGTTAAATAGAATTCTGTGGGCTGCTCAAAACCTAACCATTTATATTTTATTATAAAGTATTCTAGGTCTCAAATATCAATCAACAAATGAACTCAGAATACAACCAGTTTGTTAATTAGAGACAGTCTACTTTCTATTTCCTCATACCTTTCACACATCAATTTGATAAAGCTAGTAACCAAGGACATTTATCATATATTTAAACTACAATTTTAAAAAATACTGATTATGGTAAAATTGTTTATTTCCTCTAAATAGAGTAGAAAACTCATTCAACAAGCACTTCAAACTATTTTATGTCCCAAGAATGGAATAGGAAGATAAAAGATAGTGCTTATTTTCAATAGCTTTAGGGCCTAGAGGAACAAAAACAATTATACTGCTGTTTTGAGTCCTATGACAGTGCCACAGAATTACCAGGATAGAACAACTCATCTAGAAAGAGAGAAGAGCAGTCAGGAGAGGCTTCCCAGTAGAGATAGCACCTGAATCTATTTTTGAAGAACTAGCAGAAGTTAACCAGGCAAAGAGGGGGGAAGAAGGAGGGAAAAGCATTTGTTGAGAACCTCCCATGTTCTTTTGCACTAAATTTTAAGAAAATTCCTTTATTCTATTTTCTAGCTAGCTAATTTAATTTTCAGTTGAATACATCTCAATATTAGGTTAGTTTCTTGTTTTAAAATTTGATATTTTTAGTTTCCAGGGACTATAATTTTTTTATAGCAGCCTGTTATATTATGGATTCAACAGCCTCTTGTCTCTAAAGAGATATTTAAAGCTTTCTACCATTTCCCTCAGGTGTTAATTCTTTTGTTTGTTGCATTTGTGGCCTCTCTTCCATGGCACTGATTTTCTTCAAAGATTTGACTGTTTCTGATTGTCTGTTCATATCTCTATTTGAGAATCTGTTTGTATGGCACAGAGTATAAATTCTGAAACAACAACCTACCTCTGGAGATTTTAGAAGAGTGATGAGACATTCTTGGAACTTACGGTCTAGGTGGGGATGTCCTCCTGTATTTTCCAGGTATTGTAGGTTACATGGGGACACTGCCCTATTTGGCAGTATCCACACTGGACGTCTCTTATATCAGAATTCCCACTTCAGAGAGCCATAATGTATCTTTTTCCTGGGCTTAGCAACCATAAGCATAATCTATATTTTTATCTTTTTTGCCCCTCTGCCCTCTGTGTGGCAATGTGGAGTTACTTCAGACTCCCTTCTGCTTCTCACTCCAGCTCCAACATTGACCCTAAGGAGCCAAAGTGAAGACTTAGTTCACTTTGCTTGGCAGTAATTCCTAGGGTTTTGACCTGGCAGCAGGCACTGGGAGCTGCCAGTGTTTCCAATGTAAGAAGGGGATGAGAAGGGAGACAGGTCATACAGTGCCAGAATGTAGTGCTTAATCCACCACCTTGACAACTTCTTCAGGGTCCCATCTATTACAGTGTTTTGCATTTATTGACCAAGTGTTTTGAGTTAAGTGTATCTCCAGAGCTATTCTTACCTCTGCAGTGGTTTTTCTCTGCTCTTCATATATTCATCAGCTGGATCTCATCTGTTTTTAAGAATTCCTCAGTATTTCTGGTGTGGTAATCGCATCCTTTCTTGTTTTCAAAAATAACTTCAATTATACCAAACTTCTATCAGTAGCCCTCCATATCCAACTGCCTATTTGACATTACTACTTAGACATCTTAAACACACCCATAACTTAATATATTAAAAAGAGAATTTATGATCTTTCCCTCAAACAAGGTTTTTTCAGTGAATGCTACCACCTTATACTCAGTTATGCAAGCCAGAAACACGTGTTGTCTTTGATACCTCCATCTTCTTCACTCTTTATTTGCCAAATTCTGTCAATTTCATTTCCTACAACAGCCATAAGATATGCCCACTTCTTTCCATTTCCAATGTCATCCCATAGTACAAAGAGCCATCATTCCTCCCCTTAACTACTGCAAGCCCTTAACTAGGCTTAACTACTAGCCTCCCAACGGGTCTATTTACATCTACTCCTACTTTTTTCCATACTGTAGCTAATACGATCATACCATTCCGTATTTTAAAAACTTCAGTGGCTTCCTGCTGCTCCAAAGATGCACATCAGTATCTTTGGCATGGCCTATAAGGCTATGCAAAGACTCAGTCTGTCCAACCTTGTCTTATTATCACACTTCCTCCTCTCTACTTTAGCCACACTGGCCTTCTTTCAGTTCACTGAACACAAAATGCTCAGTCCCACGTCAGGGTCTTTGCACATGCTGTTCCCTCTGCCTGGATTTCTCTTTATTCACCTCTCTTTATAGTTAAGCTCTTCCTTTCTTCAGATCTCAATTAAATTGCCATTCCCTCATGGAAGTCTTCCCTAATCTCTTCAACTAAATTCAGTTACACTCAAGTTAACCTCACTTTTGTAGCACTTATCGCAATTATAATTTACTGGTGTGTGCTTGAAGGCTTTGAGGATGAAGTCTACAGCACAGGCCGAAGGATTCAGCTTGGACCAGGAGAAAGACATCTCTCCCACTGAGATGGGAAGATAAGGCAGAGATACAAATGGATGCTTATGTTTGTAAGAAAGCAAGTTGAAGAAGTTCACGTTGCCAGTCTTACCTGATACTCGTTCACTATTTGATAAACTACTATCAACCTGGAGGTCATCTGTCACTGACTCCTATGTGAAATAAGAATTAAAGATATAACACAAATTATGAGATGGAATATTTTTATATTATAATATTATAACACATTGATTTGGTTATTTTAAAAATGCAAAACTAATATCAACTTTGTATATCAGTTTCATATATAATACATTCTTTCAGCTTATTGATACAGATGTAGTCTGATATTTAATATTAAATCTTAAAATATAATATTATGGACATATCTAGGGAGTCAACAATATACTAGTCAACTAACTACTGTGGGATAAACCAGCAACTAGAAAATAAAGATGAATATTTTTCTGATACCCTAAGTAGGAAAGAATTTTTTCCCTCTAAATATGAAAGCAAAATAAATCAAAAGAAACTGATTGATAAATAAGTCTAAAATACTAAAAATAAAATTAAAGGCAAACAAATGTGGAAATATTTGTAACGTGTGTGTAAAAGTACAACAATCTTCAATATATAATGAATAAGTATTTCACCAAAAAATCACACAAATGGCCAATAAAGTGAGAAAAAATATCAACTTTACTAGCATTCAAAGAAATGGAAAGTAAAACAACATGCTACTTTTCATCTATCAAATATCTATCTATCAATAGGTAGATAGATAGATATTTTAAGTTTCAGATAAGATGGTGCCAACTGGCCAACATGAATCAAAACTTTAAATATAATCCAACCCTTGACCCACTGCAACGTATTTGTCTTAGGATAACAATCTGAGGTACACACAAAAAATTTCTGTGGTAGGATATCTACTGATATCTAAAACAGCAAAACCTTAGAAACAATCTCAATCCCCCAACCACAGAAAAATAGTTATACAAATTATAGCATACCTATGTGTAAGACAAAGCACTATGCAGACACTAAAAACCATATTTTTGAAGATTACTTAATGTTAGAGGAATTTACACAATAAGATAATTTGTAAAAAAAAATTTAAAGGCACAGAAAAAAGGAATGGAAGGAAAAATACAAAACTTAAAAGAAGCTGCTTAAACATTTTTTTGCATAGTCTGAATAATCTATTAGGGACACTTAACACAGTTAAAATCTGGGGAAAAGACTTTTTTTAAAAAATGCCTTTTGTTAAAACTGCCCTCCCCCAAAACACATGTCAAAGAGAAATACGCAAGCTAAAATGCTGGACTGTGACTATCCAATTTAATGCTAATGTCAGATAAGTCACAAGCAATTTTTAAAATCTGAGTTTCTCCAAACTACTGCTACACATCTTTAAAATACTGTACAGAATCCACATTAAATACAGTAGATCAGGAAGTTATATATAATATTCTAATGATAATGAATCCTGTTTCTGTTAATGCAAAGTCAAATGAGAAAACATGAAAATGGCTTTGAAATGTTTAAGTGCTATCAAACATTAGAGAATTACTAAGAAACACTTTATATCTGTCACACAGAAAATTAGCCAGTAATGAATATTTCTTAAATTTTTGTCAAAGGAAAGAAAAAACAGAAATACATGGCTATGAGTCTACCAGAATCATTAATTCAAGGCCCTGTCTGAAGATAGAGCATCAATGTTTATAAAAACACTAGAAAGCTATGTAATATCTATAGAACAAAGACCATATTATACTTTCATCCAGAGGTACATCAGGTACCACTGGTCTCTACCCTAAGCTTATCCAAGGACCATAGGAGAAACATACATACACTCAGTGGCACAATCTTCTCATCCTGGGCTTCTTCACTAGTGCTATTTTCATGCAGGCTTTTCTCTCCTGTACCTCTTAACTGAGTGCTAACAAACAAACAACACAATTAGTTTGCACCGTCTGGACTTGGCTCTCCACGTCCCTGATCACTATTCACACTGTTATAATGTGAAAACTCTGTGGGGACATAATTAACAAGAAGTAAGGAACACAATAGGTGAATTGTATCAATAACCAATTGATGCCACAAATGCTTTCCCGGAGGTTTTCTCTCACTTGCTTTTAAGCAACTTGGTAAAACTTCCTTTTTTTTTTTTTTTTTTTAAAATATATCTTTTTCCTAAGTCAAATTTCTGGCTCTGTGTTCGGAGAACAGCGAAATCAGAACACACTATTTTCTTCACTGACTCTTAGAATGAGAGGCTATTAGGAGAAAATCAGGATTGAAATTTTGAGGTGGCCAGAGGCATGGGGCTGTTACTCGTGGATACGCACCTCGGTGGCCCAGAGCTGCTACCTCCCAGCTGACTCCGCTCTGATTTCTCCGTGATTCTCTGCAAACCGCGCGTTTTGCCACTCCTTTTCAGGCCTAAGAGAGGGTGACGTGCTTCAGGGCAAAAGCCTTGGAGGCCTGCCCGCGGGCCTCGGAAGTCCCTGGGGCTGAGGCCCAGCCCACCCCGCGTCCCACTCCGTAGGCCAGCCACACGGCGCTTACAGTGGGCAGAGAGCTTCCGGCCGGGCCCTGACGGGGCCTCCGCCTTAGCTGGGGCACCTACATCTGGCGTTGGGGTTAGGTTGAGCCTATGGCTGGCCCGCTTTTTGCGCGTATAGACCTGTAGTGACCACATTGCCACCCCACCGCCAGGCCTCGGAGGGCTCTTGGCCCTCGACGGCCTGTCTCGTCTTCTTCCTGAGGAACCGAGCTACGCCGGAGGGAACCAGCGTCCAGGCCTGGCCTGCGGGGCAGCCCGAGAGGAATGAAAGAGGTGAGAAAAAAACAACAGGCCAACAGCGCCGACCCCCACACTAGTCTGGAAACGCCGCCTCACTCCCGCCTTTTTATCTCCCAGGAGTAACGCGGTGACTTCTGGGAAGACACAGTGAAGTGGCAGCGCCCCGCCCTCCTGGAGGCGCAGCGCCCCGCCCTCCTGGAGGCGCAGCGCCCCGCCCTCCTGGAGGCGCAGCGCCCCGCCCTCCTGGAGGCGCAGCGCCCCGCCCTCCTGGAGGCGCAGCACCCCGCCCTCCTGGAGGCGCAGCGCCAGGGAACTTGGTGGTGGACGGGGGGCCTGGACCTTGGACTCTAGGCGCAGGCTCCCTCGCCTCGTGCTGAAGGGAAAATTAATGGAAAAAGACTTTTTCTCGTCCAGGAGGTTGTTCGTTTGCTTTTCATTTTCTCATTAGTCTGATGGGCCCAACACCTGGTACTGATGCCTGGGCCGCTTTCCTTAGCAACATTACCAGGAAGGCCATGGTAATGGAGTTTGAAGTCTCTAAGCACATGGAATCTAGCTGGGGGTCACCCTGACTCAGTGCAGGAAGGTCAGAGAGGAATGAAAGCATGTTATGGTGACGGGGAGTGTCCTCCTGAGCAATCAACTTCAGTCCCTGGGGCCGCCAAATTACTTGGGGCGGGCATGGTACTTGAGAGTCTAACCAGGCATTAGAAGAGCTTAGGTTCCAGGAGGTTTCTTCTCAGGGACAAGCAGAATCCCTTAGCCTCTGCCTAGAAGCTACCTCCTGGACATCTCTGGGCAGCCTTGTGGTTAAGGTAGTGAGTTCCACAAGGGATGCCCTCCTAGTGCCCTGAGGCTCAGCTCTTTTGCTCTGTCCAAAGGAAGTAACATAGGAATGACCACTCATTCTCTCCATACACCCAGGCTGAACCATCTGGCTGCATCTGATAAACATATTGTGCATATAATAACCATCTTCTTATTTTAAAAAATGTCATTTCACAACATTAAAAAATGCTGTTTGTACAGATGAAATTAGAAAAACAGAAAGACTTTTTCTGTGATGCTCCAATATTATCTGTAAATATAGCACACATATAGCCACAATATTTTCATAATAAAATCACTGAATTTTTTATTCAAAATCTGCTCATAGAAAGTCACTTATTAATAATTAAAACTTAATCACTAATCATTAACTTTGTAAAGAACAGAGGGTAGACGTTCTTACCTGATTATAGTGCTTTGAGTCACTTAATCACTACTTACTTAGCACCTTACTCTGTGTTAGGCATTGTGGTAGGTCCTGGGGATACAGAAGTGAATTAGAAATGGTTCTTCAATCAAGGATCTCACAATTTTGTTGCAGTATAAAGCAGTTATCATATTTCAACGTCTTCTCTTTAGTCACATCCATAATATGCTGACAGGCAGTCTCTAGTTTACAAGCCAGGTCTCCAGGCTCCCTTCTTGCCCTTTGGAGAATGTTGTGAAAAAAAAACTTGGAGTTCTTAAATGACCTTTGGGAGGTATAGATCCTGGGATGCCCTAGACCTAGAAATGGAAGAAACATTGAAAAAGGAAAACAGCTTAAAGCAAAAGGTGATCTGCCCTTTGGTGGCCCTATTCTCTAGAACTCTCTCTATACTGAATTAAATTCACTGAAGTGCCATCAAGTAAAGGTTTATGAGAGTTAATGCCTAGGGTTTCAAAACTGGAAATAACCTTTGGTGTGATTTCTTGAGCCAAAACGGTCCTTAGAGATGATCTTGCTGTCCCCTCAATTCGAAGCTGAGCAAATCACAACGTAGGAGTCTCATTATGACAGGTGGTTGACCTAGGTGGCATGGATCTCCTGACATTTGGCTAGTGTGCTTGCCATGCTCCCATTCCTCCTAACACATGGCTGGGAAAGGGATGGGGGGAACAAGGAAAAGAGCTCGAAGCCCTAAGTAGCAAGGGGAGGGGAAGGGACTACATACAGACTTGCAATTTAAAGTTTCACCTACCCAGCCTATAAAAGGGGAATGAAATGTGTCCCCTACAAAAGGGTGAGGTAGGGCAGAGATATCTCAACTCAATCATCTGTCTCCCTCCACTCCGTCTTCAAATACCCAAATGCCAGTGCAAGCATTCAGCCATGAGTGTTAACTTGAACATCTTCCATTTCCCTGTTGTATTGCTTCCATATCTACACTCAGAATTCTGCTTTCAGTGTTTCAGTTCAGTCGTGTGATGGTTTTGACTAGATTGGAACAGTCATGGAGATGCTAACTTCCATGGGAAAAGAAAATCCAAAATTTTAATAGATTTCTGAAGAAAGCTTTTGGGAAAACAGCCAGTTCATGGGTTTAGGATTCCCTGGAGCCAAGAGGAAATCTTTCTGAATACCGTTTTCTTATCGAGTGACTCCCCCACCCCCCAGCCCCAAGAGGCTTCATTTGTGGTACCATCCACAGGCTGTAGGGTCCAACTGAAAATCGGCTTATTTTTGCTTAGTTGACAGGATTGGAAAAAAAATAACAGTGATAGATGAAAAGTATCTTTATGTATTGCAGTCTTAATGCTATGCAACATATGTAAAAGGGCCAAGGGGATTTTCATTCAATAGACATTTCTTGAGCATCCACTATGGGCCAGAACTTCTGCAGCCCCAGGCAACTCACAGTCTTAGTGAGAGTGGGGCAAAGGTACAATCAACCATGCAGCCATGTGGGAAGCTTCTTAGAGAAAAGGATAGTTGAACTGAGTTTTAAGATATGAATGATAGGAATTAGGGGGATTCAAGGAAAGGGTATTCTATGAAAAGGGGACCTAAAAGCATGATGCTTTTAGGGCACTGAAAAAAGTAGTTGGTATGATTGGAGCCAATACTCTATAGAGGAAGGGCTGGAGAAGAGATGCTGGGCCTTGTGTGCTGAAGCAGGGAGTCTGAACTTTATCCTGGAAACTGTGGAATATTAAGCAAGAGAGTGGCACAACCAGATTTTCAATTTAGAAAGATCCCCCTGACTGAAATGTGGATGGTGAAATTTGAGGAAGCTGGGGTGGAAATAGGAAGACTAATTTTAAAAGCAGTGTTAATATTCCAGACAAGAGATGAGAGTGGCCCCAACTACACTAAAAGCTGTGAAAATAGAGAGGAGTAGATGGTAGCAAATATATGGCAGAATCTGCATAATTTAGACATGGCAGAATGTACAATTTTAAGAAAGTGTACCGCTGTGTATGGGTAAAAGACATTATGGAAATACTGTTTAAGGACCATCATGATGGAAAATTTGAATACAATTTTTTGTTCTTTTAAAAATATAAAAATGAAGTAAATCCAGGACACATTTGGTAATAGCAAATGTGCAAGGAAAAGGATAGCTTCTCTGGGGGGGCCATAAGTCTTTAGAGTTTAGGGACCCTTATAGAGGACGTAGAGTATGCTGACTAGTGATATAGCTTGATACAGTGTTTATCATAAGCACTATGATCTATGATCACCAAGTATACTAACATCAGGGGATTATGCTAAATAAATATTATAAAATAGTAATTATAAGCAACTTTGAGAAACAAAAAAATCTTTATTTTTTACAAATGTTTTCATAAATGCATTTTATATTTGATATGCATGCTACTATAACAAAGCAACTAAAAATAAAATTACAGTTAAAATACTTTTATGCATATTTAAAAGGTAATTTTTTAATCTCCTCAATTTCAAAAAATTGAAAGTAGAATAAGCAGTTCTTGAAAAAATATCCATTGCCCTCCATGCAATTTTTGCAATGACTTAACAAGGAAAATAAAAATAATCAGTCAAATGAATGTTTAAAAGCCACTGTCACCTCATGAAAACCTTTTGTTTGGGACCAAGTTTAGAAATGCTTGTGTTCCAAGTAGTATATATCTATTGCCTCTGAGTTATAACCATTCATGTGTTCTAACTGAAGAGTTTCTCATTAGGGCTTTGTCCTCACTTAAATGCTAATTCCATTCTTACTGCAGTTAACTGTAGATTCACAGAAAGGACTGTGTAGCATACTTGAGAGAAAATTCAGACTACCAGGATCATTTTTTCTTTTCATGTATATGCTTCCTTAAAATAGAAATAGGCAAGAAAATACAGCAACTTATCTCATATAGTTTATCAATTTTATATATGATTTTTCATTCTTTTTTTCCTGAGATATGAAGCAAGTTTGTAAGTGGTCTGTTTTCATGCAAAAATACATTTTTCCATTCTTTACATTCATTTCATAGTATTTTGTATTCTAAGTAACTATATCACATTTGTGCTTTATACATTTGGAAAATAAAGAATAATTCATTCCCTTTACTGCAGAAAAATAAAAGATCAGAGTTTCTTTGATGGGTAATACAATCAAATGAAGTGCTGACTTCAAGTTGCTAAAACATTACCTGACTATAAAAATTGCAATGAAAAGTCCTATTTTTTCTCATGCTTGCAGTTTTACCTAAATTTAGAACGAAAGGTTGACTTGCTCATGTGAGGGAGACTAGGTATGTTTATTCCTTTAGACTCCTGAGTTCGTGAGTTCCTAATATGTGAAGCTAGGCCTGCACATACCTGGTCAGTTTCCTCTCTCACCTGGAGGAGAATCACAATACAAAGATGTCTTTTATGGCAAAAGGGGAAAAAAAATTGGTGTATATTCTATTTTATATCTTTATAGACAACAAGATTAGTTTTTAAAATGTAAGAATTACCAACACATTTAAATGAAAAAGAGATAAAAGGCCAAACATTTAAGAACATGTTTATGTTAAGTAATTGATCTCCGTTATACCGCTAGACTTAAATCAGATCTGATGTCCACTATGAATGTAAATGTCTTAAGTACATAGCCTTTTTCTACACTGGTTAAAGAGAAATACAAACTTTTCCCCCTCAAAATAAAGTTGGGAAATCTGAAGCAAGAAGGATTTTTTTCCATTAACACATATTGTTTCATTTCTCCTTTATTAAAAAATTCAGTAGAGTTAAACAGCGGAAAAAATAAATGTACATGCAATATATTTAGGGCCCACTGTTTACTTTTCTCAGCACATCTGCCAGAACCTATTTATATGCCCAAGTGTGATGATTTTCACATGGATCAGGAAGGCAAATAGAAACATAAGATCTTTAAAGTGAGAAAGAGAAGAAATCTTAAGTTATCCATAATCAATTACCTCTAACTATTATTAGGTATAAATGTAATCAAAATAAATTTTAAATTATTTGCTTATAATTTCATTGTCTAAAATCCTCTGGAAACAAAGACAAATATGAAATTTAGTTGAGCGGAAGGACAATGGGAAAGAGGTTCATTTTCCTCAAGATGTGAAGCTACTTGCCTTTAAAATAATACAAATATCCAATTCAGGTAATGACTTTCTCTTTTAATTAGTCAAATATATATTAAATATAAAAAAATTAATGCTATGTATAATAGATGTGGCCTTGGACATTTTTAGTATTTGTTTATTTAGAAATGTCTTTAAAAATTAATGTGCACAGAACTAGGTCATCTACTAAAAGTCAAATCTATAACTGCACGTAGTGGGACTGCAGAGAGAATCCAGCAAAGGAATATGTAAAAGATTGGATAAATACATCAAATGAAGCTGTGGTCGTCCACTTTTGTGAAGACTGAAATATAAGTGTATAATCACTGGTGCAGATTCATCTAGTAAGCCCGTGTGATTATGCAGTTTCTAACCGACAGCATTTACTGACAGTTTGGATTTGCTCCAGGGGTAAGGAGCTTCTGGACTGTGAATACTGCCCCCATCTCTGCTTTCAGAGTCCTGTCTCTACAGAAGGAAACACTTTCCTAGGGACAGTTTATTCTGTAGATGCAGTCTGTAGCTTGGAACTTAATTGCTGTCCATGCTGGGCTTTAATTATATGACATTGTTGGCACCCAGGTGCAAGAAGTATTAAACACATAATGCCAAGAAAGGAGGTTTTCATGGGTAAGCTTAGAAGGGTTTAGAGATTCTACGCATGAAATTATTTCCCATGGGAATATTTATCTATGATGGATGTAAATAGTTTTCTAGGGGTATTTTGAAGAGGTTCTTCAAACTTATGTTCTTGAAAAATTATTTCATTTGGAAATAACATCGCCCCCCCCCCCCGCTACATCCTGCCATGATAATCTCTTACTGGAAGAAAGTGAAGCTGTTCAGAATTATTGCCATATGGGTTTCCCAGGCCTAGCATGGACACGTTGAGAATGGGAAGACCGGAAGAACCCAGCAAGGAACATCAGTACATTAATTGCTGCCCACCCTGAGAAATAATTCTGGGTTTCTTCTCCCAAGTCTTCCCTAAAGGTCCATTCATTGCAGAGTCAAACAGACATCTTTTATAATTCATGTGGTAAGACATCCATGAATATACACATACTATCCTTTAAGTAGTTGTACATTACATTTTTTCTAGGTAGCTCCTTAATATTTGAATGAGCTTAATAAATAAGAAAATGTATTGAAAGATCTTTGTAAAATGTTATGTAAATACATTTGTTTTAAGAATACATGAATTTGCATTCTTCATAAATAGAAGTAAAAATTGGAGAGAAAATTTTTTCATGTCAATGAGGGTTGTTATGTTTAAAGAATCTAAAGTTATGTAGAATGTGAGCTATCATGTTTTGTTTCAGAATGATTCTGTATTAGTTTTAATTTTTTAAGTCTGATTTAATTGTGATTTTGACCATCAGTTATTGAATGAGGTAGTCCACATTGCCTAGATATTTGCTGTACCTGGTTACTATTCCACAAATAATTAAGTACAATATATCAGTTATGTTTTTCCTTTATGTTTAATAGAAGTTCTGTGAACACTGAGAATATATTACTTTTAGTGGTACACAGTTCTTGAGAAAAGTCTTGATTTTTACAATACCATTTGTGATATTTTTAGCAGCTTACTACAATATCATTGTAATAAAAATAAAGTGTACTCGGTGATGAGAGAGAAAATATTGTTAAAGACCTCTTGGGACAGGAAGAGGCTCAGTCATAAGGTCACGTGCTTTTCATTTTCAGCTGCATCATTCTGACACGTTACTTTCAAAAAATAACTATAATATTGCTACATTGTCCATTATACTGAGAAGAACTTCCCTTGAACTTCACATGGAGATTGAGTAAAGCTCTTCTATTTGTTTTTTGAAGTACTCTCTCAGCTCAGGTCTCTTAGCCTTTAGTGTTGGTGTCAGCAAGCCATTTTGAACTGAGAACATATCAGAGTGGATGTGAATGGCTTTAACCTAAAAACCAAATGCAGAATACAGCTTTATCAGGAATATAACACAGCATTCATAGCATACATGATAAAAGTAGACAGGCATATGGGAATAGAAATATTGATATAAAAACACTATGCCTATTTAAAAGTCAGAGTTATCCTAATAACATTTCAGCCTATTTGATATGTCTGAAAGCCACCTTTTTTCCTTCTTACTCCTCCATTTAGCCAGTCAACAGAAATGAGTTAGTTCCTTACTCTGTGCCAGGCACTGAGGACACAAAGAGGGATCATGAGCGCCCCTGCCCTCGGGGAGTGCACACTGGCATCCAGTAGAGCAGACACACTGGGCAATTATTAGACAATGCGGTATACACAGGATGAAGGGCACTTAACTCAGTTATAGTAGGGAAGAGAGAGGAGCAGTCAGGGAAGCCTTCTCAAATCAGGTGAGTGTTAAAGAACGAGTAAGAGTTAACCAGCAAAGGAGGAGAGGTGGGTGGAGAAGGGCATTCCAGGCAGAGGCAACCCTATGAACAAAGCTACGGGAGTGAGAAATGGCAGAGTATGAAAAAGGAAATCCAAGTGATTTATGTTGTAGTTACGTAAAGTAGGAGGCAAAGTGGGTGAGAGATGAAGCTGAAGTGGTAGATGGGGCAGTTTATAGAGGAATACAGTAGGAGATTTTTATACAGGGCAATGACATGGCTGAATATACAATTTATAAAGATCTCTCCAAGAGAAATGTGAAGATGGCTTTTAAGAATGTTAAGATTAGAAGTAGGGAAACCAATCAAAAGGACCTGACCAATCCACAGGAGAGAAGAAGATAAGGGCCTGCACCTACAGAAGTGGCACAGACAGAGACAAATAAGCAGTTCTAAGAGCGATTTAGAGATAAATGGGCAGGATGTAATACAGAAGGAAGCAATGGGCAGGATGTAATACAGAAGAAGGCAGCCTTGAGGACTTCCAGGTTTCTGGCTTGGAGGGCTGCATGGACAGTGGTGCCAATCACAGGAGAAACATAAAGTCTAGGGGGGGACGTGACGAGTCTGCGTTCAAAAAAAAAAGTTCTGCCAGAAAATGTGATCACATTATTGGAAGGAGGAATGGAGGGATCAGACTTAGTGTTCGTGTTGCCTGTTTCCATGAGGCAGATTCCAGGCCTCCTCATGCAAAGTCTCTTTGCAAGGCTGAATGGGGGACCAGAGACATAGATGAACTAACCTGGGAGGGCCTGGGCAGTCTCCTCCCATGTGGGATTCCAGCTGAAAGGGTGACTGTCAGTTCAACCAGAATTTTATGATCTGGGCTTGAGCTGAATTCTGGAGTGACAGTGTCTCTAAGAAATTGTATCCTGACTGACAACTGGGTCTACATTCGATTATTTTGTTGACACAACAGATCCATATTATTAAATAGCAAATGAATTGCTATATATAGACTTTAAAAAATTAACTCAAAATATATGCGCTAAATACATATATATTTTCACTTGTTGTTTTGCTTAATTGGCATTTATTGAGCAACTACCATGTGTCAGGTATAGTGTAAGGCACCAGGGATACAAAGAAGAACAAGACACAATCTCTGTACACATGGAGCTTACAATCTAATGAGGGATGCTGCAGTATGATAATACTACTATAGGGATGAGCAGTTGTCAGTTGCTTTCCCAGTATCACTCCCTATCTTCCATGCTAATAAAACCCAGGTTTTGTTTGGGGCCAAAATGGTCTATGTAAACTATGACAGTCCTATGTCCTGATTTCCCAGGCTCCCTTGCAGCTAAGGTGTAGTCATAAGATCCATCTGTGGCTAGTGAGAAGGGAAAGTTTTTGCTTTCCTAATAAAAGGTTCAGACATACCTATTTCTACCCACTCTCTTTTTTTCCTTCCTTGAATGTGGACAATGTCCAAAGCTGTAGCAGCCACATAAAGTGATAAGCCAACATACTAAGAAGGGAGAGTGGAAAGATAGGCAGAGCCTAGGTCTTTGAGAACCTGTACCTGCCTTGGACTGCCTATCTTCGGATTTCTTATGTGAGAACACCACAAAAACACACCCTATGTGTTTAAGACCCTGAGGGTTTTCTTTTAGAGCTGAATGCCTTTCTGATATAGCACCTAAACAAGTCTCTGGAGCAGGATTCATTGAAAAGGGATGTTTGAGTTGAACTCTGGAGGATAAGTAGGCTTTGGCCAGATGAAGATAGCAAGGGGAAGGGAGAGGCTGTTATATGGCTCTAGGCAGAGGCAACATGTGCCAAAACACACTTGGGACATCACAAGTATAGGCTGCAGCAGGTGATACAAATAAAGAAGAAGAAAGAGATGGGGCTGGGGAGATAGGCTGGGGCCAAATTACAAAGGATCGATACGCCAAGGTAGGGATTTTGGACATAATTCTTTAAACAATTTTTAATCAGTGAGAGACAGTACTAGAATGCATCTTTGGAAAGATTACCCTGTTAAGAGAGGATTGAAATGAGGTAAAAGTGGAAGCTGGAAGACCAGCCAAAAGGCAAGACTGATGGTGATTTAGGCTATAAAGTTGGCTGTGGAGATGGAAATAGATTTGGGGAGTAGAAAGGACAGGACTTACAATTGGTTTGGGTAATTGATAGAGAAAGAGATTTTAAGACTGGCTCTAGATTTCTGCTTGAGCAGAAAAACTGGAGGAGGGGGAGAAAGATTCTTTGGAGGCAGGAAGATCAAGCATTCATGTCAAGTTGGAAATGCTTCTGAGACATCCAAGTGGTTTTTGGACATTGGATATATTACTATTAGTATGTAGGACACAGCTTCAGCCTGGGCTTGAGACAGAGAAGGAGTTTCTTGAGGAGTAGAAAAGAACTGGGGTGTGGGTTACAGAAGCCAGGAGAACAAGAGTGAAAGGTTACTGTGGCATATGTTACTGTCATATGAGAATTGTTAATTAAAATCAATGGATACAATCAGGAAATGACTTATTTCAAAAATCAGTCTGATATTATCCAGAAAACAGAAATAACAAGTGTTGGTGAGGATATAGAGAAACTGGAATATATACCCCAAAAAATTGAAAGCAGGATCTCAAAGAGATATTTGTACATCCATGTTCATAGCAGCATTATTCACAATAGCTAAAACAGGGAAGCAACCCAAATGTCCATCAGCATATGAATGGATAGGCAAAATGTGGCACAGACATACAATGGAATATTATTTATATTAAGTAAGGAAATTCTGACACATGCTACAACATGGATGAACTCTGAGGGCATTAGGCTAAGTGAAATAAGCCAGTCACAAAAACACAAGTACTTAGAGTAGTCAAAGTCATAGGGACAGAAAGTAAAATGGTGGTTTCTGGAGGCTTGGGGAAGGGAGGGAATTGGGAGTTATTGTTCAAGGGGTACAGAGTTTCATTCTACAAAATGAAAAGTTACAGAGATGGATGGTGGTGATGGTAGTACAACATTATGAATGTATTAATGCCACTGAACTGCACACGTAAAAAATGGTTAAGGTAGTAAATTTTATGTTATGTGTATTTAACCACCAAAAATTTAAAAATTGGAAAAAATCAATGTATGCAAATAGTTGCAAAAAATTCAACATGTCAGTGATTGTTTTCCAAATCTCTGATGCTACCAGTCTAGTGTCCTGGCACGTGGGTATTGTAATATGACAAAGAAGTCTTTCCTCAGAAAATTCTCCATTGCATTCACTGATTTTTCAGATCAAAGACTCAATATACAAAGAAGACCCCTAAAACAGCTACACTTTTTACTTCTTAAAAAGTTTTTAAGAAAAATTCTAACAAATTCTGGCATTTTTTAAACCCATGCTTGTAATTTTAAAATGTGATAATTTTCAAATGAGCACAGCATTAATAAATGAGATTCATCTTTGTCTCTTAGAAATTTGTTCAAATGAAGGATTCACTTTTGCTATAAAAAGAATAGCATTTTAAGGGATTCGTGTGTGGTGGGAAGGGGAGGACTGGACTTTAGGCTAAAATTAAAGCTAGCATTACAGGTAGCCACCTCAACTTTACCTTACATACTGAAAGGATTTCTACTTGGATATCCAGTATAAATAACTGGAAATCTGAGGCTCTTGGCTAAAAAGAGGCATTATCGAATGTTTCAAAATTTGTTAAGGTTCTTGTAAAAAGTGTTTTGTTTGAAAATTCTCTCAACTCCAATATAAAATAAAATTTTTCTGAATTTTTTTCATGGCAAAATAAAAAAAAATTTTTTAAAGAAAATTCTCTCAGTGTTTTTGATGCTCAAAGAAGCAAGGATTTGGTAAGGAATAGGGCTGCCAGTTTTTGTACCCTCTGGAATATACTTTTTTCCTAATTTGTTTTGATCAAACATAAATCATCCTAGGGGATCCAAAATTCACTGGAAACAGGTCCCAAGGGAGACGTTTTCAGACCATAGTGCACTGAGAGCTAGGGGTTCTGCAGTGGCCTCTGTTGGGCGGGGGTGTAGAGGTGGAGATGGGCGTGAAGGTGGAGTGTAGACAGACATGGGTGGGATGAGGTGGGGGAGAGGCAGAAGTGCATTGGAGGCGGGGTGGGGGAGGGATGAGTGAGGGGGCTGGGTTGAGGGGTAGGAGGCAGAAGACAGGCTCTGGTTCAAGCCCCAAACCTACCAGAGCAGCACTGCTCTTATGTTTTGTACATGCTCATACGGTGCATATAAGATGTCATCTAAGGTCTGCTACTCAAGTTCAGAAATCACCATTTGATAACAAAACTAGCTAGCTTGAAGAAAATATGAACAAAATCCAAATCAAACTTAATCCTAGATACAGTGATTTAACTTAGTAACTTATGTTTACCTCCATGAAATGAAAAACTGAAAAACTGGCAGTGCTAATATCCTTAATTTTTTTTTAAAGTCCCTTTCTGATAGAAACAGTATCACATAAAGACTTCTGGCAAGTGTAAACAATCTATCCACCTTCTTCTGTAAATGAAATAATATTATTTTATAGGAGATGCCAATGCCAAGATACAATTTCTACAAGTGCCCTGGCAGCCTGGGTTTCAGCTCATCTGCATTCCTAACAGCATGTGGAGAACATGTGTAATTGAGACAAGAGTCTACGTTCAGTATAGGGACTTGGGAGAACACCTTTGAAAATACAGCAGTGACAAGCAGAAGCTTCAAACAATACAGTACAGGGAAGATGACTCTCATAGGGAGAGCTACATACACTATTTAGATGGTAAGTAGAATGTAAAAGAAAACACTATGATCTTAGGAAGAAAGAACTGCATCTGCTGGTAGATTTTGAGTATCTGTCAAACCAGCAACCTGTAGCAGGCCTGAAGTGCTGACTGGGGCATCTGCAGTTCAATGTGGCTCTCTACAACATAGTCTCTGCCTGAGGAGAGGAAACACAATTAAATACAGTGTTGAGGGAAGCCAAGCAATATGGCACTCAGCTCACCTTTCAGCCACTTAGTGAGCAGATCAGACTGGCACTACTGCCAGTCCCTGCTCCAGCCTGACCTACAGCCCTGGGTGTATTTAAATTCTTCCCTGAAAATACCTATACAAATTGCTCCAGTGACTAAAAGTCTAATCAGTAAGTGGGAAAAAATGAGTCAAAACAGTTCTTTAACTGACCTTAACTGTGGGCCCCAAACCTATAGTTAGTTTATTTTCACAAGTAAACCAATGGTAAAACCAATTTTCATTTTTTATAAATATAATTATTTATATTTTCTAATAAAACCAAACTGTTGAATTATGGGGAAAAAAAGGAACGAGAGTCTTTAGTCTCCCTTTATGCCTAACACAACATAAAACTTATTTTCCAGTTTGCAATAAGCAAAGTTTTTGTTGAGGAAAGAAGGAAGGAGATGCTTAATGTTACCTCCCTTTCTGAAACTACACTCTTGTCACAGAAAAGTGATTCTATAGTTTGTTTTTTTAAATTTAAAGATACTATAACATTTAAATATTATATTGGAATATAATGCCTCAAAAGTGTCAATGTATGCCAACTCATTAAAGCATAGAAATTTTCATAATTCTGAAAAAAAAGAGTATTTAAAATCTTTCAGTGGTATTACTCCGTGAAACACTTTAACACACAATATTGCTTGTAGATAATAAACACAGAGTGAATAATTTAGGACAAGAGAAATTTTAAAATTTTAAATTAATTAGGGAAATGTTCAATTCATTTCTGATTTAAAGGTAAATTGATGAGGTAAGTATTCATTTCAATGACAAGAAATACAGTAAAAATATATTTAGCAAGGGCTTTGCAGTCAGAATTTGAAAACTGTCAAGTTTCAAAGTTCACTTTGTATTTTATATGCCTATGCAAACTAATAAGGCATAGAAATGTCAAAAAATGGTTAAATCACAGTTAAGTATGCTCAGATACTTCCCAAGAACCTACATATTTTAATTATTGATAACAGTTATTTTAAATGCTTCTTATCTACTCATTAAATCTCCGTAAATTGATAATGGTTGGCCTAGTTCTAGGAACTGTCTGTTTCTGGAAATCAGATTACATTAATTTTTCATCTAATTCAAAGTTTCATTCAGATCAATGCTGCCCAGTAAGTCTGAACTCCTAAAGCTTCTGTTGAATGATTTAAGCCTTGGGCTTGGATATCTATTGGGGGGGGGGGTGTAAAAAATTAGCATTAAGCCTTAATTGATCATTCCTTTTTGAGGAAAAGGGAAAAGGACTAGCTGACAATAGATTATGGATTAACTCAATTTATGTTGAGCTTTGGAACACAACTAGGAGCACACACCAACAAAGAGGAGAATGAGAACAGAGAAAATGAAGAGGTAACAGCCTTGGCAATAAAACTCAGGCCTTTGGGATGCCACATGACTTCTCTGTATTTGAGGTTACCATGGCAAGGGCCGATTATTAGAGCAGAAACTTTGCTTAAGGCGTATGGAAAGTCAAGAATACATCTCCTCTCAGTAAAAGCTCTAACTTGAGCAATGGTTAACACTGGAACCTTAACCAAAGGTTTCTTTTAAACATAAGCTTAAGAGTGGTAGTCTTTTCCAAGGAGAGGAATCTGTTACAATTCTCCACCTGCTCTGAGGCAGGTCACACAGCCCACATGCAGCAGGGGGCATGCAAGCCTTGGGAATCACAAGGGTATCCGCAGGATCCCCAGTGCATCCTCAGCGCCCTTACAGCCATCCATTCAGGTAATAGGGAGCCTGGATCAACCAGGTCTCCAACCACTCATTTGTGGCACCTGCTCTACAGGATCACATCTACAGTCACACAGCTCCCCGTAATGGAAGAGCAATGAAGTCAGTTTTAGCAAATTTAGAAATTTAATTATCATGCCAGAACTGACCTTGCATTCAGAAAGATAAATATGACTTGCCTGAATGCCTCAGATTTTATAATTTTTTAAAATAAGGATTTATTCATCCAGGCCTTATTTGCCCTAAAACACACTGATGGATGAGGGAAAGCAGTTTCTCTCAGGCTAGATTAATGTAAAGATTCATTTCAAAAGAAAAACAATTCCCTCAAACCCTGAAACTATATTTAGATATCCTCACTTTGAAACTTAAGAAATTAAAAGTCTTAATCTGTGGAAATGTTTTCTAATTGTCAAACAACTGCTGTAAGAGTTTATATTTAAAACCAGTTTAAAAATGTTTTTAGGTTAACATCAAAATGAACATATATAAAGGGGCCTCCCTGGTGGCGCAGCAGTTGAGAATCTACCTGCCAATGCAGGAGACACGGGTTCAAGCCCTGGTCCGGGAAGATCCCACATGCTGTGGAGCAACTAAGCCCGTGTGCCACAACTACTGAAGCCCAAGTGCCCTAGAGCCCGTGCTCTGCAACAAGAGAAGCCACCGCAGTGAGAAGCCCACGCACCACAACAAAGAGTAGCTCCTGCTTGCCGCAACTAGCGAAAGCCTGTGCGCAGCAACGAAGACCCAACACAGCCAAAAATAAATAAATAAATAAATTTATATTTTTAAAAAAAGAACATATAAAATATAAAATTCTCATAAACCTCACAGATCCTTAATATTATATTTGGGGACACTGTTGGAGAACCATTTTATGAAAAACAATTATATTAAATATATACTAGGAAATTTTTAAAAATCAGCATATTAATATTTTTCTGTTTGAAGAATTTTTCTTTTTGAATTTGTGACTAAAGAGGATTATAAATGGCATGTGTAAGTAGGACCATGAACTCAGTTACAAAAAAGAACCCCAACCTTGCAAAGACGGAAAGTCTTAGAGGTCTGCTGTGTCCTCTCCCAACACACTCTTTGTTTCCTCCTCTTTGTTCAGGGCATGCTGGGCTGACAGATCACTGGCCCCAGGAGTGCAATCTTTCTGATGTCCTAGCAAGTAAGCTTGCCTGCTGCAGCCAAGAAGACAGTCCCCATAAAAATAAAAATAAGACAGGACTCTGGTCTTGAGTACTGCATGCAGCTTGGAGACACACCATGTAGACATGCTCTACCAGTTATGGCTAGGGTAATATTTCAGCTTTATGAACATCTGTGATTATGAGGACAATGAGCACAGTCTCACTCAGCCTACGACCGATTTTAGTTAGGATGCAGGCTGTTGCAAAGTCAGCTTAGAACAGGCCTTCAGGGGTCCACTGGTACACAGCCTGCCCGCAGGCCACAGCGTGGAGGATAGGGAATCTAGGTCAGGGTCACTGTTGGTTACTTTAATTCTCATCCCTGCATAAAGGGCAGTAACAAGTATGGAGAAGGTAACAGTTACCTGTTCAAAAGAATGGAGTCCACTTTCTTTTCCTAACCTCACCATATCTTCCAAAACGGCTTTCTTCAGCTCCTGAATTGAACCATATAGGTAAAATTACAAGGCGAAAACACATTTCAAAATGGAGATAGAAGAATCAATGAGTTGTGAGCAAAGTACAACTGGCAATCATACCAACACTCCCCCCACCTTTCAAACCCCCAACTGGGGCTGACGCTCCCTGGCAGCAAGCCAATCACCACCCCTCACCTGGCAAGTAAGTGCCCACATGGCCTAAGGAGTGTCCAACAACAGGCTAAGGGACCACTCAATTTTGTTTTTTTTTTGTTTTTTTTCTGTACGCGGGCCTCTCACTGTTGTGGCCTCTCCCGTCGCGGAGCACAGGCTCCGGACGCGCAGGCTCAGCGGCCATGTCTCACGGGCCCAGCCGCTCCGCGGCATGTGGGATCCTCCCTGACTGGTGCACGAACCCGTGTCCCCTGCATTGGCAGGCGGACTCTCAACCACTGCGCCACCAGGGAAGCCCTCAATTTTGTTTTTTAAAGCAGACCTCTGGTCAGCCTAGTGAGTCTCAGGGGCCCTGTCACCCCCAGAAGAGCCCAAGGCCTGGTGGGAGCTCTAGGGTTCATGGCTGCTGCTAAGAAACAGATCATGTGACTGAGGGGCCAATGCTGAGTCAGGGCACAGAGATCCTCTTCCATAGGACTGTATATGTGCCAGGAGAAGGCTTCTGGAAGGTGTGAGCAGCAAATGTTCTAAGCAAGGAGAACTGTGTTCCTTTTTCAATTCCATGACTGTCTCTCTAAGCACAGTAGATACAAAAGCTACCTCACATTAGGAGAGAGCAGGGCCAGTGAGTCAGAGGGCCTATTCTCACATCTGACACTGCTGTTAACCAGCTGTGTGGCTTTGGGCAAGCCACCTCCCTCTCTGGACTCTCCTGCAAGCTGCAAAACAACAGGGCTGGACAAGCTTTCTCTGATGTCTCCTGGCTGGAAAATTCAATAGTTTATCAAGTGTTCTAAGAAGGCCCCTCCTACAACAATGACAAAAGACAAACCTCTGGTTTAGGATTCCCACTATTTATAAAATAAAGTTAGAAATTTCCCTATAGGTTCAAATTTCACTTGGGCTACTGTTTTTGTATGTCCTCTCATTATGCAGTATCACAGAAGGTCCAGCAGTCTTTTGGGGAACAGCCCCAAGGTACAGACCTTATTTGTGCAGAGCTCTGCATACGTCCCTTCAATTCCTCTCTTCTGGGCCCAAGAGGGCATGACTTCCGGGTCAGGCACGACAATGCCCACCAAAGAGGCCTGCGATCCCACCAAAGGAAAACACAGTTATGACAAAAGCTTTTAAAGCAGTTATTTGCGGTCCAGCGTTAAAACTAATCTCTTGGTATTCTCAGACTCCACTCTTCTAAAAATATGTATATGTTTATGTTATGAAACATTTCCACCAACATATCACACATTCTTGACAGAAATATTTTTGAATATTTCTGATATATTTCCCTAACTTCGTAAAAAATTAATTAATAAAAAATAAGCTTAAGAAGATTAGGAATCAGTAAGGTTAGTCCTGTATGTACCTTTGATTCTCATGTCAATCTTAAATGAGTACATCTTTAGGATACTAATCAACCAACTCTATAATCCAAAACACATACATTTCTAAGGATTTCCAGACCATTTTGAAATTGATTCACTAGTATGGTCCTCATTCTTTAAGAACACCATTTTAATTTTTAAAGCATTTTCTTAAAAAATAATTTAAGTCTTTAATTACATAAATCCAATGATAGCACAGAATATATTCACAGTGATCTTTCTGACTTCAGATCTAAATGATACCAGAAAGCAGAATAAATATAAATCCTCTTCAAATAATTTAATCCTGTACCATATTAGCACATTAGCTTAATATATTAAGATATATCATCAGTATCATTATTTGCAATACTGCACCTATTTATCTGTAAAGTTCTTATGTGTACTTCAAAATCAAAACAGCAGAAACCCTGAATCTTGCTTCAGCATATTACCTCAAAATTCCTCCTGGAAGTAGACGGAGCATAAGTTAAAAGTAGTGGGAATGTTATTACTACTACTTTAAGCAACTTATTTACCTAACTGCAATTTACCAAACTATAAGCAATTAAGATTTCTCCCTTAGAAAGGCACTTTCTCTCATGATCCTATATGCCAGAGAATACCAGTATCTGACTGGAAATTAATGTTCATCACTTTAATCAAATACCAGTTACTTAGGAAATCATTCCCAGAGTACTCATCAGGCCCAAAGTACGTGTGGGAGAGCTGAGGCCTAGGGGACTCACCTTTAAGCTGTCCCCATGGACATACACTTGTGCAACAGGCTCACTCCGGATGTAGATGTTCTCAATCATCTCGGGCGCAATATATTCTCCCTGAGCAAGTTTAAATATGTGCTTCTTCCGATCAATAATTTTAAGAGTTCCAGCCTGTGGAATTGGACAAGCGTCTTCATAAAACGGCGGCATTCCCAAGCCTGAGCCCCTAACTCATTAGTGCCATAGCCCCTCACCTCTGCAATGCCCGGTCTCACCCTGCAAGCCCCACCGTATCTGCTCGTGCACCTGACAACTCTGCTCTCATGGAGCCACTGCACGGCTGGAGAGGGACGCTGTGCACAAGGGTGGATGGCTCCCGAGGTCTGCTGGGCTCTGAGTGCCCACTGTCCTGTCTCCTCACCATGTGCCCTACCCTCCCTCCCACCCCTGCCACCCTGGTGCCCAGCAACAGGTGCCCTCCTCCTCAGAAGGCCACCCACCTTCCCTTCAGGGCTCCTCTCACCCAGGCCCTCGCTCCAGCTGTCCCTTTTCTCGGCAGCATCTTCAGATTCTCCCCCCTGAACCATGCTTAGGCCACCACTCCCAAAGAGCAGCCTCTCCATCCTTCAGCACATAGCACAGCTCTGGCAGAGGACTCCAGGTGGCATTAGGAGCCCTCTCCCTCCAGGACCTCTGCAGCAGGCAGGCCACCCCTTGGGCAGTGAGTGCTTGTGCCCCTGGCCTCCCTGACTCCCTTCAATCTTTTTGAATTTCCAAGGTGAATAGGTGGGTCTCTCTCCTTTGGCTCTCTCCTTGAATGCTGCAACTTCCTCACCTTCACTGACGATGCTCCTTGAGGTGACCACCATTTATCTCCTAAGTGGCCACTCCTGCATATGTCTGAGCTTCCAGCCAGAGCTCTTCACTGAGTTCCAGACCCAGAACCTCACTATCCTCCAAACACTACAAAAACCAGGGCTTTTTCCCTGCACGATGCAACATGCCCTAAAGGAAGCTCATCCTTCTCCTCCTCAAGCCTGTCCCATTCCCCAAGCCCCAAACCTGGAGATGGCCTTGCCATTGGTCTCTCCTGGGACTTCCAGCAGTCAGGCTCATCTGTCCTCACTCATAAATCCTTCTCACAGCCACCTCCTCCTCCATCAGAACCACTTCCTTACTGAACGTGTGCACACACTCTGGCCCTGCTCTATCTGTTCAATCATCAGAACCAGAATAGTCTCGCCAGAAGAGAAAAACAAGCAGGCCTTGTTTTGCTCCAAATCCAGGCTGGACATCAGGGCCTTTCCCTACACTGGCTTCTTTGGCCCTCGTGGCACCCCATGAGCTGGGTGTCATCACATCCATTTCATAAATGGTGAAGGTGAGGATTAGAGAGGTCAGTTAACTCCTCCAAGGCCACACAGCTAGGAGGTGGGAGAACCAGGACTTAAATCAGGTCTTTCTGGATCAGACACTTAGACCTTTTCCTTGATCTAATACTATTTCAAAATAGTAATAATTTAAAAAACAGACTCCCACAGACTGCCTGCCTACTGCCTTGGGCTCTGAGTTCAGGCACAGCACTAGGTGCTTCACATGAATCAATTTACTTGCTTCTCACAACACCCTGCAAGGTGGGTGGTTTCATCCAAGTTATAGGGCATCAGTGGCAGATCCAGAGTTTTGTGGGACTTTTTCCAGTTTTGAGACCCTCACCTTTAAGAAAAATAATATAAAATGAAGTGCAGAGCCTTGAAAGGGGCCTATGCAAGTGAAGCCTGAAGCCTAGGCTTCGTTAGCTGATGGGACAATCTACCCTCTGCCAGTGTCCAGGGCCCTGCTGCTTCTCCAGCCTCCCTCCTCCACACCTGCGGGCCCTCAGTTAGAATTCCTTGCCTCACACCTCTAGTGTCTCTCTACTTAGCACATGCTATTATTACTCCTGCACTGACTGTCCTTCCCACTCTCCCCTCTCCTCTTGGAACAGGACTTAAATCCTGAGACTCAGAGCCAGTAGGCGCTTGTCCTTCTCCCCTAGGTGAGCATGGCCCTCATCTCATGCCCATCACATTGGGCTGGGAACTGTCTAAAGATGTGTCTCTCCCCTGAGCATAGTCCCTGGCCCAGGGATACATCCATGTCTGCTGCAAGAGTGAGGGTTTCTCAAAGTGAAACGTGCAGTTCCAAGCAGGGGCAAATCAGCTCACCAGCCCAGAGGGCCCCTGGAGGGCTCAACATCATTCACCTGTCTGATAAATTCAACATCTCAGCACTCCACCCAAAATCTTAGCAATTTCCCAGAGACACAGGAGAGGTTTCCTGGAGTGGGCTGCTGCAGGTGGAGGCTCTTGGTTTCAGTGACATAGTTTTTTTTCTGGTCATAGTTTCCATCTAAGCATCTCCTGTGTGCCAGGTATTGTGCTAAGGGCTTTACAGGTATAATCTCATTTGTTCCTTATAACAAGGACCATAGAGGTAAGCAATGTTATTACCTCCATTTTACAAATGACAGAATGAGGCACCATTACTGGTTTTGGCTAAAAGTTGGGGGCCACTGCTAAAGAATGCCATGTAGCCTTACTTTCTTATTCTATAACTGAGTCAATACAGAGCCCCAGAGAGGGATGACGCTTTGCTCAAGGTCACAAGAGCAGCTGCTAGCAGAGACAAAGGAACGCCAGCATCCTCCTGCCCAGCTCCAAGCACTTCACACTGCTCAGTGCCACCTCTCAGCTGGCGGCCAGTGTCCATGGGCTCCCAGGCCCTGCCTTTCTCAGATCTCCCAGAGTTACGAGCCCCAGTGCTCCTTGTACTTCACCCATCGGATTCCAGAACACTGTCAGATCTCTTCCTGGAAACCTCTTAAGGGTAGGGGGTAGGCCTCAAACGCTCCCAAAAGATCCCTGTCAGGGCTTCCCTGGTGGCGTGGTGGTTGAGAGTCCGCCTGCCGATGCAGGGGACACGGGTTCGTGCCCCGGTCTGGGAGGATCCCACATGCCGCGGAGCGGCTGGGCCCGTGAGCCATGGCCGCTGAGCCTGCGTGTCCGGAGCCTGTGCTCCGCAACGGGAGAGGCCACAACAGTGAGAGGCCCGTGTACCGCAAAAAAAAAAAAAAAAAAAAAAAGAGATCCCTGTCACCTTCATCAGGAGGATGCAGGAGGAGGTTCTGGGGGCGAGGGAAGGAAGAACCTCCCATTTCCCAGAGGTATTCTGGAATGATTACTTGTCAGGGAGGATATAAAGACTCCTGCCTCGGAGTGAATCAGATTATACACACCCCCATCACCAACATGTGTGGAGGCCCACGGTTCCAAACATACATACTGGCAGCCACTTCCCAATGTCTCCAGTGTGAAGCCAGCCGTCGTCGTCCAGGGCCTCCTTTGTCCTCTCCGGATCTTTCAAGTAACCTTTGAACACGTTTGGTCCTCTCACACATATCTGTAGGGACAAACACCCGGTTTCTCTCAGCCCACAGCATAAGGAATCCTGATATGAGGCTGTCACGAGGCATGTGTAGAAAAATGTACACTATCCCTCAGGAAATCCACTGTGGAAACTACAGTGATGGAAACAGAGGACAGGAATAGCTGCCAGCGTTCTCAACTGTCTCCTGCCTTCTCTCAAGCAGTGTCCTCTCCAACTACCTCTCTGCCATCCCTTCTTCCTCAGGAACACTGCGGCTTTCGGTATGTGCTGCTTTGTGACACTGGATGGGGTCTCATCAGATACTGAAAGCTGGCTGATTCTACCAGAGGTGCTTGAGCCCCCTGCTTCATGACCAGGCACTCAGCTTTCCTATCTACTCCCATGGAATGAACAAGCACAGGCCAGCTCTATCTACCCCATCTGGGCTATTTGCAAATGGTCATGTTTCTGCCTGCACAGATACACAGCAACAAGCCGTGCCAGTTAAGAAAAAAATGGATTTTTAAAACAGTCTGCGAATCCCAAATCTTGTTTTGGACCAGCCCAGTCCCAGCCTTGAGGGTTGGTTACTTCATAAATAGGAGAGAAAATGCTCAATTCAGTTGAGTCAAATTAATCAATAATATAAAGTGACTTTACACATAGGGTGAAAGAAAAACAATTCCATTTCCTTTTTTTTTCTTGTACTCGCTACATGTAGAGCATCCACAAATATGAATGGCTAAACACTCAAGTTTACCTCTCCTTCTCCTTTGCTGGTCCAATAGTTCAGTTCCTTGACATCCACGAGCTTGATATGATTGCAGGGCAGAGGTGCTCCTACGTGCCCTAGAACACCAGAACAATGTGCAATTGTCAGTGTTCAGATCAATTTCAGCACTGAAGATGCTCCACGCCATGTGAAACCCCTCAAGTGGTCAAAGTGGGGAATCATGAATGGAAAGCAATGCACCTCTAGATGGGCGTTTGTCACAAGCAAGCACTGATGATAAAACAAAGTTCTGGAGAAAGGAGAGGCCAACCTCTGCTGGGCCTTTGCTTTACATCTGATTCTTAAACATCTGGCCAGGCTTACATGGCCCAGAGTCAACCTGTACAGGGTCTCTGGGGAGGCTCATACCCACACCAACCAAATAGTCAGGATTTTTTATATTAAAACACTTTCCCCATCATTAGATCATATGTTTTGGTTTGGGGATCATAAAATATAGTCATTATTGCTTTTTCTTCCAGTCACCAGACTATTGAAATGGAAAACAAGGATGAGGCAACTCGCCACCCCGCCCCCCACCAAATAAGACTTCAAATTTTCTTGGTCTTATATACTCCAACCACAAAACTACATCTAAGTCATTTTCTAGTAATTGTGGTTGTTACACAATTCACTGGCAAGGTGGAGGATTTTTAAGCAGGTGCTGGCCAAGGTCCTGAAATAAAGTGAGCCACGTAAACAAAAAGCAGGCTCTGACACTTTTGTTTCTCTTTTAAATGAGAGACCGCCAAATCTTTTACAATATTGTACAAAGATACCGATCTTCTCATACTCAATAACCTTTGCAAGTTTTTATGGTAAGGATGCATAAAAAAGGTAAAACCTCAGGCTTCCCTGGTGGCGCAGTGGTTGAGAGTCCGCCTGCCGATGCAGGGGACACGGGTTCCTGCCCCGGTCCGGGAAGATCCCACATGCCGCGGAGCGGCTGGGCCCATGAGCCATGGCCGCTGAGCCTGCGTGTCTGGAGCCTGTGCTCCACAATGGGAGAGGCCACAACAGTGAGAGGCCCGCGTACCGCAAAAAAAAAAAAAAAAAAAAAAAAAAAAAAAAAGGTAAAATCTCAAAAGCCTCACATAGGAAAATGTAGAACATCATAAGAGGGAAGAAAGTGTCCAAAGGAAGGGTATACATGTAAATGATCAGTAAGTATGATCGCAGTAACAAGAAAAAAGTTAATGAGCCAGGACCTCAGAAAATGGTCCGTGTAGTAAAGTTGCCAGTGGTAGGGAGACCAAAAACTTCACATACAAGATAGGCTTTATTCAGCTAGAGTTTAAGGAGATAAAACTTCTGTACCTGACTTTGCCAAATGTGATTTCAATTTAGAATCCACCTATCATGTTTCTGCTGACTACCTCAAGGTGCTCTGAAAATAGAATTGCACTACTAAGCATATTTCTTTTCTGTGCACATCATCCCAAGTTTTCTAGTTTGTAGTTGAGCAAACTTAAGCGTGAAGGGTGGCTCCAGGCTCACAGAGGAAGTTGGTATCCTGAAGAATTCTTTTGCTGAATGTTTTTCAGATGATTGTATTTGGTCTAAATTTAGTGACAGCCAGTACATGGGCTACCTACTGCTTCCTCCTTGCCCTGGAAGATAGGTCCCTTCAGAATGAGGGGGTGGATAGTAGCTGCTCCTTTCTGAGGTTGCTACTGCCTTTTAGATGTTGCTATCACAGGAGACCATAGTTCCAAAGAGCCTCTGAAATGGCTCTTCAAGAAACAGCGCACTGGCTGCTATACACTTGCCTCTCCTTCCTAAATCATATCCAATTCACAGCCTTCTTCCTTCATTCTGAAGTGACTGTAAGCAAGACTGTGTGATATTTAGAAACTATAAAATCCAATATATTGATATCATAGGCATTTTTCTACCTGGAGCTGTATTTTGTGATCTATTACCTTTTTTTAACATGACTTCTATTTATTTATAAAAGAAATAGGAAAATATAAAATATAGTAGGAAATACAAAAATATGTAACAACAACAACAACAAAAACAGATCCATAATGCCACAACACAGACAAAACACCATCATTGTTTTTCTTCTGTTTCTTCTGCTGTTTCCTATGTGCCCATATAAATATACTTTCCATGAGGAAGTTTTAGAGCCTGCTGTTCTAACTCATTCCCACATCTCCAGCCAATCCTACCTGATGTCCAGTCCCCGGGTGTAGTGAAGGTACATCCAGCTGTGCACTCAGTTTGGCCATAACCTTCATAAACCTTCAAGCAAAACACAGAAACCATACTGTAGGCGCACACCCGCCTGCAGATAGCTGGCTGCCCTTTTCAGCCAGCTAACCACTCACGGAGCATCTGGCTGCTCCATGCTGGGGACGGTGGGAGGGGAGGTGCTCTGGAAGTAGGTACCTTCAGGAGAAACTGAACACAGACAACAGGTGTAGCTACTCTGCTTGGAAGAAATGCTTTTTTTAACCACAGACACTTAGTAGATAAGGTTATATGGTTTGGGATAAAGACTTCTAACCTATTTTCAACCACTGACTCTTTCTAATTTGAATAATATGTATTAAAGACAAACATTTTAAAATCCAATAAAGGTTTTGTCTCTTTAAGATATTCCCCTTCAGAGCCTCATGTGCTCGCATGAATAGACCATGTGGGAGAGCTGCCTTTAGGGGCGGTCAGCTCATGTTGGTGTAGAACAGGAGGTCAGTGTAAGAAGCCCATGGCTTCTTTTTACCTTCCCTTTTTTTTTTTTTTTTGGCGGCTTGCAGGATCTTAGTTCCCCAACCAGGGACTGAGCCCACGGCAGTGAAAGCACTGAGTCCTAACCACTGGACCACCAGGGAATTCCCAAGAAGCCCACAGCTTCTAAAGGATAAAATTTTAAGCATGCACATTTATGAAGTAGATGTGCCTACTTTACTTAAAACCCACCAGTCACAACTATGTTACTATAGTCTGCATAAGTAGGAACCTGACAAACATTAATTGAATGGATAGATAAAGGAATGAATTTTATTAGCAATGACAAAACCTACTGAATCAAATAAAAACACACAAATGAACTTTTATCCCCCTCCCTCGTGCTCCTTCTCTGGTCTGGGAAATAGTCTGCAGGCTGGAGAATGCAGAGATGTTGGTACAGGTGTGGGACAGGTTCTCCAGCACACTGATGATCCATATACAGTTTTCTCCCAGAGCGGATACACACCTGAGCTTCCCACAATGTCACAAGGCTATCTTGGCTTTCAGTGACCCTGGGCTTTTTACATCTTCAGAGAAGGGAGCTTTTATCCCACAAAGATCTTGCCCCCAGAATATTTCTCTGTACAGTAAGAGGGTATAATGGGTTTCCTGCCCTGTCCTAACACTCACCCCACTGCCCCCAGGGAAGGCCACATAAAGGAAATACCTGGCACCCCAGAGCTGCCCGGAGGAATCCCAGGACCGTTGGTGACGCGGGGGCCGCTCCAGTAACAATCATCCGCACGCACCCACCAAGACTGGCCTGTGGGAAGAGAGAAGAACCTGCCAGAGTCTGTGCTGCGGCAAGTGGAGTGTAGCTCACCTGGGCCTCACCTAACATCAATGTTCAACAGCTGTACCCTACCTGGACCCTAGGGTTGGGATCAGAGAGGCAGCCTGAGGCTGTACAACACATGAGCTGAGGAAGCCCCCTTCTTCCAAATGAATCAGCTCAATCAGCTTTGCAATCCAACCCACAATATGGCCAACTCTTTTATGTATTTTGAGATAAGCGTCATTAATCTGTGTGGCATTCTATAATTTTGGTTCTCCCTTTCTTAAAATACACAGCTGTTCCTTCACTCTCCCATCATTTGCAAGCATCCAAAACAATTACTGAGGACAATTTCTTCCCACTTCCACCTTAATGGCATGGCCTTTTTTCATTTCTAAATCAATGCCATGAGCTATTTACTATGCACTGCAGAGGTCAAAGAATTTTTTAAACACTTTGTTTCTGTAAGTTGAGCCAAGAGATTTTAAATATTAATTTTCATAGCTAAAAATAGAGTAGTAAGGAAAAATGAGTACTGGTACAAATTAACTACAAATTCTTTGAGTAATGCAGAGCTTTAAAACTTTAGTGAGGAGACAGGAATGAGTAGTTCATAAACAGCTTGGTTTAGGAGAGGCTGAAGAAATGGGAAACACGGAGGGAAAGGAAGATTCTTGGTCATCTGGCTAGAACCTTGTGCTACTGGAAAGCCACCGTGGCCAAGGCTACAGGGAGGGGCAAGAGAATCTTCGAACCCCAAGAGCTGCTTGGTGAACATGACTACCCAAGGGCAAAGCTGCCCTACTGCCTATAGAGGTCAAGGAACTTACTTTCCAGGAGTCCTTCTTGCTGGTTGCCTTTGGCAAATATAACACACCTCCCATGAACAAAAATGGGTCCTTTAAAATTTCAGTGGTAGCTTAAGCTTTGATTTCAGTAGCAAAAAGTTACTATTTTATAAGATTACACACCATTGGGATGAACTCCTCTAATTCTTCTGTAAGGTCACCCATTGGACACGTGGGTGCCACTCTATCATCACTTGTTCATTTTCTAACCTGAATCTTATGAAAGAAGAGTTCATCCCAGATACTGTCATTCCTGATGATTCCACTCCGGACCTCAGCCTGTTTACGCTTTGCTGCAAATTCCAGGAGCCAGCGCTTTAATGATGTGTCTGCCTGGCTGAAGATCTGAGAAACAGAAGTTGGAAACAGCTGTAAAGACTGCAGTCCCCACCTCTAGACACACCCCCAGGAAGAAGGCCTACATTGGCCAGCAGAGAAGCCACACTCTATTTCTGCCCCTGCAGGAGGTCACTGAATGTGTGACATCCAGCTAAAGGTTAACGCTACTAAGGCCCAGGCACGTTGCTGGCAAAGAAACCCTCCCCCCAAAATCTCCCAACCAGGGTTTTGGAGAATAGGAAGAAAACAGAAGGAGGGGTGAGAGTCAGGGAATACAAGAGGAGAGGAAACTTCCAGGACCTGGGGCTGGTGGTGTAGAAAGCCTGCCTGGGGCTCCAGCCTCTGTCCAAAAAAGCAGATATGCAGCTGCTCAGCCTGGCCAGAGACTCCCCGCGGGGCTCACCTTGTCGTACATGCGATTCAGTAGTCGTGGGACCACAGGGAAGATGGTGGGACACAGAGCCTTCATGTCATCTGAGAGGAGGCGGATGTCTCCCTGGAAGAAGCCGACGCGCCCTCCATGGCAGTAGACGACAGACTGGAAGAAGTGGACAGGAAGGGAGGAGTCCCTCAGGGAGGTCACTCCTGGCTGCAATCCAGAGCTGTCCAAAGCTCTGCCCCACATGGAGGGTGCCGATGACCCCTCACCCAGCTCTGGCTACTGCCTTGGGACACTGAAGGAAGCCATTAGAGGTGACACCCCCACACACACACACCCCTCCCCACCAAGTCCCACTCAGACATGGAGAGAAGCAGGAGACAGGGTGGAATCCTGAGCCTTTGGGTGATGCCAGAGCACTGGTGCCTGCCCCTTCAAGCTTACTCCCAAAGCCTGGACAAGGGCCTCCCTGAGGACTCAGTCTCTGAGCTGTACAACACCCTATCGGTGTGTCCGCTCCAGGTCTCAGAGCACCTGTGGTCTTCCCCAGGGATACCTCAGCAACTCTGGAAGGGTATGCAGTGCCCACAAGTACTGGAGGTGCTGCTAATGTTGGCGGTGGGAGGCCAAGGCAGAGCCTGGCTGGTTGCTAATAGGACTAAGAGTATGCCAGGGGCTCCTTTCTGTCACGCTCAGAGCAATTCTATACGGGAAACAGAATTTCTAATCTCTGTTTTGCAGATGAGGAATGCAAAGGTCACAGAGGTAAAGAAAGGGATTTGCCTAGAGTCCCAAAACTAGGTCACGGTAATTGTTGGCATGCGAATCCAGGTCTGGAAAGCTTGAAAGCACGCCCTAGTATACCAGATCTCCCCCAAGGCAAAACGAGAGAGGCTTAGGAGATAGTTTATGCACAGGCTGGTCCCTTAAGTGACACACACGGATAATTCTTTGTCCCCACAACCTCATGAGGACTCCTCCATTCTGTGTCCCCACAAGGCCCGTCCCAGGTCCAACCATAACACCAGTCCCATCCACAGCCTGAGGGGCCATGATAGTTTGACTCCCCTTTCAACTTCACTGTCTTGTTTCCTTTTTTAGGAGTTTAGTGAGTGATGAAAGTTACAGAATATAGGTGTTTGGGCCATAAATGGAGCCATACTGTACAGAGCTTGAATGGTAAAGCACTTCTGCAGAGCTGCAATGCTCTCTGAGCAGCTGGGGCCTTTCTCAGCCAAGGTGTGTCCACAGGTAAGACAAGCAGGCCTGGGTCCTCCCTGGAGCAGTGCTCACAGGAGGGACAGATCAGGGGGTCCAAGGTCCTCTGACCCCTCTGACCCCTGTGGCACCTTCTGAGGACAGGCCAGTTTAGTTCTACTTCATGCTGCCAGTGACAAGTGTGACACCCTGCTAGGGTTCTGGGTTCTGGGCTCAGACTGTGCCTCCCTGAAGCGAGGGCCTTACCTGCACCATTCGCTCAAACATGTGTGCTAAAGGCAAATAGGAAATGTGCACATCCGCACAAGTGGGAGCCCACTGACTCTGTAAGAAAACAGAAGGAGCCCAGGCAAGGCCCGGTCAGTCAGGCGGGCGTCTTACCTGGATGACTCTCTCAAACATGTGAGCCAGAGGCAGGAAGGAGATGAGCACATCGTCCTGTCTCGGAAAGATCACTTTCTGCAGGTGCCGGGCATGGGAGACAGAAAGGAAAGAAACACTGACAGGAAGACGACAAGAGAGTCATAAAACAATAAAGAGAAAATGACCTGGAGGGGCAAACATGAAGAGGGGAAGGGCAGTGGGGAAGGGGGGACAGAGTGGGAGGTGAGATGACAGCGAGAGAAAAGTGAGAGAGAGAGGAGAGAGAGGAAGATGGGAGGCGCAGAAAGAAGAGAGAGAGAGAGACAGAGAGACAGGGCAGTGTAGGAAGCGGAGTGTTAGGTAGAAGCGCCAGTGGGTCTAGGTTATCTGCAGAAGCAAAGAGCCAACTGAAGCACACATAAACCAGCAGAGTCGAGCTCCGCAGGGAAGTCTCCTCTGGGAGGGCCTGCACCTCGTTCAGTCTTCGCGCCAGACCGGCATGCCTCTCCCTCCCCACAGCTGCAGGATCTGCCTCAGGCCCCACTTCACCAGCTTTCCTGGGCCACCCGGACAGCGATTCAGAGGGTCTCAGCCTGTTGGCACTTTCTGGTCCTCCTTCGAGAGAAAGGGGCCAAGAGAACCCTAGGTCTATGCCTACTGGGGCTGGGGTACGCGCCCCGGACAGAGACGTGGTGGGTGGAACCAGGCCTCATAAGCTACAGCCTGGGAACATGGCCTTAAAGCGGATGGCCAAGAGGGACCCCACTCTCCAGGATGGGTCTGACCTCAGGGACAGGGGCTGCCCTGGCCAGGGGGCCCCATTCAGGGATGAGCTCTCCTTGGCTGACTTCCCTGCTCTCCGCCCTTATACAGAGGTCTTCAGTCTCCTGGGCTGGATTTTGGACGAGTTTGGACAAGCCCAGGGAACCTTGCTCATAGCTCCTGGTCTGGGCTCAGCTACCAACAGTGTCTCACAGTTTTCCACCAAAATATATAACAAATGGGCATATGCTCCATAATGCCACCTGGCATAAATGTGGATAGCGATTTTCTCCACAGTAGAGGAAAAGCTTAATTTATAGGAAAAGGTACATTCCTTTCTCCTTAAGGAAAGTGTAGGACATTCAGATACTCACCACTTGTGGAAAAAGGTCCTTCTTTCTTAGCCAGTTAAAAAGTGCTAACATGTTTTTGTCAGGCCAAGTTATCAAGCTTTTTTGATTTTAGATTTACCTTTTTTAAAGTACAGCTTTATAAATTAGCAGTTGCCATTGTTTCTCAGACTCTAGTAGTCCTTAAACACAAAATGACTGAATTAAACCCTGACCTACTTGGAAAAACAAGTTATTAAGGATTACTTTTAAATAAAGGTATGCATAAAACCAAAGGTATCTTAATATTTGAAGTTAAAAATGAAAAATAGGTTTCCACGTTTTTCTTTCTGGGATCTGAGCACTCTCAGAAATCAACTGAGTATTTACCAAGTATGGATCATTTCAGGGTTTGGGGTTAAAATTAACTGTGAAAGTGAGGTTCCTCTAATGAGAACAGAAACTCCTGCCTGTGAAAGGCAGCCCAGATTGTATCAGGGAAAAAAAAGAAAACCCAAAAACCTCTGAGGCTTGAGGGTGTCCTTGAGAGACCCCTGCATTGGTAAGTCTACTTTATTCACCTCTGTCACTTTCAGAAAGCCTGAGAAATCAGCCACCACGTTCCCATGGGTGAGCATCGCACCTTTTGGGTTCCCTGAAAGGAGAGAGCAAGAAGGAGAATTAGTGGGAAGCTCAAGGGCCACTCCTTGAGAACAGCACCGGAGTCACCAGTCCCAGACACCCAGAGCTGTCCACGCAAACCTCTGGCCTTCGTCCGCAGCCGCCTTCAGAGTCCCAGGCAGATGAATGCTGTGTCAGGGACCTTCATTCTGTAGACACTTGAAGCCCATCTTGAGGCTCCCAGGTGCTTGAGACCAGAAGGCAGGTGACACAGCTTGGAGTCACCTCAAGTGCCTCAAGGAGTGCCTCAGGACTGATGGGTTGGCCTGCACCTTCCCTTCTGCCTTCCTCAAGGAGCACAGGCTCTTGGCCTCCAGTCTCCTTATACATATACCCAGTAAACTATGCCACTCTCTGGGCCTGAGCAGTTCTAGTGTCCAGAATCCAGCAGTCAATTGTGCTGGCAGCTTGCTGCATCCAGCACCTGGAAAGGCCCCAGCTCAGGCCAGGCTGGAGGTCCAGACTGCTGGGGCAGCCCTCCTGCCTGCTCACTGGCAGAGATGGGACATGGATATTCTTGCTTTGTCTTGACACGACCTTTCACTGCTGCTCATGAGGAAGCCCAGGGCTGCTAGGATGGCTCAGAGGACAGAGACCAGGTGGGGACAGAAGGCACAGCAGGCTGTGGAGGGAGGCTGTTGGCCACCATTTCATGTCAACGTGGATACAACACTGCCACTGCTGCTGGACAGATTTGAGCAGGCTCAAATCCTGGCCTTGCCCCTCCTTGCCAGTGTAACACTGGCAAGTCGTTTTTCCTCTCTCAGTTTCCTAACCTATAAAATAGGGACAATGACACCCACCTCATAGGGCTCTATAAGGTCTAAGGACACAGCCATGTACAAAAGACATTAAATTAGAAGTTTCCACTGAGGCAGAAGATACAACAGCTGTGAAACTCCAAAAGTGAGGGGCCAGACCATGTGCAGAATTTACCCAAGAAATATCAAATAAACCAAAATGTTAACTTTGCAACCCTCACCCAGAAAGAGGTTAAAAAAAGGGCTGAGTTGAGATTAAGAGAGTATTATAGTAAATGCCACTGAATTTTTCACTTTAAAACGGTTAATTTTATGCCATGTGAATTTCACCTCCATAAGAAAGGGGTGGGGGTGGGGGAGAGAGAATATGAATGAATGAGGAAGAATCTGTGAGAAGGATTTCTTTGGAGAGAGAGCTATGCTGAGTGCTATAGCCCATCAAAAGGGGAGAAATGAGGGGTCCTCTCTCCCATCTCCAATCTGAAACCCAAGCTAACTCAGCCGCTAATGAGATTGCTTCAAAAGCCCAATCATGCTCCCTACAGCTTGGGCTGGGGGTTTGGGGGGTGGGTCCCAAAAAGAAAGGTGAAGAAGGCCGTGGCTTCAAAAAAAAACAATAAATCCCAGAAACTGGATATGGAGTCTGCAGAAGGAAAAATGGGTGGTGGTGGGAATGGTGTGTTAAAAAGGAATCCTGAAGGAAACAATAGCAAAGATCAATAAAACTAAATGCTGGTTCTTTAAGAAGATAAACAAAATTGATAAACCATTAGCCAGACTCATCAAGAAAAAAAGGGAGAAGACTCAAATCAATAGAATTAGAAATGAAAGAGGAGAAGTAACAACTGACACTACAAAAATACAAAGGATCAGGAGAGATCACTACAAGCAACTCTATGCCAATTAAATGGACAACCTGGAAGAAATGGACAAATTCTTAGAAAAGCACAACCTTCCAAGACTGAACCAGGAAGAAATAGAAAATATGAACAGACCAATCACAAGCACGGAAATTGAAACTGTGATTAAAAATCTTCCAACAAACAAAAGCCCAGGACCAGATGGCCTCATAGGCAAATTCTATCAAACATTTAGAGAAGAGCCAACACCTATCCTTCTCAAACTCTTCCAAAATATAGCAGAGGGAGGAACACTCCCAAACTCATTCTACGAGGCCACCATCACCCTGATACCAAAACCAGACAAAGATGTCACAAAGAGGGGCTTTCCTGGTGGCACAGTGGTTAAGAATCCGCCTGCCACTGCAGGGGACACGGGTTCAAGTTCTGGTCCAGGAAGATCCCACATGCCGTGGAGAACTTAAGCCCGTGCGCCACAACTACTGAAGCCTGTGCACCTAGATCCCGTGCCTCACAGCAAGAGAAGCCACCACAATGAGAAGCCCGCGCACTGCAGTGAAGAGTAGCCCCCACTCGCTACAACTAGAAAAAGCCTGCACACGGTAACAAAGACCCAAGGCAGCCAAAAATAAAAAATAAATTAAGTTTTAAAACAATGTCACAAAGAAAGAAAACTACAGGCCAGTAGCACTGATGAACATAGATGCAAAAATCCTCAACAAAATACTAGCAAACAGAATCCAACAGCACGTTAAAAAGATCATACACCATGATCAAGTGAGGTTTATCCCAGGAATGAAAAGATTCTTCAATATATGCAGATCAATCAATGTGATACACCATATTAACAAATTGAAGAATAAAAACCATATGATCCTCTCAATAGATGCAGAAAAATCTTTCAATAAAATTCAACATCCACTTATGATAAAAACCCGCCAGAAAGTAGGCATAGAGGGAACCTACCTCAACATAATAAAGGCCATATATGACAAACCCACGGTCAACATCATCCTCAATGGTGAAAAACTGAAACCATTTCCACTAAGATCAGGAACAAGACAAGGCTGCCCACTCTCACCACTATTATTCAACATGGTTTTGGAAGTTTTAGCCACAGCAGTCAGAGAAGAAAAAGAAATAAAAGGAATACAAATCAGAAAAGAAGAAGTAAAGTTGTCACTGTTTGCAGATGACATGATATTATACATAGAGAATCCTAAAGATGCTATCAGAAAACTACTAGAGCTAATCAATGAATGTGGTAAAGTAGCAGGATACAAAATTAATGCATAGAGATGTCTTGCATTCCTCTACACTAACAACAAAAAATCTGAGAGTGAAATTAAGGAACACTCCCATTTACCATTGCAACAAAATGAATAAAATACCTAGGAATAAACCTACCTAAGGAGAAAAAAGACCTGTATGCAGAAAACTATAAGACACTGAGGAAAGAAATTAGATGATACAAATAGATGGAGAGATATACCATGTTCTTGGATTGGAAGAATCAACATTGTGAAAATGACTCTACTACCCAAAGCAATCTACAGATTCAATGCAATCCCTATCAAACTACCAATGGCATTTTTCACAGAACTAGAACAAAGAATTTCACAATTTGTATGGAAACACAAAAGACCCCAAATAGCCAAAGCAATCTTGAGAAAGAAAAACAGAGCTGGAGGAATCAGGCTCCCTGACTTCAGACTATACTATAAAGCTACAGTAATCAAGACAGTATGGTACTGGCACAAAAACAGAAATATAGATCAATGGAACAGGATAGAAAGCCCAGAGATAAACCCACACACATATGGTCACCTTATCTTTGTAAAGGAGGCAAGAATATACAATGGAGAAAGACAGCCTCTTCAATAAGTGGTGCTGGGAAAACTGGACAGCTACATGTAAAAGAATGAAACTAGAACACTCCCTAACACCATACACAAAAATAAACTCCGAATGGATTAAAGACCTAAGTGTATGGCCAGACACTATCAAACTCTTAGAGGAAAACATAGGCAAAACACTCTATGACATACATCACAGCAAGATCCTTTTTGACCCACCTCCCAGAGAAATGGAAATAAAATCAAAAATACACAAATGGGACCTAATGAAACTTCAAAGCTTTTCCACAGCAAAGGACACCATAAACAAGACCAAAAGACAACCCTCAGAATGGGAGAAAATATCTGCAAATGAAGCAACTGACAAAGGATTTATCTCCAAAATTTACAAGCAGCTCATGCAGCTCAATATCAAAGAAACAAACAACCCAATCCAAAAATGGGCAGAAGACCTAAATAGACATTTTTCTGAAGAAGATATACAGAATGCCAACAGACATATGAAAGAATGCTCAACGTCATTAATCATTAGAGAAATGCAAATCAAAACTACAATGAGATATCACCTCACACCAGTCAGAATGGCCATCAAGAAATCTACAAACAATAAATGCTAGAGAGGGTGTGGAGAAAAGGGAACCCTCTTGCACTGTTGGTGGGAATGTAAATTGATACAGCCACTATGGAAAACAGTACGGAGGTTCCTTAAAAAACTAAAAATAGCACTACCATATGACCCATCGATCCCACTACTGGGCACATACCCTGAGCAAACCATAATTCAAAAAGTCATGTACCACAATGTTCATTGCAGCTCTATTTACAATAGCCAGGAGATGGAAGCAACCTAAGTGTCCATCGACAGATGAATGGACAAAGAAGATGCGGCACATATATACAATGGAACATTACTCAGCCATAAAAAGAAACGAAATTGAGTTATTTGGAGTGAGGTGGATGGACCTAGAGTCTGTCAAACAGGGTGAAGTAAGTCCGAAAGAGAAAAACAAATACCATATGCTAACACATATATATGGAATCTAAAAAAAAAAAAGGTCATGAAGAACCTAGTGGCAGCACAGGAAAAAAGACACAGACCTACTAGAGAGTGGACTTGAGGACACGGGGAGGGGGAAGGGTAAGCTGGGACAAAGTGAGAGAGTGGCATGGACGTATATACACTACCAAATGTAAAGCCGATATCTAGTGGGAAGCAGCTGCATAGCACAGGGAGATCAGCTCAGTGCTCTGTGACCACCTAGAGGGGTGGGATAGGGAGGATGGGAGGGAGGGAGATGCAGGAGGGAAGAGATATGGAGATATATGTATATGTATAGCTGATTCACTTTGTTATAAAGCAGAAACTAACATACCATTGTAAAGCAGTTATACTCCAATAAAGACGTTAAAAAAAAAAAAGGCATCTTATCTGCAGGCTGGTTTCCCCCCAGAGTCAGTGGGGAGCGATAGTGTATACCAGAGACAGAAGCTGATGTGAAGTGGGGAGCAGACAACCAAAGGAAGGGCACTGCCTGCCTCAGGAGAAGAACTCCTCAAAGTGTCCATGAAATGGAGATTGAATTGTTAATTTTTGCCCCAAATCATTCTCCCTCCCTACTTCCATCTGGTGGGAGAAGGCAGAAACCTTTATTAGCAAGCTGGAGGAGGAGGAAGAGGAACACCAGACAGGAAGAGAGGAAGGCATGATCTCATGCCTTCCCCACCAAGCCTGCAGCCAGCCCTGGCTGGGGAGGGAAGTTGCAGTGAAGTGGACAGACTCATATTTTGGACCAACACTTGGAATTCTGAATTAAGATTGTGTTTGTGACTTACAATCCCCATGGGACTCACCTGAGAGGGACCAGATAAGGCATGAGATGCCTAAGTTTTATCCAGGGGCAGACAAAGAGCTATCCCCACCAAGCAAGTTTAAAAGAATAGATAGAGACAAAAATAAAGTTGCTCTCATAATCATACCCCGTGAGGCCTTTATGCTCAACCTACTGGTGGTGACCTATTTGTCAGAAATGAGCATCAGTAATGGCACCATCTCTGTCTGACCAAGATGTGTGGTAGGCAGGGTTTTAACATGTGCTCAGGTACCTACAACCATATTGCAAATCGCAGAGGCGATTCTGGGGTCACAAAGTGACAGGATTTTAAAAATTATATTTTCTAATAGGTATCTATTAAAATATCCTCCTTTTGAAAAGAAGATCCATGCACTTTGTTTCACTGCTTGTCCTTCTTTCATCCCAGCATCTTTCCTAAAACCCAGGCCCATGTTAGGAAATTTCCCTGAATTGTCTCCTATGTACAAGTCCCACAGAGTCCCTGGGCCCACAAACTATTCTGAGAGTATCACCCAGAAATTTTTGCCCGTGGATTCCCAAATTCTGGAATTTCCTAAGGAACACCCTCAAAATACTAAGTATGAAATCAGAACTGTCACAAAATATGGTCCTGTGATATACAGCTTTAGATCTGCTAGGTTGGCTGACTTACACCTAATATAATCTCAGGGGGGATGGTTTGAGAATTTCTAGAGAAACTTGTCTTCATTGATGAAAAATTTCTAAAGCCTCCACTCAGTTCAGGCCAGAACACACACAATGGTAGTAGTTATTCAATTCTGCTTAGTGAGACAAGCCCTTTTCCTCTCCAACATGATAAGAAAAGCTTACACCTTTTAGAAACAAATGTTTTCTTGTGGATATAAATGACATTCTATAAACTTCTAGTGAGTTATAGAATTTTTAAATATTCCCAGAAATGTTCAAATTATTTCCTCAAGTCATCTCTAGAGGTGGTCCCAAAGGATAAAGAAGAGGTGCACGTTGACAACAAATCCTGGGAGAAGACTTCAAGGTCCGAGTTGGGAGGTGAGAGATGAGCCTTCAGAAAGGCTCTGCCTACTTCTCTGATTCAGGACAAGAACATACCTCTGGTAGCATTTGTTTTAAACATGATATGGTAATTTTTCCAAGCTGCTCATGTGGAAGAACAGGTTAAGCATTCCTAGCTAGACCTACGTGCCATCAAAGTTGCAGAACTGACGTGTCCTCTGTCTCTCCTATTCTGATGCAACGTCAGAGAGAGGTGCCGTTACCCAGGCCCTGATGTCTCAGCAGAATGAGACCTATGGTCCATTTCCCAACTTCCACTCATAAACTCGCCATCCTTGCACTTCATTTTCTCTTCAGCTACCGAAAGAAAAAAACTTCCCTAGTTTCAGATTCTGCAAACAGCATTTTGGCTTCAGCCAGTGTTCCCGGGTGGGGCAGCCATGGCTGATATGCAGGAGGGCATTTCACTGGGTGAAGATCTGCCCTGGATGGATGTTGGTTCCAAGCAGGAGCAGATGTGGGGTGAAGCTGAGCTCAAGGTCTCTCCTGTAGGACGGGGTGGGAGTGGGGCTGGGAGCAGTGTTGGGTCCTCTGGCTGAGGGCTCCCTGGCTGCTTGTTTCCGCTTTCACACAAAGGTGGGTTATAAAAGACACCAGTGACAGAAATGCTTTGGAAGTTGTATAATGCAGATAGAGCGTTCATCTCCCTGCTAGGGGTTCCCAAATCTTTTTTAGGATTGAGTGTTACTTTCATCAATGCCATATCCACCAATATTTTAAACATCAAACTTGAGGACTAGCAGGAATACATATAATAGCTATCACAGCAGCCAATTACTGAACACCAATGTGGGCACTGTGCTAGGCATTTCATACGTGGCAGCTCAGTTATTTCTTGGAACAACCCTATGCTATAGGTATTAGATGTATTCATTTAATATCCAAGGAAACTGAGGCTTGAGAGATGTTAAGAAATTCTCCTAAAGTTGCATAGCAGGAGTGCCACGATGTAGTCTTATGTATGTGATCACACAAGTCTTGAACGGAATGGTGTAAAATACATAGGTCACGGTAAGCATTTTCCCAGAAAGCCCACCTGAGCAGCCACAGCCGTAGGGCTGATGGGCATTTACATACTCAGCTAAATGACTGGGCTTCCCTGGGCATCCTCAACTGGAAGAGAAGAGATGCTCTGGTTCCAGTGGCCTCCACTCCTCCTCAGCCTCCCAGCCCCAGTGCCACCACTAAGAACTCACCCGGCCAGCTCCCTCATGCTGAGACCCTTTCATATGACTCCAGACACCTGACCCTCCCTCCCCTCCCTCTCATCCCTCCCTCCCAAGATGGACTCCCGTATCCCTCACTCCAGCCGCTCTCCTGACGAGTGCTTCAGCCCACAGGTTTCCTCTGGAACACCCCACTCTAATAACCCCACCAAGCCAATCCAGCTGCCCACCTTTTCCACTCCTCTCACAATGTGACCCCTGAGGCCCACAGTCTCCAGCCCAAGAGAGGCGCTCCTCACAGAAACTGTCACATGGCGCCCCCTGAGACTCTGGTCCATTCATGAGGCCTCTCACCCCCAGGCCAGGACCCTGACTCCATCTCCACAGAGGAGGCGCCCCATCCTCCTGGCCTCCCAGAATCCTTTCTTCCTCCCTTCTTCTCCCGGGTAGGCATCTCTTCATGGTACTTGGAAGCCTCCTCTCTCACCCAACCCAAACCAAAGCTTTGGGGGCTCTGCTCCACTGAGCTTCACCTCCCTTTCTCCATCAGTGGCTCTCACTCAAACTATGAGAAACACTTTCAGGTACTTCCAGGAAAACAACAAAATCCCTACTCTCCCTCAACCCCACAGCCTCCACCGGCTGCCAGTCTTGCTCTCTGTCATCCCTTCACAGCTAATCCTTTTTTTTTTTTTTAATAAACTCTCTCTTACAGTATAACATACATATGGAAAAGTGCCCAAATAAGTATACAGCTCAACAGATTTTTTTTCAAAGTGAACTTACCTGGGCAACTAGTACCCAGATCAAGAAACAGAACATCATCAGCATTCCAGGACACCAATATCCTGGAAGGCAACCATGATCCTGACTTCTAAAACCAGAGAATCCTTTATCGTGTTTTGTAATTTTATATAAAAGAAATCATACAATATTTTGTGCCTTTTTTCTTTCGCTCAACATTAAGTTATATAATTTTCTATTTGTAGATATACCATTCTGTTGCTGAAGGGGCATTTGAGTTGTTTCCAGACTTTGACTTTTCAAATCGCATTGCTGGGAACATTATGGAGCATGCCTTTTGGTGACACAGCCAAGCTTCTTAAAAGAATTGTCGGGCTTCCCTGGTGGCGCAGTGGTTGAGGGTCCGCCTGCCAATGAAGGGGACACGGGTTTGTGCCCCGGTCCGGGAAGATCCCACGTGCCGCGGGGCGGCTGGGCCCGTGAGCCATGGCCGCTGAGCCTGCGCGTCCGGAGCCTGTGCTCCGCAACAGGAGAGGCTACAACAGTGAGAGGACCGCATACCGCAAAAAAACAAACAAAAAAAGAATTGTCCACACTTGCTGAGTTGACATCCTTACCTCCCATCCACTCCTCAGTCCACCATAATCAGTTTCTGCTTCCAACCTCCCCTGTCCCAGGAGCACCAGCAGGTGTTTTTGTGGCAGCATCCTATGGGTACAGCTTAGCCATCGACAATGCTGACAGGTTCTATTCTCCTCTAGCCTCTCTGGCTGCTCCTGCTTAGCCTTTATTTGGAACTCCTACCCCCATCATTCCTCTCCTGTCAGGATTCCCAGGTCCTGCAACCAGACCTCTCTTTTCCTCTGTCGACTCTCCCTCAAAGAAACATTTTCTTTCTTGCTACTGGTCCTCTGCACATGCTGTTCCCTCTGCTGACAATGCCCTTCCTCCTCTTCTCCTCCAGCTGCCAATCCTTCAAGACTCTGCTTAGATTGGAATCCTTTCTGTCCTGCTGTACTGACCTCTTGGTGGCCTAGCACTCCATGTACCCTGGGATGCAGACCCTCGAGGCAGTGAACTGCCTCATGACATGAGCTGTGTGCTCATGAGGGCAGGGCCGTGTCTTGTCCAACCGTGTCCTCAGCCTCCAACACTAGGTCTGATGCATAGTGGATGCTCAATAAATGAATCTACATAAATTAGAAAAACAGTGCTCAAAACCCATAGACTAAGAAGTATATGTTTTAAAAGACCACTGAAGGGACTTCCCTGGTGGTCCAGTGGTAAAGAATCTGCCATACAATGCAGGGGACGTGGGTTCAATCCCACACGTCGCAGGGCAACTAAGCCCACATGCTCTGGAGCCTGTGCGCCACAAGTAGAAAAGAGAAAACCCGCATGCCACAACTAAAGAGGAGACTGCGCACCACAATGAAAGATCCCGCACGCCTCAATGAAGATCCCGCATGCCTCAACTAAGACCCAATGCAGCCAAAAATATATTAAATAAATAAATAATAAAAGACCACTGTATTTTCTTCTCTGGGAAGGGAGGGTAGCACACGAACGTATAATGATACATCTGAACTATCATTCATGGGGCCCAAGACCCCAGACTGGGCTACGTTATACCCACAAATTATCTTTTATTTGGAGAGGGCAGTTCGATTTCAGTCCAGCTGATGGTTATTCTGAAACGAACAACCAACCACACACCCACCCATTAGCCATCCCTAAGTACAGACAAACCCCAAGCTCTCACCTCCTCCAGGGCCTTCTTGGCCTAACTAGTGGCTCCAAAGCACTGGCTTATTCTGGGAATTTCCACAGATGTTTCCATCACACATTAAGAGAAAAATCTTCCCAGAATGATTCCACCAGAATCATGATTTAAATGTCAGATTCAGATCATATTTTCCATCTTTCCTCATTGAAAGAACAATGTGGCTCTTGATGAAGCTGAGGCCAGGACACTTATCATGGAAGGGAAGCTGTATCCACAGCTGTGATGTGCTGGACAAGAGGATGGCTACCAGAGGCACAGCACAGGCTTAGGCTAATGCCAAGGAAATCCACACGTGTAGCCAGGCAGGGTAACATCAGGTAAGAGGCCTGCTCACTCCCCCAGCTCTGCCCTGGCACCAGCCACACCTCTGGAGTGGGAGGTTTGGGCACCGAATCACAACCTGTTTTCTAGCCTCCATACATTCTGCTTCCACCACGTAGAGCCTGGGCAGGATGGCTCAGCTTCCAATTGTGACTCCATGGTCTGAAAAAGCACTGGACGAGGCCTGCCCTCTGCAGCGAGGCAACAACACATTTCTGCATCATCAAATTCTTTTCCAGATACAGGGGCAGCAGCTGTGACTAACTGACTCAGAAGATGTGGCACATATATACAATGGAATATTACTCAGCCATAAAAAGGAAAGATATTGAGTTATTTGGAGTGAGGTGGATGGACCTAGAGTCTGTCATACAGAGTGAAGTAAGTCAGAAAGAGAAAGACAAATACCGTATGCTAACACATATATATGGAATCTAAGAAAAAAAAATGTCATGAAGAACCTAGTGGTAAGATGGGAATAGAGACACAGACCTACTAGAGAATGGACTTGAGGATATGGGGAGGGAGAAGGGTAAGCTGGGACAAAGTGAGAGAGTGGCATGGACATATATACACTACCAAATGTAAAATAGATAGCTAGTGGGAAGCAGCCGCATAGCACAGGGAGATCAGCTCGGTGCTTTGTGACCGCCTAGAGGGGTGGGATAGGGAGGGTGGGAGGGAGGGAGATGCACGAGGGAAGAGATATGGGAACAGATGTATATGTATAACTGATTCACTTTGTTATAAAGCAGAAACTAACACACCATTGTAAAGCAATTATACTCCAATAAAGATGTTAAAAAAAAAAAAAAAGCCAGGGGGCACTCTTGAACAGCAAGGGTCCAAAGCTAAAGGCCACAGTAGTGACCTGCCCCCAAACCCAGGGTGGAGGGACATGTCACCAAAATTTCACATTGTGAAACTCTTGACAAAAAGCAACATAAACCTGAAGGGCATTTTTGAATTCTGGGCTGGCTCTGGATGTCAGCTCCTGGAGAGCAAAGGCTGTGTTATTTCTCTCCTGACAGGGTTTAGCAGTCGGGCAGAAATTCTCAGACCCACTTGAGTTAATGGCAAAAACCCACTTTGATTCAATAACATCATGTTTATCGTGATCTACCCACAAGGATTATTCTGCCTGCGGGGCTGGTCAAGGATCTGCCAACTGCCTTGGAGGCTCCATCTGTGGAAGGCATGGGGAACTCCAGGTCACTGCCCATCAAGAGCTATCATCAAGGTAGGCCAGCCCTAGGTCTGGAAAAGAGGCTGAAACCTTCTGGCCCCTTCAGGCCAAGGGCAAGTGACTTCCCGAGTCATCAGATGAGATGGAGAGGCAGCAGTGGGGAGAGCACTGGGCTGTGAAATGGGAGAACAAGCCCTCTGCCTCCAATTGCTGCTGGCGCCCCCTTGGATAGTCTCCACCCCGCCTGCCTCACAGGTCATGCTGAGGCCTCAGTGACACAGTGATAGGGTGAACGGGCCACTGCAGGCTGCAAGGTACTGTGCCTGTAGCCATGGTTCTCAGGTGCGTTCTGCCTCCCCCAGGAAACCTTCCTTGGCTGTTCGCACTGACACTGATGCACGTGTTCCTCTGTCAGCACCGGGCATGGACTGCGTCATTTCCTCTCCCTGACAGCCTTGCCCACGGCATAGATCATCTGTACAGATGATCTTGCCCCAGATCATCTGCACTGCCCTTTCACACACTTTCCCACCTCCAACTTGGCACCTTTGACCACCCAGGTAAGAAACTGGGGACAGGGACTTCCCTGGTGGTCCAGCAGTTAAGACTCCGTGCTCCCAATGCAGGGGGCCCGGGTTCTATCCTTGGTCAGGGAACTAGATCCCTCATGCTGCAACTGAAGATCCCGTGTGCCGCAACTAAGATCCGGCACAGCCAAATAAATAAATATTAAAGAAAGAAAGAAAGAAAGAAAGAAACTGGGGACAGTGGTGGCAGGGGGGGTTAAGGGACCGGCTCATGGCTCCCCAGCAAGTGGTGGAGGTGGGACTCAAAACCAGGCTTTCAGACACCAAATCCCACACTCCTTCCCCAGTCCCTGAAACAAAGTCCAGGCAGGGGCAGGAAAGCAGAGGAGTGAGAGCCCCTCCTCAGAGTAATGACGTGACCCAGCTGCCTAGCCCACCTCTGGCCCCAGCTCCAGGAAGTCTGTAGCACCCCCCCAAGACACCCCCAGTCCACACCGTCCATTCACGTCCAGCCGCCCCAGGTTGCCTCGCGTTGGCCACTGGGAGCAGCAGGAAGGACCCAGCGTCTGCAGCCAGGCACAGGACAAGGCTCAGCCCATCCCACAGAGGGCGCCGGAGACATCTCAGTCACCCTGCCAAAGCTGCCAGGGAAGGGTGCAGGCAGCCCTGGCTGGTGGGCTAGGAGCCTCTGCTTACCTGTTGTGCCGCTTGTGAAACACACAATGGAGAGGTCACTGGGTTTCGGGGGCTGCAGAGGTGAGAAGAGGAGTGTGTTAAAGAGACCCAGTGTGCCCAGCCTGGGCCCCTCCACCAGCCAGCCCCTCTGTGCACACCCCCGTGTGTGCACTGTGTGAGGGTGCAGTCATGTGTCGGCACATGTGCACGGCCCTGCATGCTGTCATTGGAAAGGTGAGCAGGCAAGTCCCCAGGAAAGAGGAAGAAAAACCAAGGAAACCCAACCAGACATGGACGTCGATCTGTCCCACCAACCTCACACCTGCTCCTGCTGCCTCGCCTACTTGAGGCTGAGCTGAATTCTAATGGGATTGGGTTGCAGTGGCCATACCTAGGCCTCTATCAAAGATCTCACCATTCTAGGGAATGTGACGCACTTCCTCCTTCCTTCCCACTTTCTCCCAAGTGTTTGGATTTAGGCTTGGGAACAGAAAATGTAACCCAAGAACTGGGCTGCCCACTCTGTCACTAAGATTGCTCTGCATCAGGCCCTTGCCCTGGCACTGTGCATATAGTCCTGGGGTCACCAGGAGGAGCCCACCATGACCACTTGCATGTAGAGGATGGCTTCCCGGAGGAGGTGACATGAGTTGAGACTGAAGGACAAGCAAGATCTCTCCAGATGAAGTGACGGTGGGCATTCTGGAAGAGGAACCAGCCTGGGCACTGTCAGAGGCACAAGAGACAGCATGCTGCGGGGCCAGAGAGCAGCTCTCTAAGGCTGGGGCCAGTGTGTGGAGGTGAGGACATACCAGGGGCTACTCATGGTGAAGGGCCCTGGGAAGCAGGGATTGACCTGCTGAGGCCTGTGTGTGAGAAAGGTCACAGGCTGGTGAGAGCGGGAAGAGCTGAGCTGCAGAGGGAGCTGCAGGCGAGAGGCCTGGTTAGAAAGCTCACAGCCCCTACAAGGCCCTCCCAGGGGCTGTGACCCTCCCTGGTGACTCGAGCCCAGGGAGGATCACTCGGGGACGACACACAGAAAAGTTCAGAGAGCAAAGATGAGCAAAGACAGCAGATGCCACAAGGGGTCCACTTCCGAGTCTGTTGCTGCTCCTGTCCATCCCATCCTCGGGAGAGATTGCTACATCGAAAGGGAAAACATAAGATCTCCCAAAGATAAAGTTACTGGAGACCCAAGGGTGTCCAGGATTGGTTGCCCTTTTTTCTCCCTCCCAATGTCTGACTCCCATTCCAGGTCGGCCTGGGTGCCCCAAGGGGACATTTCCTGAGTTGTTTATTAACACAGGGCTGCTACTCTGGCCCCTCTACCAAGCCTTGTGCACAGCGAGGGAGTCTGTGAGGACGTGCCCTGGACACCATAGTGCTCAGTCACAACCTGCTGGCAGATGAGCTTACCACAGGAACGTGGTGATTCCGCTGGCCACAGTCCTGGAAGAGGAAAACACTGTTTTTAAATGCTCGAGAGTTCTAATCAATCAAAATAAACTCAGCACAGTATGCCCTGTTCCCGCGGCAAGCCCAGAGTCCCAGACTCCCTGCCCAGATGTGGCCCGCGCAGAGACACTACCTCAGCGGTCTCTTCTCAGATACACATCCAGGCCTTGGCCACCCACACATCACAGACAGCGGCCTGGGGCCCAGGAAGAGGCTAAGCACTGTGCACATGCACAAGGGGGAGACAGCCTGAGGGGCCCACGGTACGTCTAGACGCATGCTTAAGACACAGTGGCTAGGTGGCCCGGGCTTGCAACTAAGTGGTCAGGGCTGCAGGGGCAGATGGGGGCTGCCAGCTTAGGTGTGGCCCCTAAAGCCATGGAGGGGCATAGGCCCTCCATGGCTTTGTGGGTACATTTAAGAGCAGACAGGGAGACAGGAGGAGAAATGGAGGGCCCACAGGCCTAGATCCAGGAGGGCACAGTGGGGGTCAGCTGCTACTGAGCAAAAGGCCTGAGGCCCCAGAGGATGTCCTGGGTCTCTCCAGCAGTCCATAAGCTGCCACCAGCCTAAAGTCTCTGGGGAGGCCATGCAAAGGAAAATTGGTTCTGCTGGCTGCTGGGGGTCTGGGACACAACTGCAAGAACCTCTCCAAGACTTTTGGACCTCAAGTTTACTACAGTCCTCAGGCTCAGACAGGCTGGCTGTTAGCTGGAAATGAGGAGGCTCCGGAGGCTGTGGGGGTAGCTCTGGGGCAGGCTGGCACCACCATCTACCTGTTGGTGCCTGTGTCACTAACTGTGCCAAATAACTGAGCCCATCTCGAAGAGGATGCCTGTGGGTACCAACCCCACTACCCACCACCAGCCCTTGTGAAGCCTGCCCTGTTTGAACCCTGACACAACCTGATGGCCCAAGACATCCATCCTAGGGCATAAGACGGGCAGATAACCGGCAGCTCTGGCTCAGTGGCCAACCAGCTGTGGCCAGGAAACAGCCCAGAAGCAGACCCTCACCTCCACAGCCTGCATGGACTTAATGACCACCCCGCAGTCTTGCCCTCTGTCTTTCAAAGCTTCCTCGAATGGTTCCATGAGGATGATCAGCTTGAGCCCTGGTGTCTCCTTCCTCTCCACGTGCTCCAGCAGAACCACGGCTTTCTGAGGTTTATCCACGATCACAGTGCTGATGTCGGCTGCAGGGACCACCAAGGAGAGTCAGGCTGTGTGGGCACAGGCTGTGACCGTGGCAGCACATGCCAGGCAGTGGAACCATGGGCTGTGTGTGCCACATGATAAGCTTGTGTGTAAATAAATACGTACGACAGGCCATGTGGGACATGTATTGTGTCCAGAGGAAAGTGCACAGAGCCTGGATGGAGCCAAGGGCAGAAGACCAGGGAATTTCTCGGGGTAGATTCCAAGCATTCCTTTTCTTCAGGCTCAGCCCCCATCGTCCCTGGTCTGTTTGAGATATTTACCACCCCCCAGCGTCTTCCTCAAGCTGAAGTGAACTCAGAGGGTTGGCAGCCTACGTGGAGGCTGGTACAGAGTCTCCTTCTTGGCAGCCCTACCCTGTGGAAGGAGCCTTTGGGTGAAGTCCAACTGGGGACAGCTGGACTCAGGAAGCCAACTCAAGGGCCAAAGTGGAAGCCCCCAGCATTCTCTGAGAGCGGAAGTAAAGCACTTATTAGTGTCAAACAATCAGCAGAAGCTGAAAAGGGCTGGGAGGAGGAGGTGGGGCTGGCTGCCAGGGCCAGGAGGGGGCAGCTGGGCTCACCTGTGTCAATGATGTAGCGGATTGCCCCCGGGCCCAGGGTGTCATACAGTGGGACCACCACCATAGAGTATGTGTAGCAGGCAAGCTCCGCGATGATCCACTGTGGAGACACACAGGTTGGGGGGAAGGGCGAACACAGAGCAGACAGCAGGGCTGCACTGCCCTCAGGCCTTAGGCACGGGGCTCCCTGATCGGGGTCCTGTGCCGAGAGCGCTCCACACAAGGCAAGGGATCCATAAAGCTGACCCTTGAGCTTGCTCCCCCACAGTCTTCTAGACCTGCTTGCCCCAGGGAATTACGGGACTCAAAATAACCCCTGGCCCACCTCCGGGGTTTGCATGGCCTTCTTCCCCAGGTCCTTCTTCCCCCATGGCTCAGGGAGCCACTGTTTGGACAGCTAGGTAGGGTGTAGACGGAACTTGGCTGGAATGTCCACCCCTGATGAGGGACAGAGCCAAGGGAGTGGGGGATGGCATGGACCAACGATCTCCAGTTTTCCTCTTGTCCCAGGCCCTACAGACAGCGGGAGTAGGGCTGTTCTACGGTACCCAAGCTTGTGTTCCACTGATGCCTCTAAAACCAGTTAAGGCAGGTGCTCACCTCTGGTCGATTTTGTGCAAAAACGCCGATAAACTGATCTGTACATGGTTTACAATTGTGCTGGAGAAGTCCAGACCCTAGAAATTCAGCCCTGTCGGCCACCTGCACACAAACAAGGGGCAGTGATGGGAAAGCAAGGACTCTTCAGCAGGGAAGGGAGATCCCCAGGTGGGATTTCTACGGTCTGAGGGAGCTCCCCAACTCCCTACCCAGTGATGCTGGAAGTCCTGAGAGGTTTCTGCCAGGAGTTTAGCAGACAGTCCAGACAAGGAAAAAAATGACTCTCTGAGAGCCTCCAGGGTGCCCACAAGCCCCCCCGCAAGTGCCAGGTCTGTGTGGGCGGGCAGGGTGGGGCCTGTCTTCTATTACTCACCTCCTGGTAGGACAGCCACTGATACGGCTTCTTGGGATTCCTGAAGCCAAGACAGGGTCCATTCCCTACATAGAGATAAGCAGGCCTTGTGCCAGGGAGGAGGGCAGGGTGTGGGAACCACTGAACCTGCCCATCAGACACCTGGATGAATATCCCATCCTGGGAGGTGGTCCATGGGCCAAGTGAACTGCTCCCCAGCTGTCTGTCTAACCTGCTGAAGTCCAAGAAGGCCTAAAGTGCACAAGCATGGCACCTCCCCAGGGAGATCAGGAAGGCTCAGGAATGGGAACTGACACAGCGCTAGTTCCCACAATGACCTGTGTGATGCAGCCCCAAGAAGACATGGAGACCTGGGGGCCACTGGCCAGAGGTGGCAGTTTGCCTCTCTGTGACAACTCCCTCCACCCCACGCCATGGGTCACCCAGACATCTCGGAGGCTCAGGTTCAGAGCCATGCCAGCCAGTAGCCTGCGAGTTCAAGGCTCACAAGGGGCTGCAAATAGGAGATATAGAATATGAGCAAAGAGACAGCTTAAGGTCAGCAGTTCTCAGGGCTGTAATAAAGCTGAGGTCAGCCCTTTGGCCTCATAATGCAGCTACTTGTCTGACTGGGTGGCAGGAGGGCCAAGAATGGCTTCTCTCCTCTGAACCTGGGCGTGACTCGCCTGCCATACCCCTGGAACCATGCTTGCTCACCCACACCCTTGCACCTGCTCAACCCCTGCCACAGCCCTTCCACACCCCCATGGCCCCTCTCACCTGAGATGCTAAGTCCACGGCGGAACACCTCGTACATGGTCCTGGCATCGTCATAGTAGTGGGTGAGCAGTTGAGGGCCATCCCCTATCACAGATCGCCGGGCCCCACCACTGTCCTATGAGCCAAGCACAGGCCAGAGAAGCTGGCTGATGCAGGCAGGCAGGGGTATCAGGAGAGGGCACCAGCATGCATCAGGCCATACATGGCTTGGATACACACCTGGGCCACATAGTTGGAGCTGGGACACACTCTGCGTGCACTCACACACATGGCCTACACGCACCTGGGCTGTACGCACACAAACTCCACACACATTCATGTACACGTGGCTTGTACACACTGGACCTGTATGCATCCACACTCAAACACAGGTGGCTCATGCCCAGGGGCCCAGTACACTGGTCTCCCACACACATACACACAGCACCCACACACCAGGCAGCATACACTAAATGCCCAGAATCTTCAGTTACTATTCATACACACCCGTGGTTCACTCATACAGCAGAGTGGGGAGTGTTGGCTAGAGTCAGGCTGCCCCTTGCATCAGGACCAACGTGCAAAGGTGTTGCTGCTATGCACGTAGGTTAAGAACCATTTGGGAGCTGTCTTTAGCTAAGAAGGCTGCCATCCATCATTCACATAACAGTGTGATGAGTTTGAGGACTGGCTGGGAAAAGAGGCCTAGAAGGCGGTAGAGGGAATGGCGTAGTAGATGCCCGGACCCTTGGTGGTATGGATCCAGAGTGGGACTGTAGCAAACACCATCTGTGCTGGGGGCGGGGGAAAGGAGCTGGGCTTCTCCTGCCTCTTTCCCTTCCACATGCCACCCCTCCTCAGGCTCCCCAAACCCAGAACTCTCCAGTATCACGGCTCCACCTCTTCTCTGAGCACTATTTGGGCTGCACTGGGCTGGCCCATGGTCCGCTACCCCTCTTGGAACATCAAGTCTGAGGAAAAATGTGACAGCCACAGAGCCAACAGCCAAACTCAAAACCACAGGCAGCACTCAGCTGTTCTGCAGTGGAAAGTTCTGTTTGGCCAGTGCTTCCTGAGCACCTGGCCCATGCAGGACCTCTGTGGGAATCTGGGGACAGATACAGTTAGATCTGGTTAGCACTCAGGGGGACAGAAATGAGACAGCAAGAGACTGTGTGCCAGGGACAGAAGGGGCTCAGTGGGCAGGTATGTCAGAGAGTGGCCGCTGAGCTGGGTTTTGAAGGATACAAAGAGGGGGCTTCCCTGATGGCGCAGTGGTTAAGAATCCGCCTGCCAATGCAGGGGACACGGGTTCGAGCCCTGGTCCGGGAAGATCCCACATGCCGCAAAGCAACTAAGTCTGTGCACCACAACTACGGAGCCTGTGCTCTAGAGCCCGCAAGCCACAACTACTGAGGCCCACGTGCCTAGAGCCCGTGCTCCGCAACAAGAGGAGCCACCACAATGAGAAGCCCTCGCACAGCAACGAAGAGTAGCCCCCACTCGCCACAACTAGAGAAAGCCCGCACGCAGCAACAAAGACCCAACACAGCCAAAATTAATTAATTAATTAATTAAAGAAAGAAAGAAAGAAATAGAAAAGAAATTTTTTTAAAACAAAAGGGTTTACTGGGAAGAATGAGGAACAAGGAATGGCGGTTTCACCAGAGGCAACAGGGAGTGCAAACACATGGGGCAGGAGGCACCTGGGAGACTGTAGGCAATTCATGCCACTCCAAGTGGTAAATGGAGGAGGCAAGAAAGGCTGCAGATCAAGGTGAGGAGTCTGAGCTTTAGGTTGAGGGCAACGGGGAGCAGGGAAGGATTTTTAAGCCAGGGTGAGTGACATGATATGAATTGTTTCCTACCGTGTAGCACACAGAGTAAATGCTACCAGGCCCTCTATGATCTGGGCCCCTCTTACTTCTCTCATCTCATTTCCTACCACTCTCTCCTTTCCTCCTTCACTATAGTCACTCCAGATTCCTACACTCCTGGGGGATGAAGCAAGGGAGGGCTCCATCCTCCCCAGGAAGGGAGGCCTTAGCTGTGTCCATGCCCTGTCCTCCCAGCCAGACCCGTGAGGCGACTCACTCTGTGGCGCTGAACCTGACCCCATCCAGACCACTGTCACCTCCAGCCCAGAAGCCCCAGTTGCCTCCTCATGCCTGCCCCTGCCAAAGCCACAGCAAAAACTGGCCCTGTCTCTCCTACTACTGACAGCCTCAAATAAATCCAGGCTGTCCATCTCCAAGGGTCCCTGCCCAGTTAATGGGGCTTTGTCCTTGCTGGCCTCTCCAGATGAGTTGTAACTGTAAGCTTACCCAAAATAATTCATCTTAGTGCTTTCTCTGCATCATCTCACCAAATCCTTACCATAACTTTAGGAAGCAGATACTCTTTTTATTGACCGCTTGACACATGAGGAAACAGGCTCAGAGAGTTAAGAAACTGCCGAGGACCATCAGGCTAGTAAGAGGCACGGCCAGCCTGCAAACCCACGGCTGCTGGCAACCACAGGCTACTGACGGATCCGCAGCCCCTCTCCACCTCCCAGCCACACCACATGAATTGCCATTTCCCAAAGGCACCAGGTGTGTTATCACACACTCTCACCTCTTCACACATCATTCCCTCTGCTGGAAAAATGCCCTAAAGATCCCAGCCCTCTCCCGACTTGAGCCCTCTCCCACCAGGCCAAACTCTGTCATGCTTTTGATTGGTTCCTGCACGACATACCATCGAGAGCAAAAGCAAGGTGCTGCAGAGTGTATGTGGTATGTTATAATTTTAAAAGGTGGGCAGACATCTATACATTTGCTTGTGGACAACTGCTAACACAATTCTCAGGGGAAGAGAACTTAGAGGCAAGGGGAAGAAGGTGGAAGCTTTTCAGTCTATGTCCTTTGGTTGCTTTTGAACTGTGTGACTATATTATCTATTCAAAATAAGTGGAGTTAAAGTTCTTTAAAAAGGCAAAATAAACTCCATAAACTTAAGAAATCTTACTGGTCCTTCTAGACAGAGCCTGGAACACCCTTGTCCAGGCTGGGCCACCATCCCTTCTTCCCTCAGTGGCTCTACCTGTGAGTCCGTGTGCTCTGGGAGGGCAGGGCCCTGGGTGGGCTCAGCTCTGGGTCCCAGCTCCAGACCAGGGTTGGGCACAGGGAGAATCTGGGAGGGAATTTACCTGGCAGCGCCTTGAACACATGCTTAGACCGCCTACTGAGGGAACTGTAAGCCAAGGCCCCCTACCCAAGAAGCAGGCAAACCAGAGGCCCAGGGCAAAGCCAAGGTCAGTCTCTGCCCAGGCTTTAGTTACTGGGAGAGGCAGAAGGAGCATCTAGTAGGAGAGCCTGCCCAGGGCCACTTCTGGGCTTACTGGCTGACTGCCGGGAGAAACGGAGATTCTCTGGGCCATTTGAGGTCAAATAAGCCACAAGTTTGGCTTCTTCCTTCAAGATGCCTGTCCCCCGCCTACTACATCCCACAGCCCAGTTGCTCACACCCTGCTCACCTCCACCTCCTCTGACTGCATCAGGAGATTGCACGGTGGTTGCAGGGCCTTTGGCCGGTGAGTGAACCAGTAGGCGAGGATGGCAGCCAGTGCACCCATACTCACGAGGGTGGTGGCTGAGAGGCTGCGGAAAAACTGGCCCAAGTCGCCTAGCTCGGGCAGCCGCAGCATCCTCAGGATCTCCTGAGTCTGCATCTTCTCCAGAAGCGAGAGGATGAACTCTGCAGGAAACAAGAGGCAGGTGAAGGAGGAGCCCTGACAGGAGGCAAGGGAGCAGTCCTGGGCCTCTCCTCCCACCTGTCTTGCATCACAGGCAACACACTGATCTTGGCCAGGCCTCGAGCGAGTTGGGGCATACAGCCTCCTGGTGCAACACAGTGTATCCTGAAAGCTGGGTGCCTGGAAGGGCCTTTCCTGGTGACAGGCCAGAGAGCCCTTAGCAGTCATACCTGACAGTCAGACATCCGGCCCAGTTTTCCTGAGAAACATACACTCAGGCCCTGGGTCCTGCCTGACACGTACTTCCACATCTTTCAGGAGTAGAGAGCGTGCTCTGACAGCTCTGGAGTTATCACCTCCTGAGCCCTAGGGCCCAGGTGTACTGCCTCTCCTGTGTGGTCATAGCATTTTGCTTATCCTTGCTCCTGCGACGTGGACTGGACAGAGGGGCAGCAGGTGTGCCTAGCACAGTGCCCAGAACTACTGGGGGTGAAGGGATGCAAACTCCTTCCACTCCACCTCAAAGCTGCCAGCACCAGGCCCTCACCCTAAGGGACCCAGAGAAAGCAAGGTGGCAGAGCCCAAAGAACAGCTCTGACAGACAATTCCTGCCCTCAAGATCTGAGGACAATGACCTACCTGACAAGGGCCCAGTGGATGACACACAGCAGAGTCCCCTTAGGCCCACATCCTGGCCCACCATGGGGTCTCCTTGAAGAAAAGTTGTAGCCAAAGGCCTGCCAGCACCAGAGGTGATGCTGGGGCCATCTTTTTGAGGAATAGCAGAGTTCCCAAGAGCAGCCAGGGTGAGGTCCGGGCACTGCTCTCTGACCCCAGACTGCACTGCAGCTCTGCACCACCACAGACCAAGACCCAAGAAGAAGAGCTAGCCCCACCATGAACTAGGCCTGTGTTGTCCTCCCTGGGATCCCATCTGCTAATGTCCAGAGGAAAAAGGAGGTGCCAGAGGGGAGCAGGAGCTAAGCTGGTGGGAAGGGAAAGGAATGAAGGCTCAGAGAGAAAGGGCTCAGCAAAGTGCTGTCTGCACTCCTAGGGGTAACGAGAATCCCTCGTGGCATTGCATATGGTGGTCTGGGTGCCACGCTCACCCACTGCAGTCCAAGTGGACACAGTGGGCCTACAGGGGCACATGGAGGATGCCCTGAGGTGGGCAGTGGGAGCTTTTCTGTGAGAAGCACTGGTGACTGAATTTGGTTCAAAGAGGGAAGTCCCCAGGTGCTACCATGTCCTCCTGTTAGCTGCTAAGTGAAGTAGTGTTGGCAGAACAGACATATGACCAGCTTGGCTCAGGGGTCTGCACTTTGCCTAGGACTGAGGAAGGTAGCCAGGGAGGGCCAGTTGGATACTTTATCCCCACTGGGGCCTTCTTGGTGTTACTGTCCCCCTGAAGGGCCTAAAGCTAGGAGTGCTGTATGACACCTATAGGTCTGCCAGCTCAGTGAGGATTGTGTGGGCTCCAGGTTGACAGTCACTGGCCTTCCATCCCCAACCTTTGGGTGCATGGCTGTTGTTTCCCTTCTTGGGAAAGAATGAGAAACCCAACCACAGCTATTCTGCAGCCACGGGATATGAGCCAAACAGCAATTTTGAGAAGAGAGAAGAGAGATCTGCTGAACTCCCAATAAGTGGCATTTGTGCTGGACTGTAACATCACCACACCAAAAATAAGGTCAATGCTGTGCAAAGCCATTGTAGAGAAAGTAGGCAAAGCTCCAGAGTTCAAGTCCCTTCTCCTTCACTTATGAGCTATGCTAGGTTGAGCATACCCCACTTCTTTAGCCCTCTTCTTCCCCATCTTTAAAATGGGGACATTATCATTCAGGCATGTAAAGCTCCTCATACTGGATCTGGCATAGCTGGAGGCATGCTGGGACTAAAGAGATGGCTAGAGGTATGCCTGTCAGACCAAGGAGGCTGCTCAGTCCAGGTAGGAATAACCACTGGACAGAGGTGGCCGAACCCAGGTAGTACGGACCCACAGGAGTTTATGCTCTACAGATGGCACGACAGGCTGTCTGAGTCCGGGGAACACTCATCAACCACCTACAGGCTCTGGATGAGAGGAGTGAGCCCCCAGCCAGCCAGAGCATTCTCCCTGAGTCCCTGAGCCGGAAATCCAGTTTTACCAGCAGCCTCCTTGAACTGGATCAGTTTTTGAGGCCATCCCACAGGAACAAACCACTCCTGGCATACTGGTCAAATTAAGGTTTTGCATCAGCAGAGGGCAGGCTATGGACCGCAGTGAATTCACCAAGGAAAACTGCTCTGGGGAGGATGCTTGGCAGGAGGCCAGCTGGCTTTCCTGGGAGATTTACTTCCTTAAGCTGCAAATGGCAGACTAAGTCACAGCCAGGCCCATCAGATAAATGACTCACTACATAGTGGAAAATCTAGATATGCCCACCAGCTCCTGGGGTGAGCTCTGAGAGCTGAATGAGGTTTCCTCTAATGGACTGAACTGACTCCATGGGCTAGGAAGCCAAGGCCCAAGAAGTCCTGGCTCAGCTCTAAGGCTCAAGTACGTGGTCCCAAAAGTTTTAGAGAAAACTCCGGAAGGATGCATTACTACCACCAGTCCCCAGCCCTTGGCAGTTGCTCACAGGCCCTAAGCTACAGCCGAAAGTGGGCACTGGTTGCAATGCTGGGGTTGTCACAGAGCACAGACAAGAGTGGCCAAGGCATCCACCCACGCACCCATCCACCTACCCATTCATCTAGCAGACCCTCATGTGGCCTCTGCTCTGAGCTAGCTCAGTGCTGGGCACTGGGACAAGCCAGATGTGGGCCTGCCCGCAATCTTATGGGGGAAATACATGAGGCAGTAGGCAGTGCTGTGAGCGCAGTTTGGGCTGTACATGGGGAACCAGAGAAGATGCCCAACTCAGGTACGGAGAGTCAGGGCAGGCTTCTGGCAGGAAGTGGTACTGATGCTGAGACTGAAGGATAAAGAGGAAACGGTGTCCCAAGCAGAGGGAAGCAAATATGCAAAGGCTGGAGCTGAGGGAGACCATGGAGCACTTAGCAAACTAAATATTCTCTCAGGAAAGCCTTGAGCCCATGAAATCTTGTACGAGGGTCACTGCCACAAGTCTGAGGCTGGTTTCCCAGATGTGCAGAGCTTTCGGCCATCACCAAAGTATCACAGTTTCCAGGAGAGGGAAGAAGAGAACTTGCCTAAACTTCCTGAATTGCTAGTATGTGGGAGCCCATGCCTACACACTGCACTGCTTGATCCTCATGACAGCTCCACGTACTCATTATAAGGTGAGGGCATAGAGACTCCACTGAAGAAGCTACCTGCCATTCACAGGGACACACTGAGCAAGCAGGGGAGCCAGGACTCGAGCCCCAGACGACTATGGCCTCTCAAACCACTGCCTTGTGTTGCATCGCAACCCTAACCCTTGCCTACACTGTACCATCCATACCCAAACCCATGCTCTCCTCTGCCGTAGTGCTGAACCCACAGAAAACCATCTTCAGGTCTGCTCAGAAGAGTCCAGGCAGGTTGCAGGAGGTAGGGGCCATCAGAGCCCGTAAGCAGGGATCAGCCAGTCAGGCCAGTCACTTGCTCTTCACCACGCACACACCACAGGTGGGCTCCCTCCTGGCCTCACATTATGAACTTGCCATCCTCCTATGGCTGGGTTCTCTTCCAGGAAGCCCACGCGCCTAGGACACTGGAGGGTGGTGGGAAAAGGGCTTGGCCACCCACTCCTCCTCAGGCTTCTATTTAGGTGCCCACCCCTAAGGAGGCATCTGAAGTGACTGCAGCTCCTCTAGTCCTAAGGCTGAGCCTGTGCCCCTTCCTGGCTGGGCAGCAACCAGAGGGTGTCATTCTTACAGGCTTGCCAACCTCAGACAGTCACGGGTGCTTGCACATACCGTGAGATGCCCTTCAGACCGCCAGGAGCCACTGGAGTGGAGAGCTGCAAATCAGGTCCTCTGAGGACATGGACCTCAGAGCCAGCCTGTGCCACCAGGCCTTTGGCTTGGGGCAGAGCAGAGCCTGGGCCTGGGAGTCTGGTCTTATCTCATTATTTCACAGGGCCTTGGCCTCTTCTGACCTCCTCTCCTTCTCTGTCCTTGGGGTCCCAGCCATGGCTGCCTCCTTCCATGCCCCCAGGAGGCTCTCTTGGTTGCAGCAGCATGGGGCACGGTGGGGGGGGGGGCAGGGAGACAGCACCCAAGGGAATCAGTGGTGCTGGTGTTGCCAAGAGAGCCGCTGTGAGTGTTTGTAAATATTCACCTGACAGGGGGACCCAGCATCAGCTAGCCTCCTCTCCTCTAGCACATCCTATGCCTTCTCCTTGGGCATAGACCAGTTCAGAATACCAAGTGGTGGCACAGGCTGGTTTAGGGCACATGGAAGGTGGGTAGTGAGAGGCATAGCTGTCAAAACCCAGGAAGGGAGAGAATGGGAGGAAAGGGGCGCTGGTCAGAAGTATTTTGACTTCAAGGGGGCAGAAGCAGAGCCCCAGGGCACATTTGCAGTGGAGATGGCCCTGAGACCCATGGCTCCACTCCAAGAGCCCTCTGCTGGTCCAGCTTCCTGACTCTAGACCTTCACGATCTAGCAAGATGGCTCTATCAGGACTACTTCCTAAACACCTCCCAAACCTGACCACTCCTCTCCAGCCCCCTGGCCTGAGCTGGTCCAGCCACCACCAAGTGCTGTCCAGACTCCCACACCAGTCTCCTCACAGGCCTCCTTGCTCTAACCAGTGTTTATACTGATACCAAAGTTATGTTCCTGATACACAGACATAACCATATCATGCCACTGCTCAAAAACCTTACCTGGCTCCCTCCTACCTTAGAACAAAAATTCAAACTCATCATGCTGGCACTGAGACCCTCCATGACCCTCAGATTCTTCCCTCCCCTTAGAATCACACCAGCTTTGCTCTGTATCAGCCTGGAGGCAAGTGGGGGTCCTTGCAATGCGGTTCCGGGTCTATGCAAACTTCTGAGGGCTTCAGAAACGGGGAAGCACAAGGCAAGCCAGCAGATCATTAAAGAACCTCCTTAACTCCCAATGAAGAGCTCTGAAATGAAATCATAACCTCCCAGGGGCCAGGGTCCCCAGCAAACAAGTCAGGGAAAGGGCCCAAAGGGGAGTTCTGGTGCTGGACTGACCCGGGTCCAAATCCTGACTCATACTCTTGACAGCTGTATGACCTTGGACAAGTCACTTTACCACTCTAGCCTCATCTCAAAAATCTCATAGACAGAGAATAAGGTACCAGGCATGCAGTAAGGGAGACATTCAGTAGATAGAAGTTAGCTGAAGCAGTTACTCTGTCTCTGCCAGCCAAAAGGGCTCAAAGACAGCTTGCAAAATTACATGCATTCACACCCTACCTTTCCAGCAGGCTCCTGGCACTGGGGAGGCAGCTGAGCTGGTCCCACTAGTACAAGCCTCCCTTCATGAAGGATGTGTGGGGCTTAGGGAGAGAGCTTACCACATCTTGATCAAAGCTCAAAAGTGGCGAAGGCCCTGCCCCAAGTCTGCCCTCCTGGGGACAGCCGATGGCAACAAATGCCTGCTCTGAGAAGCCGGCTGGTGGTAGAGGCTCTAGCAGTGGTGGCAGAGGCTCCCTGGCAGCTGTGGCAGCAGGTCTGGCAGGGACCCGGGCACAGAACAGCTCTATGGGGAGCCGCTGGCCCCTCCAGGCCCCCCGCTGCCCCTCCCCTGCATCTGCACACGGGGCAGTGCTGGCCCAGATCAGCTCAGAGGCAAGCAACCCAGCCTTAACCCCAACTCTGCCAGGTTGCAAGAGCCTCAGTTCACACCCCTCTGCTTCTCCCCACCCCTACGCTGTCTTCAGTCCTGGAGAGGAGTTCGTCAGAAGGGTTGCTTAAGGACAGAGTCTTCTTACACATCTATCTGTGGCACTGATTAAGGGCCACGCCCTCAGCCGTGGGCTGGGGACCTGCAGGCCGCAGGAGCGGTAGGGGTGGTGGGAATGGTAGAAGTGGGCGTGGAGAGGCCAGATCCCCGGTGCCGAGGGCGGCCTGCACCGTTGCCCAGGAATCTCCTCCAGCACCTTCCAGGGGCTGTCTCCACCCCCAACCCCACAAGGTCACAACCAGTCTACTCGGGGAGAGGAAGATTAGGCACAGTCCCAGATAAAACATCTGCTCAGAGACGCTCTGGGCAGTGGGGACACTCCAGACCAAGCACCAGGGTCAGCAGGTAGAAGATAATGGCTTAGCTCCCCCACAGACCCCAGGGCAGCACACTAGCCCCTCCTTAAAGCCTGCCCGGAGAGACGCTTTCCTGGCTTGCCAGGGGGATGGCCATCCTGGAGCCAGAATCCACACCCAGGCCTGTTGGAACCAAAGCTGAGCCCCAAACTCCCTCAACGCCTCTGGCAGACAGACTGGGACAGTGAGGTCCCAGGACACCCAGGGCCTCACTCCTGCAAGATTTCTCCACTGGGTGAGGAGTTGGTGTGGTGATCGCGTATGGCCTTTTTTGACTCCTACTTCCAAGGCCAGGGTGTGGCTGGGCTCAAGGCAGGCACATGGTAGCCGCTGTGCAGAGTAAAAGGCAGGTCTAGCCCCCAGGACCCAGCTCACCACTCCCAGGCTCTACGCACAATCGGTGCTTCCGAGTCTTCCAGGACAGGGCCGCTGTCTGCCCAACACCATCCACCTCCTCTGCAGCACGACCGCCCCAGGTCGCGGCCCAGCACTCTGACCTCCCTCTCGAGAGCTGTGCTCATAACCTGCCTGGAAACTCTAGAGCCCGCAGGCCTTGCAATACTTTCCCTGGGGCTGATAGGGCTTCCACTGCTCACCCCACCACCTGGGGCAGGCGGGCCACGCAGAGAGCTTTTTCCTCAGCAGCCCTAACCTGGAACTTGGCAAAAGCTTGCCTGGGCCCCCAGGCCCCAGCCTCCGGCAACACACCTGGAGGAAGCTTTAAAATGCACAAATGCCTGAGGAGCAACCCTCAGCCCCCAAAGCCCCTTTTCCTTCCTTCTTGGCAGGACCCTTACTTTTCTCTGTACATTTTCAGAGATGTTGTTAACTAAGATGAAAGCCTCCTTTAATGCTTCTTAAGGCAGTGGGGCAGAAAATCCAGTGGACACAACCAAGGTCCTGGCTGACGGAAAACCACACAGGGTGCCAGAGGCAGAGAGTCACAGCCCAGCAGTGCTGCCCCACGAAGTGTGTGGTCCAGGCACTAGGTTAAGAAAAGCACAAATCTCACCAGCACACCTGTGTGACCCTGATCTGTAGAGACACAAACACAGCAGCCCACACCCCGTCCACACAGGGATTCCCGCTTGTCTGTGCTGCGAGAGGGGCTTTCTCTCCACCTTCTTCCTGGGTTTTAATTAGAGTCACAGAACCACAGACGACTGGGGCAGACATGGGGTCAAGGGCCTCCCCGAGCTGGGAATTGCCAGGTGAGACCCACCGCATGTTCCCCCAAGAGAGATGGGCCCAGGATTCAGGGTTGCTGGGTTACAGGGTGGCTCGCCTGCCGAACCTCCCTGAGGAGCCTGATTATAGCCCTGAAGGTTTACTTAAGCCTCTTGAATGTAGAAAGGCCTAACTAAAGTTGGCTGTGCCTGACCACTGCACAGGGCCCCTGTCTCAATAGCCCAAACCCACCATGAACATGCCTCCCCTTCAGCAATTCACTGGGGGTGGGAAGCAGCCCGCAGCACCCTCCGCCCCCATCCTCAGGCCAGCACCTCTCAAGAATCTCACTCACCCTAAGCCCTGGTCAGGGAACATGGGCCCACAGTCCTGACACCACCACCAGGAAGCCAGGCTCCAACAATACTTTCAGACACTTAAACATACAAATAGCCTTGAGAGCAGAGGAGCAAAGAGCAACAGTGTCTTTCACGAGCTCTGAGATAGAAGTTGTCCTTACCACGAATCAGGCCTGACAAAATTCTCAGAACGAGGAGGGACAGCAGAGGTTATGACAGTGGCAATGCTCCCTTTAGAAATATTTCAGGGGACGAAGACTAGGACTGACGGTGTGGATGAGCCTCGGCCTCATCGTCCTTCCTTCCACACCAAGCCCTGGGATGGCAGGCAGAACCCTAGGGACAGTGGCAAGGGCCAATGAGCGCTACACAAGCAGAGGACACCCCCTGGCCAGGGCCCACTGTGCAGGAAGCCAAATCCTGTGGCTGCAACATGATCCTTTCCCCTCCCAGCCCGTCTAGGTTAGGGCGACCAGTGTCCTGGCCTCAGGAGCAGTAATCCATTTCCATCACTGGCCCAAACTGAGGACACAATGCAAACCCTACAGGCTCAAGCTCAGAAAGAGAACATGGGCTGCTCCAGGCAGGGTCATGCTGTCGAAGCTCAACTGCAGGTGGCCAGGGTACAGGGGAAACAGGATGTAACCACCTCCAGTGAGGGGGAAGCACCTTGCAGGAGGGAGGAGGGTTCTGTTGAGATTCGGTTCGGGTCATTGAGGTGGGGAGAGCAACAGAGGGATTTGCTTTTGCCCACTTGTTCCCTCAGGAGCAACTGGGGACATCCTGCTGGGGCGGGGGGAGGGGAGATTCACAAGACAGAACGTAAGACATATCCTCAGTCAGGGAGGGGGAGCAAGGAGAACAGGAACAGGGCGGGAAGGAGGGTTCTGAGAAGGGGACAGAGTCCTAGAAAGAGCCTACTAGATGCTGGGGCTCCTGGGAAGGAGGTAGCGAGGCTGGTTAGATAGCATTTAGCTGCAGAGGGAAAAAGACGGTGATTTGTACTATATATAGCCTCATGCTTTTGAAGTCCCAGCCACAAGCTAACAGGGCCCACCTGCTCACCTGATCTAGCACCTTGGGGTTTTAGGATGCCAAAGTGTCCCAGGCAAGCTGTCCTTCCAGATCCCAGCCAAAGGGACCCCTGCTGCAGCCAGGAGCCAATAAAGCGCTTAAACCCACCATTCCAGGGGTCACTGTTATTTTGCAGGAATGACAATGAGCAGAGAAAAGGGAGTTTTGCTTTTGGTTAAAGGCACATTTTATGGGACTCTGATAAACACCTTAATTTTCTGGCTTTCTCATACTTTGACAAAGTTCCTCTTCTGAATGGCGAGAAACAAACCTGAACCTCACTCCGCTCAGCAGAAGTCTGTGCTGGTCAGTGGGACCCTGCCACCTCTTGAATCATCCGTCTGGAGGCCAGGGCCACACAGCAGCTGCTGCCTTTCACCACCCTCCAGCTACCAAGACCTGCTGTTGGCCGGTGAGAGCAGGTGGCATCCACAGAGTTAAAACCAGGCTCAAGCAGCCCAGCCCTCAGCTGGTCCGGAGGACTGAGAACGCAGGCCTCCTTTTCAAGGCCAGGATGAATGGGGAATATGCAAATCACCGCCTCCCAAGGAGAAGCGGCAGGGGAGGGCCCACTGCTGGCAGGCCCACACCTCTCCACCCGGGTCTGTCACACGAAAGTGTTTGTATTCCTGCTGCTGCCTCTGGCACCCGGCCAGGCTGGGGCTGTTCTCACCGGAAAACAAAAATCTCTTTCAGACCAAAGCAAAACGAGGCCCTGGCTGGCCCAGGAAGGTTGCTGGACGTTGTTCACACCGACCCACTGAGAGCACTCATCGCTTGGATTCTCACTGAACCCACCACTTTTCCAGAGGGAGCTGGAGGGAGGCCTCTGCGGCCGCTGCAGAAAGAAAGCACTGCGTCAGGCCAGGGTGGGTGGGACCAAGAAATGGGATCGGCCCATTCTGAGGCTCTGTTGTTTTGTCCTTTTCAGAAATAGTAATGACTGGGCCTCAGGTAGCAACCTTTTTTTAATGAGGGAACTTCCGGCAATTCTCATGGTGTTGATGGTAAATGTGGACAGTAAACAAAAGCCCTGGCAGTGCACTGACAGGACTTTGAAGAATGGAGGTCACATGTCCTCTCTGCCTGCTGCCCCGAGTGCTGCTGCCACAGGTGCCCTCCAGCTGTGGGTGGGGTTTGTGACCCAGAGCCCAATGTGCACAATCACGCTCCAGAGCTTGGACTCCATCCCCCACAGAGGCTCCTCGACAAGGTCAGACTTCAATCTTGTTCAGACTTTCAGAGGCCAGAAATGCTGCTCTTCTGACACCCTAGGGTCACCAGGAGCTGTCCATTAACCATGGCACAAATATATAAATGTCTGTATCTATATCTATCTACTTAGTTTTTAAACAAATGTATCAATAACAAAACAAAACCCAACCAAACTGCCAGCATATTTTATTGCAAGATAGATGGAAGAACATGATCTCAGAATAAAGGAGAGTCATTGGACTTGAACAACTCAACAGTGTTGCCTTCATTTTCCACATTTTTTTGGAATGTATTGTTGCAAATTTCCTCATTACACGTAGCATCGTGGATGATACTGAGTGAAGAAACCAGGCACAAAATAGTGCACACTCTAGGCACTATTCTCCCACATAGAGACAGGACAAACACAGGTGAGGCTAATCTATGTGTACAGCACAAAGCTTATAACCTATGAAGCATGGCTGCTACTCAGACTCCCATTAACAGGAGACAATGACACAGCAAGATCTCAATCACACGTATGATCATTTAGCCTGAGAGGAAATCTAGGACAAAACCACCCGGGAGCTGATTCTGAACCAATAGGAGGGTTTGTAGATGCTCCACAGATCTCCTGCAATCCAAAGGAAACAGGCCCTTGTCAGCCTCTCAGCCCAGAGAAAATGCCCATCTTTGATGACCGTGCACTGCTGCCTCCCTCCTCAGGTCCTCCTACTGTCAGCTGGGGCCACACAGTGTGCCCATGAAGCCCAGAGACCAGGCATGTCTCTGGGACGGTTCATGTGGCTGCCCCAGGGAGGAGAAGCAGGAGGTAGAGGAGAAAGAGAAAAGAAACGTCAGTCCAGATGGAAAAGGGGTCTTCACAGGTCACAGCTTTCCCTGCTGCCTGACCTGTGGCGAGGAGATCAGGGACACATGTACCCAAATCTCCCAACAGCCCACTGGCCAGGGAAAGGCCAACCTCCCTTTCTCTCCACCATGCCAGGCAGAGCCAGGCTGAGGGGGAGGCAACCTGCAGGCAGGGTGGGGGCTGAGTATGGGTGAGTCGAAGGTGTCCCCCAGGGAAGCACATCCAATCCATCTGCGCAAAGGTACATTCTCCACCACTAAGCAGGGTCCTGGGGTCTAGGTGGCTTCATGCAGCTAGGGGACACAGAAGAAGGGCCAGAAACACTGCTCCTTCCAAAGTCAAGAGGGGGACTTCCCTGGTGGCGCAGTGGTTAAGAATCCGTCTGCCAATGCAGGGGTCACAGGTTCGATCCCTGGTCCGGGAAGATCCCACATGCTGCGAAACTACTAAGCCCATGCGCCACAACTACTGAGCCTGCGCTCTAGAGCCCGTGAGCCACAACTACTGAAGCCTGCGTGCCTAGAGCCCCTGCTCTGCAATAAGAGAACCCACCGCAATGAGAAGCCCACGAACTGCAACGAAGAGTAGCCCGTCACTCTCTGCAATTAGAGAAAGCCTGTGCAGCAAGGAAGACCCAACACAGCCAAAAATAAATAAATTAGTTAAACAAACAAAGTCAAGGGGTCACTGCAGGCCTAGATGGGTCCTCCCTGAGGCCCCCTTCTCCATGCTGATACCTGCTTTCCTCTTATTGGTCTCTAGGGCCTCACCATCAGCCTCTGGCCAACCTCCCTGTCCCATCTCACTGGCGGGCCCACATCCCATCTTGCTGCCCTCTTTGTCCCAGCTCTGGCTACCTTCCCATCCCCATCTCTGTCCTTGCTGTGTGGCCTCCAGTTGGCCTTGCTGTCTACTCTCTGGTTGACCTTACTGTCCCTCCCAGCAGCCCTTCTGTCTATGTGCCAGGATATACAGTCAGTGCCCAGAATGGTTTATAGCCAAGGCTGGGGCAAGGGTGAGTGGTCAGGAGGAACCCCACTGGGGACTCTTCAGCCACCAGAACAATCTAGAGAAACAAACAAACAGGGAAAACACACTAGTGGTAAAAACAGGGCTCTGCAGCAGGATAAGTCCTGCTCAGTCCCTGATTATCTACCTCCTGAGCTGGTAGGTCAAGCTGTGGTACCCTGGGAGTAGGGCAGTGTTGCCGGTGTTGATTAGTGGGCTCTGTCTCAGAGCTGCCCACTCAACCTGGGCCTGCCTGTCCTCTCTCTCCATTCCTCCAATAGCCATCAATCACTAGGTCTGTTCCTGGCCCTAACAGGTGCCAACCCAGATTTGCTTACCCCAAGGTCTGGGAATGGATGCTGATTGTTACCTCACTGGCACCATCCAGGCCTGGCTTCCTATTCTAAAGCTCCAGGAGACAGGTACCTCAGAATGCAGGCCTGAATGAGCAGATGACAGATCAGAAGCTAACCACCCCCAACTCTCCATGGACACCCCCAGGCATCCCTACTCCCCGGAGTAGCTGTCGGGAGAGGAAAGTTCTCCAGGAAGAGCTGGTAAACAGGCACAGATGGGACTTCTTGGGATTTGAAATCTTTCAGGCTCTGAGATTACAGATTGGACTTCTGAACAGATAGCTCAGCTTGGCTCAGAATCTGTCCAAGCCCATTTCCCATCCTCCTACTTCGGCCTGTCACAGATCCCAAGCCTCACACGAATCAGGAGCCACACAAAGTAACTGGGTCTGAGAATGACCACACCAACTATGGGCTCCTGGAGCTGCTGAGCAATTATGTGGGACCCCCCCTGGGCCTCACCTGAAGGCCAACCCCAAGGGCCCAAAGTAGCATCTCACTAAGAGTGCTCCCCTCCTGGGGCCCAGTGGGTGGTTAGTGGGGACTCTGGCCAGGCCAACGCAGGAGTGGGGCCATCACACCAGATCATCCAGTGAGCTGAGGACCTTGACTAGGGCCTCCTTTCAGCTCTGCTTGGCCGGAGTTCCCAGCCTACTGGGAGACTGGAAACTTGGAGCTCTAAGGAAACAACAGAATCTCATCCTCAGAGAAGACTATCTTCTGTGAAACCAGTCACACCACAGCTGCGAGTGTGGTCATTCACTCACTCTGTTAATTCAGCAAACACTTCTGGAGCACCTCCTTCTGTTCCGGGTTAACTGAAGCCTGATCTGACTCTGCCTGCAAGGAGTTCACACCTGTTTTCCCCTACAGCTTCTACCATATTGGTGATATCCCCCAGCTAGGCATGGAGCCTGGCACCCAGTAGGAGAACACTCAAGGTCTGTTGTCAGCCAATGGACTTGCAGTGAGAAAACACCTCATTATTAAGATAAATTATTCTCAGGGAATTCTTCATATCATTCATTTATGCAATCAACACTGATGCATACTGTGTGCCAGCCCTGGCTTGGGCACAGGGAGGAGACACCCTGGCTCTGCCCTCAAGGAGATCATAGGGCTAGTAGAGGTGGCAAAAGACTGTAGTTCAGTGGCATGTGTGCCACCAGGAGATGCATGCGGCTTGAGGAGTGTAGGGACAGTGTCACCTTGGCCATCCACATGCCCAGTTTGGGCCGTATGTCCTTGATGCAGCTACCACACAGAATGAAGCCTGTGCTGCCTGGCCTGGCCTTCTAGTGCCCACAGAGGCCAGCCCTGGAGACCCCGCTGGCTGAGCAGAGTCTGTCCCTAACTCTCATTGATTCATCTTCCCAATCTTTTCTCACACGGATCCCTCTGCCTGGAACGCCTTTTCTTTCCCTACCCCCTTTCTGCACGTCAGAATCCTGCATCTCCTTTGAGGAAGGCTTAGCTCAAGGTGTAATAACTTAAGCTAACATTCCTTGAGCCCTTTCCTATGTGCCAGCGCCTGCTCTTTGCTCTTTACACCTGTCTTCTCTTTAAACCCTCCCCATCCAAGGACTGCTCCCTTGTCTGTGCCCACTGACTTAGCCTGCTGGAGGGGCTCAGGCCCTGCCTGATCCTGCCTGATCCTCCGGGTCCCTTCTTGGCCTGGCGTCTGAGCATGTGGTCTGACTCACAGCTCTCAGGAGTTGCTTCACCACTGAACCTCCTTGTGTCTTTGTGCCGCATCTATTAAATGGGGATAACAGCACCACAGTGTGCGGGTAAGATTAAAGGAAAGCTTGGGGAACTGTAGAACATGGTGCTGGACACGTGATGGGTGCTCAGGGAAACAGCAGTCAAGTCAGCATGTTTGCAACAATTCCCCCATGAAAACACTACTCCCCGCCAAAAGTACTTCATTCAACGAATATCTGAGTGCCTACTATGTGCCAGGCACTGGCTAGTTACACACTGCAGCTTCTGTTACACCAATGCCTGTAACTTTGGCCTCTTTTTGCAAACTCCTCATGCTCACTTATCCTGCATGTTGTGTGTGGGGGACAGTCCTGGGTCCCATCTGGGGCTGTAGCTGAGCCAAGTTTGGACTTCTGAAGGTCAACCCAAGAGCCCCTGTAATCACAAGGGACAGAAAACCAGCCAGAGAGCAGAATGGCTGGGCTCTGCCACCCCCTGGTGTCAGTGTGCTCTCACTGGGAGCACCCCTGTATCCTACCACGGGCCGGGGAGGGAAAGAAGGCACTGAGGTACGAATTCTCCCACACAGTGGTGCACCATGTGCAAATCCAGGCCTTCTTTTGTGAGGCGTGGCCTCAGATGTTCTGCCTGGTGCCCCACCATCTGTCAGGGTCCTGGCTGCCTTCCTGGGCCCCCTGGGATGGCCCCAGACCTCACACCAGTCCTCCACCCTAATGAGAGCAGGGGTGTGGGGAGAATCTGATGGGGCTGGGCTGAGCTAGGCTGTGCAAGTCTGCACCTACCCTGGATACCTACAGTCAGGTTGCTGCCACACCAATCTCTGCCACCAGGGCCAGCCCCCATTCCCCCAAGGGTCACAGCTAGGGCCTCCTACCTTCCCCTTCCTGGAACCCAGCCTCAACTGGGCCATCCTTGGGCCACAGTTATTCTCATCCATAACATCACAACAGCCTGCCACTGCTCTCCCAGCCTCCACCCTCCTCCTTCTGGCTCAGCCTGGCCACTGCAGCTAAATTGAGGGCTCCTCTGCCCCCCTAAATAAAACCCTCTTCTCTAGAATCCCCTCCCATCCAGACTCCATCCTGACTCCATCCCCTCCTACAAGCTAGGATGCTCAGGCACAAGACCCTAAAGACCCACCTCCCACCACAGTTCTTCCTGCACACTTTTGCTGGCCTGATTTTCTATACCTGGGGTTTGGCCTACCTGACTCTGACAAAACACCCCTCCCTATATGCTGCAACTCAGACGTCACCGATGGTCAGGTATATGGTTGCACAGCCTGGACACTGTAGAAGGACACAGGGCTGCATCAGCCTAGAAATTCATCCACCAGGAGGGGAGCCTCTTTCTACTTTGTACAAGGGTGCCATATAGGCAGGCAGAAGTGCCAATCCATTGCTCCCATAGTCCTCTGAGTGCTCACAGCACTGAGACCATGTTCTCCTGGGCCAGGCACAGCATCTGACTCACCACACTGGATCTATTTTGTTTCTTACTCAACACACAGGTGGGATCTGGGCTGGCCTCAGCGGGGAACAGGACAAATACAGCCCTAGGTCTCCTAAGGCTCAGAGCACATGTCTGCTTCCCCCATATAATCAGTTCCTCCTCCAGGTGGCTCCCCTCTACCCTTCCCTTGTCTCCCTAGGGCTGGATTGGGTGACAAATGGCACATAACTCTACAAAGAGTAACATCACTTCAGGGGGCCTCTCCTATTTCTAACTGAGCCAGAGAGATCTGGCAGCTGCCATGGGACCCTGGCGATTACAAGGCAGAATGTGTTCTCAGTGTTAGCCTAGGCGTCCTCTCTGCCCTCAAAGAAAGGCTGGGGTCCAGGCAAAGTCCCAAGCAAGGTGGACATGATCTGGGAGTGCCACAATGTGTCTGAAGTGGGTACCACACACCAGCCTCAGTGTCTCACTCTTACACCAAGTATGGCATCTTTGAGGAATTTCCTGTACCCACTGAGAAACTTGGTCTCTAGGGAAGAAGCTGTCACCTGTACCAAGAGTCACCCTGCTTGACTATTCTGAGGCCCCTGAACAGTCTTTCACTGAGGCAGTTTCCCCATTCTAGGAGGTGCCTGACCGCTTTGGGAAACACTCCACGCTGAAGCAGGACAGAAGACCAGTTTGAGTTAGCATCTGCCGAATCCCACTTTCAGACAAGCATCCCGCACTGTAAGGACTTTTTTTCTCAGAGGCTGATGACTCCTGCCACGTGTGGCTCTGTAGCCTCCAGGCACTTCCCTGTAGCCACAGACGACCAAGGCTCCAGAAAGCTACCCTTGGACCCATGGCTGGGTGGGGGCCTCCTAAGGGTAGGGCAAAGGGGTCCTGGCACAGGGAAAAGGTTCTGAGACCATCATCCAAGCAATAAATGGTGGCTGTTACTATCATCATCATCATCATCATTACCATTATTTTGATGACTCCTGCCCTTTACCCTTAACCCTAGCTCTAGCTCCAACCCTGCCTGTTGGATGAGCACATCAGGCCCAGAGTGCCCCTGTACGGATTGTCCTCAGACACGGCAGACAGAAGGAGCTTAGGGAGCTGAGGGGATTAGGGAGGCCTCACTCTCTCCCCAGCTCAGGGGAGGTGTCCCTGTGGCCTGACTCAGGGCAATGGTGGCTGGGGTTGCCCACCATTACCTGGCCTACCAACCCTCTAGGTTCAAGCCTGATACCAGGAAGCACTTAGCAATGATGAATCAATTAAAACTCAGATCTAAATCCTAATCTGTCAGATATTCCGTGTGACATTGGGCAAGTCAATTAACCTCTGAACCTCAGTAAAAAAAAGAGCACCACCAACCTCCTAGGATTTGCTGTGAATATTAAATAACACAGGCAAAGTTTCAGTTAAGGATTTCAAAAGGGTCACCTTCCTTCCCTTCTTTGGCTCAGAAAGAACCTTACTACCTCCTCTGATGATGCTCTTTGAGCATGAAATAATAATAAAACTAACATTCATAAAGCAGTTGCTCTGGGTCAGGTCCAGCTTAAAGCCAGTTTAAGGTTCGAGCACTTCACATACATTATGAGACTGAATTTGCACATGGGGGTATGGGTGGGGGTGGGTGGAGACCCTTTAGTGGTATCATAACCTAGAGGAACCCAACACTCACAGAGGGGAGTGGCTGGTGTAGGCAGCAAAACTGGTGGATGACTGCGCCCTGGGTGAGAGCCCAGGTTCTTTGTGGGGAGGGGGTAAGAGGGTTGGGCCGGGATTCAGAGGGGGTCCTCAAGGTTTCTTGAGAGGATGCAGGGGTGAGAGGCTGACTCCTGTTAGGGGGAGATGTGGGCGCTGGCAGGGTGGGGACACAAGCCATGAGCATAGCTGAGGAGCCAGGTGAACCCTGCTTTACAGAAATCGTGCATTCCGGCTGAAGGGTGGGCAGGAGGGGTTTTGAGGAGGCCCTCTCACCAGGATCAGGAAGCCCCAGGTCAGTCCCGGTCATGTCCTTGACCTGCTGTGGGACCTCGGGGTCCAACACCTTCAGGGTCTGCATCCTGGAGATGGACAAGGATGAACCGGCTGTCCCTGGACTTGGCCTTGGGGGACGAGTGGGCTCAGGGCCTAGTCTGCTCAGCGGATGGTCCTCACTATAAGGGGCGGAGGGAGTCGAGAACCGGAGGGAAGTTGTTGTGAGGTCTCGGAGAGCAAGGCCCCTCATTTTCACTGACACAGGCACTTCCCAAACGCGGCCCGGAGCCCGCCAGAATTTGGAAGGGGGAGACCTGGGTGGCCCAGGGTAGTCCTGAAAGGATGGCTCGGCAGCCGGGGCTGGGGCATCACCCCTAGCCCGGGACCAAGACCCCACAGCGTGCCAGGGATGAGGGTCACAGAAGAGGACGGGGGGAGGGGGAGACTTACCCGAAAACAGCCAGAGGGAGCCCCCCGACACGAGGAAGAAGGTCAGCATGTCAGTCAGCGCGACCCAGATGGGCCCGGCACTGCCTCCCCGGCCCACAGCCCCGCAGCCCCAGCAGAAGCCGCGCAGCCGCTCCCGCCGGGTATTTTTAGCCCCCGCCCCCCCCCCACCGGCTCCGCAACGCCCCGCCTCCGCGCGCGGCTGCGGAGTCTTGGCGGGAGGGGGAGGGCGCCACGGGCCCGCTCTGCACCGGAGCCCCCTTCCAGCCCTCTACCAGCCCCGCCGCGGTCCAGGTCCGGGCGCTCCGCACGCTCACAGCCGCGTGGGAACCGCCGAGACCCCGGGCGGGGGAGGGGCCAGGCTGCAGAGCCGACCGGCCCTCTCCGCCCCGCCTAACGTCACGACCCGGAGTTCTGGGGAAACCGCCAGGAGAGGGCCGCACGGGCGACGAGCGCAGGAGCGCGACGCCGCGCGCACCCCACCAACGCGCGACCCTTACCCCTAGCCAGCGCGATGCTGGCTTTTATGGCTGGGCGGGCTCGGGTGGCAGAGAGGTCGCGGTCACCTGGTCTAGGAGGCACACTTGCCGGTGGGCCGGTTCCCGCTGACGCTAACGCCCCCTAGGACCCCAGTCTGCAGACACCAGGAGCCTCTGGATGTCAGGTCTGCAAGCCAAAGAGGAGAGAGGGCGGTGAGGGTCTATTTAGGATCTGGAAAAGGGGCAGCTACGCCGGATAGTGCCCATATTCTCTGGGGACCTCAGATCTTTCTGGGAAGATTGGATCTGAGGCCACCCAAGGTCACAGGAGGCTCCATGTGGTAACAGGCTGCCACACAGGGTCACATGAAGTCACAGGAAGCCACATGGAATCACAGGTGTTCCACCAGAACACAGGCAATCCTGGTCTTCACACACAATCTTATGTGGCACATGAGGTCTCAAAAGGCCCCTAGTAGCTAAAATGAATGGCCACATAGGCACCCACGGTCACAGATAGCCACACTGAGCGAATCTACTGACACCAGGTTTTGGTGAAGGAAAGTACAGTGTTTATCGCAGTGCTCCAAGCAAGGGAGTGGAAGATAAACTTCAGATACACTTCAACTTGGTCTTTGAGTTAGGATTTTTTTTTTAAGAACAAACAGGCTGGAATTAATTGTCTTGTGACATTTCTTCATTGTAGTTTTGAAAGTCAGGATGTCCCTGGTTTATGATGCTCTGGCCAGGTGGTCCATGGCTTGCAGTCTGTTAGCTCATCTTGCCCTGGAGAAACAACCTGAGTTTGTATATTAATGATGATATCTCTAATAGCTTTTAGTACATTAATAATGTTATCAACAACAGCAATTTTAGTCATCTGATTCTGGTTGATTACTGTTTAGTTAGCAGAGGATTGAGGTCAGAGGGGACAAGAAAGGGGATAAAGTTTTGGGTAGAGAGATTAATCATAAACTCAGTAAAGGAACTCAATTTTAGGGGTACTTGGCTTCAATCCTGAAACTGAGCGGGGCTCTGTGGGGCTCCCAGGCACAGAGGTTTCTTTTTGTCCCCCATTTCTTGTAGGCAAGACTCCAGCCTCCGTGACCTTCCCGGAGTTCCAAAGGGCAGATTCAAACAGTTGCTAATGAAGGGAGGAGCAGCCAAGAAACCACCTGAGTCAAGATTAGGAGACCTGACCATCTGAGACAGCACACACCCTAATCTTGTCAGCAACCCCACCCTTGGGAAGTATTGTCATAAAACTCCTCATCAAATCGTCCTGGGTTGGGACACATAGTTTTTCGAGGCAGGAGCCCGCTGCGTCCCCCTTTGCCTGGAAAAGTAACAAAGCTATCCTTTTCTACTTCACCCAAAACTCTGTCTCTCAGATTTGATTTGGCACTGGTGTACAGAGAAGTTGAGCTTTAGGCATCAATTCCCACTCCTGTTTTAACTTTCCCCCAAATCTTTGAGGGAACAGAGTGATGACTATTCTATTTCCTGCTGAAATGGGGCACAGTCCTGCCTCAATTTGGGGAATGGAAACATTGCATACCAAGTTGGACGTGTTTCCGAGTTCCAGGTCTTAGACCCGAGACTTATGTGATTAAATTTTAGTCCCCTGGTCCACCATTTTGGTGCAACAGCTTATAGCACATTTTATTTATTTATTTTTAAAAACATCTTTATTGGAGTATAATTGCTTTACAATGGTGTGTTAGTTTCTGCTTTATAACAAAATGAATCAGCTATACATATACATTTATCCCTATATCTCCTCCTTCTTGTGTCTCCCTCCCATCCTCCCTATCCCACCCCTCTAGGTGGTCACAAAACACTGAGCTGATCTCCCTGTATAGCACATTTTATAATCAGATAACCAATTAGAAGTAAGAGGAGGAGTGACAACCCAAACTTTAATAAACCTTGGAAAATAGATCTCATTCCCTGAGGAATTCAGGAGAATAAGCCTGAAAACCAGCCTGGTCCTGGTACTAATGGGGAAACTTGTAGCCAGGTAGCCAGTTTCCTAATTCTGTGTAAGTAAGTTTTAACTTCTGATGTGGTATTAACATATACATAACAGGAGCTATTAGCTACTACACATATGTTTCCTTTTTCTGCTAAAATCTATTCTAAAGCAATTTTATTGTCTAGTACTAGTCTGGCTAAAGAATCTAATGCCTTCTGCTGGGAGGCTAAAGCTGTCTCATTTGTTACTAATATTCCTAAAGTAAGATCAAGATTTCATAGTCACCTTGAGACCATAAGGTTGCAGTTGAGGGCTGCTAGCAGATATTGAGAACAGCTGGTGGTGTTCTTGAGTCTGATACAGTTCAGAAAATTCAAGTTCTCAGTAATATAGGAACAAGTCTGAAACCATGGCCACCCAGTTCTATTTGGGATGTCCGAAACACAGTTACTCTATTTTGATTTCTAAATGCAATTTTTTCCTTAATGGTTAAAGCAGATGTAATACAATGTATGTTCAATAAGCCATAGAATAGGCTGTTCCAGTTTAATTTAAATGATGTATAAGCCAGAATGACTTTTCCAGACCTCAATATGTGAAAATTTCTTTGATCATTTACCCTTTTGTTTGCAAATCTTTCGATAGATCAAAATATTTGTTCTGTGATGCCAAGATGATCGCTGCCTCCCTGAATCCATCATGTCCCTCAGTGCTAGACCTCCTTTTTGTTTATATATATCTATAGCTATATCTATATAGATATCTATATCTACTATATCTATCTATCTCTATATATACATAGAGAGAGAGAGATGCCTAGTTATCTACATTGGGTGAAAACTAATCAGACATAGTGAACAAGTTCAGAGGTCTGATTATGGGGAAACATTTTATAGGATATACATTTTATCCATTACACCAAATTGTCACACAAATATTGTACATGTGCTTTTACAGAAGACTTAAAGCAAGCAGTGATACATGTCATGAGCAGTTATACTCTGATAACTTCACTAGAGAATTTTCCTTCTATCCTGAACATTGGGGCAACAGTATGGTTAGAAGTAAAATAATAACTTTCAATTTTGATAGGAGACAAACATTTGGTAAACAGTTCAATTGAATTAGTAAGATGGGTCTTACAGACCTGGTCTAGATTCTTGGGTCAACAGTCTACCACTGTTGTCATCTTCTTCTCCTTCTCATCTTGATGTGGGTGTCATTTGCGGTCAGTAGTCCTTTCTATAGGCCAGTCCAGTGAAGACACCCTTCTTACGTGGGAAATCTGAATTCAAGAGTCAATTCCTTTCAGTTTTGCTGTGCAAGAGCTACTTAAGAGTACCTAATAAGGGTCTTTTCATCTAGGTTAGAGACAGTCCTTTAACTGATGCCTTTTCCAGGATGAATAATTTCCTGGTTGCAGGTCATGGGGCATCTGATCTTCATCCAAAGATAAGCTCTGATAAGCTTCAGAAACAAATTTAGAGTGTCCTTTTAATAATTCAATTAAACTTTACAATAATGTAGTATAATAACAAGGAGTTATCTGGGAAGTGAGTCTTAGGCAGTAAATACAGTTCTCAACTAACAAAAATAGAATTTAATATCCACTGGAACATAATCTTTTTCTCTCTAAAATTACCCTCATTTCTACCAAATATAGCCAAATTAAGACTAATTTGTCGGGCTTCCCTGGTGGCGCACTGGTTAAGAATCCGCCTGCCAGTGCAGGGGACGCAGGTTCATGCCCTGGTCCGGAAGATCCCACATGCTGCGGAGCTACTAAGCCCGTGTGCCACAACTACTGAGCCTGTGCTCTAGAGCCCACAAGCCACAACTACTGAGCCTGCATGCTGCAACTACTGAAGCCTGCGCCCCTAGAGCCCGTGCTCCTACAACCAGAGAAGCCATCGCAATGAGAAGCCCACGCACCAAAACGAAGTGGGCAACGCCCGCTGCAACTAGAGAAAGCCTGCGTGCAGCAACGAAGACCCAACACAGTCCAAAAAAATAATAAATAAATAAATTAAATAAATAGAAAAAAAATTTTTTAAAGACTAATTTAAAAAAATAAAAATAAAATAAAAAGACTAATTTGTTTGCAAAATAAGTCTGGTTTTAGTAAACTTGGCCTGATTATTTACAAAAGTGTAATTGATCATATAGGCTCTTTTAAATCAGCTGTGCTGGAACTTTTCATAAGGAATCTCAGATTGAACTTTTTAAAAGGACTCTCAACGCCAGGAAAGCCACGCCAGCCAAGGGCTTATCATAGATTCTGCTTGTGACATCTATAGATTTGGGTGAATTCTTCTCTTCTCGAGGCCCCCCAAATACCTTGAGATTCCTGCACCTGTCAGGAGGTGATCTTCCTTATTCACCTGATAAGGCTGCTGGAAACCTAAGAGTTTACAATTTCTGGAGGGATCAGGTAGAGAGAAAAGATAAATGTTTCAGTTCTGCTTATGAAGGTGTAATTTATCAAGTTGCTGGAAGTCATAATTAGCTTAAGGGGAAAGCTTTGCTTATATCTGGAAAACACAGATTAAAGTCAGTAATATTTCAGATAAAAACCATTTTAAAAAACCATTTTCTCCAGTTCATTCAGTCCTATGTAATGAATCCTGTTTCTTAACAGTTTTATGCAGCCATCAGGATTCTTTTTTCTTACCCAGTTCAGTGGCATAATCTGCAAGATATCAGAAACCTGTACTTTCTGTGAATCTTCTTGAAGATGAGGCATTTTTTGCAAAAGCATTATAGTACAATAATAACTATCTATAAATGACAAAAAACTTCAAAAGGCATCATTAAAGATCTTATTACAATGCAACTGACAAATAAACTTGGTTACTGCTATGACAGACAACACTGTAAGATAATAACTAGAATTATGACTGATAGCGTTTTACTAGGGCATACCAGATTTTTTAGGAATTCCATATAATTTCTAACATATCTATATTAACAATATTCACCCATACAGTATAACCTGAGAATGTTTATCACTCTTTGACAATGCTTCCCATGTAATTTAAAATACCAAATAATCCTAGTTAGTTTAATATCTCTCTCTGAGGTTCTTCAGGGGCCCTTTAGAAAACTCAAAGTTAGCTAGAGGTCAAATGAACTTTAATTCGAATTTGACCTTTGGGAAATTTATCAAAAATAACAAAAAGTTTCAAAACACTTGGTCAAATAGGGTCATAGGTCACTGTGAAAGAGTACTTATTCACTTAACCAAACTGACAATAAAAGATATCAAAAGCAAATACAAAGAGTTACAACAAATTTCTTAAAAGCTTGTAAAGAAACTTATAATCTGTTACCAAAAGCAGCTCATTATTAAAAAAACAAAGAACAAAAACCCTTTGTTCTCTTGACAGAGAGAAACCAAATTCAGGTTTTTCACCATCTTACCTTTAATATTAACATTGATTTACTCAAATTCATTCTGATTTTAGTTACTCCTGACCACACACAGAATTCCTTTCTTCTTTTTCTCTAGGAATTTTCTTTATATTTCCACTCAACTTTTATGTTTTTTTTTCTTATTAGTCATCCATTTTATACACATCAGTGTATACATGTCAATCCCAATCTCCCAGTTCATCACACCACCAACCCCCCACCACTTTCCCCCCTTGATGTCCATAGGTTTGTTCTCTACATCTGTGTCTCTAATTCTGCCCTGCAAACTGGTTCGTCTGTACAATTTTTCTAGGTTCCACATATATGCATTAATATACGATGTTTGTTTTTCTGTTTCTGACTTACTTCACTCTGTATGACAGTCTCTAGATGCATCCACGTCTCTACAAAGGACCCAATTTCGTTCCTTTTTATGGCTGAGTAATATTCTATTGTATATATGTACCACAACTTCTTCATCCATTCATCTGCTTATGGGCATTTAGGTTGCTTCCATGACCTGGCTATTGTAAATAGTGCAGCAGTGAACATTGGGGTGCATGTGTCTTTTTGAATTATGGTTTTCTCTGGGTATATGCCCAGTAGTGGGATTTCTGGATCATATGGCAATGCTATTTTTAGTTCTTTAAGGAACCTCCATACTGTTCTCCATAGTGGCTGTATCAATTTACAGTCCCCAAAACAGTGCAAGAGGGTTCCCTTTTCTCCACACGCTCTCCAGCATTTGCTGTTTGTAGATTTTCTGATGATGCCCATTCTAACTGGTGTGAGGTGATACCTCATTGTAGTTTTGACTTGCACTTCTCTAATAATTAGTGATGTTGAGCAGCTTTTCATGTGCTTCTTGGCCATCTGTATGTCTTCTTTGGAGAAATGTCTATTTAAGTCTTCTATCCATTTATGGATTGGGTTGTTTGTTTTTTTAATATTGAGCTGCATGATCTGTTTATATATTTTGGAGATTAATCCTTTGTCTGATGATTCATTTGCAAATATTTTCTCCCATTCTGAGGGTTGTCTTTTCATCTTGTTTATGGTTTCCTTTGCTGTGCAAAAGCTTTTAGTTTCATTAGGTCCCATTTGTCTATTTTTGTTTTTATTTCCATTACCTTAGGAGGTGGATCAAAAAATATCTTGCTGTGGGCTTCCCTGGTGGCGCAGTGGTTGGGAGTCCGCCTGCCGATGCAGGGGACACGGGTTTGTGCCCCGGTCCGGGAAGATCCCACATGCCGTGGAGCGGCTGGGCCCGTGAGCCATGGCCGCTGAGCCTGCGCGTCCGGAGCCTGTGCTCCGCAACGGGACAGGCCGCAACAGCGAGAAGCCCGCGTACCGCAAAAAAAAAAAAATATATATATATATATATATCTTGCTGTGATTTATGTCAAAGAGTGTTCTTCCTATGTTTTCCTCTAAGAGTTTTATAGTGTCTGGCCTTACATTTAGGTCTTTAATCCATTTTGAGTTTATTTTTCTGTATGGTGTTAGGGAGTGTTCTAATTTCATTCTTTTACATGTAGCTGTCCAGTTTTACAAGCACCTCTTATTGAAGAGACTGTCTCTTCTCCACTGTATATCCTTGCCTCCTTTTGTCATAGATTAGTTGACCATAGGTGCGTGGGTTTATCTCTGGGCTTTCTATCCTGTTCCATTGATCTATATTTCTGTTTATGTGCCAGTACCATATTGTCTTGATTACTGTAGCTTTGTAGTATAATCTGAAGTCAGGGAGCCTGATTCCTCCAGCTCCGTTTTTTTTCCCCCAAGACTGCTTTGGCTATTCGGGGTCTTTTGTGTCTCCATACAAATTTTAAGATTTTTTGTTCTAGTTCTGTAAAAAATTCCATTGGTAATTTGATAGGGATTGCATTGAACCTGTAGATTGCTTTGGGTAGTATAGTTATTTTCACAATGTTGATTCTTCCAATCCAAGAACATGGTATATCTCTCCATCTGTTGGTATCATCTTTAATTTCTTTCATCAGTGTCTTATAGTTTTCTGCATACAGGTGTTTTGTCTCCCTAGGTAGCTTTATCCCTAGGTATTTTATTCTTTTTGTTGCAGTGGTAAATGGGAGTGTTTCCTTAATTTCTCTTTCAGATTTTTCATCATTAGTGTATAGGAATGCAAGAGATTTCTGTGCATTAATTTTGTATCCTGCAACTTTACCAAATTCATTGATTAGCTCTAGTAGTTTTCTGGTGGCATCTTTAGGATTCTCTATGTACAGTATCATGTCATCTGCAAACAGTGACAGTTTTACTTCTTCTTTTCCAATTTGTATTCCTTTTATTTCTTTTTCTTCTCTGACTGCCATGGCTAGGACTTCCAAAACTTGTTGAATAATAGTGGTGAGAGTGGACATCCTTGTCTTGTTCCTGATCTTAGAGGAAGTGCCTTCAGTTTTTCACCATTGAGAATGATGTTTGTTGTGGGTATGTCATATATGGCCTTTATTGTGTTGAGGTAGGTTCCCTCTATTTCCACTTTCTGTAGGGTTTTTATCATAAATGGGTGTTGAATTTTGTCAAAAGCTTTTTCTGTGTCTATTGAGATGATCATATGGTTATTTATTTATTTATTTATTTATTTATTTTGGTACACGGGCCTCTCACTGTTGTGGCCTCTCCCGTTGCAGAGCACAGGCTCTGGACGCACAGGCTCAGTGGCCATGGCTCATGGGCCCAGCCGCTCCGCGGCATGTGAGATCTTCCTGGACCGGGGCACGAAACCATGTCCCCTGCACTGGCAGGCGGACTCTCAACCACTGCGCCACCAGGGAAGCCTGATCATATGGTTTTTATTCTTCAATTTGTTAATATGGTGTATCACATTGATTGATTTGTATATATTGAAGAATCCTTGCATCCTTGCGATAAATCCCACTTGATCATGGTGTGTGATCCTTTTAATGTGTTGCTGGATGCTGTTTGCTAGTATTTTGTTGAGGATTTTTGCATCTGTATTCATCAGTGATATTGGTCTGTAATTTTCTTTTTTTGTAGTATCTTTGTCTGGTTTTGGTATCAGGGTGATGGTGGCCTCATAGAATGAGTTTGGGAGTGTTCCTTCCTCTGTAATTTTTTGGAAGAGTTTGAGAAGGATGGGTGTGAGCTCTTCGCTACATGTTTGATAGAATTCACCTGTGAAGCCATCTGGTCCTGGACTTTTGTTTGCTGGAAGATTTTTAATCACAGTTTCAATTTCATTACTGGTGATTGGTCTGTTCATATTTTCTGTTTCTTCCTGGTTCAGTCTTGGAAGGTTATACCTTTCTAAGAATTTGTCCATTTCTTCCAGGTTGTCCATTTTATTGGCATAGAGTTGCTTGTAGTAGTCTCTTAGGATGCTTTGTATTTCTGTGGTGTCATAACTTCTCCTTTTTCATTTCTAGTTTTATTCATTTGAGTCCTCTCCCTCTTTTTCTTGATGAGTCTGGCTAATGGTTTATCAATTTTGCTTATCTTCTCAAAGAACCAGCTTTTAGTTTTATTGATCTTTGCTATTGTATTCTTTGTTTCTATTTCATTTATTTCTGCTCTGATCTTTATAACTTCTTTCCTTCTGCTAACTTTGGGTTTTGTTGCTCTTCTTTCTCTAGTTCCTTTAGGTGTAACGTTAGATTGTTTGAGATTTTTCTTGTTTCTTGAGGTAGGCTTGTATAGCTACAAACTTCCCTCTTAGAACTGCTTTTGCTGCATCCCATAAGTTTTGGATCATCGTGTTTTCATTGTCATCTGTCTCTAGGTATTTTCTGATTTCCTCTTTGATTTCTTCAGTGATCTCTTGGTTATTTAGTAACATATTGTTTAGCCTCCATGTGTTCGTGTTTTTTATGTATTTTCCCCTGTAATTCATTTCTAATCTCATCTCTAATCTCCATTCAGCAAGCCTGTGTCTTTTGGTTGGAGCATTTAATCCATTCAAGTTTAAGGTAATTATCAATATGTATGTTCCTATTACCATTTTCTTAATTGTTTTCGGTTTGTTTTTGCAGGTTCTTTTCTTCTCTTGTGTTTCCTGCCTAGAGAAGTTCCTTTAGCATTTGTTGTAAAGCTGGTTTGGTGTTAGCTTTTGCTTGTCTGTAAAGCTTTTGATTCCTCCATCAAATCTGAATGAGATCCTTGCCGGGTAGAGTAATCTTGGTTGTAGGTTCTTCCCTTTCATCACTTTAAGTATATCATGCCACTCCCTTCTCGCTTGTAGAGTCTCTGCTGAAAGATCAGCTGTTAACCTTATGGGAAGTCCCTTGTATGTTATTTGTCATTTTTCCCTTGCTGCTTTCAATACTTTTCTTTGTCTTTAATTTTTGCCAATTTGATTACTATGTGTCTTGGCATGTTTCTCCTTGGGTTTATCCTGTATGGGACTCTCTGCACTTCCTGGACTTGGGTGGCTATTTCTTTTCCCATGTTAGGGAAGTTTTCAACTATAATCTCTTCAAATATTTTCTCGGGCCCTTTCTCTCTCTCTTCTCCTTCTGGGACCCCTGTAATGCGAATGTTTTTGCGTCTAATGTTGTCCCATAGGTCTCTTAGGCTGTCTTCATTTCTTTTCATTCTTTTTTCTTTATTCTGTTCTGCAGCAGTGAATTCCACCATTCTGTCTTCCAGGTCACTTATCCATTCTTCTGCCTCAGTTGTACTGTTATTGATTCCTTCTAGTGTATTTTTCATTCTGTTATTGTATTGTTCATCTGTGTTTGTTTGTTCTTTAATTATTCTAGATCTTTGTTAAACATTTCTTGCATCTTCTCGATCTTTGCCTCCACTCTTTTTCTGAGGTCCTGGATCATCTTTACTATCATTATTCTGAATTCTTTTTCTGGAATATTGCCTATCTCCATTTCCTTTAGTTGTTTTCCTGGGGTTTTATCTTGTTCCTTCATCTGGTACATAGACCTCAGCCTTTTCGTCTTGTTTATCTTTCTGTGTATGGTTTTTGTTCCACAGGCTGCAGAATTGTAGTTCTTCTTGCTTCTGCTGTCTGCCCTCTGGTGGATGAGGCTATCTAAGAGGCTTGTGTACGTTTCCTAATGGGAGGGACTCGAATTCCTTTCTAAAGATTTTTTTTTCCTCTTGCAAATCTTCTACAACTTTCTATATCTATATTAATTTGTCCCTTATTTTCTCTCCTATTTAGAAATAACCAGATTTCAGACAAAATTATTTTCCCTTAACAAGATGCCTTTCCATTCCTCATACCTTCTTTTTCCTTGCATACAAAGATGTTTTCCTTATTAATTTTTAGTTTTTTTTTTTTTTTTTTTTTTTTGCGGTACGCGGGCCTCTCACTGTTGTGGCCTCTCCCGTTGCGGAGCACAGGCTCCGGACACGCAGGCTCAGCAGCCATGGCTCACGGGCCCAGCCGCTCCACGGCATGTGGGATCCTCCCAGACCGGGGCACGAACCTGTGTCCCCTGCATCGGCAGGCAGACTCTCAACCACTGCACCACCAGGGAAGCCCTAATTTTTAGTTTTAATTACATATATAATTAGAATTCTCAACTCTTAAAAACCTTAATTTCTAGTGAAAACTAAGAAGTAAGCAATTATGAACTGTCTTACATTAGCATTCTGTAGATTGGCAAAATTATAAATATTATTTGTAATTTCTAAAAACATGTGCTTACTTTCCAAAAATGTCTTGGTGTGACACTAAACATATTTATTAATAGTTCTAAATATGTTTAGTGTCTCTGTAAAAGGAAGCCTATGTTCAGCAATTAATGTTCCAGTGTCTTATTTTATTTGGGAATGACCTAGATATTTTGAAAACTTTCATCACTTAATTTAGCAAAAATTTAAAATTTCAAGCAACCAAAAGCTGGAGACACTGTTTTTAAGCAGACATTCCTAAAACATAATTATCCTTGAAGAGTTTACCTAAAAACTTTTATCTCATTTATATTTAATTGACTTATAAAAATTTCATCATACCAAGTTATTATTTTTTTTGCTGACAAATTTTGTAACAGATATAATAAGACCTTATTTGATGTCTGGTAAACCTAGGTACGATAAAATTATTATACTTAATGTTGATAGCTCTAAAGACATGTCTGTATTTTCTTTTAATATTTATTTATGTATTTACTTGGCTCTGCCAGGTCTTAATTGCAGTACACGGGATCTTCGTTGCTGCGTGCGGGATCTTCCTGGCAGCATGTGGGATCTTTAATTGCAGCATGAGAACTCTTAGCTGTGGCATGTGGGATATAGTTCCCTAACTAGGGATCAAACTCGGGTCGCCTGCATTGGGAGCATGGAGTCTTAGCCACTGGACCACCAGGGAAGTCCCGACATGTCTGTATTAATTAAACCAGTTCATTTAAACTAACTTTAATACCAAATTTTAATTTAATATGAAATATTTCCAGTTCATGTAAACCTGAAATTCACTGGGATTAGTTACTTTTATATTTCTGGGAATTATGTATGCACTCAACTTCCTTTAAGCCGATTAAACAGAGCTATTTAGAAATTAATTTTGGCAAGACTGAGACGTTCAAGATGGCAGAGGAGTAAAATTGGAGGTCACCTTCTTCCCCACAAATACATCAGAAATACAACTACATGTGGCACAACTCCTGTAGAACACCTACTGAATGCTGGCAGAAGACCTCAGACTTCCCAAAAGGCAAGAAACTCCCCACGTACCTGGGTAGGGCAAAACAAAAAATAAAAAACAGAGACAAAAGAATAGGGATGGGACCTGCACCTCTGGGAGGGAACTGTGAAGGAGGAAAAGTTTCCACATACTGGGAAGCCCCTTCGAGGGCAGAGACGAGGGCTGGGCGGGAGGGGGAAGCTTCAGAGCCACAGAGGAGATTGCAGCAACAGGGGTGCAGAGGGTAAAGCGGAGAGATTCCCGCACGGAGGATCGGTGCCAACCAGCACTCACCAGCCCAAGAGGCCTGTCTGCTCACCCACTGGGGCGGGTGGGGGCTGAGAGCTGAGACTCCGGCTTTGGAGGTCAGATTCCAGGGAGAGGACTGGGGTTGGTGGCGTGAACACAGCCTGAAGGGGGCTAGTGTGCCACAGCTAGCTGGGAGGGAGTCCGGGGAAAAGTCTGGAGCTGCCTAAGAGGCAAGAGACCGTTGTTTCAGGCTGCATGAGGAGGGGGGATTCAGAGCATCACCTAAACGAGCTCCAGAGATGGGCGCGAGCTGCGGCTATCAGCTTGGACACCAGAGATGGGCAGGAGACGCTAAGGCTGCTGCTGCATCCACCAGGAAGCCTGTGTGCAAGCACGGGTCACTATCCACACCTCCCCTCCCAGGAGCCTGTGCAGCCCACCACTGCCAGGATCCCGTGATCCAGGGACAACTTCCCCAGGAGAACACACGGAGTGCCTCAGGCTAGTGCAACGTCATGCTGTCCTCTGCCACCGCAGTCTCGCCCCGCATTCCATACCCCTCCCTACCCTCGGCCTGAGTGAGCCAGAGCCCCCGAATCAGCTGCTACTTTAACCCCATCCTGTCTAGGGAGGAACAGATGCCCTCAGGCAACCTACACGCAGAGACGGGGCCAAATCCAAAGCTGAACCCCAGGAGCTGTGTGAACAAAGAAGAGAAAGGGAAATTTCTACCATCAGCCTCAGGAGCAGTGGATTAAATCTCCACAATCAACTTGATGTACCCTGCATCTCTGGAATACCTGAATAAACAACAAATCATCCCAAAATTGAAGCGGTGGAGTTTGGGAGCAACCGTAGACTTGGGGTTTGCTTTCTGCATCTAATTAGTTTCTGGTCTCATGTTTATCTTAGTTTAGTATTTAGAACTTATTATCATTGGTAGACTTGTTTATTGATTTGGTTGCTCTCTTCCATTTTTTTTTATATATATAGATATATATGTTTTTTTCCTTTTTCTCTTTTTGTGTGTATGTGTATGCTTCTTTGTGTGATTTTGTCTGTATAGCTGTGCTTTTACCACTTGTCCTGGGGTTCTGTTTGTCCATATATATATATATATATATATATATATATTTTTTTTTAAGTATAGTTTTTAGCACTTGTTATCATTGGTGGATTTGTATTTTGGTTTGCTTGCTCTCTTCTTTCTTTCTTTTTTCTTTTCTTATTACTTAAAAAATTTTTTAAATGTTTATTTAATTAATTTATTTATTTTTCTTTCTTTCTTTCTTTTTTTCTCCCTTTCTTCTGAGCCGTGTGGCTGGCAGGGTCTTTGTGCTCTGGTCGAGTCTCAGGCCTGTGCCTCTGAGGTGGGAGAGCTGAGTTCAGGACATTGGTCTACCAGAGACCGCTCAGCTCCACATAATATCAAATGCAGAAATCTCTCCCAGGCATCTCCATCTCAATGCTAAGACCCAGCTCCACTCAATGACAAGCAAGCTACAGTGCCGGACACCCTATGCCAAACAGCTAGCAAGACAGGAACACAACCCCAACCATTAACAGAGAGGCTACCTAAAATCATAATAAAGTCATAGACACCCCAAAACACACCACCGGACATGGTCACACCACCAGAAAGACAAGATCCAGCCTCATCCACTAGAAAACAGGCACCAGTCCCCTCCACCAGGAAGCCTACACAACCCATTGAACCAAACTTAGCCACTGGGGGCAGACACCAAAAACAACGGGAACTATGAACCTGCAGCCTGCAAAAAGGAAACCCCAAACACAGTAAGTTAAGCAAAATGAGAAGATAGAGAAACACACAGCAGATGAAGGAGCAAGGTAATAACCCACCAGACCAAATAATAGGCAGTCTACCTGAAAAAGAATTCAGAGTAATGATAGTAAACGTGATCCAAAATCTTGGAAATAGAATGGAGAAAATACAAGAAACATTTAACAAGGACCTAGAAGAACTAAAGAGAAAACAAACAATGATGAACAAAACAATAAATGAAATTAAAAACTCTCTAGAAGGAATCAATAGCAGAATAACTGAGGAAGAAGAATGGATAAGTGACCTGGAAGATAAAACAGTGAAAATAACTACCACAGAGTGGAAGAAAAGAAAAAAATGAAAAGAATTGAGGACAGTCTCAGAGACCTCTGGGACAACATTAAACACACCAACATTCAAATTTTAGGAGTCCCAGAAGAAGAAGAGAAAAAGAAAGGGACTGAGAAAATATTTGAAGAGATTATAGTTCAAAACTTCCCTAATATGGGAAAGGAAATAGTCAATCAAGTCCAGGAAGCACATAAAGTCCCATACAGGATAAATCCAAGGAGAAACACACCAAGACACATATTAATCAAACTATCAAAAATTAAATACAAAGAAAAGTATTGAAAGCAGCAAGGGAAAAACAACAAATAACATACAAGGGAATCCCCATAAGCTTAACAGCTGTTCTTTCAGCAGAAACTCTGCAAGCCAGAAGGGAGTGGCAGGACATATTTAAAGTGATGAAAGGGAAAAACCTACAACCAAGATTACTATACCCAGCAAGGATCTCATTCAGATTCGACAGAGAAGTAAAAACCTTTACAGACAAGCAAAAGCTAACAGAATTCAGCACCACCAAACCAGCTTTACAACAAATGCTAAAGGAACTTCTCCAGGCAGGAAACACAAGAGAAGGAAAAGACCTACAATAACAATCCCCAAACAATTAAGAAAATGGTAGTAAGAACATACATATTGATAACTACCTTAAATGTAAATGGATTAAATGCTCCAACCAAAAGACATAGACTGGTTGAATGGATACAAAAACAAGACCTGTACACATGCTGTCTACAAGAGACCCACTTCAGACCTAGCAACACATACAGACTGAAAGTGTGGGGATAGAAAAAGATATTCCATGCAAATGGAAATCAAAAGAAAGCTGGAGTAGCAATTCTCATATCAGACAAAATAGACTTTAAAATAAAGATTATTACAAGAGACAAAGAAGGCCACTACTTAATGATCAATCCAAGAAAAAGATATAACAATTGTAAATTTTTACGCTCCCAACATAGGAGCACCTCAATACATAAGGCAAATGCTAACAGCCATAAAAAGAGAAATCGACAGTAACACAATCATAGTAGAGGACTTTAACACCTCACTTTCACCAATGGACAGATCATGCAAAAGGAAAATAAATAAGGAAACACAAGCTTTAAATGATACATTAAACAAGATGGACATAATTGATATTTATAGGACATTCCATCCAAACACAACAGAATACACTTTCTTCTCAAGTGCTCATGGAACATTCTCCAGGATAGATCATATCTTGGGTCACAATTCAAGCCTTGGTAAATTTAAGAAAATTGAAATCATATCAAGTATCTTTTCTGACCACAACGCTATGAGACTACATATCTATTACAGGAAAAAACCTGTAAATAATACAAATATATAGGGGCTGAACAATACACTACTAAATAACAAAGAGATCACTGAAGAAATCAAAGAGGAAATGAAAAAATACCTAAAAACAAATGACAGGGCTTCCCTGGTGGCGCAGTGGTTGAGAGTCCGCCTGCCGATGCAGGGGACATGGGTTCATGCCCCAGTCTGGGAAGATCCCACATGCCGCAGAGCGGCTGGGCTCATGAGCCATGGCCGCTGAGCCTGTGCATCCGGAGCCTGTGCTCCGCAACGGGAGCGGCCACAACAGTGAGAGGCCCGTGTACCACAAAATAAATAAATAAATAAATGACAATGAAAACATGACGACCCAAAACTATGGGATGCAGCAAACGCAGTTCTAAGAGGGAAGTTTAGAGCAATACAATCCTACCTCAAGAAGCAAGAAACATCTCAAATAAATAACCTAACCTTACACCTAAGGCAATTAGAGAAAGAACAAAAAAAAACCCAAAGTTAGCATAAGGAAAGAAATCATAAAGATCAGATCAGAAATAAATGAAAAAGAAATGAAGGAAACAATAGCAAAGATCAATAAAACAAAAAGCTGGTTCTTTGAGAAGATAAACAAAATTGATAAACCATTAGTCACACTCATCAAGAAAAAAAGGGAGAAGACTCAAATCAATAGAATTAGAAATGAAAAAGGAGAAGTAACAACTGACTACAAAAATACAAAGGATCAGGAGAGATTACTACAAGCAATGATATGCCAATAAAATGGACAACCTGGAAGAATTGGACAAATTCTTAGAAAAGCATAACCTTCTGAGACTGAACCAGGAAGAAATAGAAAATATAAACAGACCAATCACAAGCACTGAAATTGAGACTGTGATTAAAAATCTTCCAACAAACAAAAGCCTAGGACCAGATGGCTTCACAGGTGAATTCTATCAAACATTTAGAGAAGAGCTAACACCTATCCTTCTCAAACTCTTCCACAATATAGCAGAGGGAGGAACACTCCAAAAATCATTCTACGAGGTCACCATCACCCTGATACCAAAACCAGACAAAGATGTCACAAAGAAAGAAAACTACAAGCCAATATCACTGATGAATATAGATGCAAAACTCCTCAACAAAATACTAGGAAAGAGAATCCAACAGCACATTAAAAGAATCATACACCATGATCAAGTGGGCTTTATCCCAGGAATGCAAGGATTCTTCAATATACACAAATCAATGTGATACACCATATTAACAAATTGATGGAGAAAAACCATACGATCATCTCAATAGATGCAGAAAAAGCTTTTGACAAAATTCAACACCCATTTATGATAAAAACCCTACAGAAAGTAGGCATAGAGGGAACTTACCTCAACATAATAAAGGCCATATATGACAAACCCACAGCCAACATCGTTTTCAATGGTGAAAAACTGAAACCAATTCCTCTAAGATCAGGAAGAAGACAAGGTTGTCCACTCTCACCACTATTATTCAACATTGTTTTGGAAGTTTCAGCCACATCAATCAGAGAAGAAAAAGAAATAAAAGGAATCCAAATCAGAAAAGAAGTAAAGCTGTCACTGTTTGCAGATAACATGATACTGTATGTAGAGAATCCTAAAGATGCTACCAGAAAACTACTAGAGCTAATCAGTCAATTTGGTAAAGTAGCAGGATACAAAATTAATGTACAGAAATCTCTTGCATTCCTATACACTAACAATGAAAAACCTGAAAGAGAAATTAAGGAAACACTCCCATTTACCATTGCAACAAAAAGAATAAAATACCTAGGAATAAACCTACCTAAGGAGAAAAAAGACCTGTATGCAGAAAACTATAAGACACTGATGAAATAAATTAAAGATGATGGAAACAGATGGAGAGATATACCATGTTCTTGGATTGGAAGAATCAACACTGTGAAAATGATTATACTACCCAAAGCAATCTGCAGGTTCAGTGCAATCCCTATCAAAGTACTAATGACATTTTTCACAGAACTAGAACAAAGAATTTCACAACTTGTATGGAAACACAAAAGACCGTGAGTAGCCAAAGCAATGTTGAGAAAGAAAAACAGAGCTGGAGGAATCAGGCTCCCTGACTTCAGACTATACTACAAAGCTACAGTAATCAAGACAATATGGTACTGGCACATAAACAGAAATATAGATCAATGGAACAGGATAGAAAGCCCAGAGATAAACCCATGCACATATGGTTACTTTAACTTTGGTAAAGGAGGCAAGAATATACAATGGAGAAAAGACAGCCTCTTCAATAAGTGATGCTGGGAAAACTGGACAGCTACACGTGAAAGAATGGAATTAGAACACTCCCTAACACCATACACAAAAATAAAATCCAAATGGATTAAAGACCTAAATGTAAGGCCAGACACTATCGAACTCTTAGAGGAAAACATAGGCAGAACACTCTATGACATACATCACAGCAAGATCCTTTTTGACCCACCTTCTAGAGAAATGGAAATAAAAACAAAAATAAACACATGGGACCTAATGAAACTTAAAAGCTTTTGTACAGCAAAGGAAAACATAAACAAGACAAAAAGACAACCCTCAGAATAGGAGAAAATATTTGCAAATGAAGCAACTGACAAAGGATTAATCTCCAAAATTTACAAGCAGCTCGTGCAGCTCAATATCAAAAAAGCAAACAACCCAATCCAAAAATGGGCAGAAGACCTAAATAGACATTTCTCCAAAGAAGATATACAGACTGCCAACAAACACATGAAAGGCTGCTCAACATCACCAATCATTAGAGAAATGCAAATCAAAACTACAATGAGGTATCACCTCACACCAGTCAGAATGGCCATCATCAAGAAATCTACAAACAATAAATGCTGGAGAGGGTGTGGAGAAAAGGGTACTGTTTGCACTGTTGGTGGGAATGTAAATTGATACAGTCACTATGGAGAACAGTATGGAGGTTCCTTATAAAGCTAAAAATAGAACTACCATACAACCCAGCAATCCCACTACTGGGCATATACCCTGAGAGAACCATAATTCAGAAAGGGTCATGTACCACAATGTTCATTGAAGCTATGTTTACAATAGCCTCTATTTCCAGGACATGGAAGCAACCAAGTGTCCATCGAGAGATGAATGGATAAAGAAGATGTGGCACATATATACAATGGAATATTACTCAGCCATAAAAAGAAATGAAATTTGAGTTATTTGTAGTGAGGTGGATGGACCTAGAGACTGTCATACAGAGTGAAGCAAGCCAGAAAGAGAAAAACAAATATCGTATGCTAACACAAATATATGGAATCCATAAAAAAAAAAAAGGTTCTGAAGAACCTAGCGGCAGGACAGGAATAAAGACGCAGACATAGAGAATGGACTTGAGGACACGGGGAAGGGGAAGGGGAAGCTGGGACAAAGTGAGAGAGTGGCATGGACATATATACATCACCAAATGTAAAATAGATAGCTAGTGGGAAGCAGCTGCATAGCACAGGGAGATCAGCTCCGTGCTTTGTGCCCACCTAGAAGGGTGGCATAGTGAGGGTGGGAGGGAGACGCAAGAAGGAGGAGATATGGGGATATATGTATACATATAGCTGATTCACTTTGTTATAAAGCAGAAACTAACACACCATTGTAAAGCAATTATACTTCAATAAAGATGTTAAAAAATTTTTTTGGTAAGACCATCCAAATATAAAGACATATATTTATAATGCACACATAAACATATAGACAGACACAACCAGAGATTTCATCACTTCATTTTAAAACTTAGCAATGAATCAGGTATTACAATATAAAACTCACTAGTTATAAATAACAGTTGGAATAAGTTTTAAAAGGCCTCTTTTCCCTTTTTTTCTTCAGTCTCAAGAATTGGAGATGGTCTAGATAAGATAAAGGTGAATTCCTGAGAGCCTGTATTTACATCTCAAAGGCACGGGGAGAGAAAAGAAATTTCCCCCTAGAAGGACTTGTTCCCTTAGGGTAAAAGTTCTGAAAAGATGTTTTATCAAGCCAGCAAAACCAGGATTGTTAAATGAGCCTTGTCTTGGTCATTTTTCTCCAGAGCCTAAAGAATATTGTGACCATGTGGTGTTACCAATATAAGTTTGACTTTAGTCACAGAACCATAAATAAAGGTGGTCCAATTTCATAGGATGCGTCATTAAGGGCTATTTTTAGGAACTGAACTTTTGTTGCCCATGTCTGCCAACTAAAATAGTGCACCTGCTTCAACACAAATATACACTCACACACGTACATAAGTCAAACCAAGATAAGTCAAGCCAGTTCCGAAAGGCTCAAAGCCAAACCAGTTCCCAAAGGCTCACTTCAATACAATAGCATAAAAGCCTACACATAAGGAATTTCATCACATTTTCCTTCCCTTTTACAAAAGAGTTCTAGTTGATAGATGGCATTATAATTTAGAGAGCCATTAGGGGCCATTGTTCTGATTTTAAGGAGTACTTAAGTTAAGCAGTGTTATAATAAATTACAATTTTTTTCTTTTCATAGATGCATAACTAAAATTTTCCAATTCTGTAAAATACACCCTAGGGGGCTACAAGATGGAAAAGAGCTCTGATGACCTATTATTAGCTGTTCACAGCCAGCATTGTCAAATATCAAGCAAACCAACAAACCAATGCAAAGAGGTCTCTCGGGGTCACAGTTCCCTAATTCAAAGGGGAAAATCCCAACCAATGCCCTGCCAAAGATGAAGGCAAATGCAACAGAGAAGAATACCCTGCTGTAGGGCTTCCCTGGTGGCGTAATGGTTGAGAGTCTGCCTGACAATGCAGGGGACACAGGTTTTTGCCTCGGTCCAGGAAGATCCCACATGCTGCGGAGCGGCTGGGCCCGTGAGCCATGGCCGCCGAGCCTGCGCGTCCAGAGCCTGTGCACCGCAATGGAAGAGGCCACAACAGTGAGAGGCCCGCGAACCGCAAAACAAACAAAAAAAGAATACCCTGCTGTTGTCACACACGAGCTCCGCTACTTGCCAGAGACCTCTCAACAAGCCAGTGACTTGTGTCTTTCACCACATAACTGAGAGCTCCATCGGCCAACAATACCCAGTCAGCAGAAAGCCCTCAGGGCTCTCCATAAGACAGAAGCATCCAGGCAGCTGCCAGACAGGATCTGAGAGCCACCACTGGCCAGGGGCCGATGTGCCGTGGGTGAGATGTCTACACGGGATGGTGGTCCTTTTGTGGTTGTAAAAATTGTAACTTAACTAAACTCCGGGCTATTCGCCTAATGCTCAGCAAAACCAATCTGCTGATACCAGGTTGTGGTAAAGGAAAGTACAGCATTTATTGCACAGTGCTAAGCAAGAGAGTGGAAAATAAGCCTCAAATCCACTCCAACCTGGTCTTTGAGTTAGGGTTTTTTTTTTTAAAGGGGAAGAACAAAGAGGCTGGAATTAATCATCATCTTGTGACATTCTTAATCCTAGTTTCATGAGTCAGGATGCCTCTGATTTATGATTCTCTTGCCAGGTGGTCCATGACTCAGGGTCTGTTAGCTCATCTTGCCCTGGAGAAACAATCTGTATTTGTACATCAGTGATGGTATCTATAATAGCAATTTTAGTACATTAATGATGTTATTGACATCATAGTCATCTGACTGGTTGATTACTGTTCAGTTAGCAGAGGACTGAGATCAGAGGGGACAAGAAAGGGGATAAAGTTTTGGATAGAGAGATAATCATAAACTCAGTAAGGGAACTCAGTTTTAGGCAGACTTGGTTTCAGCTGGACACCTTCTGTTTCAGTGTCTGGGACTGAAAGGAGGAAGCCCAGTTGCACATTCTTCTGGGAGAATGAGTGTAGTTATTTTGGTGGGTTCCAGTGGACACGTACACCTGGATTTCAAAGTCACCTCCTCCAATACTCTTTCTTGTTCTCAAATATGCATGTACCACCAGGTCTCCAGCACCGAGGACAGTGCTCAGGCAGCCCAACCCTGTTTATAAGCAGCCCTCCCAGGCCAGGCATTAGCTGACCCAGGAAGAAAAAGGTAGGAAATCAGAGAGCAGAGGTGAGGCAGTGGAGGGTGGAAGGGCCAGAGGTCTCTTCAGACCCAGCAGAGGCCACCTTCCCTCTGTGCCTGTGCGCTCACAGCTCAGCAGCTAGGGTGTGAGTTTGTGTAGGGGCCTGTGCCTGTACTACCAATATATGACATATGTGTGCCCAGCCTGTCTATGTACACCTTGTGGATGCAAGTGTGCAGGTATATACCTCTGAGACACTTCCTGTGTTTATAATAGGCACTTCCACCTTCTTCCCCGTCGTAGATCTGGACTCCTAGGAGAGCTGCTCCTGCTGAACTCAGAAACAGCCTGGCAGGGACTTTGGAATCTCTCATGCTCCAAGCTTGGCAGGGATCCTCCAAGAGAGTGTCATATGGCTGTCAGAATCCCATCCCTTTACTCCCACTAGCAGCAGATTAACTAAAGACCTTCTGGTACTCAGGAGGAAACTCAGGGGAAACCAGAGGGCTGGGCAGAAGGAAGGTATGTCCCCATATCAGATTATCTTAGAGAGGTGGACAGATAACTTCTCCTAGGTCAGAGAGCCAGCAAAGCATTTCTTCGCAGAGCGAGTGGCCCAGGAGCCGTGCCTCAAGCCCCAGGCCCAGCCTTCCTCTGCAGCACTCGGCTGCAGAAGTGCTCCAGGTCCATGTGTGACTCCTGGCAGCCTCCTCTCCAGAGTGATGTCATGGGACACATTTAGTCTGGCCTCCTGCAGGATGTCGCATCCAGTTACTATTCCTACAGCTATCTCTGCTACTTGTGAACATTTTAATTCAAAAACCTGTACTGAAGCCGTGACACATTACAGCTTAACGTATTATTTTCCTTTTTTTTCACTGAGCATGGCTTGGTACCTCCCTGAGGAATGGGGAAGGAAGACCAGGAAGACCTCTCCTCTCTAGGCCTGTTCCTATCACTAGGTAAGGGGTTTTGTTCTTTCCTATCCTGGGCTTCAGAGATCTCCTTCCTGCTCTGTGGTTTTCCATCTATGCACCATTTGTGAGCCTGGGCAGTTGTGGCTCTGCATGGGTGTGGCAGCCATGGAACCCAACAGGAGGGAATCCAGGGCCCAGAGATACCTAGGCCAGGCTGGAGGACCCTTGGATTTCTCTTTTTTAGCAAGGTCACCCACAGTAGTGGCCAGCACTGTTCATGCCATCTCCTCCCAGATCAGCATCTCTGAGAGGGCAGGCAAGCATGATCCTGATCATGTTTTCAGCCCTGGCACAGGGCCTGACCCAGAGAATGCAGAGAACATTATCCCACTTAACAGAGCAGGAGACTGAAGTCTAGAGGTGAGAGCATCTGCTTCAGGTCACACAGAACTTCTGGCCTCCAGACTCTTTATTTGTTCATTCATTCATTCAGCTCATGTTTACTAATAATGTGCCTGGCCCCCTCCTGGGTACTGCAGGGACAGGAGAGACAAATAGGAAGCAGCAGTAACAGCAGTCCAGGGTGGTGAACGTGATGGCACACATTCAACCCAGGGGAGACCTCTTGGAGGAGGAAAATATTTGAGTTGGGCTCTTAAATCTTGCCAGGCACCAAAGTGGGGCATAGGACAGCACTCCCAGTCCTGGCTCTGATGTTGTCATGCTGTGCAGCCCTGAGCAAGTTTGTCCCTCTCTGTGTTCACTGGTACAAGTGGGGGCGGATCTAGAGGCTTCTGGGCATCAGGACTAACTAGTGATAAATCTGCTGCCTCTTTATCATCACAAGTGGCAACTTTCTGTTCTGCAAGGCCTCATGTCCACTCTATGTCCAGCCTGCTAGTGACCCTGAGAGCCAGTCAAGGATGGACTCAGCCACTTAGGGCCCAGGTTTTCCTGCAGCTAGGACATCTGGGCCATGCTTCTCTGATAGTGATGGACCCTCTGTTATTTGAGCTCTCCAACATTTTTGAACACTCTCCTATATTTTGATATTTTGATTGTATACACATTGTAAGTACCTCCTTCCCAAGGTAGAATCCAGAAAACCTTCTTTTCCAGCCTTCCTTGCAGGAACAGGTAGATAAGTGACTTAGACTGTACTGGTGAGATGAACCCTCATGAGCCTTTGATTCAAAAGCCAACAATGAGTGGGAGAGAGTCCTACATGTGGGCTCCATCTTGCTGAAACAAGGCAGAAGCAAGAATCCGCCTGCCAATGCAGGGGACACGGCTTCAAGCCCTGGTCCGGAAGATCCCACATGCCGCAGAGCAACTAAGCCCATGAACCCCAACTACTGAGCCTGCACTCTAGAGCCCATGAGCCACAACTACTGAGCCTGCGTGCCACAACTACTGAAGCCTGCGCGCCTAGAGCCTGTGCTCCACAACAAGAGAAGCCACTGCAATGAGAAGCTCGCGCACCGCAAGGAAGAGTAGCCCCTGCTCGCCACAACTAGAGAAAGCACGCGTGCAGCAATGAAAACCCAACGCAACCCAAAATAAATAAATAAATAAAATTTAAAAATAATAAATAAATTAAATAAAATACATTATTAAAAAAAAATGATGGGGCCTCCCTGGTGGCGCAGTGGTTGAGAGTCCGCCTGCCGATGCAGGGGATACGGGTTCGTGCCCCGGTCTGGGAGGATCCCATATGCCGCGGAGCGGCTGGGCCCGTGAGCCATGGCCGCTGGGCCTGCGCATCCGGAGCCTGTGCTCCGCAACGGGAGAGGCCACAACAGTGAGAGGCCCGCATACCACACACCAAAAATAAAAAAAAAAAAAAAAATGATGACGCAGAAGACTGCACAATGACACAGAGAGATGTTTGTGGCATGTGGCCAGTTGAAAAATGCAGGTTATAAAACAATATATTCAGTATGATTCCAATTATATTTAAAAGCATTTATACATTCATGGGAAAAAATGGAAGAAAGGTTAATAGTGATTATCACTGAGTGGTCAGATTATAAGGGTTTTTTTCTCCCTTCTTTGAATTTACCAAATTTGCTGCAATGAATAGACATTTTTGCAACAAGAAAAAAATCTATTATAAAAAGAAGTATTTCCAGAGCTCTCTCTTGGTTCAGAAAGGGTTGGGGTGTTTGAGAGGCAGAAGCATGTCATGGGAAGATCATGACAGAAATCAGAATGATGTCCCCTCCTACATGGCATGAACTACAAGGTGTGAGTAGAGGGTCAGTGCTATTGGACCCCTCACATCCTGACCTGTGGTCTCTTGGCATCTGCCCCAGTCCTCCCCTTCTCTGGTAGCCATTAGAAGTCCACATGGTCAGGACTGGAGGTGGCCATGAGGACCTTAAGAGTGACTCATGGCAGCCCAGGAAGATGTTATAGAGGATAGGAGGTGGACAGAGGCAGACCTTTTTAGAGGTGGTGGAAGGAGGAGCTCTTGAGGAGGGGCCAGTGCTGGGTAGTCAAAGGAGAAGTGAATTTTCAGAACAGGATGGTACATCTCCTGGAGGGAGTCAGGTTGCTTCCCAGTCTCAGAGCTTATTACAGGGAACCAAAAAATCAATGCCCAAGACACTGCCCACATTGGGCTCAGACCCACAGATAACAAAAAACAGTACTTTGAGAGGGCACCCTCAGGGCCAGGACAGAAACAAGAGCACAACACAAAGCACTTCAAAGATTAGGACTGACATATATACACTATCATGTGTAAAACAGATAGCTAGTGGGAACCTGCTGTACAGCACAGGGAGCTCAGCTCAGTGCTCTGTGATGACCTAGCTGGGTGGGATGGGGATGGGGGGATGGGAGGGAGGTCCAAGTGGGAGGGGATAAAGGTATGCATATAGCTGATTCACTTTGTTGCACAGCGGAAACAAACACAACATTGTAAAGCAATTATACGCCAATTAAAACAAAAAATAGGTGGGGAAAAAACTACTGGCTAGAAATCTGCTAGAAGGCACCAGAAAGGTGCAGAAGGGGGCTGCCAAAAGAAACAACCCCAAGGACCAGTGGCTGACTCCCCAGAAGAGCCACCTAAGTGGGAGCTCAACACATCTGAGCCAGCTGTCCCGTCCTCCCTAATCCCACAGAGGCCCAGGGAGGGGCAGGGACTTGCTCGAGGTCACACAGAAAATTAAGACAAAGACCAAAACATGGACATTCTGACTCCCAGTCTAATGTGCTATCCATTACCCCCTAAGGAGAATTTTATTTAATTTGAAGACATAAATAATCACTATTATATAAAGTATTTGAAACCATATAAAAACATTATTTATCATCTAATTCAATTTATGAAGTAAATATAGACAGAACTCCAAAAGTTGATGTGACATCAAACTTTTAAACAATTAAAAATAGATAGGTCTCTAGTGAGTATCACAAAACAGAAGCAGACTCACAGATATAGAGAACAAACTAGTGGCTACTGGTGGGGAGAGGGAAGCGGGAGGGGAAATACAGGGATAAGGGATTAAGAGGTACAAACTATTAGCTATAAAATAAGCTATAAGAATATATTGTACAACATGGGGAATATAGCCAATATTTTATAATAACTATAAATGGAGTATAAACTTTAAAAATTGTGAATTACTATACTGTACACATTTTACTTTATAATATTGTACATCAACTATACTTCAATTAAAAAATAATAATAAATTAAGAAAAAAAATTGATAGGCCAGGGACTTCCCTGGTGGTGCAGTGGGTAAGACTCTGTGCTCCCAATGCAGGGGGCCTGGGTGTGATCCCTGGTCGGGGAACTATATCACACATGCATGCCGCAACTAAAGATCCCACATGCTGCAACAAAGATCCCGCATGCTGCAACTAAGACCTGGCACAGCCAAAATAAATATAAATAAATAAATAAATATTTTTTTAAAATAGGCCAATATCAGATATAAATATGGGCACCAAAAAATCCTAAATAAAATTTTAACTGATGATTAAATATGTAACTTGAATTTCCACTAACATAAAATAGAATCTATCTCCAATGTGCCAGGCTGATATGGAACAAGTAGTCAGGGCAGTTCCTAAAGATTTCTCGAGCATCATCCAGGTGTAATTACACAATGAGCTCATATTCTACCCTTAGCAACTCTAAGATATAAGGATGCTAGGATTATCTCTACAGCAGCTTCTTTAGGAAATGTTGCTCTCACTATGACCTTCAATCCATCCAAAGCTTTACAATGGGGGTTGTCATGTTCCCACAGGTGACTCTGTACCCTGGTCACCAATGATTGGACAAAATGACCAATAACTGGAATAATAGCTGGACCCATTGTAGTTCTTCCCTGGGAATTTGGAACTGGAATTTTAGTCCTTTTCTGCAGAGAGTGCACATCTGCAGAGAACATGAAAGATGAAGCAAATACACCCAGAGAATCAGAGATGAGAAACAGAGGGAAATTCATTGTTGAGTTCTCTATGGGCCAGTGAGGGGTGAGGAAAGTCAGTGAGAGAAACAAGACCAGAAGAGGGCTCAGGCTCAACTATGCTGCATCTCAAAACAAATCCCCAGGGAAAGATTTTTTAGCCAGTCCATGCTAGATTCTGAACTTCTGGTGACCTGCATTTCCAACTGCGGCTGCATCTCTGATTCCAGTGTGCCCTGGAGACCCAGGTGCATTCCTGCGTTTGGAGCATGTGAGGTACTTCCCAGTGACCTCTAATCAATCTTTAGATGGCTTGGGTAGGTTACTACTGCTTGCCATCATTTGTACTAAAATACCTAATTTTGCAGATGAGGATACTGAGGTTTAGAGAGCTGAAGTAACTTGCCTAAGATCCCACAGTTAGCCTGAGATTTGTCCAAAGCCATCCAACTCCCAAGCCCGTGTTCTTTCCTTTATATCTATTAACAGGAAAATTGGCAAAAGTTATATTAAAGAGGAATCCACAACAATTCAACATCTTTTCTCAATAAAAATCTCTTAAAATTAGGAATAGAGGATTTCCTATGTAAAAAAGAAAAGCAAGAGTTAATTTCTTGGGAAGAGGAGACTTGAATTCAGGAGCCAATCTACTTTCTAGTGGGAAAAGATGGCAAGTATAACCCTAGGAACCCGAGTCTTTGCTGTCATCCCTAAAGCTATTAAAGCCTCATTGTGGTTTGTGTGGTGGCATACCCCAGAGAGAAGGAAAGAGAATATCCTGTGCATTCACAGAAACACTGGGGGGAACCACAAGCTCTCAGTGATGACATACAGCAGGGAATCCACCCAAAATACCAGTTCATTCTGCATACATGTGCTGTACAACTCCAACCTCACTCAAAATAATTTCCAAAAAATCTTTTTAATCTGTAGAATGAAAGCTCCCAAACAAGGAAAAGGTAATGGAACGTAAAACACCCAGGATGGACATGCTGGGCCCAAGTGTATACTGAAGAGAGGACAGTTTCACAAGGTGAATTCCCAGAGAACGTGGGGTAAAGAGTGAGGGAGGTGATGCTCACCTGTGGGAGCATCAGACTGAAACCCACAAGGCCACCCTCTCCACCCAAGAGAGGCCTGCCACCTGCCACCTCCTCCACTCAGTACTCATGCTGGTATGTGCTCAGTCATCTGGCTTTCAGGAGACACTCAATACAAGTTGGGTGTTGTAGGATTTCAGAATGAAAGAGAAATCATGAAGCAGTTGTAAATACCAACAGGACCTGTTCAGGCGGAGAATTAGAAACAATTTGCCCTAGGGGCAGCATTTTTTTGTGCTAAAGTCAGCATGGGCCTTATAGGAGTGGGGAGGATGGACCTCTAAACTATGCCCTTGGAAAGGCTCAGGAAGGATGTCCTCAGGTGGTGAGAGCAGGCACTGGCACTTGAAGGAAGAAGGAGATTGGCAGACTGGTCCTCCTTCCAGGCACCTCTGCTCCCTCTGGCCCCCTTCCATGGACTCTGCCCAACAACATATACACATTCAGCCCTCTTCTTCCTTGGGCTCTCCCATTCCCATCACCATGTTTCTCAAGGGCAGGTCCTCCTGCCAGAGCAGGAATTCAGGGCCTCCAACTAGCTCCAAATGCCCATGACCAGATTCTACTGAACCTCCAGCTGTATTACCCACAACTCCCCACCATGTGTTCTCTGCTTCACCTGGTTTTTGCTCCTCCCAGGAGACCTGATTCCATGGTTCCTTGGCTGGGTAAACCGTGTCCATCCTGTCTCACCCTAGACATCTATGCATCCAGATCAGACTCATCTTTCCAAGGTAAGCACAAATGATCCCCTTGGGGGAAGATCATCCATATTCCTCTGAGGACAGGAGTCCATGTTGATCTGTCCTCTGGTTTGAGGTACTCAAACTTAGTTCTTCCTCCACCTGTAGATGGAAGAGAGAAGGAGGAAAGACAAAAAGTGAGCACCTAGAGGGTAGAAACTCCAACAGAAGCAACTAAAAACTTTTGTACTACCCAGGAGTGTTTGTAAGGTGATTGAATATTTATTAAATATGAAAACAAATGTAACAGAAAATATACAGGGAAATATTTCCTTTACAAAAGCAACAAAGAAAAAATAGAAAATGGGAGTAAACAAGACATGTTCAGGACCTAGATGAAGAGCAAGAAGACTCCAATGAATGAAGAGATGAATGATATTCCTGGATTAAAATACTAAGTATTACAAAGATATCAATTCTCCCCAAAGTTTTATTTACATTTAATGCAATCTCATTTAATTAATCTCTTTTGTTAATTTTTAAACTTAACAAAATGGGTTTAAATTTAATTTGAAGAATGTTCATGTACAATACTGGCTGAGACATTTTTTAAAGTAGAATAATACTAAAAATTAGGGACAGGTGGTGGTGGGATGAATTGGGAGATTGGTACTGACATATATACACTAATATGTATAAAATAGATAGCTAATAAAAAAAATAAAGAAAAAAAATTAGGGACTTCCCTGGTGGCGCAGTGGATAAAACTCCGTGCTCCCAAAGCAGGGAGCCTGGGTTCGATCCCTGGTGAGGGAACTAGATCCCACATGCATGCCTCAACTAAGAGCTCACACGCCACGGCTAAGGAGCCTGCTTGCTGCAACTAAGGAGTGCATGTGCTGCAACTAAGACCTGGTGCAAACAAAAAAAACCCCAAAACACTGCCACAATAATAAATGTCACAATAAATAATGAATCACACAAAAATTAAATCTGTGGCACAGAAATAGATCAATTTACTAGAAAGCTCAAACACTAAACAAAAATACTACATGAAATTTTAAAATTTTACAACTCAAAAATATTTATTATATGAGGAGCTCTTACAAATCAATTAGAAAAATCACACCCTGAAAAGAATAAGGGGCAAGAAGAGGACTAAGCAATACAGAAAAGAAAAAAAAAATACAAATAGCTTGTAAACATAAAAATTAGCCAATCTCACAAGTAATCAAAGAAAAATTCAGTAAAAATAAGGTACATCTTTACTATTAATTATCAAAGTTTAAAACGTGATAATAGATTCCACTGAAAAGGGTTGAGGACATGTGTTTAGATCAGCCTTTTGGGGTGGCAGGGCAATTAGACAAATGTATAGAAGTTTTAAGTAAGCACATTCAATCCAGCAATTGCACTTCTAGGAATCTATCTTCTGAAAGTAATGTGTAGCAATAGCTATATATGAATAGTCAAAGATGTTCAGCCTGATATTACCTATAGCATAAAATATTTGAGGCAACTTCAATATCTACCAATAGTGGGTTATATTTTAAAAATTATTATATACACATAGGATAAAATACCATGCACCCATTAAAAATAAGGGTGTAAGAGAATACACAATAATGCCAGAAAATGGTCACATGGCATTAAGTGAAAACAAGCTGTAAAATCCACTCTTCTGACAAATATTTATTGAGCGACTCCCAGGTGCCACTGAATAGCAATGAACAAGATAACGTTCCTACTCTCATGAAAGCTTCCATTCCATTATAAAATTTATAAACTGGACTCTAAGCATGGTTCCAACTAAAAAAAAAAAAAGGAAGATGTGGTTTATAACCACATCTCCCTTTATATAAGGGAGTCAAAAAAGACACAAAATGATCTGTCAAGAGAGAAAGCTTGGGATTGAGGGTGGTTTTTGTACTCTTTTTGGTACTTTTCTGAGTTTTCCAAATTGTCTCTCATGAACATATATTACATTTGTAGCCAGAATGAAAATCAAAAAATGTCATCTCTTTTCAAAGAATGTGAGTGGGACCTATGAGGCAGTGGCTGTAGAGAAGACAGGCCGGGTAGGCGTGGGCTGGCTGCTCTGGGGATGGAGTGAGGGGATGCAGGGGAAGGACCGCACTAGCGGAAGTGGGTGTGGGCTCCAGATAACGCAGGGTGAACAGTGGGAGGAAAGAAAAGTCCAGGCAAAGGAACATCGTATAGGTGTTTATCTAATATCCTCCCCCACAAAATCACATTGATCCTGATAACGGTGTCTTTCCCATGAGTCAGCGTCCTCTCATGCCCAGGCATGGCTGAGGCCCAAGTCTCCCCTGAGGACAGAGAGGTTGCTCACTGATTTGACTCAATCCTTCCTAACCTGGCTTTTTCTTTTTTGAATCTCTGCTGCCTTTTTGGAAATTGGGTTTCAGAGTTGATCACTCATTTGATCACTTGTTCACTTTCATTTACTAAATGTTGTCACTTTTGGGCTCCTTCTAGTGTCCAGGCAATGGTGGCCAAGATTCTTGGCCACACCCTGAGCTGTTATAGATGTCCCCCCTGTCATTCCCGTGACAATCAATCCAGCCACGTCCAAGCCAAGTCTCTCTTCCCAAGAGACCTGAGGCCCCAGAGTCAGCCATGGATAGATCTTTTTTTTTTTTTTTTTTTTTTTTTTGCGATACGCAGGCCTCTCACTGTTGTGGCCTCTCACTGTTGTGGCCTCTCCCGTTGCAGAGCACAGGCTCCGGACGCGCAGGCTCAGCGGCCATGGCTCACGGGCCCAGCCTCTCCACGGCATGTGGGATTTTCCCGGACCGGGGCACGAACCCGTGTCCCCTGCATCGGCAGGCGGACTCTTAACCACTGCACCACCAGGGAAGCCCAGCCATGGATAGATCTTGCCCCTGGGAATTAGAGTGATGGTCTTTGCATGCTGACCATCCCTCAGGTGGCTTCTTTCACTGGTGTGAATGAAGCTCTGCGGTGGAGTTTGGTATTTCCTCTTTGCAGCATGAGCTAAGAAACAAAGCTCAGAAAGAGGTTAATACTTCAAAACATTATCAAGGCACATGCGATAGCTTAGACTAGTTTATAGGGCTTCTCCCAGGCCAGGTATTACCATCATCTTAGGGCAGCCTCCAGGATGACCTGGACTTTTAGGACCCTGTTCCTGCCCTCCCCTTCCAGTCAATAACTTCTGCGACCCCGGTTCTCCCCTTTCATCACCCTTACCCTTATACATCCTACACAAACAGGGCCTCATGACTTTCCAGCACTCATGCTGTTCTTCCCACCATGCTGGCCATTGGACCTCTACTGTCCCTCATCCTTCATTTTCATTTCTGTCCAGCCCCAGCTACACTGCTGCCCACCCCTCCCAACTCCCTATCAGTCATTTTTGTCAGGACCCAGGACTTTCCTCCTGTGCTGATGCCACAGTGAATAGGGCTTAGTCCTTTACTTCACTCTGCTCACCCCTGTGCAAGCCTGGTGCGTTGAGAGGAGGTGGATGTGGGTAGTCACAATATGGTAGGCTGCATGCTCTAACACCAAGTGGTCTGAGGGGCAAAGAGGGGCTCCTAGCCCAGGGCTGCTCTGAGTCCAAGTTCATCCCAGAACAGAGAAGAAAATGACTGTCCTGTGGTCAAGCTGCTCCCCTTGGACCACAACTCCATGGACCACATGGGCACTGAATCCAGCCACGATGACCTAAGTTTTACTTGATTTCATGACCCTCCCAGATGTCATACCTTTTTTCTTCCCCATTGACAGCCAAACTCCTTGAAAGAGTCATCTGTATTCACTATTCCACTTCCTCACCTCATAGTCTGTCCCTGAGGTGTCACTTGTCAAGGTCATTGATGAGCACCATGTTGGATCCATGTCTTTGTTCTCATCTTGATTTTTTGCTCAGCAGCTTTCAACTCAGCTGAAGGAAAACATTCTCCTGAATATTTTCCTCTCTTAAGTCCATGATTACACATTCCCCAGGCTTTCCTTCTATCTCACTGGCTGCTCCTTTGTTCTCCCTTTGCTGGCTTCTCTTTATAAGAGTCCTTCCTCGAAATGTTGGCATGCCCCAGGGATGAATTCTCAGATTTGCATTTATACTCCTCAGGTATCCTCTTCTAGGCTCATGCTGTAAGTACTATCTATACACCAATGACAAGTGTTTATTTCCCACTCTGACCTCTCTCCTGAGCTTTGGACTCCTACATCCAGCTTTCCCCTTGGTAGTTCCTGTTGTACATCTAAGTGGCATCTCTAATGAACCATGACTCTGTGGACCTTAGGGCTGCTTTCCCAGCATCCATTCTATTCCTCCCCTTTTTGTAAGCTGATATTCCTGTCCACACCTCCACGGACGGTCTCTGATTGGTGAAGGCAACTAACATAGCCCCATTCCCATTTGCCACAGTGATTGGTGATCTAAATTGATCCAATCAAATTGAACAAAAGTTTAGAAATTTTGTTTAATGGTTAGGCAGTAGAAGCTTCTTCTTCTGGTGGGTGTTGAGACTGAAACAATAGTCATTTTATCCCACTGATGGAAGCCAGATTGAGGACAAAGCCAGATTAAGGATCCATGGATCAAAACATGCTTGAATTCTGGACTTTTCAGTCATGAGAGTCAATACATTCCACTTGATGTTTAGGCCAGTTTGACTTGTACTTTCTATTCCTCTCCAATTGGAGCCTCATGACCATATGAGAGTAAACACAGAACTCTCATGTTCCTACCACCCTATCAACCTACTTTTCTGTTGTCTTCCCCATTTCAGTTCATGGCACCCCAATCCATTCAATGGTTCAGCCCAAATCTTCCAACTCATCCCTGACTCCTTTTATACTCTCACACCCTGTGTCTTGTCTGTGAGCAACTCTTTCAGTTCTGCTTTCAAAATATATGGGGAATCCATTCTCTCCTACTCTTGTCCCATTGCTGTCTACTCTCTCACAGCAGCCAGATGAATCTTTAAAAAACCTAAAATTAGATTACATCATTAGCCTGCTTTAAAATCCTCCAACTTGGAATAGAATTCAGAGTCCTTACCAGGCCTAACGACTGTATGGGATCTAGCCCTGCCTACCTTATTGACTCATCCCCTTCCACTGCCCCCTCCCCAACTACACTGGTTTCCTCTTCCTCAAAGTCTTCCTGTACTCCCATGGAAGGCCTTGGCACTACTCTTCTACATCCCCACTTCTTCCTGTGGTTGCTTCTCTCTTGTCACTTAGGTGTGGACTCAGATGTCCCCTCCTCAGGAGGCCTTGCCTGGGGACGCCACCTCATGATGCTCACCCAGTCAAACTCTATCACAGTGCCTTGTTTTATTTTATTAATGACAGTTATCACTGTCTGAAATTGTCTTTTTTTGTGCATGTGTTCACTTCTTTTTTTTTTTTTGCGGTACGCGGGCCTCTCACTGTTGTGGCCTCTCCCGTTGCAGAGCACAGGCTCCGGACGTGCAGGCTCGGCAGCCATGGCTCACGGGCCTAGCAGCTCCATGGCATGTGGGATCTTCCTGGACCGGGGCACAAACCTGTGTCCCCTGCATCGGCAGGCGGACTCTCAACCACGGCACCACCAGGGAAGCCCATGTTCACTTCTTTATTGTCTGTCTCTCTCCATCTCCTGGTTGCTTCTTGATGGCTGGCCCAGTCTTGTTCATTATTGTATCCTAAGACCTAACATTCATTGCATTTGGACAGATTGTGAATCTCAGCAATGTTTGTGGCCGTCGAAGAAGCAGCAGATTGTTGAGGCCTTGCTAATGTAGGACGCTGTGTCCCACTGCAGTGGAAGCCCCGAGTCCTCCACCAGGCTTCTGGGCAGAGCGGGGGTGTGGAGGTAGATGACAGGGCCCAGGGGAGAATCCGTGAGGCTTTCAGAGACCTGGGCTCCAGATGGTGGTTCACATTAGTTCCTAGCTGTTCTATGGAAAAAGCGTCAGAGAAAAGGGGCCCAAGAAACCTTTGCGGCCACAGTCACAGGAAGCCCCAGCCCAGAGAGGCCTTGGGGCGGGGTGTGTGTGGGGAGGTAACCAGTCACCCTGAGGCCTTTGGTCACAGATTCCACTACTGCTGGGGCTCAGAGTCCCTGGTGTCAGCGCCCACCTTGACCACTGCTGTTCCGAGGGCAGGCAGTGCTATCCAGGAGGGAGTGGGCACTGCTGCCATCACAAGGCCTTGGGTCACAACCAGGAGTCAGCCGGACTGAGGCCACTCAGGCCCAGGCCAAGGAGGGGCTGCTGCACACGTTTCCTGGCACATACTTCCTTTCTCCTTTTAGAGAAGCAAATGTCACTGGGGCCTTGGCCACAGCTTCCTGCCTCCTTCTGAGATCAGAAGCCACAGCTGCAGTCTCAGTAGCTGCCCTGCCAGACTAGCTTCAGAGACCCAGGGCCAGGCATACTGCCCCCACCCCCACCTTTCCCAAAGTGGATGCCCTAAGAGCAGGGCGTGCCTAGTGACAACCCGCTTGATATCTCCGGGAGTGGCAGCTCTGGCTCTGAGGGACCAGAGAGCCCTGGGCAGATCTGCACTCAGCACAGGCAGGGCAGAGCTCCCCACCACTCCAGCTCCATGCTCTGGAAAAAATCAACGATCCACTAAGCAGTGGGCACAGACGCACGTACTGAGGGGCTGCCTGTGGTCTACCACCCTGGGCTGAGAGCTTCACTCAAGCGCCCACTGGCTCCAAGATGGACACCTCTCCCTCATCCGACCCTGCCCTCCAGCCAGAGCATGTCTGTGGTGCTCCACTGGGCCACTCTCTCTGTCACTGCTGCCCATGCTTCTTCCTCCTTTCCCTGCCGTCTTCCCTCCTGTCGGCTGACTTCCCATCTTATCCTTCAAGAATCAGTTCACAGGGCCTTCTTCCTGGAAGCCCTCCATCAACCCCACCACCAGCTGGGTGGAGGCACTTCTTTCTGCTCCCACGACCTCAGCACCACATTGTGTTCTCAAGGAGGCTGCCACCAAGTTCCCCAAGGGTCACCCTGGCCACCGTATTTTAATTCATTATCCCTCCCTCCTCTTCTCATCCTTTCCCAGATCCCTTACTCTGTTCTACTTTTTCCAAAGCATTTATCACCTTCTAATGTACCATATACTTTTTATTAGGACCTTATTGTTGTATTGTCTTTCTCCCTGCCAAGCTTCACAAGGGCAGGGATCTTTCACTTATGTATACTAAGCCCTCAGAAGAATGTCTGGCATTTAGCGGGTGATCAAAATATATTAGTGGAATGAATGATAGAAGGAAGGAACCATAGTTGTCTGTTTACTTGTTGGTGAGCTCCTCTAGGGCAGGGCCTAAAGATAAGGAATCTCTATATCCTCAGCACTCAGCCAAGGATTGTGTGCAGAGCAGGAATCAGTAAATTAAAGCCTTCAGGCTGGCATTCAAGGCTCCCATCATCTACAACCAGGATTCTTGCCAGCCTCATTCTGCAAAGTAAAGCAAGAAGGAAGTGGTTATGGCTAAAAGGGTGGCCACATGGGTTGGCTTTGCCATCCTCACCGTGGGTCACTCCTGTCTGCCCACTCTGTCAATGTCTGGATCACTGCATGAATGGGACAGATGCCCAAATCTCCTGCCAATCATCAGTGGAGAGCTGAACCTGGGTGTGAATGATTCTAATATCTGAGCAAGTGTGTGAACTTCATCAGCGTGAGTTGTGTGACCATAAGATATGCTCTGGGGATACTCAGATATAACTGAGGGATATTGTAGGGGCCTGGATGTGTGTGGGAAAGGGCATTTCCTGCAATTGTCCCAATTCCTGGAATTACAGTGGGGAGGGGAATTACATATTATAAATCAAGGAGGAAGGAACCAATTCTTCATTAAATGGTGATGGACAAAATTGTTATCTGAGGGGGGAAAAGCCTGTTAAAATCCCTACCGCACACTACCCAACAAAATTAATTCCAGCTGCTTAAAACGAAATGTTAAAAATATAATAATAGAAGAAAAAAATATATATCCTCTCATTTGGTGGGAGAGGATTTTCTAAGAACAAAAAGCAATGAAAGAATTCATCCAAGAGAAATCAAAGTATATATCCACATAAGGACTTGTACTTGAATGATAGCAGTTTTATGTATAATAGCTCCCAAACTGGAAACAACCCATATTTTCATGGCTAGATAAATGTTTAAACAAATTATGGACCAGCCACACAATGAAGCACTACTCAGCAATAAAAAGGAAGGTACTATACATTTGCAGCAACATGGATGGACCTAGAGATTATCATATTAAGTGAAGTAAGTCAGACAAAGACAAATATCATATGATATCATTTATACGTAGAATCTTAAAAAATGATACAAATGAACTTATTTACAAAACAGAAATAGACTCACAGACAAAGAAAACAAATATATGGTTACCAAAGGAGATAGCGGGGAGTAGGGCAGAGATAAATTAGGAGTTTGAGATTAACATATACACCCTACTATATATAAAATAGGTAAACAGCAAAGACCTCCTGTTTAGCACAGGGAACTATACTCAATATCTTGCAATAACCTATAATGGAAAAGAATCTGAAAAACAGCCATATAAAACTGAGTCACGGGCTTCCCTGGTGGCGCAGTGGTTGAGAGTCCGCCTGCCGATGCAGGGGACACGGGTTCGCGCCCCGATCCCGGAAGATCCCACGTGCCGCGGAGCGGCTGGGCCCGCGAGCCATGGCCGCGGAGCCTGTGTGTCCGGAGCCTGTGCTCCGCAACGGGAGAGGCCACAGCAGTGAGAGGCCCGCGTACAGCAAAAAAAAAAAAAAAAAAAAAAAAAAAAAAAAAACTGAGTCACTTTGCTGTACGCTTTAAACTAAAACAACATTGTAAATTAGCTATACTTCAATAAAAAATCATTAAAAAAAGGAAGGTACTATTGATACATGCAACTGCACAGGTGACTCTCAAAATAATTATGCTGACTAAAAGAAGCCAGACAAAAATGACAACATACTGTATGATTCCATTTACATAAAATTCTAGAAAATGTAAAGCATATAGTGGTGAATGGGTAGAAGGAAGAGATTACAAAGGAGTACGAGGAAACTTTTTGGAGTGATGCATATGTTCATGATCTTAATTGTGGTTACGCTTTTATACTTGCCTTCATATGTTAAAACTTATCAAACTGTACAATTTTAAAATGTGCAGTTTATTGTATGTCAGTTGTATCTAAATAAAACTGCTTTCAAAAAAGTCAGTGAAGGGCTTCCCTGGTGGCGCAGTGGTTGAGAGTCCGCCTGCCGATGCAGGGGACACGGGTTCGTGCCCCTATCCCGGAAGATCCCACATGCCGCGGAGCGGCTGGGCCCGCGAGCCATGGCCGCGGAGCCTGTGTGTCCGGAGCCTGTGCTCCGCAACGGGAGAGGCCACAGCAGTGAGAGGCCCGCGTACAGCAAAAAAAAAAAAAAAAAAAAAAAAGTCAGTGAAAAAAATCACAAATAAAATGGTAAATGGATTTTTAAACTTCTGAGTTATACCTTACATGTAATAATATGTACAGGTATGTGTACAACTCAGTGAATTTTTATATATGTATACACTTCTGTAAGCAACACTCAGATCAGAATCTGGGACATTTCCAGTACTCCAGAAGGCTCCCTCATGTCACCCACTACACAATATCTCCCCAAAAGTAACCCAAAAAAGGCCAGTTGATTTGCTAGCATACAAATTTAAAACTTCTATGTGTGAAAAAATCACCTGGAATTACATTAACAAGTACTTAACATTCTGGAGAAAATATTTTCCACAGATATTACATACAAAGTGTTGCTAATATGGAAAGCTCTTACAAGGAAAATACTTGAGATGTCAGTGGAAAAATGGGCAAAAGACATGAATGAACAAGTCATGAAGGAAGAAAGGAAGGAGAGAGAGAGAAAGAGAACAGAGAGAAAGGAAAGAAGACATTTAACCAGTCAGTCAGTCAACAAGAATTTATGATAGGACTGCTGTCATCTAGGCACTGAGCTAGGTGCTGAGATTATAAGAGGAAAGAAGACACAGTCTTCATAGTGTAGTGAGAAAGGTGGACAAATGGCCATTAAAAAGAGGTTGTCCAGTGGTTAGGACTCCACGATTTCACGGCCAAGGGCACAGGTTTGATCCCTGGTCAGGGAAATAAGATCCCACAAGCTGCGCAGAGTGGCAAAAAAAAGAAAAAAAAAGAAAAGGAGAATAAAGTCTTCAATCCACTGAGGAAGCACTGGGGCTTTCTGAGCCTAGAGTAGGTGTCTCACCCAGCCGTGGAGTTTTCCCGGAGGAAGAAGTGTCTGAGCTCAAGCCTGAGACAGCAAGAGGAGGGAGGTGTGGGAAGGTAGGGGAGGACACCAGCATTCGTTCTTGAGTGCAAGAACAAGTGAGTACAGGCCTGGATGGGAAGGAAAGGAGCATGAGCTGCAGGGGGAAGGGGAGTGATGGGAGAGGAGGCTGGAGGGACGAGAACCCATGGCCTTGAGCACCAGGCAACAGAGAAACTCTGAAGCATTTTGAGGAGCACGAGAGTGAAATCACTAGACCTGAATGCCCATGTGCTTCAGAGTGAGCAAGGCCTCCAGCAGTGCTCTCTTTAGGGTAGCCTTATTGGGTAGTGGGCTCACAGCACACACTGGAGCAGAAAAAAAGGAGAGATGAGGCTGGGGAGAGAACAGAACTGCCACCCAGACCTCAGTGCCCCTCCTTGTCACTTGTGGTCCCTAGGCTCTTGCTTTCCTTATTAACTTCCCGTATTTCCCAAGAAATCAAGGAAGGAAGAACTGATGACAATTACGTAAAAGGAGAACACTGGCAAATATTAAGCTAGTTCTGTTCTCCCAGTAAATTGTGTTGCCCCACAAGGCTTCCCCAATTCCTGCAGATGGAATATGAAGCACATAGGACTTCCAAGGATGGATGTTACCTCAGAAACAGAGAAAAGCCTTTAAACTTTCAAAAGCTCAGACTCTTAAGGATTCAGGACACAGGGAACAACTGCAAGATGATTTAGCGCCAGGTCTCTTGCCCAACTTGATAAAGGTTTCCTGGGCTGGTGGAGGGGTGTGTTCGGGGTAGGGGGAGCCAAAGTCCTGTCCCTTCCTTAAGTTTGGCCAGAGGGATTTAAGGGATCTCAGTGTAGAAGGGTACTCCCTTGTTTGGTTTAGCTAGAGGTTTTCCAAACTAGTAGAAATGAAAAAAATGATCAAAAAAAAAAAAAAACCAAAAAACTAATCCAAAAGAACAAAAATAAATAAATAGAACAGCCAGGAAAAATGAAAGTCACTAAGTAAGGTGATAAAATTTATCCAAAATATGACAGTAATATTACATTCGAATTAAAAACAATGAAACATTCCAAGTAAAAGATAAAGGCTGTCTGACTAGATTAAAAAGCAAAAGGAGTGGGACTTCCCTGCGGGTCCAGTGATTGAGACTCCAAGCTCCCACTGCACGGGGCATGGGTTTTGTCCCTGGTCAGGGAACTTGGATCCCACATGCCACATGGCACGGCCAAAAAACAAAAACCAAAAGGAGAGACATACCTAAAGTGTAAGAGAAGTTGAAAGCAAAAGACTGAAGAAAGATGTACCATGCAAGCAATAACAAAAGAAAGTGAAGTAAGACAAAATTGACTTTAAGACAAATATCCTTTTAGAAATAAAAGGATTTTAAAATTCATTGTCACTGGGCTTCCCTGGTAGCACAGTGGTTGAGAGTCCACCTGACAATGCAGGGGACACGGGTTCGTGCCGCAGTCCGGGAAGATCCCACATGCCGCGTAGCGGCTGGGCCCGTGAGCCATGGCCGCTGAGCCTGCGCGTCCGGGGCCTGTGCTCCACAATGGGAGAGGCCACAACAGTGAGAGGCCCGCGTACCGCAAAAAAAAAAAATTCATTGTCACTTTATAACAAAGAACTGCTCAACTCAAGAGTATACAATTTAAATATTATATGCATAACTTCAAAATATGTAAAGGAAACAGAACTATAAGGATGATTAGACAAATTCACAATCATGGTGGAAGATTTTCTCTGTGACTGACAGAATAACAACCAAAAATTCCAAAAATTCAGTAAGGATACAAAGACTTGAACGACACAGTAAGAAAATGTCCCAACCAATTTTGATGAATGCATTTTGTATAAAATGCTTTATTCATTAACTAAAGAATACAGAATCTTTTCAAATACACATGGAACATTTATAAAAATTGATTATATACTAAGCCATAAAGTAAGTCTTAACAGATTTCCAAGGGTGACATCATCTAGAGCTACACTATCCAATATGGTAACCACTAGGCACATGCCGAGGACTTGAAATGTGGCTAGTCCTAATTATGATGTGCTGTATGTGTAAAATATACACTGTATTTTGAAGACTTAGTATGAAAAAAAATCTAAAATATGGCATTAATTATTTTTATATTGATTACATGTTGATACTATTTTGGATATATGAGGTTAGATAAAACACATTATTAAAATTAATTTCCACCTGCTTCTTTATACTTTTTTAAATGTGGCTACTGGAAAATTTTTAATTACATACGTAGCTTGCATTATATTTCTATTGAGCAGCACTGATATACAGCATATTCTCTGACCACAAAACAAGTAAGAAGGAATTACTAGGAAAAAAAAAGAAAGAAAACTAGAAATCCCCAAATACTTGGATACTAAGAAATACACTTCAAAAATAGCCCACATGTCAAAGAAGAATTCAAAATGGAAATTAGAAAATATTTGAACTGGATAACAAAATACAAAATACAACTTACCAAAATCCGTGAGATGTTGCTAAAGCAGTAAATATGGCAAATTTTAAAGCAGGGTTTGGCAAAATCCAGCCAATGGACCAAATCCAGGCCACAGCCTTATTCTGTAAATAAAATATTATTGGAACTCAGTTACTTCCATTTGTTTATTTATTGCCTGTTGCTGACTTCATGTTATTATGGCAGAACTGAGTAGTTTTTTTTTTTTTTTTTTTTTTTGGCGTTATGCGGGCCTCTCACTGTTGTGGCCTCTCCTGTTGCGGAGCACAGGCTCCGGACGCGCAGGCCCAGCGGCCATGGCTCACGGGCCCAGCCGCTCCGCGGCATGTGGGATCCTCCCGGACCGGGGCACGAACCCGTGTTCCCTGCATCGGCAGGCGGACTCTCAACCACTGCGCCACCAGGGAAGCCCAGAACTGAGTAGTTTTGACAGAGATCTGTCAAGCTAAAATATATTTACTGGGACTTCCCTGGTGGCACAGTGGTTAAGAATCCGCCTGCCAATGCAGGGGACACGGGTTCAAGTTCTGGTCCAGGAAGATCCCACATGCCATGGAGCAACTAAGCCCATGTGCCACAACTACTGAGCCTGCACTCTAGAGCCCATGCTCCACAATGATAAGCCACCGCGATGAGAAGCCCACGCACCACAGCGAAGAGTAGCCCCTGCTCGCCACAACTAGAGAAACCCTGTGCCCAGCAATGAAGACCCAATGCAGCCCACAAAAAAAAAAAAAAATATATATATATATATATATACTATTTGGTCTTTTACAGAAAAATTATTTGGTTTAGAGCCTTAAGTACATACATTAGAAATGAGTAAAGAGTGAAAAGTAACAAGCATCCACGTCAAGAAATGTGATGAAGAACAGCAAAATAAACCCAAAGAAAATGTATGAAAGGAAATAATAAAGGGCAAACAGTAATGAAATAGAAAGTGAGCATATGCTAGAAAGGATCAACAAAGCTCAAAGCTGGCTTTTTGAAAAACCTAAAACAATTAACAAACCTCTAGTGAAATAATAATTAAAAAAAGTAGAGAGAATTCATAACCAGTATCAGGACCATCATTGCTGATGTTGCAGACATCAAAAAGATAGTAGCATAATTTGAAAAGCCATATGCTAACAAAACTTAGAAAAAAATCAGCAAATTAGGATAAAATTATAACTTCAAAATTGACTCAAGGAGAAATAGAAAACATGAATAATTCTACAACCTATAAAATAATGGATTCGGTAAGGAAACTCTGACCCCAAACGGGTTGAACAGTGAATTCTTCCAAAATATTCAAGGAAGACATAGTTCCAATCTTATACAGCCTCCTCTAGAGACTGTAAAATGAGGAAACACTGCTGTGATACCAAAACTGGACAGACAATATAAGAAGGCATTCTCACCAGAATAATGATATGCTTTATCATCCAAACCAGGGCACTTTTGAGAGTGAAAGAAACTGCTATTAATAATATCATCAGGATGACAAGTATTAACTGGGGTTGTCCCAAGCAAAACAGGACATATGTTCCCCTCAATCTCACTCATGAACATAGATGCAAAAATCCTAAAAAATATTAGGACACACAAACTAGCAATACATAAAAATGGTAATAATATATGATAACCATGTTGGGCTTTTTCAGAATACAGATTATTTTAACTCTAAAAATAATGTAATTCACCACATTAACAGATTAAAGAAGAAAACGCAGGATCATCGCAAAATATGTGGAAAAAATTTTGGTACAATTAACATCCATTCCTGATTAAAAAAAAACAACTCTCAGCAAACCTAGGAATAGAGGGAACTTCCTTAATCTGATAAGGGATATGTGCAATAAACTTAGAAGAAACATACTTAATGGTAAAACGATTGAATCTTTCCCTTTGAGATCTGTAACAAGACAATGATGCATGATACCACTACTTCTATTTAACTCTGCACAGGATGTCCTAGCCTGTATAGTAAAGCAAGAAAAATAAATAAAAGATATAAAAATAAGAAAAGTAGAAGCAAAATGCTGTTATTCACAGATGGTTTACTTGTATGTTTATAAAGTTCAAAAATATCTATAGGTAAAGTTTTAATAGTGATAAGAGAGTTTATAAATTTGCTGGATACAAAATCAATCTATATAAATTATATTTCTCTATACCAGAAAAAACTTATTAATGTGAATTTTTAAAAAGATATCATTATTAATGTTACACCAAAATACCAACTTCCTAAGAATAAATCTAACAAAAGATGTAAAAGTTCTCTACTGAGAAAATTTTAAACTTTATTGAGAGACATTAAAGAAATAAAAAAAGGATATACTATGTCCATGGATTATGTCTTAATATTTTAGAGGATACCATTTTACTTAAATTGATATATAGAATCAATGCAATCCCAAACTCCCAGCATTTTGGGGGGTGGGGTGGGGTGAGGGGAGAAACTGATAGGATGATTTAAAATTGACGTGGATAAAGAATAGTCAAGACACTCTTGTTTTTAAAAAATTTGTATTTATTTATTTTTGGCTGTGTTGGGTCTTCATTGCCACGCTTGGGCTTTCTCTAGCTGCAGCGAGCGGGGGCTACTCTTTGTTGCGGTGTGCATGCTTCTCATTGCAGTGGCTTCTCTTGTTTCAGAGCACAGGCTCTAGGTACACAGGCTTCAGTAGTTCCTGCATGCAGGCTCTAGAGCGCAGGCTCAGTAGTTGTGGCGCACGGGCTTAGTTGTTCCACGGCATGTGGGATCTTCCTGGACCAGGGTTCAAACTCGTGTCCCCTGCATCAGCAAGCAGATTCTTAACCACTGCGCCACCAGGGAAGCCCCTAGCCAAGACACTCTTGAAGAAAAAGGACAGGTGGGAAAATTTGCTCTACCAGATATATTATACATTATAATAAAGATGAATTATAAAATTTAAGACAGTGTGATATTGGTTCAAAAAGAGACAAACAGACCAATGGAAGAGAAAAGAGAGCCCAGAAAGAGATCCATATCCACATATAAATGAACCCTTGAAATACGATAGTGATAGTAATGCAATTCAACAGGGAAAGGACAGCCTTCTCAAAATGGTGCTGGGAAAAATGAGTATTAATATGGAAACAAACCAGAGCCCTACCTTATACTATCCCGGGTCAATTAAACACATCAATGTGAAAAGCAAAACTATAAAGTTTTTATGTAGTATATGAGAAAACCTCATGGCCTTGAGGTAGGGAAGTAAGAAATTAGTAAAGAACTTCGTTTCCTCAAAAGATACCATGGAGTGACAAGAAACAGAGTGGGAGAAGATATATGCAGCATATACAATCCACAGAGCATTAGTATATAGAATATTTAAAGAAATCCTACAAATAAGAAAGTTGCAGACAATCCCAGAGCAAAAGGTTAGACAGATGCTTCACATTAGAGGAAATCCAAATGGTTGATAAACCTATGAAAAAGTTCTCAACCTCATTAGTAACCAGCACAAGGGAGACTTAAAGCACAATGAGATATTATTTATGTCTACCAGACGGTAAAAATTTTCAAGTCTGGAAAACCAAAGAGAATTAGAAAAGCTTTTAGAATGAAGAGTTTGGCAAGATAGTAGAACAATTCATTGCCTTCTCTACCAGCCTCTCTTCCTCCACCCTGAGCAAACTCCATGGCAGATCTAAATCTACTTAGCCAACATTCCCAAACATCAAAAGTATACAGCCTGGGGCTGTGCCAGATCCTGCCATAAGCAATAGGTTTCCAGCCACTAGAGCCATCTTCACGTGGTGCTTCCACCTGCTTGCTACCCTGATTGCCTGGTGTTCAAGCCCAGAATGTTTATTCTCACAGGACTCCCAGACTAGTCCCCTATCCCCCACCCAGGGCTCCTAGGGCACAGAAGGAAGCCGATGTGGCTCACCACGGAAACCTCTGGGCCTAGTACACACGCCCTCATCAACAGAGAGAACTGTAGCTAAAACCGAGCCATACAGGAGGACAGACATTGCTCTCTGGGTGGGTGAGGAAGCTGGGAGGGCCACACAGAGGTGACCATGAATTGAGTCTCAAGATGAAGAGGCATTCACCAGAGGGTGAGGAGCCAAGGACCCCCAGCTGAAGAAGGTCCAGGAATCAGGGTGGAGAGAACCCTAGGATTGGTGCTCTGCGGGCCCTATTGCTACACTGAGAGATCTGAGCGATAGGAAACCTCAAGAAGAGTCCCAGGTCAACTGAGAAAACATCTAGACTAGATTATTTTTTAGGAGTAAAATATACATAACATAAAATTTACCACTCAAATCATTTTTAAGTATACAGTTCAGTAGCATTAAATGCATTCATATTGTTGTGCAATCATCACCACCATCCATCTCCTCTTCCATCTTCCCAAACTGAAACTCTGTACCTATTAAAGGGTAAGTCCTCATTTCCCCCTCCCCTCAGCCCCTGGCAACCACCATTCTACATTCTGTCTCTATGAATTTGACTACTTGAAGTACCTCACATAAGCAGAGTGCAATATTTGTCCTTTTGTGTCTGGCTTATTTCACTTAGCACAGGGTCTTCAAGCTTCATCCATGTTGTAGCATGTATCAGAATTCCCTCCCTTTATTAAGGCTGAATAATATTCCATTGTATGTATTTGCCGTATTTTGTTTATCCATTCATCTATTGATGGACACTTGGTTTGTTTCCACTTTTGGCTATTGTGAATACAGTTGCTACTGCAGACTGAAGGTTTTGTCCCTCCAAAATTCATATGTTGAAATCTAATCCCCAAAGTGATGGTATTTGGATGTGGGGCCTTTGAAGGTGATTAGTTCATGAGGACAAAGACTACATGAATGGGATTCGTGCCCTTATAAAAGAAACCACGGAGAGCTCCCTTGCCTCTTCTTCCATGTGAGCTTATAGCGGAAAGACAGCCATGTATAAACCAAGAAACAGCCCCTCATCAGACACCAAATCTGCCAGCATCTTGATCTTGGACTTTCCAGCCTCCAGAACTGTGAGAAATAAATTTCTGTCGTTTATTAGCTACCCTGTCTATGGTATTTTGTTAAAGCAGCCCATACAGATTAACATAGCTGCTATGAACACTGGTATATAACTAAAGACTAGATGTTTCAAAGTGAGGGACTAATGCAATTTCAGTTAAGAAAACAACCATTAGGGAATTCCCTGGTGGTCCAGTGGTTAGGACTTCGTGCTTCTACTGCCGGGGGCCCTGGCTTGATCCCTAGTCGGGGAACTAAGATCCTGTATGCTACGTGGCATGGCCAAAAAAAAAAAAATACAAAACAACCATTAGAGAGGCCAGTACAATTATTGGGTGGGCCAAAGGGTTCGTTCGATTTTTTCCATAAGATGGCTCTAGTAGCACTTAGTTGTCTTTAACTTCATTCGAAACAATTTTGTTAGATTGTATGTGATAGCTGTCATATCAGCATGCATTTAAAAAAAGACTTATAAAAATTGGTGAATTTTTGTGTAGCCATTTTAATATTGAAGATGGAAGAGAAAAGCAACATTTTCGGCATATTATGCTTTATTATTTCAAGAAAGGTAAAAACGCAACTGAAACACACAAAAAGATTTGTTCAGTGTATGAAGAAGGTGCTGTGACTGATCGAACATGTCAAAAGTGGTTTGCAAAGTTTCATGCTGGAGATTTCTTGCTGGATGATGCTCCACGGTCGGGTAGACCAGTTGAAGTTGATAGTGGTCACATCGAAACAATAATTGAGAAAAATCAATGTCATATCACTTTGGAGATAGCCCACATACTCAAAATATCCAAATCAAGCACTGAAAATCATTTGCACCAGCTTGGTTATGTGAATCGCTTTGATGTTTGGGTTCCATGTAAGTTAAGTGGAAAAAAACCATCTTGACCATATTTCTGCATGTGATTCTCTACTGAAACATAATGAAAATGTTCCACTTTTAAAACAAATTTTGACGGGTGATGAAAAGTGGATACTGTACAATAATGTGGAACAGAAGACATCATGGGCAAGTGAAATGAACCACCACCAACTACACCAAAGGGTCAGTCTTCATCAAAAGAAGGTGATGTATATATGGTGGGATTGGAAGGGAGTCCTCTCTTATCAGCTCCTTCTGGAAAACCAAACAATTAATTCCAAGTACTGCTCCCATTTAGAGCAACTGAAAGTGGCACTTGACGAAAAGCGTCCAGAATTAGTCAACAGAAAATGCATAATCTTCCATCAGGATAACACAAGACCGCATGTTTCTTTGATGATCAGGCAAAAACTGTTATAACTTGGCTGGGAAGTTCTGATTCATCCACCATATTCACCAGACATTGTACCTTCGATTTCCAGTTATTTCGGTCTTTGCAAAATTCTTGTAATGGAAAAAATCTCCATTCCTTGGAAGACTGTAAAAGGCACCTGAAACACTTCTTTGCTCAAAAAGATAAAAAGTTTTGGGAAGATGGAATTATGAAATTGCCTGAAAAGTGGCAGAATGTAGTGGAACTAAAGGGTGAATACATTGTTCAATAAAGTTCTTGGTGAAAATGAAAAATGTGTCTTATTTTTACTTAAAAAACCGAAGACACTTTTTGGCCCACCCAATAAAAAACAAGCACATTTCATATTGTGTGGTGTGGGCTATACTCTTCTTATCCTGTAGACCCCTGGGTATGGCTCCCAGGAGGTGGAGGATGGCAATAGGGGTGAGGGAGAATCGAAGGCCTATTTAAATAGAGGTGAGGGGAATTTAGGGGGCCAGGATCCCAAACTGACAAGGACCACTTATTTCCTGGTCTGGAAGGAGCCCTGTGGATCCTCAGTGGGGATTTCCTTAGGAGGAAAACTAGGCTATGTTTCTCTTGGGGCCTGGTCCAAGTAGGTTGACCAGTGGAGGACAAAGCCAGGGTGATATGAGCAGAGAAGTGTCCAGAAAGGCCGCTCTGACAGCTGTGGGAAATAGGGTCGGAGGTCAGCCTGGGAGCTGTGGTGGGAACTCAGGCAGCAAGGCCTGGGTCAGGATGTGGGTGCCCATGGGAATGATGAGAAGTGGACGGAGCAGGGAGGTACTAGGAAACAGATGCAGGCAGTGGGGAGAGAGTGACGAGCAGGAGGGTGAGGCCGATGGTGGCGACCAAGCCACGGAGAAGGAGCAGGGTCTGGGTGAGCCTGCTCAGGGCACAGGACAGGGAAATACTACGGATACACTCAGAGATAGAATCCCAAGAGGAATCAACCCCCCAGCGTTAATGAAATTAACTGCAGAGTGTGGGAATCATGATCCAGACTCAAGTCAGATGGAGAAACCTCTAGAAATGCAACACTGGGCACAAAGTGACTTTTTACAAAGCAATTATTTTTCCCAGAGGAGAAGGAACCCCTTTGAAATCTGAGATACAAATGAAAATGGTGTCTCACCTCCTGTGAGCTCTGCTCAGAGGCTCCTTAGAGGCCTCCATTATTAAGATAAATAACTCCACAATAGGGTAGATAAAAGATAAATAAACTGCTACATAAACTTATGACACAATTGTTGGTAACCCTGAGAACAAACTTGAGCAGCCTGGTTCAGAAGCCAGGTGTTCCACAGCTGAGATGTGTGACGGAGCAGAGCAGTAACTGGAATATCAAGGAGGAGGACTGGGACCCGGGACCTGAGCCCAGCTCTGCTCCCTGGGAGGGCAAAGGCCTGGACTCGGGGACTCTCCACAAGGTTGTGAGAGTCAGTGGGCAGCTCGGTAAGGACTCCAGGGCATCATCCAGGGTTTTCAGGAAGATACTCAACTTCCTCAAGAACTCGTTAAAATCTCCTCCTAGGGTGTGCTCTACTCCCTTTGAGGGAATCACAAATTCGGGTCAGGTGTGGGGAATGTGGAAGGTGTACGGCAGGTGCCACGATCAGTCAGGGCAGTGGGCGCCCCAGCCTGGTTGGCAGCTTACCTGGGATGTGGTCTTGGGGATGGTCAGGGTTTGCAGGAGTTCCTGTGGACCACAGACAAGAGAAGCCAGTCAGCCTTTGGGGGAAGCCAGGAAGGCAGTGGGGGGCCTCTGTGACTAAGCAGGTATTGGGTGGCAGCTCTACCCCCAGCCCCGGAGGGGTTGGTCACAGAGGAGGGGGTAGGAACTGGGAAACGGGGGCAGAAAATCTGCTCCTGTTTGGGAAAGGGCAAGACAAGGTCACTCATTCTGACCTGGAGTGGACTCTTCTGGGGACGTGGAGACCCCGGTGCCAGAGGGACCCTCCCCAGCCTCACATACCTCACGCTACTTCAGATTTTTACTGATGGTTAAAAACACATTAAAGATACTGACAAACTTCTCTAAGGCGCTCCAGAAGGGAGCCAAGTTAGACTTTAGATGGGCTTTTCTCTGCAGGGGACCAAGAGTGTGTGAAGCAGGGCTGGGGAGCGGCTGTCCTCCTCGTGGACTTGTCTGTCATCCCTGATGCCTCTTTTCTGGAGAGGTCTTCAGCAGAGCCCTCCACCCTCTCCCACAGCCCGCCAGCTCACCAGCTCTGTTATGACCCCAACCCCAGGAAGAACCCAGCTGCCCTAAGGGCACACACCTGAGGTGGTCACAGCATGTTCTGGCAAAGGCCAGTCAAGGCAGGGCCCATCCCACCTCCTGGCTCCAGGTGGCCTGGGGAAGGGGCTTGGGTGAATGGAGAACACTTCTTGAACCAGCCGCCAGAGAAGAACCCAAAGGGAAGGAAGCCAGCTTGCCTAAAACAAAATTTTAGAACTCCCACACTTGGGAAAACACAACTACGACACAACCCCACATGAGACAAAGAATAGGGTGATGGACGTATCTGCCATTAAGATGCCAGGTAAAGATTGAGACTCAGGTGAGACCCATTAATATGCCAGGTAAAGAGTTAAGACTCAGAGGAGACCATCCAGGTGTGCCTGACCCCAGTGCACCCAAGCCTAGAGCAGTGACCAGCAACACAATGGCAGTCACCAGCAAGGAGACAGTGGGCCCTCAGCTTCAGTGCTCACCTTCAGCATGTGCCACTGATCTAAGTGTTTAGATTCCTGCAGGGGAGAAGGGAGAACCCATGAGTGCCACTGGCCTGAGGTTGAGCCAGGCTGTCCCTGCCCCATGGCCAGCATGGCCCCAGCTACTCACAGAGGTGATCGTCAGGTTATTCTGGATTTCAGAGAGGATGTACCAGTAGCAGCAGGCCTGGGGCTGGTTTCAGGGGGTCCCTAAGGGCCGGGGGTTTGGGAGGCTGAAGGGAAGGAAGATGAGGAAGCAGGAGGCAGAGGGATCCTCACATCTCTGAGCTGCTGGGATCGACTGTGGTCCTCCCTGATCCTATGGAAATCTGAAATGGCCTGGCTTCTCTTAAAGGCCCAGTGGAGTCAGGGGGAGGTTGGGAGATGGGGTGATGGTGGGGTGTGTGAGGAAGCCCCAGATGGGCTGATACCCTTTTCTGATATAGAACCTCCACGACAAACAAATCAACCTATGCATCATTTTCTGGTACTCAAGATCAATAAAACTTGAAAAACTATTCTCAAAGCATTTCTTTCTTTCTTTCTTTTCTTTTTTTGGCTGCAAGTCTTGCAGGACCTTAGTTCCCTGACCAGCGATTGAATCTGCCCTTGGTAGTGAAAGCGCGGAGGCCTAACCACTGGACCACCGGGGAATTCCCTCAAAGGGTTTCACTTCACCTTACCAAGGAAGATAAGAGCCACTGCCCACTGAACAGAGTGGGCGCAGGTGAGAGGGCAGCCTAGCTCTGAGTTTGCCCAGGCCTATCTGTGCCTCTTCCCAGCTGGGATCTGGTTCTGTTGCCCTCTGACAGCTCTGACTCTCTGTCACCATCCTCACAGGCCTCCCACTCTCCCTGAGAGGCAGACAAGATTCTGCCTGGGAACATCTTCTACGTGGCTAACAATCTGTGTGAAGCCTCAAACACGTAGAAGAGTACACTTGACCCTTGAACAACACAGGGATTAGGGGCACCGATATCCCCACAGTTGAAAATCCACATGTAACTTTTGACTCCTCAAAAACTTTACTACTAATAGGCTACTGCTGACCAGAAGCCTTACTGATAACACAACAGTCAGTTAACACTTATTTTGTATATGTACTATATACTGTATTCTTACAATGAAGTAACCTAGAGAAAAAAATGTTAAGAAAATCATAAGGAAAGTACATTTACAGTACTGTACTGTATTTATTGATTCCACAAGTTTATGTTGTGTTTCTAAGATGAATTGTCTGCCTGTCAGTACCTACAACAATGCTGTCTTATATGATACCAAACACTGTCAATGTTATGTGTATTACTAACCGTAGACATCAAAAATGAAAAGATAATATGAAAAAGAAATTCATACTTTTTACAGGTATAAAGATTCATGCACTGATAATGAAGAAGCAGCAATATGATTGCTTTATTGTAGCCCAGTGTAATCAACAGGATTGCTTCATGGTAGCCTGGCCTATACACTAACGAATAAATCGTTATACAACTGTCATGGCATACTGTATTACAGTCATATTCATAATACAGTATTGGAAACATTGTTACATTTTTTAAAAACCACCAATCTGGGCTTCCCTGGTGGTGCAGTGGTTGAGAGTCTACCTGCTGATGCAGGGGACACGGGTTCGTGCCCCAGTCCGGGAGGATCCCACATGCCGCGGAGCGGCTGGACCTGTGAGCCATGGCTGCTGAGCCTGCGCGTCTGGAGCCTGTGCTCCGCAACGGGAGAGGCCACAACAGTGAGAGGCCCGCGTACTGCAAAAAAAAAAAAAAAAAACCAATCTGTGACAATATGCTGATACGAAATTTCTCCAATTACAAGAGAGAGAGGCATACTGTAGCATAATGCGATTCTTTGAAAGCAAAGTTATAAAATAGTAAGAAAACTAACACATTATTAATTTTATATTAAATGTCACTCACCTTATGCCTACATAAGGATAGACTAGTATCCACATATATTTTATGCATTCATGACATACTTTTTCTTAATTTCTTCAATATTTCTAGGCTCCACAGCTCATCTGTCAATTTTTTCAAATTGTTGCAAATCTCCAAAATTTTTTCCAATATATTTACTTAAAAAAATACATGTATAAGTGGAACCACACAGTTCAAACCCATGTTGTTCAAGGGTCAACTGTATTTTTTAAGAGCCTGGAACATTGTGTTACTAGCATTTAAATCCCAACATTGTCACCTCACAGTTTTGGGGCAGCTTCCTTGAGAATGGGGACTGTGGGGCTGAGGGCCCTATATGCCTGTCCCTCCCCTGGCTCCTGGTTTCGTCTGAGATAAATATAATGAACACAGTAGGAATGAATGCATGTCCCAGGTCTTTGTGTTCCAGGTGAGCAACAAGAGAGTGACAAGCACCAAATGCCTATACATTAATAACAAGAATGACATGGGCACCCCCAGTTCCCCAGATACTGGAGCAGTGGCTAGTAGGGTTGAGGTCAACAGACAGAACATCTGCATCCCCAAACCCAGATCTACCTGGGAACACTTCCTCTGCGACTTGCCTGGCTCCAGACCATCCTTGAGATGTTAGCTGTCCCTTCCTCCAGTCTTCCCCCACAGTCCAGATGGGAGAGGTTGCCCCACTTCTGGGCTTCCCTTTCCTACCCCACCCCTACCAGGCTTATCATCCTAAACTGTGCTTCTCCATCTGTCTTCTCTATTAGACTGAGCTTGGGGAGGAGGTCCATTCGGCACAGGTGTGCCCCAAGGAGGCCGCATCCCTGCAGCATGGGCTAGAATGCTGAGGGTGCACAGGTTGAGGTTGTACAGGCCCCAGAGAAGGAGTACAGAGCTGGGTGGGACAGGAAGCCAGTCCTCTGCATCTGAGCCCTCCCAGGAGGCTCCTTCCTGCACGCTCTGCTGAGATGGACACGTGAAACTGATGACACTGATTGGCCAGCCAGGAGCCCTGAGCTGCCTTCTGTATTGACAAAACCAGGTGGTGTGGCCAGGGCCACCAGTGGAAGTGCAAGTGAGGTCATGCGGAAACTAAATCTGATACATGATGCCATGGAGAGGGTGACAGAGGAGCTAGTCATGATGACGGAGCCCTGGGTCCCTGCCAGTGGTGGGCACCCAGAAACTCCACCAGGCCTATGGGGGTGAGTGAACCTCTGGATGAATGGGCCCCAGGGGCCAGGACCTCAGACACTGTGCCCCACTCTGAATGTATCTGGGCAACAGGCGGGACCAAGCCAGACCTGCAGGGGTCTGTAGGACGGGGCCCAAGGACCCACTCTGAAACCCACAGGGTCTCTTCCTGTAGACCCCAGGCAGCAGTTCTGGGCTGGCTCTCCTGCCCCAGCTCTAGCAGGGCCTCCCCTGTTCCCGCCCAGGGCTGGGCACCCTTAGTTCATTTCCCTTCGTGATCACAATCAGCCAGCCTGTGGAGGAAGCTTTCCCTGGGCTGGGTTGACGCAGGTACCTGGGGTGAGATCACTTTCTTACAGGGGGCCAGGCTTCTCCCAATGGGTCAGGCAGGACTGTGGCCTGCAGGGGAGGAAAGGAGGGTTCCTGTGATTTCACCTGAAGCAGCTTCTTTAGAGTCAAGGCAAACCTCAAAGGAGACTCCTGGAGGAGGCCCAGGCTCTGCCTGCTTCCCCTGAGAAGCTGCAGAAGCTCTGTGGAATGTTCCCACCTATCCTCCACAGGGGCAGCTGGGCAGCCCTTCTGAATCACATTTGCTTGGAGGAATGTGACTCTGTTCCTCGCACAAATGTGCCATCCTTGCTCCCTTCCCAGCCCTTCATGGCCTCCTCCCATGGCCCCTTCACCCTGCCTCAGGGGCCTGCCTTCCTATACTCTAGCCCAGTGAAGCCTTGGATTGTCCCAACCTCCTCACCCTCTGACCCCTGGAATGCCAGCCCCTCAAGGTCATCCCCAGGAGTCAGCTCACATTCCCTGACCATGCCACCCTCCATTCTTCAATGGCTGACTTGGTCTCCTATTTCCCAGGGAAGACAGAAGCCATTGTCCCCTCCTGCCACCAAACCCACTGCACCTTCCCAGACTGGGCCCACCAGGCAGCCCTCCCCTGAGCTCTCTGCTCAGGTGGGCGTGTGATACCTGATGTCGGGAGCCCTCCCTGTGACCATCCCCCTCAGGCACTCACTGCACTGGCCCAACATCCAGGTCTCTCACCTAGTCCCAGCTCATCTCCAGCAGAGAGATACTCGAGTTTTCCTGCCTGGAAAGATCCTTCTCTGACCCCTTGACTTCTCTAGCTGCCTTTCTCTCCTTCTCTTCAGAATAGATCTTAGAAGAGCTGCCTGCCCTCTCTGTCTCACCCTCCTTTACTCCTCAGCCCACTGCCACTGGCTTCTGCCCCCACCATACACTAAAACTGCTCTCCCAGAGGCTCCAGTGGCCTCCTTGTCAATAATCCCAGTGGCCACATCTTATCTTTACCCTATTGTCCCCCTCCCGCCACCCGGCATCACCTCCTAATTTGTCACTTTCCAGTGCTGTCATGGTGGGTGCTCAGCCTCTGGGGTCAGACAGACTTGCTTGCATTCAGCCCTGGGCGATGTTGCTTCCTAGCTGCATGAACTCAACCTCTCTGAGCCTCAGTTTCCTCTTCTGTAAAATGGGGATCATAATCGTCCCTGCCTCAGGCTCATTGTGAGGATTAAATGAATTAACCCATAAAAAGAACTCTGTGCCCGGCAGTGGAAGTTAGCTGTTAGAGTCTTTACCTGCATCTGGTTTTCTCCATCCCCACCAGAATCAACCAGCTCCAGCCTTCCCACTATCTGTGGTCCAGAGAACTTCCCCGCCTCCTCACTGGCCAACCTGCTGTCCTGATTCTTCCCAGCCATTCTCCCCACAGTAGCTAGACTGGGCTTCCTGGGACCCAAACCTTCCAGGGACCACACCTGTCCCTGGCTGAAAACCCCACAATGCTTCCAGTGCTCCTAGCATGAAGCCTAAACCTCCTCCTCCTTTCATAGACTTTATAACTATTTTTAAAACAAGAGGCAAACTACAAAGGTCAAGATTTACAATAACACTACTCAGAATTTTTCTTTGCTACAATACAACGTGAAGTCAGGACTATTTAAGAAGGCTTGCAGGAATGTTCGGCCTCCAGAGCTTTAAAATTCCCTCAAAAAGCTCATTTACATAAAAAAGAGGTTTTTCTCTATAAGAAATCACATTTTTTGTGTGTGTGCACAGGTCCCAAAACTCTTATATAGAATGTAATACCAAACCACAGTTGAGTACTTAAGCAGCCCTGGGTCTCTGGGACATGAACCCCTGCCCCTGCCTGAGCTGAATACTTTAAATCGGAACTTTTTTTTTAATTCTTATTTTTCTTCCACACTTTAAAGTTGAAATATAGTTAATGTACAATATTATGTTATAGGTGTACAGTACAGTGATTCACAAAATTTAAAAGTTATACTCATTTATAGTTATTATAAAATATTGGCTATATTCCCCATGTTGTACAACATAACCTTGTAGCTTATTTTATACCTCATAGTTTGTACCTCTTACTCCCCTACTTCTATATTGCCCCTTCTCCCTTTTCTCTCCTCACGGGTAACCACTAGTTTGTTCTCTATATTTGTTAGTCTGCTTCCTTTTTGTTATATTCACTAGTTTGTTGTATTTTTTTAGATTCCACATATGAGTAATACGATACAGTATATCTTTCTCTGACTTATTTCACGTAGCATAATGCCCTCCATGTCCATCCATACTGTTGCAAATGGCAAAATGTCATTCTTTTTCGTGGCTGAGTAACATTCCACTGGGTATATATATGTACCACATTTTCTTTATCCATTCATCTGTTGATGGACAATTAGGTTGCTTCTATATCTTGGCAATTAAGTCAGAGCTTCTTAAATGTCATGTGAATCACCCGAGGACCTGGTCAAAAGGCAATTTTTGAATCAGAAAGTCTGGGGTGAAGTCTGAGGATCTGCACTTCACACAAGCCCCCAGCTGATGGTGAAGCTGCAGGTCCGAGGTCCAAGCTGAGCAGGAAGGCTTTATGTCTATCTCTGCCCACAAGATGGTGCATCTCTTAAGGAGAGGAACTGTGTCTGCTTTAGTCACAGTGCCTGCACAAAGCAAGTGCTTCGTAAAAATTTGTTGAATGAATTGTTCTTAGTGGGTACCCAGTCCTAAGGCTCCCTACTTGTTTCTGTTGCCTCATTGCACTCATGCCTTTGAGACACTCCCCTTGCTTTTTGAGGATGCTCTGGGCCCAGATCCAAGGGCTGAGCTAGGAGCCACGTATATCGGCCACAGGCATTATTCTCATGACATTTCCTTGCATCACAGCCTCTTCACCTGCCTCTGCTGCAACCACATCTTGGTCCTTGTCTTCACCAGATCTCCTTCTGCTCAGAAGCCTGAAACACCCAAATCCCCCGCCTCAGCATCACCTCCTATGCTTCATCTCCCCACAAGGATCACATCACACTGCACCCCAGCCCCTGGCATTTCCATCCTGTCTCTCTTCTCCCCCGCTGCCACAGCCCCAATCATCTCAAAGAACTCTTCCCCACGTCCCTGTTACACTTATCCCTTTACCAACACCCCCTGTCCTGGGCCTGTGTCAGGGCCTGACATGCCCCATGGGGCAGCAGTTTACCTCTTCCTTCAGTGGCTGCCCTCTAGGCCCCTCACCTTCCTAGTTTGCCTGCTTCCCATCTGGCTGCTGCTTCTCTGGTTCTTTGTGGACTCCCCCGTGGTCTATCCCTGCCCTCTGCCCTGTTCAGCAAACCCTTCCTTCTGGCCTGCATCTGCCAAATCACACTTCAGCACAGACTGGGATCCAGACCCCTGAGACACAACTCTCTCCTTTGGTCACTGGACCCCATCACCAGAGGCCCAGCATGAAACCTCTCTTCCTTTCCCTCGCCCTTCAGACCTTGTCAATCCCACCACCTAAACCTCCTCAGGCCAGCCCCCTCCTCCTACTTCCCAGTGACATCTTCCTCAAGGGCCCCCATCAACGGGCCCCTGAGCCCAGCTCCTCTGTGCTACCAGAGGGACTGCCCAGGGCCTGCAGCCAGGCCTCCACCAGGGGCTAACATCCCACAGCACAGGGCAGAGTTGGGCTGTGCTGTTATCACACCAATAAGAGAATGGGCGTCTGGTGCCTGAGCTCTATCTGCCACCCACCAGGAACAGAGAGTGTAGAGGAGAAGCTGCCCAAAGCCCGGGAGGCAAACCACTGGGGGCTTTAACACCAGTAATTCAGCGCTAGGAGTGGGTATCAAGAGATGTGCTCTCAGTGGACGGGCCCACAGGTGGATGGTTAGCCATGTGACCGGCTGCCAGACAAACTCTTGCCTGTTCCACTGGGCCTTCACCTGGCCACCCATGCAGAACCAGGCAGTGCCAGGTGGGGAGGGCAGCAGAGGGTCAGGGCTGTCCAGGGGATGGCGGGACCAGGTCCCACTGGGCAGGAGGCTCAAGGGAGCTCAGAGTCAGGGGGCTGCTCCCCTGTCAGAGAGGTCCTTTTACCTGTCCCCACTCTGCCCAGTGACCTGCCTGTCTCTTAGCCTCCTTGGCAAGATGAGGAGATACCCTGTGAGTAATTTTTTTTTCCAAGTTTCACTGATTTTGAGTACTAAAAAGTGATGAATAAGTCTGTGGTTTGCTATGGAGGTTACATGTCAGATAAAGATTCTTCCGAAGCCCGCCCGCCACACCCCCACTCGCCCGCGGCATGGGCCCGCTGCATAAAAGACGGCGGCTGTCTCAGACACTTCATAACGCCACGAAGGACCCGGTCAAGACAGAATCCATCCTGCCAGCCCAAACATGAGCAGCCTCCCCATCCTGCATTGGCTCCTGTTCCTGCTCGCACTCCATGCCCCTCAAGCACAAGGGGCACCGAACAAGACACCAGACACCCAACAATGCTATGTACTCAGCCTGATCCGGGAAATTATAACTGAGCTAGACAAGCTACCTGTGGCTTCAGAAGTGAGTAGCTGGGATAAGGTTGGCAAGGGGTAGGGAAGGGCTGGCAGGTGCCTCAGGCCAACAGGACTCATGGGCTCTCTCCCTCTGCCCCTACAGGACTTCTTGAACTCAAACGAAAAGAGGAGGCTGATGGTAAGAGTTCAGCCCCACACATGGGTGCACTTGGGTGGGTCCCCATTCACCTCCTGCCTGGGTGACCTCAGGCATGTCACTTCACCTTGACTAGCTTCGGTGTTTTCATCTGTAAATAGGGTTAACAGCACCTGTCTCAGTGGGGTTGTTGTGAGGATTAAATGCACACTGTGCGTCAAGTTCCCAGACCAGTGTCTGGTGCTTAGCAGCTGCTCAATACATTTCCCCAGTCATGGCTATAATAATGAAAATTATTTTTTTTAATTACAAAATGAAAAGGCAGTTCTAGGTGAACAATATCAAAGGCCTTAAGCTCAGTTTTCAGTGGAGCATCCTCTGGGCTGGCAGACTAAAATATCCTTCAGGATCATGCTTGCTTCCCTCCTTTTCCTTGAATAATTGTATTTTCAACTCTGATCAGCCCTAGTTATCATCATTTATAGTTATTTTTCCTAAAGTGGTTATCTCACCTTTGCTTGCATGGCATTATTTGGGTAAAACAAGAGGTGGAATCTCTCCTGAGTTTACTGGCCATTTGTATTCCCCCTCTCTGAGGCACAGTTCACACACTGCACCCGTTTCCTTGCTGGGGCCTCTGTGACTGTCTTCCTGATTTCTAGGAGCCCTTAATTCAGTCAAGGCCTCTTGCTGCAAATATTTCCCTTGGCCAACCCTTTGCCTTTTTAGAGACTGTTTTGGGAAATTTTTTCTCCCCAAGTGCAGAAAGATCCACCCAGGCCCTTCATGCAGCTCACAGGAGCCAGGGGCTCGGGATGTGGGTGACATAAGGCTTGCCTGGGGTGTGCACTCACCTCTAGGCCTGTGCCCTTCGGAGCAGTTTAGGGACCCACCTGGGGCAAGAAGTGGACAAGGAGGGGATTGTCCAGGGAAGTCCCTGAAAGCACGCTTGGAAAACTGTGGGGACGACTTCAGCCCAGCCATGGGAAGGACACTTTCCAACCTTTCCCCACTTACATGAATTCTTCGTCCCCTTAGAAAATAAGCCTCCGGAGGCCAAACCTGGAAGAATTCCTGACATTTGCCACAAATTCCCTTGGAGAGGATTCGAAAATCACGAAAAATCTTAAGGTATGTGAAGCTGTCAAGGGTTTTGGGACCCCTGCCTTGGCCCTGCCCCGCCCCTGGGGAGGAGGGTAGCAGGTCCTGTTCCTTTTCCAGGCAAGTCTCTGACTGTCTGCTTCGGTCTCTTCCCACAGGAAATCCAGTCAATCCTGCCCACAACCATGTCCACGGTAAGTTGCCCCCTAGATGTCCCTGCAGGTGATGCCCTCAGTTACGACCTGACCCCAGCCTGTCATCCACCTTCCAGCCTGGCTCCATCTAATGCCACCTTCTTGGTTTCTTCACAGGAAGAGCCAATCCTTATTGAGAAGGATAACTTGGGTGACTTCCGGGTGAAACTGAAGGAATATCTGTCTGCCATTAGAGACTCTCTCAATTGTAAGAACACATAGAGCCCTAACGTCTGAAGTCCGAAGCTCAGCTCCCTCTCTGGAGCCTCGGAACGTCAGTAACAGCCGATTGTCCTAAGTTTCTTGGATGTCTCTCGCACAGTCTGGGACTGGAAGAATTTCATTTTCTCCTGTGGAGTCAGATTAATTGTTAATTATCTAATTCCTGAAATGTGCTGCCCCCATTTGTCCTTCTGTGATTATTCTCATTTTTATTCTATTGAGACTATTTATTTATGTATTTATTTATTACCTTGTGCAATGTGAAGGGTATTTATTTTAGCAGAGGAGCCATGTCTTGCTCTTTCTGAACAAGATTCAAAATGGGGACTTCGGGGCATGTTCATTTGTACCTCAGGTTTTAAACTGGTTTCTATACATCTGTGAAAATAAACCACACTTTCTGAACAAATGCTTTGTTGCTAGTGTCTCTTTTTTACTCAGGTCTTAGTAACTCTCTTGCCTGATGATTTAACATACCTCCCTACCACCAGATGGGCCTGGAACCCACACCCTGGCAATCTGTGGTCCACGGGGGAGCCAGATTGAGTTTTAGAAAATGCAAATATGACCAGGTTGGTTTATACTTCATTTTCCAGTCCTCAAAGTCTTCTGGCCCTTGTCCAGATCATTTGGGTAGCATAAAAGGCCTGGTTCCACCCAGTGCTTCTATTTCCTTTCTCCCACAGCTACCTACCTCCTCGATGCTCCAGGTAACAGAAGCTCTGTGGCTTCCTAGAGGAACCACACACCTTGCTTCCTACCTCTAAACCTTTACTCACACTGTAACCTCAGCCTCGTATGCCCTGATCCTGACTCAACACGCCCAGGTTCATTTAAAGAAGCTATTAACTACTTGAAGTAACAAGTAACACGCTGATTATTTAAAGAGCCCTTTTCGGGCTTCCCTGGTGGCGCAGTGGTTGAGAGTCTGCCTGCTAATGCAGGGGACACGGGTTCGAGCCCTGGTCTGGGAGGATCCCACATGTCACGGAGCAACTAGGCCCGTAAGCCACAGCTACTGAGCCTGCGCGTCTGGAGCCTGTGCTCCGCAACAAGAGAGGCCGCGATAGTGAAAGGCCCGCGCACCGCGATGAAGAGTGGCCCCTGCTTGCCACAACTAGAGAAAGCCCTCGCAGAGAAACGAAGACCCAACACAGCAAAAATAAATAAATAACTAAAAAAAATAAAGAGCCCTTTTCCAGCACGTTTCTAATGCCTAGTCATTAAAGGGATGAATGAAGGTAGAGAAAAAGAAGATGCAATGTAGTTTTTGAATTAGCTCAGAGTGAAATCTTTCTTATTAAAGTAGACCAGGAATAACATAATAAAGACAAGTCAGACAGAAACAGTCTCCTGTATCTTATAAAGGATGTGAAAATGTGTGCAGTAATTCTTTTTTTAAAAAAATTTACTATAAAGTGTCTGTGCTTAGGGGGATTTGGAATCCTATTGAAAAAGAAAAAATGAATACATGGAGGAAAAAAAGACCAGCTCAAATGTTGCATACCTCTGGGTTACCCACACTACTCCAGGACAGAGCTCTTCTCTGGAACAGGTGGGTAGGCAGGGACCCACTGGAAGGACAGCCAGTGTGGCCCTGAGGTGGCACAGACTGACCTGAATGATGGAGACTGGGGCATCATTGAATGTGGCTTCAGTCTGCCACCTGACCGTTGGGGTCCCATTGACCCTTTAGCTCTGAGTGCCTCCCTCTCTGGTTCCCCTGCACCCTGCCCAGGTGCACTTCCTCCAGTCTGGGGGTTCAGGGGAGAAGAGGCAGAGCAAACTTTCCTCTGTCACCATGCTAAGGAGTAATGTCATCCTCTCTTGACTCCTCACAAGGCCCATAAGAGCTTTGGGTGCTGAACACCTATGTGTCAGGCCCTCTACTGGACACTGGGAATATGGCAGTGACTAGACAGATGGAAGGTATCCAGGGAGCTTGCTTTAGATTGAATGGCCTGGGAAGGTCTTTCTGAGGAGGGGACATATAGGTTGAAACCTGAATGACAAGAAAGTGCCAGCTATGCAGCAATCAGGGAGGAAAGAACTCTGGAAAGAGGGAACAACACTCAGTGCCTGGAGACTGAAATGTGCTGAGAGCACTCATGGAACAGAAGGAAGAGCCCACAATTCTCCCTCAGTTTCTCTCCCTTCCCTCCTCAGGCTTTATAAAAATTCAAAACTTACATTGGTGTGTATATATATTTTCCTGAAAATAAAAACCTCATGAAATTGTCATAGTGTACACATTTTTTTCTTTTTTTCTTATTGTCTACATACCAGAGTTTTTTAAATGCTGTATTTTAATTGTTCACATTTTACTTTAAAAATATTACTTAGAATTACCTTGTGTTTAAAAATGAATATACTGTAGAAAAGATACATTCTCATTTATTATTGATGAAAGTGTAAATTTTTCAAACTCTTTGAAAGGTAAGCTACTATTATCTACTTAAATGTGACAGGCATACCTTGTGATTATTTGTTATATACATACGTGTGTATATATGAGCACAAATAATTATTACTCTATTGATATATGTTTTATAATAATAATCTATATGTCCTTTAATAGATAATTTGTTAAATAATATAGTTATGAAGTGGATGCTATCTGGTTTCTGACTATAGGCACATTTATGTATTTGTCTAGCTATCTACCTCCCTCACTTTATGTCTGTATATTTTGTTATAAAATTAACTACTTCATGGTTAAGAATGGGAAAAAAGAAAGATGTAAAACAGTGTGAAACTATCTACCATTTGTGTTAATTAAAAAATTTTTAAAAACCCCCCAAAAAACCAAAACTGCAACCTGTGTTAGTGGCGGATGACTGCAGGAGGTGGGGGTCAGTGGTCAGGTCAGACAACACAGACTTGGTGCAGAAAGATCAGAGGACATGGAGTGTGAAATCAGTATAGGCAGGACCTGGGTGGAGGTGACATGCTTGAGAAGGGGGTGGGCCTTTTCAGGTTTCCTGGGGGGTTTTCTTGCCCTTCTTGTACAGCAGTCCAGCCTGCTTCAGGTTGAAGTGGGACGAACATGAGCCCAGCACACTCAGGCTCATCCTTGACCCCAAACCTCAGACCCTGCCTGGGTCTAACACAACCAGGCCCAAGCACAGCCCTGGTCCTGGGGCCCAGAACCAACAGGTGGTCAGTTCCCAGTCAAGTTAGGGTATTTTCACATCATGTCCATCTGCCTTCAGGGAGAGGGCTGATGACTCCATGACCCAACGGGAGGCCCTGGGGTGCTTGAGTCTCTCCTGAAGGTCTTTTCTCAGAGCCTGCCCAGACTGTCCTTAGTGCCAGGTCTATAGGTCCAGTTGCCACAAGGGGGCACCAAAGCCCCATCATAAGTCCCACTATGTCCAAGTGAAGGCCAAAGTTCCCACCTTCCCAAATCCAAGGTGCTTCTTCAGCAGGAAAGTAGATAACCTCAACCAGGAATTTTATTTTTTAATTTTAAAAATATTATGGAAAAGAATCTGAAGAAGAAGAAAAATATATATATATATATAAAACTAAAACTGAACAACTTTGCTGTCACCTGAAACACTGTAAATCAACTATACTTCAATTTTTTTAAATTATAGGTTTTTTTACTGCGAGGGCAATATGAGAGAGCATAGATGTGCTTTACTGATAAACTTTGAAATACAGAAAAATAAAGCAAAGAGAAATTGCCAGGAAGGCAAACGCCTGAGGAGAGAACTCAGAGAGGCATTGCCCACCTCCCTCCATGGTGCGAATCCTCTTGCTCCAGGAAGGGGTTCTGCTCCTCCCACCCTAGCCTTGAATCTGCATTTGACTGAGTTCAGCAAACACCCTGAGGACCCTCCACAGCTTACCCAGGCTGCTGCAGGGGATTGGGGAGACACTGAGTCAGGCCTCCGGGGGCCTCTTGGCCATGTCCAGTTGGCCCAGGATGGTGTGGGTAGGGGTTATTACATACAGAGCGATGGATGGATGGGTGTGGATCTCGTCAGAGGTGCTTCTCTCAGGAGGTAATGCACAGGGAGCTTGATAAAGTAGAAGTTCCTCAGGCAGCCAGAGGTGCAGAAAAGGACATCAGGCAGATGGCACCAGGGAGTAAGGGTGTGGAAGTCTAAGAGCATAGGGTGAGTTGGGGGTCACAGGAGAGTTTATGCAGTTTATAGGGCCACAGTGTGGGTGCCGGGTGGCCAGGTAGAGACAAGTCCCCCAGAGCTCCCTTGGTAAGGGAGCCCCAGGCACCTCTGGGTCTCAGCCTGGTCCCTTGCCATTCCTCCCTCTCTTTGCCTAGCCTAGCCCAGCCTGGCCTGGACACTGTGGAGACAGCAAGACTAGACAACCATGCCTGAGGAGTCGGGGGTGTATGGAGGGGGAGGGATAGGATGGGGCCACATCATTGTTTTTAATGCCAACAGGAAAGAGCCAGGGCAGAGGGAGAGAAGCTGGAGGAAAGAGGGGCCAGCCAAGCAGAGCGGGATCCCTGGGGCCATGGTGGGAGGGAGGGAGGGAGAGGCAGAGGTTCTGTGGGCCAGAGTGGAGGGTTGAGTGAGTCCTCACCATGGGCTGGGGCCTCAATTTTCTCCTTGAAAACCTCAGGTCAGGCTCATGGAGGGGAAGATGGATCAGGCAAAGGGACTCAGAATCCCCTCAATGACCAGATGAAGGCTATGACTGCCTTCATTTTACATATGAAAAAAAAAAATGAGGCACAGAGAATATGACCCCAGAACCTCTGAATCCTCAAGCCACAGTGTTTTGGCCAATGCCCAGTGAAGCAGAGGAGCCCTCTAAGTCTGGTTTAGGGCCCACCTGGGGCCTCCTTCTTGACTGGACCCAGGCCTCCAGAGGTACCTACTGGCTCCAAGACCTCCTGGTTTCAGCTCCAGGGGCGCACAGCACAGCCGTGGTACCTCAGCTCCATCCTCCATTCGTTGAACCACCACATGTTTATTGCCGAAATCCTCTACAGGCACATTTGTCCCTTCTCCTACCCAGCACCCCCCACATATGCACACACACTGGGCTTAGATCCAGGCTCATTCCCATCCCCATGCCTCATGGAGTTTCTGGGAAAGAGACCACTGGCTCACAGCCACCCGCTGCCTTGACTGGTAGTCAAGGCTTCCTCTCTCCCACCCAGCTTCTCAGAGATCCCAGACTCAACTTCCACCTCCAGCCTTGGCTCATGCTGTGGCCCTCCAAGAGCCCTCCTTACTCCCCAAGGTCCACAGAATCCTAGCCCGAGGCCTTCTCGCCTCCTCCTCAGACAGGTGCCCTTGACCATGCCACCGCTGGGACTTCCTTCAGCAGACAATGGGCGAGTGTCTCCACTCACCCTGCCCTGGAGGGCACCACATGGGCCATGCCAGAGATGAAGTGGTGCAGCCAGGGACAGCAGACCGTGACAGCGAAGATGTGTACCTCTGCAGGGAGCTGTGCCAGGAAAGGAGTGTGGCTGTGCCCGTACCTGTGCCCAGGTGGGAAGCACGGGGTTGTAAGAGCACCTGGTACTGGGGCACTGGTGGCAGAGTGCTGGCAGTGAGGGTCCACATCCAGGGGTGATGCTGGTAGGGTGCTCCTTCTCCTTCTGCTGTATCTGTCCTAACCCCTATGGGGAAAAGGACTAGGGCTCCCTTGAGCACGGTAATAAAACAATGGATCCCTCAGAGGGGCTCTGAGCCTTGAATCGGGGTGGGGGAAACACTTTGGTCAAGCCCACCCCACATCAGTGAGCATCCAATAAATGTGACTGTTCTCCCCAGGCTGAGGGTCGGACTCAATGGCTGCTTTTTCCTACAAGGCAAGGCCCTGGGCCCTTGGCAGGGCCACCTCCTCCTACCCAGGACAGGGGGCAGGACTAGGGAGGAAAGTGCTCTGTAGCCGTGTTGTCAGTTGGCTCTTTCCAGGAAAATCCATTTGACTGAGTCATTTCCAGTCTGCTGACCTTGAATACCCAGGCTGCCTGGCAGGGTTTGCTTCCTGGGGCTGGGCGTGGGGCAGTGTTGGGGTACTGGGGAAAGGTCTGCACAGGAAACCTAAATCCACCCTTACCAGAAGCCTCTACCAGCTAAGCCTGTGGCCAGGGAGGCAGAGAGCTGGTGTGGCCTCTCTGAGATGGAAGGTGACTTTCCTCCTGGAAATGAGTTGTCACAGCTCAATTAGTCAACAAACTTTTCCTATCTGCACCAAGCCCTGTGCTGGGGAGGAGGAGGATGGGACCCTCCCACTAGCCCTTCATCTGGTCCTGAAGACTTTCAGTCTTGTAGGGGAGCAGTGGACCCTCCCATTGTACGGTCCCGGCTGGGATGGGGGGAATTCAGAGCTGAGGAATCTCAAGGAACCACTTGTCCCAGCTTGGTGGTCCCAGGGGCCAGAGACTTTTCCTGGGAGATGCTGCCTCCCAGTGCTTGCTGAAAGGGCAAGTAGAGTCAGGTGGGTGACAAGTCAGGCTGTCAGAGGGAGGAGGAGCATAGGACAGGGGGAGAGTGTTTGGGGCACAGACAGGCAGAGAGCTTTAGGAACAGGTATGGTGAAGAGGAGGCAGGTTACAAAGTGTGCTGTGGCGTGTAAGCGAGAAGAGTTAGAATTACTGTCCATGTGTCCAAGGTGAGGACCCAGGGGATGAAAAAGCAGGTCTGCAGGGTCTAAGAGCCCACAGGAGGGTTCGACGGTTCAGAGGCTACGTGTGTAGGAGACAGACTGGGAGCAGTCCCCGTTCACATGATGGCTAAGGCCACAGAGCGTTATTCGGGAAGAAGAGCTGAAGGCCACGACAGCAGTGTTCAGGGACCAGAGGCATGATAGCTGGGCAAGAGACTGGCCAGTGGCCAGTGGTCCTGGGAGAGTAGGAAAGGAGGAGCAGGAGCCACAAGGAAAGGTCCACACCAGCAGGGTGGCCTATGGGCATTGAAGTTGGAACACGAAGGATAGGAGTCCAAGGGTTTGGCAGTGAGGTTTGTGGGGAGCCACACATCTTTCTTCTGGAAAGATGACATCAGGGCTGAGGCCATGACATGGGCAGGCATTCCTAGATTGCATGGCATGGAAAGTGACAGCGATAACTTCCAGTGGGTGTGCTAAGGCGAGGGTGGGGGTGAGGACCTAGATGGGCAGTGTGACTCCTTTTTGGCATGTTTCCCACAGGGTCAGGAGAAAACCCTCTGGAAGGGGTTTCCTATGGGTGTCCCTCCCACAGACTCTGGGGGAAATTAGGGGCTTGTGGCTTCCCTGGAATCTTTTTCACAGGGGAAGTTATGAAGGGGAAGGAAATGGACCTCAGAGTTTCTCACATCCCATGGGACCTCTGCACAAGCATCTCAGCTGATCTCACCCTCCCTGGGCCTGCCACCCCTTGTCTTCCCTGGGGACCTGAGACACAAAGGCACAATTTCCCCAGCAGAGCCTGCCATCCAGGCGTCTCTATGTCTCAGGCTTGGACTCTCCACCGCTGATCCCTGGGTAGCCCAAGAAAGTTCCTTCTCCCTGATCCTCAACTCCCTCATCTGTACAATGGGTTTAATTATTGCTGCCTCACAGAGGAAACTGGAATTTTCAGGGCTAGCTACTCTTTGCCCAGCTGCAGCCCTAGATAGCATTTTTCTGGACAGATGTGGTGAGGTGGAGAGCCCAACCACCACCCATATTCAGGGCTCATGGGGTGCTGCATCACCCTCAGGAGAACCCAGTGAATGGCTCGTCCTTCTTGAGAGGGGTTTCTGGTCACCTCAGGTCATACCATACACACAAAGCTACATCTTTGACCTTTGTGGTTGCAGCTCCAGTTGGAGCCTCCCTGCATCTCCTCTAAGTCTCCAGAGATGCACCTCAAAAAGGCCAGGCTGTCCAGAAGAGCAATTCTTGTCCTGCTCTCTGGGTATCCCCAGATCCCTGGCACTGGCGAATCCTGATTGGTCTGGGAGGACCTGAGGGTGGTTAACCCCCAACCATGTGTGTGTGGACTCTACATCCATATAGCCCAGCTTCCAGGGAGCTGGAGGTGTGGCCGACCTCACAGCCCCCTGCACTCAGAGCTCACTTCTGGTGCTCATGTTGGGTAGGGGGTAGGGAGGACAAGGCCCAGACTCATGGGCACAGTGTTAAGGGTACCAACCAAGATGTGCACAGAGGATGAGCCAGGAGGGGGCGGTCATGAAATGAGAGTGAAGCAAGTTAAGAGAAGGCCTTGAGGGGACTCACTGGGTGTGTGGGTTGGGGGTAGGAGGTGAATGAGGAACCTCTGACATCGGGGTTCTGGTTCAGGCATCTGGGCAGACAGCAAGGCTATTTGCTGTGATGGGGGAGACCCAAGGTATCAGAGAGGTTTGGGGAGCCAGTCCAGACTGGACTGGATGTGGCAAGTTTGAGAGGCCAGGGGAACTTCAGAAGACTCAGTTGTGGCCACATGGGCCCAAAGGTCAGAGAGAAGTCATGGCACAAGACATCTGGAAGTCATTGGTGAAGAGGAAGTTCCCAGCACCAGAGCACTGCACAGAGTGAGCCAGGCCTTGGGCAGTGCCCAGGGATGCCAACTTTAAGGCGGAGCCGAGGATAATGAGATGTCCTTTTTCACTTCACTCCTTGGTTCTTGGAGCTTCCTTGCTGTTTCCCAGGATCCAACAACTGTACACTCAGGAAATGACACTCCAAGAGTGGGTGTGCACCAGGCCTGCCCTCCCCCAACCTATGCCTCCCACCCGCCCAGAGGACTTCCTCCAGGGCTTGAAATGCATTCCCCACCTGTGAATCTCTGTCCCTTAAGCTCATCCCCAGCTAGGAGTGTCATCAGATAGCTAGAAGGGGCTGCTGCCTTCATCTGCCTCCTTGGGATTAAAAAAAAACCACTGGAGGCTTCATTAAAAATTAAAAGGAAGAGAAATCATTACCAGAAGCCTTTACTACTTCCAAAGTCCTGAGGATGCCCCTCACTGCCCTCTATGTTTGGGGCTGGAGTCCAGGCAAAGGTGCTGGGTGGGAGCCTGGGGACCCTGGCCCAGCTCCCTCACCAGTCCCTCTGGAGCTGATGGGCCAGTCAAGGTTGCAGATGCAAGCTTTCTATTCTGGGCAAGATGGTTGGTTCTGGAATGACCTTCCTTCAGGACTTTTCTGAAGTGTCAGGGCTCCCTCGGACTCTCCCTTCAGCCCTGTTTGGGCAGGTGTGTCTCCTGTTTCCAGTTCTGTTCTTCAGGTCCCAGAGGGCCCTGGCCTTGAGCCCCGAGCTCCCTGTTATGTACCTCTGCCTCTGGAGAGAGCCCCCTACCTCCTTCCAGCACCTCCCCCAAAGGCCCCCCAACCCCTCACAAGGGTGACAGTCCCCCTCCCAGGACTCAGACTGAGGGCCCAGCAGGAGTAGTGATAAAGGGGTCAGTGAACTGTGGGGAAGGGGAGGGAGGTGGCCCACAGTGTCTCTGGGATGACCGGAGGGGTCCTTGGGGATCTCTCCTCTCAGCCCTGGGGCCATCAACTCATAACTCCCTCTCCCTAAACACACTCATCCTACTCCCTCAGGCCACATCTTAGTGAGGGTGTGCCAAGTCCCCTGTGCAGTGCCGGGGGCACGGCAGCTGCCTTTGTGTTGGATGCAGGGCTGGAGCCTGCCTTCAAGCTTTGCCACTTCTCACCACATGATTGTGGATTGTTACTTATACCTCTGGGTCCCAGTTAGTTTATCTCCGCAAGGAGGTGAAGGCCCACTTTGCAGGTAACAACTCCCTAACAAGGGAGTTCTGAGCTGCATAAGGGGATATTTTCTGTTTTGGCTGACTGGGTGCCTCCCTCTTCCCACCTCTGTCTCCCTTTTGGAAAGAAAGGATGAGAGGGGAGTGATGGCCAGTGTCTGGGCCAGTCTCCATATAGCCTGTGGTCCCCATCCTCCACCACACAGCCTCCAGGGCACTGTGTGACACAGACCTCCACACTGTGTGGCATTTTCACCCAGTGTTCTTGACCCTCTGTTCCCCGCTGAGTGCTTCCTGGTAGGGGCTGAGGAGAAGTTTCATGGAAAAGGTAGAGGAAGGGCCAGGGCCTTGACATGCCACACTCTCACCCCCAGCCTGGCCACCTAGGAATGTCCCATCAGGCTCAGAAGGGTAGGGCTGGCCTCACGGTGTGCCCCAGATCCTGGCAGGGACTCCAGTGGGGTCTGGAGGACTGAGGCCTGGCTTCCTTGTACAAGGGCAACAACTCTCTTGCTATGCAGTGAAACTTGCCAGGGCTGCAGGCTCGGGCCACAGTACTCAAACCATGAGTTCTACCTGCTTCCCAGGGCTGTCCACTTGAGCTCAGCAGCATGTCCTCACTTATGTCTGACCCCATCAATCTAGGTTAAATCACCCTCTGGGGCCCAGAAGCTCCCAGTGTGGGGAGCTTCTCCTATATCAGAAGGGCACCTGCAGAGGCATGGGGGCTCACACAGATGCACCTCATGTAAAACATCCTCCCCTCCTGACACATCTCTAAGTACAGACATCAACCATCCTGGCACACAGACACTCAGAAACGTAAGTGTGTGGACCCATATCCCTTCGACCACAAAACTCATGGCATGGGGAAGTAAACACCAACTCGTGCTGTGCTCTCCAAAGTCCATTGTGAAAATCAAACACTTGTCAGCCCCTCAAGAGCCTGTGACTTTTCCAGAAGCAGTTCCTGTTCCAGAGGGAGGCCTCTGGAGCTGGAGGTGGGCTGGGGCAGGGGCCACATAGGAAGCTAAGCCCAGAAGACCCTGGTTGAAAAGCCATTGTCCCCTGTACCTCCTGTGGATGCAGTCATGACCCTGTTGGTGCCTAATGCCTGCTAGAGGCTGTAGCTAGCAGCACAGTGCCCACCTCAGAGGCGACAGTCTGCCCTGCAGAGGGAAGCGAGGTTCACATAACTCAAGGGAAGAGTCACTCAGCAAGGTGGAGTTGGAGGCAGGATTTGAACTCAGAACCCTGACCCACCCCCACTGAGAGCCCCAACTCACCTCTGCAGCTTGGGAGCTGAATATGGCTGTTTAAACCAGGATTGTTGCTGTTAGATGAGATCTTACCATGGAGCAATGTTCTGGAATCTTGCTGGCTGGACTTGCACATGGTTGTCATTCCCTCAGCTCACAGAGGCTGTGGGGCAGAGGTTCCTGGCTGGGAACAGCTTGCCGACTGCTCTGGGTCCTTGGTGGGAGATGAGGTGAGCTGTCACAGGACTATGTCATTTGGCTGGAATCTGCCTAGGTGGACAGTGGGGCAGGCCTGTGAGAGTCCTCCTCACACTCATATCTCACTGTGGCCACAGCTACGGGCTCTAGGAAGAGAAGGGGAGGCTGGAGTTGGAATGGGCCCCAGTGTGGCACAGCCGGCCCAAAGGTCTCTTGGGATAACAGGCAGGATGGGAAGCCGGGGAGGGGGGCGGGGGTAGAAGCTCGATTCAATGTCTCCCAGGCCCTGCCCCCCAGCCACTTCAGGCCAGGAAGTCCAAGCTGTGCCCAGAGGCCCCTCAGAGGGAGGGGGAAGACTTGGCAGGTCAGACTGCCCAGGAGGGCTGGAGAACGCTCAAGAAGGCGGGCAGGTGGGCTGCCAATTCTTGGAAAGACTCATTAACGAAAACCCCCAAGGCTGACCACCTTGGGGAAAGGCTCACCTTTCCATGTATAGCTGATAAGGGCCAGGAGATTCCACAGTTCAGGTAGTTCCCCCGCCTCCCTGGTGTTTTGTGGTCACCATTAATCATTTCCTCTAACTGTGTATATAAGAGCTCTTTTGCCAGTGAGCCCAGTGCTCAGAGAGAAAGGCTAAAGTCCTAAGGAGGATGTGGCTGCAGAACCTGCTTCTCCTGAGCACTGTGGTCTGCAGCACCTCCGCACCCACCCACCCACCCAGCCCTGCCACCCGGCCCTGGCAGCATGTGGATGCCATCAAGGAGGCCCTGAGCATTCTGATCCACAGTAAAGACACTGCTGCTGTGATGGTGAGTGAGGGAGGAAGCACAGGCCATGCCTGGGTCACCTCGCTGGCCTGGACCTACCATGCCTGTCAGCTTGATAACACAACATTTTCCTTCTCTACAGAATGAAACAACAGAAGTCATCTCTGAAATGTTTGACTCCCAGGTAAGATATCTCTCTGACACAACTTCTCAAAGGCCTCGGACCTGGGGAGTGATTCCATTTTAGATGGACCATCACAGGGTTGTCCACTTTCTCTCCAGTCAGCTGGCTGCCAGAAGGAGGGTTGCTCAGGAGGCCACTGGCTTTGCCCCTGTGGCAGTCATGTGAGCTTCTTTATTAGCTGACCAGCCATGGACAGACCTAGCATTCAAGGGGTTAGAGGTCACCAGGGGACAGGTGGGTAAGTGGGGGTTATGTCATGAGACAGGGGATGTGGGCTTGGGGCACTCACTGTGGCCTGAGACCAAGCCCTGTGGACACAGTGCTGGCTACTGACGGGCACAGAAGGGTTTCAGGAACAAACTTTGCTCACACAGCAGGTCTGGGTGAGGGCCCCCTCCTCCTTCCCCCTGAATGCTGGGAGGACGGTAACCTCTTTTTTCTGGGGACTGGGACCCTCTTGAGATGCCAGGCCAAGGGAATGTGGCTGTGCTGGCTGGGAATGGCCTGAGCTGAGTGGTGAGGACAAGTCAGACTCGTGCCTGCAGTGGACAGGGGGACAGGGCAGTGTGTATAACCGGGTCCAGCCTGAGATTAGTCAGGAATAATCCTGTGCCCCTCCCAGGCCCTGCTCTTGCGAGATAGGGATGAGAACAGGAAGGAGTGATGGGGAGGATGTCCTGTGCCTACCAGAGCACACTTGGCCACTGCTCACCAAAGAATGGACATTTCCCCCAGGAGCCGACATGCCTGCAGACTCGCCTGGAGCTGTACAAGAAGGGCCTGCGGGGCAGCCTCACTAGTCTCGAGGGCCCCTTGACCATGATGGCCAGCCACTACAAGCAGCACTGCCCCCCCACTCAGGTGAGTGCCCACATCAGGTCCCCAAGCGGGAAGGTCTCATTCTAGGAGGGTGGAGGAATGGCTGGGGAGAGACCTTTGGCTGTGGGTGTTCACGACCCCAAAGGGTTTCTGAGTCAACAGATTTGTAATGACTAGCCCCTCCTGAGAGGGAGCAACTCTAGGAGTTAAAGCCCTGGACTCGAGAGCCTATGGCACTCCCTAGTGGGAGCTGCTACTATCTTTATTATTACCATTAATGAGGTCAGAGGTGAGGCAAATACAAGGAAACTCAAGACCTTCCTAAGGCCCAGAGGAAGTTCTGGGGCGCAAGTGCCACCTCCTAAAAGCACTTTCCCCTGGCCCCTCCTGGGATGCCTGGATTGCATGGGAGCAAGGAGGAAAGCTTACCTGAAATGGAAAAAGGCCCCAAACATTCCTTTCCTGTGGGAAAAGAGTGAGGCCTGTGGCCTTGACTCCTGTCCCTTCTGGGCTCCTAGAGACGGCCTGGGCCCAACTGCTGTGACCTGGCCTGGGACCAAAGAGGCAGTGGCCCAGTTGCCCAGCAGACCAGCCTCCGGCTTGCACTTTATCAGGCCCCTGGCCCTGGCTGCCATTGACAGAGCTGTGCACCTTTTGGGTGACACATGGGTGACAGCATGTCACCTGACCCAGGTCAGCAGGTAGGCCCCAGACAGGCCTTCTGGCCTCTGAGTTCTAAGAGGCAGCACAGAAACATGCTGATGCTTCCCCCACATTACCCGCTCATGCCTGGACTCAAGTTTTATTTTTTTTTCTTTTCTTTCTTAAGGAAACTTCCTGTGAAACCCAGATTATCACCTTTAAAAGTTTCAAAGAGAACCTGAAGGGTTTTCTTTTTACCATCCCCTTTGACTGCTGGGAGGCAGTCCAGAAGTGAAGCAGGTCAGACCGGCCAGAAGCCAGCCTGGGAGCTTACCTCACAGATCGCTGCCCTCCCATCCACAAAGAGCCAAACAAAACTCAGGATCTTCACCCTGGAGGGACCACAGGGTTGGCCAGGGCTGTAGGGACCACAGACTGGCTCTGGGCCATGTTGACCCTGATACGGGTGTGGTAGGGGAAACAGGAGATGTTTTACACTGGCAGGGATCAGTAATATTTATTTATGTATTTTTATGTATTTTAATACTTATTTATTTATTTATTTATTTATTTATTTTCATACCCCATATTTATTCAAGATGTTTTACCATAATAATAAATTATTAAAAATCTGTTCTTATTTGTGCAGTTTTTCAGTTTGTTTTCTACCATGAGCGAATGCTCAAGGTGCTCTCCTTTACCCAGGTCAGGGAGGGGAGGAAGCTGGGAGTTGGGGCAGGGAAAAGGGGCTGCAGCAGATCAGGCACAATTGGACAGGCAGTGCTGCCAGAGCACAGGGGAGGTGACAGCCCCCCTGGGTGTAACATTCTGCACACCTGGATATGCTGCCGCAGATGCTCCAAGGTTCCCACCCCAGAGAGAGGATTCCAGGTTCACTGGGAAGTCCAAGTAACCCAGACAGTGGGAATCTTGCTCCACAAAAGGGGGATCATCCTTCCTGGGCAGGCGGGGGGTTCCTGGGCTTGGTTGGTCACTGGCTGAATGGGCAAAACACCTGTGCCCTTCAGAGGCCTGGACCCTGTGGCCATGCCCTGTCCCGCACACTCAGGGCTTCAGCCACTCCCAAGATGAACCAGCTGATAGACTAGCTGTCCAGGGAAAAAGAAACCAAACCACAGGGGTCAGAGCTCAGTATATTTACCAAACTTTCCCCAAGATGAGTGATCTTAATCTTTGAGAGTCAGAATGTAAGTTCATAATTTGTTGGTACATGGCTCTAGTGTGGCATGTTTTGGAGCTAGTTTTTGTTTTTACATGAAGTTTTGCATGTAATTAGGCATTTTCCCCCCAAATCCACGGCCTTCAGGCTGAGAAAATAGTAGCTCTCCTTCCTCTCCTTGCTTTGCCAATGGGGCTGGAGGACTTGTTCCTGAACCTCTTCTCCTGGGTCCCTCCTGGGGTCGGTGAGGAAGAGGGTGTGTCCCCAAGTGTCAAGTGGGCAGCAGGGCCAGCCTTTACCTTGATGGGTGGGCCCGGGGAAGCTCGTTTGGTGCAGTTCTAGCTCCTGCCTGGCTCTTTCTCCATCCTACTTGCTCCCTCTGCTCTAGCTATCTCATCTGCAGACAGCGCCAGTCCTGGCCAAAGACCTGCCCCACACACAGGCAGAAAGGTCATGACTTCAGATGTGATCATGAATAAAACTTCTTAGACAAAGCCTGAATTTCAGCAAAGACAAGAATCCACTAAGTATGCTGTAGTCATAGAAAATGCATGAAAAACACATCTTGCCCAGAGATAAGGTAGGTCCTCTTTGGCTTCCATATAAACCAGTGTTAACTGATAAGAGATTTAGCATTTCCTTAGACTCCTGTATATAGGTACCTCTCCCCACAGAATTGCTATCAAGCCCAGGGCTCAGATCAGCTTGGAGCCACCCTCAACTCATACCATGTACCTGTACATGCTCCTGGGGCTTGGAAAGCCATTCCACCCCAATGAAGATAGCCAGCGTGTCTCCCCAGGACAATCACACAGCAGTCTGTGCTGAGATTCAGAAAGAACTCATGGCTGACAACATAACATACAATGTAAGTCTGGGTCTTCATTAAACATCACTTTGCTCTTAGTGGCCCTTTGGGTTTCTAATCAACTTTTCCGACTTCTAGGGTTCCTTCAAAAGGCCCCAGAACATCAGTGAGGTAAGGAGCAGTCACCCCATGGTCATTTCTGACCACATTTGAAAGGGATCACCCAGGGCAGAGACAAGAACAAAAGTTGTTGGGTCAAGGAATCTGGGGAGAAAGCTGGGAGTTTGAAGATCAAGTCTCCGGCTCAGCCAGCAGATGAACCAGCAGCCAGGTTTTGCCGGGCTCTCTGATCACCGTCCCAGAGCAGCTCTGTGCCTGGAGGGAGACCAGATACCCACTGCAAAGCTCACAGGGCCCATGGATCTCCTGTGGGAGAATCAGGGTAGGGCCTGAATTTGAGTCCAGGGCTCCATCTGGCCAGGGTAACCAGGGATGGATGAGGTTGAGGGTCAGTTGATGGTTTGCTGGGCACCACCACCAACTCAATGCCCCCAACCCTGTTTTAGGAGCTCTGCTATGGGAAGTTTAGAGAGGGCTTCATCTCCACCCTGAATGAAATCTCTAAGAGATATAACAATGATTACCACATAGAAAAGGACATGGAAGAACTTACCAAAATCTGCCCAAAGCTGAAAGTAAGTAGCTGTTTGCTCTTAGCGGAACCTGAGACATCTTTTCTCCTGCCACCACAGCCAGAGGCCCAGTGGGGCAAAGGGCCTTCTTATGGCCCTCACCTGCCACATGTGAGGCTTCAGGTACTACTTTCTGATCCAAAAGAAGTTCACTCACTGACAGGGGCTGAGGCTTAGGGGAGTGGGGATTCAGGTGTCGTTCTAGAGGTTTCCGTCATGCTCTCTATCAAGCCCCTATGCACAGGGGTCAGTGTGCAACAGGTCAGAGCAGGGCTGGTTGTGGACTCAGCCTGGGGAAAGGGAAGGGCCAACCCCAGTTGGGTGGCCAGTCTAAACTGGCTCCGGTTTGCCCTGCCCTTGGGGCCCCTTCTGGGCTAAGGAGCTCCACTGGGAGCCCACAATGTGGGGATGCGCAGTGGCTTAGGGGGACATGTTGTGGGGAAACAACTGAGGTGCCCTGCTTTCTTTGCCCACCTTGCTCTTTGTCTGCTGTGTCCTCCCGCCCTGCATGTCCTCATGTCCCTGTCCTGGGAAGCCACAAGACCTCCCCACACCCTGCTGGGTTTCTCCCCAGAGCTATGGATGGTCCTCAGACCTGGGGCTCCACTATCACCAGATGGTCCCCAGTGCCCTCCCTAAGACAGATGGGGAGGCCCTGCCCGAGTTACCTCCTAGGGGATGAGGCGGGGGGGTCTTACAGGGCCTTTATGGCTGGGAGAACAGAATTTGCTTTTATTTTTTTCTGCTAAGAAGATAAATATGTATTTCTTATTTAGTCAACAGAACCACACAAGAACTGTACTACTGAGACAAGTAATTTCTCAAAGTTCAAAGAAGCCTTACAGAGCGTTGTCATATCTATAGAAGGATGGAAGTTTGTAAAAGGACCAAGGGCATCCTCTGAGACCTCATCCTCTCATGTCCTGGTGCCCTAGAGTTTCAGGAAATGGGACTGGAGGAGTCTCAGGAACAATTTACAGCCAGGGTGGGGTAAGAATTTGCTGGCCCTGGGTCAGCAGATGAGGCTGAGGGTGGTAATGATGGGGGTGTGCTTGAGGAAATATTTCTGTAACTGATACATCAGCACTTGCTGCTTTAATAAAGCTGGGGTGTGGAAATGCTGGTGAGTAAGAGTCGATAGTGTCCACTCTCTCTGGGGCCTTGATACATTGGAAGGGGCAGGGGGCTGGGGTTGATGGCCCCATACCAGGGCTCCTGACCTAGAGGGCCAGGGGTCTCTCAGGAAGGGACACTCAAGAAGGCGAGTGGGAACCCCACCTCATCTGCCCCTCCACTGTATTTCCAGTGCCAGTGGACACACAGTAGGGGCCCCATCAATGCCAATGCCAGCTTGTTATTGCTCCCCTTCTCCCTGTGTCCTTCAAAACTCAAATCAGATCCTTTCCCAGACACCCCTCCCCAGCCTCACTCAGCACCCATCTACGCCTGATCCAAAGGTCCAAGGCCCTCCCTCCTTCGGTCTCTACTACAGCTCCTGGGGAGCTTGAAGTCTAGTTCATCCCCACCGCCACCCGCCGAGGACTCATTGTGGCTACAGAGGGTCAGCCCTAGTAAATGGCTCAGGAGAATGGGAGATTTCAGGCTACTCACAGAGGACTTGGCACAGTGGGGGACCTGGACCAGGTGGGGGGGGGCCCATGGGGGCCAGGGACATTTCCAAACCCCCAGCTTCATTTAAACCGGCAAAGAACTCTGACTTCAAAGCCCCTCCCCTGGCCCGCTAAGCCCCTCACAACAGCCTCCAGTGTCTCGTTGGCAAAACAGCTCCTCCCCGACTACTAACACCCTCACACCCCCAAAGCACGGGGCCCTGCCTGTGGGAAATCCGCCAGTCACTCGGGTCCTGAAGGGCTGCCAAACTGAGCTACCAAGCTCTGACCCCCCACCCTCAATTCGAACCCTAACCCTAATCATTTGCACAGTTTATTAGAGGTGACTGGGATTACCCCATGATCTAAACAGCTTCCTACAATCCAAACCTTCAGACCGAACCAGGAAAGATAAAGATATATTGTTCTGGACTATAATTAGGCATCAAGCTGTAACCACAACTAGGCCCAGGCCAGCCTTGTACAGAGTCTGCACATCTACCCATTGACAGATCTTGCTCAGCTATAAAGCTTCAGATTGTGCCTACAGCCAGCACACAGATCCACCACAGCCCCGCCCACCCTCATCCCTTGCCCCAGGATTTTCACGCCTCTCCCTGCTCATCTCCACTGTGAGGGCCACTACAGGTTGCAGGTCAGCAAGTGTGACTGAGGGAAGTTGCCCAATTATCTCAGAACGTGGAGGATGGACCTGTGATTCAGGTTCAGCTGGTACAGGGCCAGGGGCCGAGGCTGGTTTCAGCCCAGAGAAAGCCCATGGTCCAATCCTCAGAGGCTATGAGCTCCTGTCCCTTGAACAAACCATACAAGTGCTCAGAGTTCCCAAGGCCACTACTGTCTGACTGGCAGTAGGGTCTGTGGGGTGCTTGGCAGCATGGAATTGCTGAGACATGCTGGCAGAAAGAACTGCCAGGTGGGAGGGCCATGTGGGTACGGCTCTGGACCCACCATCGTGTGGTCCCCTAGGCAGGCCTGAGCCCACAGTTCCCTGGGAGCCTAATGGCACTTCTGCCTCAGGAGCTAAGGATAGGCTGGCACATTGGAAGGCCAGAGCTCTAGGCTGGACACATACGTACAAGAGGCATAGCCCTGACCATCCTGGGTACCCCCTTTCCCTAGGAGGCCAGGAAACAGGTCCAAATTATATTCTTCCATGGGAGATAACCATGGGCAGGCCTGCGGCAGGCCCACTTTAACCCTAAGGAAACACTCTTGGCTGTGCCAGGCCCACCTCTAGGCCAGAAGGAAGAACAGGGCTGGGTGGTCTGAGGAGATAGGCACATCCATACATCAAGACTTCCCAGGACACTTGAACAGTCCCCTCCCTTCACAGGGGCCTCCCCAGGGACCACCCCAACCTGCTATCGCTTTCTGCCTCCTGGGTGCCCCATCCCCCTTCAGAAATCAGTGGTCCTGAGGCTGGAACCAGGAATCGAAAACATGCACTAAAGCAACAGTGCAGCCCTCTCTCATATGCTACACCTTGAGAACTGGAATAGCCCCATTGGCAGCCACATGGCAGTCTCTTTCAAGGGGCATAGTCTGTCCACATCCTTTGACTCAGCATTCACATTCAGGGAGATCACGCAAAAGACAGAAGGAGGGAAGCTTCATCCACAGAAATAACCAATCTGCTAATCCATGAAATAAAATGATGGACATGAAGCTAACATGACAACATGTCAAGGCACCTGTGAACGGTCCAGAATGGCACTGATGCCAGGATGACTCCCTGTGGGTCAAGAGCTGGAAGGGAATTTAGATGATGATTTAGGTGGTAGGATGGCAGGTGAGTTTTCTCCTTGGTTTTCTACCCTGTGATGGCTGTTAGTGTGGCCACGGCTGGATCTGAGGAGAGAGGCAGAGTGCCAAGGTCAGTGGGCATCATGTGGTCTCCTTGCTTATAGAAAATTTGCATCCTCAGTGTCCCCAGCTAAATGGGATCCCCAGTGATGGCTTGCATTGCATCGACTGATTTCCCCAAACTGGTTGTTCAGCCAAGATGCTGGTGATTAGCGTGCAATTGGGACTGCATCTCTCAAAGCCCAGAGCACTGATAGCTTTTTTCTGAGATAGCATGGATAGCAAAAGAGGCCTGTCTGCTCTTCCTTGGCAGGCAGGGCAGCTCTCAGTTTGGGCCTGGAGGTTGCAAGGTGCTGTCCAGGCAACCTTGATTATCCTCACAACTGTCCTGTGTGTGGAGTCTCTGACTGCGGCTATACATCTGGCCTGCCACCCAGCCCCAAGTGAGCAGGACTGGCCCTGGAAATCAGGGCCTGAGCCCTTACACCTCTCGCTTCCTGGTTGCCTGCACATGTATGTGCTTGGGAATTCGAGGTCCATATAACTGGAAGTGGAAGGCAGGGGCTGCATGGACCAGGCACATACTGTGCCAACCTGGGCTTCTGAGCAAGCTGTTATTTGTGTTGAATGCACAAGGCTGGTTGTTGTAGATCCAGAAGCTCCTCATCTGGACCCTCCCACCTTGTTACATGGGCTTCACAAATAAGAAATCTGGCATGTAGGTCTCTTGGGGTCTCAGTCTTCTTATCTGTGAAATGGGGTTGTGGCAGGGGCAGAGAGGCCCCAGACCCAGATCGGCCTGACACAAGGAGGCCCAGACAGATGCAGGGCCCTGCTGCCTGAGGCCTAGGTCAGAGCTCTGCTGAGAGCACCCTGATACTGGCCCTATTCCTCTGAGGAGAGGGGAGGCCAGAATGCTCCTGGCATCGAGGTCTGCAGAGCAGGGCCAGCCCCCACGTGGGAGCTGGGGATGAGGAAGGGCCATCCCACCTACTGTCAGTGCTGGCAGCTCTCTGCCCTAATGCCCAGAGAGGCCCAGGACTTCCTCAGGACAGTAAGGTGAGCCAGACAGAACCCTCAGAACTGGTTCCACAGAAGCCCCCTTTCTAGGCCCTCAGAAGGGCTGCTGGGCACAGACCTTGCCCTTGGAAAAGACTGACCAATTTCCCTCCTATGTGGAGACCCCGAGTTAGGGCTGCCAGTAAAGATGCAGCTTCACAAGTTATTTTTCATTGTGGTTTGAAATAACAACAGTGAAACAGTTTCATGTTGCTGCCACTGATGTTATCTCTGGCCCAGACCTGTTCTTTCAACCTGGAAATGATTAATCAAAATTTTATCTCCCTTTTCTTTTTCTCAAATTCAAAGAAAGATGAGTACAAACTCCCTAAGTTCTGCCCTCAAACACAGCTCCTGGGTCCTCACCCAAGGCGAAGGTTGGCATTTCCTTCAAGATCCTGCAGTTCTTCTAGAGGCAGAAAAAAACCTTTTAAAATTATTTTACTTTTTAAAAATTGAGTTATTGTACAATAAAGTACACAAATCTTAAGTGTACAGTTCAGTGAACTTTTATGTATGTTTATACTGATATAACCAGCATCCACAGCAAGACACAGAACATTTTCCAGCACCCCAAAGGCTTCCTGTGCTCTCTCGCTCCTAGTCAGTATTCATTCCCCTAAGTATAGCCACCTTTCCAACCTCTTATCACCATAAAGTCGTTTTGCCCATTCTTGAACTTCATTTAAGTGGGATCATAGGCTGTGCTCTCTTTTATGTCTGACTTCTTTTGTTCAGTATTATATCTGTTCAGTTCTTTCTGGTTGTTGCATGTAGCTGTAGTCTGCTCCTTTCTGTTTCTGTATAGTATTCCATTGCATCCCAAATATATTTTCTCATTCTACTGCAGATGAATATTTTGGCTGTTTCTGCTTTCTGGCTAATATTAATAAAGCTACTATGAACACTCTTGTACTCATATTTTGGTGAGCATATGTATGCATTTCTGTTGGAAATGCTGGGAATGGTGTGGAATTACTGGGTCATAGGATATACATATTTTAGCTTAGTTGGTACTGCCAAACTTTTTTGCGAGGAAGTCTTTTATAAACAACATTGTTGTGGATTTTCCTGCCTTCTGTAGATACTGCTTGTCCATCAGACACTGGATCTCTCCTCTTCCTTCTCATGGTCTGAAGCTATTTCCCAAACATTCTCATCATTATTGGAAATTCTCCTCTACATTGTTCAGTCTCGCCCAACCATCAACATTCTGACAAGCCAATTGTTGGGAAACAAAACCCAAATCCGAATAAGCCTGGTCCGAGGTCAGCCCTTGCTCATAGGGTTGTGGGGCCTGCCCTTGGGGGCCGTGGCTTGGGCAGGCTGCAGTGAAGCATGTGCACTGAGAAGAGCAGAAGTTAGCCAGTTAATTGTTCTCCAGTTGCCCATGCTGTCATGGTTGTGGGTGGGCTGCCTCTACTTCCAGCATCTCCAGTGTCTCCTTGGGGCAGTTAGCTCAAGAAGGGCCCGATCTGACTTGGGTGTGGTTGTTGTCTTGCCAGTGCACTGTGGAGATGCACTGGCATCATCCACAAGTCTCTGGCCCCAGAGCCTCTGGGAGGCCTGAAGAAACTGTTATGTACCCCTGTCCTAGGAGAGAGACCAGGCCAAGGAGCTCGGCTTGGGGTCCTCTTGGGGTCTCAGTTCCCTAGTCAGTCTCCAGTCTCCTGCCATGTCCTGGTGCTTTCACCTTCCTTGCCCCTTTCAAATCTTTCCACTTCTCTCTATCCTACAGCCTCGCCCTGGCCCACCCCACCTCTCCCACACGACGTCTACCACGATTGTCCCATGGGCACTTGTCTCTAGACAGGTCCCTCCTGCTTTGCTCCCCAGGCAGCCAGATGGATTCATGCACCTATTAATTCACTCAACAAATATTTACTGAGTCCTACAAAGTGTCAAGAACTATGCCAGGCGCCGCAAAGAACCCAACACTTGAGGTGCTTATATTTTAGTGCATTAGTCTGGCTGTGTCCCATATGGGCTGCCTGCTGGCTCAGTATGAGCTCCAAGCCCTTTGGTCTGGTTGAAGACCCTGCTCTACCATTCTGGCCCCACGGTCCCGGAGACCCCTCCAGCCTCACTGCTCGTAGCTCTCTGTTTCCCTCACCACAGCCCTGGGCTCCAGGAACAGGAACCAGCTGCAGCTCTCCTACCATCTCCAGGCCCTTGTGCCTGGAATGCATCCCAGTCAAATGGCTGACATTTTTCTCACAGTGGGACAGACCAGTGTCCAGTGGGAGGTGGACACATCCTCTACTGGGGCATCCTCCTCCTCAACGTTTATTCTGGGGCTTGCCTGGCTACCTTCTAGGTCTTAGGGGAGCACTATCATCTGTTGGGGGACTGTGAGGTCTCTGCTCTGAACTACAGCTCTATCCCCCAGGTCTGGGGAGGACCACTCACTGCATGGTGCTAGCAGTGACTGTGTTCCAGAGTCTGAGGAAAGTGAGCCTCTTCTCACCTCTGATTAACAGAAATATTTACAGGTTTTATGGAAGTCAGGATGGAAAGGCAGCATGAATTTCCCAGTTTAGAAAATGCTCTGTGGGGCAAAGATCAGCACCAGGCTATAAGGTACTCCATACACAACCAGGGATGTTGTTATCATTATCCTTATCAACAACAGCATCTGAGAGATGAGCCGAGAGGATGACCTTGGGTCACCCAGGAGGCAGTGGAGCTGAGAACCCAACATCAGCATAGCTGCCTGCTCCCTCTCCCACTTAACGGATTTAGAAACTATCTTAAAGGAAGCAAGGGAAGGGAGGGAAGCCCAGCTCCCTGGCAATGTGTCATACTTCCTCCTGCCCAGAACCTGGGGCAGCCCCGAGTTGTCCCGGTGGAGGCCCTGACTCCCGCCCAGGCCTATTGCGCCAGCAGGGCTGGATAAGTGTGTGGTCATTTCATGTGCCGGGAGTGGAGGCCAGGGAAACAGCAACTGTTGCTGGAGCCAAGCCACAGCTTCGACTCAAAAACTACATGATAACTCATAGTCTTGCCCATCCCCCTACACCCAGGACGGTCTCCCCGACTGGCCCCACAACCCTTAGGCCCCTTCTCCTACTGGGATCTCCATAGGGAAGCTGCTGTAGGTCCTCCCAGGTCTTCAACTGAAACAGAAGCTCTAGCCCTCTCAAGGCCAGAGGTGGGGCTGTGCCCAGACTAGCTTCACAGAAGACCTGTGACTCAGACCCTAACACCTCCTCTCACAGGTCTAACCCCTGGAAATGCATACCAACCAGTTTTGGAACCCAGGCAGAAATCAAAGGAAGCTGCAAGAGCCTCAGGCCATGCCCTGAGCCACAGTCACACCAAAGGCTCCCACACCTGTGAAGCTTAGGGACAGAGAGAGATAGGCTTGGGCTCCAGACCAAACTAAAACACTAGGCATGGCTGTGGGCCTGGGTCCCCTAGTTATGAACCTCCACGGTAGGAAGGAGCATCTTTCCTGGTGTCGGCCAGTTGGAAAGTCCAGGAGTCACAGGCAGACAGACAGAACAGGGCCATGACAGTGACAGACAAACAGAGAGACACAGACTGAAGCTCCTGACAATAAGAGATGGACAGACCCTGACACTGACAGATTCAGGCAAAGCTTGGAAGGGACAGATGGAAAGACCACCTGGGGACAGCTGCAGTGACAGACTGACAGACATACAGGCAGATGAACAGACTTAAGAGTCCCAGCAGGTACAAACACACAGCTGCTGCTGTGGTCAGGGTAAGAGGTGGCAGTTCTGCCCTGAGCTCAGCCCTAGAGGTTCTTGGAGTTTCTCTCTCTTGGCACTGCAATCAGAGACTTCAAGGGACCCTTTCCAGGGCCACAATTCCCCCTGCCCCATGATCCTCAGGAATGGAGCAAGCTGTGGCCCTCACTGTCCCTGGAACTGGAACCAAGCAGGACCCTATGAGGCCTTCCCAGAATAGACCCCCACCCATGTCCTCCACCTGCCTTTTGTCTGTAGAAAAACTTTAGTCAAAGAATAAACTTAATCAGAGAAGTGAGAAAATACAGAAAGAAAGGAAAACAATCAAACAAGACAAAATAATACTTTAGCCATTAAACAAAGTCAAGGACCTTTGTTCCTCCTCAAGGGCTATAGATAATATTCTGAGCCTGTCCTTTGAGCTGTTTTGAAGAGCCTGAAACCCTCACCAGGTGGAAGAAGTTAACTGTGTGCTGCCCACAAGCACATAGACCCCAGACCACTTGGAACCAGAAGGTTGATGATGCTGACTCCCGATTACCTCACCACCAACCAATCAGAATGCCCACGAGCTGATCACACCCTGCTCCTTGAACGCTGTAAGACTCCTCACTACCCGTTCCAGGGCGAGACACACAGTTTTGAGGGCATTAGCCCACTGTGGTCCCCTTTGCCTGGCAAAGAAATAAAACTATTCTTTTCTACTTCACCCAAAAATCTGTCTCCGCGTTTCTATTTGGCACCGGTGAACAGACTCAGCAACAGGGCCAAACTCAAGAATCAATTCATACCCCTGTCACATGCCCCCTTCCAAACCTTGTGGGGCAGGAACAGCTCTCCCATATCCCTCCTGAGGCCACCTACTCACAGCACAGTGGAACTGCTTGTCCTGGAAAAGGTCTTATTAGGAGCCACTGAGTCCAGACTCTGTGGGCACAGTGGACAGTACCAGGTAGAGGCTGCAGTCAAGTGCTCCTGTGGTTATGAGGATGCTTAGCTCCAACTGGCCAACTTCTCTTCACCTCCATGACCTCCAGGGCCCTGAGGACCTAAGAGGACCTAAAAGGTCCTGGCCAAGGGGAGAGACTCCAGGACAGACAAGAATAGGAAGATTAGCCTCTTTCATAGAGAGACTGAGGCTGACTTGGACACACTCAGCTCCGTGTCTGTAGAGTCCAAGAACCCCTGGGAAGGGGTAAGACTTTCCTACCTTGAAGGGACCTTTGTGCTGAAACCATGACCAGGCTGCCTGCCTCAGGTTCGGTCCCTGGGATGAAGACTCTGAGACAGAGACTGGCATGTAGGATTGTTTGTGGAAGGGGAGGGGAGGGGGCAGGATTGAACAGAGGGAGAAGCTGGATCCAATGCAGTCAGAACAAAAGTCTCAGCTGAGCCAAAGGAGAGTTCTAGAGCTGGGATGATCCCTCAGAATTTTCCTCATTTGGGGTGAGGAGGTTAAGCCTTATTCCTTGATATTGATCAGTAATTAGATGTAGGCTGTCCCTGGAACGGGGCATGACTTCAGGCATGGCAATGTTTTTCACCCAAGGAAATCCCCAAAGAGAGGGGATACCTGCCAAGAGGTGCCTTCCAGCAGAACTCCTAAGCTGGGGGAATAAGCCTTTGACTCCTGAAGGGTGTTCTGGATAGCACACCATTACATCCACCACAGTCCACCCCTTGAACTGTTTGGATCCACTTCTTCATATAACCACTTCCCATAGGTTCTGTGAGCAGCTCCTCCAGGATTTTAGTGCTGTGTGTGCCGTTACATGTTTAACAACTGGCTCTTAAAAAAAAAAAAGGCCAAACCTTGATTTGAACGTTTGTAAATTGTCATTGTGTAAATACTCCCACTAAGGCAATTTGAAATTGGTAATGGTTTGAAAACTGGTTGGCAAAAACTTAGCAATGGGCTCTCTCAAGCCAGGCTGAGTCACCGATGATTCTGATGTGCTTCTCTTCTTGAAGGAAGCTTAGAAGAGAAAGATTAGCGAGATGAACTATAGCCCCTGCTGTTGTAGTTGATCTCAGGGCCACAGTTAGCACTCATCTCCTCCTCTTCTATCTATTGCAGATTCCCTCAGCACTGAGCATATACTCATCTTGATGGCTTCCCCAGTGGCATAACCCAGTCCCTCATCCCTGAGGATCTAATTCCTGATCTGGTTCGATTTTAGCCTGGGGTTTCTGCACTTGTCCCTTTACTGTCAAAATTGGGGGGAAGAGTACCAGAGATGCACTCAAGTGGATCCCACTATGTAGCACTGTGTAGCAGTACCCTTTCCTCCTCTTGAAGATCAGGCTTAGGTACCCCTGCCAAGAGTACTTCTTTTCTGTTGGTCTCTGGACAAAAGGAGGCAAAATTCCCTGGCAACAGTCTTGGCTTATAGTTTAATGGGACTCTTGCTGTGGTCTCAGGTGGAAGTGTTCCTTACTGGGGAAGCAGGATCTCTAAACCTACAGAGTCCAGAGTTGCAGGGATGGAAAGCACAAATTTCCCAAGTGGGTCACTGGGTGATGGTAAAACGGGCCATTCCTGCTTCTGTCTCTTGGTTCTCAGACCTTTGTATTATATCTACTGGGACTTGAATCCATATAAGGGTCTTTCACTTACAGTGAGAACTGTGTCTCGGAGGATGGCTTATCATCCTTGTAAAGCACCACTCCTAAGCTGGCGCTTCAACTATGCCTCCAACAAGCTGTTGCACAACATTCTATTGGGTTGGCAGCTCCTAGATGGTGCAGTATGTGATATGATCAGTGGTCCCTACAGTCATGGACTTACTCCTTCTTTGCCATAAAATGGATCTCTTGGTTTGACATACTATATGAGATCCCATGCTAGTGGATCAAATACTCTGAAAGCCCTTGAATAGTGATTTGGCTAAGGCCCTGTAGATAAGAAAGGCAAACCCATTCCTGGAATGTGTATTTATTTTTGTCAAAATGAATCACTTGCCCTTCCAGGGTTTTAGAGGGCCATGTAGTCAATCAGCAACCAAGTGGCCTGTTGATCTCTCTGACTCACGGTACTGTACCTGGAGCTCAAAGTTGGTCTCTGTTGCTGGCAGGCTAGACATTTGACAATGGCGATAGCTAAATCAACTGTGGTAAGAGCTCATGGTATTGGGTTTATGTATAGCCTGCATCCCTGTCCCCATGGCTACTCCATTCATGTACTCACTGAGCCAGCACTGGGGTACAATGACAGAAGCTGGATGATATTAGCTGGTAGAGTCATTGTGTTTACCTGATTATTGTACCTCTTATATTGTGGTATGCTTCCTGGTGGGCATTAACGTGCAACATGAAGTTCTTCATACTTCACGCCACTAACGTCCCTCCACTGCATGCCTCTGTACTAGACTTCCTTGTCCCAGGTCTTCTAGTCTTTCTCATTCCAGGTCCCGGAGCAGCCAGCCAAGCCATTTACCACTGCCCTTGAGTCCATACATATTTTAATTTCAGACAACCTTTCTACACAAAGTCAATGGCCAGGTATACCACCTGAAGCTCTAGCCCATCGGATTTTTTCTCAATGTTGCCTTTCAAGGTCACCCCTGAGTGGAGCTGTAGTATAGTAACTAACCATTTCTGGCTTCACTCACATACTGATCTGACCTATTTGTAAACCAAGTTTGGGCTTTTACCTCCTCCATCAGCTGGCCCTAGGGGATCACCCATGTATCCATAGGTGTGAGCCCGGGGAGAGGCTCTGGTGCCACAGAAGCAGACACATGAAGTCCTGGCTTACTTGTTTGTGAAGCTTACTTGTGTCCTCCAATCCTGCTCATACTTGATTCCCAATGTACAACTTCCATTTTATGATGGGTTGTTGCTAGACTTGCCTGACTTTCTCAGTCAGGCCCTCCAGATCCATCAGGGCTCAGGAGAATAACAGGAGCTGTTTTTCAAAATGTGTGTAATTCCTCAAGGCAAATGCTATGGCTTTGTTCCATAACCTCAGGGATACAATGTACTCTCCCACTACTGATATCTTTAAAAACCACAGGATCTGATGATTCATATGGTCCAAATAGCAGGGTTATTTGTACTATAGCCTGAAAACACTGCAGAGCCCTTTCCTACCTGGGGCCCCACTCAAAGGTGGCAGGCCTGTGTTACTGCCAGGTATATGGGTCACAGTAATATTCCCAGGTGTGCAGTAGGTTACATCCATAACCCTAAGATGCCTACCAAACACGGTGCTTCCTTTTTCATAGTGAGAAGTACAACATGTAGTCATTTGTCCTATACTTCAGAGGAAATTTCCTGACACGCTCTGGACCACTGGATCCCTAAAAACTTTACTGATGTGGCAGGCTCTGAATCTTCACAGGGGTTATCTTCTGGAGTACGTGGATCTTGTCATGGCCATCAATGTGTTAGTCACTTCTTGATCATCGTGTCTGATCAGCATAACATTATTATTTTTTTAACATCTGTATTGGAGTATAACTGCTTTACAGTGTTGTGTTAGTTTCTGCTGTATAACAAAGTGAATCAGCTATATGCATACATATATCCCCACATTCCCTCCCTCTTGTGTCTCCCTCCCACCCTCCTCATCCCACCCCTCTAGGTGGTCACAAAGCACTGAGCTGATCTCCCTGTGCTATGCGGCTGCTTCCCACTAGCTATCTATTTTACGTTTGGTAGTGTATATATGTCCATGCCACTCTCTCACTTCATCCCAGCTTACCATTCCCCCTCCCTGTGTCCTCAAGTCCATTCTCTACATCTGTGTCTTTATTCCTGTCCTGCCCCTATGTTCATCAGAACCTTTTTTTTTTTTAGATTCCATACATACGTGTTAGCATATGGTATTTGTTTTTCTCTTTCTGACTTACTTCATTCTCTATGACAGACTCTAGGTCCATCCACCTCACTACAAAAAACTCAATTTCGTTTCTCTTTATGGCTGAGTAATATTCCATTGTATATATAGCATAACATTATTGATAGAGTAGACCAGTGTGATGTTCTGCAGGAAGGAGCGATAACCTAACCCTGGAAATTTATACTGTTGTTTGTTCCAAGTAAATGCAAACTATTTCTAATAGGGGTAGAAAAGAATGGAGTCACCAGATCAGTGTCCACACACTGTATGCCTGAGGTCATGTTAATCTACTGCAGCAAAGATAGAACACCTGGCAGGCACAGTGGCTGCAACTGTGGCTACTATTTGCTGAATTGGTAGTAGCCCACTGCCATCTTCTAGGGTGTATCTGAGTTTTATTGGTAAATTAAAGAAGATACAATGGACTTCCTTTAGGTCTTTAATGGTGGCACTAATTTCTGCCATCACCTCTGGAATGTGATATTGTTTTTGATTTACTATTTTGGCTGGAATAGGGAGAAGTTTTTAAGGTTTCCACTTGGCTTTCCTCACTATGATAGCTCTTACCACATAGGCCAAGGACCCAATATAGAAGATTATGCTACCCATGAAGTATGTTTATCTGATTATATCACCGGGTGAGTGTGTGGACCTAGAGAGTCTGCTATGAGCAGGATTCAGACCAAGAATCTATTTATTATCTGAACTACATATGCCCCCAACTCTAACAAGAGGGTGCTATTTCAGGTCTCTAGAGAATAATTTCAACTCAAATCCTGTGTTTCATAGTCCTTGAAATGCTTGTGTATTCTTTTCCTGGTATCTACAGTTATCCAAATAAATGGCACAGGTTCCTTTGGGGAAGGGCTGGGGAAATCATTATCATGCACATTTGCTGTGGTATTATGGGATCCTTCCTTCTGGAGATCTGGCTTCTTCTTCAATCAATGCATTCTGAGTCTGAAAGCTGGTTCTGGTCTGGAAACTTAGCAAGGGACTTGTGACTGGGATGACTAGGCTCATCATCCTTGACTGACTTCTTCTGATTGTACAGAATGAGCAGTACTACTCTCAGTGAGCTCAGTTCTGTGACAATATCTCCTACTGTCAGTCCTGACCTATTGAGGACAACCACTGCTTTACTTCTTAGTGAGGCTGGTGCCCTTCTTTCCAGCACACTCTTTACTGTTTTGGTATCTTTGGGGCCCTTGGGTGGGTTTTCCAACCTTACTTAGTACCTCACTCCTGCACACCCACTTCCTCCACAGTCTGCCACAGCAATTCTAACATGCCTATCTCACTTATTTTTCCATGCTTCTAGGAACCATTCTAATGGTGTATTTGCATCATCTTCTGGGGTCCTTGACACAGTTTTAAATACTGCACCCTGGGACAGTGATCTCAAATCCATAAACTTTTATCCAAATTTGCTCTAAGCTTTTCATTATCTTTTCCTGAGAATCAGTTAAGCTTAGCAATAGTTACCCAATTCCATTATCCTTGGAGTAACTAATTCTCCTGTGTTTCTCAAACAGCTGATAAATTGCACCAGCTAATGCACTCTCTTCCAACAGGAGTAGAAGTATTAACAACTGCACTATTACCTTGTGCCAGAGACTGTCTGTGCTTCACAGACAACTGTGAAGGGGTGGGTCCTCACTGGCAGCCAGGGAGTACTCACTGTGCCTCAGCCTTCAGGTACCAGGGACACCCATCAGGCAATGAACAGATTCAGCCCCATCTGGGTCAGGGAGCTGGGGAGTTGGGTATAGTTTCTTGGGCAGGTAGTTCCAGGGCAGTCTTTGAAGGGAGGAGGAGGAGTCATCTGCCAGGTGGCAAAGGGGTAGGAAAGAACATGTCTGTGATGGGATGCATAAGAGAGAGCCTTTCCTTCATGGCAGAAGTCCTGGTGAGAAGCATGGCAGGGATTAGCTAATACTAGGGTGGAGGCTGAAGCCAGACAGGAGACTTCTGGGTCCAGTAGCTCACAGTTAGTATGATTTCAAAATGGTGGAATTTCTCCCCAGAGAAGGGCATGCAGAAGTATGTCTAGGGAATACCATGAGTCTGAGGTGCTGTTTAGGGGTAGTATATTAAGAAAAGATAGGGGCCCCAGTTGGAGGGTACAGGTCCTCATTTAGTCTTCAGACCAATGTTTGAGACACTTATGTAGCCAAGGAGAGAAAGGACCGAGTCCCAAGTAACTTGCAAACCTAGAATGTAGGCAGAGGAGGAGGCAACTGCAGAAGAGCTGCTAGGGACTGAAAAGAGAGGAGGGAGGGAGCCAGGAGTGGTGGCATCATGGAGGCAGTGAAGACCAAGAGGTCAGAAAACTTCCCTGACCCTGGAGAGAGCAGGTCAGCGCAGGGTGAGGTGGCATCTACTGGCAGGGCCTTGGGGCAGCTGGGGTGAGGGGGCAATGGGGAATGAAGAGGTGATGTGAGTGGAAGAAGCCTAGATAGTTCAGGCCCTTGAGGCTGGGCTCTTTCAACAGGTTGGATGTTGAGCAGGATTCAGGTAGAGCAGCCCTCGGCCTGTGGGTCACCCCAGCTTCCTTTCTCAAGCTTCCCACAGAGCCTTGTTGGAGCAGGATGGACAGGAACTGTACTCAGGTCCAGGTGCCAGCTCATCCCTGGGTTTCCCCAGGGGGCGGGTCCAACTGGTCCGCCTGTCCATTCTGAGCTCTTCTTAGGCAGGGCTATATCCAGCAGTTTTGAGGGCTTTCCAGTGAGATACAGTGCTTCTGTCCCATGGAGCCTACAGGGAAAGCCCAGCTCTGGCCCCCACCCCTTGACTAAGACCTCCAGAATCTGGGCCAGAGGCCAGGGTGGAGCAAGCCACTGAGTCAGGACAGCGGTTTTCTGTCCACACATTCCCCTACCATCTGCACCCCAGAAGATGACTCTGTAGGAGTAGGGAGCTGAAGTCCATAGAGTCACTGGAATGAGTTACATCATTTCTTTAAGGCTCACCACAATCATGTGAGACCATGACACCCCTCTTTCACAGATGGCGTAACTGAAGCTGCAAGCAGAGAAATAATTTGCTGAGAGCTATAAAGACCCAGAGTAGCAAAGACAAGACTTGGAACCTAGTCTCCGAGACTCCTTGTCAGGTGTTCTTCCATTACCCTCTCTGCCACTCAGTATGAACCAGCCAGGATAAGATACTAAGAGGGATGGCAGGTCTTGGCTGTGTAGCATCAGGATGCCAGCTGGACCTGGGTCCTCTAAGTGTCTGCCCCCTGCCTGCTTCAGGACCCTCAGCGTGAGCCTTATGGCCCATCTAGCACCCCGAGCTCCCACTTATACCTCACATCTCAGCCTTCCACAGCCTCACTCCTCCTTGAGCCTTCAGGCCCCAGGACCCACCGAGAACTTCCTCCTAGATGACCCAGACTCTTCACAACCACCAGTGTGGTAGAACCATTTTACTGAGAGACTAAAACACACAGAGGAGCCCAGGGAGCCAGGGCAGTTGAGAGCACACGGGTCCAACACCTGCCCTAGGGCAGGCCCCCAAGTGTCCATGAATGGCAGATATGAGGGATAGCAGCCTTGTATCTCAGCCACCTCAGTAAGGACAAGGGTGAGGCACCTGGGGCAGCCCCAGCTCCAGGGCCTTCAGAGGGGATCTCCTCTCCTTGTTCCCCACAGGAAATGTGTGGTGCTGGCCAGCCAGCCACAGAGGCCTGGGCATCCCCATGGAGCAGCCTTACCTCTCCGCTCTCTGGCCCTCTCCCCACCTTTATCACACTGGCAGTCACGCTTCTTATCTCAGAGCCTGGCTTCCTGCTGCTTTTAAAGAGACATGTGGCCTACCACTGGCTGACTGCCACCCTGCTAAGAGGTCCTTGCCCCATCTCCTGGAGTCATAGCAGGCTCGTCCCTTGCTTGCCACCAAGGAGAGGCTCTCTCCTCTCCACTCAGCACCCAGGTCACTCTAAGGACTATCAAACAACCTAGTGACTGGAATGTGAGTTCTTCTGAAGGATGGATAGAATGATGAATGGACTGATGGATTCATTCAACAAATAAATACTTATTGAGGACCTACCTGCTGCATATGCAGTGTCCTGGGCATTGGGGACAAGTGGGAAATAAGACAGATTGTCTGCTCTCTTGGTACTTACATTCTGGTGGGGGAGATAGTACAGCAGTAAACAAAAGAATTCCCCAGAGAATGTCAGAGATAAGAGCAACGAAGATAATAAAAGAGATGACGGCATGGAATCTTTGGAGTGATCAATGGGAGCCTTTCTGAGGACACATTTGGCTGAGACCTGACAAAAAGGAGCTGGATTTACATTGTTTTTTTTTTTGCAGTACGAGGGCCTCTCACTGTTGTGGCCTCTCACATTGCGGAGCGCAGGCTCCAGATGCACAGGCTCAGCGGCCATGGCTCATGGGCCCAGGCGCTCCGCGGCATGTGGGATCTTCCCGGACCGGGGCACGAACCCGTGTCCTCTGCATTGGCAGGCGGACTCCCAACCACTGAACCACCAGGGAAGCCCTGGATTTACATTTTTAAAGGATCACTCATGCTACTGTACTGGCCAAAAGCATTGGAAGGGGGATCAGTGAGGAGGTTGCCAGAGATGATGAACTGATCTGGACAGTGGGGGTAACAAGGGAGAAGATGGGTCAGGAAAGGGGTCACAGGGAATAGGGAACAGAAGACAGAGCACAGGAGGGAGGCAGGGTGCAGTGCTCAGTGGCCTGGTAGGTGGATACCACTTGCCTCAACTTTCCCACCCTCTGCTCCTCAACTGGCCTGGCCTCTTGGGAGGCCTCTGTTGAATGCCCTTGGACAGAGCCAGAGTATCCAGAAGGAGGTGGGGAGAGATTGTGAGGGCGTGTGGGGCCTGACCCAGCAGGCCCTGTCCTCACTCTCAGGGCACCCTGATTCTGGTCATATGAGAAACTGGACTTGAAATGTAGCAAGTACCCTTCTTCCTGATGTTCCTGTACCTCAAACTCCTGGAACTTTCAAGTGTGGATGTCACAGCTGCTGCCTATTGACTGCCCGCCACTCAGCACTTTGGCCACGATCCAGGCTGACACCCATAGAGTGATACCCACTGAAGCTCTAGCATGTTGGTCATCAGGCATCTCAGCTGGCATCCTCCCCATCTGGAGCAGCTTCTGACCTCCTGGCCATGGGAGAGCAGAGAGAAGTGTAAGACAGAGGTTAGCAACACAGGGCCAGGGGAGGATGGCTGCCAGAGGAAGAACAGTCAGCGGTCAGCAGAGGCTTGTTGCTTACTACCTGCTCACACTGTTGCTCACCACCAAGGGGAGGATATCTACTCATCATCCAAGCCCCAAAGATCCCAAAGCAGGAGGGCTGGGGTGTCGAGATGAAGGGGGCAGAAACAGAGACAGCTGCAGCATAAATGGCAATATCAGGTTTGAGGCAGAGGACCCATGGGGGCATTCAGTGTTGGGGCAAAAGTAGTCACTCCCATCAGCACACCTCAGTGTGGGGCAGGCACGGGGAGGTGGAGGTCGGGTATCTGTGACCCGTTCAGTGATATTCCCCCTCACCAGTTTGGCACTCTGCAGTGGGATTCCAAAGGTCAGAGAGTAGGAGAATTGAGTCATTTTCAGGAACTGGACTACTCTGGACTCTAAGAATGAGGCTAGGGAAACACTGCTGGATATGGGCTTCCAATCTAGAGGACCCCAAGTCTCCAAAGGCAGGTACTCAAACACTCTGCTTCTGTACTATTTGATAGCTTTCTTGAGAAACCATATGGGAACTTAGCCTGTCCCTTGAATTATTTTACAGGTTAAAGAAGCCTGTATATTGGGGATTCACTTGCCAACACCAAGTGGCAACATTGGCAGGTGCCCACAAACCAAATATCCAGAATTTAAAGAGAATAAGAATAAGATCACTGTTCTCATATATGCCAGTCCTATCAGTGGCCCTCAAACAGAACTTCTGGATGTGAAGATTTTGTTATTCTGAAGCTGTCAAAGATGTTTCATATGTACCTGGAGCCCTCACACTATCAACCAGTGTAGAGTTGTTCATACATTTCTGCCTGGAGCAAAGGCTCTCTCCAAGTGTGTAGGTGAGTGAGAGTGAGCACAGATCTGGGTCTGGGCAGTCACCAACCTCAATGGAAGAGGGAAGTTTGAGCACTTCTGGGGAAGGTTATCTCTTTTCCTAAGCTGTCGCCAGCTCATGTGACCTTGCTTGGCCAGTCCCACTGCATTACAGCAGGGTCAGGATGTCCCTCAGATGAAGCAAATGTCACCACTGAAAACACCTCATTAGAAAGCCTATCCATCACATGGGTACCACACAAATCTTAACTGAACATTTCACAGACTTCTTAAAAATTACTCTATCGTCTTAACAATGATATAAATTTATTGTTAAAAATCCAAGCAAGGGGCCTTCCCCGGTGGCACAGTGGTTAAAAATCTGCCTGCCAATGCAGGGGACATGGGTTTGAGCCCTGGTCCGGGAAGATCCCACATGCTGTGGAGCAACTAAGCCCGTACGCCACAACTACTGAGCCTGTGCTCCAGAGCCTGCGAACCACAACTCCTGAAGCCTGGGCACCTAGAGCCCATGCTCTGCAACAAGAGAAGCCACTGCAATGAGAAGCCTGCGCACCGCAACGAAGAGTAGCCCCTGCTCACCACAACTAGAGAAAGCCCGTGCACAGCAACAAACACCCAACGTAGCCAAAAAAAAAAAAAAAATACTGTCACCAAAAAAAAAATCCAAACAAGTAAAGCAAAAAGCATCCCATATCCAGAGATGGCTGTTTGGTTAACATCCTTCAACCTCTCTTTCCTTATTCATAGAGTCAAGTACACATTCATACTCTTTGTGAAAAAAAGTCTTACAATACATGTTATAACCTTTTTGTTTTGTTCATTCAGCAACTGCAATGTGCCACATGCCAGCAACTTTATTCAGAGACAAATGATTCAAAGAGCTAAGAGAAAGTTGTGACCTAATGTTATGTCAGCTAACTTTCTTTTGAAAATAAAAAGTGTAGCTTCTGGAGAAACTGCTTCCCTTAATCTCTGCTCACTGTGATGAGAAGGTCTTGCCTCTTGCTCAGCTGACACCTGCAGAGTGACTGACATGGAAATGATGAGCACACAGATGAGAGGCTGCCTGGGCACCAAGGTGCCACTGATGCAGAAGCTCATCATCACATTGGTGTGTCAACATTGCAAAGAAACCTTTGACAAATTGAAAGACCCTGTTAGCAACAGTGAAAGTTTTCTGAAGGGTGAGAAAACCACTGGGGAGGAGACTGTTTTGACATCTGCTCATTATTTCTACAGAAAGGCAATTAGTCAAATTGGCTTAGAGGACCCCTAATTGCTCATGCTTCACCCACCTGTATGAGAAAGGAAAAGGGAAAGTGACATTTACTGAGAGCTAGCTATGTGTGAGTGCTAATGACTTTCACATATTATCTTATTTAATCCTCACTACAGCCCTGTGAAGTGGATAACATTATCCCACTTTACATGTTTGAAAGTAAACTCCTGATCTTCCCCTTCAAACTTGCCCTACTGTAGCCTTCCTTATCTCAGGCAATGTCAAGTCCTTCTTTCCACCTGCCCAGAGTAAAACCGTTGGAGTCAACATTGACTCTGCTCTCTCTCGTATATTCTACATCTAATCCATCAGCAAATCCTGATGGCTCTCCCTTCAAAATACATCGAGAGTCCAACATTTCTTACCACATCCACTGCATCCATCATGGTTCAAGCCACTATTATCTTCTGCCTAAAATATACCTCAGTAAATGCCTGGCTAATTTCCCTGCTTCTACCTGTGCTCTGCTTTATAGTCTGTTCTCAACTCAGCAGCCAGAGTGATCCTGTTACAATCTAGGTTAGACTGTGGGACTCTTCAAAACTCTCCAGTGGCTCTGTGCTTTATGAGAGCAAAAGCCAAAGTTCCCACAATGGCCTACAAGGCCCAACGTCATCTGCCCCTTCATCTTTCCATTACCTCTCTGACTTTTCCCCCGTGCCCCACCCCCTCACTCATGCTACTCCAGCCCTGCCAGCTCCCTTGCTGTTCCTTGAACACAACAGCTTCAGGGCCTTTGCACTGGTTCTTCTCTCTGTCTGGAATAGCCAAACTCCTTCAACCACTTTCAAGTCTTTGCTCAGATGTTATTTTCTCAAAGATGTTATTTTATCAAAGAGATCTGCCCTACCCACCCTATTTGAGACTGCAGCCCCTTCTACCAGCACTCCCAGCACCCCAAATCCCCCTTAGCTTGCTCTGTTTTTTTTCCTGTAGCACTTATCACCTTCTAACATGTTATCAAGCTTGTTTATTTTCTGCCTCTCATGCTATGATACACATTTCTAAAGGCAGAAATACTTCTCTGTTTCCTCTATTGATGACTCCCAAGTACCTTAACGAGTACCTGGCACACAGAAGATGCTCAAGCAATATATGCTGAATGAATGAATAATGAACCAGGGCAAAATGAAGACTTAGTAAACTATCTAAGGTCTGGCAACTAGTAGGTGGCCGAGTTAGGAGTTGGGGCCAGGTCCCTTGGACTCCAAAAATCAGGCTATTTCTACCAAATATCTCTCAGAAAGAAGGAGGCAAAGGATCCAAAAGCAAACTGACTATGGGACTTTTGCTTACAGGACAATCTGGGGACTTTTTAGGGGTTGGTGCCCATTCAGAGCTGGGCCCACCTCCAGCTGTAACTGTACCCTCGCCTAGATTCAACACACAATGGCTAGCCTGAGCAGTGGCCCTGAGTCACCCCGAAAGGCATCAGTTGATTAAGGTGGAATATGAGAAACACTATGAAAAGGATGTCTGTGAAAGGTTAGAGTAATGTCTGGGGCTAGCCCACCTGTGTATTTAAAAGAGTCACTTCCTTATGAACTTGGACTCCTGTTTTTCTGAGAGCAGAGTGACCACCTCACTTCTACCCACTTGTCCTCTCGATTTGTTGTCTGTAGTTTGTACATGAACCACCATTTGCCTGACAAGCCTCCCTCTAAGCCTGCCCAGGATGTGGCAGCTTGTTTGCTGCTCCTACTTCCCATGTATAGCAAGCCATCCTCTTCCTGAATTCTCTCCCCCAAGAAGACTGTACACTCTAAGAAGGCAGTCCAAAGCTTGGAGGCTAAGTTATTTCTTGGTCCCCTCCTCTAACCTACATCAGCACCAGGAGCCTGGGTAAAGTGGGTAGATGGGTTCTGTCACTTCACAGGCATGTAAAAGGGCCTTGGAGGCTCCCAAACACCTGGGACAGTGGACCAATCCTTGGTCCCACCCGAACTGAGGCAGCAGCCAAGACTTCCGAAACAGAAGGGTACTTTCAAACCAGCAAGCAAGCAAACAAACCAACAAACAAATTCCTTTTGCCACATTAAGACTATTTCTGATAGAAATAAGACCAGGAAAAGCCTAGTTCCTCCAGCCGCATGCCACTCTGCCTGCCTCGAAGGCAGCAACTCCTGCTTCCCTGTGTTCCTATCCACCACACACATGGCCCGACTGAGAGATCATCACAGAGGACAAGCTGGAGCCAGCTGTAAGCTCGAGGAGGAGAGGCCTGCCTAGAGGCCAGAGGGGACCCCCGCTCCACCCCTTTCCATTTAGGAAAATGCCACCAGCTGGCAACCGAGATGCATGGCTATCCTCATGGCTTTGGGGGCAAGGTTCAGGGGCCAGCTCTCCTCAGCCCTCAGCCTGGCAGTGCTTCACCAACTGCAGGAGCAGGAATGCCCCTCAGAGGCACACGGTGGAGTCCAGGAGCTGTAATGAGACAACCCAGTAGTTAGGAAGAAGGGGCTGAGTAGGCAAAACTCCCACAGAGGGGTAGCCTTCACCTAATTCTGTCTCCCTGAGTGAGGTCCACCCTGGGGATCCAAGTGTGAACACCACACAGCCCCATCTTTCTAATGGGCAAGGAGCTCTGAACACTATATAGTTTCCTGAAGGTGCTTTATGAAAGCCTCCATTAATGTATTCCTTGGCTTAAGACTTTCTCTTTTCTTAAAATGAAAATGCCCCAGAAAGGTCATAGACCGGGCCCTCACAGTTACTGATACCACAGAGTACAAGGGTCTTCCTTTGAGTGGATTTTCTGGGATCTACTCTCTACCCACATCCCTTCATTGAGATCGTAAAGGATTTCTTGTCCTAACTAAATCTCCTGAGGAGGACAAAGTGTTCAAGAAGTTGGCTGTGCAGGGCTTCCCTGGTGGCGCAGTGGTTGAGAGTCTGCTTGCCGATGCAGGGGACACGGGTTCGTGTCCCGGTCCGGGAAGATCCCACATGCCGCAGAGCAGCTGGGCCCGTGAGCCATGGCTGCTGAGCCTGCGCATCCAGAGCCTGTGCTCCGCAACGGGAGAGGCCACAACAGTGAGAGGCCCGTGTACCGCAAAAAAAAAGTTGGCTGTGCAGAAGCTCCACAAACAAGGCAGGCACACAGACGGACCAACCTCAGTGCTCAAGGCCTCCAGGGCTCCTGGCCTGCTGCTGAGGCCTAACCTGAGGAGGCAGGGCTGCCACACTGGAGCACCATCCCTGTCAGCCTCTCACACAGGAGCAGGAGCCAGGAGATTGGGCAAGGATTATCTTGGTGACTAATAAGCTAATTGTGGAAAATTACAACTTCCTGAGCTTGGTCTATCAGAGGTGGCCACAAAACTCTTTATGATGTGGCCAAAAATTCCTCCTGCCACCACAGCCCTTGAAAATAGGTCAAAGACACCTTCTATGGAACTCTCAAAGCAGGCCTTAGCTCATACCATCAAACTGTGTCAATACACTACAAACACTGGAGCTTTTGTGAGAATACTCTCATCATCTCTAGGTCTGAGCCCAGCCCTGGCTCTGAGCTGGTCGCCAGTCCTGCCCTCCTTGATCCTCTTCTGGGGACTGACTGACTATGGAGGCCAAAGAGAAGGCCTCCTGCTTTTTGCCCCCAGAAAGCCTGTCTACAAGCCTCTCCAGGGCAAGAGTGTCTCCTCTTGTGTACCAACCAAGGCCTAAAGGCCTGGCCTCATCTCCCAGGCTACACCTCACACAAAAGCAGGGCAAGGGGTAGATTAGGCACTGGCAGAGACTTTAATTATGCTTCCTTCAGCTTTCGAGAGGCCCCAGGCTTGTGGCAGGTGCTCATGGCTGGCTGCTGCTTGGATCAGACATGCAGAGCTCCCTCCCTGAATGTTGGGCATCCCATTGGCAGTATGGTGCAAGGGTCAGCACATAACCTGGCTCTGATGCCACCCACACTAACTGTGTAACCCCAGGCCATCTCTCTTAGCACAGTGAAGCCCGTCTTATCTTAGAATGGGGGCAGCATTCTCTGCTACAGGGGTTGCTGTGGAAGCCCTAGGGTACACGACAGCAGATGAAAATGGGCTTTGTAGACCCTTGTGGAGGTGAGCATATAGCCCCGTTTCCTACTTCCTGTGTTCAGGCCTTGGCAGAGACAGAAACCATTCAGCTCTGAGGGTGCCAACCAGTGGGGCTTTAGCTCTAAGAAGACAGGACTGTCTGAAAGTTCCGTGCCTATTCTTCTGCTTTTGTGTCTGTTGCTACTAGCAGGAGTCCCAAACTCCAGGTCTGAAACAGTGATGGAATCTCTAGTGCAGCTATCATGGGTCCGAGTGTCCTCCCTTCTAAGAAGCTCGAGAAAGTGCTGACCTGGAGAAGATGCCCCACTAAATGCCTGCCATCCAAGATGACACTTCTCTTGACCCAAAAGCCTCATCTCATCACTGGCCTACAACCTCAGCATGGATGGGGGTCCTGTCCTGACAGGACCCTTAGAGCCTCCAGGCAGTTCTTGCCAGGGATAAAAGGCCCTAGTCAGCCTGGCCTAGAGCCAGCCTATGCTGAGTCTCAAGAGTCTGCCTTGAGGTCAAGGCCAAAAACAATGATTCAGGCAGGCTGGAATCCAGGGAAAACCGGCCCCGGCTTTCCACCCAAGAGTGCTGACCAGCTGGGCATGAGCTCACGCAGCTAGACAATGACAATGACAGTGGGAAACTGCCAGCCCCTCGTAGATGAGAGGAGCTGGAGGCTGAGCCTTGAGCCTGAAACCACCCCTGAAACATTCTTTGAAAACCCCATATCAACTCATCTAAAATTAGCTTTCAGCATCTAAATCACTTCCTGTTACAGAAACCACAGTTCTGATGCTTCAGTCATCACCCTGACTGCCTCTAGGGGGTGGGGCAGGTGAAATAAGGGTACTGTACACAGAAACTATGACAATCCAGAAGAGATACAGCAGTCAGGAGCCCCTCTTCCTCTACTGCAGAAACGATGGCTAGGCAGGGCCCATGAGGCTGCAGGAACCAGGACCAGCATGAGCATGCAAGTGCACCCATGCACACAGGTACATACCCCCCAAATGTCTTGTATACACAGGCCAGAGCCTTCATTATTGCTACAGACAGACTACCACATGCACAGCCCAAGCATATCTCCATCATGCCCCTTCTAAGCATGGGACTCTCCAACAGAGGAAGGTGGGTGTCTGGCCTGCTTTAAGCATCTGCAGCCTTGTCTCTTCTTCTCTTGTAGCCCTGGGTACTTTATGCCTAATAGGCTGCAAGCAAGGTTGGCCTAGTGTTCAGGGCTTGGCCTTCACTCACTGCTTCAGCCAATTCTTCGTATACTAGGACCACCAGGAAGCATCCTTAATAAGACCAAGGATTACACCAGAAATCTATAGCATATATATTTTAATAGTGAAACATCAGAAGAAATTCCATTAAAGTCAGGAACAAGACAACAATACCTGATACCCACGCTACTATGCAATACTGTATTGAAGTCCTAGCAAGTGCATTAAGATAAGAAAAACATATATGAGGATTAAAAAAACAACAGATAAACTTGTTCTTTTAAAATAAATGATGATTATTATCACTGCTTGCTTTATATTAAATGTTTTATGTATCTCATTTAACTCATTTAATCCTAACAATCACCTTATGAGGTAGGTATTAGTATAGAAGCCATTTTTACAGATGAGGAAACTAACAGAGATGCTGAGGTACTTGGCTGGTAAACGGCAGAGCCAGAATTTAAACCCAGAAAGTCTGACTTCAGACTCTGTACTCTTAATCGCTATACTATATTACCTCTTGATGATGTGAGACTTTACACAGAAAGCCCAGGAGTTGAACAATGTGGCCAGATATAAGATCAATAAACAAAAAATTAGCAGCTTTCCAAAATACCACAAAAGTGAGTTCTCCTCCAATTAGTCTATAAATTCCATCCTAATTCTATTAAAATCAAAATCCCTACAGAAAGTCTCATGGATCCTGACAGATTGATTCTAAAATTCACAAGGGAGAATATTTGAGATCATTCTGTAGAAGAATTATAGTGGGAGATTTGAAGTATATAATTTCAAAATATGTCATAAAGCAAAAGCAATTAAGACTGTGTGGTACTGGTACCTAAATGAATAAACAAATCAGTAACTCAGAATGAAGAGTCCAGAAAACAGACCCACATATTTATGGGATTTATGGAGACAAGATAAAGTCTAGATTCAGAGATGAGTGATAATACTGACTTGGACCCTCTTTAAGGTTGGTTTTATTTTGGTTAACTCCTGAAATAGTTACTAATTAGTAGTACAGAGGATATTAGTGAGATGAGGATGCATGTGGAGGTTTCTTGCTTTATCACAAAGGCAACTGAGCTTCAAGTTCACGGTCTTGGCAGCCTGCAGAGAATGACATGTCCACCAGGTCAGAAGAGTCCAGAAGAGCACGTACTGCCTTTTGCAATTCCTCCAGCTCATACTACCAAATAAAGCAATAATTCTGCTCTTCGGTAAGCCACACCACAGAGTCCTAATATGTATATTCTAGGCCTTGAAAATTCTTGTTGCCAGATTTTTGGGCAACCTATCCTTACCTAGCTATAGAGTCTTGGAGTTTTCTTTTTCTTTCTTTTTAAAAAAAATTAATTAAGTAAGTAATTTTTGGCTGAGTTGGGTCTTTGTTGCTGTGTGCAGGCTTTCTATAGTTGCGGTGAGCGGGGTCTACTCTTGGTTGCAGTGCGTGGGCTTCTCACTGTGGTGGCTTCTCTTGTTGTGGAGTACGGGCTCTAGGCGTGCGGGCTTCAGTAGCTGTGGCATGTGTGCTCAGTAGTTGTGGCTCATGGGCTCTAGAGTGCAAGCTCAGTAGTTGTGGCACACAGGCCCAGTTGCTCCATGGCATGTGGGATCTTCCTGGACCTGGGATCGAACCCCTGTCCCCTGCATTGGCAGGTGGATTCTTAACCACTGCACCACCAGGGAAGTCCCAAGTCTTGGAGCTTTCTGTTCATGTATACTCTTGGTCTTTCAGTAAGCAAGCCTGAGTCTACCACAAGTGGTCTTTCATGTAAGTGTGAAACAGATGAATCTTTCAATGAACAGTATTGAGACAACTGTGACTAAATAGGTTAGAAATATTTCTAGTTTTAAGTAAAACTTAACTCAAACTGGCTTAAATAATAAAGAAAATGTACTGGCTCATGTAAAAGAAATGTCCAGAGGTAGGCTGGATTTCAGAACAGGATTGGTCCAGCAGATCAATGATGTCACCAAGAACCTGATTTATCTTCTTTGTCTTCTACTGTATTGGTTCATCCTAAGATTAGCTTCCCTTGTGGGAGTAAGATAATTGTCAGTGACAACTGAGCCAATACAGAAGAAAAGCCTCTTTCTCAGAAGCTCCCAGCAAACATTATTTCATGTATCTTGGCGCCCAAAGGGTCATTAACCCACCTGAACCATTCATGCCCTGTAGCCAGGGGAATGGGATGCATTGATTGCCTTAAGCCACTTTAAGAGGTGAGGGTGAGATCAATTCCACACAAACTACATATCTGGGAAGTTCAGAATGCCATTAGCAAGGGAGGAGGGCAGGGTAAGTACTGGGAAGACAATCAACAAAGCTTCTACAAAATTATCACCTACAAGGAAACATTAAGCTATTGATAGAGTCCTCCTCATACTATTCACAAAATAAATTCAGAGATATTAAAGCCCTAAATATAAAGAATAGACATAGGAGGGCTTCCCTGGTGGCGCAGTGGTTGAGAGTCCGCCTGCCAATGCAGGGGACACGGGTTTGTGCCCTGGTCTGGGAAGATCCCACATGCCACGCAGCGGCTGGGCCTGTGAGCCATGGCCGCTGAGCCTGCGCGTCCGGAGCCTGTGCTCCGCAGTGGGAGAGGCCACAACAGTGAGAGGCCCGTGTACCGCAAAAAAAAAAAAAAAAAAAAAAAAAGTATAGACATAGGAGAAAAATATATAATAATATGTTTATGACCTTGAGGGGAGAAGAAGCCTTTTTAAATAAGACCATACAAAATATCAAGTCCCTTTAAAAATCGATCATTTTACTCCATCAAAATCAAAGACTTTAGTATAATAAAAGATACTATAAAATAAAAGACAAGTGAAACACTGAGAGGAAACATTTGTAACACTTATAATAGACAAAGAATTAATATCCAGAGTACAGAAGGAGTATCAAAAAGTTAACAAGTAAAATCTTAACAACTCTGGGCTTCCCTGGTGGCACAGTGGTTAAGAATCTGCCTGCCCATGCAGGGGACACAGGTTTGAGCCCTGGTCCAGGAAGATCCCACATGCTGCAGAGCAGCCGAGCCCATGAGCCACAACTACTGAGCCTGTGCTCTAGAACCCGCGAGCCACAACTACTGAAGCCTGTGCACCTAGAGCCCGTGCTCCGCAACGAGAAGCCACCGCAATGAGAAGCCCGCACACTGCAACTACAGAAAGCCTTCACGCAGCAACGAAAACCCAACGCAGCCAAAAATAAAATAAATAAATTTATTTTAAAAAAATCTTAACCACTTAATAGGAAAAGGATATGAACAGGTAACTAACAGAAGACAAAACAGAAATGCCCACTAAATATATAAAGAGATGTTTAGCATCACTAAGGATCTTAAGAAATAAACAGAAATTCTGTATGTGACATTTGATACTATGAAGACAATGGTTTTAACAGGCTTCGTAGGTATGTAATGTTAGTGGATCTAACTTTTCTCTAGAGAACAAGTTGACAGACTCTACTAAATGTAAATATATATATTCCCATGAGCCTGTAATTTCTTATGTTGTACCTACCAGGAAAGATGCTTGCTTGTGTGCTTAATGAAGCATATACAAGAATATTCATTGCAGCCCGTGTGTAATAGTGAAATTGTGCAGATGCATAAAATTTCCGTCAACCAGAGATAAATATATAAACTGAGGTATGTTCATGTTAGAGAATACTGTGCAGCAATTCCAAAATGCACATGCTCTCTTTCAACCAACCCAGAGTGATCTCTAATATATCACTGATAACTGCAGAGTGATAGGTATAGCACATCATTTGTGAAAAAGAAAGAGAGAGAGAAGGAAAGAAAAGCAGAAAACCACAAAAGAACCCTATCTATTTTTTTATAGATATACAGGGTCAGTAAATAAATGTATAAAAAAAGATCTGGAAGGATGTACACCTGAGAACTGTGGTTACTTGTGGGAACTGGGCGAGGGGATTAGGATCAGGTGAGGCAGTCAAAGGGCACTTTATTTAGCTTTACAATTGTATAATTGTCAGGCTGAACTGCTTTCTTTTTTTTTACAGGAAGATAATATTCTCCTCTAGACGTTACAAGAGGAGAATGTATTCGTACATCACTTGGGTAATTAAAAGACAAAACTATTTTTTATAAAATCATTAGGAGTTGGCCAAGCAAAGGCTAAAGTTTGGAGCCTGCTTCTTCTGCAGGGGTCCCTGCGGTGACTAGACTCCATCTGCCATGGAGTCTCTGTTCATCTACCATGTCTCTGCCTAGGCCTCATTGCCAGGCTCATGGATCTCCCTGGCCCCTGAAGGTGGGGGCATGGGCCAGCTCTCTCCTGCAGCACAGTTGAATGTCCTCAAATAGGGAATGGGGGGCAGGCATAAAATACTGGATAGCCAGGGGGCCAGAAGATAAAGGTTCCTCTTATGAAAGAAGTTCAAAGACAGACAGCGAGGAAGGCCATGAAAGATCCAGCCCTGTCAGGCAATTACCAGCATTCAGATTATGTGTGCCTCTCCTCATGTCCTCACCTTGCATCCCAGCAGCACCCCACCCCCAAAGATCTTTACCCAAATTTCGAGAGACTGTTCCCCTCAACTGACCTTGAGTCCAGGGCAGTGGCTAGAACTGGGGCAAGAGAAGGGACAGGAAAAAATGGTCTAGGGTGGCATCAGGGTTAGAAAAAGGGGTGAGTAGAAAGTCAAAATAGTATAGGAGCTGGGAAAGGGCCAATGGAAGAGGCAGGGTATCAGGAGGAGGTTCTAGTCACATCCATGGGCAGTAGTGGCAGATGAAACCACTACCTACCTCTTTCTCCAACATGCAAAATGTCTTTTACCCACAGAGGCAGTAATCCTAATTCCCACTCTGGTTAACCAAGTAAGAGGAAAGAGCTTTCCTACCAGGTCAGGGCAAAGAAAGTCATTGTTTCCACTGGAGAGGTACAAATGGAGCTCAATGCAGAGGGTAGAGCCCTCCCAAGGCATGGTCCAAAGGCTTGGGCCAAGATAACTAGAGGTGCTGATGCCACATGTGCAGGAAATGGAATCCTGGGGGTGGTGTGGTAAAGAAAAAAACCCTCCGGTTTTAACAGATCCACTCCTAAGGTTACTCAAAAAGTTCAGACCAAGGCATCGCCTTCATCTCCCTCCACCCACTCTCTACAGTGACTTCAGAGAAGAGTTGTGGGAACTAAAGTGCTCCATCCCAGGAAAAAGGGCTTCCTTTGAGGTTAAGGTGTGAAATGACAAAAGACTACAGCATCTAAGAAGACCTTCCCAATGCTGAGACTCCCGGTCTCTACCTCTAGAGCCTCAGAAGAGACTGGGAGGTAGAGAGCACTTCATCAGGCTCTTAAAAAGGAATGAATAAGAGCTTCTATTGCTTCCTTTTAGAGCTGAGTGGCCTGATACTAAAGGAGAGAAGTTCAAAAATGGGCTTATTTTCTTCTTCATGACAGGCCCAAAGGGGCACACAGTATAAAAGAAGGACTTCCTTGCATAATAACATGAGGTATTAACCATACCATGTGTAAGAAAAATTATGGAGCAATTTGGAAAATGCTTCTCTTCTTTCTTATGGGTTTAGAATATCCAGTCTGTAAGAATTAACAAGCAGGAGTGTGTGTGTGTGTGTGTGTGTGTGTGTGTGTCTAATCTAATAGTTACCAGATGGACAACTGGAATAATGAAGAGGTAAGTACATCTGCTTCACATAGTGGCAAAGAAGAACTTGAACCTGCCTTGGAGTACCTACATCTACCTGGACAGTCCTGCTGGAATTTGGCTATATTATTCTAGACCAGCATTCCAATAGAATGTTCTGTGATAATGAGAATTATGTATCTGCACTGTCCAATATAGGAGCCACAAGCCATATGTGTCTATCAAACACTTGGAATATGGTTAAGGCAACTGATAATTTTTTATATTATTTAATTTAATTTTTAATTTTTAATTTTTTAATTAATTAATTAATTAAGTTTTGGCTGCATTGGGTCTTCGTTGCTGCGTGCGGGCTTTCTCTAGTTGTGGTGTGCAGGGGCTACGGGGGCTACTCTTCGTTGCGTGCATGGGCTTCTCATTGCGGTGGCTTCCCTTGTTGTGGAGCACGGGCTCTAGGCGCAGGGGGTTCAGTAGTTGTGGCTCACAGGCTCTAGAGTGCAGGCTCAGTAGTTGTGGTGCATGGGCTTAGTTGCTCCGCAGCATGTGGGATCTTCCTGGACCAGGGCTTGAACCTGTGTACCCTGCATTGGCAGGAGGATTCTTAACCACTGCGCTACCAGGGAAGTCCATATATTATTTAATTTTAATTAATTAGCTACATTCAATTGAATAGCCATATATGGCTAGTAGCTATTGTACTGGACAGCACAGTTCTAGGCTGAATCTGTCCTGTTTGTTTGGCACAGAGTTTGCCAAAGGGTAGGAGATGCACAGTGGAGATTGGTACAGAAAACACTATGAAACACATGAGAAACAAAGCCATTATGATGGATGAAGCTCAGAGCAAGTGCCATGACAGCACAGAACAGCTGCAGTGCCTCAAATCTTCCCAAGCATCTGCTGCTCACAAAAAAACCTTGACCAAGTGACGCTTTCAGAAAAACCCTAGGAAAGGGAGTATATTAGTAAAATTGAGAGATGTGGAACAGGCGTAACAAACTCAGAATGGTAGAACAGTGTAATCCTAATGATATCTGGGTGAAATCTTCATCTCCATTCCCATTAGTGAGAAGCCCACTTTGGCAAGTGGCCAAAGGAAGCACCAGGTTGGACACAGTGTTGGGACTGGACTTCCCTGTCATCCATAGGGAGCAACTCAGGACGCAGAGTGATGGGTTGAGAGATTCGTCAACTTTCTAACCATTAGACTATATGGTCTCCTGGGCCTTTTAGGCAAGGCAGTTGTTCAGATGTGCAAAAACTCTTAGAAGCTCAGACAATTGGTGAACCCGGTACTCCCTCATCCCCATCCATCCCCAAGCCACAGAGTGACAGTAACTTCCTTCCATTTGTTATTTCTTTTCTTAAGGCCAATTTTCACAAGCCATATGACAAGAATATAACATCCATTTTGTATGCTCCCAGCTCAGCATTCAGGATGCAGAACTTCCCTCTGGAAAACCCTAACATCTCTGCCATATCTGGCATACTACCCACAGCCCTGATTGCAGCAGCTACCAGCAAGTAAAGAGTGTGGTGCTGATCTTGTTACTGTTTTGGAGATGGTAGGAATCAGAAGTCACTCCAGGGAATATCCCAGGAGACTGATGCAGGCTGGATAAAGAAAAGAAACAGAGAAGAGACAGATGAGGTGAAAGGAGGAAAAACACAAGAGGAGACATCTTACATCCTGTCCATCTCACACCAATGGAAATGTACCAATGGAGCTTCCTCAAGCAGTTTTAACCATAGTTCTTTCTTCCTGGCTCAAAGGCCTCTAACACCTTCCAGCAGCCACAAGGTAAAGGCTAAAATCCTACACTTAGCAATCAAGGCTCAGGCTCATGGGGCCAGGGCCTATTTACTCTATACCCACATCTTGCCTGTTCCAGACGAACTGATCCTTTTACTTCTCCCACGCACATCATGCTGGTTAAGGCCTCTATATCACCTTTATATCAGCTACTCCACCAAGCTAGTTCACCCTAACCACAGCCTTCCTTTTTCCAACCACTTTAAGACCCAGCTAATATTGTCCCCTTCTGGAAGACTTACCCAACTAACCAGTTCAAAGGGACCTCTCCCTGCTTTTAACACATCTATATTTACTGAGAAATTTCTTCCTTTGTTTTTTTTTTTTTTTCTTTTTGCGGTATGCGGGCCTCTCACTGTTGTGGCCTCTCCCGTCGCGGAGCACAGGCTGCGGACGCGCAGGCCCAGCGGCCATGGCCCACGGGCCCAGCCGCTCCGCTGCATATGGGATCCTCCCAGACCGGGGCACGAACCCGTATCCCCTGCATCCGCAGGCGGACTCTCAACCACTGCGCCACCAGGGAGGCCCCTTCCTTTGTTTTTTAACTCTTCAAATGGCTATTAATTTCTACCAGATAAAGCCCACTGCAGGAATGGGATTATCGTCTCTGAATTTCCCACGGCATCCAGCACAGAGCCAGGCATACAGGAATCACTCAGTGCGCTCTGGTTCATTTCAACAAACATATCCTGAGTATTAACTCTGTGCCAGGAGCCATGCTAGATGTTTCTGCCAGAGTCAATACAGATAACTGAGAGGTGGTTCTATTTTATTAGTACATTTATCCCATCCTTCACATGCAGCTAAACCAGTCTCCAATTCCTCTGATTCTCCAAGGCTAGAGAGTCTCCATTTGATGAAAAAGACTATTCCCCATATCAGATCTGACTCTTCCCTTTACCACAACTTCACTCCCCATAATGCTCTTGCTCATCTCAGAAGCCTGAAAGCATTAAAGGAGGATAGATACAATCTATGGCAAAGTCATCTCAACTCCTAGTACTGGGCAAACTCAGGTCTCCCTCCATAATGAAAAGTAAACAAATATATCAAAATGTGAGACAAACAAAAAAAATTTAGATCCACCAGAGGGCAGACAGCAGAAGCAAGAAGAACTACAATCCTGCAGCCTGTGGAACAGAAACCACATTCACAGAAAGACAGACAAGATGAAAAGGCAAAGGGCTATGTACCAGATGAAGGAACAAGATAAAACCCCAGAAAAACAACTAAATGAAGTGGAGATGGGTAACCTTCCAAAAAAGAATTCAGAATAATGATAGTGAAGATGATGCAGGACGTCAGAAAGAGAATGGAGGCAAAAATCGAGAAGATGCAAGAAATGTTTAACAAAGACCTAGAAGAATTAAAGAACAAACACCTAGAAAAATTAAAGAACAAGCAAACAGAGATGAACAATACAATAACTGAAATGAAAAATACCCTAAGGAATCAATAGCAGAAAAACTGAGGCAGAAGAATGGATAAGAGAACTGGAAGACAGAATGGTGGAATTCACTGCTGCAGAACAAAATAAAGAAAAAAGAATGAAAAGAAATGAAGGCAGCCTAAGAGAACTCTGGGACAACATTAAATGCAACAACATTTGCATTATAGGGGTCCCAGAAGGAGAAGAGAGAGAGAAAGGACCAGAGAAAATATTTGAAGAGATTATAGTCGAACACTTCCCTAACATGGTAAAGAAAATAGCCACCCAAGTCCAGGAAGCACAGAGAGTCCCAGGCACGATAAACCCAAGGAGAAACACGGCAAGACAAACAATAATGAAATGACAAAAATTAAAGACAAATTACTGAGAGCAACAAGGGAAAGACGACAAATAACATACAAGTGAACACCCATAATGTTAAGAGCTGATTTCTCAGCAGAAACTCTACAAGCCAGAAGGGAATGCCATGACATATTTAAAGTGATAAAACGGAAGAAACTACAACCAAGATTACTCTACCTGGCAAGGATCTCATTCAGATTCGACAGAGAAATCAAAAGCTCTACAGACAAGCAAAAGCTAAGAGAAGTCAGCACCACCAAACCAGCTCTACAACAAACGCTAAAGGAACTTCTCTAAGTGGTAAACACAAGAGAAGAAAAGGACCTAAAAAAAACAAACCCATTACAATTAAGAAAATGGTAATAGGAACATACATATCGATAATTACCTTAAATGTGAATGGATTAAATCTCCAACCAAAAGACACAGGTTCGCTGAATGGATACAAAAACAAGACCCATATATATGCTGTCTACAAGAGACCCACTTCAGACCTAGGGACACATACAGACTGAAAGTGAGGGGATGGAAAAAGATATTCCATGCAAATGGAAATCAAAAGAAAGCTGGAGTAGCAATACTCATATCAGATAAAATAGACTTTAAAATAAAGACTATTACAAGAGACAAGGAAGGACACTACATAATGATCAAGGGATCAATCCAAGAAGAAGATATAACAATTATAAATATATATGCACCCAACATGGGAGCACCTCAATACATAAGGCAACTGCTAACAGCTATAAAACAGGAAATCGACAATAACACAATAATAGTGGGGGACTTTAACACCTCACTTATACCAATGGACAGATCATCCAAAATGAAAATAAATAAGGAAACAGAAGCTTGAAATGACACAACAGACCAGATAGATTTAATTGATATTTATAGGACATACCATCCAAAAACAGCAGATTACACTTTCTTCTCAAGTGCACATGGAACATTCTCCAGGATATATCATATCTTGGGTCACAAATCAAGCCTCAGTAAATTTAAGAAAACAATAAATTAGAAAACAATAAAATTAGAAATGAAAAAGAAGTTACAACAGACACCACCGAAATACAAAGCATCCTAAGAGACTACTACAAGCAACCCTATGCCAATAAAATGGACAACCTGGAAGAAATGGGCAAATTCTTAGAAAGGTATAACCTTCCAAGACTGAACCAGGAAGAAACAGAAATATGAACAGACCAATCACACGTAATGAAATTGAAACTGTGATTAAAAATCTTCCAACAAACAGAAGTCCAGGACCAGATGGCTTCACAGGTGAATTCTATCAAACATTTAGAGAAGAGCTAACACCCATCCTTCTCAAACTCTTCCAAAAAATTGCAGAGGAAGGAACACTCCCAAACTCATTCTATGAGGCCACCATCACCCTGACACCAAAACCAGACAAAAATACCACAAAAAAAGAAAATTACAGACCAATATCACTGACGAATATAGATGCAAAAATCCTCAACAAAATACTAGCAAACAGAATCCAACAGCACATTAAAAGGATCATACACCATGATCAAGTGGGATTTATCCTAGGGATGCAAGGAGTCTTCAATACACGCAAATCAATCAATGTGATACACCATATTAACAAACTGAAGAATAAAAACCATATGATCATCTCAATAGATGCAGGAAAAGCTTTTGACAAAATTCAACACCCGTTTATGATAAAAACTCTCCAGAAAGTGGGCATAGAGGGAACCTACCTCAACATAATAAAGGCCATATACGACCAACCCACAGCAAACATCATTCTCAATGGTGAAAAACTGAAAGCATTTCCTCTAAGATCAGGAACAAAACAAGGATGTCCACTCTCACCACTAGTATTCAACATAGTTTTGGAAGTCCTAGCCACAGCAATCAGAGAAGAAAAAGAAATAAAAGGAATACTAATTGGAAAAGAAGAAGTAAAACTGTCACTGTTTGCAGATGACATGATATTATACATAGAGAATCCTAAAGATGTCACCAGAAAACTACAAGAGTTAATCAATGAATCTGGTAAAGTTGCAAGATACAAAATTAATGTACAGAAATCTCTTGCATTCCTATACACTAATGATGAAAAATCTGAAAGAGATATTAAGGAAACACTCCCATTTACCACTGCAACAAAAAGAATAAAATACCTAGGAATAAACCTACCTAGGGAGACAAAAGACCTGTATGCAGAAAACTATAAGACACTGATGAAAGAAATTAAAGATGATACCAACAGATGGAAAGATATACCATGTTCTTGGATTGGAAGAATCAATATTGTGAAAATGACTATACCACCCAAAGCAATCTACAGATTCAATGCAATCCCTATCAAATTACCAATGGCATTTTTTTACAGAACTAGAAGAAAAAATCTTAAAATTTGTATGGAGACACAAAAGATGCCGAAGAGCCAAAGCAGTCTTGGGGGAAAAAAACAGAGCTGGAGGAATCAGGCTTCCTGACTTCAGACTATACTACAAAGCTACAGTAATCAAGACAATATGGTACTGGCACAAAAACAGAAACATAGATCAATGGAACAAGGTAGAAAGCCCAGAGATCAATCCACGTACCTATGGTCAACTAATCTATGACAAAGGAGGCAAGGACATACAATGGAGAAAAGACAGTCTCTTCAATAAGTGGTGCTGGGAAAACTGGACAGCTACATGTAAAAGAATGAAATTAGAACACTCCCTAACACCATACACAAAAATAAACTCAAAATGGATTAGAGACCTGGATATAAGACTGGACACTGTAAAACTCTTAGAGGAAAACATAGGCAGAACACTCTATGACATAAATCACAGCAAGATCTTTTTTGATCCACCTCCTAGAGTAATGGAAATAAAAACAAAAATAAACAAATGGGATCTAATGAAACTTCAAAGCTTTTGCACAGCAAAGGATACTATAAACAAGACGAAAAGACAACCCTCAGAATGGGAGAAAATATTTGCAAATGAATCAACAGACAAAGGCTTAATCTCGAAAATATATAAACAGCTCATGCAGCTCAATATTAAAAAACCAAACAACCCAATCCAAAAATGGGCAGAAGAACTAAATAGACATTTCTCCAAAGAAGACATAGATGGCCAAGAAGCACATGAAAAGCTGCTCAACATCACTAATTATTAGAGTAATGCAAATCAAAACTACAATGAGGTACCACCTCACAGCAGTTAGAATGGGCATCATCAGAAAATCTATAAACAACAGATGCTGGAGAGGGTGTGGAGAAAAGGGAACCCTCTTGCACTGTTGGTGGGAATGTAAATTGATACAGCCACTATGGAGAACAGTATGGAGGTTCCTTAAAAAACTAAAAATAGAATTACCATATGATCCAGCAATCCCACTACTGGGCATATACCCAGAGAAAACCATAATTCAAAAAGACACATGCACCCCAATGTTCACTGCAGCACTGTTTACAATAGCCAGGTCATGAAAGCAACCTAAATGCCCACTGACAGATGAATGGATAAAGAAGATGTGGTACATATATACAATGGAATATTACTCAGCCATAAAAAGGAACAATATTGGGTCATTTTTTGAGACGTGGATGGATCTAGAGACTTTCATATAGAGTGAAGTAAGTCAGAAAGAGAAAAACAAATATCGTATATTAACGCATATATGTGGAACCTAGAAAAACGGTACAGATGAACCAGTTTGCAGGGTAGAAATTGAGACACAGATGTAGAGAACAAAGGTATGGACACCAAGGGGGAAAGCAGCAGGGGGTGGTGGTGTGATGAATTGGGAGATTGGGATTGACATATATACACTAATATGTATAAAATGGATAAGTAGTTAGAACCTGCTGTATAAAAAAATAAAATATAATTCAAAACAAAAAAAATTTAGCAGTTCCAAAAAAGTAACCCAACCTGAGAAATAACTTTTCCAACAAATTCCAAAATGACATTGCATCAAGCAGAACAATATAATCAGAGAAAAAAGTGCGGAGAGAAAAAAATGATTACAGAATTGCAGATTTTATATCTCAATGGAAGCAGTAAACATAAGAACTAGGTACTACAGAAAACAGAATCAGTGTATTAGTGAGCAAACTTAAAAAGAAATTAAAAAGAAATTCTGAGAAATTCAAGGAAACATATAAAAAGAAGAAAATTATGACATCTAGAAGAAAACTCCAGACAAGTGAGTACAAAAGAAATTTTAGAAGGAGAAAACTGATTAAATGAAGACCTAAAGAAATAGCTGAAGAAAATTTCCCTGAGATATACAGGGTTACAGGTGCCAGGGATACAACAGAAAACAGCTCACACAAGGTACCCACTCTCACTGAGTCCCACAAATAAATGACTAGAAATATTTCAGATATTAGTAACTGCTTTAAAGAAGAAAAATAAAGCAACATAATAGAGTGAATTGGTGATAGAATGGCTACTTTAGATTGAGTAGTCAGGGAGAATTCTCTGCGGTGACAAATGCACTTAGTTCTGAAGGAAAAGGGAGGCATTAGTCATGGTAAGAAGCCTTCTAGGTAGAGAAACTACCTTGTGTAAAAGCCCTGAAGTAAAAACATGGCATGGTTTAGGAAACGAAATAAAGCCAGCAGGGCTAGAGCATAAGGAGCAAAGGGGAGAGTCAGATGAGATGAGGTTGGAGAAGTAGGCTGGGGTAGATTACTTAACATAAGCCATGGTAAGAAGTGTAAGTGTGAGAGAAGCCACAGGAGAGCTTTCAGCTGGAAAATTATTACTCTGGCTGCTGAGTGGAGAATGGATTATAGTAAGGTAAAAGGAGAAGCAAGGAGACCAATGAGAAACCTATATCAGTAGTCTAGGGAAGGGAGGACAGTAAACATGCCCTTGAGTTTTCAGTGGATATGAACAAAACAGATAAAAAATAAAGAGATGGCCTAAGATACATGAAACAAGAAGAAATCAGAAGTTGTAATAGAAAAAAACAACTAAATGAAATCAGAGGGTTATTTTGTTATGATATTCCAAAACGAAGACATTCATGAATATTTCTGGGCTGAAAAACCGTTTACAAAATAACTAAAACAGCCAGGAAGAAAGAAAGGTAATTTAAAAAAAACAAAAACGTGTAAAGCTATTGTCATAATGGATACCTTAACATACTTCTTTCAATCTTTAACAGGTCAAGCAAATAAAGATATAGAGAACTTGACTATTATTAATCATTAATAAACTTGGCTTAACAGAGATACTAAACACTATATCCTATAAATACTGAATATACATTGTGGCCAAAAAGTCATAAGAATGATAGTGACTTTTAGAAGTCACTATCTAGGGCTTCCCTGGTGGCGCAATGGTTGAGAGTCCGCCTGACGATGCTGCCAATGCAGGGGACGTGTGTTCGTGCCCCGGTCCGGGGGGGGGAGTCCCGCGTGCCGTGGAGCGGCTGGGCCCATGGGCCATGGCCGCTGGGCCTGCGCGTCCGGAGCCTGTGCTCCACGGCAGGAGGGGCCGCAGCGGTGGGAGGCCCGCGTACCACAAAAAAAAAAAAAAAAAAAAAACTTAAAAGTCACTATCTAGGGACTTCCCTAGTGGTCCAGTGGCTAAGACTCTGCGCTCCCAATGCAGGGGGCCCAGGTTCGATCCCTGGTCAGGGAACTAGATCCTGCATGTTATGCCGCACCTAAGAGTTCACATGCTGCAACTGAGAGTTCGCATGCCTCAACTAAAGATACTGCATGTTACAACTAAAAGATCCCTCATGCTGCAACTGAAGATCCCGCACACTGCAAATGAAGATCCCACATGCTGCAACAAAGATCCCGCATGCCACAACTAAGTCCCGGCATAGCCAAATAAATAAATAAATAAATATTTAAAAAAAAATTTTTAAGTCACTATCTAAATAACTGTAAGTCAAAGAGGGAATCAAAATTTCAAGTAAATGAAAGGAAACATCAATTATCATGCTACATATTAAATACATATGGAATGGATTAGGGAAAAAATTCCTCAAAACACAAAGAAGAATTCCAGGATGGAGAAAGCTGGGAAGAGTACTGCTCACACCCTAACAACAACAACAATAACCGGATAAACTACAAAATGGTAACTTTTCCTGAATCCATCAGAGATCTGAGTCATAGAGCAATAAAAAAGCACATGTTCACCTGTGGCAGAACACAAAAGGATGAAACACTGAGTACCACAGAAGAAGATAAGAAGAATTCACATAAAACTTTTAAATAAATTGCTAAAGGCAAAGTATGGGTTATGTGAGAGTATGGGACTCCTGGGAGTCACAGACACCAGGGAAATTCACACCTCTCACATCTCTTCTCCAAAGACCTTCACTGGTTGCTCACAAGAAAGCCTATTCCTGTCCTTGGAGCTTTCTCAGTGATCTTGACCCTCCTCTCCATGACATTCAAAACTCTTCCTTGTATCTTTGGTGGATCTTGGGCAGAAGATAGTATAATGCCTCTCCCACAATGGTAGAACACTTCTAAAGATCTGGGGCCAGATAATTTCCTGACATCCCATAGGGCAATAGAGTTTGAAACTGTCTGTAACTGAGGCTGGACCAGGACAACACAGGATCCCTACTGGTCTCCACCACTAGGCTAGCAAGCATGAATACCAGGCGAAAGAAGACTACTGCTGGGGAGGGGCAAGAGTGCATCAAGAAAATCCTTCTGAGGTGCAAGTCCACTGGGAAGTCTCAAAGCTACAGGTGAAGCAGGAGTATTTAAAAAACAAAACAAAACTTCTGGAAACGTAGCCCCTACCTAAGCAAAATGTTTTGAAGCTGAAAGTACACTGAAGGCAAATATAACAACCAAAAATGATCTTAAACCCAGGTCACATACCAACTAAATTGACTTAACTCTCCACACTAATGGCTTACGAAAAGAAGAAATGTGCATACTTCCAGAAAAAAAAAATCATATTTACATCATGATATTACACTATGGAAATTCTAGAAATAAAAAATACAATAAGACAGCTGAAGAATGCCTTTGACAGGCTCATTGTAGACTCAACACAGCCAAGGAAAGAATCAGGGAACCTGAAGATAGGGCAATAGAAATTACTCATATGTAAACACAAAGAGAAAAAGGTGTGTAAAAAACCAGAACAGAGAATCCAGGAGCTATGAGACAATATCAAGTGGTCTAATATATGTGTAATTAGAATCCTAGAAGGAAGAAATATAACCAAAAAAAAATACATTTAAAGATAGGTTAGGCAAGAATTTTCAGAAAACAATGAAAAGTATAAACTAGAGATACAAGAAATTCAGAAATCACAAGCAGGATAAATACTACCTCCCCCAAAATCACACTTAGACATATCATATTCAAACTGCTGAAAACCAAAGACAAAGAGAAAAATCTTGAAGGCAGCAAGACAAAAAAGAAACATTACACACAGAAAAACAAAGATTAAAAATTATAGCAGACATATTCATAAACTATGTAATCCAGAAAAAAATGGAGTGAGATCTTCAAAGTGTTGAAAGAAAAAAAGCTGTCAACCAGGATTTAACACCCAATGAAACAGTCTTTTAAATTGAAGGAAAAAAAATAACTTTCCAGAAAATAGACTTTATTTCTTTAGAGTAGTTTTAGGTTCACAGCAAAATTGACCAGAAAGTACAGAGAGTTCCTAGACATTCCCTGCCCTTACACATGCACACCTCTCCCACTACTGACATCTTGTACCACAGCGGTGCAAAATCTTTTTACATTGCAATTTTTCACGTGTGCAAAAATCGATGAACCTAAATTGACACATCATTATCACCTAAAGTCCATAGATTACATTAGGGTTCACTCTTGCTGTTGTACATTCTATGGGTTTGGACAAATATATAATGATATGTATCCACCATTATAGTATCATGCTGAATAGTTCACTGCCCTAAAAACCCACTGTGCTCTGCTTATTCATCCCTCCTTCCCCTAACCCCTAGCAACTACTGATCTTCTTACTGTCTCCATAAGTTTTGAATTTCCCTGAATTCCATGTAGTTGCAGTCATACATTATGTAGCCTTTTCAGTCTGGCTTCTTTTGCTTAGCAATATGCAATTAAGATGCCTCCATGTCTTTTCATGACTTGATAGCTCCTTTCTTTCTGGCCCTGAGTAATAGTCCATTGTCTGGATGCACCACAGTTTATCCATTCACCTACTGAAGGACATCTTGGTTGCTTCCAAGTTTTGGCAATTATGCATAAAGTTGCTATAAACGTTTGTGTGCAGGCTTTTGTGTGAATATAAGGTTTAACTCATTTAGGTAAATACCGAGGAGTTGTGATTGCTGGATGATACAGTAAGACAATGTTTATTTTTTTAAGAAACTGCCAAACTGTCTGCCAAGGTAGCTGTAAAGTCATTACTGACATAGTTTGATTAATACCTACTATATTTGTTACTATTTTCCATTTGTTGCCCTTGTTCTTTGTTCCTGTTCTTGTCTTCCACTTTTCTGCCTTTTGAGGTTTTAATTGAGGATTTTATATAATTCCATTTTCTCTCCTTTCTTAGCATATCAATTAAAATTTTTACAGCTTTATTGATGTATAATTGATATACTGCTTAAAAAAAAACCTTTTCTTAGTGGTTACTCTAGAGTTTGCAATATACATTTACAATTAATCCAAGTCCACTTTCAAATAATACTATACTACTTCCAGTAAGTTATTTTTTCCTCTGACTTCTTTCAAGATTTTTTTCTTTATCTTTGATTTTCTACAGTTTGAATATGATATGCCTAAGTGTAGGGTTTTTTTTAGTATTTTTCACGCTTGTCATTCTCTGAGTATCCTGGATCTATGGTTTGGTGCCTGAAATTAATTTGAGGAAGTTCTTAGTCATTAATCCTTCATTTATTTCTCGTGCTCCTTTCTCTCTTTCTTCTTTTGGACTCTGATAATGTGTTTTTTACACCTTTTGTAGTTGTCCCACAGTTCCTGGATATTCCATTATTTTTAAAGGCCTTTTTCCCTTTGCTTTTCATTTTGGGAAATTTCTGTTGACATAACTGCAAGCTCACTGTTTCTTTCCTTGTCTGTGTCCAGTATGCTGATGAGCCTATCAAAGGTATTCTTGATTTCTGTTATAGTATTTTTTACTTCTAGCATTTTCTTTTGATTCTTTCTTAGAGTTTCCATCTCTCTGCTTTTATTACCCATCTGGTCTTGTGTATTTTCCATTTTTTCCTTTAGAACCCTTTACATATTAATCACAGTTGTTTTAAATTTACGGTCTGATAAGTCCAACATCCCTGCCATATCTGGGTCTGGTTCAGATGTTTGCTCTGTCTCGTCAAACTGGTTTTTTTCCCCCTTCTAGTATACTGATAGTCTTTTGTTGAAAGAAGGACATGATGTATTGGGTAAAAGGAACTGCGGTGAGTAGGCCTTTAGTAATGCAGTGGTAAGGAGAGAGCGGAAGCATGTTAAAATCCCATGATTAGGTGTCAGTCTTTTGGTGATCCTGTGCCTGTGGACTGTCATCTTCACCAATGCTTCTCCATATTTTCCCCCCTTAGGCGGGAGAGGATCGCTAGAAGGTGTTGCAGTTGGTATTTCCCTTCCCCCACATGGAAGGCTAGAGACAGCTGGACTTGGGTATTCCCCTTCCCCAGGTTAGGTAGGCCCTGATAAAACCCCAGCTCTGGTAAAACAGATTCTCCCGAGAGCAGGTCTTGTTAAGAACAGAATGCTCTGGCACAATTCAAAATGGTTCCTTTTTCTCTACCCCTGCCTGAAGTGTGAGAGGATTTTTCTGTGATCTTCATTGTGAGAACCTGGCAGGGTTCCTGCAGGTAAAGCTCAGGAAAGTGTGAGAGCCTTCTGATGACTAGGATCTCCTGGAGTTTTTTTTATGTATCAATCTTGTCCACGCTGAGCCTCTAGGAACTTGTTAATCACAGTTAAGATATTTCTATCCCAGTACTCATTCTCATGGAGGTAGATTTCTGCTGTAGTAAGTTGTGATTCTATCTACCTGTGTTGTTCCAATTTATGGTGCAGAGGTTTGCCCTGTGACCTCACTTCTCTGATGGAGCTAAGCAGAGTTGTTGATTTTTTAGTGTGTTCATCTTTTATTGTTGTTAGAATGAAATGGCAACTTCTAAGTTCCTTATATGCTGGACTGGAAATGAGAAGTATGAAACATCTTTTCAAATAAATAAAAGTTGATCATTTACTACCCACAGTTCTGCCCTAAAAAACTTAGATCTACACAAAGAAATAAAGGTGTCTGGGAAAGGATAAATGAAGATAAACATAAAAGATACTTTTTCATATTTTAAATGCCCTAAAAGATAATTGACTATTTAAAGCAAAAGTAATAGCAAAGTATTATGGAATTATAGCATACAATAAAGTAAAATGTATGACAACTATGGCACAAAATTGGGAGAAAGAAAATGGAAGTATTACTATAAGGTTCTTAAACTATACATGAAGTAGTACAGTATTACTCAAAGAATGATTTTAATTAATTAAAAGGAGTATATTATGAACTCTAGGATCACTAAAATTTGTTAAAAAGTGGTACAAATAATAAGTTAGTAATGGAGATAAAATAGAATAATAAAAAATAGTCAATCCAAAAGTAGGCAGAAAAAGAGAAAAAAAAGAACAAAGAACAGATGGAACAAATAGGAATCAACTAGAAAAATGGCAGATTTTAATCCAACTCTATCATAATTATATTAAATATAAATTGTCTAAACACACAAACAACAGAGATTGTCAAATTGTCAAACACAAGACAATTACATGCTGTGTACAATAAACCTACTTTAAAATTAAAGATAGAGGGACTTTCCTGGTGGCACAGTGGTTAAGAATCTGCCTGCCAATGCCGGGGACACGGGTTCGTGCCCTGGTCTGGGAACATCCCACATGCCATGGAGCAACTAAGCCCATGCACCACAACCACTGAGCCTGTGCTCTAGAGCCCACGAGCCACAACTACTGAGCCCATGTGCCACAAGTACTGAAGGCTGTGCACCTAGAGCCCATGCTCTGCAACAAGAGAAGCCACTGCAATGAGAAGCCCGTGCACTGCAACAAAGAGAAGCCCCCACTTGACACAACTAGAGAAAGCCTGCATGCAGCAAGGAAGACCCAACGCAGCCAAAAATAAATAAGTAAATAAACAAATTTATTTAACAAAAAATAAAATAAAATCAAAGATAGGTTAAAAGTAACACAATGGCAAGAGAATGAAAGACAAGCCTCAGACTGGGGAAAAATATGTGCAAAATAAATATGTGATAAAGAACTGTTATCCAAAATATACAAAGAACTCTTAAAACTCAACAATATGAAAACAAACAACCCAATTAAAAAATGGGCAAAGTATCTGAACAAACACCTCATCATAGAAGATATATAGAAGGCAAGTAAGCATGAAAAGATGCTCAACATTATATGTCATTAGGGAATTACAAGTTAAAACAATGAGATACTAAATACTAACACCTATTAGAATGCTGAAAAACCAAACCAACACCAACACTAAATGCTAATGAGAACATGGAACAACAGGAACTCTTATTTATTGCTAGTGGGAATGAAAAATGGAACAGTCACTTGGGAAGATGGTTTGGCAGTTTCTTACAAAGCTAATAGTTTTACCATAGGACCCAGAAATTGTGCTCCTAGGTATTTACCCAAGTGAGCTGAACACTTATGTCCACACAAAAACCTGAACATAAATGTTTACAGCAGCTTTATTCATAATTGTCAAAACCTGGAAGCATCCAAGATGTCCTTCAATAGGTGAATAAACAAACTGTGGTATATCCATATAACAAAACATTATTTATCAATATAAAGAAATGAGCCATCAAGCCATGAAAAGACATGGAGGAATCTAAAATGCATATTGCTAAGTGAAGGAAGCCAATCTGAAAAGGCTACATAATGTATGACTCCAATTATATGACATTCTAGAAAAGGCAAAACCATGGAGATAGTGAAAAGATCAATGGTGGCCAAAAGTTCAAGGAGGGAGGAGGAATGAATGAATAGGTGGAGCACAGGGCATTATTAGATTAGGGCTGTTAAACTATTCACTATGATACAGTAATGGTAGGTGCATGTCATTATATATTTGTAAAAACCCATAGAACTGTAGAAGACCAAGAGTGAACCCTATTGTAGACTACAGGCATTGGTTAATAATAATGTATCAGTATTTGCTGATGAACTGTAACAAATGTATCACACTAAGGCAAGATGTTAATAATAGCAGAAACTGTGTGTTTGAGGGGGGAAGGAGGTAAATGGGAAGACTATATTTTCTGCTCAGTTTTTCTGTAAACCTAAAATTTCTCTAAAAAATAAACTATTAATTTTTAAAAAGTAGAATGATGGGAAAATGATATACTATTAAGACACAATTAAAAGACACCTGGAGTGGCTATATTAATACCAGACAAAATAGACTTCAGAAGAAGAAATAATACTTGGTACAAGAGGGACATTATATGATGAAAAAGGGGTAAATTAACCAAGAAGATAATCTTAGCTGTGTATACACCTAACAAAGAGTTTCAAAACACATGAAGCAAAAACTGCCAGAACTGAGTGGAAACAGACAGGATCCACGTTTGTAGTTAGACTTCAACACTCCTCAGTAATAGAACAAACAAAATAAGTAAGGATATAGAAAATCTAAACAACACTATCAACCAACTTAACCTAGTTGATGTTTACAGTACACTCAGCCCAACAACAACAAAATACACATTCTTTTCAAGTACACATGAAACATTCACCAAGTATACCATAATTCTTTGTCATAAAACAATCCTGAACAAATTTAAAAGCAAAATCATACAGAGTATGTCTCCTGACTATGACAGAATAGAGTTAGAAGTAAAAAATAGAAATATATGTGGAAAATCCCCAAACATTTGGTAATTAAGCAACATGCTTGTAAATAACTCATGAGTCAAAGTGGAAGTCATAAAGGAAATTAGAAAACATTTTGAACTGAATTTAAATGAAAACATAACATATTAAAATTTATGAAGGGCTTCCCTGGTGGCGCAGTGGTTGAGAGTCTGCCTGCCGACGCAGGGGACACGAGTTCGTGCCCCGGTCTGGGAAGATCCTACATGCCGCGGAGCGGCTAGGCCCGTGAGCCGTGGCCACTGAGCCTGTGCATCCGGAGCCTGTGCTTTGCAACAGGAGAGGCCACAACAGAGAGAGGCCTGTGTACCACACACACACACACACACAAATTATGTGACAACCATGACCAAGTGATCAAGATTTGTCACCAATAATAAATAATGTTGATATCATGTTCCTCTAAAATGATACAATAAGAAGAGCACATTCTGCTCCAAAACCCATAACTTCAGTCTAATCATAAGAAAACAGACAAACCTAAGTTGATGGCCAGGCTATTAAATACTTGACCAGTATGCTTTAAAGTTTTTAATGCCATTGAAAACAAGGAAGCAATAAATGAAGAAGACATGGTGACTAAATGCACTGTGGTACCCTGGATTGGGTCCTGGAACAGAAAAAGGACATTAGAAGAAAAGATGGTGAAATCTGAATAAAGTCTGGATCTTAATATTAATATACCAATGTTAATTTCTTAGTTTTGAAAAATATACCATGGCTGTATAGGTTGTTAGCATTAGGGGAAAATGGGTGAAATTATATACATGGTAACTCTTTGTACTATCTTGTAACTGTTCTATGAATCTAAAATTATCCCAATATAAAAACTCTTATTAAATTTTTTGCATGATACAGCCAAAGCAGTGCTTATAAGGAATTGTTTGCCATTAATGTTTATATTAGAATAAAGGAAAAGTTTCCAATCAACAATCTAACCTTTGTTAGAGTACAGAAAAAGAGCAAATTAAATGCAAAGCAAGCAGAAGGAAGGAAATTATTTGGTAAGAGCAGAAATCAATGAAACTAGAAACAGAAACAATAGAGACAACCCATGAAACCAAAAGTTAATTTTCTTGAAAAAGATCAATAAAACACAAACTTCTAGTCAGACTGATATTGAAAACAAGAAGATACAATTTACCTGTTACCAAGGATGAAAGAAGGGCTATCACTATAGACTACTCTGATATCAATAAATTCATCTTGGATGAAGTGGAAAAACTCCACAAACTACCAAAAGCTCATGCAAGAAGAAATAAGCAACCTGAATAATTCTACACTCATTAAACTGTATTCCAACAAAGAAAATCCTGGGCACCAATGGGTTCATTGGTGGATTCTACCAAACATTTAAGGAAGAAATAATAGAAATTCTACACAAACTCTTCTAGAAAAAAGAATAGAAGGGAACACTTTCCAACTTATTTTATGAGGTCAGAATTACCCTGATAACAAAACCAGAGAAAAACACTATAGGAAAAGAAAACTATAGACCAACATTCCCATGAGCTTAGACACAAAAATCTCAACAAAATATTAGCAAATAGAACCCATCAATATATCAAAAGGACAACATCATGACTAAGTGGGGTTCATCCAAGGAATGCAAAGTGAATTCAACATTTAAAACTGATTTAATGTAAATAATTCATGACATCAACAGACTAAAGAAGAAAAATGCTGTATGACTGATTATGTCAGTAGTTAAAGAAAAAGCATTTAACAAATTCAACCTCCATTTAGGATACTGTCAGCAAACTAGGAAGAGAAAGAAATACTCATAACCTGACAAAAATCATATGCATAAAATTTTTAGCTTATATCGTATTTAATGATGAAAAACTGAATGCTTCTCCCTAAGACTGAAAGTGAGACAAAGATTTGCCTTCACCATTCCTATTCACTATCATACTCTAGGTCATAGCCAGTGCAATAAAGTAAGAAAGTGAAATAGGGCTTCCCTGGTGGCGCAGTGGTTGAGAGTCCGCCTGCCAATGCAGGGGACATGGGTTCGTGCCCCAGTCCAGGAAGAGCCCACATGCTGTGGAGTGGCTGGGCCTGTGAGCCATGGCCGCTGAGCCTGCGTGTCCGGAGCCTGTGCTCCACAATGGGAGGGGCCACAACAGTGAGAGGCCTGCGTACCGCAAAAAAAAAAAAAAAAAAAAAGAAAAAAGAAAGTGAAATAAAAGGGCTACAGATTGGAAATAAAGAAATAAAACTGTCTCTATTTGTAGACATGCTTGTCTACATAAAAAATTCTGAAGCAATTTTACCATAGTTACTAGAATGAACTAATAGTTAAGCAAGGTCACAGGATAAAAGGTCAAAATAAAAAATTAATTGTATTTCTATATATTATCAAGGAACAACTGGAAAACGGAATTCAAAAAAGGGTACCATTTATAATAGCACAAAAACATGAAGTATTTAGGCATAAATGTAACAAAATATGTAAAGGTTCTGTATGCTGAAACTACAATAAGAAAAAAATCTGATAAAAAAATCAAAGAAGACCTATATAATGGAGGCTGTGTTCATGGACTATAAGGCTCAATATTGTTAAGATGTTAATTCTCCCTCAATTGACCTACAGATTCAATGCAATCCCAAACAAAATCCAAGCACACACAAAAACTAGTTGTATTTCTTTCTCTTTTTTTTAGGCTAGATTTCTTTCTTAAAATATTAATTTATTCATTTATTTGCTTGCACCAGGCCTTAGTTGCAGGAGGTGGGCTCCTTAGTTGCAGCTCCCAGGCTCCTTAGTTGCAGCAAGTGGGCTCCTAAGTTGTGGCATGCGAACTCTTAGTTGTGGCATGCATGTGGGATCTAGTTCTCTTACCAGGGATCGAACCCAGACCCCCTGCATTGGGAGTGTGGAGACTTATCCACTGTGACACCAGGGAAGTCCTTAGTTGTATTTCTATACACTAGCAATGAATATATGAAAGAAAATTAAGGAAATAATGCCATTTAAAATAGAATAAAAAAGAATAAAATACTGAGGAATAAATTTAATCACAAAAGTACAAGATTCGTACACTGAAAACTACAAACCATTGCTGAAAGAAATTAAAGAAGACTTAAATACATTAATTGGGACGTCCCTGGTGGTGCAGTGGTTAAGAATCCGCCTCCCAATGCACGGGACATGGGTTCAATCCCTGGTCAGGGAATTAGGTCCCACATGCATGCTGCACCTAAGAGTTTGCATGTCACAACTAAGGAGCCCACGAGCCGCGACTAAGGAGCACATGTGCCTCAACTAAGGAGCCACTGAACCACAACTAAGGAGCCCTCGAGCTACAACTAAGGATACCACTGGCTGCTACTAAGGAGCACACGTGCCGCAAGTAAAGGAGCTGGTGAGCCACAACTAAGGAGCCTGCCTGCCACAATTAAGACCTGGTGCAACCAAAAAAAAAAAAAGACAAGTAAGTTGAAAGACATCCCTTGTTCATGAATTGAAATAAAATATTATTAGGAAGGCAATACTCCCCAAAGAAATCTACAGATTCAATTCAATCCCAATCAAAATCCCAATGGCCTTTTTGCATAAACTGAACAGCCGATCCTAAAATTCATATAGAATTTCAAGGTAACACAAATAGCCAAAACAATATTCAAAATGAGTTGAAGAACTCACATTTATTGATTTCAAAACTTAATAAAAAGCTACTTACCATTAAAGCAGTGTGATACTGGCATAAGAATAGACATACATATTAATGGAATAGAACTGAGAGTCCAGAAATGAATCCATACATCTGTGGTCAACTGATTTTTGACAACAGTGTGAAGACAATTAAATGCAGAAAGAACAGTCTTTTCAACAAATAGTGCTGGGATAATTAGATATCCACATGCAAAAGAATGAAGCTGACCCCTTACCTTACATACAAAATTAACTCAAGATGGATCAAAAGCCTAAACGTAAGCGCTAAAACCATAAAACTCTTAGAAGAAAACACTGAGGTAAGTCTTCATGACTTTGGGTAGGTATGACACCTAAAGCACAAGCAACCAAAGTAAAAAGCTGATAAAATGGACTTCATCAAAATTTAAAAGCATTTGTGCTTCAAAAGACACCATCAAAAAAAAAAAAGACACCATCAAGAAAGAAGACAACCCACAGAATGGGAGAAAGCAAGTCATATTATCTGATATGGGTCTAGTATGCAGAATATATAAAGAACTCTTACAACTCAACAATAAAAAGACAAATAACCCAACTGAAAAATGGGCAAAGGGACTTCCCTTGTGGTCCAATGGTTAAGAATCTGCCTGCCAATGGAGGGGACACGGGTTCGATCCCTGGTCTGGGAAGATCACACAAGCCACAGAGCAACTAAGCCCGTGCGCCACAACTACTGAGCCCATGCTCTAGAGCCTGATAGCTGCAACTACTGAGCCCACATGCCCAACTACTGAAGCCTGCGTGCTCTAGAGCCTATGCACCACAACTACTGAGCCCACATGCTGCAACTACTGAAGCCTGCATGTCTAGAGCCCATGCTCCAAAACAAGAGAAGCCACTGCCATGAGAAGCCCGCACACCACAATGAAGACTAGCCACCACTCACTGCAACTAGAGAAAGCCTGCATGCAGCTACAAAGACCCAGTGCAGCCAAAAATTAAAAAAAAAAAATGGGCAAAGGATTTGAATAGACATATCTCTAAAGGATATAAGAATGTCCAGTAAACACATGAGAAGAGGTTCAACACCATTATCCATTACTGAAATACGAATCAAAACCACAATGAGATACCACTTCACAACCACTAGGAAGGCTACATATTTTGTAAATAGGAAAATAACAAGTGTTCACAAGAATGTGGAGAAGTTGGAATGTAAAATGGGGCAGCTATTATAGAAAATAGTTTGGTGTTCCTAAAAAAGTTAAACATAGAATTACCATATGACTCAGCAATTCCACTCCTGGGTATATAAACAAAGAATTGAAAACAGGTGATTAAACAAAACTTTGCACACAAATGTTCATAACAGCACTATTAACAATAGCAAAAAAGTGAGGAACAATCCAAGCGTCCAACAACTCATGAAGGGATAACCCCAAATAGTCAAAGCAATCCTGAGAAAGAAAAACAGAGCTGGAGGAATCAGGCTCCCTGACTTCAGACTATACTACAAAGCTACAGTAATCAAAACAGTATGGTACCGGCACAAAAACAGAAATATTGATCAATGGAACAAGATAGAAAGTACAGAAATAAACCCATGCACCTATGGTCAATTAACGTATGACAAAGGAGGCAAGACCATACAATGGAGAAAAGACAGTCTCTTCAATAAGTGGTACTGGGAAAACTGTATAGCTACATGTAAAAGAATGAAATTAGAACATTCTCTAACACCATACACAAAAATAAACTCAAAATGGATTCATGACCTAAATGTAAGGTTGGATGCTATAAAACTCTTAAGAGGTAAACATAGGCGGAACACCCTTTGACGTAAATCGCAGCAGTAACTTTTTTGATCCACCTCCTAGAGGAATGAAAATCAAAACAAAAATAAACAAATAGGACCTAATTAAACTTACAAGCTTTTGCACAGCAAAGGAAACAATCAACAAAATGAAAAGACAATCCACAGAATGGGAGAAAATATTTGCAAACAAAGTGACTGACAAGGGATTAATCTCCAAAGTATACAAACAGCTCATACAGCTTAATAGCAAAAAAAAAACCCCAGACAACGCAATCAAAAAAATGGGCAGAAGACCTAAACAGACATTTCTCCAAAGAAGACTTACAGATGGCCAAGAGGCCCATGAAAAGATGCTCAACATTGCTAATTATTAGAGAAATGCAAATCAAAATGACAATAAGGTATCACCTCACATTGGTCAGAATGGTCATCATCAAAAAGTCTACAAACAATAAATGCTGGAGATGGTGTGGAGAAAAGGAAACCATCCTATGCTGTTGGTGGGAATGTAAATTGGTACAACCAGTATGAAGAACAGTATGGAGGTTCCTTAAAAAACTAAAAATAGAGCTATCATATGATCCAGCAATCCTACTCCTGGGCATATATCTGGAGAAAACCATAATTCAAAAATATACATATACCCCAATGTATACTGCAGCACTATTTACAATAGCCAAGACACGGAAGCAACCTAAATGTCCATCGACAGAGGAATGGATAAAGAAGATGTGGTACATATATACAATGGAATATTATTCAGCCATAAAAAAGAACAAAATTTTTCCATTTGCAGCAACATGGATGCACCTAGAGATTATCATACTAAGTGAAGTAAGTCGGAGAGAGAAAGGCAAATATCATATGATATCACTGATATGTGGAATCTAATTTTAAAAAATGATACAAATGAACTTATTTACAAAACAGAAACAGACTTACTGATATCAAAAACAAGCTTATGGTTACCAAAGGAGAAACATCGGGGGGAGGGATAAATCAGGAGCTTGGGATTAATATACACACACTACTATATACAAAACAGATAATCAACAAGAACCTACTGTATAGCATGGGAACTCTACTCAATATTCTGTAATAACCTATCTGGGAAAAGAATCTGAAAAAGAATGAATACATGTATATGTATAACTGAATCACTTTGCTGTACACCTGAAACTAACACAACATTGTAAATCAACTATGCTCCAATAAAATTTTTTTAAAACTCATGAATGGATAAATAAATGGATGTAATAAAATGTAACAAATATATAAATAAATAAAATGTAATACATATATCCATATGTATTAGTTTTCTAGTACTGGCATAACAAATTATCATAAACTGTGTAGCTTAAAACAACAGAAATTTATTCCCTCACAATCCTGGAAGCATGATGTTTAAAATTAAGGTATCAGGGGACTACACTCCCTCCAAAGGCTATAGGGAAGAATTAATTCTTCCTTGCCTCTTCCAGCTTTTGCTGGCTCTAGGGATCCCTTGGCTTCGTTGGCTTCATCACTCCAATCTCTGCCTCTGTCTTTACATGGTGCTGTGCTTTTGTGTGTCTTATCTCCTTCTGTCTCTTATAAGGACAGTTGTCATTGGATTTAGGAATCACTGAATAATCCAGGATGTTCTCTTCTTGAGACTCTCAGTTTAATTGTATCTGCAAAGATCCTTTTTTCCAAATAAGGTAACATTCACAGGTTCTGGGAGTTAAGACATGGCATATCTTTTTTGGAGCCACTATTCAACCCACTGTATCATACAATGATACATTATTCAGTCAAAAAAGGAATGAAGTACTGATACATGCTTGCAACATGGATGAATTTTGAAAACATTATGCTAAGTGAAAGAAGTGAGATACAAAAGGTACACACTGTATGATTCCATTTATGTAAACTTTCCAGAAGAGGCAAATCCACAGAGACAGAAAGCACATTAGTAGTTGCCAGGGGCTGGGAGGAAGGGGAAATGAGGAGTGACTACTTACAGGATTTCCTTTTGCATTGATTAAAATGTTTTGGAAATAGATAATGGTGGTGGTTGCACAACATTATGAATGTACTGAATGTCAGTGAATTGTACACTTTTTAAATGGTTAAAATGGTAAATGTCATGTATATTTTACCACATACACACACAAAATTTCATCACAATTTTGTTTCTAGAAATCAACAAGCTGGTTCTATATTTTATATGGAAAACAAAACAAAACAGTTAAGCTAGCCATGACAATTTTGACAAAACAGAACAACATTGGAGTACTCACATTTCCTGATTCCAAAGACTTACTAAAAGCTACAGTAATCATTATATTGGGTTATAAGTGGAAGTATAAACACAAAGATTAATGGAGGGCTTCCCTGGTGGCAGAGGGGTTAAGAATCCACCTACTAATGCAGGGGACATGAGTTCGAGCCCTGGTCCAGGAAGATCTCACATGCTGCGGAGCAACTAAGCCTGCGAGCCACAACTACTGAGCCCGCGTGCCACAACTACTGAAGCCTGTGCGCCTAGAGCCCGTGTTCTGCAACAAGAGAAGCCACCTCAATGAGAAGCCCGTGCACCACAACAAAGAGTAGCCCCCGCTCACCGCAACTAGAGAAAGCCTGCATGCAGCAATGAAGACCCAACACAGCCAAAAAGAAAATTTAAAAGAAAATTTAAAAATAAAAATAAATAAATAAAACAAATGACTTATAAACTTAAAAAAAAAGATGAATGGAAAGGAATATAGAGACCAGAAATAGACCTATAGATTTATGATTAATTTATTTCAGCAGTGTTTCAAAGGCAAGTCAGTGGAGAAATAAGTGTTTTCAACAAATGGTACTGGAACAAATGGTCATCCAAAAGAAAAAAACCCCTCAATCCTCACACTATAAATATAAATATATATTTAATATAAAAATACCTCACACTATATAGAAAACTGGCTCAAAATGGATCATAGACATAAATGTAAAATCTAAAATTATAAAATTTCTAGAGAGAAATATAGGGGAAACTTTTTGTGACCTTTGATCAGGCAAAAACTTCTTAGATAATCTAACATAAAAATCATGATCCATAATAAAGTGATATATTGGACAAGGTACATATTGGGTAAAAACACTCATAAAACACATACATGATAAAAACTTGTAACCAAAATACATAAAGAAATCTATAAACTTGATAATAAAATAAACAACCTAATTTTTAAATGGGCAAAATAGCTGAATAGACATTTCATTAAAGAAAATATACAGAAGGCAAACAAGCACATGAAAAATATCCAATATTATTAAACACTAAGAAAATAGAAATTGAGACCACTACATACCTATAATGGCTTAAGTAAAATGATAATACTAAGTGGAACAACTAGAATTCTAAGGATGTGGAACGACTAGAATTCTTTTATGTTGCCTGCTGGAATGCAAAATCATTTTGGAAAAGAATTTGGGCAGATTTAAATAAAATAAATATACAACACTGATAATATAACCCAGTAATCCTGCTCATTGGTATTTACCTAAGAGATTAAAACATATGTTCACACAAAACCTGCATGCAAATATTTATAGTGGCTTTATTCATAATCACATAAAAAACAGAAACAAACCATATTCCCTTCAACCAGTGAATTATTAATAATATACAAATTGTGGTACATCCATACAATGGAATACTACTCATTAATTAAAAGTAACAAACTCTTGATACAACATGGATGAATATCAAATGCATTTCGCTAAGCAAAAGAAGCCAGACTCAAAAGAGTACATTCTGTATGACTCCATTTACATAAACCTCCGGAAAAGGCAAAAGTATAGGGATGGAAAACAGAATCAGTGGTTGCCAATCAGTTGAGGTCGGGAAGAATGGTTGACCCTGGAGGGGAGTGATCAGGGAATTGTTGGGGTGATGGAACTGTTCTATGGAAAGGTAGTGGATACATGACCCTACGTATTTATCAATTATCACAGAACTGTACTCTACAAAAAATAAATTTTACTGTATGAAATTTTAAAACAACAACCAGGATATGGGAAGGAAAATGAAATTCAGACTATAAACAAATTAATCTAAATTAGTGAAACTTACATTTATGGTTTACTTATGAACTGTATTACAAATGAATGATATAACTGTATTGAAAGAAACTGGGAAGAAAGGAGCTGACCCAAGTAATTCTAGAAAACAATGTTTTGACTGGATCCTGTAAGGCTGAAGATAAAAAGAACTGTATACAAATACTGTAGTATGGTTGGTAAAATCTGTTTCTCAAAGGAGTTTGGGTTAGCAACTCTGAAACTATTTTATTTGTATACTAGAGTTGAACAAATAAACATATTGTAGATAGTAAGAGTCGGGTTTCTTACTGTTGGAGAGAGAACGTAGAATTAGGCAAGGCGGAGAGCTAGTGTGAACCCTGTGGTGCTAGACTAGAACTGGAGTTATTAATACAGACTCATGTTTTTTTATATAAAGATATGTAGACAGAAAAATAAATACAGATGCATGTGCATGCATAGGTTAGTATACATTTATTTCCTAGCACTAGTAACTGAAAAGGCTTAGGAGTGGTGACAACCCAGTAGCAATGAGCATGCTTAGTTCTCATATCTTGGTTTCTAAATACCATTCTCCAATTAAAAGAACCATAGCTCCTAGGAGAATGGATTGATTCTAGAGTGAGGCAGGGAAAAGATAAGATGAGCCTGGATTACCTTTTGGTGCCAGAAAGAAACAAAGTACTGAAAAATTGGGGGCATGTTGAAAGGGCATAGGAGACAATCTGAAAAAGTTTCAAATGGACAAAGTTTGAAGAAGAACTTGAGCAACAAAATATATAACAAAAATATTGGAGTATAGTACAGAGAATGAAATAAATACCTATGAGTTCATGGTGATATACAGAAATAATGGAATAAGGAAATAAATGAGAAAGAAGAAACTAATATTCCTATATAAGAATTCCAATTAATAAATGAAGAAGAAATGAGGGAAACAGAAAACTACCATTATAACACCACAGTAACAACTCTAGTAGAGAAGATCTACCAAGGGACACTTCAATTAGCAGGTGAAAGTTTAAACAGGAATAAGATATCTGCATAGTCTCAAAGTATCTCCCACAAAGATATTTAGTAATTACAAAGAGAAACAGACACCATCTTAACAAAATGACCAGGGTTTACCTCCCCAGTAATACATATTGACAACGTGTACTCCCTGATATGGAGCAATAAGAAGACAACACCTCTCTCTGTAAGACTCTTCCCAATAATGCATAACCTCAATCTCATCATGAGAAAACAGGAGACAGGCCCAAACTAAAGGGCACTTGACAAAATAACTAACTAGGATTATTCAAAATTGTCAAGGTTGTGAAGGATAAGGAATGACTGAGGAAATATCACAGACTGGAGGAAGCTAAAGAGATATGACAAATAAGTGACATGTGGTACCCTGTACTGGATCCTGGAACAGCAAAAGGATATTAAGTGAAAAAAATCTGAATAAATCCTTCTGTTTTTGTTAATAGTACTGCATCGAGGTCAATGTCTTTGTTTTAAAAACCATCTAATAGTTATGTAAGATGTTATCATAACAGAAAGCTATCAATCAGAATGCTCTGTACTATTTTTGTAACTCTTCTATAAAACTAAAATAATCTCAAAAGAGAAGCTAAAAAGTAAGATAACGATGGATACACATTGAGAGAGGAATACATAAATTGAAAGCATCCTATGGTCCTTGCATTACCTAGGAAGTGGTAAAAGTAACAAGTAATATTAGAAGACGATAAATCAAAAATGTATGTCATACTTTCTAGGATAACCACTTAAAGACTAGTACAATTTTATAACTTCCAAGTTAGTAGAATAAAAAGATGGAATAACAAAAGTTAAAAGATGGCAAGGAGAAAAAAAAAGCAACATGAACAGATGGGGAAAAAAATAAAGCACTTAGGAAATGGTAGATTAAAACCCAAATATATTAATAATTAAGTTAATTGAAAGTGGACAAAATGCAAAATGAAAAACATAAGACTATATACTGTTAATAAGAGACAAATCCAACTATATACCGTTAATAAAAGACATAACAGAAGAGTTTAAAGTAAAAGAATGTAAAATGATCCACCATGCAAACACTAGCTTAGAAATCTGATGAATCCATACAACTATTAAATAAGGTAAACTTTAAGATAAAAATTGCTACTGAAGATAAAAATAAATGTATCAAAATGATAAAAGTTTAGTTCATGTGGAAGATTTAACAATTCTAAATTTGTATGTACCTAGTACCATAACCTCAAATATATATAAAGCAAGAATTAATTGAAATACAATAACAACCAGTGAAATCCACAGTCATAGTGGGAGAGCTTAACAAACATGTCAGTAACTTACTGAAAAAGCAGACCAAAAAAATCAGTAAGGATACAGAATATATGAACATGATTTACAAACATAACCTAATTGACATATACAGAAAATTACTCCTAATGCTATACAATATACATTTTTTCTAAGTTCACTATGAATATTTCCAAAACTTAACCATTGCAGGATCATTAAGTAAATCTCAAGAAATATTAAAAGACTGAAAACAGACTATATTTTCTGGTCACAATAACTAAATTAGAAATTAATAGAGGAGTCAAGATGGCAGAGGAGTAGGAGGACATGGAGTTCATCTCTCCCCACAAATACATCAAGAATACACTTACAGGGACTTCCCTGATAGCACAGTGGTTAAGACTCTGCCTGTCGATGGCAGGGGACATGGGTTCGAGCCCTGGTCTGGGAGATCCCACGTGCCACGTAGCAACTAAGCCCATGTGCCACAACTACTGAGCCTGTGCTCAGCAACAAAGACAAGCCACCGCAATGAGAAGCCCGCACACCACAATGAAGAGTAGCCCCCACTCACCGCAACTAGAGAAAGCCCGCGTGCATCAACGCAGACCCAATGCAACCAAAAATAAATAAATAAATAATTTTTTTTTTTTTTAAGAATGCATCTACAAATGGAACAGTTCTCACAGAGCACTGGCTAAACACTAGCAGAGGACCTCGGACACCTAAAAAAACATGAAAGATCCCCACATAACCAGGTAGGATGAAACTAAGAAGAAGAGAAAAGGAAGAGGAGAGGAAGTGGTATGGGATATATGCCCCTGGTGGGGCGGTGCTGAAGGAGAGCAGAGCTTCCTGCATTCGGGGAAGCCCCCTCACCAGCAGGGAGATCAGTTGGGACAGAAGGGGAGCTTCAGGGGCTATCGGAGGAGAGTGCAGAAACCAGTCTATGGCAGGCAGGACAGACTGAGACCTATGCAGATGGTCCATGCCAAAGCCCTGTGTGCCCCAGCCCAGGACGTGTGGCCACTGGTGTGGACAGGGGTTGGGTGCTGGAACGTGGGGTTTGGAGAGCAAACCCGGGGAGAGGACTGCTGTTGGCTGAGGAGACAGCCTGAAGGGATGGGAGTGAGGAAATCCGCAACCAGGAATTCTTGTGAAGGAAACTCGGACCGCCATAGAAGCAAATAGCCACTGTGAGTGACGCACAAGGGGCGGGGCTGCCATTGCAGCCTCTCTCCTCACACGCTGGCCCCTGCCTCCTTTGGCACTAGGAAGGGCCCCTGCCAGGGCCAGCTCTCTTGCACTGGCCGGTTTCCCCACACGCCCCACTGCCACTGGGGCCAGCTCTCTCACACCCGTGGCAGGGCACTAGGAAGGGCCTCTGCTGGGGCTGGCTCTCTCATGCCTGCTGCCAGGCACTAGGAAGGGACGCTGCTGGGGGCAGCTCTCTTGCACTGGTCAACTCCCCCACATGCCCCGTCGCCATCAGGGCCAGATCTCTTGTGCCTGCAACCAGGCACTGGAAGGGCCCCTGCAAGGGCCAGCTCTTTTGCGCCTGTAGCTGCTCACTACCCCATGTGCCCCATCCCCACCAGGGCTCCCATGACCACAGTCACTGCCGCACCCCCCTCCTCGCTGGGGCGGGCTCGTGTGCTCCGTGGCAGCCTCTGAAGCAGACCCCTGTGGGTGGCCCACATGCAGAGATGGAGCTGAAACCACAGCTGAGCCCCAGGGACTATGCAACTAAGAAAGAAGAGCTGAAATCTCTCCTTGCAGCTGCGCAAACTGCGAACTGAAAACCCCACAACCAGCTTTGGAAACTCAGCGCCTACAGAACATCTGAAAGGACAACAAGTGCTCCTGCAGCCAAGATGGGTCTGGCTTTAGCAGCTGTAGACTTTGTGGGCACATACACATGGGGGCTGAGCCAGGCCAGAGTCTGAGCTGCCCCCATATCTCCCATAACGGGTCCAGATCCATGATTACTGCAATCCTGGGACCTGATGTCAGTGGATCTACGCTGGTGGCCTGGTGAAAACAATGCCTGAGAGACGCCAGGGCCAAGTGCCGACATAACGACAGTTAAGGTGGTGACGAGAGCAGTGCCAACAACAGTGTAGTCTGAGAGCTTGCACAATGGGCGAAAGGTGACACAACAGAGCATACCCACAGGTGAACAGCTCCAGAGGAGGAATACTCAGTGGCTGCCCTCCCAGTGGAAGTGCTCTAATTCCACCTCCCTCGCACTGCAGATCAGAAACACAGCTAAGAAACAGATCTTGGGGCCTCTACTCTAATAACTAGGGAGCAGACCCCACCTGTGACAGGGAAGTGACAATCATAGAGCAAAGGGGAGGCCCTGCTCAATTTCCAGTGCAGGCTCTGGTCAGCACAACATCAGTCATACTTCCTATAAAGGAGATGATGGCAGGCATACACTAAGGAGAGAGCTGGCAGACATCTGTACTAAAAACAACCATCACACCAAAAAATATTAAACCCACACAGTCTACACATGGATGTCCCCACATAATATAGCCCTCCAAAACAGTCTGAGGGTCTGGCATTGGGTGGAAAAACCCACAGGGCATTTAGCCTTGAAGGCCAGCAGGGCTTGAGTGCAGGAGCTCCACAGGGCTGGGGGAAACAGAGACTCCACTCTTGGAGGGCACATACAAGGTCTCACATGCACTGGGACCCAGCACAAAGCAGTACCTCCATAGGAACCTGGGCTACAACTATCTAGGGGTCTTAGAGGGTCTCCTGGGGAAGCAAAGGTTGATCATAGCTCATTGTGAGGGCAAGGACACCGGTAGCGGAAGCCCCAGGGAATATCGATCACAGTGTGCTCTCCTGGAGGTTCGCATTTTGGCAGTGAGACCTGGCCACACCCAACAACCTGCAGGCTCTAGTGCTGGAAAGCATCAGGCGAAACAACTACAAAGGTAGGAACACATCCCCACCCATCAGAAGACAGGCTGCCTAAAATTGTACTGAGCTAAGAGCCACATCTAAACACACCCCTTGAGGGACAAGACAGAGGGACAAGACCCAGCTCCACCCACCAGAGGATAGGCACCAGTCTCTCCCACCAGGAAGCCTGCACAGGCCCCTGGACCAACCTCATCCACCAGGGGGCAGACACCAGAAGCAAGAGAAACTACAATCCTGCAGCTAGTGGAAGGGAGACCACAAACACAGAAAGTCAGACAAAATGAAATGACAGAGAAATATGTTGCAAATGAAGGAACAAGAATAAAAACCCACAAAAACAACTCAATGAAAAGGAGGTAGGCAATCTATCTGAAAAAGATTTCAGGGTAATGATAGTAAAGATAACCCAAAATCTCAGGGAAAGAATGGAGGCACAGATCGGGAATACAAGAAATATTTAACAAGGAGCTAGAAGATTTAAAGAACAAACAAACAGAAAAGGGACTTCCCTGGTGGTCCAGAGGTTAAGAATCCACCTGCCAATGCAGGGGACATGGGTTCGACTCCTGGTCTGGGAAGATCCCACATGCTGCAGAGCAACTAAGCCCATGCTCCACAACTACTGAGCCTGCGCTCTAGAGCCTGTGAGCCGCAACTACTGAGCCCACACTCTACAACTACTGAAGCCTGCTCGCTCTAGGGCTCACGTGCCACAACTACTGAGCCCACGTGCTGCAACTGAAGCCCGTGTGCCTAGAGCCTCTGCTCTGCAAGAAGAGAAGCCACTGCAATGAGAAGCCCATGCACCTCAACGAACAGTAGCCCCCACTCATTGCAACTAGAGAAAGCCCATGTGCAACAATGAAGACCCAGTGCAGCCAAAAAAACAAAACAGAGATGAACAATACAATAACTGAAATGAAAAATACAGTAGAAGAAATTGATAGCATAATAACTAAGGCAGAAGAACGAATAAGTGAGCTGGAAGACAGAGTGGTGGAAATCACTGCCACAGAACAAAGAGAAAAGAATGAAAAGAAATGACGGCAGTCTCAGAGATCTCTGGGACAGTAATAAATCCAACAACATTCGCATTATAGGGGTGCTAAAGGAGAAGAGAAAGAGAAAGGGCCTGAGAAAATATTTGAGGGTATTATAGCTTCCCTAACATGATAAAGAAAACACTCAGCCAAGTCCAGGAAGCATAGAGAATCCCATACAGGAAGAACCCAAGGAGGAACATGCGGAGACACATATTAATCAAACTGAAAAAAATTAAAGACAAAGGAAAAATATTAAAAGCAACAAGGGAAAAGCAACAAATAACATACAAGGGAATGCCCTTAAAGTTATAGCTGATTTTTCAGCAGGAACTCTGCAGGCCAGAAGGGAGTGGCATGATATATTTAAAGTGATAAAAGGGAAAAACCTACAACCAAGAATACTCTACCCAGCAAGGCTCTCATTCAGATTCAATGGAGAAATCAAAAGCTTTACAGACAAGCAAAAGCTAAGAGAATTCAGCACCACCAAACCAGCTTTACAACAATTGCTAAAGGAACTTCTCTAAGCGGGAAAGAGACCAACAACTTAAACCAACCTCGCACATATACACACTACTATATCAAAACCTCATGGGAACAGCAAAGACTACAATAGATACACACACAAAAAAGAAAAAGCAACCCAAATACAACACTAAGGATGGTCATCAAACCACAAGAGAAGAGAACAAAAGAGGAAGGGAAGAAAAAAGACATACAAAAACAAACCCCAATTAAGAAAATGGCAATAGGAATATACTTATCGATAATTACCTTAAATGTAAATGGATTAAATGCTCCAAGCAAAAGACATGAACTGGCTGAATTGATACAAAAACAAGACACATATATATGCTGTCTACAGGCGACCCACTTCAGACTTAGGGACACATACAGACTGAAAGTGAGGGGATGGAAAAAGATATTCCATGCAAATGGAAATCAAAAGAAAGCTGGAGTAGCAATACTCATATCAGACAAAATAGACTTTAAAATAAAAACTGTTACAAGAGACAAGGAAGGACACTACATAATGATCAAGGGACCAATTCAAAAAGATATAACAATTGTAAATATATATGCACCCAACATAGGCGCATCTCAATATATAAGGCAAATGTTAACAGCCATAAAAAGAGGAAATTGACAGTAACACAATAGTGGGGGACTTTAACAGCCCACTTATACCAATGGACAGATCATCCAGATAGAAAATTAGTAAGGAAACACAGGCCTTAAATGACACATTAGACCAGATAGACTTAATTGGTATCTACAGGACATTCCATCCAAAAGCAGCAGAATACACTTTCTTCTCAAGTGCACATGGAACATTCTCCAGGATAGATCCCATCTTGGGCACAAATCAAGCCTCGGTAAATTTAAGAAAACTGAAATCATATCAAACATCTTTTCTGACCACAACACTATGAGATTAGAAATCAATTACAGAGAAAAAAACTGTAAAAAACACAAACACGTGGAGGCTAAGCAATATGTTACTAAACAACCATAGGGTCACTGAAGAAATCAAAGAGGAAATCAAAAAATACCTAGAGACAAATGACAATGAAAACATGACAATTGAAAACCTACAGGATGCAGCAAAAGCACTTCTAAGAGGGAAGTTTATAGCAATACAATCTTACCTCAGTAAACAAGAAAAATCTCAAATAAACAACCTAACCTTATACTGAAAGCACTAGAGAGAGAAGATCAAACAAAACCTAAAGTTAGTAGAAGGAAAGAAACCATCAAGATCAGAGCAGAAATAAATGACATACAGATGAAGAAAACAATAGCAAAGATTAATAAAACTAAAAGCTGGCTCTATGAGAAGATAAATAAAATTGATAAACCTTTAGCCAGACTCATCAAGCAAAAAAGGGAGAGGATTCAAATCAATAAAACTGGAAATTAAAAAGAAATTACAATGCACACCACAGAAATACAGAGGATCATAAAAGACTACTACGAGCAACTATACAACAAAATGGACAACCTAGAAGAAATGGACAAATTCTTAGAAAGGTACAACCTTCCAAGACTGAACAAGGAAGCATTAGAAAATATGAACAGACCAATCACAAGTACTGAAATTGAAACTGTGATTTAAAAACTTCCAACAAACGAAAGTCCAGGACCAGATGGTTTCACAGGCGAATTCTATCAAACACTTAGAGAAGAGTTAACACCTACTCTTCTGAAACTCTTCCAAAAAACTGCAAAGGAAGGAACACTCCCAAGCTCATTCTATGAGGCCAACAATACCCCTGACACCAAAACCAGACAAAGGTATCACACAAGAAAAAGAGAATTACAGGCTAATATCACTGATGAACACAGACGCAAAAATCCTCAACAAAATACAAGCAAACAGAACATGACAACACATTCAAAGGACCATACACCATTATCAAGTGGGATTTATCCCAGGGATGCAAGGATTCTTCAGCATATGTAATTTAATCAATGTGATACACCATATTAACAACCTGAAGAATAAAAACCATACAATCCTCTCAATACATGCACAAAAAGCTTTGACAAAATTCAACACACATTTATGATTAAAAAAAAACCCCAAAAACAAAAAACAGGGGCTTCCTGGGTGGCGCAGTGGTTGAGAGTCCACCTGCCAATGCAGGGGACACGGGTTCATGCCCCAGTCCGGGAACATCCCACATGCCGTGTAGTGGCTGGGCCCATGAGCCATGGCCACTGAGCCTGCGTGTCCAGAGCCTGTGCTCTGCAATGGGAGAGGCCACACAGTGAGAGGCCCACGTACCACAAAAAACAAAAACACTCCAGAAAGTGAGCATAGAGCAAACATACTTCAACATAATAAAGGCCATAAGTGACAAACCCACAGCAAACATCATTCTCAATGGTGAAAACCTGAAAGCATTTCCTCTAAGATCAGGAACAAGATGAGGAGGTCCACTCTTTCCACTTTTATTCAATAGTTTTGGAAGTCCTAGTGACAGCAATCAGAGAAGAAGAAGAAATAAAAGGAATCCAAATTGGAAAAGAAGAAGTAAAACTGTCACTGTTTGCAGATGACATGATACTATACATAGAAATTCCTAAAGATGCTACCAGGAAACTACTAGAGCTCATCAATGCATTTGGTAAGGTTGCAGCATACAAAATTAATACACAGAAATCTCTTACATTCCTATAAACTAACAACAAAAGACCAGAAAGAGAAATTAAGGAAACAATCCCATTTACCATCGCGTCAAAAACAATAAAATACCTAGGAATAAACCTACCTAAGGAGGCAAAAGACCTGTACTCAGAAAACTGTAGGATAGCAATGAAAGTAATCAAAGATTACAAAACAAGATGGAGAGATATACCATGTTCTTGGATTGGAAGAATCAATATTGTCAAAATGACTATACTACCCAAAGTAATCTACAGATTCAATGCAACCCCTATCAAATTACCAATAGCAATTTTCACAGAATTAGACCAAAAAAATTTTACAATCTGAATGGAAAAACAGAAGACTCCAAATAGCCAAAGCAATCTTGAGAAAGAAAAACGGAGTTGGAGGAATCAGGTTCTGTGACTTCAGACTATACTATAAAGCTACAGTAATCCAGACAGTATGGTACTGGCACAAAAACAGGAATATTGATCAATGGAACAGGATAGAAAGTCCAGAGACAAACTCACACACCTATGGTCACCTAATCTATGACAAAGGAGGCAAGAATATACAACAGAGAAAAGACAGCCTCTTCGGGGCTTCCCTGGTGGCGCAGTGGTTGAGAATCCGCCTGCCAATGCAGGGGACGCGGGTTCGAGCCCTGGTCTGGGAAGATCCCACATGCTGCGGAGCAACTAGGCCCGTGAGCCACAACTACTGAGCCTGCGCGTCTGGAGCCTGTGCTCCGCAACAAGAGAGGCCGCGATAGTGAGAGGCCCGCGCACCGCGATGAGGAGTGGCCCCCACTTGCCGCAGCTAGAGAAAGCCCTCGCACAGAAATGAAGAGCCAACACAGCCATAAATAAATAAATAAATAAATAAATAAAAATTAAAAAAAAAAAATCAGCTATACGTATACACATATCCCCTCTTTAAAAAAAAAAAAAAAAAAAGACAGCCTCTTCAGTAAGTGGTGCTGGGAAAACTGGACAGGTACATGTAGAAGTATGAAATTAGAACACTCCCTAACACCATACACAAAAATAAACTCAAAATGGATTAAAGACCTAAATGTAAGGCCAGAAACTATAAAGCTCTTAGATGAAAACATAGGAAGAACACTCTATGACATCAATCACAGCAAGATCGTTTATGACCCACCTCCTAGAGAAATGGAAATAAAAACAAAAAATAAACAAATGGGATGTAATGAAACCTCACAGCTTTTGCACAGCAAAGGAAACCACAAAAAAGACAAAAAGACAACCCTCAGAATGGGAGAAAATATTTGCAAATGAAGCAACTGACAAAGGATTAATCTCCAAAATTTACACGCAGATCATGCAGCTCAATAATAAAAAAACAAACAACCCAATCCAAAAATGAGTAGAAGACCTAAGCAGACATTTCTCCAAAGAAGATATACACATTGCCAACAAACACATGAAAGAATGCTCAACATCACTAATCATTAGAGAAATGCAAATCAAAACTACAATGAGGGCTTCCCTGGTGGTGCAGTGGTTGAGAGTCCGCCTGCCGATGCAGGGGACACGGGTTCGTGCCCCGATCCGGGAGGATCCCACGTGCCGTGGAGAGGCTGGGCCCGTGAGCCATGGCCGCTGGGCCTGCGCGTCCGGAGCCTGTGCTCCGCGGCGGGAGAGGCCACAGCAGTGAGAGGCCCGCATACCGCAAAAAAAAAAAAAAAAAAAAAAAAAAACTACAATGAGGTATCACCTCACACCAGTCAGAATGGCCATTGTCAAAAAATCTAAAAACAATAAATGCTGGAGAGAGTGTGGAGAAAAGGTAACCCTCTTGCACTGTGGTGGGAATGTAAATTGATACAGCCACTATGGAGAACAGTATGGAGGTTCCTTAAAAAACTAAAATAGAACTACCATACGACCCACAATCCAACTACTGGGCATATACCCTGAGGAAACCGTAATTCAAAAAGAGTCATGAACCACAATGTTCACTGCAGTTCTATTTACAATAGCCAGGACATGGAAGCAACCTAAGTGTCCACTGACAGATGAATGGATAAAGAAGATGTGGCACATATATACAATGGAATATTACTCAGCCATAAAAAGAAATGAAATTGAGTCATTTGTAGTGAGGTGGATGGACCTAGAGACTGTCATACAGAGTGAAGTAAGTCAGAAAGAGAAAAATAAATACCGTATACTAACACATATATATGGAATCTAAAAAAAAAGGTTCTGAAGAACCTAGGGGTAGGACAGGAGTAAAGACACCAACATAGAGAATGGAATTGAGGACACAGGGAGGGGGAAGGTTAAGCTGGGACAAAGTGGGAGAGTGGCATGGACTTATATATATTACCAAATGTAAAACAGAAAGCTAGTGGGAAGCAGCTGCTTAGCACAGGGAGATCAACTCGGTGCTTTGTGACCACCTAGACAGGTGTGATAGGGAGGGTGGGAGGGAGACGCAAGAGGGAGGAGATATGGGGATATATGTATATGTATAGCTTTTTTGGTTATAAAGCAGAAACTAACACAGCATTTGTAAAGCAATTATACTCCAATAAAGATGTTAAAAAAAAGACAGGAAACATACAGAAAATAAATGGCAAAATGCAGATGTAAATACTACCTTATCCGTAACTACATTAAACATAAATAGATTAAACTCTCCACTTAAAAGGCAGAGATTGGCAGGATCGATAACATAACATATTCTAATTTATATGTTATCTGTAGGAGACACAGTTAAAATTCAAAGTCACAAACAGGTGAAAAGTAAACAGGTTTAAAAAGATATACCATGCAAACAGTACCCAAAAGAGAGCTGGAATGGCTATAGTAAAATCAGATAAAACAGACTTCAGGACAAAACTTGTTACTGAGACAAAGAAGGGTATGTTAAAATGATAAAAGAGTCAATCATCTACCAGAAGGACATAACAATTAAATTCATAAATGCACCTAAAAATAAAGCCTCCAATACATGAAGCAAAACCTGGCATAACTGAAGGGAGAATATCAAAATCCAACAATAAGGGTTGGATACTTCAATACCCAACTTTCCATAAGGGATAAAAGAAAGTAATGAAATAGAAAACTTGAACAACACTATAAGCCAAACAGACCTGGCAAACATCTATAAAACACTCCACTCCATCTTATAACAATCTAGTTCAGATTAACACTCCATCAACACTGGATTATACATTCTTCTCAAATACACGAGACATTCCCCATAACAGACCACATGTTTGGCCATAAAACAAATCTCAATAAACTTGAAAGGACTTAATTCATAAAAGACTGAAATCACACAAAGTATGCTCTATGATCATGAAGAAAGAAAATTAGAAATAAATAACAAAGAAAATATGGGATATTCAAAAATATGTGGAACTTAACACATTACATAATAACCAATGGGCAAAAGAAGAAACAAAAAGGGAAATATGAAAATATTTTGTGATTAATGAAAATGAAAACATTGCATATCAAAATTTATGGAATGCAGCTAAAGCAGTATCGAGGGAAATTTACCTGTAAATGCCTATAATAAAAAAGAAAAAATATCATAAATCAACAGTCTAATCTTCCATCTTATGAAACCAGAAAAAGAAGAGCAAAGTAAACCCAAAGCAAGTAGAATGAAGGAGATGATGAAGGCTAGAGCAAACAAAAATAGAGTACAGAAAAAACAACACAGAGAAAGAAAAAAGACAGAAGTTGGTCTTTGAAGAAAAACAACAAAAATGACAAAATTTCAGCTACACCCACCAAAACCAAAAAGAATGAAGACTCAAATTACTAAAATCAGGAATGAAAAAGAGGACATTACTACTGAACTTACAGAAATAAGAAGCTTTAAAAGGGAATACTATGTAAAATTGTATGCCAACAAATTAGATAATCTATACAAAATGAAAAAATTCCTAGAAACAAATAACTGACTAACACTGACTCAAGATGAAATATAAAATCAGTGTATACCTATAATAAAGAGATTGAATAAGTAATGAAAAGCTTCTCACAAACAAGCCCATACCAGGATGACTTCACCCGTAAATTCTACCAATATATATATATTTTTTTTTTGGCCATGCCACATGGCTTGTGGGATCTTAGTTCCCTGACCAGGGACTGAACCTATGCCCCCTACAGTAGAAGCACAGAATCCTAACCACTGGACCACCAAGGAATTCCCTCTACCAAAATTTTAAGAGAAACGAGTAACTTTCTTTTTGAGACAAAAGATAGAAGAGGAGGGAACACTTCCTAAGAATTCTTTGAGGCCAGTGTTACCCTGATACCAAAACCAGACTCAGATATAACAAAAAAAGAAATCTACAGACCAATATTCCTTGTGTATATAGATGCAAAAATCAACAAAATACTAGCAAACTGAATTCAGCAGCAAATGAAAAGGATTATGCACCATGACCAAGAGGTATTATGCCAGGAACACAGGGTTAATTCAAGAGACAAATATCAGTCAATGTAATATACCACAGTAATAGAATGAAAGACAAAAGCCAAATGATCATCTCAATAGATACAGAAAAAGCATTTGACAAAATACATTTTTTAAAAACCCCAACAAACTAGCAATAAAAGGAGTCTTCTTCAAGATAAAGGGCATCTGCAAAAATATTCTAAGGAATATCATACTTCATAGTGAAAGACAGAAAGCTTTCCCTCTATGATTAGAAACAAGATAACAATGTCTGCTCTTGCTGCTTCTATTCAGCATTGTAGTGGAGGCTCTAGCCAGAACAATTAGGCAAGGAAAAGAAATAAAAGATATGCACATTGGAAAGGAACAAGTAAAACTATCTCTATTTGCAGATGACATGATCAGGTATATAAGATATAGAATAACCCAAGGAATCCACAGAAAAAACCTATTAGCGCTAATAAGTGAGTTTAGCAAGATTGTATGAAACATGATCAATATACAAAAATCAATTGTATTTCTATATACTATCAATCAACAATATGAAAAGGAAATTAAGAAAACGATTCAATTTACAATAGCACCAGAAAGAATAAAATAATTAGGAATAAATTTAACAAAAGAAGTGCAAGATTGAGCAGCCAAGATGGCAGAGTAGAAAGACCCTGAGCTCACCTCCTCTCATGAGCACACCAAAATCACAACTATCTGTAGAACAACCACAGATGAAGAAGACTGGAACTGACCAGAAAAGATCTTCTACAACTAAAGACATAAAGAAGGAAGCACAGGGCTTCCCTGGTGGCACAGTGGTTGAGAGTCCGCCTGCGGATGCAGGGGACACAGGTTCGTGCCCCGGTCCGGGAAGATCCCACATGCCACGGAGCGGCTGGGTCCATGAGCCATGGCCGCTGAGCCTGCGCGCCCGGAGCCTGTGCTCCACACGGGAGAAGCCACAACAGTGAGAGGCCCGCATACCGCAAAAAAAAAAAAAAAAGAAGGAAGCACAATGAGACAGGCAGAAGGGGTGGACTCGTGATATAATCAAATCCCATACCCCACAGGTGGGAGACCCATAGACTGGAGAATAAGTATACTGCAGAGGTTTTTCCACAGGAATGAGAATTCTGAGCCCCACGTCAGGCTCCCCAGCCTGGGAGTCTGGCTCCAGAAAGACAAGCGCCCAGAGAATTTGGCTTTAAAGTCCAACAGGGCTTAAATAGAGGCTTCAATCTTAAAGGGTGTACACAAAATCCCACAGACACTAGGACCCAGGGCAATAGCAATAATATTTTTTCTTTTTTTTTTTTTTTTTTTTGGTGGTACACGGGCCTCTCACTGTTGTGGCCTCTCCCGTTGTGGAGCACAGGCTCCGGACGTGCAGGCTCAGCGGCCATGGCTCACGGGCCCAGCCGCTCCGCGGCATGTAGGATCTTCCTGGACCGGGGCACGAACCCATGTCCCCTGCATTGGCAGGCGGACTCTCAACCACTGCGCCACCAGGGAAGCCCAATAGCAATAATTTGATATGACCCTGGGCCAGACCTAACTGCTGGTCTTACAGAGTCTCCCAGAGAGGCAGGGGCTGGCTGCAGCTCACCCTGGGGACCTAGGCATCGATGGCAGACATACTGGGGAACATTCAAATGCATGAACAGTGCTGCTGGAGGCTGCCATCTTGACTCATCAGCGCCAAGACCTGGCCCCATCCAACAGGAGGCAAGCACCAGTGCTGAGACACCCCAGGCTAAACAACTAAGTGGGCGGGGACACAGACCCATCCATCAGCAGACAGGCTGCCCAAAGACTTTCCTGAGTGCACAGCTGACTCCAGACACACCACTAGACATGACCTTGTCCACCATAGGGCCAAGACCTAGCTCTGCCCACCAATGGGCAGGTACTGGCCATCCCACAAGGGACCTTGCACTAGCCTCTAGACCATCCTCACTCATCAGTGAGCAGACACAAGAAGCAGAAAATTACAGTTCCACAGCCTGCAGACTGAGCTCGCCAACAGCAAGCCAGACTCTACTCTAGGACCAACTGGGCCCTGGCCCTGCCCACCAGAAGGTCAATGCAACCTTCAGGACACCTCAGACCACATACCCACCTGTGTCAGGAACAGCAACCTCCTCGCTCAACAATCTGAAATGAACTATGGGATCACTAGGTCCTGCAGCCAGACTCCAGGAACCAGCTCTGCCTGAGAGTAGTCCAGCACTAACCCCAGGATCCGGCTTCACCTGCCAGTGGGTGAGCAACAGCTTCAGACTCTTCAAGACCCTGACTCCACCCACCAGTGAGCCACTACTAGCTCCGGGGCCCCCTAGAGTTCTACAACCAGTTGCCTTTTGACCAGGTCCCACTAAAGAGCAGTCAGCAGTATCCATAAAAGGCAGGGCCTGGCAACCAATCAGACAAGGGGCCAACCAAGCCTACCAGACCACCCACATAGTCAGCCCACCACAAGAGAAGGAACCCCTAGAGCATACAGCTTAGGTGATGAGAGGGGAGTACACTGCTGGGGTGCATAGGAAGTCTCCTACAGAAGGCCACTTCTCCAAGGTTGAGAAATGTAACTAACCTCCACATACTTAGAAATACGAAGAGCAACTTATACAAAATGAGGCAGCAGAAGAATATATTTCAGATGAACAACAAGATAAAACCCCAGAAGAAGAACTAAGTGAAGTGGAGATAAGCAATCTACCTGGGAAAGAGTTCAGAGTACTATACTGCCCAGTGCTATAAAGCAGGTTCTTATTAGTTATCTATTTTATATAACAAATTCTCAGAAAGGTAAAATCTCCCAAGACTGAGCAAGAAGAAATAGAAAATATAAACAGACCAATTACCAGTACTGAAATTGAGTCAGTAATTTTAAAACTCTCAACAAATAAAAGTCTAGTACCAGATGGCTTCACAGGAGAATTTTACCAAACATTTAGAGAAGAGTTAACACCTATCCTTCTAAAACTATTCCAAAAATCTAGAGAGAAACAAACACTTCCAAACTCATTCTAAGAGGCCACCATCACCCTGATACCAACACCAGACAAAGATATCATAAAAACAGTAAATTACAAATCAATATCACTGATGAAAACAGATGCAAAAACCCTCAACAAAACACTGGCAAACAACCCAAAAAAAAATACTAGCAAACCAAATCCAACAATACATTAAAAAGATCATGAACCATAATCAAGTAGAATTTATCCCAGGGATGCAAGGATTTTTCAATATCTGCAAATCAATCAATGTGATACACCACATTAACAAACTGAAAAATAAACACCATATGATCATCTCAATAGATGCATAAAAAGCTTTTGATAAAATTCAACATCCATTTATGATAACTCTCCAGAAAGTGGGCACAGAGGGAACACACCTCAACATAATAAAGGCCATATATGACAAACCCACAGCTGACATCATACTCAACAGTGAAAAGCTGAATGCATTCCCTCTAAGAGCAGGAACAAGACAAAGATGCCCACTCTTGCCATTTTTATTCAACATAGCTTTGGAAGTCCTAGCCACAGCAATCAGACAAGAAAAAGAAATAAAAGGAATACAAATTGGAAAGGAAGAAGTAAAACTGTCACTGTTTGCAGATGACATGATGCTATACAAAGAAAATCCTAAAGATGCCACTAGAAAACTACTAGAGCCCGTCAATGAATTTGGTAAAGTTGCAGGATACAAAATTAATATACAGGAATCTGTTGCATTTCTATTCACTAACAATGAAATATCAGAAAGAGAAATTAAGAAAACAGTCCCATTTACCACTTCATCAAATGAAAAAAAAAAAAAAAACCTAGGAATAAAACTATCTCAGGAGGCAAAAGACCTGTACTACAAGAACTATAAGATGCTGATGAAAGAAACTGAAGGTGACACAAACAGATGGAAAGATATACTGTGTTCATGTATTGGAAGAATCAATATTATTAAAATCACCATATTGCCAAAGACAATCTATAGATTCAATGCAATGCGTATCAAATTACCAATGGCATTTTCCACAGAACTAGAACAAATAATATAAAAATTTGTATGGAAACACAAAAGACCCTGAATAGCCAAAACAATCTTGAAAAAGAAAAACGGAGCTGGAAGAATCAGGCTCCCTGACTTCAGACTATACTACAAAGCTACAGTAATCAAAACAGTATGGTTCTGGCACACACACAAAAAAAGGCACATGGGTCAATGGAACAGAATAGAGAGCCCAGAAATAAACTCATGCACTTATGGTCAATTAAATTACGACAAAGGAGGCAAGAATATACAATGGAGAAAAGATAGTCTCTTCAATAAATGGTGTTGGGAAAACTGGACAGCTACATCTAAAAGAATGAAATTGAACATTCTCTAATACCATACACAAAAATAAACTCAAAATGGATTAAAGACCTAAATGTAAGACCAGATACTATAAAACTCCTAGAGGAAAACATAGGCAGAACACTCTTTGACATAAATTACAAAAATATTTTTTGAATCCATCTTCTAGAGTAATGGAAATAAAACCAAAAGTAAGCAAATGGGACCTAATTAAACTTAAAAGCTTTTGCACAGCAAAGGAAATCATAAACAAAATGAAAGGACTACCTACAGAATGGTAGAAAATATTTGCAAATGATGCGACAGACAAGGGATTAATTTCCAAAATACTGTATACCAATAGCTCATAGAGTTCAATAAAAAAACAAAACAAAACGAAAAACAACCAATGGTGCTTTGTGTCCTCCTAGAGGGGTGGGATAGGGAGGGTAGGAGGGAGACGCAAGACGGAGGAGATATGGGGATATATGTACATGTATAGTTGATTCACTTTGTTATAAAGCAGAAACTAACACACCATTGTAAAGCAATTATACTCCAATAAAGATGTTAAAAAATAAATTAAAAAATAAAATATACAAATGCTAAAAAAAAAAAAGGCAGAGACCTAATAGACATTTCTCCAAAGAAGACATACAGATGGCCAAGAGGCACATGAAAAGATGCTCAACATTGCTAATCATTAGAGAAATACAAATCAAAACTACAATGAGGTATCACCTCACACCAGTCAGAATGACCATCACAAAAAATCTACAAATAATAAATGCTGGAGAGGATGTGGAGAAAAGGGAACCCTCCTACACTGCTGGTAGGAATATAAATTCATGAAGCCACTTGGGAGAACAGTACAGAGTTTCCTTAAGAAACTAAAAAAGAGTTACCATATGATCCAGCAATCCCACTCCTGGGTATATATCTGGAAAAGATGAAAACTCTAACTTGAAAAGATACATGTACCCCAGTGTTCACAGCAGCACCATTTACAATAGCCAAGACATGGAAGCAACCTAAATGCCCATCGACAGATGAATGGATCAAGAAGACATGCTATACGTACATACATTGGAATATTACTCAGCCATAAAAAAGAACAAAATTTTGCAGCAACAGGAATGGACCTAGAGATTATCATACTGAGTAAAGTAAGTCAGACAGAGAAAGTCAAATATCATATGATCTCACATGTGGAATATAAAAAAATGATACAAATGAACTTATTTACAAAACAGAAGTAGACTCACAGACATGGAAAACAGACTTATGTTTATCAGAGGGTAAAGTTGCAGGGGTAGGCAGGGAAAAATTAGGAGTTTGGGACTAACAGATACACACTACAATGTATAAAATAGATAAATAACAAGGACCTACTATATAGCACAGAGAACTACATTCAATATCCTGTAATAACCTATAATGGAAAAGAGTCTGAAAAATAATACATATTATAGGGACTTCCCTGGTGGTGTGGTGATTAAGAATCCACCTGCCAATGCAGGGGACATGGGTTCGAGCCCTGGTCTGGAAAGATCCCACATGCCACAGAGCAGCTAAGCCCGTGCACCAGAACTACTGAGCCCATGCTCTAGAGCCTGCGAGCCACAACTACTGACGCCGCGCACCTAGAGCCTGTGCTCCACAACAAGAGAAGTCACTGCAATGAGAAGCCCATGCACCGCAACGAAGAGTAGCCCCTGCTCGCCGCAACTAGAGAAAGCCCGCATTCAGCAATGAAGACCCAATGCAGCCAAAATCAAATAAATAAAATAAAATATACAAATGCTAAAACAAAAGAAAAAGGGCAGAAGACTTAATAGACATTTCTCCAAAGAAGACATACAGGTGGCCAAGAAGCACATGAAAAGCTGCTCAACATCACTATTAGAGAAATGCAAATCAAAACTACAATGAGATATCACCTCACACCAATTAGAATGGGCATGATAAGAAAATCTACAAACAACAAATGCTGGAGAGGGTGTGGAGAAAAGGGAACACTCTTGCACTGTTGGTGGGAATGTAAATTGATACAGCCACTATGGAGAACAGTATGGAGGTTCCTTAAAAAACTAAAAATAGAATTACCATATGATCCAGCCATCCCACTACTGGGCATATACCCAGAGAAAACCATAATTCAAAAAGACACATGCACCCCAATGTTCACTGCAGCGCTATTTACAATAGCCAGCTCATGGAAGCAACCTAAATGCCCATCGACAGATGAATGGATAAAGAAGATGTGGTACATATATACAATGGAATATTACTCAGCCATAAAAAGGAACGAAATTGGGTCATTTGTAGACACGTGGATGCATCTAGAGACTGTCATACAGAGTGAAGTAAGTCAGAAAGAGAAAAACAAATATTGTATATTAACGTATATATGTGGAACCTAGAAAAATGGTACAGATGAACCGGTTTGCAGGGCAGAAATTGAGACACAGATGTAAGAACAAACGTATGGATACCAAGGGGGGAAAGCAGCTGGGGGGTGGGGGTGTGATGAATTGGGCGATTGGGATTGACATGTATACACTGATGTGTATAAAACTGATGACTAATAAGAACCTGCTGTATAAAAAATAAATAAATAAAATAAATTTATAAAAAAGAATATATATTAAATATATTATATATAAATAACTGAATTACTTTGGTATACACATACAACTAACACAACACTGTAAATCAAGTATACTGAAATTTTTTTAAAATTCTGAACTAGAAACCGCACACATACAAAGAAGTGTAAGACTTGTATACTGAAAACTACAAATCACTACTGAGGGAAAGTAACGAAGACCTAAATAAATGGAAAGACACCCCATGTTCATGAATTGGAAGACTATATTGCTAATATGGCAATACTATCCTAATAATTTACAGGTTCAGTGCAATCTGCATCAAAATTCCAACTCCCTGGTTCACATAAATGGAAAAGCCTATCCTAAAGTTCCTGTGGAAATGGAAGGGACCCAGAATAGCCAAAAATCTTGGAAAAGAAAAGTAAAGCTGAAGTACTCATTCACCAATTTCAAAACTTAAAGTAAAACCACATTAATGAAAATTGTATGATATTGGCATAAGGACAGACATATAGGTCAATGGTATAGAATTTTTACTCCAGAAATAAACCCAGATATCTACGTCAAATGATTTTTGACATGGATGCCAAGACAATACAGTAAGGAAAGAACAATCTTTTCAACAAATGGTGCTGGGGCAAATGGAAATCTAAGTGCAAAAGAATGAAATTGGACCCATAGCTTACACCATAAATAAAAATTAACTCAGGGAGTTCCCTGGTGGCCGAGTGGTTAAGATTCCAGGCTTTCACTGCTGTGGCCTGGGTTCAGTCCCTGGTTGGGGAACTGAGATCCCACAAGCCGCATGGCATGGACCCAAAAAAAAAAAGGACTCAAAATGTATCAAACTTAAATGTAGAAGCTAAAATTATAAAACTCTTAAGAGAAAACACAGGTGTAATTTTTGTGACCTTGGATCAGGCAATGGTTTCTTAGATGTGACACATGAATTATAAGCAAGCAAAAGGAAAAGAAAAGATTAACAGGGCTTCATTAACATCAAAAACTTTTGTGCATCAAAGGACACCATCAAGGAAAACCAGAGAATGGGAAAAAGATTTTCAAGTTATATATCTGATAAAGATCTAGTATCCAGGATATAAAAAAGAATACATGTCTTATATCTTAATAAAAAGACAACCTAATTTTAAAATGGACAAAGGATTTAAATAGGTATTTCTCCAAAGAAGATAAAGAAATGGCCAATAGAAACATGAAAAGATGTTCAACATCGTTAGTCATTATGCAAATGCAAATATAAGCCACAAGAAGATAACAACATCACACACCATAGGATGACTATAATAATAAAAAGGCAGAAAATAATAAGTGTTGACAAGGGTGTGAAGAAATGGGAACTGTCATACATTGATGGTGGGCAAGTAAAATGGTGCAGCCACTGTAGGAAACAGTGTAACAGTTTCTACAAAAGTTAAACACAGAGCTACCATATGATCCAGTAACTCTACTCCTAGGATAACCAAGAGAATTGAAAATATCTGTTCACCCAAAAATTTGTACACAAATGTTCATAGTACCATTATTTACAATAATCAGAAACTGGAAACAACTCAAATGTTCATCAACTGACAAATGGATAAACAAAATGTGGCATATCCATACAATGGCATATTATTTAGCTCTAAAAAGTAATGAAATACTACTAATACATGCTACAACATGGATGAACCTTGAAAACATTATGTTAAGTGAAAGAAGCCAGATACAAAAGACCACATTTTATATGATTCTATTTGTATGAAATGTCCAGAATAAACAAATCTACACAGGCAGTAAATAGATTAATGCTTGCCAGGGACTGGGATGGTGGGTGAGAGGGGGAGAATGGGGAATGACTGCTAAAGGACACAGGGTTTGTTTTAGGGGTGATGGAGACATTCTGGAATTAGATTAATGATGGTTGTACCACCTTGTTGTGAAATAGACTAAAACCACTGAATTATATACTTTAAAAAGGTGAAATTTATGGTATGTAAATTACATCTCAATAAAAAGATAAATTTTTAAAAAGGTTAGATCTACCCCATTTTTGAAGATGATGGAGAGGTCTCAGCCTTGTAAAACCATGTGCACACCCCTCAGGATCTACTTTCATCTCTCCTTCTGGTCACTATACCAATAACTAAAGTCAAGTTAAAATATAACCTGACTAAGGAAGTAGTGGGCCTAGTAAGGGAAAACCAGACTATACACTGAAGAAGCTATAGGACCTAGTCAACATATTCCATCAGGATCTAATTATTGGGTCTGGATCCTAAGGATGCTGGTTCAAGGTGGGAGGTAGGGATGGGGTGCCTGTGACATGTAAAATTGGCATGACTCTGTGTTTATGCTTACCTTGGGCCACATCTCTTTTCACACACAATGTGAACCACTCACAGCTCTGATCGTTAGGAGGATTTCCAAAACACTGCATTTCAGGACCATTTCCAGTAGCAATATATTTTCAATTTGCACCCATATTTTGAGCTAACCCATTCATGAATCAATCTCAGCTATTTTCCACTTCTAAATAAATGGAAAGACACCCCCTGTTCATGAACTGGAAGACTATACTGCTAACACAGCACTACTATGCAAATAATCTACAGGTTCAGTGCAATCCCTATCAAAATTTCAACTTCCTTGTTCACATAAATGGAAACGCCTATCATAAAGGTCCTACTGCTGGGTCTGTCCCATCTTATGACGTGGTGGGTTTGACAGACATGAACTCAATGGGCAGCTTTGTTGCATAATCACTTGACATTCCAAGGTTAAACACTCAATTTCTACCACAAATACTCCATTTCTAACTTTCCTGCTATAGGACCCATCTAGTTGGCCAACTTCTGTTTTAGCTGGTAAACAGGTAAGGGCAAATAATGGGATATGCTGCTCTGGACCAACTACTGGATATTTAAAGACTTCACCAATGTGGCAGGACCCTGAATTTTTACAATCTAGCTATGATCAAAGGGTCAACTGGTCCTATCACACAGTCTACCACCCAGAAAATGGTAGCCTGATACAGTAGAGGACTGATCTCTTGAACATTCCAGTAAGGTGTTAGCTTGAACATTGTAATTGTACGCTGCAAAGACAAGGGTATCTTCCAGGATGTATTCTACAACCCCAAATCGACAACCATAATATGTAGAATACATGGGTCTGGGAACCCTGGGGTGGAAATAGGAATGGCTCCGCTTAATGCCACTCAGAGTGACCCCCTTGGAGGATTTGTTTCCTATCTCTACATTTATAGGCTCTGTGGGTCTAGAGCTACACTACCCAATAAGGTAGCCAGTAGCTATGTGTGGCTGTTTACATTTAAATGTAATTAAATTAAATTAAAAATTAATTTCCTTAGTTGTACTAGTCACATTTCAAGTGCTCAACAGCCACATAAGAAAGTGGCTACCATAATAAATAGCACAAATACTAAACATTTCCATTACTGCAGAATGTTCTATTGGACAGAACTACTCCACAGGACCTGGTTACCAGAATAGAAAGCTTCTACTAGGGGATAAAGAGAATCCTACTGAAATTTAAGCTATGGCTACTGCACTGTCACTTCAGGCACTTTATGCCAAGAGACTAGGAAGCAATAAAAGGAGTCACTTTACTGACAGGGGTCACTGACCCTGATTATCAAGAGGAGACAGTGTTGCTGTTATGTAATAGAGATAGGGAAGAATTTGGTGCTCAGGTGATCCACTGGAGGGTTTCTTGGAACCGTCAAATTTTAATAGTAAATGGACAAGTGTATCATTCATGGCCTCAAAAGATAATGGTAAACAGGGGCTCAGACTCCCCAAGGATGAGGGTTTGGGTCAGACTAACAGAAGCGCCACCTACTCCAGCAGAGGTACAAGCCTGACACAGGAATGAAGAACACCTTCATGTTTCCTGTGTAGTAACATGACAATGACTCAAGGTCCAAATGAGCATGCCCCAATGCTTTGTTACTATGCAAATGAAACAACTGCCATATCTAAGGGCTGAGAGATCAGGATTGTCTGAGATTAGATTCCTGTAACTAGGAAAATGGTGGCTGAAATTGAAAGGGCTACTTCCAAAATATTTTTTTTTTGCCAAGTTTTTCTCTGTCTCAGAGCCTTTGCACTTGCTATTCTTTTTGCCTAGAATAATCATCTTCCAGATCTTTCACACAGCTGGCTCATTATCATTCCAATATCACCTCCTTAAAAGAGGTTCTCCCTGATCAACAAAATCTTCCAACACAGATATTTTTCTTTACACCATTATAATTCCTTCATAAGAGTTCTAAAATGTGTATTCATGTTATTTATTGATTTTTAATTTTCTTATTTATTGTTCAATTCCACCACTTGAATTTAATCTTCACAAGGGCAGACACTTTGGTGGTTTTATTCACTGCAACATCCTCAGCACCTAAGAACAATGCCTGATACATTGTAGGTGCCTATAAATATTTTCTAATTGACTGTTGCAGAGACTAACAAAACTAGATTAGAAATTAGGGACAGGTTATTTCAATACCTTTAACTGACCAATAAGCCAATGGGGACAAATAACCTAAAGGAAATAACCTGCCAAATATATGCAGCTAGTTTCTAGCAGATTCAGCATCAGAATCTTGGTTTGGGGGTATTAAAGGCCCTGCTCTTTCCACTGAATCATCGATACAAAAGTAAATAACAAATACTGCAACTGTTCTAAGAATGTGGCAAGCAGCACCGAAGCCATATGCAGAAGGCAAAGAAAGTGAACTATATTTAACATCAACTTTAAATACTATACCTACCACCTCTTGTCTGTGCAATTATTAGAGAAGCGAACAGAACAACTCCCAAATATCATGGCAGCAGCAAAGAGTGGGAGAGCTAGTAACATAGTTAATTCACAAGAGAACTCAAACTACATTTCTTTACCACCTTCTCTTCTAAATCCTTTACCAATGCTTCTTGACATACCATAAAGGCACTGCTCCAATGTTCATGCTGGAGAAAAGATGTGGGGATAATTGCTGTTGATAATCTGTACCTAGAACAATAGTCCTAAAAGGCCTTACACTCATTTTGTAATTAATGATTTTTCTTATTTTATCTTGGCAAAAACAGGGTATTTACACATTGTGACTACTGCCCATTATACTAAAGTAGACCACCCATGTCCATTTTCTAAGTTATAATTACTCATTGCAACAAACAGAACAAGTCATACTCAAAAAATTCCTGAAAGAAAACTCCTTGTCTAAATCAAGCTTTTTTTTTTTGCTTAATAAGTGATGATTAAAAGAACAGAGAAGGATCTTCATATTTTACCAGCCTCAAATTGGGTATAGCAGAATTTCAATATTGACAATCACTTCCTTCCAAAAGGAATGAATAAGAATGAGTCAGAAATCTTTCCCCTTTGAATGAGTCATTAGTTATGAGCAAAAGTCTCTGGGACTGTCCCCCATGAAAGTGGGGTCTAAATCTGCTATAACTTTGGAATTAAGATATCTTAAAAGCAGTGTGATAATATCTGCATATTATTTGATACAACTTTGGGTAGAGAAGGAAAGACAGTAGAAAAAATGCCTATTATATGTATCTAGGAATCCTGAGGGTTTTTTCCTCATTGCTTATTTTAAAAATTAGCTTAAAATCAAATAATTACTTTAAGAATTAAAAAATTAGCCCTAGTCCAGAGGAGGAAATCACACCTGATTGGCAAAATAAACAGTTCTAGATCTTTACTCCCTAATGAAGAGACTGACAACGCAAGGAGTAACAGAATGAAGAGGTGCTGTGTAATATAAAGAAATCCCCCAGGTGATTCTGCAACTGTTCCCTTTCCCCTTTCCCCTTCTACTTTTAAGCACTAAGTGACAGTAGTTCCTATACCAGTTGATCACTAGAATCTACTGCAGCGTTTTAAAAAATACAAATTCCTGGATCCAAATCCTCAATGTTTTGTTCAGTGGTGACCCTTCTAGCCCATGCTTAGTGTGTCTAGGGGGCAATCCAGTACTGACCATGCTTACATAGCTCGTGAATGTGGCCACACGATTCCCTGTCTCATGAAGCTCCAAAGGCTCATTGTCAAATCCCTATGAAATTTAGGTGAAAATGAATACACAGGTCTTAGGCTTAACTAGTTAAGAAGCGTGAACAACAGTTGCTTTCCCAACCATTATAATTAAGGATGTGATGTGAGAATGAGAAACGCATCACAGCCAAATGGAGGTCAACCTGCCCCTCAAGGATGGACATGGACATACAGGCAGGTGAGACTGGAACCCAGGCAGAAAGGACAGATACAGGAACCAATTGTTGTATTCAAAGAACAGACCACCAATCCAATCCACTTATTTTTCCATGGTGGAGACAGAAAACTCAACAAAGGAAGTGGGTCAGAAAACATGACTAAGAAGGAATGCATACCACTCTAGAAAACATTTGATCCTAGAACTGGCTAAGTCAGGAACATTTCAGAGTGGAATCACAAAGAGGTCTTATCCATAGGAACAAGTTGGCTTTTGCTTTCAAGGTCTATGTGGTTTCTCAGCAAAAGGTATTCCTGCAACGCCAAGAACATGGTTTCCCAGATTTCTGTAACCAGTGTGTCAATCTTGACTGTAGAGATAGCTACTTTCAGACTACATTCTGGCAGCAGTGAGAGGGCTCTGATTCTAGGGATGCCTTCTCATGAAGGGACAGATTTAAAGGAACAATCTTAGCTTATACCTAAGCTCTTGCAGGAGGCCTCCTCTGAACATTCAGCCTGCATGCCTGTTCACTGGACCCCAGGACCACTGTATACATACCTCCTTTATAGCACTTACTATAACTCTGAAAGCAGCTGTTCATATGTATGACTCTCAAAAAACCACGGCCTCTGTATGAGAATGGGAATTGTTTTCTTTGCCTTCCTATCCCTAGTTCCTAGGAGAGTAACCAGCACATCAAAGGTGCTGAAGAAACATTTGTTGTTTTGTTTGCTGATTCAGCTTGTCATTCCCAAAGCACAAATATCTATCTTCTCTCTGTGTCTGGCTCAGAAACACTAGGGGCTTGTGCTAGGCTAAAGTACTGGAGCTCAGAGCAATAGACTCAAGTGCTCCTCCTATCAACTGAGGAGTGAGGTCTGCCTGAAGAGAGAGACAGAGGAACCTCCTAGCACAAGTGGGGACACAGGTGAGAACAAAGGACTCTGTGTAGTTCTCTCTCCATCAATTTCTACCCCAAGAATTCATCTCAATTCCAGGCGCCTGGTGGAGGCGGCACCACACCAGAAGACAATAAAATCTGTTTTCTCTCCTAATTTTAAAACAATCTCCAAAGATTTATCCTTGAGAATTTAGAGGTCCCTGAGCTAGAAGCCAAATCTATGTGAGCTGTGACCTTTTCCTGCCACTTGAAACACAGCCCAAAGGAATGATATTTTGCCCTTACCAAAAAATAATCCATATGAGGGTCATAGTATCCTCCAATGCCATAATCAGCAAACTGGTAGTAAAAAAAAAAAAAAAAATACAAGGTTAGCTAGGTGGACAGCCTCTAAGTCAGCCCAGGAACTCTGCATTCCCAAGCGTGTTCCTAAATGAAGACAATAAGCAGCTTATCTAGCACCTGAACTTAGACCAGGAAACTAAGGAAGAGACAGAATATGGAACTTACCCAAGGTGACACAGATAGAAAGTAGCAAAGCTTGAATTCTTTTTCTTTTTTAAAATAAATTTATTTATTTATTTATTTTTGGCTGCATTGGGTCTTCACTGCTGCACGCGGGCTTTCTCTAGTTGCGGCGAGCGGGGGCTACTCTTCGTCGTGGTGTGCAGGCTTCTCATTGCAGTGGCTTCTCTTATTGAGGAGCGTGGGCCCTCTGTGCGTGGGCTTCAGTAGCTGTGGCTCATGAGCTCTAGAGCTCAAGCTCAATGGTTGTGGCTCACAGGCTTAGATGCTTCGTGGCATGTGGGATCTTCCCGGACCAGGGATCGAACCCATGTCCCCTGCATTGGCAGGCGGATTCCCAATCACTGCACCACCAGGGAAGTCCCGGCAGGAGGATTCTTAACCACTGTGCCACCAGGGAAGTCCCAAAGCTTGAATTCTTACCCAGGCTTTTTGATTCCTGAGCTCTATGCTCTTAAACCCTAGGCCATTTGTGCCCAGAGAAAGAGGCAAACAAAAATCAGACTGGGTAGGGGCTTCCCTGGTGGCACAGTGGTTGAGAGTCTGCCTGCCGATGCAGGGGACACGGGTTCGTACCCTGGTCCGGGAGGATCCCATGTGCCACGGAGCGGCTGGGTCCGTGAGCCATGGCCGCTGGGCCTGCACGTCCAGAGCCTGTGCTCCGCAACGGGAGAGGCCACAACAGTGAGAGGCCCGTGTACCGCAAAACAAAAAAAAAAAAAGAAAAAATCAGACTGGGTAGGTTTCTGTGGGAAGGGGCATGGAAGTGGGGCTCACAACATTTCAAGGCCAGTGTTCTCAGGTTAGAGAATGGAAAGCTTCAGGGTAGAGGTAACTATGGCTCAACTGCCAGATTAGAAAAGACAAGAGAGGGGGACAGGACACAGATTCCTCACTCAGATACCTCATACCTGGAAAAATTCAGCTGTTTCATCTGACAGCCCAGTGATGAGCTGAATCCTGCGATTCATTTGGCCAATCACAGGGCCTTCCTCTTCTGTCAGAAATACACTGGATGGAGAAAATCAGGTAGACGACAAGGGCATGGGGAAAGGAGAAAAGTGGACCAGTGTGAGTCAGGAGAAAAAGATGGGGTAGAAAAGGAGGTGGGGAGGTTGGAGGGTTTGGAGATCATTCCTCTTGCCTCTGGACACTGTGTCACAACTGTCATTTCTGGTTCAGAAATGCCATATGGGGACGTTCAGAATCCCCACAATGTCAGCATTCACAGGGCCCTTGGAACTCATCCCTTCCAACCCTCGGATGTGGTAACAACAATACTGGGACAATACTGAGGAGGTATATTATCTGAGTTTATATAGTCAGTAAGTGGCGGAGCTAGGACTATAACTCAAGTCTTCAAGATTTTCGTCCTGTGCTTTTTTTGTGATATAACAAGATCTCCTAAAATTTTAAGTAAAACTCAAAACTGGTCAAACCATGATAAAAATGAGTGTATAATTTAAGCTAGAAAAAAATCACTCTTAGGGTCCATAAACAAACACAAACCACACATATACACACATGCACACTATAAGCCCACATGAAGTATGCACACAGAGTCACAGCTTAGGACAGTGTGAGGGACAAACAGTAAACAAATGGAGAGACACGAAGTGAACACACAGGTCAGAGAAATCTCACATATACAAGTAGGGCGACTGGGAGAGATGCCAAACCAACCCTTGCCCAGATTACCTTTGGCTGACTCTTGCTTTGGATGACTGGACAGAAGGTGAAGTGATACTAAAGACTCTGGATCGTTTCATCTAGGAAATAAAATCTGAGAATAAATATAGTCTCACTTCACCCCTAACTATGTGCTTATGTCCAGAGACCCTAGAGATAGATCTATCATTAACTAATTCACTGCTTCTGGTCTCAAACCCAGGTATAGCTCCAGGAGCCATCTTGTGACATTAGGAAGAAAGCCATGCACTATAAAAGATGAAACAGAGAGAAGGATCCAGGTCCCCGATGATATTGTGGAGCTACCAAAATGATGCTAGACTATCTTTCTCTTTAAGTCTGTTTATATGAAAGAATAAAGCCTAAGTCACTATAACTCTATTATAAGGAGCCTAATGTAATTCCCAACTTATATATTTATTTACTATGGAACTTCTTTAAAAATAAACAAAACATTACAGATAAAACTGAAACCCCCAATATAGCCCTTCCTAATCTAATTCTCCTCTACAGCTCCCCACAAAAAATCACTATCCTAAAATTATTAGTGCTTCTTTATCCTGGAACATGTTTTTATACATTTACTATTAATGTATTAAAAAGTGAATATAAATAGTATTGTTTTCCATGTATTGAAACTTTATATAAATCGTATCATACTCAACATAACCTTCTATAACTTGCTTTTTGACTTAGCGTTAAGTTTTTTGAGAGATGCATGAGAAACGTAGTTTTTTTTTAGTTCACTCATTTTCACTAAGGCTAAGTAATAGATTGTATGCATATTTCATAAATCATTTATCCATTTTCCTTTGATGAACATTCAGATTTGTAAAAGCCTTTCTATTACATCTCCTTGTCCATATGTTCAAGTGTTTCACTAGGGTAGTGGTCTTCAAACTAGGGTCTGCGTACCACTAAGGTATGCACAATTTTAGCGGAAATACAGAAGAATTGACTTCCAGATACTCAAATTCTATATACACTCTTTCATAGCTTTGCTCAATTTCTCTTTTCAAACAGTCCTTCCCCCCACTATTCAAAAGAAAGGCCTACTGTTCATACACATAAAATTTTACCATGGTGTATTCTCCCCAGATGAAAAAACCTTTAGGTCATCAAAAAAAGAAACAACACAAAATACTGTCTCAGTGAAGCCTCCTCTGGGTTAACCAAGACACTCATTAACTCACAGTAGGGTTTCCTGTATCATATTTCTGATAAGTGTGAAGTGTAACATTTAGAAATGGGGTATTTTTGGCCCTTGTTGGGATGCTCTGAATAAAAATGTTTGTAAAGCAGGACACTATAACTGATATAAATTTTTGTTTCATTACTTGGCCTCTTCTATTCCTTGAGTATTTCCAAAGAAGGCACTGCCCTTGTGGGATGATCTAGAAAGGGTCAAGTGAATACTGAGAAAGAATATTTATATGAAAAGTGGCAGCAATTCTTTTCAACTATTCTTAACATTCATCCCTATTATATGTCACTCACTAAAAAGAAAAGGAAATTCAAACAGCTAAAAAAATTCTGAAGTTCAGGTTGGTAACATTGATTATTTTAATAGTAAGAGGGTGTCACAGAATAAAGATATCCTTCTAAATTCCCTCCACACAGCTTCCTGAAAACCACCAATAAGGAAAGAAAACAAAAATCACTCATTACCTATGCCTACAATGTAACTTGGAAACAGAGATACTACAAACTTCAATTTTCTTGTTAGTGGGAAAATAAACACCAGATGTCAGCAGAGTGTTCCAGAGAGATCTAAGCAAAGAATCTGAGGCTGCAGGAAGAGTGAAAAGTGTAGTATGGTCTTAATGGTGGTGAAACAATATTAATGGTAAACACCATATAATGTCATTCAGGGTCTTGCTTTCAGAGGGGAAGGACCTACTCTGAGTAGGGAAATACTGAGAGAAAAATCTGAAACTTAGTGGATCACAGCACTGCTTTTTGGATATTTTAAACACAAGAGCTTGGAAACTGTACTGAATCACAGGTTACAGCACAGGGAAGGCACTATTTCTTGGGTGAAAGAGGACTCTTAGAGAGTGAGATGGCTCTCAGGTTTGGTGGCAAACAGAAGAAGTGGGTAAAAGTAAGGGGCCCATTAAAATTATAAATTAAGAAATAATTCAGAAGACATAGACCAAAAAAAAGTACTATTAATTAAAGAAACTGCATTTCACTGTAGGAATAGAAGAGGAAACATTTAACATGAGATCAATGGTCCAGGAAAACACAACAAAAATAAACACCAACGAGAAAAATAAAAAAGAACTCAGCATCCATACAAGTTACAACAGAAAAACAAAATGAAAATCAAAACTTTTCAGGAGTTGAAAACACAAAACAACCAAGTCCCAGCCAAGAAACAGAAGAAAATTAACAAAATACTGTAACATTAATTAAATATAATTAAGCAAGTGTGACTATGAAAGAACATCACAATTCAGAAACTGAAAAGCTCAGAATGAACACAGACAACAAAAGAAGATGTGAACTAGAAACTGATCATATTCAGAAAAGCTATTAAAAAAAAACAATAAAATTATATCAGAAATGAAGACTATTATAAGGTCCCCAAGGAAGACAGAAATACGACCAAGGTGTACTAAGAGACAGAGAGGACAGAATGAGAAAAGTAAAATAAAGAAAGTGAAGGAAAATGAAGATAATGGTAAACAGGATGAGAGACAGTGATAAATATAAAAGACTGACAAAGAAGAGTAATGTCATTTTCACTGGATCCTTAAAAAAAGAAAAATGAAAGAATGGATTTGACCTAAAATGGCCAATTCTAAGATATATGCTAGTAAAACAAGCAAACAGAAAATGATGAATACAGCAAATTAATCTAAAATAGTATGTCAAAACTGAGACCAAATACATCAATCATATGAATAAAGTACTTATTTACATAGATAAATACAATTATTTTTATTAAAAACAAGAGACTTTTTAATATAGCTGAATATAACTCCTAACAGACTGACCCTCACCCAGATAACTATAAACTCTGGACAAAATATGAAAAATAATTACTGGAAGGCACTGCAGAGTAAACAAAACAGGCAGACTATGAATGGCAGTCGATCCTTAAAAGACAGGAATGGTACAGGTGGTTTCCCATTTTTTCAATGGCTGTTAGCCTTGGATGACCACAGTTGACATAGCACAGTCTGACAAAAAATCCAAAGTTTTTATAACCTGAAGCACCACATTACAGAGGCAACCATAGGTCCTAAAATGTGAAGAGTGAATCACAACAATGTGAGAGAAAGAGAGGGACTTTCAAACTCTACGTATAAGCTCTGCCTGAATCTCTTGCAGACCTCTAAACAAAGCACATGTAAGTGAGACTCTAAGCATCTCAGCCAAGTGTAAGAACTGAACAGCACAAAAAAGTTTGCTGTTTGTGTCCAACCAAGTTAACTGCCTGTTATTAAAAACAAAAACAGGCTACCTCTTTCAAGATGGTGACATAGGAGGCTCCTGGACTCACCTCCTCCTATGGACACCCCAAATCTATAGCTACATATAGAAAAATTTCCTCTGAAACAAATCCAGAGGATGAGTGACTCCTACACATCAGGTAAACAAGAAAAAATCCACATTATAAATGGTAAGAGTTAGAAACTAACACATCGTAAAACAACTACACCCCAATAAAAAAAAAATGGTAAGAGAAGGGGAATTCCCTTGCAGTCCAGTGGTTACGACTCTGTGCTTCCACTGCAGGGGGCACAAGTTCGCTCCCTGGTCAGGGAGTTAAGATCCTGCAAGCCACGTGTCATGACAAATAAATAAATAAATAAATAAATAAATAAATAAATGAAAATTTGAAAAATGGTAAGAGAGAGCAAACTCACAGATATAGAGAACAAACTAGCGGTTATAAGTGGGAGAGGGAAGGGGGAGAGACAAAATAGGAGTGGGGATTAAGAGCTACAACCTACTATGTAAAACATAAATAAGCTACAAGGATATATTGTACAGCACAGGGAATATAGCCAATATTTTGTAATAACGATAAATGGAGTATAATCTATAAAAATTTTGGATCACTATGTTGTACAACTGAAGCTAATATTGTAAATCAACTAAACCTCAATTTAAGAAATGGTAAGACTCCAATAAAGAAGTTAAAAAGATAAAAAAAAGTTGCATTTAAAAAATAAATAAATAAAAATAAAAAAAATAAATAATGGTGAGAGAGGCTGAGACACAAATCCCACCATAAACCCCAACCCTGGCAAGGTGGCACACAACCAGGAGGGAACTCACAACTCTCAGCTTCTCCCTGAGGGGCAACGGGTTTGGACCCCACATCCAGCACCCAAACTTTTAAGACATCCTCCTGAGAGAAGGGACCCCAAAACATCTAGCTTTGAAAGCCAACAGTGCTTCTATCTTTGAGATCTATAAGACTATATGGCAAATTAAGAGACAGTTCTTAAAGGGCTCGCATGGACTCACCATACCTAACCCCCCAGGGCCCAGCAGAGGCAGCAGACTGAAACCAGTCTTCTTGGTGAAAGAGGACTATTGGCTTATTTTGACAGCTGCAGCCTTAGGGGCAGGCTTCTAACTTAACACACATCAAAGGGCCGATGCCAATACTCTCCAGAGACCAGGGAAGTCATCAGCAGATACTATCTTCACACTCTCCCTCTGCCTTACTCCAGGTCACTGGTATTTCCCAGAAAGAGTCTGTGTATATCTCTGGCACCCCAGATCTTGTGGGTGCAGCACAGGGCATGACTCTTGAACACCTGGTTTGGTGGCCAGTGGAGCTTGCGTTCGTGATTTCTTCAAGAGGAGGGGAACAAACAAAGAAACAGTTCTTCACTGGCTATCACGCCAGGCCACAGTGCAGAGGGAGCAGACCAAAACACCCATTGCCCAGTATTCACCTGAAACAGGTATATTTGCATACTTTAAAAGCTGCTGCCAGGGGCTTCCCTGGTGGCGCAGTGGATGAAAGTCCGCCTGCTGATGCAGGGCACACGGGTTCGAGCCCGGGTCGGGGAAGATCCCACATGCCACGGAGCAATGAAGCCCGTGTGCCACAACTACTGAGCCTGTGCTCTATAGCCCACGAGCCACAACTACTGAGGCCGTGTGCAAACAACTAATGAAGCCCACGCGCCTAGAGCCCATGCTCCACAACAAGAGAAGCCACTGCAATAAGAAACCCGCGCACCGCAACAAAGAGTAGCCCCCGTTCACCCCACCTAGAGAAAGCCCACATGCAGCAACGAAGACCCAACACAGCCCAAAATAAATAAATTAATTAAATTAAATTTTTTAAAAAATGGGCAAGAGACTTGAGTAGACATTTCTCCAAAGAAGATGCCCAATAAGATACAAAAGATACAAATACCCAATAAGCACATGAAAAGATACTCAATATCATTAGTCATTAAGGAAATGCAAATCAAAGCCACAATGAGATACTACTTCACACCTAATAGGATGGGTATAATTTTTAAAAATGGAAAATAAGAAGTGTTGGCAAGGATGTGGAGAAATAGGAACCCTCATGCATTGCTGGTGGGAAAGTAAAATTATGCAGCCACTGTGGAAAACAGTTCTCGATTTCTCAAGAAGTTAAACATACAACTACCACATGAACCAGCAATACAACTCCTAGGTATACATCCAAAGGAACAGAAAGAAGGGACTCGAACAGGTATCAGTAGACCAATATTCATAGCAGCATTATTCACAACAGCCAAAAGGTGGAAACAGCTCAAGTATCCCTCAACAGATGAAGGGGTAGACAAAATGTGGCACACACACACAACAAAATACTATTCAGCCATAAAAGATAATAAAATTTTGATATATGCTACAACATGGATGGACCTCAAAAATACGCTTATTGACTTAAGCCGAACACAGAGATCCAATATTGCTTTTATGAGCTACCTAGAATAGGCAAATTCACAGAAACAGAAAGCAGAATAGCAGTTACCAGGGGCTAGTGGAAGAGGAGAAGGGAGAGTTATTGTTTAATGGTTACATAGTTTATGTTGGAGATAACAAAAGAAAAAGTTTTGAGACAGATAGTGCTGATGGGTACAACACTATCTTGTGAATTAATTAATGCCACTGAATTGTACACTCACAAGTGGTTAAAATGATAAATATTATGTTATGCATATTTTACCATAATAAAGAACAGAAAAAAATAAAACCAGGCTTCCCTGGTGGCGAAGTGGTTGAGAGTCCGCCTGCCGATGCAGGGGACACGGGTTCGTGCCCCGGTCCGGGAAGATCCCACATGCCGCAGAGCGGCTGGGCCCATGAGCCATGGCCGCTGAGCCTGTGCGTCCGGAGCCTGTGCTCCACAACGGGAGAGGCCACAGCAGTGAGAGGCCCGCGTACCACACACACACAAAATAATAATAAATAAATAAATAAATAAAACCAAAAGCTGATTCTTTAAAAACACTTTTTAAATAGTCAAAATGGTCAAGAATAAAAGATATAAATTAAATAGTGAGATAAGAATAAAAATAATCAACAATGCAAAGGATATCTAATATCATAAAGGAATAAACATGAACAAGTATAGGCCAATAAATTCTAAAACCTAGAAAAGACAAAGTGACAAAAGTGGGTACAAGAAGAAACACAAAGCTTAAATAGACCAATAAACATTTATGAAATAAAAATACATCAAATACCTGTCTCTAAAAAAAATCCCTAAAATAAAAGTTTTATTTGTAAGATCTAATAAACTTTCAAGCAACACATTATTCTCAAGTACCCTCACAAGTTCAGAAAGAGATTCAGAAATATGAGAGAAAGCTCACATACACACGTGTATATACTCACATGTGCACATGCACACACACACAAAGCCAGCTCACCAATGGATGGGTCCTGAAGGACAAAGCTCTCCACTAATGACCAAACCTTATTTAGATGCTTCAGCACCTTGTACACATCCACTAATTTTCCCAAGTCTTCCTTATCTTCAGGGATTACAAGGTTCAGTGCATCTCTTTTCTCAGCCCAGCTATGGGATTTGTCAGGGGCGGGGAGAGGAGAGTGAGAAGATAAGAATAATTAATAAAATTAAGAGATTTTATCTTAAATTTAAAATGCATCTCTCAAATACTATGACTTTACTATATACCAGGCCCTAGAATAAAGAATTTAAAAATTATCTCCATTAATCTTCCCAACTATCCCATAAATCAAGTATTAACACCTCCCCTATCCAACTATACAGATAAAACCAGCTCAGAAAAGTTGTCATATGACTTCCCAAAGTCATACAATTGATAAATAATAGAGTCAGGATATAAGCCCATGTAGGTGTAACTCCCAAACCAATGCTTTTAATCACTAAGCTATAACTGCGTCACAGATCAACAAACATATCAGCAATATCTGGTTGAACAGGTTAGGAAAGATGATAAGTACATCCACAGTCAGCTAGATATAATCTCTCTGAAGGATAACCCTACAAGTCTAGGATTCAGCAATTTCATTTGTATGACATTACAACGAGGAAGTGTGCAAACATGTAAGACTAACAAACACTGTTCACTGAAGCGTTTTTCCAAATATTCAAAATGTTCAACAGGAGGAACTTTATTAATTATGATGCAGCTACATAATAGAATAGTGCACCATTAAAATGATGATGAAATCCACATTTACTAACAGAAAGGCATTAGCTAGCAAACCATGTTATAAAATAGTAAATATTACGATACAATTTTGGTTAAAACTTAATTTAACTAAATTTGGTTAAAAGAAATACAGGCACACCTTATTTTATTGTGTTTTGCTTCCCTGCATTCACACTGTGTTTTTGCAAATTGAAAGTTTGTGGCAACTCTGTGTTGTCATGATGGTTAGCACTTTTCAGCAATAAAGTATTTTTTAATTAAGGTATGTACATTGTTTTTTAGATATAATGCCATTGCACACTTAACAGACTACAGTATAGTGTAAACATAACTTATATGTGCTGGGCTACCAAAAAATTCATGTGACTCACTTTATTGCAATATTTGCTTTACTGCAGTGGTCTGGAACAAAACCCACAATATCTCTGAAGTGTGCCTGTATATATTTTTATGCCAGTGTATGTAAGAAAAAAAAAGCCTGTAAACATATAGACATCATGTTTATTTTTATCAGGTAGATTACAGGTGGTTTTTATTTCTTTATTGCTACAAGTGTCATGATGGTTGCCAACTCTGCTCTCATGTTGATAATCATCTTCTAGTTTCCCATGAAAATAACTCTGTTCAGGTATCCAACCCCCTCAACATACAAAATGCTTCAAGGAAAGCTGGGGCCGTCCACTGATCATGTACTGAGTAGTCTAAATTAATCATGATGGTCTTGTTCCCCTCGCTAGTGATTTGTTTCAGCATGGGCAACTAATGCAATTTAGGCCAATGAGATATAAGTTTACTGGGAGACATCAGAAAAGGTTTCTTCAGTGTTATAAATAAAAGTAAAAAAATAGCTCTTGGGCTTCCCTGGTGGCGCAGTGGTTGAGAGTCCGTCTGCCGATGTGGGGGACGCGGGTTCGTGCCCCGGTCCGGGAAGATCCCACATGCCGCGGAGCAGCTGGGTCCGTGAGCCATGGCCGCTGAGCCTGGGCGTCCATAGCCTGTGCTCCGCAACGGGAGAGGCCACAACAGTGAGAGGCCCGCATACCGCAAAAAAAAAAAAAAAAAAAAGCTCTTTAGCTGGTTATTGTGCTGTCTCTAAATATGATACCTAAAATTATTAAAGACATGTTAATTAAAGACAGCTAAACTGAGGAGAAGCAGATACATTAACAACAGAAGAGATGAAAATAACCTGAGTTCATAACATGTTTGAGCCTCTCAATCAACCAGCCCTAAAACTGCCTGATCTTGGGATTTCTTTTTATATGTGATATTACATTTTCCTCATTGTTTAAGCTATTATTGTCTGCCAAAAGCATCTCTAATTAAAAATTTTTGTATAGTGGGAAGCAGCCGCATAGCACAGGGAGATCAGCTCGGTGCTTTGTGACCGCCTGGAGGGGTGGGATAGGGAGGGTGGGAGGGAGACGCAAAAGGGAGGGGATATGGGAACATATGTATATGTATAACTGATTAAATTTGTTATAAAGCAAAAAAAAAATTTTTTTTTGTATAGTCTTAATTTTGTTTACAATGTTAATGTATGATTTTGACATCTCTACTTAGAAGTATAACAGATAACTCAATTCAACGGCTGAACTTTGCCCCCAAACATGCTCCACCCACTCACTGCCTTCCCTGTCTCAGTTAACAACAACTCTATTCTTCCAGCTCTTAAGGCTAAAAACTAGATTCACTCTCATTTTCTCCCTTTCTTTCCTTCTCTACTCCATCATGAAATAACAATGGTTCTACCTTCAAAATTACCCTGGGATATGACAACTTCTCACCAACTCCTCCATGACCACTCTGGTCCAAGCCACCATGTTCTCTTAGTTAGATTTTTCCAATAACTTTCCTAACAGGTCTATCTATTCTCAATATAGGAGCCAGAGAGATCCTCTCAAAATAAGAGTAGACCATGTTACTCCTCTGATCAAACTCTTCCAAAAACTCCCATTTTCACTCAGTAAAAATTAGTCTCCATGGTTTACAAGGTCCTACATAATCTGGCCCTTCACTCCTTTGCTGACCTCATCTTCTACTACTCTCCCCCTTGCTTACTCTATGCCTTCTTCATTCTGGCTTTCCACTACTCCTTAAACCCACCAGACAAACTCCTCCTTTAGGACCTTCGCTGTAGATGTTCTTCATACCTAGAATATTCCTTCCTTGTACAGCCATCTGGCTATCTTCCTCACATCACTGTTTGGCTTAAATATCACTTCCTTGATGAGGACTACATTGCCCATCCTATGTAGTAGTATAAATAGTCCCTACTTCCAGCACTCCAGATACCCTTTACCCTGTTACACTTTTCTTTTTTTCCATGATTCTTTACACCTTCTACAATAGCAAATAATTTACTTCTATGTTTGTTTATTTGTTTGTTTGTTTTGTCACCCCTTGCTACTGGGGCTAGAATTATTTTTTTGTTTTTTACTGCTGTAGTCTAGCTCCAAAAACAGTGTCTGGCACATGATAATTACTCATTAAATATTTGCTGCATGTTGAATACATGATTAAACGGAGGAGGGGTGATGAAACCATTGTCATTGTTCCAAAGATACCTCTCAATCAACCTTATCTGAGAAACAAGAAACTTAAGATAGCCAGGAAACTATCCATATATCTTAATAGGTCAGATAGCTGAGTACAAGTGCAGGAAACGTGCTGTGAACTAGGCTTCCAGGGTGTAATCAGAACCCCAGGGAAGCAACAAGCAGACAGAGAGCCCGGAAGGGAGTCTGGTCATTAGCAGCTTAGCTGAAGAGGTGAGCATTCTTAGCAGAGTAACTGTCCCCTTCTCTCCCACCCTCAAGAACCCTGGACTCACGCTCTAACTATCCACCTATCACCCATGACACGAGGGGGAATACATCGAACAGGTGACAATGGGTAAAACCCAAAACAGGACAGGGCAAAATGAGCAATTTCAAAGTAAGCGTATGAAATGTCAAATCCACACTTTTTGAGCATGAACCATCAAGGGTTAGGCTAGTAGGACAGCCTCCTAGAGTCTTATCAAGCCCTTGATCAGCTGAGATTTTAAATGGACCCTAATAATGGACAACTGGAAAAATAAATGAAAAGGAAGGCTTCCAAGCAGAAGCTATACAAATACAGTTTCCAAACAGAGACTATGAGGAAAGACTGAAGAGATTAGACTGACAGAGGCAGAGGGTGGGTAGAGGGAAGCAATGGGATTTAAAGCTCCAAGTGACTGGGACCACATAGAGAAGGGACAGAGGCTCCAACGTGCTGATCCATGAACTCTTCCCTCACTGCTCTCACTAGCAGAGATGAGAAGGGCTGAGGTCAGTCAGAGAAGAATGTGGGAACCAAAGCAACAATGGTTTTATCTTTTTTGGGCAGTATTAAACTTCATAGATAAGATTTTTTTTTTATCATTTATTTTTGGCTGTGTTGGGTCTTTGTTGCTGCATGCGGGCTTTCTCTAAGTTGTGGCGAGCAGGGGCTACTCTTCTTTGCGGTGCGCAGGCTTCTCATTGCAGTGGCTTCTCTTGTTGTGGAGCACGGGCCCTAGGCAAGCGGGCTTCAGTAGTTGTGGGTCACAGGCTCTCGAGCGCAGGCTCAGTAGTTGTGGCACACAGGCTTAGTTGCTCTGTGGCATGTGGGATCTTCCCGGACCAGGGCTCGAACCCATGTCCCCTGCATTGGCAGGCGGATTCTTAACCACTGTGCCACCAGGGAAGCCCAGTATTAAACTTTTGAATTAATATCTTTAATAATTATAGATCTATTCATGTTTTCAGTTTTGGTAATTTACATTTTTCTAAGATATTGTCCATTTCATTTAACTTTTCAAAATTATTAGCATACAGTTGTTCATAATTTTTAAATTATTAATATTTATTCATTAAAATTTTTTTATTGTGCTAAAATACTTATAAAATTTACCATCTTAAATATTTTTAAGTGTACAGTTCAGCAGTGTTAAATATATTCACTGCTGCGCAACCAATCTCCAGAACTTTTACATCTTGCAAAACTTAAAACTCTTTACCTACTAACCAACAACTCCCCCTTTTCCCCTCTCCCGGCAGCCCCCATCAACCACCACTCCACTTTGTTTCTATGAATTTGACTACTCTAAATACCTAATATAAATGGAACAATACAGTCTTTTTATGATTGGCTTACTTCACTTAGCATAATATCCTTAAGGTTCATCCACATTGTAGCATGTACCAGAATTTCCTTCCTCTTCAAGGCTGAATGAAATTCCATTGTATGTCTATACCACATTGTGTTTACCCATTCATCTGTAGATGGACACCTGGCTTGCTTCCACTTTTTGACTGTTGTGAATAATACTGTTATAAACACAGGTGTACAAATAAGTCCTGGAGACTCTGCCTCCAATTCTTTTGGATATACACCGGAAGTAGAATTGCTAGATCATATGGTAATTCTATTTTAAATTTTCTAAGGCATCGCCATATTGTTTTCCACAGGATCAGCATCATTTTATATTCCCACCAACAGTGCACAAGGGTTCCAATTTCTTCACATCCTTGTCAATATTTGTTATTTTCTGATTGTTTTCTGGCTTTGTTTGTTTTTTGATAGTAGCCATCATAACAGGTGTGATGTGGTATCTCACTGTGGTTTTGATTAGCATTTCCCTAATGACTTGTGATGCTGAGTGTACTTTCAGATGTGTGTTGGCCATTTGAGTATCTTTTTTGGAGAAATGTCTATTCAATTCCTCTGCCCATTCCTGAATCACGTGAATCACACTGTACATTCATTTTAAACCTCATGGTATATATAGTTATATCCCAATTTTTACTTCTAATATTGTTTATTTGTATTTTTTCTTTCTTTTTTTCTTGACCATCCCAGCCAGAGGATTGATTATGTTGTTAATATTTACAAACATTACCAGCTTCTGGTTTTGATGCTTCTCTAATTTGCACCTTTTTTTTTTCTAACTTCACTAATTTCTGCTTTATCTGAATTGTTTCCTTTCTTCTACTTTCTTGGGGGTTTCCCGTTATTTTTCTAACTCTTTGACTGGCACACTGTGGAAACAGAAAACTGTAAGCCCCATAGTTGCTAACTCAATTTGTGTAAAAAAGTTTAAATGAAGTCAGGGGTTGGCAAGCCTCAGTTAACAACTTGAACGAACTTTGAAAGCATAGGAGACTCTTAAAGGTATTCTGAAAAGACAAGCCATGTTACAATTACAACTAGTTTGATAGATAAGGAAAAAGTTACCAAATCTTCAATGTCTATTCTTACACAGTTTAACTTACATGTATACTTATTTTTTATCTTGTCATTATATGTAATCAAGTTTGAGTCATGTTGAAAGGTTTGTTTTAATAATTCCAAAATATGTTTAATTTATAACTTTAAGACTATAAGGGTTTGCTATAGGAAAGGAAGATTTTCAAAATATTTGCTGTAGAAAGGGTATATGTTTAGAAAGGGTATAGTTTACGTCATTAAAGATGTAAACTATATTTGTCAGACATTGTCAGACATTATTTCTGACAATCAAGGCATTATGTGCTAATCAACAAAATTGTTTAAAATAATTGTAAAGATTCTCTTAACATTCAGAACATAGATGAGACACTCATCCTTGTGAAACCAATTTTACAATTAAAAAATAAAGTGATGGCAGTTTTTGAGGCTTAAAATACAATGCAGAATTTTCATTTACCTTAACAAGCTTACCTCATTAATTCCAGCCTTTCTCCCTTTGGAATTTAGGCATCTAAGGCTATAAATATCCCTCCAAGACAATCTAGATGCATCCCTCAAGATTTGATATATAATATTTTCATTATAGTCATTCCATTAAATATTTTCTAATTTCTATGATGATATCATTACTGATTCATTATATATATATTCATTATATATTTTACTTTATTATATATATATAATAAATATATATATATATATATTTGTTTTTTAAACATGAACTTTTAGAAGTTATTTTTGTTACTTTCTAACTTCACAGAATGGTGATTGGAAAACATGGTCTGTCTGATACCTATTCTTAAAGCTGAAGTTTATCTTATAACCTAGTGTGTAAGGAATTTTTTTGCTTATGTTCTATACGTACTTGAAATGAGCATGCAAGATTCTATATGCGCTCATTATACCAAGCTTATTGACTGTATTATTAAAAGCATCTACTACTTTAATGTGTTTTTATTTGCTTGACCTATCAAGGACTGTGTATGTATGTTAAAATATCTCACAATAATTATGGCTTTATCAATTCTTCCCAGCAATTTTATAAATATTTGTTTTAGTATTTGTATACTATATTATAATACACCCAAACAAGTTCAGTATCCCTAATATCATTATTTGCCTTAAAGATCATTTTGTCTGATATTAATTTGCCATACTGGCTTTAATAATTGCCTGGAGTATATTTTACAATTCTTTTACTGTTCAACCTTTCTGTATTCTTGGGTTTTCTGTCTCTTTTGTAAACATAATATAGCTAAAAATTTTTTACTGAATCTGAGAATGTATCAGTTAAATCGTAGCTTCCTAGCACCTCAGTCTTGCTTACCCTATTCTATTTTTCTTCTTTTTTCATACCTCTTGTTATATTTTAACATACTATATAAAATACTTATCCAGTAGATTGTATTGTCTCTTTCCCTTAAATAGAACGTTAGTTTCTGAGAATGGGAATCCTTGTCTGTTTTACTCACTGATGTCCCAAGTGTTTACAATAGGGCCTGGCATAAAGTATACACTTCATGAGTATTTGTTGAATAGTAAGTGACTATTTCTCTTTTAATTGCTAAGTTTAATGCATTTACATTTCTTGTGATTACTATTATATTCAGATTTATTTCTACAATGTTATTTTAATGCATATTAAAAATAGTAGAGCATCTAAGGAACAAAAGGTAAATTTCTGAAAAATTACAGCTTTTTCTTGCTAGCCAACCAGTTCTATCTTGACCAGGAAATTCAAGAATTGATGGAATCCTTCACTGAAATGTTCTTTGGTCAACATATTTGCCTTGATGAAGTAAATGGGCTCTCTCATTCACCATAATTGGGGATCTTTTGTCTTATATGTAAAACTGAGTGAACTCACTTTTTAAAATAATATCTTTATTGATATAAAATTTACATACCAGAAAATTAATCTTTAATTAACACGTATGATTGAGTAGTTTTTAGAATAGTCACAGAATTGTACATTACCAATAACTGCAGAACATTTTCATCTCCCCATAAAGAAACGCTATACTCATTAGAAGTCACTCCCCAATGTCCTTCCCCCTGCCCAGCCCTAGGCAACCCTAATCTAACACCAGTATCTATGTATTTGCCTACTCTAAACATTTCATATAAATGGAATCATACAATATGTGGCTTTTTATGTCTGGTTGACTTCTCCAGGCAATCTTCTAGGATACCTATTCTTTCTTTAGCTGGCCTAATCTGCTATGAAACCACACAATTAAATCAAAGAGAACTCACTACAGGGAATGAAAAGACAGAAAAGGAACACTGAAATAACACAGTGATAGTAACTGCAGAAGCTGCTCCCATCCCTACAGCTAGGGGAACAAGGGAAGAGGTATAAGGAGGACCCTGGTTTAAACCTAGGGACCCTGCAGAGCTATAACACAGATTTCTGAAGAGGATGATGCTGTCTGACTATTTCTAGAGTGCAGAGGGGGGCACCAAAGGTCTGAGACTCAAGCCTTTTAAGAGCACTGACTTCATGAAACTGCTATCTATGAACACAAAATAAGACTGCTTCTAGGAGACTGGGAAACAACTGGGAACACCTACCAATGCTGAAGTTTACAACTATTCATGGATTGACATTCACAGGAACAGCAAGCAAAACAGGAAGAGTACAGGTCATTTCTTCTTCCTACTGCATTTCATTCTACCTTTAGTGCCTTCCAGTTGGCTGAAACTGACAGGAAGCCAATTAATAAAGGAGAAATGTAGTTTGCCAAGTCCTAGCTCCAGAACCAAAGCAGTATATAGAAGGGTAAGGTTGGATACAAGATGTCTCTTGGATAGCTTAATAACCAGTACATGTCATTTAACCCATCCAGTGAGCTTTCAATTTCAAGAACTGCTTTTTACTTTTAGAATATATATTTGGGGACATCCTTGGTGGCACAGTGGTTAAGAATCCTCCTGCCAATGCAGAGGACACAGGTTCAAGCCCTGGTCTGGGAAGATCCCACGTGCTGCGGAGCAACTAAGCCCATGCACCACAACTACTGAGCCTGTGCTCTAGAGCCTGTGAGCCACTACTACTGAAGCCCACGCACCTAGAGCCTGTGCTGCACAACAAGAGAAGCCACCGCAATGAGAAGCCCACGCACCGTAATGAAGAGTAGTCCCCACTCGCTGCAACTAGAGAAAGCCCATGCACAGCAACAAAGACCCAACGCAGCCAAAAATAAACAAGTAAATTTATTTTTTAAAAAAAGAATATAGGGCTTCCCTGGTGGCGCAGTGGTTGAGAGTCCGCCTGCCGATGCAGGGGACACGGGTTCGTGCCCCGGTCTGGGAGGATCCCACATGCCGCGGAGCGGCTGGGCCCGTGAGCCATGGCTGCTGGGCCTGCGCGTCCGGAGCCTGTGCTCTGCAGGGGGAGAGGCCACAACAGTGAGAGGCCCGCCTACCGCAAAAAAAAAAAAAAAAAAAAAAAAGAATATATATTTGGTTCTTTTCAAATCTGCATGGCCTTCTGATGAATTTTGTTGCTTTCTAACGTTTTCTATTTCATTTTTGTATGTTTAATTATTTTAAATATAGTTATCTTACAAGCCTCTATTATCTCAAAAGTTCTTGGGGGTCTAATTTTAATTTTGTTTTCTATTGTTTCTGCTGACACTTATAGTGAATGGGTTTTGGAATTCAGAATTGTGAACTCATGTTCAGCAGGGCCTGTGTGACCTGGATTTAAAGTGGTGTGTCCCTTCAGAGAAGATTTCCATTTACTAGGAATGGCGCAGTAGGCACACTAAAGGATCATATTCATGTCAATTTCTACGTCTGGAGAGTGAGAAAAGGGCAAGGTCCTAGACTGACTGTGGGAATAATGAATTATCTTTACCTTTTCATCAGACAGTTTGGCTTCATCCAAAACAATATATTATTTCAGAGCCTGGACCAGTTGTTCTTCCACAGAAATCAAGTTAGCCATGCACCCTACAAGGGGATAGAAGAAAGGGCCCATCGGAACTGGACAAGTGGCTTCCCAGCTTGCTTCACTGGGACCAAAGCTCCAATGAAAGGCAGGTCCCCTGAGCCAGGAGAGAGTCAGCTCTTTCTGCATCACTGAGTTGAGGAGCTAAAGGAGATCTGATGGTCACAATGTTCTAGCCTTTGGCTTCAAGAAAGAGAGAAAGGCACTCCCAGTGGGATGTTCAACACTTTGCCCATACAGTGAACTGTGTCATCAGGAAAGGACGTTTATCTCATCCTTTCACCCTATAGGTAATCTTATCATGTGGGACATGGAAACCCTGGAGGATAAAACCACTTCAATACATAGGAATGAACTCTGAAGTTTCAGGTGAGGAAGAAAAGAGCAGACTGGATTCTCAGGCCATACACTACCCACAATCATTGACATTCCACAAAAAGTACGTGAACATTCCTAAAGGTCCTGAGAATATCTAGACCTCACAAAAAGGATACACACCATAAACACATATTTCCCAGAAAAAAACCTTTGGGCTATGTGAGGTCCAGTCCCTTAATGGCCTCCAAAATGAAAAGTATTAATTTCTGGAAACTCCTTTCTCACTGTCCCCTAGTTATAACTAAAAACATGTGGTGAGACTTTTCCACCCTGATAGAGAACAAGTGGGCCACACCTGATGCCGGGAACTAAGAATCATTTGTGGAGAACACTACCTCGCCTGGCCCATACCAAGATGTGAAGATGTCAGCCTATGTGCAGCCCAGAAAACCAAACAAGGCCACTACTAGCATGGAGGTTTGGAGTTTCTGGATTCCAGAGGTCAGCACCTGCAAAGCATTTGGTAACATTCATTAGACCACTACAGTTAAAAAAAGAGTGACTAATGTGAGGAGACTAATACAAATGCGTGCACATGTGCAAACACACACAACACAAACCACAGTAATTGACTTACACTGTGAAAGCTAAAAGGAAACTATCTGATTATATGCTCTTCAGGAAACCAAGCACTAGAGGGAAGCAACCAGTTGGGAAGTAACTAAATGTAGGTCAAGGAGTTTTTTAATGCCAGGATGATCAATATAAGCTGGCTGCTGGGAACCATAAGTTAAGCATGCTACGATACTTGAAACTAAACAGTTCAGTCTAGAAATAAAATGATCAAAGCTGAGCACACAATTCATTAAAAAGCCAAGTCCAAACTATTAGCTGGTTAAAAGTCTATGGTCTTCAAAACTGGCAGAGCTCAACAAGAAAAATAAGCTCAAACAGACAAGGTATAATTCTAGACTCACAGATTACTCAGCTGTCTTTATTTAAATTTGGTCCTTAAGGTCAAAAGGAGAGGAGCATGTCCTGGAAAGTTTCAGATCCCACTGGGAGAATAAACAAGAACATAAGTGAGCCATAACAAAAAAGCTGAACATTTAGACTCAGGAAACACAGATCAATTATTCACTTTTCAAAGGACAAATTTCTTCATCAGTAAAATGGTATATCTGGTTATCATGATCTTTAAGGCCACCTCTAGTTTCAAAGAGGGTCTATGATATTTATCAAATCCTGGGTATATATTGTGGTAACTCTGGTGTATGATCGTTTATCCATTTACTAGCTGTGATGTCTTGGGCAAGTTTATTTATGTTTAAAGTTCTGATTTTACTCTGTATGTGGTTAGTGTAATGAGGATTAAATAATAGATTTAATGTGACTGGCACACAGCCATCATTCCATTAAAGATAACTACAGCCATCACTGTTTCATAAACATAAAACATAAAAGTGTCTGCTTTTTTTATGTTGCTATGTTTGCCCAAACTCTGCCCTTAGTCTACTTCTCCCTCTCTATCCTTTTAATAATAATAGTAGCTAACATTTATTGAGTGGTTACCACTCTTCTACATATCATCATGTGTAAACTCATTTAACCCTCACAACAATTCTATGAGGGTAGGAACTCTTTTCACCATTTAATATTTGTGGAAATTGAGCATAATGAGATTAAATAACCTGCCCAAGGTCACATAGCTAATAAAGTGTCAAAATGAAGCATTCAAGCTTTAAAGTTCATGTTCCTTTTTAACTTTTTTTTTTGATGTGGACCATTTTTAAAGTCTTTATTGAATTTGTTGCAATATTGCTTCTGTTTTATGTTTTGTTTTTTTGGCTGCGAGGCATGTGGGATCTTAGCTCCCCGACTGGGGATCAAACCCACACCCGCTGCACTGGAAGGCGAAGTCAACCACTGGACCGCCATGGAAGTCCCTAAAGTTAATGTTCTTAACCACCATGCCATAGCTACCTCAAATAACACACCTAAGCAGACAATTTCCAAATCTAGTATCTAGTGCTTTGGATCAAAATTTTAAAACAAGGCTGAAGCCAGGAGGGTGTCAGAACCAGCCAATGGAATTTCTGTCCCTGTGGGTTGGGTCCTATGGGTTGGGTCCCTATGGTCAAATTTGTAAAGACAATTTACAAAATACCGTTTTTATAAAATCAGTTGAGAAACTGAGTTATTTGCAGTGAGGTGGATGAACCTAGAGTCTCTCATACAGAGTGAAGTAAGTCAGAAAGAGAAAAACAAACACCGTATGCTAACACATATATATGGAGTCTAAAAAAAAAGGTTCTGAAGAACCTAGGAGCAGGACAGGAATAAAGATACAGACGTAGAGGATGGACTTGAGGACACGGGGAGGGGGACGAAGTGAGAGAGTGGCAGGGATATATATACGCTACCATATGTAAAACAGCTAGTAGGAAGCAGCCACATAGCACAGGGAGATCAGCTCGGGGCTTTGTGACCACCTAGAGGGGTGGGATAGGAAGGGTGGGAGGGAGATGCAAGAGGGAGGGGATATGGGGATATACGTATGCATATAGCTGATTCACTTTGTTAAACAGTAGAAACTAACACACCATTGTAAAGCAATTATACTCCAATAAAGATGTTAAAAAAATCAGTCAATAGTAAAAAAATAAATAAATAAATCAGTTGATAGTGATATAGCAAGGATCCAGCTAAGCAGCACTAAAAGGAGAATCCTACAACACACTGATGGCACAGCTCAAATACCAATGCCGTACATCCTTCCTATGGTAGAAGACTTCTTCTATAACTGCTTAGCCTTGTTCCCATTCTCTGATGGATAGCTAACATTTATTGAATCGTTACCACTGTTTGCAATTGAGTCTAGGAAAAGATAATTACCTCACCAAGGTAACAAAGCATTCAGAATATAGGGCACAGGTCTAATGTTTTTAAAGTCTGCTATTTACTGAGTACTTTGTACCTGGTATCAGAATATATGCTTTATAAATATTATTTCATTCACTCCCCATCTCAGTAATTGGCACACCATTCAACCCATTCAACCAAAAAGCCATGGAATCATCTTTGACTTCCTTTTTGCTTTCATAACAAACACGAGATCCATTACCATACCCTGTCATCTCTACCTTCAAAATGTATTATCAAATGCAATCATTTCTCATTACTCTCATCCAAGCTACTATAACCTCTTTCCTGAATGAATGCAGTAGTCTCTTAGCAGGGCTTTCTTCTATCTTGCCACCTCTACAGCCTATTCTTCACAGAGCAACCAGAAGTGATTGATCCTCTATGGTCTCACTCACAGGAAAATCCTGACATCCTTGCCCCAGCCTGCAAGGTCCTCCATGCTCTGGTATCTGCCTACTTCATCTGCTAAACCTCCCCACCCTTGCTTGTCCACTCCAGCCACAGTGGCCTCACCTTTACTGTTCCTCAAAAGCACCAATCATTCTCCATCTCCAGGTAATTTATATTTATTATTCCTTCTGACTTAAATGCTCTTCTTCTTTATTGCATTCAGGACTCTACTGAGAGAGGACTCTCCCTTATCTACATAAATATCAGACTCCATTCCTCTCTATTCCCTTAGGCTGTTTTATTTTTCTTCATAAAAGAAGATAATCAGAAATAACTGTTGCTCCTGTCTTGTAAAAATCTAAGTGAGAACATGCTCAGAGCTTTTAACGAGAACAAGAGAAACTGAGCAACTTCTCAAAACAGAAAAAAAGGTCAGTAGAGAGGAAAAAGACAAAAGTCTAGTTAAGAGAACTGAATACTACACTCACATGCAGCATCTCTAAGAAAGAATTAGGCCTCAGAAATGATGGTCCTATGGTACACCAAAAGGAGTACAAGGATTCTCAGCCTCCAGAGATTCCTGAACCCCAATGTGGCACACAGGCAGAAAACTGTCATCTTTTAAGGAAACACTGTGGATGTCAACAAACATCCATATACTATCAGCAATGACCAGGACAAAGTCAAAGTTGGAAGGCTTCCTTCTGTTTTCTGTGGACCTTGTTAGGCTGCTACACTTTGATGGGAACTTTGCAAAGAACAGAACTCCCATAGTGACTGACAGTAAATTTCTCACCAGCACAGCAGGAAAGAGGCTGTACATCATATTTAATTTGAATTAATGAAAATTTTCAGCATATGCTATTTCTTGCTTACCAGGCTTTAGATTCAGACTTACTACACGTAATTTGGATCAAGCTTCTTCTCTTGTTCAAATATTTAAATATTTTGGATAAAATACAAATTCCTGATCATAGTCTTCAAGACTCTATATAAGCTTGCTCTTTTTTAGCACCCTAACCTCATCTGCCCCCACAGTCTCCTGGCTCCCTATGTATCAGCCTTCTTTTTCTGTTATTCAGAACGTCAAGCTCTCTTACAACTCAGAATCTGTTCCCTTTACCTACAATGCTATTTCCCCTCCTTTCTTGACACTCTGATTCCTTCCAATCTTTAGGTCTCAGTTGATATATCACCTTCACAAAGAGGTCTTCCCTGAACATCCTATCTGAAATCCTCCTGCCTGAAGATTCTCCATCACTTTTCATTTCTCTTAGCAAAAGACAGAGTTTTCCAGTTTGAGTAAATAAAACAAGATCTAAATACATACTACATACAAAAACACACTTTAAATTAAAATAATCTAAGAAAATTTGAAAGTAAAGGGAGGTAAAAGGTATACCATGCAAACAGCAACCATATTGATAGAACAACTACACAAAAAATCAGTAGGAATACAGAAGACTTGAATAATATTATTGGAGTGGCAGAATATGGCACCCTAATATGGCACCCTTATGTTACTTTGGCATAAGAATTATTTTGAGCTAAAGACACTGGAAAAACAGCAAGTGCAAGTAGGGCACCCTGACCTCCTCTTTTCTCCTGGAAAGCAGGAGATAAAACTTATGTGAAAAATGTCCTTTGAATACCAGGATGAAAGCAACATTCTAATCCCCAGAGATTGGGAGTAGAGGTCAAGAGAAATCTGTACAAACAGACCTTGTTAAAATAACTCAACTTCTTTTAGTATCCCCATGTATTTTAGTCAGTTTTCCACATTTGCTACTCTTTGTTCAACCCAGTATATAAGCACTTTGGCCTATCCATTCTGGGGATCTTCATTTTCCTATGGGGACTCCCATGTACATTTTAAATTCTACATGTTTTTCTCCTGTTAAGCTGTCATATCAATTTAGTTCTCAGGCCCAGACCTAGGCCCTAAGAGAGTAGATATGAAGTTTTGCTTCCCCTGCAATACCAACCAACTTGACCTGACATCTACAGAATACTCCACCAAATAACATCAGAATACACATACCTTTTAAGTTCACACAAAACATTCTCCAGGATAGATCATATGCTAGGTCATAAAATAAGTTTCAATGAATTTTTAAAGATTTAAATCATACATTCTCCAATCACATGGAATAAAATTAAAAATAAAAAACTGCAAGAAATCCTAGACATCCTCAAATATTTGGAAATTGAACAACATACTTCTCAATAACCCATAGGTCAAAGAAGAATTTGCAGTGGAAATTAGAAAACATTTTGAACTGAGTAAAAACAAAACTACAATATGTAAAAATCTATGGGCTGCAGCTTAAAGCAATATTTAGAAGGAAACGTATGGCTTTAAATGCCTATATCAGAAAACAAAGGTCTCAAATCAATAACCTAAGTTTCCACCTTAAGAAACTTGTTTTGATTAAACTAATCAAAGCAAGTAGAGGAATGAAATAATAAGGATAAGAACAGAAATTAATGAAATAAAAAACATAAAAACAATAGAGAAAATAAAGGAAGCCAAATACTGTTTATTTGAAAAGATTAACAAAATTAACAAACTTTTAATTCGAATGACAAGGAAAAAAGAGAAAACTTAAAAATAAACAAATAAATAAAGGAATAAAGTAATGAAACAGAGAACAGCAGTATCAACCCTACAGAAACTTAAAAAATTATAAGGGAATATTATAAACATCTTTATGCCAACAAACCAAACAACTTAGATGAAAGAGAAAATTTCCCAGAAAGGTACAATTACCAAAACAAACTCAAGAAGGTACAGAAAATCTAAATAGATCTATAACAACTAAAGATATTGAATTAGTAATTTAAAATATTACGACAGAGAAATATCCAGGCCCAGATGGTGAATGCTGGTGAATTCTATCAAACACTTAACTAAAAAATAATACTAATCCTTCACAAGCCCTCTCAGAAAACAGAGAGCACTTCCCAGCTAAATATATAATGTCAATACTGCCCAGATACCAAAGCCAGACAAAGACATCATATGAAAAGAAAACTACAGAAGCCTCATGGAAATCCTAACCTTTTAGCAAACCAAATCCAGCAACATGTAGAAAGGATTTAAACACCACGATTAAGTGAGATTTATCTTACTTAATATAAGAATATAATATATAAGAATATAAGGTTGGTTTAACATTCAATTAATGTATGATACTATCTAGAATAAAGGACAAAAAACACGATCACCTCAACAGATGCAGAAAGAGCATTTGACATAATTCAACACTCATTCATGACTTAAAAAAAAAAACCCTCAACAAAACATAAATAGAAAAGAACTTCCTTAACCTGATAAAGACATGTGTGAAACTCTCATAGCTAACATCATATTTAATGGTGAAAGACCAAATGTTTTCCTGCTAAGAACAGGGACAAAGTAAGGTTGTCTACTCTTGCCACTTCTGCTCGACACTGTACTAGAAGTTCTAGCCAGAGCAATAAGATAATTTTTTAAAATTAGAAAAGAAGACATGAAACCATCATTTACAGACTACAGGTAGAAAATCCAAGGAATTCACAAGAAAACTACTAGAACAAATGGAAAAATTCAGCAAGATGACAGGGTATAAAATCAACATATCAAAATCAATTACATTTATATATCTTAACAATGAACATAAAAAAATGGAACTAAGAAAATTCCATTAACAATAGCATCAAGAATATACTATATAGAATCAAATTTAACAAAAGTATAAGACTTATACATTGCAAACTACAAAACACTGCTGAGAGAAATTTTTAAAACTTTAAATATATGAAAAAAATTCCACGTTTGTGGACTGGAAGACTTAACATTAAGTTGGCAATACTCCCCAAACTGATTCAAAGATTCAATACAATCCCTACTGAAATCTCAGCTGGCGTTTTTGCATAAATTGCCAAGCTGATTCTAAAATTCATATGGAAATGCAAGGCACCCAGTGTCAACCCAAACAAACCTAGGAGGCAATAATCAAGCAAAAAGCAGCTATTTGGGATCAAAGAATTGCAATATGGGGCACACAGATTTGGGGAGCAGCCCAGTGCCCCACTAGGGAGTAAAAGTCAGGGGCTTTTAAAGGCAGAGAAAGAAGGTTTGCATTACAAACAAATGTAACTGGAGTTGGAGGCAGAAGTTAGTCTTGGCTAAATATGATTGAGTACTAAGGCTATCACTAGAAGCAAGTAAAAGTTCGTTACTGTGACAAGCTGCAGGTGTTCTTGCAGAGTCCTTGGAATATTTGTGGTTTGGCCCAGTTCAAAAGTTCGGTTCCACCTGGTTTACCTCCTTAATGACCTCCTTTCTCCATTAAAAAATTCCTTGACATAGTGACTCCAGTTTATTTCACATTTCACACCAGAATAACCAAAAATTTCAAAAATTTTGAGAAATCTTGAAAAAGAATGAAGTTGAAAGGCTTATATTACCTGAAGGACAAGGGATATCTCCCCTAAAGGACATTTATGCTTAGCCCCCTGAAATAAATGGGAAGACCACTTATCTCCCTATTAGTAACTTGAGGTCAGGTTCATGACTGCATCCTCACCTGCCCCCATCCCCAAGAAATACTTCAGGAAGAACATCTAACCAGGGGGTAAGTGGCTGTCTCTTTGAGGTATGCTATAATTTCATCTAGAACTCTATAGTCCTTATAACTCTCCCCCTTAAGCTGACCAATTAGGAAAACTAAATCATCTGTTTAGTTCTTTTGTTCATAAATTCTCTCAATTGTTCTACCTAAACAATAGACTACTTGCTGTAACAACAAAGTTATGGAATTGATATGTTATCCAACTTTCATAGCTAAGGAAATTAATGCACAGCATCATTAAGTTAACTTGCCTTAGGTCACGGAGTTAAGGGGTGGAGTCAGGTATCTTACTGTCTAACCAGGATATGAAGAGCTTAAAAAGTGAATATCATGTTCTAAGTATTAGTTAGTACTGATATAGCATCCAACAAACTCTATAAAGTAGATAAGACAAGATCTTTCTACTGTTTGGAAGAACCCAATGCTCTAAACATTTAAGTGGTATGTCCATGTATTGACAATTGCTGACGATTTACTGGTGGCTATCTCCAAACTTGGAACACAATACAAGAGAACAGAGAAGGTTTAACTAATTTTTACACTGACCATGATTTATAGATATATTTTTCTTTTTAGATTATATTAAAGTGATTATACACCGTAGAACTGAGGAACTAAACTCACTTAAACTGAAAGCAGTTTCTCATTGTCATTTTACTGTTGCTGAATGATTTTAGGAAGAAGCATTGGTATTTCTCTTCCAAAAAAACAAAAAGGTCACCATTGAGAGAGAAAAAGCAAGCCACTAAAGCCAAAGAATATTTCTGCAACATAGACTACCAATAAAAATCTTGTATCCAGAATATATAAAGTATTCCTACAAATGAGTAAGAAAAACAACTCAATGTTAAGTGGGCTAGAGACTCAAAAAGAACTCATAAAAGGAGATATCCATATGGCCAATAAAAATATGGAAGGTGTTCAGTACCATTCATAATCAGAGAAATGCAAAATAAAACTACACGATACAACTACACACCACCAGAAGGTCTGAAATTTAAGAGTCTTACAAATACAAAATATTGGTAAGGATTGCAGCGCAATCACATGGCTGGTGAAGTGAAAATACAACTGTTTTGAGAAAGTGGCATAATCTAACAAATTTCAATGACCCAGTAATTCCATTTCCATGAAATAAACAGTAATTTCATTCCCATGAACTGAATAGAAATATGTGTAAAAGGAACAAGTACAAGAATATTCACCAGAGCCAAAGCAATCCTGAGAAAGAAAAATGGAGCTGGAGGAATCAGGCTCCCTGACTTCAGACTATACTACAAAGCTACAGTCATCAAAACAGTGTGGTACTGGCACAGAGACAGAAATAGAGGTCAATGGAACAGGACAGAAAGCCCAGAAATAAACCCACACACATACAGTCACCTAATTTAAGACAAAGGAGGCAAGACTACACAATGGAGAAAGGACAGTCTCTTCAATAAGTGGTACTGGGAAAACCGGACAGCTACATGTAAAAGAATGAAATTAGAACGTTCTCTAACACCATACACAAAAATAAACTCAAAATGGATCAAGGACCTAAATGTAAGGCCGGATACTATAAAACTCTTAGAGGAAAACATAGGAAGAATACTCTCTGACCTAAATCGCAGCAATATCTTTTTTGATCCACCTCCTAGAGTAATGAAAACAAAAACAAAAATAAACAAATGGGACCTAATTAAACTTAAAAACTTTTACACAGCAAATGAAACCATAAACAAAAGGAAAGACAACCCACAGAATGGGAGAAAATGTTTGCAAATGAAGTGACTGACAAGGGATTAACCTCCAAAATATACAGACAGCTCATGCAGCTCAATATCAAAAAAACAAACAACCCAATCAAAAAATGGGCAGAAGACCTAAAGAGACATTTCTCCAAAGAAGACATACAGGTGGCCAAAAAGCTCATGAGAAGATGCTCAATATCACTAATTATTAGAGAAATGCAAATTAAAACTACAATGAGGTATCACCTCACACTGGTTAGAATGGCCATCATCAAAAAGTCTATAAACAGCTACCAAATGTAAAATGGATGGCTAGTGGGAACCTGCTGCATAGCACAAGGAGATCAACTTGATGCTTTGTGATGACTTAGAGGGATGGAATAGGGAGGGTGGGAGGGAGGCTCAACAGGGAGGGGATATGGGGATATATGTATACATATAACTGATTTCACTTTGTTGTACACCAGAAACTAACACAACATTATAAAGCATTTATACTCCAATAAAGATGTGGGGAAAAAAACCTACAATCAATAAATGCTGGACAGGGTGTGGAGAAAAGGGAACCCTCCTGCACTGTTGGTGGGAATATAAATTGGTACAGCCACTATGGAGAACAGCATGGAGGTTCCTTAAAAAACTAAAAATAGAGGGACTCCCCTGCGGTCCAGTGGTTAAGACTCCACGCTTCCACTGAAGGGGGCACTGGTCCAATCCCTGGTCAGGGAACTAGGATGCTGCATGCCGTGCAGTGCAGCCATAAATAAATAAATAATAAATAAATAAATTAAAAAATAAAGTGTTACCATATGATCCAGCAATCCCACTCCTGGGCATATACCCAGGGAAAAAAACATAATTCAAAAAGATACATGCAGGACTTCCCAGGTGTCCCAGTGGATAAGACTCCACCCTCCCAGTGCAGGGGGCCCAGGTTCAATCCCTGGTCAGGGAACTAGATCCCACATACATGCTGCAACTAACAGTTCGCATGCCACAACTAAGGAGCCCACGTGCCACAACTAAAGAGCCCGCCTGCCGCGACTAAGACCTGGTGCAACCAAATAAATAAATTTAAAACAAGAAAAAATACATGCACCCCAATGTTCACTGCAGCACTATGTACAACAGCCAAGACATGGAAGCAACCTAAATGTCCATTGACAGAGAAATGGATAAAGAAGATGTGGCATATATATATGTAGAGAGAGACAGAGAGAGAATGGAATATTGCTCACCCATAAAAATAAACAATAAAATAATGCTATTTGCAACAACATGGACAGACCTAGAGACTATCATACTAAGTGAAGTCAGACAATGACAAATAACATATGATATCACTTATATGTGGAATCTGAAAAATGATACAAATGAACTTCTTTACAAAACAGAAACAGACTCACAGACATCGAAAACAAACTTATGGTTACCAAAGGGGAAAGGTGGGGGGGAGGGATAAATTAGGATTTGGGGATTAACATATATGCACTACTATATATAAAAGAGATAATCAACAAGGACATACTGTTTAGCAAAGGAAACTCTACTCAATATTCTGTAATAACCTATATGGGAAATGAATCTGAAAAAGAATGGGTATATGTATATGTATAACAGAATCACTTTGCTGTACACCTGAAACTAACACAACACTGTAAATCAACTATACTCCAATATAAAGTAAAAATTAAATTAAAAATAAAAAAGAACTTCCTTTAAAAAAATAGAATATTCATACCAGAGTTCATTGTATCCCTAAAGTGGAAGAAACTCAAATGTCCATCAATAGTAGCACAGATAAAGAAACTACGGTATACCACAGTTTCTATCCAATTGAATACCACAGAGTACTTAAAAGTAATGAACTACACAAACTATACAAGATACACAAAAATAACATGGACATATCTTAAAAGCGTAACACTGAATAAAATAAACTAGACCTAATAGAACAGTGTATGAGTTCATGAACATAAACTTTTAAAAAGGTAAAATTATATTGCTAAATTATAAAATTGAATTATCTCACAAGACCACTACATTTAAATATTTAGTTGTATATACAAAGAACAGAAAAATCTTGGATTTCCCTGGTGGTGCAGTGGTTAAGAATCCGCCTGCCAATGCAGGGGACACGGGTTGGAGCCCTGGTCCGGGAAGATCCCACACGCCATGGAGCAACTAAGCCTGTGTGCCACAACTACTGAGCCTGTGCTCTAGAGCCCACGAGCCACAACTACTGAGCCCACGTGCCACAACTACTGAAGCCCGCGCTCCTAGAGCCCATGCTCCGCAACAAGAGAAGCCACCGCAATGAGAAGCCCACACACCACAATGAAAAGTAGCCCCCGCTCGCTGCAACTGGAGGAAACCCATGCACAGCAACAAAGACCCAACACAGCCATAAATAAATAAATAAATAAATAAATAAAAGAAAAATCTTCAAGACATATTACTAACAAAAGTAAACTGTAGAACAATATGTTTAATATGATTCTATTTATGTAGAACATAATTTATTTGCATGATATATACCTGAGGCATTGTTCAATAAAACTTACTGCAATAATGGAAATGTTCCATAATCTACTGTTCCATTCGGTAGCCACATGTGGCTGTTGAACACTTAAAATGTAGCTAATACAACTGAGGAACTGAATTTTTAATTTAATTTGAATTACTTTCAATTTAAACAGCCTCATGTGGCTAGTGTCTACAGTTTGGACAGTGTAGTTATAGATAAATATATAATGATTACCTCTAGAACAGTGTCTCTCAACCTCGGCACCACTGACATTTGAGACCTGATAATTCTTTATTGTTGGGGTTACACACTGCAGATATTTAGAAGCATCCCTAGCTTTTATCCTCTAGATGCCGATAGTATCCTCTCAGTAATGATAATCAAAATTATCTTCAGGCCTTGCCAAATGTTCCCTGTGGGGCAAATAGTGTCCAGTTGAAAGAGAACCCTTTTGCACTGTTAGTGGGAATGTAAATTGGTACAGCCACTATGGAGAACAGTATGGAGGTTCCTTAAAAAACTAAAAACAGAACTACCATATGACCCAGCAATCCCACTACTGGGTAAATACCCTGAGAAAACCATAATTCAAAAGGACACATGTACCCTAATGTTCACTGCGGCACTATTTACAATAGCCAGGACATGGAAACAACCTAAATGTCCAACAGATGAATGGATAAAAAAGATGTGGTATATATATATATATATATATACACAATGGAATATTACTCAACCATAAAAAGGAATGAAACTGGGTCATTTGTAGAGATGTGGATGGACCTAGAGTCTACCATACAGAGTGAAGTAAGCCAGAAAGAGAAAAACAAATATTGTATATTAATGCATATACGTGGAATCTAGAAAAATGGTACACATGAACCTATTTGCAGGACAGGAATAGAGACGTAGATGTAGAGAACGGATATGTGGACACAGGGGGGAAGGGGAGGGTAGGATGAATTGGGAGATTAGATTGGACATAAATACACTCCCTGTGTAAAATAGAAAGCTAGTGAGAACCTGCTTTATGGCACAGGGAGCTCAGCTCACTGCTCTGTGCCGACCAAGATGGGTGGGATGGGGGTGGAGGTGGGAGGGAGGTCCAAGAGGGAGGGGATATAGGTTTACATGTAGCTGATTCACTTCATTGTACAGCAGAAACTAACACAACGTTGTAAGGCAATTATACTCCAATAAAATAAAAAAATAAAATAACTGTAAAAAAAAAAAAAAGAAAAAGAAAAACAAGTTACTGTGGACAACACTGTAAGAACCCTGGGAGAGACCTCAGAGTGATCAATAGAATAAACCAATAAATACTAAAAAAACAAACAAACAAAAAAACCCCACTGCATTAGAGATAGGAGGAAAATGGGGGGAGGAAACATTGTAACATTTTGCTCTATTTCTGTTTTTGCCTAAATTGTTTAGCAGTAATACGTACATACATGTTCTTTATGTAATTAATAATCTAAAAACTAAGGCTATTTTCCCATGGGTAAAAATGGGAAGTACATACCTAAACTCCAAGGTTACTGTAAATACTAAAAACAAAATGGAAACAAATCATCAATTTCCTGGTGCAGTAAAAAAAAAAAAAAAATGAAAGTTAGAAAGTTCACATGATTAGTTATGAAGAGCAGTGGAGAAAGAAGATGGAATCTGGAATCTCACAGGAGTTTGTAGCTAGAGAAGTGATCAGTTATTTTTGCCATTCACAGAGACAGGCAAAACAGAAATAGGAACCACTTAAGGGAAGTATAATGAATCTGCTTTGGGATATATTAACATGGAAGAACTTGTGGGCCCTTTAAGCAGAGCTATAGCTGCTACCTGGAAAGCAATAAAAGCTAGAATTAAAGATTCAAGAGTTGTCAATACATAGGCAGTATTTGGAAATCATGAGCCTTCAGGGGAAAGCAAAAGGGCCATAAAGAAACTCTGGGCCATAACTAAGGATTGACAAGGAAGGGCCAGGGGAGAGTTGAGTAGTTGTAGTCAGAGATAGAAGAAATAGCAGAAGACAACTGGTTTGGCTTCCCATGGAAGCCAAGAGAACGTTTTTGTTTTTGTTTTAAAGTGGCTAATGTTTCCTTAGATCTCATCTCTATTAAAAAAAAAACATATTCAGTAGACTATTGGCACAAGAACGAAAGAGATGAAATAAGATTTAATTCAGGAGAGAGTGGGGTCAGTCTCAAAGTAGCACTCACTGACCATCAAGGGAATAACTCTGGAACTGAGAAACCACTTATCACTGGCCCTATGAATCATCAAAGGAAGGTTCTGCTAAAACAACAACAACAAAGCTGAACTCTCATGCACCTCTATCATTCTCGCCTCCTTACTCAGGGCTTTTGCCAAGCACCAGGCCTCAGACCTGTACTCAGAGGAAAGGAGCAGGCTACACTCTCACTAGCAAAAGCACTTTCTGAAAGGTCTGCAGCAGACTCTGATCTCTGACCAGGCTAAGGTAGATCCCATTTGGACTGTGATACACAAAATCTACATAATTAATCAGAAATGCTCTTCTTTGGGCTCCTGGCTTTTCATTCTTGATTCTACTTCTAAAGACAAAGTTTCTATAAATAAGTCTGATGGATTAATTTGACTTATTGGTCAATGGAGAATGGAATAAAATGTATTCTCATGGAAAAGCTCTAAATCCGATGTATATCTATGAAAACACACTTTCTCATTTTATCATCACTTGAGGAAACCCTAACTCAAAATCTGAGTTCTTGAACTGTAGCAGGTCTGAGAAGTTCTGAAACCACAGGCAAAAATTTGTGTGCACCTTTTTAGGGAGAAAGTCCTCAATTTCATAATATTCCCAAGAGGGTCTGTCACCCCAAAAGTTAATAGTCACTATAACTGTATTTTTTTTCCACCTTAGGCCCTATTTATGATGATTCACTGCATAATTTGTGACATCCATTCCAGACTTATGTGCGAGGTCCAAGTAGATATGTCCACTAGGAAGCTGGACGTAAGGGTCTAGAACAGAATTCAAGAGAAAGATTTGAGCGCAGTTTAATAAATCATAAGCACATAAACGACTGTTACAGCACTGAGAGTAAATAAGATCCCTCCTCCTACAGAATAGTATTGCAAAAAGGAAACATGGACTGGGGAACATACACAGGAGAAATGTGGCCCAATGAAGAGAAGCGAGCAAGGGAGGCTGGGAAAGAAAGAAAAATCAAGAATCATGAAGCTATTTTTCCTTCACTGAAAAAAAGTCAAAAGTGTCTACTGAGTTTGGCCACTAGGAGGACCCTGAACACTTCAACAGACAATTTCAGGGAATTAGTTGTGGTAGATTTACTATGCCAAAAAATAAAGAATGGGAGGTGAAAAGACAGTATAGTATATAGTTTTAAGTAGCTTGCCAATGAATCAAGAAGACAGACAAGAGGACAGCTGTGATCCCATTAGAGGTTTTGGTTATGACATCAGCGAGGCCCAGTGGCTGCAAATTCATGAAGCAAGGGAAAGAAGGAGGCTGACTTTTCAGAGAAGAGAGTATTGTCAGGGACAAGAGACCACCTGGGGGTTTGCTGATCCCCTATATTATAAAAGCACTTTCAGAAACACACCGAAAAGTTACTTTAAAACACGAAGCTTCGGGTTTGCCAAATACCCGTGGCCTTTTCCTTCCACTTATTCTCTAAACCCCCAAACACTTCACACACACAAAAATTTCCCTGAGTTTAGAGGAATAAAAAAATCTTCACAAAAGTTTAAAAAACCTCTTCAAAGTGGCCTCAACCTCGTAAATGATGTCCCAGACAGTGCTGGGCACTCCCCAGCCCTCCCTCAGGGCGCGTACTCCACGCCACCTGCGCTGTGAGCGCCCCCTCACAGGGACACAGCCCCACAGGCCCACTCAGGACCAACCTGGCCGTGAGAGCCTGCTCCGACAGGACTGGCCTGAACAGACGGGCGGGCCAGAAGCCCTAAACCAGAGTGGCTACACAGACTGCCTTACCCTCGAGGCCCCCAGGACCAGCTCGCACCACCTCACCTCTGGGATCACGCGCCACACGCCCAAAGCCTTTCGGGAAAACCCGGGCCCCGCCCTTCCCGCAGACTGCCACAACAAGCCCCACCCCTTCCCAAGGCTGCTCGCAGGCCCCGCCCCATCCGGGTACTTAGCCCCATCCGGGTACTTATTTCCCTCCGAACGGCCGCGCTTTATCGCCTCTTGGGGGAGGGCTGCAGGTAGTCCAGCGCCGTTTTGGGCTCTGGCGATAGAGAAGTGGGAAGACAAAGCTCCTTCCCTTAGCGGGTTTCTATTCGAGTTGGGTTAAAACCTAATACACAAATAAGTTTGTCATTTAACCGTGGCGGTGTGTGCTATGAAGAAAGCAGAGCGGGGTAGGGAAATGACACAGATCTTCACGGAAGTCTTGAAAGGCCTGTCTGATGAGGCACCTGAGAAGGTGGGACTTGGTCAGTCGGAAGGGAATGAGGACAGAAACTCTCTGACTACCTGCGGGAAGAACATTCCAGGCAGCGGGACCAGCAAGCACAAAGGCCTGAGGAGGCCAGTGTGCTGGAGCGCAGGCATAGGGGAGGGAGGGTGGTGGGAACAGAAGGTGCTCTCCGCCTTCGCCAGCCGCTCGCCCTCCGTCAGGGTGAGGGCGCGGGGGTCTCCCTACCTGGAAGGATTGGATGTGCCTACAGGCCGCTCAGCGTGACTCGAAGCCAGGCGACTGCCCCTACGAGCCCTAGTCACCTCTGCATAACCAGCGGTCAGGGTGACGAGGCGGCCTTGGTGGACCCAGAAACAGGCAGGCAGCTTTCTCGCCCACGTAAAATAATGTTTAGGGTGGGAAGATAATATACAGGATGCCCAATTAAATTTGAAGTTCAGATACGCAACGAATAATTTTTTAATACCTCTCATGCAAAATTATTCGTTGTTTATCTGAAATTAAAGTTTAACTGGGTGCCCTGTATTTTTGTTTGTTAAATCTGGCAATCCTAATGTTGGAGTTCAGATGCTAGGTTTGGAAACTTAAGCACGGTGCTATGCCAAGCCATGTTAGAGCCTGAGACGGAAGAAATCGCGTGTCCCTCATATACATGTTTTTGTGTAGTTTTGTTAGTGTTCCCAACGTAGTAAATTAGTTGAAAATATTGCAAACTTGAAAAGATTGGTATATTAAAATTCACATTATTTTTAAGTATTTTATTTATACCAAAAATAAAAATTACTATGTTCTATTTTAGTGGAGGCAAACTCGTCAGTAAAAATTTCAAAATTTACCTTTCTTGACTGAGTGCAATCTTAAGTCATCTTAAATTAGCTTCAGTTTACTGAAACCTTTTTTTTTAGATATATTTTTTAATGTTTTTTTTTTTCAATTTATTTTATTTATTTTTTTGGCTGCATTGGGTCGTTGAAGCTGTGTGCGGGCCTTCTCCAGTTGCGGAGAGCAGGGGGCCACTCTTCCCTGCGGTGCGTGGGCCTCCCACCGCGGTGGCCTCTCTTTTTGCGGAGCACAGACTCCAGAGCGCAGGCTTAGCAGCTGTGGCACACAGGCTCAGTCGCTCCGCGGCATGTGGTATCTCCTCCGGAACAGGGCTCGAACCCATGTCCCCTGCACAGGCGAACTCCCAACCACTGCGCCACCAGGGAAGCCCTGAAACTTCTTTTGTAGGATGCCACTGACTGGTATTTAGAATAAAATTCCCTAGACCACTTCCAAGTTTGTATAAAATTGCACTAAGAAAAATTTGTGAATCAGTTTTAGAGTATCCAAACACAATGCTGATTTGATATTACAAATCATTAAAACTACTTCAGGTGAAATGTCCATAGTATTTAAATCATCAGACTATTTAACAGGCTGCTTTTTGTAAATCAGATGTATTCATAGAAAGTAACTTTTCTCCAGGTAAAAATTCAGAATATCTGAAGACACTTCACTTGGTAAGTCCACATCTAGGATATCTATAATCTCTTTAATTTCTATTTGATAAACACTTTTTTTATAATAATTGATAGACTCATTCAATAATTTTTACATTCCCAATTTCTTTTCGTTTTCAAATTCAGGAAGTATATTCATACCTATTGCTAAAGTTTAACATTAATCAAACATACTTTGAGTTCCTTGCTCTCATTTGTTATAAGCAAAGGGATAGGACTTCTATTAAGCATGAAGCTTTGTGTATAGTCGTGATTTTTAAAAAACTTTTTCTTAGTTCAAAATATCATCCCAAACATATAAGTTGCATAAAAATTTGTAATCTATTTGCACAATGAGGCTTTATGTTTCAGCATGTTGTATTTTGTCGTTTGATGTTGTATCTTTTAACATTTGACAAATATCTTTAATTTGTGTGAAGTGCCTTGATTGCATTTGATCTTGATGCCCCTCAGGATTAGCATTTGTGTTTTAATGTAGCTTTTAGAACAGGCATAATATTCTAACTGCTTAATGAATTTTATATATATATCTATCAGTATATCTATATCTTCTGTACAGTACTGAAAAGGTTATATTTGAAGTCACTGAAAGCAGTCTTTTTGCACATTAAATTATGAGCTGAGCAAGGCACAAATTTGGCATAATCATTTTTGGGGGAAATAATGGCTTGTATACCCTATATACACACCTGCAATATTTGTTCCATTAACATAACTCTGGTCTCAAAGATACTTTATTAAAAGTTTCATTTCATAAGATAGCTCATATCCCTTAATCTCTTTATCTCTTCAGTAAAATCAAAATTTCTTCCGTTATATTCTTTCTTATTAATATTTATTTATTTGTTTATTTGGCTGCGTCGGGTCTTAATTGTGGCACGCAGGATCATCGTTGCGGCATGCGGCATCTTTCGTTGTGGTACACGGGCTTCTCTCTAGTTGTGGCACACGGGCTCCAGAGCACATGCGGGCTTAGTAGTTGCAGCGCACGGGCTCTCTAGTTGTGGTGCATAGACTCTGGAGTGTGCGGGCTTGGTTGCCCTGGCTCATGTGGGATCTTAGTTCCCTGATCAGGGATGGAACCTGCATCCCCTGCATTGTAAGTCAGATTCCTAACCACTGGACCACCAGGGAAGTCCCTGTTATGATTCTCTTAATGCAGACATACTGAAAAATCTGACACACTTGTTCATGATGGGCTACATCTGATATACAAAAAGTAAGGGAAAGTATTTTGCCTCTTTTATTCCGAATAATGTTGCAAATCTAATATTTCCTAGCAGCATTATGTACCTCCCCGAAATTCATACGTTCAAGTCCTGACACCCTAGTACCTTGAAATGCAACTGTATATGGAATAGGGCCTTAAAGAGGTAATTAAGGTAAAATGAGGTCATATGGGTGGGCCCTAATCCAATATAACTGGTGACCTTATAAGAGGAGATTTGGACACAGACACATGGAGGGGTGACCATGTGAAGACACAGTGAGAAAGTGACTATCTGCAAGCCAAGGAGAAAGGCCTCAGAAGAAACCAAACTTCCTGACACCTTCATCTTGGACTTCTAGCCTCCAGAACTGTGAGAAAATAAATGTTTTAAACCACCCAGTCTGTGATATTTTGTTTTGACAGCCCTAGCAAACTAACACGTATTGTAAATTTGTTTTGAATTTTATTAGACAAATAAGGCACAGATTCCTTTTTACGATAGCTACATCAACATCATAATGACTATAAGTTCAATTAAACTAAGATACATACATAGTTTTTGGTTTTCCAACTTTTAAACTCAACTTATCCTGGATATTAAAAGTGTCCAAAGTATAACTGACAGAAGTTGGGAGGTCAAAAGGCATGTGAAAGCTAATTTTATATGTTAACTTGGCTAGACTATGGTGACCAGTTGTTTGGTCAAACGCTAGTCTAGATCTTCAGCTCACATAGTAAAATGTCAGAGATGTTACCTTAGGCTTACAGAACAAAAAAGACGTTTGTGTTACCAGGCAAAGAAAAAAGGACTATAGCTATCAAAAAGTGACAAAGGGAGGGGAAACATGTAATGTAGGATAGTGAATAAAGCTAGATGATCATCTCTCAAATTTCTAAAGTGGAAAAATCAAGAGACAGCACTTTGTAAATATATGCTTTAGAGGCAGAACAATTAAAGACAATTGAAGGGCTTCCCTGGTGGCGCAGTGGTTGGGAGTCCGCCTGCCGATGCAGGGGACACGGGTTCGTGCCCCGGTCCGGGAAGATCCCACATGCCGCGGAGCGGCTGGGCCCGTGAGCCATGACCGCTGAGCCTGCACGTCCGGAGCCTGTGCTCCGCAACGGGAGAGGCCACAACAGTGAGAAGCCCGCGTACAGCAAAAAAAAAAAAAAAAAAAAAAAAAAAAAAAGACAATTGAAAAAGTTCCTCTAAGAAGGGGGACTAGAGGAGGAGAGAGTAGGGTGGGAAAGCATTATTCATGGTAAGCTCTTCTGTTCCTTATTTTTTAAGCCATGTGCATGTATTTTAAACTGGGATAGCAGAGGAAAAAAAATTTCTATTTATACTTCAAGACCCAGATCTAATGTGGTGCCAACTCCCTCCTTAAATGAGACCTCACTCTCCTGTGCTACTCAAGCACTAGGTTCTCTGTTATCAAACCTCTCAAACTTTACACATCTATTTATGAATCTCTTCCATTACCCCAAATTATTTAAAGGTAAAGGCAGTATTTATCTTTGCTGCCACATCAAATCTTTAATAACTGTTGAATGAATAAAAATGTAAATTACTTTTTTTAGGTCAAAAGCTTTGGGAAGCTGCCAGATCAGGGTCTGATTTCCAAGCCTTTCACTAACCAGCAATGAGACCTCATGTGACCTCAGATACATTATCTAACCTTTCTGACCTTCAGCTTCTTCTGTATCTGTTCTAAAGAGTTGTGAGTTTGAAATAACAGACTGCAACATTCCTAGCACACTACCAAACACACACTGAAATGTTCAACTCTTTGGTGCCATAGTGAACATGTTAATACTTAGCTAAGTAGGTTAATAAAGATTACTGAAAACCATGCCATATCTCTAAGGTTATCTTCTGTTTGTTTCCAGGACCATACAGGGGTTGACAGGAAGGCAACAACACATAACAGATTCCATGCTTAATGCAGGAAATGTTTAAGGTGAATGTCGAACATCTTATTATACCAGATAACGAAGATATCAAAGGCAAATGATATCTGTATTTCATTTCACATGAAAATTAATTTCAAAAACTCAAATGAATAAGAGAATTCTACTCCTAGCTAAGATGGAATAGCTTGTGGTAGATCAACTTTCATGTCAAAAACAACCGTGAAAGTTGGATAAATCTCTTAAAAATCTGAAGACATCAGCAGACTGCTGAAGCAAAAAGGGCTTGAGCATCAAGATCCTGGGGAAGAATGAATCTCAGGTGGGTGAGCCAGAAGTCTGGCCTCTTTTATCCTTTGATCATTTACTGATTCTAGGCATAGCATAAGAGGCTGAGGATCCAGATAAAGGACCCAAGCAATGGGCAACTGCTAAGAGACAGAGAAACCAGCAGAGGTCTTGGTGGTCTCAAAGGGCACTGAAAGACAGAAATAAGACTAATTTTTTTAGCATATTGAATACGAGGGAGGGGTGTGGAACTTAGTAAACCACTCAGACTGTTTACCCATTAGGACATTTTCTGAAATCTGAAGCCATGCACAATGGAAGATTAAAAAGCTAAGCAGAAAACATCTGGGGAAAAAATGGATTTGGGGAGCAGTGTCTAGATACTGAGGATACAAGGATTAGAAGTGTAGAACTGCCAGTGAGATCCAGGGAACACTCTAGGCTGTCAACTAAAAAATCCCTGGTGGACTATATCCCGTAAGGGGGTATTGAGGCCCAGGGTAGGCCACCCCAAAATGTACCTGAATGGCATATTATTTTGAATCAAAGTTACTTAAGAAATAGACATCACAAGGGGGACACTCTGACCCTCCTTTCTATCTCCCTGAAAGCAGGAAATAAATCTCTCATGTGAAAGGTGCCCTCCTTGCATCTGGAGGTAGAAGGACACCCTTATCACCAGAGTTAGGGAATTCAGACTGAGGAGCCTGCATAAATCTTGTTACTTATTTAATTTACCACCCTAAGTCCAAATTCTGTTTAGATTTTTTATTAATTGAGCACCCAAAACCTAAGTTTCTTTGTCCTGCCAATGCTTCACAACTTTATTGTTTGTCTAAAAGGTATAAAAACTGCCTGCTTTGGCCACTTCTTAGATCCCATTTCTATGAGACCTCTGTATGCATAATTTAAAATGTTTTTTTCTCCTGTTAATCTGTCTTGTATCAATTTTATTATTATACCAGCCACAAGAACTCAAGAGGAGCAGAAGGGGAAATTTTCCCCTCCCTGACAGGGGATAACAAGGGTAAACCAGAGGTAGTGTCTGAAGAAAACTGCAACCCAGCCTTAATTAAGTCAGCCCAGGCCCTGACTGGATTAAGGTGATCAATCCTCACTCTGCCTAGTAGGAGAGTGATGTAAGAGGTTATCACTATCCAGAGCCTCTATAATTTGTCATACACAGTGTCCAGCATTCAATCAAAAATTATCAGGCATACCAATAGAATGGACCAAATGACCAGGAATCACAGGAAAAAAAAGACAATAGAAAGTGATACATAGAAAATATAAATCATGGAGTTATCAGACAAGAACTTTAAAATAACTGATTCATTAAAGAAAAACATGGAGAAAACAAAAGGTAAATTCCCCAGAGAATTAGAGTCTATCAAAAAACCCGAAAAGACATTCTAGAACTGAAAAATGGATGAATGAATTAGAAGACAGATTAATAGAAAATATCTAGTCTGAAGCACAAGGGGGAAAAAGAATGGAAGATACAGAAAAGGAGACATGATGAAACACAATGAAAATCCAGATACTGGGACCCCAAAAAGAGGAGATAGAAAATGAGACAGAAACAATATTTGAATAATGTCTGAGAAACTTTCAAAACTGATCAAAGACATCAACCCACAAATTCCAGAAGCTCTGTAAATGCCAGGCCAGAAAATAAAAAGAGAAACTCACACTAGGTACATCATAGTAGAACTAGTGAACACCAAAACAAAGAAAAAATTTAAAAATCAGATAGTAGGGAGGGGGTGGGGGGAAATTACTTTCAAAAGAGCAACAAAATGACAAGATCGCTGAATTTTCAACAGAAATAGTATAAAGACAGAAAAGAATGGAATTACATCTTTAAAGTGGTTAAAAAAGAAAAAACCTCCTAGATACATTTAATAGAAATGAATTAGTATATAAGAAGACAGTAGTGGAGGGGTGGGATGGGGAGGGTGGGAGGGAGGGAGATGCATGAGGGAAGGGATGTGGGAACAGATGTATATGTATGACTGATTCACTTTGTTATAAAGCAGAAACTAATAAATAATAATTTTAAAAAAAGAAGACAGTTGTAAAAATTACCCAAAAACATAGCATAGATATTAAAAATATGAAAGACAGCTTAAGAGATAAGAATAGTACAATATACTCTAATTTACATTTAACCAGAGTTCCAGAGGAATGCAGAAAACATTGAAAGAGAAAAGGATTGAATAATTATCCCAAACTGATTAAATATACTACTGCACAGATTCAAGAAGCCCAAAGAATCTCAAACAAGACCAAAAACAAACCCACCTAGCTTGCCAGTAATTTTTGTTGTTTCTCAGCTCTAAACTCATTTTTCTATACTCTGCTGTTATACTGGAGTTGCAACTCTCTATATTTCTCAGATTCCCTTACTAGCTGGCTTCTTGTTAGGTTCTGATGGTGGAAGGCACTAGAGGGAGATTACATGGCAGAAGATAGGTAACAGTTGCCCTAGAGCCAGTGATTTTTTGCATGAGAGAGAGTTTTATACATTAAGCCACTGATATTTAGGGATTATTTTATTACTCTAGCATTAGCCTAGCCTAGCCTAATAAAATATGTAAAAAGAATCTTTTTAAGTAGACCCTTGCACCTCATATACAAAAATAAAACCTAGGTGTATTAAAGATATAAAAGATATGACTATAATGATTTTAGAAAAGAATATAAGAAATATCTTCATAATCTTGGGATACAGAAGAATTTCTTAAACGACATAAAAACCATAAATCAAAAAGGAAAAGCTTGATAAATTTGACATAGAAATTAAGAACTTTTGTTCATCAAAAGACAGAACTAGGAGTGAAAAGACAAACTAGAAAAAAGATATTTGCAAAACATGTAACCAACAAAGAGCTTGTGTCCCTAATATATTAAAAATTCCTGTAAATTAGTAAGAAAAAGACTTTAATAGACAAAGATGAAACCTAAAGACTAATAAACATACAAAAAAAAAGGTGTTCAATGTCAATAATCATGTTAAAGTAGATAACACTATACACATAACAAGCTAGCTAAAATGCAAAAGTATGATAATGCCAGATATTGGAGAAGGCTGGGATAACAAGAACTCTTATTTACTCCTGGTGACAATGTGCATAACCACTCTGGAATACATTATATGGTAAAGTTGAAGACACACCTACTGAGACTCAGCATTTTCACTTCTAGAAATATATTCTACAGAAATGTGTTTATTTGCACCAGAAATCACGTATAAAAATGCAATGGCAGGGCTTCCCTGGTGGCGCAGTGGTTGAGAGTCCGCCTGCCGATGCAGGGGACATGGGTTCGTGCCCCGGTCTGGGAAGATCCCACATGCCGCGGAGCGGCTGGGCCCGTGAGCCATGGCCGCTGAGCCTGCGCGTCCGGAGCCTGTGCTCCGCAACGGCAGAGGCTGCAACAGTGAGAGGCCCGTGTACCGCAAAAAAAAAAAAAAAAAAAAAGCAATGGCAGCCTTATTCATAATATAAAAGGCTGAAACCAACTCAAATGTCTATCAACAGTATATCAGCTATAATATGGTGCTGTCCTACCAAATATACTAACAGAACTGAACTACATGAGTTAACATAAACTACAGCTGCACAGTAACATGAATGAATCCTAGAAACTGTCAAATAAACGAAGCCAAACACCCCCCAAAATATACTCTGATTCCATTACAAAAAGTTCAAAATAAGGGAAAACAAAATTTTTATTTATTTTTTATTACTATTTATTTAGTAATAAAATTTTTATATTTAAATAAATTTTATCTAAAATAAAATTTTTATTTATTATTTTTTATTACTATTTATTTAGGGATATGGACACATATAGTAAAACTACAAAGAAAAGCAAAAGCATGACTACCACAAATCACTAGACAATGGTTACCACCGAGGTACTGGGGGAAGGTCAGAAATGTGATCATGGAGGAACTCACAGCAGGTCCTGAGGTGTAAATTTGAAAATAATCTCTTCTCTAACCCAGGTGATGGTGACATGGGTGCTCGTGCTCACCTTCATATTCTTTAAACTGTACATCTATGTATCACAAACAATTGTGTGTATATCTCAAAATTTTAAAGTTAGAAATTTCAAATTATAATAGCATCACAATCATGTGTATACATGATCTCTATGTTCTCTGAGATGCAAGAAGGGACTGTCTCCCTTACTTTGCAGAAAGGACACTGAAGCTTAGAGAAAAAATAAGTGTTGAAACCTGGTCTAGAACCTAACATCAGGTTTGCCACTCAAGTATTCATTACCTAGATTCTGCCTGTACAGAGAAGATGCATAGGAAATGGTGAACTTGGTAAAAGCTCCCCATCTTAAAAAAAATACTCCAAATAAGGCTCTTTAAGGCTTCTGGCAGGGACATTTTATTTTTTGGTTAAAACCACATTAATAGAAATTCCATAAAAACAAGCATGTAAACAAGGTATCAGAACTTTGGTTCACTGAAACATCTCACACCTAAAGCTCTGAGGTACAAAAGCACCTTGCTAGGTGCTAGACCACCTGACTCTGCTTCAACCCTACCCTTGCGGCCAGAGATAACTGACTGGTGAGGCTGGGACCCAGGTCACCCAAGTCACCCAGGACCTTCCCCAGGACCTTCTCTGCTCCAGACAAACATTCACTCCTCCAAAGACCCGCCTGACAAAGGCTGGAAAGTAGAGGGGGTCTGTCACGTTGAACTTGAAGACAACATGGGCTGTGGGGACAGGGAGGTGAAGGGCAGAAAAGGATGTCAGTCAACTTCTGTTGATCCACATGGCCTCAAGAACTCCTGTCCTCGTTCATGGAACCACTTATTGGAGACTGTGAACAGATAGAAAGTATGTTACAATCCTGTTGGTTCAGCAGCCAAAATTAATGATTCCTTCTTGGTGACTCCTACACTGGGCCTGGGAATCAGACATGAGTAAGACTTGGTTTCGGGCATCAAGTTGCTTATGAGCTGGTGAGGAAGAGAGATAACTGTACAAAACTCTTGTCAGTGACACACGATACATGTGTGTAGGTTGCCATGGAAACAGAGCCAAAGGGCATCTAACCATGTGGGGGAAGAGGAAACCCCAGGGCTGGGACATAGAGCTGAATGGGAGTTATCCAGGGAAGAAGATGGACAGAACAGGTGGTTCCTATACCAAGGGGGTCTAGGAACTGGGAACAGGATGAGAAAGACATCAAGGCATGATCCACGCTGGTATGTGTCAAGGACCCCAACAAGCTTGATATTACTGGGATGTGGTGGGTGGGAACTCAGAGGTAAGAGACGAGGAAGCCTGTCAGGATTGTGGAGGGCCTGGATGTCAACCTCAGGAGCTCTGGGCCGGCAGATCAATCTTGTGTTCTGTGGGTAGCAGAGAAGAAGAGCTGATGCCAGCACTATCGCCTAAAGTTGTGTCTTAAATGCTCACAAACCACAATTTCACTTCTCAATATAGACTTTCATAATGAATGAAAAAACAAATTGCTTTTAATGTACTAATGAAGTCATAGTACTTTTAAAATACAATTTATAATAACTAATTTTTGTAAGTAATACACGTACTGATTTGGAAAAATCAAATTGTTCTACAAGGCTTATAATGATAAATAGCAATCTCCTACCTACTCCTTCCCACCACCAATCCCCACTTCCTCTAACATTCAACTCTTGTTTCTTCTGATATTTATCCTCATTTTTCTAAAACATAATGTTATTTCTTGACTTCCAACTTTAGATCTTATATGTTGACAGTCTACCATGGAAGATGGAGATTTGGAATTTTTTACACCACTCTTAAAATACATAGATCCCCCTCCCATCCCCCACTATAGTTAAATCACAAGTTCTAGTTAACTTAATATTCAGTATTTACATTATTATGTCATGTAAATATTACTCACACTCGAACTACCGAATAGATGATACAGCTCACCCTTGAACAACACGTTTGAACTGAGCAAGTCCACTTATATGCGGATTTTTTCATTAGTAAATACTACAGTACAACATGATCCGCAGTTGGCTGAGTTTGCAAGTGCAGAACCTTGGATATGGAGGAACTGTGCATATGGAGGGCCAACTATAAATGAGACACGGATTTTCAGAGGTGCAGAGGGTCAGCACCCCTAACCCCTGCTTTGTTTTGGGGTTTAACATCTTTATTCGAGTATAACTGCTTTACAACAGTGTGTTAGTTTCTGCTTTATAACAAATTGAATCAGCTATACATATATCCCCATATCTCTCCCCTCTTGCATCTCCCTCCCTCCCACCTTCCCTATCCCACACCCTAGGTGGTCACAAAGCACCGAGCTGTTCTCCCTGTGCAATGTGGCTGCTTCCTACCAGCTATCAGTTTTATATTTGGTAGTGTATATATGTCCATGCCACTCTCTCACTTTGTCCCAGCTTACCATTCCCCCTCCCCGTGGTCTCAACTCCATTCACCAGTAGGTCTGCGTCTTTATTGCCATCCTGCCCCTAGGTTCCTCATGACCTTATTTTTTATTTTTTTTAGATTCCATATATATATGTTAGCATACAGTACTTGTTTTTCTCTTTCTGATTTACTTCACTCTGCATGACAGACTCTAGGTCCATCCACCTCACTACAAATAACTCAATTTCGTTTCTTTTTGTGGCAGAGTAATATTCCATTGTATATATGTGCCACGTCTTCTTTATCCATTCATCTGTCAATGAACACTTAGGTTGCTTCCATGTCCTGGCTATTGTAAATAAAGCTGCAATGAACATTGTAATACATGACTCTTTGAATTATGGTTTTCTCAGGGTATATGCCCAGTAGTGGGATTGCTGGGTCGTATGGTAGTTCTATTTTTAGTTTTTTAAGGAACCTCCACACTGTTCTCCATAGTGGCTGTATCAATTTACATTCCCACCAACAGTGCAAGAGGTTTCCCTTTTCTCCAGCATTTATTCTTTGTAGATTTTTTGATGATGGCCATGCTGACTGGTATGACCTGATATCTCACTGTAGTTTTGATTTCGATTTCTCTAATGATTAATGATGTTGAGCATTCTTTCATGTGTTTGTTGGAAATCTGTATATCTTCTTTGGAGAAATGTCTATTTAGGTCTTCTGCCCATTTTTGGATTGGGTTGTTCATTTTTTTTAATATTGAGCTGCATGCGCTGCTTGTAAATTTTGGAGATTAATCCTTTGTCAGTTGCTTCATTTGCAAATATTTTCTCCCATGCTGCGGGTTGTGTTTTCATCCTGTTTATGGGTTCCTTTGCTGTGCAAAAGCTTTTAAGTTTCATTAGGTCTCATTTATTTTTATTTTCATTTCTCTAGGAGGTGGGTTGAAAAGGATCTTGCTGTGATTTCTGTAAAAGAGTGTTCTATGTTGTGCATTTTGGAAGGGCATTTCTAAGAATTTGTCCATATCTTCCAGGTTGTCCATTTTATTGGCATAGAGTTGCTTGTAGTAATCTCTCATGATCCTTTGTATTTCTGCAGCATCAGTTGTTACTTCTCCTTTTTCATTTCTAATTCTATTGATTTGAGTCTTCTCCCTTTTTCTCTTTTTTTTTTTGTGTTTTTTTTTTTGGGGGGGGGGGGTTTGCGGTATGCAGGCCTCTCACTGTTGTGGCCTCTCCCGTTGCGGAGCACAGGCTCCGGACGCGCAGGCTCAGCGGCCATGGCTCACGGGCCCAGCCGCTCCGCGGCATATGGGATCCTCCCGGACCGGGGCACGAACCCGTATCCCCTGCATCGGCAGGCGGACTCTCAACCACTGCGCCACCAGGGAGGCCCCCTTTTTCTCTTGATGAGTCTGGCTAATGGTTTATCAATTTCATTTATCTTCTCAAAGAACCAGCTTTTAGTTTTATTGATCTTTGCTACTGTTTCCTTCATTTCTTTTTCATTTATTTCTGATCTGATCTTTATGATTTCTTTCCTTATGCTAACTTTGGGGGGTTTTTGTTCTTCTTTCTCTAATTGCTTTAGGTGTAAGGTTAGGTTGTTTGAGATGTTTCTTGTTTCTTAAGGTAGGATTGTATTACTATAAACTTCCCTCTTAGAACTGCTTTTGCTGCATCCCACAGGTTTTGGGTCGTCATGTTTTCATTGTCATTTGTTTCTAGGTATTTTTTGATTTCCCCTTTGATTTCTTCAGTGATCTCTTGGTTAAGTAGTGTACTGTTCAGCCTCCGTGTGTTTGTAATTTTGACAGATTTTTTCTTGTAAATGATATCTAGTCTCAGAGCGTGGTGGTTGGAAAAGATACTTGATACGATTTCAATTTTCTTAAATTTACCAAGGCTTGATTTGTGACCCAAGATATGATCTATACTGGAGAATGTTCCATGAGCACTTGAGAAGAAAGTGTATTCTGTTGGTTTTGGATGGAATGTCCTATAAATATCAGTTAAGTCCATCTTGTTTAATGTATCATTTAAAGCTTGTGTTTCCTTATTTATTTTCATTTTGGATAATCTGTCCATTGGTGAAAGTGGGGTGTTAAAGTCCCCTACTATGATTGTGTTACTGTCGATTTCCCCTTTTATGGCTGTTAGTATTTGTCTTATGTATCGAGATGCTCCTATGTTGGGTGCATAAATATTTACAATTGTATCTTCTTCTTGGATTGATCCCTTGATCATTATGTAGTGTCCTTCTTTGTCTCCTTGTTGTTGTTTTTTTTGTTTTTGGTGGTACGCAGGCCTCTCACCGCTGTGGCCTCTCCCGTTGCGGAGCACAGGCTCCAGATGCGCAAGCTCAGCAGCCATGGCTCACGGGCCTAGCCGCTCCGCGGCATGTGGGATCCTCCCGGACCGGGGCACGAACCCGTGTCCCCTGCATCAGCAGGCAGACTCTCAACCACTGGGCCACCAGGGAAGCCCTGTCTCCTCGTTTTAAAGTCTATTTTTCCTGATATGAGAATTGCTACTCCAGCTTTCTTTTGATTTCCATTTGCATGGAATATCTTTTTCCATCCCCTCACTTTCAGTCTGTATGTGTCCCTAGGTCTGAAGTGCGTCTCTTGTAGACAGCACATATATGGGTCTTGTTTTTGTATCTATTCAGCCAGTCTATGTCTTTTGGTTGGGGCATTTAACCCATTTACATTTAAGGTAATTATCGATATGTATGTTCCTATTACCATTTTCTTAATTGTTTTGGGTTTGTTATTGTAGGTCTTTTCCTCCTCTTGTGTTTCCTGCCTAGAGAAGTTCCTTTAGCATTTGTTGTAAAGCTGCTTTGGTGGTGCTGAATGCTCTTAGCTTTTGCTTGTCTGTAAAGGTTTTAATTTCTCCATCAAATCTGATGAGATCCTTGCTGGGTAGAGTAATCTTGGTTGTAGGTTTTTCCCTTTCATCACTTTAAATATGTCCTGCTACTCCCTTCTGGCTTGCAGAGTTTCTGCTGAAAGATCAGCTGTTAACCTTATGGGTTTTCCCTTGTGTGTTATTTGTTGTTTTTCCCTTGCTGCTTTTTTTTTTTTTTTTTTTTTTTTTTGCGGTACGCGGGCCTCTCACTGTCGCAGCCTCTCCGGTTGCGGCGCGCAGGCTCCGGACGTGCAGGCTCAGCGGCCATGGCTCACGGGCCCAGCCGCTCCACGGCACGTGGGATCTTCCCAGACCGGGGCACGAACCCGTGTCCCCTGCATCGGCAGGCAGACTCTCAACCACTGTGCCACCAGGGAAGCCCTCCCTTGCTGCTTTTAATATGTTTTCTTTGTATTTAATTTTTGACAGTTTGATTAATATGTGACTTGGCGTGTTTCTCCTTGGACTTACCCTGTGTGGGACTCTGTGCTTCCTGGGCTTGATTAACCATTTCCTTTCCCATATTCGGGAAGTTTTCAAGTATAATCTCTTCAAATATTTTCTCAATCCCTTTCTTCTTCTCTTCTTCTTCTGGGACCCCTATAATTCGAATGTCAGTGCATTTAATGTTGTCCCAGAGGTCTCAGAGGTCTCTGAGACGGTCCTCAATTGTTTTCATTCTTTTTTTAAATTCTGCTCTGCAGTAGTTATTTCCACTATTTTATCTTCCAGGTCACTTATCCATTCTTCTGCCTCAGTTATTCTGCTATTGCTTCCTTCTAGAGAGTTTTTAATTTCATTTATTGTGTCGTTCATTGTTTGTTTACTCTTTAGTTCTTCTAGGTCCTTGTTAAACATTTCTTGTATTTTCTCCATTCTACTTCCAAGATTTTGGGTCATCTTTACTCTCATTATTCTGAATTCTTTTTGAGGTAGACTGCCAATTTCCTCTTCATTTGTTTGGTCTGGTGGGGTTTTACCTTGCTTCTTCATCTGCTGTGTGTTTCTCTGTCTTCTCATTTTGCTTAACTTACTGTGTTTAGGGTCTCCTTTTTGCAGGCTGCAGGTTCGTAGTTCCCATTGTTTTTGGTGTCTGCCCTCAGTGGCTAAGGTTGGTTCAGTGGGTTGTGTAGGCTTCCTGGTGGAGGGGACTAGTGCTTCTGTGCTGGTGGATGAGGCTGGATCTTGTCTTTCTGGTGGGCAGGTCCGCGTCTGGTGGTGTGTTTTGCGTTTTGTCTGTGACCTTATTATGATTTTAAGCAGCGTCTCTGCTAATGGGTGGGGTGGTGTTCCTGTCTTGCTGGTTGTTTGGCATAGGGTGTCTAGCACTGTAGCTTGCTGGTCGTTGAGTGGAGCTGGGTCTTGGCGTTGAGATGGAGATTTCTAGGAGATTTTCACCGTTTGATATTACATGGAACTGGGAGGTCTCTGGTCGACCAATGTCCTGAACTCAGCTCTCCCACCTCAGAGGCACAGGCCTCATGCCCGGCTGGAGCACGAAGACCCTGTCATCCACACGGCTCAGAATAAAGGGGAGAAAAAAAGAAAGAAAGGAAATAATAATAATAATAAAATAGAATAAAATTATTAAACGAAAAAATAATTATTACAAATTTTTTTAAATTTAAAAATAAAAAAGAGAGTAACCAAACCAAAAAACAAATCCACCAATAACAAGTGCTAAAAACTATACTAAAAAAAAAAAAACCGACAGACAGAACCCTAGGACAAATGGTAAAAGCAAAGCTATACAGACAAAATCACACACAAAAGCATACACATACACACTCAGAAAAAGAGAAAAAGGAAAAATATATATATATATATCGTTGCTCCCAAAGTCCACCACCTCAATTTGGGATGATTTGTTGTCTATTCAGGTATTCCACAGATGCAGGGTACATCAAGTTGATTGTGGAGATTTAATCCACTGCTCCTGAGGCTGCTGGGAGAGATTTCCCTTTCTCTTCATTGTTCGCACAGCTCCTGGGGTTCAGCTTTGGATTGGGCGCTGCCTTTGCGTGTAGGTCGCCTGAGGGCATCTGTTCCCCACTCAGACAGGATGGGATTAAAATATCAGCTGATTAGGGTGCTCCGGCTCACCCAGGCCGGGGGAAGGGAGGGGTACGGAATGCGGGGCAAGCCTGAGGTGGCAGAGGCCAGCATGACATTGCACCAGCGTGAGGCATGCCATGTGTTCTCCCAGGGATGTTGTCCCTGGATCACGGGACCCTGGCAGTGGTGGGCTGCACAGGCTCTCGGGAGGGGAGGTGTGGATAGTGACCTGTGCTTGCACACAAGCTTCTTGGTGGCTGCAGCAGTGGGCTTAGTGTCTCATGCCCGTCTCTGGGGTCTGCACTGATAGCTGCGGCTCATGCCCATCTCTGGAGCTCCTTTAAGCAGCGCTCTTAATCCCCTCTCCTCGCGCACCGCAAAACAAAGAGGCAAGAAAAAGTCTCTTGCCTCTTTGGCGCCTCCAGACCTTTTCCCGGACTCCCTCCTGGCTAGCTGCAGTGCACTAACCCCCTTCAGGCTGTGTTCACACAGCCAACTCCAGTCCTCTCCCTGGGGTCTGACCCCCGAAGCCCGAGCCTCAGCTCCCAGCCCCCACCCCCCGGCGGGTGAGCAGACATGCCTCTCGGGCTGGCGAGTACTGGCCGGCATCAATCCTCCGTGTGGGAATCTCTCTGCTTTGCCCTCCGCACCCCTGTTGCTGCACTCTCCTCCGTGGCTCCGAAGCTTCTCCCCTCCACCACCCATGAAGGGGCTTCCTACTGTGTGGAAACCTTTCCTCCTTCACAGTTCCCTCCCACTGGTGCAGGTCCCATCTCTTTTCTTTTGTCTCTGTTTTTTCTTTTTTCTTTTGACCTACCCAGGTACGTGGGGAGTTTCTTGCCTTTTGGGAGGTCTGAGTTCTTCTGCCAGCATTCAGTAGGTGTTCTATAGGGGTTGTTCCACATGTAGATGTATTTCTGATGTATTTGTGGGGAGGAAGGTGATCTCCACATCTTACTCTTCCGCCATCTTTTTTTTTTTTTTTTTTTTTTTTTTGCGGTACGCAGGCCTCTCACTGTTGTGGCCTCTCCCGTTGCGGAGCACAGGCTCCGGACTCGCAAGCTCAGCAGCCATGGCTCACGGGCCAGCCACTCCGTGGCATGTGGGATCTTCCCAGACCAGGGCATGAACCCGTGTCCCCTGCATGGGCAGGCGGACTCTCAACCACTGTGCCACCAGGGAAGCCCCCACCATCTTTTTTTTTAATTTATTTAATTTATTTTATTTTTGGCTGCGTTGGGTCTTCGTTGCTGCATGCGGGCTTTTCTCTAGTTGCGGCGAGCAGGGGCTACTCTTCATTGTAGCGTGTGGGTTTCTCATTGCGGTGGCTTCTCTTGTTACAGAGCACAGGCTCTAAGCGCACGGGCTTCAGTAGTTGTGGCTCACGGGCTCTAGAGTGCAAGCTCAGTAGTCGTGGCGCACAGGCTTAGGTGCTCCGCGACACGTGGGATCTTCCCGGACCAGGGCCCGAACCCGTGTTCCCTGCATTGGCAGGCGGATTCTTAACCACTGCGCCACCATGGAAGCTCTCTTCTGCCATCTTGAGGCTCCTCCCCTGCTTTGTTCAAGGGTCAACTGTACTTATATTTGCTTTCTTGTACAACTTTTTCTTTTCTCATTTTCTTTTTCATTTGCTTAATTTTCTCTGAACCTATCACTCTTTATCCCCATAACTCTCCAAGAGGGCTATAAACTTATCTCTTTGTGATCACTTCCTGTCACATCCTGCTTCAAGCCTCTCCATGACTCACCACAGCTGCTTCCAGAACAAAGCTCAACTTCAGCCTCCACAGTTTGGTCCGAGCCTTGAGCCTCATCTCTTGGCCCCTGTGCCATGGGCCTCCCCTTGCACGAGACAAAGGCAGCCAGCCCCCACACCTATGATGCTGGTTTTAGCCTGTGCCTTGTTCCACGTGGGTTTTGCTTGCCTGGGACACCCTTTCCTCTCTGTTTCCAGTTCTCCCCCACTGCAACCTCAGAACCCTTGCCAGAGTCCACTTTTCTGGGGAGACATCCTGGACCTACGATGCTTATGTAGCTATTCTTCCTTGGGGCTTCTTTAGCTCTCTAGGCATCTCTGAGAGTGTTCCCCACCAGCTGTCTTGGCACATAACTAGCTGAGTGGACAGCAACATGGCTGGGTGGACTACCAGTTAGCAAGAAAAAACAAAAACAAAAAACAAAATCTCAAAAAGGGAGACAGTCTTGGCTTTGTGAAAATTTAGCAGCAACTGTCTCCCAACTCAGAGTCTCAGGCTGACCACTAGAGCCCAGAGGCCAACACCACACCTTAAGTCACTCACCCCACTTGCAGCCCACAAGCACGGGGCAGGCAGCATGTCTCGTTCGGTAGTCACCTTCCCCGCTCCGCAGGAGGTTATACCAGAATACAGCCGTGCCCTGGAAAGAGAAGGCCTGTCATACAACACCCTTAGATATTGGGTTCAAGGACCTGACCCCAAGTACCAAAGAGCCCTCCCTGAGTAGAAACACCCTCACTTTCCCATGTCCAGGGGCACAGGGCTTTGGGACTCCAGTATAGAGAAGCTCCCCAGAAAGCACAGTAGCGTGCTTCACGGTAGTGTGGATGTTTGGAATCCCACCTGGCCCTGAAGGGACTTCCCTCTCCATCCCATCTCCCCAGATGGAAGCTGAGACCACAGGTCAGGGTTCAGGCAGGAAGGGGCTAAGGCCCCTCAAAGTGATAGGCAAGCAGGCCAGAGAATGGGACTAGGAGACATGGATGAAGTCTGAGTCCTGCACTTCAACTTTTGACCCCAAAGAACCAGAACTTACCTTCTTAGGCCAAAGTGCAGCCCCCAGATCAGGAAAGACAGTGGCACCACCAGCTTCCACATCGCTCATCTGGGAATACAAGGCATAGAGCTTGGCCCTTCTACTCAATGCTCTCAGAGCAACTGAGCCACCAAGGACATGACAAAGTATGCAGATCACCCTCCTCTGAGCATGAGCAACTCCACCACCAGCCCTTTGGCCAAGAAAGGCTCTTCCCACACCCTGCCCCTCCCTAAACCCTGCTTAATCTGTGTGGTTCATCAGGACAGTCTCCATGCCATGGAGAGATATAGGCCTGCAGGATACCCATATCCTGGCTGTCCTCAAGTGGGAAAAATCTGAGTCTGTACTGGGAAAATGCCTGACTGACCCCCACCCCCTTTAGCCTCATCCACGCTGGCCTGCCTAAGCCACTGTGCCCTGTGAGCTGCCCTGACCAGGAGCCCCCTGCAGCTTCTAACACCATTTGTGGTCCCAACTATGGATTCTGTTTCTCTGGCTTGAGTAACGTGCAGCTCTAGTCAGACCTTCACCTTCCCAGAACAGCTACCTTCCCCAGGGCCAGCTAGGGCACTGTGTCTCCAGAGGGCCTGCTTTCTCCCACAGTAAAACCTCAAACTAAATGGAACACAATATCCACAGTAGCAAGGCTGCACTCATGCCCACAGAGCGTGCCTCAGCTCATGCCCAAAGTGCCACTTCTTTCTCATCTGTCTCTTACTTCAAGTTTTTTGCCTGTAATGTAATCAAATGTGGAGCTAAAATATTTCCACAGGACACATACCAGACAGACTGAAAGGCACCCAACAGACATGTGGTAAATGAATAAGATGAAAACCCCTGATGGCTTCCCACCAGAGTGGGGATCAAATCCAGGCTCTTTTCTAGAACCTGAAGGTCCTGGCAGTCTCACCAGCCTCTCCCTCTAGCCACCCCAGATTAATGCACTATCTCTGAGACCCACAACCCTTTATCTCTTTTTCCAACATCCCAATCTCCTTCCCTCTTTCAGGTCTCCACACATTCTCTTCTCTACCAGAAATCATGTTCCACCAACTAATTTCCACTCAATCTTCAAGTCTCAACCGACATGTTACTTCCCAAGGTAGGCCTTCTCTGAACCCCAACTCTGCACTACTTCTTCAAAGCACTTATCACTATGGTAACTAAACAATTACCTCTCCTATGTTTAAAAGTAAGTCTTTCATATTAGGACCGTAAGCCCAAGAGAGACCACAAATGTCCTGCTCACCAGCATGTTCACGGCAGTCCCCAGCACATAATAACCACATGATAAAAACTTAAACGAGACACCAAAGGGAAAAGTGGACACAGGCTTCTGTCTCTAAGTTACTTGACAGCTTCTATGCCTCTCTAGACCTGGCTCTCTCAGCAGAGGGGAGAGGAAACTGTTCCTTGTGTGAGAGGTAAACCCAACAGCCTGTAGCTGGAGTACAGGCAGCAGGTGGCAGGCAGGCAGGCAGGCCACTGAGCTCTGGGGAAACGAGGGCAGCTTCATCTAAGAGCACTTCCAAGCTACCTCCTCACTCTGCTGCCAAGCAGGGAACCCTCCAGGACACCCATCCCAGAAGTCCAGACTAGCTCTGGGCCATCAAATAGGAGCCAGGGATGTAAAAGTCACAGGGGTTGGGGGAAGCACACAAATGGGAACAAAGGGCAACTCTCTACTCCAGCCAAGGAGGGCGCTGAGGGCCAGAAGGGCCCAGCCATCAAGCAACAGCTTGTGGTATCAGCTCTGACAGGAGTGGATATAAGAGAGCACTCTGGACCCAGGCTCCCCTTAAGGCCCATACGCTGCACGCGTCATACTCACGTAGTTTAAGAACGTGGCCACACGATTCCCCGTCCCTAAACGCTTGAAAGCATCTTGCTCATCCTTCTATAAAATTAAGTGAGAGTAAACAGTGGGCCTGTACCCAATACTTACATAGTTAAGAAACGTCGCTAACCTATTTCCCTCCGTTTTGAGGCCGCTGTCAAAAGGTCGCTGCAATAGACAACAACTTTCACCCGAGTTTGCAACTGACTTCACCCGCCACCCACAGGACTGGGGCCAAAAAGGTCAAGGGAAAGTACTAAGTATGTGTTCCATATATTGGCCTGGACCAGGGGCCAAGGCTGCAAAGGAAACCCTGGCTAGGCATGGGGGAGAGGGGGCAGGAACAGCTTTCACAGAGACCTAGTGAGGTCCTCTGCTTTAGAGTCAGGGCAAAGAATGGCAGGCTTGGGCCAGGGGGACCACTCCTGACCTCAAAGGGGAAACAGCCAGGCTGCACTTGGCTCTGAACTTGGGCTTCTCCAGCAACAAAGAGGGGGCCCTGGTGAGGCAGGGGGGCCTGATGTGAAGGCCACAGTGCTCCTAAAAGCTCCAGCCTTCTCAAACCAGCTACAGCAGAGCCCTTGAAAGCACCTGTGATTTGGGCCTTACCCTAGAGAAGTCAAAGTGTGGCTCGTACTGTCCTCCCATTCCATAATTAGCAACCTGGTGGGAAATAACAGCATTGGACTTTGTTAGCAGCATGAACCACCCTGAAGCAGCCCATCTCCCTAGGTAACAACCAGATCCCCAAGAGCAGCCTCTCTAAGGAAGGTAACTATCCCCTGCCAGTATGGGCAGAACAAAAGCTGCAAACAGGTCTACAGCTGTGTCCAAGAGGAAGGGTGCAGCACAAATGTGGTTTCCCAAAAAGGAAAAGATGGGCAAGCTGCAGATGGCCACTGTGGAGAAGCTCCAGCCCTTCAGGGACACTTGGACAGCAGCAGAGGGAGCCCTCCTTGAGGCAGGCCCTGGCCTGGGCCCTGTTTATTTGGAAGATAATGAGATGGTAATCCAGATGAATGCCAACAACAAACTCAGGATTGGGGTGTTTTTTTTAATGCTAGTTTGGAAGCTACTCAGTGCCTGGCAGTGCTCCTGCCACCTCTGTCACCATGCCCCAGAAGCTCTTCTTGGTCAGGCTGAATAGGACAAACAAATCCCACTCCATCTCAGAGTGGTACACTGCACAGAATAATTCTGCATCCAAGTGAAGCAGCAGGGAATGGGCGGCTGGCTGCAGGGGGACCAAAATTGCTGCTCTATCTCAGTGCCGCCAGTGGGAGCCTGGACCTGGAATAAGGCCTGAGCCACCTCAGGTGCCACTAATTGGATTAGAAATCATAAATGCCTTTATGAACAGTTTATCAGCACAACAGAAGTCCTAAATCACAATGGTTATTTTAGCTTCAGTAGCTAGATGAGAGATGAAGTTCAAGACAAAATACAGAATCTGACATGAAAGCTGATGTACCAAATGGTACCACCAATGTCCATCTGGGAACACTTGGCTACTGTATCTTAATGAAACCATACACACCTTTGGAGTTCAACTATTAGTCCTCAGAAAATTGATTTTGTATATCCGTCTTGGCGATTCTAACAGTTGAAAGATGCTGCAAAACTGGCAATAATGGCGACCCATGGACACAAGGGAGAGAGAGGAAGGGTGAGCTTTACAAGAGAGAAAATCCTCCTCTTGGAGTAGAAAACAGTATTTAGTGAGTGTGATGAAATGTGGATTTTCGGCAGCATGATTTTTCAGTGTCCAAAAAAATAAAAATGTTGATATGAAGCATCAGAATCAGTGAGAAAATATGCTGTCATATACTGCTTTAGCCTTCAAGATTCCCACACCAGGGGCTTCCCTGGTGGTGCAGTGGTTAAGAATCCACCTGCCGATGCAGGGGCCACAGGTTTGAGCCCTGGTCGGGGAAGATCCCACATGCCATGGAGCAGCTAAGCCTGTGAGCCACAACTACTGAGCCCGCGCGCCTAGAGCCCATGCTCCGCAACAAGAGAAGCCACCGCAATGCGAAACCCGTGCACCGCAACGAAGAGTAGCCCCTGCTCACAGCAACTAGAGAAAAAGCCCGTGCCCAGCAACGAAGACCCAATGAGACCAAAAATACATAAATAAATTAATTTTTTTAATTAAAAAAAAAAGATTCCCACACCAAAAATAACTAGAAATCCTATCAACAGTGCAAGGAGGCCTAGTGCAAGGAGGTCAGCAGGTGACCCTAAGCCTGGAGGTTCATCTAAGGAGGGAAGTTCTACAGCAGTTGATGAAGTGACATTACAAATGCTTTTCCTTTGGATCCACTGTAGTCGATAACTTGAAGAAAATTTTAAACATGACTGTGATCAATTTGCCAGTGCACTCAGGAAAACTCAGTTGCTGCTTGTTGCTGGAGCAGCAGGGTATGACTGCATTTTCCAACACTCCCACTTGTTGGATGAAGTGCTTAAACTTTCACTACTTGGGGATAATGAAAGAAGCTGTATTGTTAACAGCTGGCTCATCTTTTAACAGTTTTGGGAATCACATTTGATCATGGTGCTAAAGCTATTGTACCTATACTATTTTAATACTGTCCCCAAATAGTACAAGTGTCACAGGAACTTCCGGATGTGCAGCCATCAGAATCACCATCTGGGAAAACTCCAGGCCACACACCCGTATCTTTAATAACAATCAAAACTGATTCCTGGGAGGAGGTATTCATTTGTTACAAAAGTAGAAGAATCAGTCCTTTGAAAAATGTGGGTATCTATGATACTGAGGTCAGAATGAAGGGGGAAAATGGTTAGAAATCACTTATTTGGTGAGGCTGAGACATCTAGTCGGAGGTGTCTTCTATCTTCAAGAATTCTGGCAATGTAGCATCTCTTCCACTCTTAGGCCCTCATCCAATTCAAAAGAAAGTCTCTTTTGCCCTTTCTTCCAAATACTACATCAACTACAGATGAAAGAATGTCAATAGATAGCATAAAAACCAGTTCCTTTCCAGAAGCCTGTAGGAACCCTGGTGAAAAGGCTGTTGCTGGTGCCTAGGCATGTATCACACTGCGTGGAATGTAGAATGAGCAGAGAGACAGGTACTGAAACCCAGGTTCCTATCCTCAGACCATGTAGGATCAAAGCTTTCAACAATGCTGGCTGGCAAAGAAAATGCCAAGACAGTTCCTAGAGAATGAAAGCAAACAAAAATGGTGTCTCAACCTCCTGGCAGCTGTGGTCTTCTTCCAGAAGAGCCCTGACCATAAAAGCCCCTCCACTGGGGCTTCCCTGGTGGCGCAGTGGTTGAGAGTCCGCCTGCCGATGCAGGGGACACGGGTTCATGCCCCGGTCCGGTAGGATCCCACATGCCGCAGAGAGGCTGGGCCCGTGAGCCATGGCCGCTGAGCCTGCACGTCCGGAGCCTGTGCTCCACAATGGGAGAGGCCACGACAGTGAGAGGCCCACATATCGAAAAATAAAAATAAAAATAAAAATAAAATAAGATAAAAGCCCCTTCACTGGAGTTGTGGCATTCAGATCCCATTCATCAATTGAGTTACAACATGACAAGATGTCAGTTAAGATGAAGCCAGGGGGGCTTCCCTGGTGGCGCAGTGGTTGAGAATCTGCCTGCCAATGCAGGGGACACGAGTTCGAGCCCTGGTCTGGGAAGATCCCACATGCCGCGGAGCAACTAAGCCCGCGAGCCACAACTACTGAGCCTGTGCGTCTGGAGCCTGTGCTCCACAACAAGAGAGGTCGCGACAGTGAGAGGCCCACGCACTGCGATGAAGAGTGGCCCCCACTTGCCACAACTAGAGAAAGCCCTCACACAGAAACGAAGACCCAACACAGCCAAAAATAAATAAATTAAAAAAAAAAAAAAAAAAGATGAAGCCAGGGTTGTGGCAGAGAAGCCAGTCCAAGCACGAAGCTGCTGTCTTCTGGGGTTGCATGTGAGATAGGGTTCAGAGAGTGCAGCCAGGAGAGCAACAGGCACAGGTCCTGCACGCTTTTTTCAGCCTCTTGGTCCAGGGTGCGGAATCAGCAACCAAGAAGAACATCATCCTCAGTAAGGGCCACAACAGTCCTAACACTGGCTCTGATATGCAGTGGTAGATGTCTTAACAACAACAACAAAGCTGCTCCAGGAAGATATGAATCACAACTACGCCAACAGGGATGCACCCAGGGCATGGAGAGCCCCCATCGCTCTTGAAATGGTGGCGTTCTCACACATAAGAGGAAAGTGGGAGATGTGGCAGAAGTCCTCTCTTGATGTGCTTGTCTGCAGAACTTACCTAAAAATTAGGCTTACAAACTCAACACTAAGTTGAGTGGAAATGAAAAAATTATATTAAAATTTCACAGGACTGTAAGATAATCAGCATGTTTTTAAAAACTCTGGTGGACTTCACATAAATTCGTAAGGATGACCTTCAATATTAGTTTTGGTTGCTGACATAGCTATGGTGGGGGGAGGGAAATGAGTGCTGATTTGAGTGCTGATTTGCTTGGATGTGTCCAGGCAAAAGTTCGAGAATCTTTTCCAAGTGATCTCAGTTCAATATTCTACTGAAGAGCCATGGGTGATCAGGTAAAGTGTGATTTCCTTAAATACACGGAAACTCTGGCCAAACAGACAGATCCAGGGGACTCAAGAAAAATGCCAGTGAAACTTCTCTAGCAGTGTCTCAGATCGTCATTTAACAGCAGAACCCAGAAGTTGGGATGTTCAGAAGGGAGTGTGGCCAGTACTGATTTGAACTCAACAGAACAGACAACACATTAGTAGGAGCTTTACCCCAAATTTTCAGCATGGTGCTACCATGTTTCTTCACAATCACCTCTGAAATAAAAAGCAGGAAGCCAGGGTCCCACGGGGGTACTTAGAAAGGAGCATTCCACCTTCACCGGCCAACCAGTCCAGACCTCTCAATGCTACCAATGTATTACAGAACACTTTACCTCCAAGTGCATTTGACTATGACTCAGAATCATGACCTATGAAGATATTTATAGCTCTTAGAGGTGTCCCTGAAACAACTTAGGATTTCAGCTTCTGTAGTCAGGAAGACATAAATGGGCCTGCCATGCCCACCAATGATCCCTAGCTCCTAGTATGATACTTGGGCACACAAAAGACATTCAGTTGACATTTGTTGAATGCTAACTGTTGAATGCCAGTGGACATACTTAATTCTGGCTTCCCAACACGAGGTCACTCCATACTCATAGCATCCTGCGGTCCTACAGTTTATTGGGCAAGCCTCCCTATGTCTGGCCCTGAGCACCCTGGAAGACCATCTAGCTAGAAATACTCCCTTCCCAACTCCAGGGTCCCAGGAACAAGCCGTACCTGCAACAATTCTGCAGTCTTTACTGTTAGGCCTGTGATGTGCTGCATCCGAAGATTCACCCGAGCCACAACAGGGTCATCCTCCTCCTCCAGCCAGGAGCTAAGCCAAAACAAGAGGGAGAGAAAGGAAGGTGGGGAAGGCAGATTTAGATGAGGTTCTGCACTCTCTCCCCAGCGTCAGGGCCAGCACTAACAGGCAGCACAGGGTGAGTGCTCCATGTAGGGGAGGTGCCAGCAGGGAGGACAAGCCAAGCCACCCTCCCTTCAGTAGGAACTGGGAGGCCCAGGAGTTGGGGCTTGAGCAGCCACCCCGCCACCACCATCACCTTTGCTAACCTTTTGGAAACTCTGTAGCTGGCTACAGTGAGAACACCTGTCTTGGGATCACGAACAGTGGCTCGTGCAAGCTGGAAGGCAGGAAGAAAGGGCAGACTTATTCTTTGCCTTGAATATTTTCTTGGAGAGACTGGGACCTGATCTGCCAATCAGGCCACTGCGGGAAGGAGCTCTGCAGTCAGTGGCTCTAGCCAAGGCCCCATGATCCTGCAAGCCAGGCCAGGGCAGTGGTCTGGGGCCTCCAAATTCCTGCTCTATCAGACCCTGGCCACTACCCTGCTTGGCTGCTGCCTGCCCCTGCTCCCTCCCAGGTCCGTGCTGTCTGCAGAATTATGCCTATGGAGTCTGCTTTGTCCATCTGCCCATCTGCCTGGACAGCCCCTTTCTCACCAGGCCCACCCACCACACCTTCCTGCACCTGGCTGCTCCTACCACATTCAGACTGTGCTGCCATCCCTGAGCCTCAATCTTGCATGCTCCTCTCAACGTGGTCAACTACACTGTCCTTCTGAACCTCAGCGGCCTTCTCTGCCCAGAAACCTACCCAAACACTCTCCTACTGCACCAGCCCACGCTGGCCTCCCACTGCTGCCAAGGAACCAAAAAAGAAGGCACAGTTTTCACTACCTTGGGAGGCCTGCAAGGTCAGATGATAGAATAGGAAAGGAATCTACAAGGTGCAATAAGTAAACTGCTGCCTGGAAGCCACCTCCACATACTCGCGCGCACACACACACACACACTCACCTACCTCATATCCCCCCAGTCTCCACAGACTGGTGCAGTGATACTCCCAGGAAGGACCTGCTGCCTGGAGCCAGCCCCCAGTGCTTCGGCTGTGGACTGTCCTAATGAGTGCTTACTATGTGCCTGGCATTGCTGGGTGACCAAGACATGACCCCTGCCCTCATACACCTCAGTCAAGTGGGGAAGGCTGAAAACTAGCTGGGTAATCACAGCACAGCATGGTAGGTGCTGGGAGAGGGGAAGCTCAATGTCTGTAGGAGCTCAGTCTACAGGGTCAAGAATGGTTTCCTACACGGGGGACCACCTAGCTGAGATTTGAAGGGTAAGTAGGAGTTAGCCAGGTGGGAGAACATTACAGGAACAGGGAAAGAACAGTGATGCAGAGGCCCAGAGGTGAAAATGGATGTGGCACTATGACTGTGGGTTAGAACTCAGAGCAAAGACATGAGAATAGGCTGAGGAGGCAAGTGGGGGTTGGGCTGGATGCAACCTATGACCAATGAGAAGCAGGGAAGGCTTTTTGCAGGGGAGGGACACCACAATCTGAATGTAAGAAGGATCACTGTGGAGACATCATGGAGGGTTGGCTAAGGAGGCGTCAAAGCAGGAAGAAGGAGGCCAGTGAGGATGTAAGGGAGAGGTCAGGGCAAGAGGTGGCAGAAGGGATGGAGGGGGTTGATGGACAAGAAGACTGGCCAGGAGGTGAGATCAACCAACCTGGACACGAGCTGCTGCAGCGCATTCTGGTAAGATGGCACTGCACCCAGAGCAGAGAGCTTCCCTGAGATCGTATCTACAGTTCTTTCCTGATGACAACTGCAGCTGCAGCTAGACCCCATCCAAACATGTGAGCTGCAGCACTGGCCGGACACCCACAGGGAGGCTCTGGGCAGCTGGGGCTCTGCTCCCAGGGATAGACAGGGCTATTTTGAAAGCAGACCAGAGACCCACAGGCAGCTGCCAGGCATTCCCCAGAGGACAAGTTAAGCTCATGGGCCCTACTTCAAAGCCAGCAAAGCATCTGTCCCTCACAGGCTCCGGAAAGGAGAGGTCAGCTTGTAATAGCCAACATGTTTGGCTCTTCACATGGCTTCTGTTCAAAGACAAGTTTTCCCAACACGCTCCTCCCTGCCCACACTGCCCAGCCACACCCATGTGCACACATGCACCCAACATCAACACACACACACAGAGAGAGGTTTTAGTGCTTTGGTCAGAGAGACAAGGGAGAACTCTCTCAGGAGGTTATGGCACAACAGTGCCTCTCTCACCTGACAGCCAAGAAAGCAGTTTTCTTTCCTGGAGGAATCTGGAGCTGGTCCAGGGAATGGAAGCGGGGGGGCAGGGGGGGTCCCTGGTCCCCATTCTCCACACACACTGGCTAGACCCTCCCTCAGTGACATCAATGACACTAAGAACTGACTCTGAGCCGGAGATGTCCTAGTATCTCAAGCCAAGGTTGTTCCAAGATACAGTCCAGGGCCTAGGATAGGAGCCTATTTTAGATCTCTCCCGGAGTGCTGGGCCTCCTGGCCTCTGCAGTTCTATTAGGAGCAGAGCAGTAGAGGAGCTCCAGCTAAATCCTCCCTTCTGATCACCAGCGATAGAGGAAGGATGGGGATATGGCAGGAAGTAGTTCTCTTTGAAAGATGTCAAAAAGGAGAAAATCTTTCATGAACTAGAAATAGAAGAATAATTTTATAACATGATGAATATATACAAAACCAACAGCCAACTGCCTACTTAGCAATGAAATACCAAAAGAATTTCCATGAAATTCAGGAACAAGACAAAGATTCCTATTGTAAAAATGCTCTAGAAGCTCTGGGCAGTTCAAGAAGACAACAAAAACAAAAGAACTGTAACTATTAGGATAGAGAAAACAAAATTTTTCTTATTTGCAGATGCTAATACTATCTGGACAACCCAAGATAATTAGCTAAAAACCAAATGAAGAATAAGTGAGTTCAACAAGTAGCTGTGGTCTGCACCACGTCTGTTTCCTTGCAGGTAAAATGAAGATGATGACAGAGCCTGCTAAGTAGACATAGCAGTTAACATACGTTAGGGACTTAGAACAGGGCCTGCCGGGACTTCCCTGGTGGTGCAGTGGTTAAGAATCCGCCTGCCAAGGCAGGGGACACGGGTTTGAGCCCTGGTCCAGGAAGATCCCACATGCCGTGGAGCAACTAAGCCTGTGCACCACAACTACTGACCCTGTGCTCTAGAGCCCGTGAGCCACAACTACTGAGCCCACTCGCCTAGAGCCCGTGCTCCACAGCAAGAGAAGCCACTGCAATGAGAAGACCGTGCACCGCAAAAGAGTAGACCCCGCTCACCACAACTAGAGAAAGCCCACACACAGCAACGAAGACCCAACACAGCAAAAATAAAATAAATAAATTTACCAAAAAAAAAAAAAAAATCCCCAGGGCCTGCCACACTTCACAACTCAGTAAACATTAGCTATTACTATGAAATATATTTTTACAATCAATAGTTTAGTATATAATAGTAAACTAATTTAATAATGTAACCAGTAAAAACATAATGATGAAAGAAACAGTTTTTTGTGAAGTTACAATAACAAAAAAAAAAAACACTGCCTAGGAATAAATTTAACAAGAAAAGTGCAGGGCTTAGGTGAAGAAAAATTTTAAAGATATGAATAAATAGAGAGACCCAGAGTGCTCTTGGATGAGAAGACTCAATACTGTAGAGATGTTCGTGCTCCTCCAAGTCAATCACTTCTTTGCAATCCTGATCAGGAGACCCACAGGACCCAGCCTGGCAGTGCCCCAAGGCATAACTTCCTAAAAACTAGCCAACACACCAGCCCCCAACACGGTGAGGTGACACCTCTCACTGTGGGCTTGCCCTGCTTCCAGTGTGCCCTTCTATCACAGCCCTTGTCTGTCCATACTGGTTCCTCAATTTTCTTTCCCCACTGGACTATGAACCCTCAAGGTCAAATTGAGTCTGTAGTACCTTAGTACCCGACAGTGGACTCATGCAAGACATAAGCAAAGGCCAGCCGGGTAAGCAACTAAACTGCCCCATGGTACCAGGAGTGAGTGGCCCAAGAAGGAACTGCAGAGACACCTACTTTGGGTTTTGCAATTTCCTTGATCCTCTCGATTTCCTCGTCAGACATGACACCGTAGTACCTGACGATGTGCGGACTGTCCCACTCATCCTCCTCTTTGAAAGGGGCGATGAGCAGCTGTGGCGTCCCGTTGCCATGGTGGTACCTACAGAAAAGCCTCTTCTGCCTTCGGGGTGTCTGGGGAGCACAGAGCAACAAGCCCTGAACTGAGTGAGTCCTAACCCTCAGTCCCAGGCTAGCTGGCTGCAGACACTGGCCTCACACCCCATGTCCAGCAGCCGCTCCCTCCCGCCTCACCAGAGAAGAAAACAAAAGCCCCTCAGTTTGACAGGCATGAAATGATACCCCACAAATCATGCAATGTTTCTTCCCTCCCAAGAATACCTTATGTTAACAAGTCCTGTAGCAGGGTGTAATCCCTGGCCCCTCTCACAGAGATGTGAGTAGGTCAGGAGGGCTAGGGCCAGGGAGAAGTCTTTCTAGACAGAGGAGCCAGTGGGAGCCAAGCAGACATGGGCATGGAGAAGACTGAGAGACTGTCTCACACCTGAGCCTCCTTGAGGAAGCACTGGGGTCCAAGGGCTCTCAAAGGCCAGTGGTACCCCATACCAAGCTCTAGCAACTGCCTTGTCTTTGCTAGAGATCATGACTTCTGGGGGGGCCCAAGACACATCCACACTCATGGCTTTCTTCAGAATAGTGAGTCAAGCAGAAGCTGCCCTGTTGGGGTGGGGAGGGGAGCTCAGTTATAACTCAGAGGATTGAAACTCTGCCTGGGACCTCAGGGAAGACAAGTCTCCTGTCCTATACCTCAGAGCACACCCACATGTCAGCCTCAGCAGATGCTACCAAGAACTGAGAAAACTACCTACAGACAGAGGAACATCTTCCTCAGATCTGCCTGTCCAGAGCCAAAGTCTAGGCCCACAGCCTCGGCCCTGACCCATCCATGTGTCTCACCAGTTTGACACCCTCCCCACGACAGAGGCTCTCGTAGATATCCCTCTCGGGCAGGTAGTCCACAGGCCTCTCATATATGCCTTCCTGGGGTGCTAGCTCAGCTTCTGTGTGATTCAATAACATCTTTTCTCTTTCTTCCTCCAACAACCGTTCAAAGTAGCGCAGATTCCCTCCAGCTCGTTCATGGCTCGGGTCTAGAAAAAGCAAAGAAGAAGAAGCAAAAGGAAACCACAAACATCTGTTAGGTCATTTAGAGAAGTTATTCTGTAAGTGGTTTTCTCTCCCAGCAGCTCACTCGCACGCAGCATTCTGCCTTCCACAGCACCTAAGCAGGGTTCGCTGGTCGTAGAGGAAAGGCCAACAGAGGTTCTCCCTACTCTGGTCAGAGATGAGAAAGGAGCAACAAGAGGGGGGCGCGGGGGACGCTTAGCCACCGATGCGGCTCTCCTCCAGAACTCCCTGGAAGTCCCAAGGACACAGGTCCAGAGAAGCAGGCCAGAGTTCTGCCTCCTCCTCCCCACTTGGCTGTGTGCTAGTTACAGCCGTCCCCTAGAGTACATCCACTACTGGTGACCACATCACATGCTGGCCACAGCTAGAAGGCAGGCTGAAACACCGGTGGCAAGAAGGGCCACATGACACTCCCACAGCTTTGTCCTGTGGGCCTCAAAACAAGAAGGAGCAAGCTCGGCAGGATTACTGTGCTACCCCTCAGATGAGGAAACTGTGGCCCAAAGATGTTAGAGATTAAGGTTAGGTTATTCAGAAAAGGAATCCAGGTGTCCTGACTCCCTGTACAAGGCTCTTACTAACACGACAGAGTCCAAAAAAGCTCTCTTCCCACATCCATCTTACAGACATTCACACTAGCTGGTCTCAGACCCAAAGCCCATGAAAAGGAGCAGCGAAAGGAAGTCTTTGCTGGTCTGTGAAATCTCAGACTATGATAGCCCATATATTAGTAAGAGGTGGAACAAATGGGTTCTTAAGACACAGCACTTTTGATCCCCTTCAGTCTAACCCCACAGGACAACTGAAATCACCAAAGCCATGGAAAGTCCACCAGTTAGACCTCAGGCCTCTAACACGTCAGGTCACTGTCACTGCAGCAACCCTGAAATACAGCTTGCCTCTCGAGCTATTCCTGACGTAGTATAGGCTCCACCCTACATAGCAGCAGATGCACTACAGCACTGGATTCCTATTTAGAAATGGACTAGGAATCCATGTGTAGGGCCACGGGTGCCATAGGCCTGAGTGTATCCATCAGTGATTGGGCAAGGGCTAAGGCCAGAACTACAGTGGGTAAAGAGCTAGCTGGCAGCTGGGCTGGGCCTGAAAGCAGCAAAGCATTAGTCAGTGGCTAGGCGGCAGGTCAGACTGGCTCAGTTCCTGGAGAGCAGTCAGGTAGTGGCCAGCAGGGTGACCAGTTCCCCTGCTACCTCCCCCTCTGCATCTGACCTTCCCCTAGAACCTCCTTACCAAGGGAGAGCAGTCGACGGGTGAGCACCAGGGCACGGTGCAGGTCACCCAACTGGAAGACGGCATAGCTCAGATAGTCCAGCACCTGGGCCTTGGATGTGGTGGCCTCCTCCCCTGCATCGAGCTGCTTCAGCACCTGTTCCATCCAGAGCACTGTGTGGTAATAGTCTCCTTCATTGTAGGCCGAGCGGCCCATCCCAAAGCAGTCGTCCACACTCAGCACAGCCTGGTACTTGGTTCCTGCAGCAGGTGAGGCAAATAGTCAGGCTCAAAGAGCCTCTGGGTTAGGGAGAAAGACTCCCCCATTGAGGGAGCCTGGGTCCCTGGGTGGGAGGCATCATCCCAGCAGAGCCCCACCAGGATTTCAGACCACACACCTCCAAGGGCCATTAGTACGGAAAGCACAGCCAAGGCTGGCCCTGCCTCGGGCTGGGGTGCACAGCCTATCTCCTAACCTCAGACTCCCCAAGTGGGAAGGGTCCTTTGTTACGGAAGAGCCGAGGAAGCCCAAGGAATAGTGTTCAGGAGAGTATAAAGGTCCTGTGAGCCACACGGCAGATGTCTATGAGGCAGCTGGCCATTTGAGACTGGAAGTCAGAAAAATAAGTTAAATATATAAAAAAAAAGAACTTAGGTGGCAGGTAAAGCCATGGATGAAGATAATCGCTTCCAGAAATAGTGTCAGGAAAGAGTAGAGAAGGTGGCTGAGGCCAGGGCCCCAGAGACCACCTATACAGCAAGGACAGAGTGAATAACACTGAGAAAGAAACAGAAGGAGCAGGAGTGATGTGACGGATGCCAAGGGAGACCAAGAGATAACACTGCAGTGCCAGCTTTGACCACTAGGTGGTGGGGCCCTTGGTGAAGATCAATTAAGCAGGTCCTGTGACCACAGGTCATCTGCTGTTGACTCAGCACTGGAAAGTGACCATGAAGAGAGTTTCAAGTCAAAAAGGAGATGTGGTGTGTAAGCTATGGGGAGATGCAGGGTTTAGGCTGTGACCCTCCCTGGAAAGCAAGGGAGTTTCCCTACAACCCCATCAAGAGCAGTCTAGGCATGGCTGACAAGGAAGAGTTGCCTCAGAGCAGGCTCTTGATGCCTGATGTCCAAGATGTACAGGATGAAACCCCTGCTGCAATGTGTTGGCTGCTTCAGAGACCAAGCATTGCTCGCCATGATGGCTCAGGAACAGACAATGTGGGACAGGAAAATGGGGAGAGTAAACACAAGACAGAGTTAGTAGGCAGACCACAGATTGGGGTAGGGAGGTCCTTGAGTGCCTGTTCACTCTCCACGTACCTCCACAGATCTCTGGCTCTGTAGGCCAAGGAACTGAACACTGATGGAGGCAGTATAACACAGCTGAGTGAGCTGGACAAAATAGGGTCTGTGTGGGCCTAACTATGGCACCCCACAACTGTGTGACTATGGACAAGTTACATAGCCCCTCTGATTCTTAGTCCCTTATCTCTAAATAGAGATAATACCATCAGTTTTAGAGGACTTGCGCCAAGAATTCAACAAGGCGACATATGAAAATGTCTCCTATGATTCCCCAGAGTAGTAATAATCAGTAGCTATTATCAACATGTCTCACAGATACCAAGAATGTCAAGAATGGCTCCCAGACACTCAGCATCCTTCCCAGAAGCCAACTTGAAAGTCTGCTCCCTAGACAGTGCTCCCTGGAGAATGCCAGCAGAGCTGAGGGCTGAAGGGCAATCACACGTGATGAAACCCAGCTGAAGGGGGTAAAGGTATTCCTGCAGAGGTTGTGGGATGAACAAAGAAGCTGAGCAGTGGCAAATCTTAGTACAACAGACAAGGAAGCCAGGGAGATGGTGCCACACAGGACCACAAAGACCACACATTAAGAGGAATTTGGTTTAGCCCTAAAAGTTAAGCATTGTGATCAGGAACACATGTAAAAAGATATGTGCTTAAGACGACATGGAGGATGATTTTAAGGAGTGAGCTGGAGGTATACAATAAATTAGAATAATATTTTAATAATCCAGTTGAGAAAGAAGTGACCATGAGGCTGGAGTCAGGGCCTCCAAGTACACAAGACATTGTAGGGAGGTAGAATCCAGAGCAGCCAGTGGATGGAGTGCTTTTTGCTGACGTAAGGAGGAAGGACAGTAGATGATTCAAAAAGGGATGAGGATTTCAGTTTGGGACACGTGAATTTTAAGGAGCCCATGGAACATCCAAGTAGAGATGTCCCACAGCCATTTGCCTGCACTGGTTGAAAGCTCAGGAGACAAGCCTTGACAGGGAACACAGATCCGCATGTCATCCATGTACAGGAGATACCTCAAGTGATGGAAATGGCTGGGCTCACTTGGAGAAGGTGCTTAGGGAGACACTAGGTAGGGATGGCATCCTGGGGAACAACTGCTGTCCACCCCTCATTTCCCCTCCAGGATATGCATGGGTCTGTTAAGTGAATGTAAAAGGTCAATGCCTGGCTCTCTCTTCCCAACAACCATTCTCACAGCTACAGGGTGAAAAGATCCTGCAGGTGCCCCAAGCCATCTTCTCTCTCTGGCCTCATGGCCTGGCTTGGTCCAAAACCTGACTGAGTGAGGATTAAGGAGAAGTCTACACTCCTTCCTGTTAGCTCACTGGACTCCTCAGTACCAAGGCTCCAGGCCCTGACCAGCCGGCAACACAGTGCATCCCTCCCCTTCACCGTGATTCCCTCTGCTGTGCCTCCTACAGGGTCCCCACGGGTGAGGTGGCATCCAAGGTCTAATGGAGTCTAACTGAATCCCTGGGTTTACTGGCCTTTAAGAGCCACCAAACCCCAACACGTCTTCTTATAAACATACTGAGGCAGACAACCGAATTGAAAAGGGGCCTATAAAAAAATGAGAGAGAGAGGAGCCAAAAGAGAAACAGCCAAGATCAGTGCCCCAGAATTCAAAGGAGGGGAGACTATCAGGAAGAATGGGGCAATCAGTGTGCCAAATGCTGCTGAAAAGCTAAAGAACATTCTGCCTGAAACCTGTCTACTGGCTTTACCAGCCAAGTGGCCACTGGTGACCTTGCAGGGGCAGGATTGGCCAATGGGGGGGGGAAAGACGCCAGACTTTGTGTGTTCAGGAGGACATAGGAACCAAGGAAGTAGAGAAAGAGTGTGGATGACTCTCCAGCTGCCTAGCCAGGAGGGAGAAGAGATCAGTCAGCAGCAGAGACTCAAAAGGGCCTTGGATCCTGAGGGAGGGGTTTGTTAGATGAGCGAGAACAGAGCATGTGTGTGAGCTCAGGGGGAAGAGTCCAGAGAGGTGGACACAGAATGAACAGGGGCAGAGACTGTAACTGAGGGCACACAGGACATGGGGCAATGAATCCAGAGATCAGTCTTAGGCAAGATGAAATCGGAGGGTGGGGAATAGAAGTGGGTGTGGATGCAGACCTGAGTGGTGCCCTGGAGACAGAGACCAAGGAGGTCCTGAGCAGCAACCTCGGCATTCTCTGAGCTGAGAGAGGACAGGCCTGGGCTAATACTGGAGGGAGGTGGTGGGGCAGGGGGTGAGGGGAGACAGCTGTCATGGGAATAGAGGACTGACAACAACTGGAAACCCAAGAAAGAACTACAGCCAGAGGTCGTGGTGAGCCTGAGCATAGAGACCATGAGTCAGCAGTGGCTCCATCCTTGTCCATACACCACAGCAGACACACAGGCTGGACAGGCTTTGCATGGAGTGGTGAGTTACCTGGAAGCTCCCCTTTGGAAATTGTGTCTGGGTCCAGTTTGTATGTGTCCTGAAGTCTCATCAAGGCCTTGGCGGCTCCTGTTTCATCTTCATCAGTGGGAAAGAACTGTCGCTGCACTGACAGGTTGGCAATAAAGCCTTCCAAAGGAGAGAGTGAGAACAAAAGGTTACCCTCATCCAGGGATAGAATTCCACCTGGAACCAGACAGGCACCCACCGGAGGGTCTCTGGCTAGTGCAATCTCCCTGCCCCTTCCCTCAAAGGCTGTTTCCCCTTCCTCCAGGAGGCCCTCCTTGATGGCTCCAGTCCAGGGAGACCTCCCCTTTCTCACTCCTCACTGTACCAAGTGCCTGTGCTGCTCATTTGGAACTGAAGAGAAAGGCCCCCTAACACTAATTAACACGTGGGAATCTGAGAGTCTTGGCGTGGAGATAGAAGGAAAAGAGGACAGTGAGGGTAACTGACAGGGACACAGGAAAGGACTCAGGGAGGACGTGCTGACCACTCAGTGGAAAACAAATCACATGGAAAACCTTGATCCAGGATTATTAGCCTGGCCAGGTAATCACAGACTCCTAGCCTACATCTCAGGTTGAACAGCCCAAGGGACAGAAGTGGTCAACTCAGAGAGCCCAGCTGGCCACTCATTACTGACCACTGGCCCTTATCATCCAGAAAGGTAATGATGACAGTCCTGGAGGTGTCTGGTGCTGTCCCCACGCCAAGATTAGGGACTTGAGAATCATCTGACCAAGGTCAGTATTGAGGTGGGGCTGCACAAGCCCGGCATGGTTCCCCTGAGAGACCACACTGGGCCTTGCTCTGCTTACTAGGGCACTCCTACCACTCAGACCCACAATGAGCTCAGGGCATGAGTTCCCCAATTGTGGTGCTCAAGACCACAGCCTGGAGCCTGGGAGAGCCCCTGAGCACAGAAGCACCCAAGGAAGCTGTCTGGGGACTCCAAGCCCTAGTTGTAAAGCAAGATATACACCTCCTGCAATCTCAGGACTCCAGGTGGAGGCCAGGCCCTCCCATGCTGATTCAGAGGCTTCAGTTGTGCTCCTAAGATGAGAATTAGTAGGGGAAGTCCAAGGCCATTTCTTCTCTGGCCTCTTCCCCAGAGCAGCAGGACCCATAGCCACCTACTCTCACAATCTCAGGCTCCAACACCCACTTCTAGCCCTGCCCGGGAACTCAGGGACCAAGATGCTGCAACCCTGTCTTCCTCATGGCTGCATGGTCAGGGACTCTATGAGTTTACAATCCAGGGGAAAAAAATGCTTCCAGAAAAAGCCACATTGTTAGCATGTCTCCCTGCCTCCCCCTCTCCCCATTTCATGGGAAAGAACTCTTCAAGAAAGAGGTGAACACAACGTATTGCTCTCTGGGGCTGTCCTGTCTCCCTCCGGGTAATTATAAGGTTTTCCAGAGGAACCAGATGTTGACGGTGGGGGATGGGTATGAAGAACAAGGCTTGAGAACAGAAGATCATATGGGCAGGCTTATTCTCCGGCACTGCAGGCAGGCCAGCCAGTTCTGAGCTACAGGCTCAGGCTGGGAGGCAGGGTCTGGGAAAGGCAGCCGTGGCTTCTGGAGGCAGTGAGCTCACTGGGCACAGCTCCGCCCGGCTGAACTCACCAATCCCTGCCCTGAGGCCACCCTGCTCCCAGCCAAGCCCAGCCCAGTCTGGCCATAAGGGCTAAAAGGCCTCAGCCCCAAGAGACGACGATGAGTCTGAAGTTAATCAGCACTTCCAACTCAGGGAGAAGAGAAAGTGGGTCCAGGGGGGCTGGGCTCAAGGCTGGAATCAGAAGGGCCCACCTCCAGGCCTGCCCCACCACCTCCTGCTAAGAGGAAAATATCAGAGCATAGAAAGTACTACCATAGTAAAAGACTAAGCACAGTTAAAGCTTTAAATAAGTTCATACTGTAACCTGCAAATCCCACTTATAGGAATTTATCATAAGAAAATAATCAGAGATGGGCATAAAGATATGTGTAAGATTGCTGATAATCTGGAAACAATTCCACATCCACTGACCTGACCAGTTTTACACTACACCAGTATGACATATTACTGTCCAGCCATTAAAACCATGTTGCAGAAGGACATTTAAAGGACATATAGAGAAGCTGAAAATTTCAGGAAAACAGTATATGCTTATGTCACAAATCTGCCAACAGATAATGTTTTCTTTCTAAAAGATATGAATGGGAATGAATTTAGATGAGGCCCGTGCTCCCCAGCTTGCACTGGTCCCACCACTTAGCCCACTTGTCTTACTTTTGTTAATTCATTTGGTCCCTCGAAGCAAGTAAGTTTGCATTCCACGATATATATGTATGATTCCATTTTTTTAAATGTATATACATGTGTAAAAAGACTAGAATTTTAACAGTGATTATCACTAAGCAATTGGATTAAGAACTGTAATTTTCTTATATGATTGTTTTTGTGTTTTCCAACGTTTCTATAAATATGTATTACTAAAGTGTAATTAGAAAAAAGCCACTACCAAAAAAAAAAAGGGACCCAAAAACACTAGGAAAAGACAAGAACTGATTTTTTTTTTTTTTTTGACCACGTAGCACAGCATGCAGGATCTTAGTTCCTGACCAGGGATCAAACCCGTGCCCCCTGCAGTGGAAGCTCGGAGTTCTAACCACTGGACCACTAGGGAATCCCCAAGAACTGATTATTATAACATATTAAAAGCAAGGACAGACAACTGCCAGGTCCCCACAGAGATGACAGCCACCGGACTGGCAGGCTGCATGTTCACACACTGCACGTGCACACCAACACCCCGACCCAGGACAGTCTCAGAACCACACTCCCCAGGTGCCAGCACACAGACATAATGGCTCACCCAACCACCTGCTCACTGTTCCTCACCTGCAGCTGAGTTCTGCAGGACAAGGTCCTCCAGCGCAGGCCAGTCTGTGTTTAGTCGCTTCACCAGTTTATAGGCATTCACAGGGTGGGACAGGTAGCCTTCAGGGTCAGCAGCTGACTTGCTGGTCAGGGCTTCCATTTTGTTGGCCCAGCTGTGGAACCAGAGAAAAAGGAAGGTTAACACATGGATCTTGACCTATGGTAATTTTCCTGGTAAGATTCAGGGGGTCTCTATTTAAAAAATAAAGGAAAAAGCAGTGAGTCCTTAGCCCACATACTTAGCTACTCTGGGGGACTGGCATGAAGTAACCTCCAGGCCAGCCCCACATCGCCCCCTCAAGGGCTTCCTCTTATGGGCGCCCAGGATGGGTTCCAGGGGCGGGGGGGCAGGGGAGGAGGGCTGGCTCAGGGTGGGTGTGGGGATTTAGGACATTAGACACCTCTTAATCTTAGAGAGCTTGGCTTCCTCCACCAAGATGTACTCCTTCAGGGACAGCACCAGGTCCTTCTCTGCATAAATCAGGTCTGTCATGTGCCCTGCAAGGGAGAGAAAAAAGGGCCAGTAAGAAATGGATGAGGGACATCCAGCTCCCAAATTTGAGGCACAAAACATCAGCACAGAGGCAAGCCCCCTGGGCCAAGTGCATATCAACTCTCTTGGGATCATGGGGACCTAGAGTTAAAGGAGGCCTAGACATTCGTATGGTCCTGGACCCCAGCTTCAGGAAGAGAGAGGCAGAGTCTCCAAGGGAATGTTAAGTGCACTGAGGACACCTTAAAGAAGGAACCCCAAATCTCATTCTCCCACTGCCACCCAGTTGGGTCATGTTACTGGGACATAGACATCCTGGGGGCTTCTCTGCTCAGAACTACTCTCTAGTCCAGGAGAAAGTTGGTCAGAAATGCCAGGCAGCCCAGGAGCAGCCTGCACTACCCAAGGTGGAGGCTCAGCTGAGACAGCTGGCTCCCAGGAAGGACATCCAGGTCATCAGGGCTCAGAGAGGGAAACAGCAGCTCTCCCCAGATCTAGTCAAAACCAGTGGATGAGGCCATCCCACCCTGAATGAGAACAGGCCTCAGGCAGTGACATCCCCTGGCACATGAGCCAAGGATTGCTCAGGTAGACAACAGTCCTGTTGGCACATACCAATAGAAGTAAAGAATTCAGCCTGCACACGGCCCAGGACACCAAACCAGGCCACCAGCAACATGGATACCCAGAGTTTCATGGTCACAGAGGGCAGTGTCTGCAAGGCATTCAGTGATAGTAGTCATTAGATCAACAATGGTAAAAAGCAACTTAGGTAAGGATACACATACACATATGCACATATATACACACATTCAAACATGCCAAAATCTTGACCTAACACACAGAAGCCAGGGAAGATATTCAGGACCACCAGTGGAAAGATGCCAGGGTATAGAACCAGAGATGTATGCTTAATTCTGTCCCCTGCTCTGGGAGGCCAAGTGCCCTTGGGAGAGGCTCTGCCTCTAGACTTCTGGTAACCACTGACAACACGGGAAGGCTGAATGGAGGTGGGGGCCATGGACGACAGTCACCTCTGGGTCTAACAGTCTGTCAGTTCAAGATTCTGGCCCAGACCTCTTCTCTGTTTCTGTCTTTCCTTCCAACACAGGTGTGAGGACAGTGCCAGGTGCTGAGGACCCAGATGTAACACACAGTCCCTGCCCACAAGAAGACTGAAAGTACAGGAGAGACAATGACAGAAAGAGAACTTGACACAATATGCCCCAGGGGACCCACACCCAAAATAAGGTGTACAACAGATGGTGAGCCAGAAGAGAAATCAGATTGCTCCCTGCTGGTCTGCACCTGGCCACAGTTAGAGCAGACTGGGCAGACACTGCTCTTCCTGTAGTGAGCTCCTTGGGAGACACTGTCATCATGGAGAATCACCATTCACAAATATTTACTAAAGACCCACATATGCCAGGCACTGAGCTACGCACTCGGGATACAAAAATGAATCAGCCACACAGGGCCAAAACCTTAGGCCAGGCTGGGTTGCTGACATGAGTAAGAGGCCAGCTGCTGTCTTCTCATCAGCCTAGAAATAGCGAGACCCAGCTCTGAAGGCAGCAGGCACACCATGGGGCAAGCCCCACTGGCAGTGGACCCAAGTACACAATGGAGGCTCTGGACATCATCTCCAAGCTCAGCCATGCAGCCTGGAGCATGCTGAAGGAACAGCACCCACGTAAGCCCCAGCTCTGTCAGTCCCTCCTCTTCCTGCTCTACTTCAGCCAAGCCCCACTGGAAATTTACTGACAGAAAACAAGGAATATAAAGGAAATACAAATGCTTTCTCTCCAAAATGTAAGCCTTATCTGACAGAATTCTAAGTCTGAGCTGACTAACGCCAGCTCAGCAGTTTTTTGCCTGCGATGATTAGATGCACAGTCACTCCCACCATTCCTCACCTCACCCTTTCAGAAGAAATTCCAATCCACTGTGGTTCCAGATTAGGCTCAGAGAAGCCCAACCACGACCCCCACCCTCAAACGGGTTCCTATATGAGGAAGAGGAGAGAATAAGTGAGTGTCCCCATTTGTTCATCCCTTGCCAAATGTCTGCAGAGCTGACATCATGCCCATCAATACCCTAGGTGTCAGGGCCCCAAAGATACACAGAACAAGATTCTTCAGCCCACAGCCTACTGCAGGGTAGGGAGTATGGGCTAAGGGATCCATTATAAAGTTAGGGCAGCAGATGAAAGCAAGTCACCGAGAAGAGGTGAGACGGCCCAGCCTAGTCCCAAGGTAAAGCCCAGATCCCCCTTTTGCCAGCCACAAATCTGCTCCCAGGCCTCAGCATACCACATCTCCACCCTGGGATTCCAGAAGGCCTCTCTTCTTGCTTACATAAGACCCATTCACAGGGTTAGGGTCTGCTCCTTGTACTTCAAGAGGCTTCATCAGCTCAGGAGAACACCTTCTGTATGTGTGTAGGGAGGGAACAGTAAAAACCCAGAGCCAGGAGGCTGTATCTGTGGACAATGAGGATTCAGCCAACTACCCATCAGGCTGGGATGATGGGAGAGCAGTGCCCAGGCAGGAGACCAGACCAAGCACAGTTGGAAGTTGGGGGGCACCAGCGTTTGTCCCCTGTTCCATCACCAGTTGCAGTGGCATGCCCATTCAGAGATCAGGTAACAAATTTAAGGGAGGGAGAAGCCTCTCTGTTCCTTTCAAGTCACCCTGGTGATACTGCCCATGGTTCATGCCTTACAGCACTCAGGAAAAAGCAGCCAAGTTCCTTCATTACATGAATACCAGCTGTCATTTCTCTGGAATGTGCTATCTGGCTGAGACTGAGCCTATCAACGAATCCCAGCCTGGAGGCAGAGCCCAAAGAATCACAGATGGGATTCTGGGCTGACCAAGAGCCTACGAAGTCCTGCTCTGATGGATGAGGGGGATGACAACCCTGCTGGTCCAGAGAGCTAGGCGCTCCCACGCAGCCCCCAGACCGCCACAATCAACACTGCCACCCCAGGCAAAGGTACACTAGAGTCCCAGCCTATTTCTCCTGATCCTGAGCCCCCGAACACTAATTTGTATTAGGTGTACAAAAGGCCATCTAATCAGGGTCAGGCTGGGAGGAGGCAGTCTCCAGGAAAGACTGTGTGCCACAGAATGGGAAAAGCCAACCACCTACACGCCCCCCATCCCATCTCGTACCTATACCCAGAGCTTGCTTATGACAGAATAAGTGGGAGCATGTATGCCTGCCCAGTGCCCCCACCAGTGTCCAGTGCTGTCAAAAGCCCTCCAGGAACCCTCAGAAATCCATGCTGAATAGGCCGAGAAATGGGCAACATTGAGGCCCCTTTTATGAAAATAAAGTATCACCAAGTCTGAACAGAAAACCAATACTGAGTTTTTTCTGAGCTGCATCCCAAGTTTAGAACAAAGTCTGGCCCAACAACAACGGCAAAAAAAAAAAAAAACCCTCACCACAGACTTGTTCATTCCAGGAAACTGTAACAACAGAAGATGTTACAATTCTTCCAAACAGTGGATTGTTATGGATTGTGTAAAAATGGACACTGTGTGCACATTAACATTGAGAGAAGATCAAAGCATTCTGTTAAGTGAGAAAAGCAGGCTCCCAAACAGTATATACTCTATGATTTCATTTTTATAAGGAAAAATTTTTATATATGGAAATTTACATACCTGCATATATATGCAAGCGGAGAGTCAGAAATCTAGTTGTATCTTGGTGAAATCATTTTATTTTTCTCTTTATGTTTACTTTTATTTCCTAATCTTTCCACAAGGAGTTCTATGGGAAATTTAAAATATATTTCATATTTAAAATGAAAAGAAAACAAAGCAGGCCCTCTCAAACAGACTCCAAAGCGACCCAGCAGCCTGAGTTTGGACCCCCACAGGGAGGTCCTCCAAAGCCTGCCAACACCCCAGTGACAATAAATCACCCACCAGGCGACCGGCACTATTTCTAAGCACAGGACAATTCCAAGACATACAATCACAGGCCTTAGCACGCCCGCTCTTTGGAAAGGACGTTTACAACCTGGCCAAATAACCATGAAAAGATGTTTCCAACTGCAAAACCAGCAGTGTCCTCAGCTTCTCCCCTTACCTCATCAGGCAGGAACCTCTGCCAAGCTCCCAGCTGCAACCCAAATGCAACAGCTTGAGTTTTAACAATGTATTTGTCTGGCTTAGCTCTGAACAAGAGGCTGCCTGCCTTCTGTGAAGGGGCAAAATGAGCCTGAACAGGGCTCCCCGCAGCGGCCTTACCTCCCAGTAGTGTGGCCAACTCTGAATGGCAGAGCCAAGAGGACCTGCGTGCTCAACCTAGGAAGAGTTCAACAGAGGCTCCAGGAGACCCCACCTACCTATGTACATGGATGTCCATTTGGGCCCATAAGCTGCTCTCACTGGCACCCCAGGGAAGGATGGGAGGCACCCTACTCTCCCTACCTGATGTCATGCCTCAATCATCACCCTGATCTGAGCCACCCCTAAGTCCCTCTTGCAGCTATATACTGGCCCCTACCTGCACTGGTCTCTCATCTTACGTGGCCTCCCTCCCACCTCTGCTCTACAAAATAGCCATCACAGCTTACTACAGTCCCTTATTTGGTCTCTTTCTCCCTAAGAACCCTCCAAAGGCTCTCCACTACTCTCAGGACAAAGTCCAAATTACTTAGCACTAAGCGCCTTTTTGACTCTGCGTGACCCGGCCCTACTGTCCTCTCCAGCCCCATCTCATGACTCCAGGTTTCATACCTTCAACTACCACATCACATGAAAAACATTCTTCTTCACTGAGAACCTAACAAAGCCTAGATGTTCATGCATACCTATCCTTACGCAGTTGTCCCTCAGTATCCACAAGGGATTGGTGCCAGGAGGCCCCACAGATACCAACATCCACAGATGCTCAAGTCCCTTACATAATAGGGGTAGTACGGTCAGCCTTCCGTATCCACAGGTTTTGCATCTGTGGATATGGAGGGCTGACTGTAGTTTCTCTATCCAGTACCTGGACATGTTGACTTGTACTTCCCACGTGGGTACCATCAAAACCCCAAAGTCTCCTGCTTTAGTAACTAGACAATTAAGTAGTAGAAAAGGCTGTACAAACCAACATGCAAAACCCAGTTGGGTTTTCAATCAGTCTTGGCAAAGACTTGGCAGTCCAGGTAAGACTACCTTATAAGGAACTACAGGAAAGAATAAAATCCACACACCACTATACTGGATGCATCTGACATACCACCTTGTACTCTCTTGGCCTCACCTGCCTCCTGGGCCCTGGGCCACTTGCTCTGCCTCAGACCCAGTGAAGGAGACTGTGCAGGCCCCAAATCTCTGACTCTTCCTGCTATTTCCAGACTCCAGTGAAGCACCACGCTGACCTCCCCAGGGGCTGCTGGAGGACCCTGGGAGTGCAACTGAGGAGTGAGCATGGGGGAATTAACTCCTCCTGGGGCAACTGTGACCAATGAAGGACAGAAACAAGAGGACGTCAGCAGATAAATTCCCTCTCCAGGCCTTCACTGAGAAACTGTTCTGCAGCACAGGGCTTCTGAAGAGCTCACCCAGAGATGTCCTGCATGGCTGAGCAACTAGTGTATCTCTGTGCAGACTGGCCAGCTTGCTAATGCACCAACTTGTATATGCTTCGTCTCCTTCTCGACCTCACTTTTATTTTCCCTTACCCTTGCTACTCAGCAACTGTACCTTCTAACAAAGTGTTAAGTACTTAAGCTCTGCCTTGGGCTCTGTTTTCTAGGCTAAGATAACCACTATTCATGTTTCCAAAAATCTTTCAGTTCTACCATCTAATCCTCACCAACACCTTGTAAACTAGATAATCATCTCCATTTCAGATATAGATATATAAGATACATAACTGAGGTTGAGAGTTTCCTGCGCACCTCACACGCTACAGGAAATTAATGGCAGAGCCCAGACTCAAATCCAAAACATACTTTCTACTATATATTGCTGCCTTCAATTCTACTGAGTAACACCTGTTGTCTTATAGCACAAGGACTTCCCAAAAGGAGGAGCCACCCTTTGGCCTGGCAGAACAGGCCTGCCCAGGTCAAGGACTTTATTGTGGTTCACAAAGCAGCCTCATGACATCCGTGGCTGGATCCCACCAGAAGGCAGACAGCAACATGGACCCAGAAGACAAAAACATGGTGCCTCGAGTCCAACTGGGCAGTCACTCCTGCCCAGACATCACAGCACTCACAAATGACTGAATGGCCCAGCTCAGGGCAAGACAGTACAGTCTAGTAGGCAGGCACACCCATCCTGGGGTCAGAGATGCCCAGAATTAAAGCTAAGCTCCACAATCACTTCCAGGCTTTGGGACCTTAGACAAGTTACAGGGTCTCTTTGAGCCTCAGTTTTCCCATCTATTTAACAGTGAAAATATTAGAATCTGCATATCATAGGGCTGTTTTCAAGATTGAATAAGATGACAGATGTCAGTGGGCAGCCTAGCACCAGGCACAATTTATACCAGTCAAGAGCACCAAAGGTACTAGAGGAACGGCAATAGACCTGAAGCAGCCAGCTTCCCAGCTCATCCCTGGAGAGAAAGAAGGTCCAGTCTAGGGGACAGTGAAGATGAAAACAAGAGAGAAATTGAATCTCTTAACACTCCATGTCCCAGTAGTGTTAAGAGATTCAGCAGAGGGTGGAGTCAGGCGTAATGCAACATATTGACCATCAGGGAATAACTCTGGAAACTGGTCTATCACTGGCTCTAACTCTCACCAAGGAAGGAAAGTTCTCTGGCAAAAACAGGTGACTGGACCAATACTCTAGAATCTCACGTATTTCTGTGTCTCTGACCTGCTCACTCCGAGTCCCTACAAGTACCAGGCCTCAGGATCGCGGCCACACCCTGGGCCCTCAGGAGTGCCGGGTACAGAGCAGGCTATGTTTTAGCAAGCACTTCATGAAAGGTCTAGAGCAGATGCTGGTCTGTGATCAGGCTGACATCCTATTTGAGCTGGGGAACTCACTACCCAAACACTTAATCCTCTGCCCTGCAATGACACCACCTGAACAAACACTCTCTCCTAGGTCTCCAAGACCTAGGTCTCCTCGGTCTCTAATCCAGCCTTTTCAGGCTCCTCTGCTCCTCCTGAGAATAAAAACTATACCCATCATTCCACATCTCCAGCTCAAACCCCAGAGACCACAGGAGCCACCAGCCCTCTCTGCTCAAGAACAGACTGATGTCCCATCCTAGTGCACTTCAAAAGTTCAAATTGCTAGATTCAAGCAACGTTTTCAAAGCTTAACTCTCACTCCAGCACCCTGTCTGGGCTTGCAGGTGCCTGCATCACAACATCTCCTGCCAACTTCCATCTGCATAGAATTAAACTCTTGAGAGATCCCAGGAGCCAGGGACACACCGGCCAGCCCAATGCACACTACAGCCAGCGTGGCCACACACTGGCCAAGGTCTTCCATCCAGTCTCAGACCCTCCCAAGGATGTGGGAGGGCAGAGTCAAAAAGCGAGGTTCTCTCAGGAAATGAGCAGACCCCCAATTCTCTCACCCCACTCATTCCTCAGGGCTGCACCCATGCGGTCTCTCCTTCTCATGAGCACTCACACTCTGAGCTCCTCCCTGGCACATGACCACCTGCCAGCGTGAAGCGGCAATCTCAGAGAGACTGTGAGCCATCCATGGGCAAGGACAGTGCCACCGCCACTACCTCCTTTCCCTCCTCCCTCATTCCAGCCCCAGGTACACTTTAAGCAGAAGCCCAGCACACAGGAGGTACTCCAGGAATGAACAGAGATTGGCTGTGGCCAGACTAAACCAGTGACAAAGTAGGCACTCTCCTGGGCACACCCATTTCAGAGCATTGGACAGGGTAGAAGCGCCTATCACAAGCCACAGACAATGCTCAGTCGCCACCATGTCTGCCTGCTGACCTCTCAGCGAACTAGGGTGGCCCAGTATGACAGCATCTCTGGGATGAGGCCCCCAGCCAACACACTCCAACTCTGCTACGTGGCTTCCTTGGCTGGGCCACACAGTGCGTGGGCTTGGCCGTCTACAAATGAGACCCAAGGATAAAAGGATTCAAAGCCCAAACATTTTATAAGTAGGGAGAACTGAACAGAGAGGCTGGCCCTTGAGGCCCAGAATAAAATGAGAGACTGCACCCTGGAAGCTTCAGGGGCTGTTTAAGCACAAGCCAAAGGAAACCATGGTTCATTTAACGGAGAACTAAATCATGGAACCTGCTATCCCAGATGTGATACGGGCAGCAGCTTGCAAAACCATTCTATAAATTCTTAGGTGGACAGTGGACCTCTGCAAAATCAGGGACATTTGAGAATGCCCTAAGTTACAAAGCAATGTTCCCCAACTCCTGCTCTCAGGGTCAGGATCTCTTGCAAAAGCACTGAGGTTGCTAAGCTTCAGATGGTTTACATCAAGCAGCACAAGACTTAGGTGTCACTCTACAGCAGAAGACACCAGTCTCAGCCTTGGGAGGGACTCTGATGTTCTTCTACACCACCTTAAAGGTGTCAGATTAGAAAACAGAGGCCAGGGGCCTCTGCCCTGAAGAAGGAGGGTTTATGCTGATCCATGTTTATGCTGCAAGGGTTCACTGAGCATCCTCCACATACAGGGCACAATACCAGGCACTGTCCTCTCACTTGAAGCTCTTTGGACAGGATCCATGGGCAGCTATTCCCTAAAGCGTCCCTTCCCCCATCACCTTGCTTCCACTAGAGTGCCCAGGTCTGCTTCCACTCACACACGCTGTTCCTCTTTCCGGCTTACCCTTTCTTCTGCCTTCATCTGACCACTCCAGCTCATGGGTCACCTCTTCCAGGAAGCCCTCTGGCTTGAAGCATCCTGTCCTCTACCAAGTACCCACAGTCCGGTGCTCCCTCCCAGCACAGCACTCACCACACTGCCCGGGGCCTGGCCTTTCCTGGTCTTCCAGTCCGCCTGCCCCACTGGGCTAGCAACTCCTTGCAGTTTCTGATACGCAGAAGGGTCCGTTTGTTGAATTAATTAACTAGTTACAAGTCTCCGCGCCTGCTGAGGCAAAACCATGCAGGTTAGAAAAGGATGTCTGGAGGGGTAAAAAAGAAAGACAGAAACAAAACTTTCTCATCCAACAGCCTGTCTCAATGGGCAGCAAGCGGGGCCAAGGCCGCAGACTCCCAGCCCTTTGGAGGCAGGATGGTGGACCTCCCTAACACTAAGCGGCCCCTCAGGGCCTGCCCGGCGCCCCTGCCTCCGCCTCCAACCTCTGGCAGCCCTCGGGCCAGGCCGCCCCTTCCCGGGAGCCTGACAGGCGGGGCAGCCAGGCTGCCCGCTAGGTCCGGCCGTCCCGAGGGGACCGGCAGGAAGGGTGAGGCTGACCTCACCACCCTGAGCTCGGGGAGGCGACGCGGCGGCGGGACAGGAACCCACACGGGTGTAGAAACAGAGCGGAGGTCGCGGGGCTGCGGCCCGGACGGCACGACGCCCTGTCCCCAGCTCCCAGCCCCGAGCGGGCAGAAGGCTCGAACCGGCGACCCTGGGCCGCGCCCGAGCTCCGCGGCGGACCCGGAGGGCGGGCGCGCGGGACGCTCACCCGGACACGCGCCGCTCCCGGCTTTTCCAGAACCTCCCGCGGCGGCACACAGCTCGCTTGGGCCCTCCTCCCTCGGCGGCTCCACCTCCCGCCGTCGCCTGGCTCCGCCCGCTTGAGCGGCAGCCACGTCCCCACCTCCCGCCCCGCCCCCCGCTCCCCTGCCCCCGGCCCCTGGTTCCGCGCCCAGACAGCCTCGGCCAGGGGTCACCACCAGAGCCAGCGACCCCCGGGAAGGCCGAGGCCGCCCGGCCGCGGGAGCCGGGAGCGGACCTGGGGCCGGCCGCCCGCGCCCTTCATGCCGCCCGCCGCTCGCCGCACGTACGCGGCGCCCGCCTCTCCTTGGCGCTCGCACCTGTGGGACTCGGCCCGCCCTCCTCCCCGGCCCCTGGGCGGCTGGAGAGGGGCCCACGACCCGATCCTGAAGTCGGTGCGGTCGGGGGGAGCATCCCTGGATGCTGGCCAGCTACCCTGGCCCCAGCTCATGCCCATTTCCTCGGTGGTCCTGCTGTATACACGGCTCCTACTGCCGCCTCCCCATCATCACCACCATCAGGTTACAGGGGGTAGGGTCACCCGGCCCAGGAGCTGGATTCTCAGGGATGGGGACAGTGGAGAAGGACCTTAAGAAGACTGGAGACCTGGCATCCACCCCCAGGGCCAAGCTCCCAAAGGGATTCAGACTGTCCCCAGCTCCCGGATCCGACGCTCCTCCGGGGGCGGGGGGGGGGGCACCCTGGAGCCAACCTTCGTTTTCCCCAAGCCCTTACATACAACATGGGCCAAAAACAGTGGACACTTCCTTCAGCCAATCCAGGCTGGGAGGGAGTGAAGGCAGGGATACTGCAAATCTCAGCCTAGGCTAGAGGAGGCCCTGGCCGCCAAGCAGGTTCCCACGCCTGCTCTGTGAACCTTCCTAGACATGAATGAGGGGAAACAGTGTCTGAGAATCTCATCAGAGAGCTAGGCCAGAGTGGGAGGTGCTCAGCCTCCGCCCAGTGCAGTGTGGGGATATTCCCTATGGCACACCATCCAGGCTGGCAGCCCAGACCTGGGGAAGGCATGAACACACAGAAAAATACACACAAGACACATAAAACACGGAATGAGCCACTGTTCCGCCCTTCCTCAGCCACCAGCTGACCTCCCCAGAGCTCAACTAAAACCAGACAGAAATCTTCCTGCCTCTGCTACATCCTGTTATGCTGCAGGAGTCTCTCTCTGTCTGCCCAGGTCCTCCCATCCTCTCCCCCTTCTCAGGAGCTTGCCCTGTGGATCATCCCTTCTCTCACTTGAATGTTCAACCTCCTGTCCTCAAATGGATACATCCCTTGACCTGTAAATATTTTCAGGTCTCTAGTATGGAAACAAAACCCTCATTAGACCCCACCAACTATTGCAGTGTCTCTCTCCTTCTCAACCACAGCAAAATTCCCCGAAAGAGCAGTCTGTCCTCACTTTGCTCCCACCCCTCAGAACCCTGCAGTGGGCCTTCTGGCCTCCCGACAAGACCAAACCAGATCTCAACAAACTCTCTATAACCTCCAAGTCTAAATTCAACAGCCACTCTTCAGTCCTCATCTGCCAAAGCCCCCAGCAGCACCTGACACCCCAGCAGTGTTTGGCCACTGTCTCCCTTGAACACTTATTTCCCTCGGTTGCCACTATCCTCTCTGGCCACCTCTGCCCAGGCATCTTCGCCCCCAGCTCACCCTCCTTTCCCTCTCTCCCCATTAGTCGGTAAAGGTTGGGGGTTCCTCAGAGTTCAGGCCTAGACACTCTACTATCCTCTCCTCTTTCTATAATTTCTTCCTATACACAGATGACACAAATTTCTCTCTCTACCCTTGCCCTGACTCCTGAGCTCCAGACGCGTATGACTGGCTGCTGAGTCTACATCTCCGCTGAGTGTCCACAGGCACCTCAATCACAACGTGCCCAGCACTGAGTTCATGCTCTCTCCCCTTCCCCCACCCCCATACCTCTCGTATTCCCTGCTTCACTGAGGGAGCCACCCGGCCCCCTGCACCACCACCGGTTACCTAACCCAAACCCTGTCCTTCCATATCTCACGTCCATTCAATTCTACCACCTAAAGCCCTCTCTAATTCACTCATTTCTCTCCATCCTCTTTCACTTGAATGATTGCAATAGTTTCCCGGCTGACTGTCCCCCTCCACTCTTACTTCCTCCCGTCTCTCTTCCACACTGGCAACCACAGTGACCTCCTCAGAATGCAGATCTGAACCCATCACTCTCAGCTTAGTAAATTGCATTGTTCTTAGGAAAAGTCCTGAAAGTGGCCTATAAGGCCCTGCATGGTTTGGTCCCTGCTCACTCCTCTAGCCACACTGACCTTCCCCTCCAGTCCCTCTAACTGGCCATTCTCCCTCCCCATTCCACTCCCAGGCCTTTTCACATGCTGTTCTTTCTGTCTAGGAAAATGTCCCTCCTCCCCAACTAAATCCTTCAGATCCTCCCAGAGGGAATTTCCTCACTTCCCTGGCCAGGTCAAAATCTCCTATAACAGCCTCACATGTCCTACATGCTTCCTAACACTTGCTACAGTTGAATGTTTGTTTGATTCATGTCTGCCCCCCTTCCCCCCACACACACCACTGGCCTGGGAGTACGTAAACAGTGTGTGTTTTGTCCATCATGACATCCTCAGTAACTACCACAGAACTGGACTCAATAAATATTTCATGATTATATGAAGGGATGGGTGTCTCCTTAATGCCTTGCTCCACATAACCATAGCCAAAGTTCTGACTAAAGCCTCCACAGGCCTTCAGAGTCCTGGACCCCACTCCTTCCTCAGTGTCTGCTTCTATTCCTCTTCTGTCTCTTATAAGTATACTTATTGGACTTAGGACTCACCTGGGTAATCAGGATGATCTCACCTCATGATCCTTAAGTTAAATTACATCTGCAAAATTCCTCTTTCTAAATGAGGTCACATCCACAGTGTCCAGGTAATAGGATATGGACATATCTTTTCAGGGCCACAATTCAACCTACTACACTTGACATGCCCTCAGGCCCTCCAGGGGCTCCTGGGCCCCTTATAAATCCTTGGCTATTAGTTCTGAATCTCCAGCCCAGGCCTACTCCAGACCCACATAGCATTTTCTTTGAGGCCACTTGATGGGTGAACTCATTATCTCCCCACACTCTATCTCACACCGCCCACACTTCCTTCCACCCCAGCACTTCCCATATCTCAGGAAGCAGAATCAGCATCTCCTGGTCATTTCCATTTTCTTCCCCACCACATTCCCCCATGGTAGACATTACCTAGTAGATCATTCAATCCATTTACTGTTCTCCATTCCTGTAGCCACAGCTCAAATTCAGGACACCACCATCTCTTACCTGGACTGTCCATCCTGGCCCACAGCTTCCACTCAACTCCTTCCATCCTTATTTCACACCACAGGCAGAGTGATATTTTAACAGTGTGATTCTGATCATGTCATTTCCATACATAGAACCTCTCAAAGGTGTCCCTGCCACAAGGATAGACACAGATCTCACCAAGGCTGCCAATCCCCTTTATACAGCCCCGATGGCCTCTCTTATCATGTGTAGCCTCAAACTTGATGCTCCAGCACCTGAGGCATTTTTTAGTTCCCTGACCTTTGACTGTGTCATTCTTCCTGTCTGGAACACTCCAAAAGGTTTTCCCTTTGGACCAAGACTGAGCCAGGTCCCTGCATAGACCCCATAGCTCCTCATGGATGAATTTCATGCAAGCTATCTGACTCTCATGTCTACTTCCTTCACCACTTTGCCTTCCTAGGAATGGGGGCTGCTTCTGTCCTGTTTACCACTATGTCTCCAGCTCTAGCATAGGGCCTGGAATCCAGGACGTAGAGAGGGAGTGGGGAAGAAAAATACATGAATAAATGAATGAATAAATGAATGAATGAACATCCTCCACTAATGTGGCCTCCAGCAGGCCTCACTAAGCACACCCATTTTGGGTCCCTTAATAAATCAACAGCCATCTTGAGCAGCCATGTCACACTCCTTTCCCCCAAATCTACTGTGTAAATAAAGTCACACCTCCCTTCTGGTAATGGCTCTATCCTATTCATTCATGCATTCATTCCACAAACATTTGCTGGGTACCAGTTGAGGCCCTGGCTGGGGATTCAGGGACCATGAAGATCAAAGGGGCTCTGTCTAGTGGGGAAAACTGGCAGGTGAACAGAGGCCCACAAAGCAAACTTACCCAGGGAGGGAAACGCCCAGCCATTTCCAACTGGTGACAGAAGGTGCTACCTGCCTAGTCCCAGTCTTAGAGACCCTTCCCAGGCTCAAGATCAGGTATGCACTGCCACCACTGACCCCAGCCTGGCCAGGGGCATTGCCAAATGAAGCCCTAGCCCCACGCTGTCCCTAAGTGACAGCCCTGGCCAATGGCTCCTCAAAGCAGTCTAGACTTCTCTTCCCACCACCCTCATCCCAGGAGAATAACCTGGTATCTCTCCAGAAAAGGATGGCAAAAATATCCGTGCTGGATGGACAGGTAACTGGATGAATGGGAGGGCAGGTATGGTGCAGGCTTTCCCTCTAAACAGAGGCATACTCAGCTTGCCCTTCTCCTGTCTTCCCCCACTCACCTGTGATCCCCGCCCTGGAGAAGAGGAAGGGACAGCTTCCACTGCCTGACACTGAGGCCTCCCTGACTGCTGATGGCACTTTCGGGGCCTGGCGACTACCACAGCATGTGGAAGCCTGGCCAGGGTTTATGAGCACCTGGTCCCTCCATGGGATTCCCCAGAGCAGGGCTCCCGGGATTAACGAATGCCGCAGAGGGTATTATACATACACATCTGTACCTTTCAGCACCGTCAGCATAGAGCTGTCCACTGGACTTTGGGACCAACCCTCCCCTCCAGGTTCCTCCTTTAAGGGCCAAGATAAGACTGGATGTGTCCAAATTGACCAGCACTTTTGACTCAAGGCCAGTGAGAGAGGGTGCAGCTTGAGTGGGGCCACCTAGTGGTGGTGGCCTTACTGCTTCAGAAATAGGGCCTTGCCAGGTAGTCTGGTCTTACAGCCTGGTGTAGGACCCTGGGATAGAGACAGAGAATCTGGCAGAAACCCCAGGAGCCTGCAATACCAGCCCTGGACAGGGCCAAGTGGGTCCCCACAGAGTGCCCACCTGCTGCATGCAAAAGATGAGGCAGGTCTGATAGAATGCCAACAAGTCCCCTCCCAGCTGCCTCCCCCATGGACCCCTGCAGCCCAAGTAGAGCCAGTACAAGCTGGGCTGTCATTACAGGGTGGAGAGAGGCATCCAGGTCCTCTGGGAGCCATAATTATGCAGCAGGTCCAGGATAGGCCCTCAGGGTCGAGTCAGTGGGCTTTGACTTCGGCTTCCCTCCTCACCACACTCTCCCCACTTCCATCTTGAGCAAGGAGCTTCTGGGCTGGTGCAAATACCCAGAGGGCCAGGAGTTAGCTAGGTATGGTGCTTACAAATCTTGATATTTTAATGCATACAGTGTAAATATGTTTTTTTTTTTTTTTTTTTTTTTTTTTTTTTTTTTTTTTGCGTTACATGGGCCTCTCACTGTTGTGGCCTCTCCCGTTGCGGAGCACAGGCTCCGGACGCGCAGGCTCAACAGCCATGGCTCACGGGCCCAGCCGCTCCGCGGCACGTGGGATCCTCCCAGACCGGGGCACGAACCCGCGTCCCCTGCATCGGCAGGCGGACTCTCAACCACTGCGCCACCAGGGAAGCCCTGTTTTTAAAAATTATTATTATTACAACACAGAAGCTCATCCCACCCCCACTCCCATCCCCGTCCCTCCTCCCCCAGCCTTGGGCTGGGTAGGGATTAAGGATGGGTGAGGATGAGGTGACAGTGGGGATAGTTATTTGACATCTGACTTAGCTACTGTTTAAAAGGCCGAAAGTTCAGTGGTTTTACTCTTTTTTTCAGGCCTTGTCAAAATGTCAGGAAGCCAGTAGAGCAGAGGGTAGAGGAGAAGCGAGAGGTGAGGCTGCAGAGGTCCCGGGGCAGATCATCCTTCGTGGGCCCCCCAAAATGGATTTGGATGTCATGCTGAGGGCAGGGAGCAGCCACCCCAGAGTGAAAGCTAGGGAGGAGCAGGATCCCATTTGGGGTCCAGGAAGAGCACCCTGCCTGCCTACTCTCGGGGAAGAGGGAGAAGGAAGAGCAGAGTCCGGAAGCGACTGGGGACGGGGCTGGTGCAAAGTCTGCAGGACAGCTGATGGTGATCTGAAGTAGGGAATGGCAATGCATAGAGAAAGAAGGGGGCAGATTTAAGAATTCATAAGGAGGTAAAACAGGAAGGCTATGTTCATTCATTTATTCAACAAATATTTATTGAATGCTCTGCTCTCCATTCTGCGCTCCCTCTTCCAGATGAGGCCCTACTTCACATCCACAATGAGGTCTTTTTACCCTTGGCCCTCAGCCCTGCCATCGCAAAGCAGGCCCTGCTAAAGGAAATCAGTGGCAGCCCTCAGAAAACACAAGAATGCGGAGCAAGTTGGTTACCCCCAGAGAACACACCAGCACCCTTTGGAGTTTTAGACTGACATGGAATCCTAATCACAGCGTCTGGTTTCCTCAGTTGTGAGGCTCCTTCTACAACAAGGTAACCACCCAGTTAATGATGGTCTTGGCACTAACTTACTAACGTCACCCTTCCTCTCCCTGTGCTTCATTTCCCCCTCCTATTTTTTTTTTTTTTTTTTTGCGGTACACGGGCCTCGCACTGTTGTGGCCTCTCCTGCTGTGGAGCACAGGCTCTGGACGTGCAGGCTCAGCGGCCATGGCTCATGGGCCCAGCCGCTCCGCGGCATGTGGGATCTTCCCGGACCAGGGCATGAACCCGTGTCCCCTGCATCGGCAGGCGGACTTTCAACCACTGTGCCACCAGGGAAGCCCTCCCCCTCCTATTTTTAATCAATTAATTATTTATTTTGGGGGGGAATTTATTTATTTATTTTTGGCTGCATTGGGTCTTCGTTGCTGTGCGTGGGCTTTCTCTAGTTGCAGCGAGCGGGGGCCACTCTTCGCTGCGGTGCGTGGGCTTCTCATTGCAGTGGCTTCTCTTGTTGTGGAGCACAGGCTCTAGGCACGCCGGCTTCAGTAGTTGTGGCACGCAGGCTCAGTAGTTGTGGCTTGCGGGCTCTAGAGCGCAGGCTCTGTAGTTGTGATGCATGGGCTCAGATGCTCTGAGGCATGTGGGATCTTCCCGGACCAGGGCTCGAATCCGTGTCCCCTGCATTGGCAGGTGGATTCCCAACCACTGTGCCCCCAGGGAAGTCCTCCCCCTCTTATTTTTAAATGAATGTACTTCTGCTCTGGTGCTACATGTTTCTAAGGAGCCTTATATCCTTTTGGGAATGAGATGGATATCCATCCATGAGTGACCCTAGCCCAGTCAAATTGTGAAAATTCTGTGCTGCACAAGCCTGGGGCTCCATTCACATCACGACATCGTAAATTTGATTATTCATTACAACTTACCAGTAGATGGAAATAAAGTGAATTGCAAATGGGGTATTCTTTGCTGATTTGTAAAAAATCGCCATATGATTTGGTACATCTACCTCCACATAATCATAGGATACTGAGTCACCCTTTTGGATAAGGCCTTAAGGACCCCAACTCCTGTAGGCTCTCTCCTGTCCTCAACTATCCTGCCTGTACCAGCTCTGGTTGTGGCTCTGACTCTCCTCCAGCCCCTTGAGTAGACACAGTCATCTGAACTTACTGGTGAGCCCTGTCCTCTGCCCGAGGGACACTGCCCAGGACTCTGACCCACCACAGGGAGGCCAAGGCACTCATTCCTCTGGAGGCCTTGACTACCCCACACCACATCAAACACACTCCAGTACACCCACATCTCATATATGTACGTTTTATACATATAGAACAAGGCTGAGTCACAGTTAACTAGTTTCCATGACATAATGTTATATTTGCTAGCATTTAGTATTTACATTTTCTTTTTTGTAGTTTTCTTTCTTTTTTGTAGTTTTCTACATTTTTTCCTGTCTCCATCATTTGCACGAACCTGTGAGAAGCTTGATGATCCCTGTGCCTCTAGTGCTAAAAGACAGAATGACTTGGCCACAGCCTTTGGTAGGAGAATCTCTACCCACTGGACACGCAGGCACACACACACACGCACACAGGGATGTGCAGGCATGCACAAGCCTGTGGAACTTGGCCTCTCACATGAGGAGGAGGAGGTTCTGTGATCTGTACTCTGGCTCTGCCCTTAACCTTGACTCTGTCTCACAACTTAATATTAACTTTGAAACAGAATCTGACCTTATCCCTGACCTTGAACCAGTCAGCTGAGGCTTGGAAACAGAAAGATGTCCACTTCAATCATCTGCAGAAATCACACCCACAAGGGGATCAGGGATGACTTGGACAGGGTATCTCCTTGACTGAAGAGTGAGTGATCCAGATGGTGAAGGTGGAGACATGGCTTTCCCACAGTGTCTAGCCATCAGACACTATCATGCGTCAACAGTCTTGGAAGCAAGCGTTATTCTCTCACCCCAGCAGTCACCCAACATCTCTAGGCCAGGCTGACCCACTGCCTTCATCAAAACCTGGGGTTTTATCTTTACTCCATCCCAGGACAATAGCAGTTATCTGTGTCCCTGGGCTAGGATGCATGGGGCCTCAAAACCCTTTGGGAGGGCTTCCCTGGTGGCGCAGTGGTTGGGAGTCCGCCTGCCGGTGCAGGGGATGCGGGTTCGTGCCCCAGTCCGGGAGGATCCCACGTGCCGCGGAGCGGTTGGCCCCGTGAGCCATGGCCGCTGGGCCTGCGCGTCCGGAGCCTGTGCTCCGCGACGGGAGGGGCCGCGGCGGTGAGAGGCCCGCGTACCAAAAAAAAAAAAAAAAAAAAACCCTTTGGGAGAATTCTGCTGCTCTGGTCCTGCCCAGAGAGCTGCATCTGCAAAAATGAGGATGGCCAGCAGAGGGTGCATGGAGCCCACCATGGGCCACCCAGTTAAAGGAGCAGTCCCAGCCTTGCTCAAAAAGCTCCTCAGTTCTTGATCCCATGCTCTACCCCTCCAAGCTGCCAAGGTTTAACTGGGACCCTTGCCTAGAACTGCATAATCATGAGCAACTGGGGCAGATAGAGATGTTTACCAGGCCATAAGGAATGCCTCCAATGCTGGGACCTCTAGTGGTGGGAAAGGCAGGGAGGATGTTGGTAGGGTCCCAAACCCCTTATTCAGCCATGGGTGACCAAGGCCCCTCACATCCAGTTAAGTTGACTTGCAGCCTTGGGGGAGACTCAGGCCATAGGAGCCCATAGGCCTAAAGAAAAACCAAGGGCTAGTAGTGCAGTGAAGTTAGGTAAGGAGATAAAGGGAGGCCACTGACAGGACTCTGAACGTACCTAGAATATCATGGCTCCTGTTGAGATAATTCCTTTAAAGAGCGGGGCCAGAGGAGAAGGAATGGGCAGTCCTCATCTGGGTTCCCTTGATGCTCCAAGTGCTTCTGTAATAGGGCAGCTAATGGAGGGAGCGTTCTCCCTGTACCAAGTGTAACCTAACACTTCGCAGACATCGTCTGTGTTGGATGGCTTCTGCTTGCTCCTTCAGGTCCCTGTCTCTCTCCCTTCCCTTGCTCTGTGCTCCTGGCTGCTTACCCATATGGATGACATCAACAGGTGCTCCTGCCATGTGACTTTTGATTGGATTCAACCAATGGGGAGTACCAAGAAATGGTCAGCCAGAGGGAGGAAATGGACTTTGGGGAAGTTGTCTGCAGCCTACACTTGAGGGCCTGGCTCAGTGACCTACTCAGCCTCAGGACTGTCTTTGAGCTGCCCTGGCTATACTGAAGGGCAGACAGGCCCATCTGCTCTAGAAGGGCATTCACACTGGATCACTCAGCCCGAGGACTCAGAAGCCTTCTACACCCTCACTTACGCATGTCAATAAATACTTGCTGACACCTTCTCTGTGCCCACCCCTAGGTGCCCAGGGACATAGATACAGAGATGAGTCTGACAAAGGCGTCTGACAGAGCTAAAGGGTTTTTTTTTTTTTTTTGAGGGGGGCCAAGGACACAGACAGGAAACTGACAATGAATCCTAGGGGTTGAGGGAAACTGCAGAAGGGGCATCTCACCTGCTGAGTGGTCAGGTAAGGGAGTGGGGTTTGGGTCTCCCTGAGTAGTCAGCTAGGGGGCATATTGGAGGTCTGGGAGACAGAAGGAACAAAGGCTGGGGTGGGGGGGTGGTGAGGGAATTCCCTGGCAGTCCAGTGGTTAGGGCTCTGTACTCTCACTGCCGAAGGCCCGGTTCAATCCCTGGTCAGGGAACTAAGATCCCACAAGCCACGTGGTATGGCCAAAAATAAAAAAATAAAAAGGCTGGGCGGGGGATGACTAATTCACATGGAAGCCTGTGGTGGCCAGGCAGGGCCTCATTCCACCCACTCAAAGCTAGTATCTCCTGCTTGAACTTCACAGACCCCTACTAGCAGGGGTGGGATGGCATGGGCAGCCAGTGCCATTTTAAACTTTTGCTTAAAAACTTGTTATTAAGATATAATTAACATACAGAAAACTATACATATCTTAATATATAGCTCAATGTGTTTTGAATATATATAAATTTATATAAGCATCACCTAGATCAAGATATAGACTATCTCCACAATATCAAAAGGTTCCCTTGTACCCCGTGATAGTCAATAAAATCTCCCAAAGTTGACTACTATTCTTTCTTCTTTCTCTTTTGATTATTTTTGACAGATTTTGAATTTTATAAAAGTGAACATATACACTATATACTTTTATGTCTGCTTCTTAAACTCAACATTATGGTTGTAATAGCAATCCACCTTGCTGCTTTTGGTAGTACATCATTCTATTTCATTGCTGTGTGGTATTCCACAGTTTGAATATATCACAATTTACCCATTCTATTGTAGGTGAACATTTGGATTGTTTTTAAATAAAGCAATAAAGCTTTTAAATAAAGCTGCTTTGTATATGTTTGCACATGTATATTCTTAGCATACATTCTTATTTCTTAGTGGAAATAAACATTCATTTATGTAGAATATAAACCCAGGAGTGGAATTGCTAGGTCATAGGGTATGCATATATTTAGCTATAGTAGTTACTTCCAACCATTTTTCTAGATGGTTGCACAAAATTACTCTCCCAGCAGCAATGTATGAAAGTTCCCATTGTTCCATGCAACAATGTGGGAAATGCCTCCAGAAAAAGCCAGGGTAAGTGTGGAACTCACTACACATTATTCCCTTTCTCAAGGATCATAATCCTTCAATTCTTACCTGTATTGGTTGTTCTCCAATGCCCTCAAATAGTTGTTCTTTATATTTTGTCCAATTTTCATAAATGTTTTTGGCAAGAGTATTAGTCTGATACAACCTACCACCATGGCCAGAACTGGAAGTTTTATTTAGTCCAATTCTGATGCCAGATTAGAAAATACTGGAAAGGGATAGGGCCCACTGGCCCAGCTGCTTTCAGCTCCAGCTTATATTCTTAGACACCTGTGGTATCAGATCCACATTCTGAATTAGGGCTCCCTCTTTTCCTTTCTCTTCCTTTCTCTTCCTTTCTTCTTTTAAAATTTTATTGGATTCCAACCATGGGTGAGTAATTGGTAATAGACTTACTTCTCCACCTAAACAACTATAAAGCTAGACAAAACATTTATAGCAACTGATTACAGGCACTGGACAGCAAATAGACTTTGTCCTTGAGAGAAAGGAAACACATGAGGTGAATTCCACCTTCACTAAAGTTCTTTGCCTAGGGCATTTTCCAAACTACGGCACGGGAAGTGGAGCCCAAACAGAGCAATGGTCTCCCTGAGTAAAGGAAACAGAGATCAGAGATAGAGGATACTGAGGTGGCTGAACTTTGCGGGCAGGGTATTAAATAGGAGGGAGCTGCATGGAGAAGGAGCTCTAGAAATCTGCATAGATGCACTCTTGAGGCTTTAACTAAGTTGTACATGCGCAAGGAAAGAATCTTTGAGGCCTGATGAATAAAAACTCTGACTCTGTGAACTAAATGGGGATTCCAGAGTTAACACAGTGCTGAGACCTGTTCTGGTCAGAGTGGAAAGACCTTGCTGAACACCCTGAGCATTTAATTAAAATCTTAGAAAGTCCGTACCTTAGGAATAGGGCTACTCTAGCCATACAAAATGTACTAGTTTTACACCTGTTCTAACCAAGCCTCAACAGGATCAGATTAATCCTCTAGTAGATTTACTGCCTAGTGGAACAAACTCAACACTCTATAAAGAAGAGCATAATCCAGACTCTCAACAATGTATTGTCCACAATTCCCAACATACAATCAAATATTACCAGACATATGAAGAAGCAGAAAAATATGATCTATAACCAAGAGAAACAATAATGAATAGAAACAGATTCAGAGATAACACAGATATTGGAATTAGCAGATAAGGACTTTAAAACACCTATTATAAATATGTTCAAGAATTTTGAGTAGTAAGAGGGACATACTAAATGAAGAGATGAGCCATCTCAGCAGAGAAGTGGAAACTGTAAAAAAGAACTAAATGGAAATTCTAGAACTGAAAAATATAATATATAAAATGAAAAATTTACCAGGTGGTCTTAAGAGCAGACTGGACACTGAAGAAGAAAAGTTCAGTAAACTTGAAGTTAAGTCAATAGAGACCATTTAAATGGAAACATAGAAAAAAAAAAAGGACTGAAAAAATGTGAATAGAGCCTCGGTGAAGTGACCTGGAAACAATATCAAGCAGACTAGTATACATAGAACTGAAGTCCCAGAAGGAAAGGAGAGAAAGAGATTGCAGCAAAACTTCAAAAGAATAGTAACTGAAATTCTAAATTTGATTTTAAAAATTATTAACTCATCATCTCCCAAAGCTTAGGACAATAAAACCCCAGGCGGGATAAACACAAAAGAAACCACATCCAGGCACATCATAATCAAATATCTTAAAACCAAAGAGAACATCTTAAAAACAGTGAAAGAGCACAAACATGTTACATTAAGAAGAGCAATGATAAGAATGAACATTTACGAATCATCAGAAGTAATGTAAGCCAGAAAACATGGAAACGTAAGACAATATATTGCATATTAAATATGCTATTAAAAGCAACCTAGAATTCTATGTCCAGAGAAATTATCCTTAAAAAAGAAATGAGAAATAAAAATATTTTTAGATTAAAAAAAAAAAAAGCTGAGACAATTCATCACCAGTGGACCTGCACTATCAGAAATGTTAAAGGAGGGGACTTCCCTGGTGGCACAGTGGATAAAGCTCCACGCTCTCAATGTAGGGGACTCGGGTTCGATCCCTGATCAGGGAACTAGATCCCACATGCATGCCGCAACTAAGGAGCCCACCTGCCACAACTAAGATCCGGCGCAACCAAATAAATAAATATTTAATTAAAAAAAAAAAAAAACGTTAAAGGAAGTTCTTAAGGCTGAGGGGAAATGATACCTGATGGAAATTTGGCTCTAAACAAGGGAACAGACTTGTAATAAGGAAATATAAAATATGTTTTCTTGTTTCCTAAATTATTTAAGAGACAACTGACTGTTTAAAGCAAAAATAACAACTCTTCATTATGGAGTTTATGACATTTGTAGAAGTAAATGTACAACAACATAGTAAAAAGGAAGGGAGGGGTAAATGGAAGTATATTACTGTAAGGTTTTTACATGGTCTAAGAAGCAAAATTTATCCTTTTCTTCTTTATTTTTCATTTTATTATCTTCATCTTTCTAGTTATAAATACAATACAAATTTATTTATATAAAATTAAAACACTGTAGAAATACATAACCTGGAAAATGTAAATGTCACAAAACACTATCACCAGCAATAACTATCAATAGTTTGCAGTATATTGCTTTGACTTTTTTAATCTACATATAACAGAAAGCCATATTTAAAGTATTTATCTTGATGAAAAAGATATTATAAAATATTTATCTATAATTCTACCAGCCCTTTTTTGTGTTTAAGTATATGAATAGTTTATAAGAACACTCAGATCAGAAAAAACTGAAACATAATTTGTGAATCAGTTTGGAAGTCATTTTATAGTATGGAGAAGTATATAGTATACAGGATTATCACCATACTTTTCTGTATAGATAATAAATGACTCCAACATGATTTATTGAATAAACTACTATTTATCCTCTGAATTAAGATGTATCCTTTACCACATGCTATGAGCTGTCTTGTTCCATTGATAGACTTGTCTTTTCCTATGCTGCACCACACTCAATTACTTCAGATTTATCACATATTTTAATGCCTGTAGGGCAAATCTCTGGTTTTTGTCCATGTTTACCTTTCCAGTTGATCTTAGAATCATCTTGCCAATTCCCTCCACCCAAATAAATTTTGATTAGAATTACTTTGAATTTATCAGCTAACTAAATGTAACATACTGAGTCTTCCAGGAACATGACATATGCCTCTATTTATTTTGTCTTCTTTTCTATTTATCCTAGAGCAAAACTTATATGCCTTCCATGTGCCCTAAGTCAGTTTCTAGGTATTTCTCATGTGTCACTGTTATTGTGAATGGTAAATTGTTTACATCATATTTTTTAATTAGTTGTGACTTAATACTTTTAAAAGCTATTAAAACCTGTATACATATACAAATATACCTTATTCTGCTCCATCTGACTAGATCCCTCTACTAGTCATAGCAGTTTTTCAATTGATTCCCCTGGATTTTATGAAGGCACAACCATAACAACAGCTGCCAATAATGAGCCTTTTGACTCTTTCCATTACTTATTTTTTTTACTTATCCATTATTTCTTTTTTCCACCTTATCGTCCTAGTAAGGACCTCCAAAACAACACTGCACAGTAGTAGCAAAACGGATATTGTTTGGATCCTGACATTAATGGGAATTTTAGAGTCTTAAGTCCAATATTGCCTTTTGATTTCTAGTGTATGTTATTTAAAGTGTTACCGTTTCCTTCTCTTCATGATTTTCTAACTGTTTACTGTGAATGGCTGGCGAATTTTATCAAATGCCTTTTGAGATGATCACAGTGCTCCTTTTTTCTCTTTAATCTATTAATCAATGGATTTTATAATGTTAAATCAAGCTTGCAATCCTAGAAAAAAATCCCCAAGTTGATAACTATTTTATCATACCACGGAAGCCACTTTGTTATATTCACAAATTAGATGGATCTGCCATTTTCTCTGCAGGGGGCTGCCTTAGTGTTAGGATAATAAATAGACCTTAACAATAATTGTGGAAGCTCTCCATCTTGCGCTGGCTCTGGAGCACCCCCGTTCTCAGAGGGAGAATGCTTGTGTTCCTTATCTGGGCCAACAATGCTTCATGCTTGAATGCCCAACGTCACAGCTCTTTGTGGTCACTTGTTTTAATGCTAAACACAGCTACCTCTCAGGGCCTGCTGGTTCCAGAGTTCTGGGCAGGGCCCATTCCAACACTCAGTGCATGTCTAGTCTGGACCTGCCATTTTCCCTTCGTCTTCCCTGAGATGAGACGGTTCTTGCTTAACTCTCAGCACACAGAATGCTCATTATACATTCTCTGCGAGCAATCCTGGCTTCTTGTGTGGGAGAGGCAGCCCTCTGCACCCCCCAGCCCCACCTCCCCTGTTCTTTGGCAAGCCTACCTTCCTGGAAATACAATGATCTCACAGGCAGCAAACAATCTGATCCGGTGTCCTCTCAGCAGGGGCTCACATCACATATACACTCTTTCCACTGTGGGCGGGTATAAGAGATGTGTGTGGGGTGTGAGGAGCTCAGCCCCCAACACTGAGGGCTCTACCCACTTCCCACTGCTGAGCCTGGGTCTGCACAGCTATGGACCTAGCCTTGGGAGGGAAAGTAATTGGGAAAGGATTTGTTTGAAGATTCTTGGGAGGCAAAAAATAGCCACCCAGGACCTGAGGCTCACTCATGGGTCCTGCTCCAGTCCATTCACCCCATGGGCCTGGAGAAGCCTCAACCCAGCTTCACCCTTCCAGGCCTGTATCTGGCTCTTTCTGCTCTAATCCCCGTGGCCCCCCGCACCTGGTTTCCCACACCCTGGGGCCAGCTGGTGACTGCTGCACTCTGCGGGCACAGCTCTGCCCCACTCTCCCAGCAACCGGGGTGGTCAGGCTCACACCAGGTGGCCACAGCTGGGGTGTCCCATAGCCAGGCCCGGAGGTGAAGTCAGCCCAAACAGTCCCTGCCAGCCTGTGACTCAGCCACTAGAGGCACCACAGGCATGACTTGGCAGAGCTGCGCTCCACAGGGCAGAGTATTTCACCAAGACCAGCCAGTGCCTAAAGTTGCTGGTGCTGTAGTGGGGTGGGTGGTCCTTAGACATAGAAAGGATGCAGCTGGGAAGACAGGCTGGAAACAGGGCCATGCTTGCTGGACTCCTGAGGAAGGCTTCGCAGCCTCCACTAATCTCACTGTGGTCCCCAAGACTCTTGGGTAGCCGGGGACAGAGGCCAAATCTATACCGGTAAGAAAATTACGAGGGGTAGGGGCTGTTAAGGTTCATCTCGAGGAGAAGGACTAGGAAGACTGGAATTTAAATCTTTGAAGTTATCTCCAAATGAGGCTACACATTTTTATGTGTGTTACAGACATTCAGTTGTTTGATACTCAGGCTTAAAACAATGCCCGACCTATAGGAGGCTCTGAAAAATATTTGTTGAATAAATGACCAAAGCATAAATAACATATGCCATGATTCTTAAAACACTATTTTCACATTTTTTCCATTTTTATTTCACTGAGAGCTTAGAAATATGGAAGTGGCCAGGACCTCTCCTGCTCTCCCTGAGTGGCCTGGGTGTCAGCTCTAATGGTCAGGAAGAGGAGGAAGGTCCTCAGCCAGGAGAACAGAGTATCCTGGCCAGGTCACTGCCAAATGTGAGTGTCTGTGGATGTGTGGACTGGGGTAGAGCTAAGCTGTGCCAGGAGTCCAGGCCCAGGGAGCAAGTCCCAAGTTGACAGACGAATAGATGTGTGTGTCTCAGGGGCCCCAATGATTAGATTCCTGGGCTGCTTCCCATGCTTGTTTCCTCTCTGTCATGCCTGCACCTTTGGTAGAGCCTTACCTGCACCTGACAGCCATGTCTTTCCCCCTGAGCTGCAGAGGGAATAGTCCTGCTTATGCTAGAGCATGGAGATGATCGGGCCAGGGCCAGGAGCGTCCAGGAAACAAAATGAACAGTCCAGTTGCTCCCTGGTCCCTCTGCTGTTCCGCCCGGAGAAGCTGATTTGTAAAAGGAGGTACTTTCTCTGCACAGGGACCAGTGTGGCTGGCTGATAGAAGCCTTCAACTCTCAGGGGAAGCTGGAAATTTGAGAACCCCTGCACTGGACTTCTATTTGGGGGCTACAGGTAGAACTGAGGCATTTGGTGCTAGGAGAGGCTGGGTGATCTAGGGCAGGCTGCCTGCACCCTCTGGCCTGAATGAGAAGTAGGAGGGAGGGTAAGATGGGGGTGGCCTTGAGGCAGGGGCTGAGACCATGGTGGCTTTGTAAGCTGCTTTCCTGAGGCCCCAGTAGCACAGCACTCAATTACATGGGCCTCACCGCCACCTCCAACAGCCTGTTCTGTCACTTCCCTGCCTGGGCTGGGCTGAGCTGCCCCTGGCTCTCCCACCTGTCTGCTGCTTCCCTCCACTCTTCCCAACACCCTCTACTCCCAGGCCTCAGGGCCAGGGCCTCCCTGGGCCCAGCTGGGTAAACCTGCCCCACCCTGCTGCGTGGCAGTCCCTTTGTTGGGTCCCAGAGCAGATGGGTTTTCTCTGTAAAAACAGAGACAAAGCAGGTCTGACAGGGGTGCTATTGGGGATTGCAGGTATGACTGAGACACATCTAGTCCCTGGTGCAAGGGGCATGGCAATGTCACCAATGCAGCGTCTAAACCCCTGATCAACTGCTTAGAAGCTATGTGAGCTTGGGTTGGACACTCACCCTTTCCAAGTCTCGGTTTCCTGATGAGAATTGGTTCTGCTTTTGCGTCCACCCTGGAATCTGGCTCTGGGCCAGTAACTAGGCTCCAATTGTTAGAATTGGCTTTCTCCCTGTTTGGACCTTCAGAGACTGGTTCTCTCTAGGGCCTCTAGCCTCTCAGCCCCCAGAGGAGGTACGGCAGAGTGGGGAGTCCCCACCACACCTCCAAGTCTAGTGAATCAGGTCTAGGCTAGACACACAGGGGGCACTCAGTAAGAGTTTGTTGAGGGATCAAATGGCACAAAACTAGAGCTGGGAAACTCCCTTTGTCACAGGCATGCCCTCCCCTGTGTTCTGCTGCACCAAACACAGCTCAAAGGCCAGCTTTGTTGCCTCCTTGACTAGCCTTGTCATCCCAGGATATGTGGGGCATCAGATCCTCAGCCAGCCCAAAAGCTACACCACCCCAGACCTTCCTTTTGGATGTCGCCTGGTGCCCATGCCCTTGGCTGCCTTCACCCCTTTCAGAGCCCCTCAAACCTTGCCTAGGCCCGCCTTGCTCCCTACCACTGTGGCGCCAAGCCCTGGCTCTGCAGAAGGCCCACATAGCCCCTCCCCATCCAGCCCTGCCACAGACTGCTCTCCTCTCCACCCTACAGACTCACAGGTTCCTAGCCTTGACCAGCAGGCCTCTTGGAGAGCAGACCCCAAGGAGGCCAGAGGCCATGGGACCTGGAGTCGGGCCACATTAGGCCACATTAGACCACACTGAAATGGGGGCTTCTCAGGATCTTCTTTGGCTACCCTCTGAGCCCTGGAGTGGCCAGTACTGAGGAGTGGGCATCCCATGAAGAGGAAGTGCCCCATCAAGATTCAGATCCCCTTGGAATCCAGGCTATTGACTGAAGGGAGAGAACTCAGCCTTGAAGGAAGGATGTATTGGCCTGAATGGAGCAGATTCTACCCAGAGACCTATGGCCACGGGGCCAGGACAGGGAAGGTTAGGGTCTGAGCGCTCTGGCCAGCCCCTGGCACCTCACAGGAAGGTGTCCTAAAGGGCTGCTCCATCAGCTTCACTACACACTCCACCCAGGGCTGCTTCCAACTCTGGATGGTCCCTGGGGTTGGCCTCAACCTCAGCCTGAGGTTGTTCTTGTTCTGGCCCTTCCCCCCTGCTCACCCTGGGCTCAGTCCCAAGGGCATCTCCCAAGGGCATCTGTTCCTGCTGGAGCCTGCCAGTTCATTGGGGAAAAAGCATTGTAGCTTCTCCTGACCTTGGACAGACCTGGCCATACACAGCAGACCTAGGCATAGTGCCCTGAGCTACTTGGGGCTCCCTTGAAAGACAGGGCCACTGAGTGTGCCTCCAAGACAGAAGGAGCAGAAGTCTTCCCCCTCCTGGGCCCCCTCATGCCCTCCCTGCCTCTCTTTGGGCTGTGGCCTGGGGGTGAGCTGTGATAATAATTCCCATAACGGTAATAATATTGTTACTAACAAATGTTTTTGAACACCCTCTGTGTGCCAGGCTCTCTGTGGGTGCTGGGGAAACATAAATAAATAAGATAGACACAGTCCTTGTCCCCATGGATGCCTCTACCACAGCCCTGGGCGGGCATAGGCCATGGCATATGGAAAGCACTCAATACGTTTTTGTTGAATGAATAAAGAATGCATGAAATGAGCAGTCTGGTTATACTCAGCAGCACAGATGCCTGGTGGGGTGTGCAGTGAACAAGTGAAGGCCACTAGGGCAGAGGTGAGGCGTGACTCAGCCACCACCATCCCCACCTTGGAGAAGGCTCCCAGACCCTGTAAATTGTCCCATGACCTGGTGCTCCAGCATGATAGAGATTCAGCAATACATCAATCCCCCAGGAACAAGGGCATTAAGCATGTAAAGGAAATTCTGAGAGTTTCCTGGAGGGAGTATTGGGGATGTATTGGTAGCAGCTTGTCTAACCTGCTGTCCAGGATGCAGGGTATGTCAGGAGTGAGCCTACAGTGTGGCCCCTACGAAGGGCTGCTTCCAGTCTCCAGGAGCACAGCCTTGTCCAGGCCTGTGTCCTGTGGGAGGGTGCTGTCAGAAGTGGGCCTCTGATGTCCTCTCAAGACAGGGAGGCCATCAAGGACCCACTGTGGGGGATGACTGGCATGGACCCTGGAATTACCCCAGAAACTGCTCAATGAAATGGGGAAAGTTTATTCCCCTGATTCTAAAAGAGCCACTCCCCACCACACCCCTGTCTTCAACCCTCTGCGAGAAGCCTTCAGAGATGGATTACACAGCCCAGATGCTGAAGGGCTAGGAAAGTCATACTCGGGAGGACCACTCCTGCAAGGGGGTGATACGCTCCCCCCCCCAAATGGAAGTAAACAGGAAGGTAATGAAGGGATTTCATGATGGTGGGTGGCAGGGTTGGCAGTCCCTGAGGGTGTGTAAGTTGGGAGAAGGAAGCAACGTCTAAGGAAGAGTTTCAGGAATCCACTATGGGATGCCTTGGGCAGGAACTTCCACAGATTCCTGAGGTCCCCCTCACCACAGCAAAGCTCTGCACCATTTTCATTCACCATGGCTCTTGGAGTCCCGATGAGGTTTCTGACCACCCAGCCATGCTGTGCACTTAATCCTCTGACAGTCAGTGATAGTGATAGTTGCCCCCAATCTTCACATCATTCAATGGGGTCCAAGTCCTGGGGAGCCTCTGGCCTAAGGGTTCCCAAGAGACCATCCAGCAGCCAACTCTCTTAATGGCCCTTCCACTCGGTCCCCGTTGAGCCTAAGTCTGTACAGAGCTGAGCAGAAACCTTCTCCCTCACAGTATTGAGAGCCCAATGGCTGGCACTCCCTGGATATGTATACATACACACACACACACACACCACTGCCACACACACCACTCATGTTTCTCTGCCAGCTGAACAGACAGCAGCACCCCGTCTCCCAGAGAGGCACCCACATTCCACCCTGAAGGGCACCCGCACTTCCTTGGACTAACCTAAGTTTGTGCCTCTCAAGCGTCCTCCTTCTTGAGGTGTTACAGATCCCATAGACACATCTTACCCCATAACCTGTTAGCATCCCAAGGGCAGCATCCATAACAGAACTTGGACAAGAGGGCACACAGGGTTATCAAGAATGGCTAAATTAGGGGCCCCTCAGGGTCTGGAATGACAGATAGTGCCGCCCTGATGTCGCCAGACCAAAGGGTCCAGGAGGGTCTGAGAGTGGTAAGTGGGGCCCCGGCTAGGCCATGGCACCTGCAAAGACTGTCCCTGGAGGACAATGGTTGAGAGTGGAGAGAAGACTCGGGAGGGTCCCAAGAGAAGGGCTGCCCCAAATTCCACTCCCCTCAGTACTTCACACACCTCCAACGTGGCACAGCCAAGACCCCAGCTACCCTAGCTGCTCCTTTTCTAGGTGGCCTGGGGAAACAAAGCTCCTTGCAAGGGAGGAGGGAAGGGGGTCATACTCACAGGGATAAGGCCTGGAAGGACAGCGCAGCTGGAGAAGGCCTGAGTGTCCTGGGGAAGCAATGACACCTGGAAGGACAAGACAGGGCACCTTGCTTCTAAACTCAAGTCAGCGGTCACCTCTTTCAGAGAGCTTTCCTGACCTCTCCAAATGAGGTTGAGTACTTTTTTGTTCCTGCTCCCATACTTGGCACTGCCCGCTGTCATCCTGGGTCTGTGACACTGGCCCAGGCCTGCTCAGGCCCAGGGCTCCCCATCAGTGCTTGCTCGCTGTTCAGAGGACTCTTCGCACTGAGGGGTGGGGTCGCAGGTTTGCCTGCCAGGACCTTGAGGAGGTTTCGGAGCAAGGCACGGCCCCATCCCCCATCTGGGCTGCCCCTGTCCCCCATCCTTCCCCGGGCTGGGGCGCCGCCCCGCAGAAGCGACTTCAAAGGGCCAGGCTTGAGCTTCCACAGCCGGGCTCCGGTCCGTGGCCCGCAGAGCGGAGGCCGGGGCAGGATCTCGGACGTCGGGGCCGTTCCCGTCCCGGCTCTCTGAGAACCTGGCGGGGGTGCCGGGCTGCAGGAGGCCGGGGCTGAGGGGCGGGTCCTCTGAGCCCCCCGAAGTGGGAGGGTCGGGTCGGCCGCGGGGCCAATCCCGGCGCGCGGGGAGCAGGGGCGGGGGCCGGGCGAAGGGGGGTACGGGGGCGGGCGGGCCTGGGGCGGGGCGCGGCGTCCAGGCGGCGGCGGCGGCGGCGGCTCCTCAGTGTCCGGCTCAAGCTCCGGCAGCAGCTCCGGCTCGCGATGCCCCACTCCGTGACCCTGCGCGGCCCTTCGCCCTGGGGCTTCCGCCTGGTGGGCGGCCGGGACTTCAGCGTACCCCTCACCATCTCGCGGGTGAGTCCAGCGGCCACAGGGCGGCGGGGAGGTCCTGAATCTGAGACCCAGTCCTTACAGTCCACCCGGGACCCGGATCCCCGATGTCCTGGAGGCTCGGAGGCCAAGGGTTGGCCTTGGTGACCCACAGGCTGTAGAGGAGGCTTCCAGGCTGGGCAGCGTCCCCACAGCCCCCTCCCCCTCCCGCTGGGCCTACCTGCCCTTATCCCTTGAAGGATTCCCCCCAGGAGTTCACAAACCAGCCTCCCTGATGGCCTCATTCTGGGGGACTCCCTGCAGGCCAAAGTCATGGGCCAGAGATCTGGACTGATCTCCAGAGGCCCAGAGATGCTGCTTCGACTGAACCCAGCCTGAAAATTTCGAGCGAAATGACTTGAGAGACTCCTTCACTTATCAAGGGTCCCTGCCAGTAGAGCTAAGTGATCGCAAGGAGGTCTGGGGTCCTCTCTGAAACTGAAGAAAGAAAGATCCATCCAGTTCCCCACTCTGGTTTTGGTCAGTCTCTCATCCATGACCTCACTTGTCCTAAGGGGAAGTGACCAGGAGGAATTTTTGGCTTCCAGGGGAAAGGGAGACTTGACTATGCAGTTGTGAGACCCCCTCGCCACAAGACACACAAGGCCAGGGGCCAGGATAACCTCCGCCCAGTTCCTCAAGTTTCTGTGGCCATGCACTGCCCCAGGTTTAGGCAGAGGAGGAGGAGGAGGGGGCACCACCCCGGGCGGTGGCTAATCTGAGGAGGACAGAGGAACAGAGGACATGCCTCGGGCCCTGTCAGAGGGGGTGCCCGAACTGGGAAAGACAGGATCCTGGCCCAGCCTTGGGGTCCCATATTTGAAGGGCCAGAAGAGGGGACTCAGTGCTGCCCCTGGGGGTGCCAGCCTAGGGGACAGAAGAGGAGAGAACCCAGGCCCTGCCCTTGGGGGCTCCCAGTCTGAAGGGAAGAGAGAAGGGGACCTGGAGCCATCCTTTGACCCCATACAGGCTGCTCTGGTCTTCGGGGCCCTGTATCGGGGGAACTGAGAGCACCTTCCCCCCACCCTTCCACCACCTCTCGCCATGGGGGCTGGACCAAGCTGGCTGGGCTTTCAGAGTCTTCTTTCCAGTTTAGGGGAAGGGGTGGGCACCTGGTGGAGCATGGAATCATGGAATCCCATTTCTGGGGGCCAGGGTGACAGGCAGGCCCAGCTGTCCTGGGAGTTTTCCCACATCTGCCCTCACCCCATGGCCACCGGGTCCCTGGGGCTGAGTGAGGTGGGCCTTCAACACATCCGGGAGCCTTTCATCTCCCACTTCCCTGAGAGAGCCCTGCTGGGGGCCTGTGTGTGTGTGAGAGAGAGAGAGAGAGAGAGAGAGAGAGAGCGCATGCACATCTGTGTCTGCCAGTGAGTGTCATGCTGTGTGTCCACCGAGGCAGGCTGTTGGGGGTGCTAGGCCAGCCGGCGGGCCAGGCACCCTGGGCGTGAGGCCGCTGACAGGCTAAGTGGCAGCGGCTGACGGCCGCAGGCAGCAGGGAGCAGAGACATCTGTTGCCCACGCGGCTGCCTGCCCGCCGAGGAAAGGCCTCCACACGTCACAGCGGCAGCAACAGCAGCGGCCTTGTTTGGAGCTAATCGGGATGCAGGCTGCTGGCAGGCAGATAGGCTGGAAAGGGTTTACCAGGAAGAACACCCCCGCCTTGTCCCCCCAAAGTCACAGAGCAGCAGCTAAGGCCTGAGGAGCCAGGATGGCTGAGCCTGGGTTTGGGTGGGATCTGGGGAGATTTACGGGGCTGAGGAGACACAGGCCACAGCTTGCCCAGCAGGTACCTCAAGGGCAGGTCTACAGACACTGATGATATGTGGGAGTGTCCTCACCGAGGGGGTTCAAGACCCGACCCCTCCCATGCTTACGGGACTTCCCCCACCCAACGGAGACAGCCACACTCAGACAGAGAGGAGGCTGGCTGCCTGGCAGAGCTGGGACTATGCAACCTCAGCCCACAAAGCCTCTGGGAGCCCCCCCAAACATTGCCCAGGGCTCCTTCCTCACAAACTATAATGACTACTGGCCTTGGAATCCTAATGGGTTGTTGCTACCAGGTCCCTAGAAACTAGTGCCTGGAATGAACACCACCAACTGTATGCCCAGCTCCCTGTAGGGGCTTTTTGCATCTAGGCCAGGTGGAGTGACACAGGGGCTTTAAATGTAGCTGCTATAGGTGAAGGGGCTGGTTCACGCCCCAGCCTCCCAGCTGACTTCACCACTCCCCTCTCTCTTCCTTCTGTCTGTTTATCCCGCACTCAGCAGCCAGAGGGATCAGACTGAATTCAACTCTGTCCTGCGATTTCCCTGTTTAGAATCATCTCGCCTGGGCCTACAAGGCCTGTGGGTCTGGTCCCTCCTTTTTCCTCTGATTTCATGTCTTCCACTCTCTCCTCACCGATATTTTGGTGATATTTTTGCCACAGGAGCCTGCTTTTGCCTTCACTCCCAGATGAGCCATTACACATGCTGATCCTTCTACTTGGGACACTCTCTCTCCCCTCACTCCCTTTTGCAGAAAAGCACACTGGTTAAGAGCATAGGATTTGGAATCGGTTGGTCTGGACTGAAATCCTAACTCTGCCGTTTATCAGTTGAGTGTCCTGTACTTCTCTGGACCTTGGTTTCCTCATCTAGGAAATAGGCTTGCCTTGAGGACTAATGAAACAATGCATGTAAAGGCAGTTGGAAGAGTCACGGTTTCCTGGCCTCATGCCCTCTCTGACCAGAACTCCCAAGCTAGTGGAACTGGCAGAGTCCCAGCCACCCCTGCTTTCGAGAACTTCCTCCACCCACAGGGGCCTGAATGCACCCCTTGTGCTGGCTGAGTCATCCTTCAGCTAGCCACCCCCCTGAGGAAGAAGACTCCTCTCCAGCATGGGGACTGGGGCAAAGTGCCCCATCCCCAAAGCCTCTCTTTCTTCATCTGAAAATAGGGATGAGAACAGCCTCTGTCTCATCAGGTGGTTGAGAGGTTGCCATGAGCTAGTTATGGCTGAAGCACTGAGCCCAGGCCATGTCACAGAGCAGGTATCCGTGTAGAAGAGGGGGCCTAGGGCAGGGCCTTGTGGGGAGGGTGGGATGGTGCCAAGTGGGTGCCTTCCCTGGGAAGACAGGCCTGTGTAGGTGCCCATGCCCTACAAGGGAACATTAATGGTGGGCTGGTGGGCTGAGGGTAGCATGCTCCAGAAGAACATTCCCTGGGGCAGCCTATTTCAGGGCAGGTTGCTTGGCAGTACCCACACCAGGACTCCAGCCAAGGAGCTTCCAGCACCTCAGCTCTGTCCACTCACTACAGAGAACTGGCTAAGCTGAGCCTGGCCAGGCCTCCAGGAGCGCCCACCCCAACAGGGACGGTGCCACGGACAGCTCTTGAGCCACAGCTTGAGAGGCTGGGAGGAATGAGGGTCCCTAAAGTCTCTTGCCAAAGGCTGTGCTGGGACCAGGGACAGAGTAAAGGATGTCCTGTTGCCTGAATTCCTTCCCGAGGCTGCTTACCTAGGCCTCCTGTGAGCTTATGCCCAACCTTATGTGGCACATGTCAAGGGACCAGCATTGTAGGAGGCTCCAGATGTGGACACTGCTTGACCCTCTGGGATCAACAGTGGCACTGGGGTGGCCTGAGTGCCTGTCCTCCAGAGGAAGGGGAGGTGAAATTGTGACCCGGGAGTGCAGGCTGGCAGCTAAAAGTAGACGGCCCTCGACTTGCCTGGGGTGGTGACAGCACAGAATGAGGCACTAACAATGTTAGGGGAGCAGAGTGGTAAAGGGGCGCACAGGGTACTGTGGGACCCCAGAGGAGAGGCTTCCAGGAGAAAGGGCCTCTGCTGAGAGCCTCAGACCTGAAGGGTGAGGAGGCATAAGCTGGTAATTAGGGTTTGGGGTCAAAGGAAGGTGTGTTCCAGGTAGAGGGAACAGCATCTGTAGAAGTGTGAAGGTGAGAGCTGTCTGGTACCCGTGAGTACCCCCTTGACGTTCAGATGGTCTGGATGGAGTGTGGGTGTGTGGAGGTACATGTGGAGGGGTGGGGATGAGAGGAAAAAAGGTCACTAAGGGTTTGAACGTCAGGTCAAGGGGCTACTATGTGGTCTGTCTGGGTGGGGCAATACAGGGTACATGTGACACGTGCATGCTTTGTATCTGCTGGAGAACACATATCCTTCTGTGTCCCTTGCATGTATGCAGGCTGCAAGAGTGACATCCCATTTGTCCCAGCCCAGAGGAAGCCCATCTCATATGCCCTCATACCTCACCAGACCTCCAGGTGCTGGAGTTGGGCTTATTTAGAGCAGAGGCTCCAGCAAAGCCATGTGGGAACTCAACTTGCCCACCCACAGGTCACACTGGCAGCAGGGCTACACTGGCCCGGTTCTGAGGTTGGAAGGGGTCTAGAACAGAGCCTGCAGCAAGGCCACATAATGACCAATGTCCAGCCATCTGGCTTGTCCATCCACAGGTCCATGCTGGCAGCAAGGCTGCCCTGGCTGCACTGTGCCCTGGAGACCTGATCCAGGCCATCAATGGTGAGAGCACAGAGCTCATGACACACCTGGAGGCACAGAACCGCATCAAGGGCTGCCATGACCACCTCACACTCTCCGTGAGCAGGTATGCACAGGGCAGGCTGGGCCAGGATGATGCGGGTGAATCAGGGGAGGCTCAGTTCTGGGTGGCCAGCATCCTGGGTGAGCTGGGCCTCACACAGCCTCTCTGCTTCAGCTCCCTGGCACCCCACTCCTATGGAGCAGCACTTTCACAGGGGTTTGACAGGCACTGTTTGGAGATGCAGGCGGCTTAAGAGAGGAAGAAGCCCCCATTTAACCTATGGCTGGAACTATGCTGGGGGACTTATGGCAGGGAGTAGGCAGCCCAAAATCAGGGCTGAACTAAGACCTTGGGTAGCCTCAAACCGGGGGTGAGGTATGTGTGATTTCAGTCCTTTTCCCACCCATGAGTGACGAGCTTGATGACCAGTTCAAAGAATTTTATCGTTCAACACCTTGTTTAACTGTCAAACCAACTCAATAAGGTAAAACCTAATATAGTCTCCACTTTACACATGAGACAACTGAGACTCAGAAAGTTTGGAGGGTGCTTCAAGTCACACAGCAGAGCAATGGGGAAGCAAGATTTGACCTCAGGTCTCTCTCACTCCCAAGGACTCCATTCCTTCTGCTTGACTGCTGACCACTTCTACTGGCCCCACAGCTGCCCTGCCTCAGCTGTCCCCACTATGGCCCAAACCTCTGCCCTGCTTAAATCTGGATGCCGTGGACTGTGTAGTGCTATACTGCCCATCAGGAAGGGGAGGATTGGGGGGTCACCAAGCCCCATCTGTGCCCTGGACATGCTCCAGGATGGAAGGTCTACCTGAGGCATCTCCAGCCTTGCTCAGGCTGATGGCAGTCGGCTGGGTCTGGGCTGGGCGGGATCTCCCTCCCCCTGTCTTGCCTAGATCCAGGGAAGTCAGACATAACGGCTCAGCTCTGCCACGTTCACTGTTAACAGCGACTTTCCACGACCCCATGTGGATGTGTGTAGGTGAATCCTCCCCAAACCACAACTCGGCTAACCAGGCCTTAGAGCCAGCAGGGCAGGGGATAATCCATGGGCTCAGAGCCGCTAAACATGGTGGGAAGCCTTCTGAAGTAGCCCCAGTTATGTCTGGCCCGGGTCCGTGTTGAAGTCAGGACCCCTGACTCTGCTCTCGGCGCTGAGTGGGCCCAGCTGCAGGTCCAGGGCCCTGTACACTCCACTTGGCCCGCAGTGAGGAGGCTCTGTCCTGGGAGTTCAGCAGAGCTGGCCCTCTTCCAGACTTTCTGGGCTCTTAGGCTCACCAGATGACCTCTGTGAGCCTGGGTTTCCTTCTCCATAAAGCAGGGTCACATTCATCACCCTCTCTGAGACCGAGGTACAGGCTGGCTGGGATAAGCATCAGCACTGCTCTGCCCACGAGGGGCCTCTGAGGCCACCCAACTTGGCTGGGTTCCTGGGCCCTGATTCACCTCTGGCCTTGACTCTGCATGGCTGAATAAGGGAAGCCCTGGTAGTAGTGGGACAAGGGGCAGGGGAGGCTCACAGGGGCCTGATTCAGGAGGTCCACAGAGGGAATGATGTCAGGGGAGGGTAGCAGGGTGGGGGCAGGGTGGAGGTCCTCCTTCCTTCCTTCCTTCCTTCCCTGGCCATTTGTTCCAAGCCAGGCATGGATGGAGCCAGGGGTCCACTGACCTGTTCCACACTGGGTATTTTAGCCCCCAGATGCTGCCTGGCCATGGAGCAGGTGAGAGCACACTCTCTCCTATCACAGATCTGGGTTCCAGTCCCAGCTCTGCACTTGAGAACTGTGTTGTCCTAGTGATTTAATATAAGAGCCCTTAGCTTCCTCAACTTCAAAATGGGGGATCTGGGTTCCAGTCCCAGCTCTGCACTTGAGAACTGTGTTGTCCTAGTGATTTAATATAAGAGCCCTTAGCTTCCTCAACTTCAAAATGGGGGATCTGGGATTGAGCGAGGATGACATACAGGGTCTTCTCAGTCAGGGTGAAAACCTGATGTCCTGTCCCCCAGCCCCCATCCCTAATTCTCACACATGCAGATTCTGGGGGATCAAGACACAGGGGCCACCTTGATCATCTGGGCCAGCATCTCTTCTCCTGGGTGCCTTCTCACTTGCAAGGCCTCTGACCCTGCTCTCTATCCTGCCTGTCATGCCAGGACTTATGCCTGAGCCCCCAAAGACAACCCCCAAAATGGGGTCTGTGGAAGATTGGCCTGGTGAGCTGCTTGGAGGGAGCTACTCTGTGCCAGCACTCCCAGAGCTCTACCTAGGCCAGCTTCCCTACCTGCCCTCTTGCATACAGAGGGCTGTAATCCTCCACAGACTTCTCCACAGGATGAAAAGTGAAGTAAAGGCCCAGCTTCCCTGCTATGCTTACTTTGACTGGAACTCAGAGCCAGGTATCCAGCAATCCAAGCTAACCCACAATTTCTGGGCACGTTCTGTAGGTCCAGGACCTTCCTGGCATCAGCTGCAACCCTGGGGCCTCTGGTGAGGTCCCTGTCACCTATTACATGGGATATAAGATGGATTTGTACAGCCCACCATTTGGTGGGCTTAAAGATGGCAGATGGAGCTACCTGCTCAGCCTAAAGTGTGGAGACCTGGGAGTGGAGGTTGACACATGAATAAGCCTCTCATTCCAATTTTATGCCTTTGGGCCACTCTGATGGTGCCACAGAGCCTTGGTGCCACAGGCCTCTGAAAGGCTGTGGAGAAGAGAGGTGGCCTGCAGGGGACCAAGGAATGGGCAATGGTGAGGAAGAGCAGAGTGAGTGTGGACTACACATGTAATCAGATTGTTAAAATCCTCTGCTGAGTTGGGGGACAGGGGCAGGGTTGAGCTGCTAGCCCAGTGGTAAGACCCCTGAGAAGACCCAGGAGGCCCTGTGGGGCAGAGTGGGGACATTATTCCCCTTCGGTGTAACCAGCCTCACTCACACCCACCTGCCTGTCCGGGGTCCACACACCCTCCTGGCCTGCCTTCTCACTCAGTGGCAGGACTGGGTCCCAGGCCTGTAGCCTCTCGGCCCCCCCTGCCCCCACTTATGGCAGGTTTATGATGTTTTTCTCCCTCCTGAGTGGTGTTTGGCTTTTGGTTTCTATGGCGAAGCAGGAATTTCCTAATGGCCTGTTTCCCATCTGGGCTGGGCAGACATTGATGATGACTCTGCCAGCGGCAGCAGTAAGGGAGGTGCACCCCTCAGAGCCTCCATTCCACTTTTCCTAGGCCCACGGATGCCTGACTCCCAGGCCCCGTCAGAGGCTGTGAATGGAAGCGGGATGAGTGGATGGGCTCCTAGCTGATCAACGTGTAAGGCCGGCTTGCTCCGCCATGAGCTTGGCCCTCTTTATGCTGAGCTTCCATAGGCCACAGAGAGGGTGAAAAGGGGGCGAAGCTTCAGGGCTTCCTTTCTAGGAACCAGACCAGAGGGGGAAGGAGCAGCTGGTGGAGAAGGGGCACACAGCCTACCCCAGGTGAGTGGCAGATCTAGAGTTGTGTCTCCTTGCCACGAAGGCCAGCATTCTAGCGCAGGGGAAAGAGTTGGGGTAGTATCCTTATCCATGCAGGGTACCTAGCCTGGTCCTGGGTGGCCCTGGGCCCAGACCCCAGCGCTTCTTGGTCCTAGTTCCCAGGCATGGTGGGCTAGTAAGCAGAGATTTCTGACCATCCTAATTCCTGCCACAGGCCTGAAGGCAGGAGCTGGCCCAATACCCCAGAGGACAGCAAGGCTCAGGCACACAGGATCCACATCGATCCCGAGGCCCAGGTATGTACATATACCACCTGGCCTGGCCTGGCCTGGCCTAGCTCAGAGCAAGCCCAGAGCAGAGAGGCCAGGCCTTGTCCACGGGTTTAACTGCATTGGATGTCCTCACTGTGGTTCTCAGATGCCCAGGGCAGAGAGGCCGGGCCTTGTCCACAGGTTTAACTGCATTGGATGTCCTCACTGTGGTTCCCAGATGCCCAGGGCAGAGAGGCCGGGCCTTGTCCGCGGGTTTAACTGCATTGGATGTCCTCACTGTGGTTCTCAGATGCCCAGGGCAGAGAGGCCGGGCCTTGTCCGCGGGTTTAACTGCATTGGATGTCCTCACTGTGGTTCCCAGATGCCCAGGTCAAAGACTGAAGCAGAAGGCTTCTCTGGGCTCTGTCCATGCCCCATCAGGGGCTCCCAAGGTGACGGATACCTGCTGTGGGCTCTGTCAGTACTCTAAGCAGTCCTGGATTCTGGGACAATAGTGCCTGTGGTGGGCAGGGACTGGGCCAGGCCTTGGCTCAGGGCTACCTCCTACCCAGCTGGGTTTCACTCTGTCGCCCAGTGTTGCCAGATCAGGAGGAAGTCACCAGGCTTGGGGGGGGGGGGGGTGGGGGACAGCCATAGGCTGTGAAGTGACCTCAGGCTATGGGGCACTCTTCTGTCTCATCCTAGCCTTGGGCACCTACCTGGCCAGAGCCAACCTTAGAATATAAGGCACTGCCTTGCCCTATCCAAGACTGAAGTTTTCTCCTGGCCATTCTGTGATTGCAGCTAGCAGACCTCAGGCTGCAGGCCTGTCTGCTCAGTCACCTTTCTGTGTATGACAAGAGTCACAGCTATGGTGCTGTCCTCAAGGAGCGTGAGGTGGAGCCAGGCTGCTTTAGGGCCTCATTTTGCCATGGGCTTGAGGGGTGGCCAAGTGGGCAAAGCTGAGGCATCCAGAGTGAACTCGTTATTTCTGGGCCACTGAGTCTGGGCAAGGTGGAGACTCGACTGGTCTAAGATGGAGCCAGAACTTGGGACCCAGCGTGTGGGACCATGGCCCCCTGGGCCTGCTCATATCCACTGTCTCTCCACGGAGGCTTTGCTGTACCAGAGGGAATGATTTGCCATGGCCTCTCCCTCACCCCCTATCCCAGTCCCCATCTTTCTCTGACATTTGTTCCCTACCTTGCTTTTGCTGGCATCCCTGAGGCCAGGTGCTTACCATACGCAGGGAGTGCCCATTCTGGAAGGGGAGAGGCACCTAGCAGTTTTGGGATGGAAGAAGCCAGGGGTCAAAGGAGTCCAGAGTAGGTATATGACTCAAGGGGTCAGAGAGGGCTCCCTGGAAGAGGGGTATCCAAGCCAAGACCTGAAGGTCTGGAAGAATAAGGGAGGCAAAGGGGCATGGAGAGAAGTGTGCCACATACAAAGTGAAGCACATACAAAGGCCCAGAGGTGAGACTGTGCACCGTAGGTTCAGAGAAAAAAGTCCCGGGGTGGCAGGGGACAGAGGTGAGGGCTGAGGGCACAGAGAGGCTCTCGGTTTCCTCTACCCAGGACCTCAGCTGTTCTTGAAGAGATTTGTGGCCACACCTGGGTCTCAGAAGCTTGCTCTGGTAGTTCCATGGACCCATGGGGACAGGGGCTGGGGGGCATAGACAAATCACCCAGACTTGACATGGGCGAAACGGGAATAGCGTAGTACGGGCCCCCAGCTCATGTGTGAGCCCAGCTCTCGTGTGTAAGCTCCAAGATGGATAGGACAAGGGGACCTGAGCTTTGGAATATGAAGCTCAGGTCTGTTGAGTCCTCCAGGAGAGGCTCTGGGCCAGTGGGGCTTGGGGCTGGAGAACAGCTCCCTCTGTCCCACACTTTCCCTCACTGAACTCCTCAAGGGCCAGGCTGCGGGGCTCAGGCTGGAAGCAGGGGGATTTTCCACAAGCAACAGGGCAGCCCCTCAGCTGCTGCCCCCCTTTTGTACTTAAAAGGTCAAGAGCTCCATGGGGGGTGGGGACAGAAACACCCCCACCCAGCCCCTGTAGGGCCGTGTCCTCAGGAACACAGATACAGGGCCCATTGTCTCCATACTGCTCCCACCCTCTCCCTGCAGGGGGGAGGGCGGTGGGCCCAGCTGGAGCCATCACAGGAGGGGAAGACCACAGCTGGCCCTAAGACCAGCACAAGGTACCCTGGCACTCACCAACTGGGGCTTCAGGCCCACCTTCCATATAGGGTCATTGGAGACTCCTTCTCTCAGCCCTCACGTGGGAACACAGCCCAGAGTGGAGGAAGGACGGTGATCAGGAAAGTTTTCCTGGAGAGGGTGGCATTTGAACTGAGAACCAGGTGATGGGTTAAGGCAAGCCAGGTGCAGCAGGCAGCGCAGAACTCAGCCTATCCTCTCCAGACCAGTAGGGAGCTGGAGCTTGGCCTCTGGGAGGTGCCACCTGCTCACCTGGATTTAGTGCCCACCTCTGTCTGAGTGTCCTAGATTCTGACCACAGTCATGCTGGAGCTGATGAGCAAACTAGAAGTTACCCCCATGCTGCTGACTAGCCCACTGAGACTTCAACAACCAAATCGGCAGCTGGCGGGTACTCAGACACGGGGAACACATGGTACCAGGCACACCATGGAGAAGGGAAATCCAGGAATGGGGGCTCAGGAATGCCCATGACAGCCATTCATCCAAAAATGGATGTGTGCCAGGCACTATGCTAAGTGCTTTGTATGCAACTGTCTCATTTTATCTCCACGAGGAACTTATGATATAGAAACCATCGTCCCCATTTCACAGATGAAGAAACTGAGGTTCAGAGAGGTGATGAAACTTGCTCAGTGAGCAAGTGATAGAGCTGAGACTCACACCAACACTGAGGTCACCACGTGTGTCCTAACCACTGAGTTCAGACCTAGAGAGGCTGCTGCATGGGTGGCCATGGGAGGGGCAGTGGCTCTGATGACCCTGCAATAAACTCCCACACCCTGCTGGGTGGGGGTCAGTGAGGGCTTCCTCCCTCCAGGTCCCTCCAGCTCCCCCTTCCTGTTGAAGCCTGTTCTGTACGGGGCCCAGCCCTGCCCCCACGGCCCATGGCCCATCTGGTCCCCATTAGAGGCCAGGCCAGCCCCGGCCTGCCTGCCCTGAAGACACATGTGTGAGAGTGCTCAGGTTTCTCAGAGGCTAAGGCTAAAGGTTTTTCTGCTGCTGTTGCCTCGTTGATGGGGGCCCATCTGGGCAGTGAGAGACCCCCTCTCCTTTGTCTGTTGGGGTGGGAGAAGTTGGGACACCACCCCGATTCAGTCACTCAGCTGCTAGTCTGCCCATTCCTCACGCCCCTGCCCAGCTCAGAGCCTGTAGAAAGCAGCAGCTTGGGCAAAGTCTTGCAGGCTCAACTGTGCCCCAGCTGGAGGCTGACCGAGTCCAAGGCTTGCTCTTTCCCTCTAGGGTAGGCGTCCTTTCCTCCCCACCTAGCATCCCTGTTCACACTGTAGAAGGGAGGAAAAATTTACCTGTCACCTCCCAGACTGAGGCTGAGAACACCTTCATGGCCTGGGCTCTTGGGCCCCACCCCAAAGTCAGGCTGCTCTGGCCACCAACTGTGTCATGGAGGTCACCATGGTCATCCCCAACATGACCAGCACTGGCTCCAAGTATATGTAACTGTGTCTGTGTGATTAGGTGTATGTAGGTGGAGGACTGGCTGGTGCCTATGTGTTGCCTTCATGCATGGGTATGTCTGTAAATGTACTTGTGAGAGTGTGCATGCCTGTTATCACACTGCTGAGGGCAGGCTTGTGTGCCCGCAAGTGAGGGGCAACATGGCCCTGCAGGGACAAAGATCTGAAGTCCCCATTCAGAAACCATGCCTGCAGAGATACTGACCTCTTCTCATGGACTGAGGAGGCATTTTCAGGGCATTCCTCCTCAAATGTTTCAGCCATGGGCATCAGGCTGGCTGTGGGGTGGTGGTGTGGGGAGCTTTGAGCCCTGGCCAAGCCTTTGCCCCTATCTGCTGTGTCTACAGAAGGCCACCTATTTTGGCCTGGGAAGCAGGAAATGGGGGGAAAAAATACAGGCCTGGAGGGGGCTGACCTCACAATGGTACCTTTAAACCTCAGCCTGCTCCCACTAAAGGGTCTTGGGACACAATGATTGATGACCCTTCCTGGCTGCAGAACAGGAATTCCTTTTTTGCATTCCCAGCCATGGGCCCATCCAGTACCCAGCACAGTTCTGACAGAGAAGAAGACTTGGTATCAGGACCACCTCTCCAAGGAAGCCACACACTCAGAACCAGACATGCTGGGCTTAAAAAGCTTCTTGGGATGGTCCTGCCCCAACACTGTCCCCCATGGGCACTGGTAGTCAGAACCACCACAGGGCTCATGAGCCAACGTTGAGTCTCAGGGACTCAGGTTTTTGTGTCTGACTTTCCATGAGCATTTCTCATTTCTGCAGGGATTGAACCAGGCCCAAGGCTCAGTCTTTCCCCACAAACCCCCTCCCTGACCAGGAACCACAGCCAAGAGATGCCCGAGCAAGAGTAGCCAGCCAACACCCAAGAAGGCTTGGCATAGCAGGGCAGGGGTGGGTGTACAAGGAATAGCCAGAGGTCCTACCCCAGAGGGTCTCCCAGTGCCTCAGGGTCCTCTCTCTCCTAGGATGGCAGTCCAGCGACAAGCAGGTGGCCCTCAGCCACGGGGCTTGGGCCAGAAGATGGCAGGCCAGGCCTGGGATCTCCTTACGGGCAGTCACCTCGCCTCCCAGTCCCTCACAATGGCAGCAGCAGTGAGGCTACTTTACTGGCCCAGTTGGGCACCCTGCACGTGTCTCCACCCCACAGGTAGTACAGAGGCATAATCTTTGATGCCATACCCAGATCCCATCCTAATCCCCGAGCCCTTAAATCTCACACCAGGTCCCATCCTGACCCTTAACACTTGATCCTTGGGTCTCAGCTGATTGCCTTCTGACTCACGAAACCTCACCAGACCCTTGAGCTGGCAGAGTGAAGGCTGGTACTGCAACCCTGTCCCTTAGTGCATCTTCTTTCACCCAGCACTGACCTGGCCAGAGGCCTTTCGCGGAGCCGCGACTGCGGAGTAGACCTGGGCTCACAGGTGTACAGGATGCTTCGGGAGTCGGCCGAGCCGACGGCTGCGGAGCCCAAGCAGTCAGGCTCCTTCCGCTACTTGCAAGGCATGCTAGAGGCCGGCGAGGGCGGTAAGATTTTACCTCACCCGCCTTCCCACTCCCTGAGGTACCGAACTCCGCGCCCCCAACCAGCCCAAGCCACGCCTTTTCGACCCCACGACCGGCGTCCCGGCCATTAGCCCCTCCCCCCGTGTCCTCAGCGCGCTCCCACACACCTCGCTGCGCCCGGGCTTTCTCATTCCCACCCAACCCCTGTCGCCGTTCCAACCCCCATCCCAGTCTCTTTGCCGGTGGCTACGGAAGCCGGGCCCAGGCCCATACTCCGCAGAAATGAAGTTTTTCCCTTTTCTGACCTCCGCACCGGGCTCTTGCCAATCGTGCTCTGGCTTTCAGGGGAACGGCCCGGGCCTGGCGGCCCCCGGAACCTCAAGCCCACGGCGGGCAAGCTAGGCGCTCCGCTGAGCGGCCTGCAGGGGCTGCCAGAGTGCACGCGCTGCGGCCACGGCATCGTGTGAGTACCTCCCCTGTCTTCCCCACCCGCCCCCCACCCCCGTGGTCCCCTGACCCCGCCCGAGGCCCTTAGTGGGGGCGTGCTCTCGGATCGGTCAGCCCCTGACGCTGTCCTCTCCGATCACCCGTCAGGGGTACCATCGTCAAGGCGCGGGACAAGCTCTACCACCCCGAGTGCTTCATGTGCAGCGACTGCGGCCTGAACCTCAAGCAGCGCGGTTACTTCTTTCTGGACGACCGGCTCTACTGCGAAAGCCACGCCAAAGCGCGCGTCAAGCCGCCTGAGGGCTACGACGTGGTGGCGGTGTACCCCAATGCCAAGGTGGAACTCGTCTGAGCAGCTCCCGGAGCCTCCCGTCCCCGCCTCTGCTTTTTTTTAATGTCCCCGCGCACCCGTGTAAATATGTTTGCGCCCTGCCTCTCTAATAAATTCCCTCTGCTTGGCCTCAACCGTGTCGGTGCCCTGGCCTGCCTCCCTCCAGCACAGGCCATGGCTCCCGAGTGCTACACCTGTTCAGGTGCCAAGCATTTTCTTAGGCACTGGGTGCAAGGGGGAGCAGGACAGGTACTGTGCTGCCCTCAAGGAAGCCACAGCCTGGGTGGATGGCAGACATGAATCACAAGGGCAGTCCTGTTAATAGGGAAGCGAGGTCTGAGGTGCTAGAAGAGGACGTCACGCCAAAGGGTTTGACCTGGATGGAGTCAGGGAAAGTGTCAGCTGAGAACTAAGGGATGAGGGAGGGAAGAGCTCTACAGCGTGAGGAACTGTGTGCAAAGATATGTCAAAGGCGAGCACAGGCAGCAAAGGCCCCATATGGGCACCAGCACGAGCGCGGGCGGCCCCTAGCAGCTGCGGGAGGGACTGCCCCGCGGGGGATAGGACTAGGGAGATCACCGGTTTGGTTGGGGGCGGTATCTGCCTCCCGGCAATCTCAGCATTTCTCTCTTCCGGGTTTCTTCCCGTCCTCTCCGATCCCCCCGCCCCCGCCCCCCCCCCCACTGTATTCTTTCCTTCTTTCTCCTTTCCCACTCTCCCCACCAGGGAGCGCGCAGGGCGTGTGTGTGTGTGTGCGCGCGCGTAAGTAAGTAAGATTTTAGTAGAAAGAAAAGAACACTCGCCTCCAGAGTACACGCCACTCCTCCGAGGCCTGGCCTTTCACAGCTCGGTTGCACACTCCTGTAGAGACTCGCACTTTTAAAAAATATAAGTGATAGCAGAGTTGGTGAATTGTGGCTGTTCGCACTCGATGACGCATCCTGGACTCCGGGTCACGTGGATCTACCCTCTCCTTAGGTTGCTCGGAAGAGGAAGCAGCCTCATTTATTTAGTGAGCCCCGAGTAACGGACGGTTGTGCTATATTCAGTTTTGTACTATCACAGATCACAAAAGACTGTTACTGTTGCAGCAAAAATAGAAATGAGACTCTTCTGATAAACAAGGAAAATAAGAAACAATGAGCAGGCTGGGGAAACAGCATAAACAGGCCTGAAAGAATTAAGCAATCTTGGTTATACTTTAGCTGTTACTACTAACAAACACTTGTCCTTCACAAAGCTAAGCAAAACCAATTACTCTCTGATTCCATATGAATTGTACCCTGCACCTGGCACTTACTCTTGCTGCATTCTCTTGTAGCAAATCACCCCTCTTAGCTGTTTACATTTCAGAAAGAAGGTCGCAGGCCGATAACCCAGAGATGAACAGACCCAATTACCAGGCTGCCTGATGCCAGCAGTAACTTTTAAAATATTGCAGGAAGAAGAATGCAAGAGATTCACCACTTTGATCCTTTTCACTTACCCTGGACTGCGGGTTCCACCTATAAGACCCCCTGTAATTCCCCAGGACAGAGGGGCACAGTTCTTGAGGCGCTGCCTGCTCTGTCTTCCCTTGCGCATGGAAGAAAAATAAAGCCATCTTTCTCTCTTCCTCCAAAATCTCTGTCTCTGTATTTCTGATCGGCATTGGTGCACAGGGAAGCCGATATTTCGGCAACATTACCAATTCACACTCTCACCATCAGCACATGACAGTGCTCATTTCCTCACGCTCTTGCAACACAGGGTATTACCAGGTTTTTATTTTTCATTTTTGCCAATCTGATAAGTAAAATGCGATATGTAGTCACTTTAATTTGCATTTCTCTGATTACCAGGGATGAGCATTCATTCAACAAACATTTGTTGTGTTTGCTGGTGGGTGCTGAATGAACATGGAACAGAATGGTCTTCTCCCTCCAAGAATTCCTCTAAACCCTTCACTCATTTTTCTGAGGATTAACTTCTTAATGATAGATAGGAACTTTTCATATTTTTGCAAGAATCTTTGTTACTGGACCCTATTCCACTGAAATATTTTCTTATTATTGAAACTATCATATTGATTTAATTATTACCTCTTAAAGAGTTTAACGTGCTAATCTCTCCTCCTTGTTCTTCGTTTACAAACTTGCCAAGGTTATTCTCATACATTTCCAATTGTCCAGAGATTTAGACTCAGTATCAGGCTCTGGAAAAACAGACAACAAACCCCTTTGAACCGTGACTGGGGTTGCCCTGATTCTAGAGACTCACTTGGGGAGAACTGGCTAGAATCCTTTCCTCCCAGAGAATACTGTGATCTGTGCTTATTCTGCATTTATTCAGGTTAATGAAATAAAAATTCAGATTTTAAGGCAAGACCAAAAAATATTTAAACATAAAACTTTTCTCTGCCCTTTAGCCTCCTCCCTCCCCCTAGTGTGCACTGCGCAGCTGCCACGTGCGTTAACTAGACCTCCCCAATGGCAGAAATACCTCCTCAACCATAAACATCAATTTTTCTCCTGGTGCCAGCCATGTAACTCTTAGAAGGTAACATTCCTTTCTCAATCCTGTAAGGGGTCATGATGACACACCACCACTTGCCTTGTATGTGCCTACATCTTTGGTGAACTTTATGTACAATGCCAGTGTATAATTTCCCTTAAAGATAGTAATTGGTAAAGAATAGACTAGTCAGACGACCTGGGTAAATACTGGGCCACACCTAGTGGAAGTTCTTAGCTTAAATACTTACTTATGACCTTATTAATGTTACTCGATATATTTCTTATATTCTGCCTATTTTGCCAGATTATTGTTTCTTGCATTACCAAATGTGTGACTGAGCCTCAGATAAAATTAATGATGAGGCAACTTGAAATGACTGACCAAATATAGAGATCTATAAGATCAATGAGTGTGATAGTGTAACTCTAGATATGTGAAGAAGCAACAAGAGGGAACCATTTCCTGGACCATAACAGACTAGTGAGATAGGCAGTCCAGAGGCCTTTGGTTACTGTTAACAGGGCCTAGTCCAGTAATAGCACATTGAGTGGCCTATCAATGAAATCCTCGACTGACCTGGGAATGAACATTCCTAGTGCCATGGGACAAATTGGTCATGAAATGGCCCCCAGACCTTGGTTGAAATTAAGACTGAAAGAGAAGGGATTGTAAAATAATGAATGTTGCCCACCATCCAGTTCTACAAGAATCAAGTCATTAGCCACTTCAGTCACTGACCTCCAGTAGACCCTGAAAAGAATTCAAGGCAAAGATCAGGATGAGGCACTCTGTGTTCTGGGTAAGGTGGTAGAACAGGCCTTCAGAGAGTTAGATATTTTCAGGAGAAATTTTTAAGAACCTTGATTCTTGCATCTTCCCATACTGAGAAAAGCACTAAAACCATTAACTAAGATGTCTGTTGCTCATGGCTAGCAGCAACCTTCTACTGAGATGTGAGCTGGATTGCTAGTATCCACTTAACCAAAATCACATAAATACTGACCTCCCCACCTACCTCTATGAACAGTTCTCAGAGCCCTCTCAGACTGTCTCCTGGGCTATAATCCTCAGTTTGGCTCAAATAAAATCTTTCATTTCTTTCTTAGGTTGACTATTGATTAACTTTTTTCATTGACAGAGTGTTGTGTAGTACTCTGGTATATTTTTATTTCCATTTTCTTCTTTTAGATCTTGTGTTCTTGCTTTAATTTGTTCCTAGGAATTTCTTCCAAGGATCCTCCCACGGACCCCACCCCTCCCCTCCCTCAAGGAGCACAGGGCAGTGTGCAAGTGTCCTCTGAGAATTGAGTGACTGGAGTCTTGCGCCCTGGTCCTGCAGGCCCGTGCAGTCTGCAGACAAGGTCAGGCACCACCCGCTCATACGGTGAGCAGAGGACTGGCCCGCAGAGGGGGAAGCTATTAGGCTCAGGATCTCCAGTGAAAAAATCCTGTAGCCTCAGGCACAGGCCCCCACCCCTCTCCCAGACTCAAACCTGCCGAAACCTGGCTCCCCACTCCCAGAAGCCGCCCTACTTGCCTTAATCCCACAGTCACCACCTCCCCACACAGGGCCTACCCACCCCAATTGAGGGGTCCTCCAGTTACCTAGGTACCATCAAGATCAAGATCAAGCAAAGCTGCGGCAACTGTTGCGGAGACTCAGCCTCTGTTCACCAGTGCTGAATAGAAACTCGGAAACAGAGTTTTGGGGTGAAGTAGAGAAGAATAGCTTTTATTGTTTTGCCAGGCAAAGGGGGCCACAGTGAGCTAATGCCCTCGAGACTGGGTGACCCACCTTGGAGGGGGTAGTGAGGAGTTTTATAGTGTTCAAGGAGCAGGGCATTATCAGCTTGTGGACAGTTCTCAGACTGGTTGGCATAAGGTGAAGTTTCAAGCATCATCAACCTTCTGGCTTTAACCAGTCTAGGGTCTATGTTCTTGGGGGTCAGCAGTTTTCATCCGGTGGGAGGGGGGCTGCTTCCTATAAAAACTGCTTAGTAATGTGTGTCAGGCCTTTATATCTTTCAGGGAACTGGGTGTTCGGTGATTCCGTCATGTGACAGATTTATAGTCTAATTTTTACCATTTCCCCAGCCCAACAGCTATTCTTTGTTTCTACATCTTCACATTTCCCAATCACTAACTCTTGAGTCAGCCTTTTACTTCAAAAGACAAGGACACAGGGGCTTGTACACGGTTTCACAACCAGATCAACCCTTGCCAAGGTAGGCATCCTGCGGGGAGGGGCGGGGGTGGGCAGTAGCCAAGAGGAGTGGCGCCAGAGCTGCCAATCTTCCCTGCTTCAAGGCCCAGTCTCTACCCAGTCCCCCAACTACCTTCTTTGCCCAGGAGCCCTGACTGACCCCAAATGTGCTGGACCATGAAAAGCTTGGGACAAGCTGTGGAACAAGGTCTTTGTGACCCAGGGTCCCTGTCCTGAGACAGGGCAGCCGAGTCTCCAGGAGGAGACACAGATCTAGGGTCCCCAATTCAGAAATCCCAGCCCACCTGCCCCAGACCGACCCCTCGTTATTGTCCCGCAACCTGCCCCTCTCTCACGTCTTCACCTCAGCGGCCTTCAACCCAGAGGCTTGGACATCATCCCCTACACCTTCTCCCCAGCCATCCCATCCTACCCATCGCTGTGCCTGGGGTTCTGCCTCCTAAGCATTTCTGGAGCCCATTTCAGGACAGCTGGAGAATTCTCTTATTCCCTTGCTTCATGGACCCCCTCCCCTGGCCAACATGGCCCTAGGGCCCTCAGGATAGAGCCCCTGACCGATCAATTGTAGGCCTACCATTTAAGGCCTCTTGGACTGCAGGTTGCTGACCGACTGTGTGTCTTACTTCCTCTGCTACATAAGACTGTTCACCATTCTTTGAGCAATCCTGGCTTTTCATACCCTCAGACCTTTTCTCAAGCTTGAAATGTCTTTATTCTTTCTTCTTCATTCAGCAAACTCCTACTCACTTTTTAAGGCCCAGCTCCACTGTCCCCTCCCCTAGAGCAAAGCCTTGGCTGGCCCATCCCCAGGCAAAATCAGTAGCAGTTCCCATCCACATGCCCTCCATCCTACCCCTTCCATTCCTTCCTGGTGCTTCTGACACAGCCTGTTATCTCCTTGGTCAGAGCCTGGCCCAGACCTACCACCATCCTGCCCAGATCTCAGGTCAGGCATGGAGAGGTGCAGGGGCCCTGGGGCCAGCACCTACCCTCTCTCTCACACACACATACCTTGGGCCTCCCTGCCTCTTACCACTTTCCTCCTCACCTTGCTCTCCTAGTTTCTGCTGGCAGACTGCCTAAACTCTCAAGAGGAGGTAAGGCCTAGAGGGCAACTGCCTCACTCCTGCATCCTCAACCTCAACTCATTCATTCAACTAATTATTTACTAAGAATCTACTATGTTCCAGGCATTGTGCTACATACTATGAGACATTTTGAACAAACATATTTAGAAAGCACAGATGATAAGCAGTGTCTAATGGAAATAAATAGGATAGTACAGTAGAAAATAAGGAGTAAGGGAGCATCTGTGTGAATATCTGGCAAACTGCACTTCAGACCAAGAGAACAGGGAACATAGAGGCCTTGGACGGGGCAGGGAGGAGGAGACATGTGCTTGCCTGTTCTAAGAACAGCAAAGAAATGTCTGGAGTAGTGTAAGTGAGGTGCCAGTAGAAGTATATGAGCTCAGAGAGACGTGGGGGTGGGAAGACAGGCCACGTTGACCTTATAAGCTTCAGGAAGGACTTTGGCTTTTACTCGGAGAGGAGAAGCCAGAGGAGTGGCATGACCTGGGCTTTTATGTTTTAACCAGGATGACTGTGTCTGCTGTATGGAGAATAGACTGTAAGGGGCAAAGGTGGAAGCAAGGAGACCAGTTCGTAGGCATGACTGCATTCATCCCTGACTAATCCCTAACTAGCCCACTTCCCTCTGCCTCCATAGCTCCAAGCCCCAGTTCAGGCCCCTACATTCTCCTGCCTGGCCCCTGTAACAGCCTCCTGACTGGCCTTCCTGTCTCCCATCTGGCCCCTCAATCCTTTCTCCACCCAACGGCAAAGAGAGATTTTTTTTTTTTTTTGCGGTACGCGGGCCTCTCACTGTTGTGGCCTCTCCCATTGTGGAGCACAGGCTCCGGACGTGCAGGCTCAGCAGCCATGGCTCACGGGCCCAGCCGCTCCGCAGCATGTGGGATCTTCCTGGACCGGGGCACGAACCCGTGTCCCCTGCATTGGCAGGCGGACTCTCAACTACTGCACCACCAGGGAAGCCCAAAGAGAGATTTTTAAAATGCAAATCTGACTATGCCACTCTTGTCTATTAAAGCTTCCATGGCTCCCCATTGCTCTTAGGACAAAGTCTAAACTCCTGAACCCAGCCCACAAGGTCCCATGAGGTGTCGTCCCTGCTGAAATTTGCTGACAGCCCTGCCTCAGGCCCCCATAATTGCAGTTGTGCTGATCTGTAAATTCAGCTTCCTCAAGATCTTTTTCCAGACTCTTACAGGCTTCCTTGACCCTCCAAGGAGCTAGAAATGAAAACTGAGTCCTTCTTTCTGGTTCTCTGTGTGATAAGCTTTATTCTCCCACCTTCTACCTTGAGAACCAAGGAAAGGGGTGAGGGCAGGAGAAACCCAGATGCTCCTTCAAGCCAGCCCTCCCTTCCTGGCCAAGGACTCAGCCCCTCTTGGTGGCACAGCAGCCTGGCCCTGGGGTAACAGCCCATGAATAGCTGAGTTAGGGGTGTTGTGACATGCACTGTGATGCCCAGAAGACTGGGCTATGGGCCCAGAGAGTCCCTCTGACCACTCAGGGAGTGCCCTGCCCCCTCCTCCACCTGTGGGTCCCCCTGCCCAGTTTATCTGCACTGCAGCTCCATCCTGGGGTTCATTCTTACCCAGGGTAACAGCTTCTTGACTTTAGTCCCCATGCTAACCCCTGATTTGCTTTCTACAACTCTGGGTAATTTCCTGGTTTAACATTTTCTCACATAATTTTCAAAATTTTCCCCCAAAATAGTCCTTAGCACCTCTGAAAAGAGGTGGAAGTCTAAAAAGAAATGAGGGTAGTAAAGGGGTCTGTAATAAGCAAGGACTGTCCTTCTGTGCCCCCTCTACCACAAGTAGGAAACTAGTTGGAAACCAAATTTTATCTTTGCTCCTGTCTGATGTGGACCATCTGTGGCTGAAGGCAGAGGCTAGAAATCCCAGGAAAGGCTGCCAGAGGCCTTACCTGTTCCTGCAGGGTCTGGGGTTGGCCTCAGCCATGTGGGCTCAGAGACCTGAGTAACCAGCCCTGTGAGCAGGTCTGTCTCCCCAGTCTGACTGGGTTAGTGAAGCTCAGAGGCTGAAGCACCACGCCATACACCAGCTTCTTTACCAATATAGGCAGCAGTGGAAGGACACTCGGCTTCTCTCCAGGGTATTCTTGGCCTAAAGGCACATTTCATGGGAAGCCAGAGCAGTTACAGACTCAGAGGAAGTCTCAGAGGATGCAAATTGGGTACGAAATATCATAGGAGCTAATATGTCCTAGGTCTTCATCTTCAAGTCCTTAGTGAACTGATATTACTCTTCTTTCATCTTCACATAAACCTGAAAGGAAGTACAGTTATTATCCTCACTTCATGGATGAGCTTAGAAAGGTTGAGAAACTTGCCGAGGTCACACGCTGGTTAGCTGATCTCCATAGCAAGAACACCCAGGGCAATCACAAGTACGCATCCTCCCTGGAGAACATTGCCTGTCCTACCAATGGTAGTGACTCTTGCCAGGCCACTTCTGAAGGGTGCTGACCTATCTCTGCTTGTCAAGGTCCCTAGAACAGCCCACGGTGCAACTCAGATGCACCAGCTCTTCACACAGGGCCAGGCTCCTCCGTGGAGCATGGAATGGTGGAAGATGAGCTGAGTCAAGGTGACCCCTGAAGCTTTGGGTCTGGGTGTAGACAAGGCTGGTGCCCACAGCACCTGTTCATAAACTCTGGCTTGCACGAACCTACCCCCACACCTGTCTGACTTGGGCCTGGGGTCAGGTTCGGATCCCTGCGCTAAATGGGCTGTTCTGACTCCTCACCACCTCCCCCTCCCACTTCATGCAGTGCCTTCTCAGCCTGTGTTCCTGTCCACTCCCCGCCTGTCCCTGAGGCACCAGCCTCCTCAAGCTTCTGGCCCAGCTTCTCCTTTCTTCTCCAAATGCTCATTCTCAAGAGTGCCTTGGGTTGTTTGCGCTGCCTAATAGTAGATCCCTTCCAAACTGCCCCGCCCTCTTTTTGTAGTCTCACCCAGTCCCACTGGAATTAGTCTGGGAGGATAGAGCTCAGAGGCCCAGCCAAGGGATGGTTCTTCCCCTACGGGCTCAGTCTTAAGCTGACTGTCCTACTGTTGACTCCACTTAGGTTTGTACAGCACAGGAAACTATACTCAGTATTTTGTAAAAACCTACAAGGGAAAAGAATCTGAAAAATATATATATATATAACTGAAATACATATATATTTTAAAATATAAATCTAAAAATATATAGTATATATATATATATATATATATATATATATATATATATATATATATATGGAGATATAGATATTTATGTATCTGGATCACCGTGCTGTACACCTGAAACTAACACAATATTGTAAATCAACTACACTTCAGTAAAAATTAATTAACTAATTAAATTTTTTTAATTAAGAATCTTTTAGGTCAAGTATGGTCTATCCTCTGCCAACCTTTGCAATCTCATCCATCTGCCTTTCCCAACCACTGGTTTAGTGTTCACATGGCAGGTGTCTGGGTTGGAGCAGATTGCCTGGGTGCCAGGGGGTGACCCAGGGATCCACCTGCCCCACATAGTTGACTCCAGGCCCTTTTGGTCAGAAGGAGCAGAGGCAGGGTTTGAACCTATAAATGAGGCTCCAGGGTCTAGCCTTCCTCATGTTCCTGGGCAGCACCCAGTGAAGGGCAGCACAGGCTGCATCCTCTGTAGTCATACATAAGTAGGATCACCACATAGGACTCCTCAAGCTCACAACTTCAGATATTCCAGGCACACTGTTTATAGCAACCAGCCACTGATATAGCAACCAGCTTCTCTGGGGTTTCCCAATCTCAGCTGTGCTGCTTACTTCTCACTTTCTGCTCCCGGACTCCTCGGATGCTGAGGCATGGAAGACATATAGAAACCTGCTCAACATGCATGGGTGTGCAATCTGGAAGTACTAGGGGGGTTAACACCCAACAGGGCACACCTGAACCAAAGAAGGGTGGGAACCTATGGATTAATGTTGCCTACTTCTGAATCTTAGACATTTCTGAGACACATTCCCCCAGGTCCCCACAGCTGTAAACGGCCCTACGCTGTACCTTTGTACTTGCTTTTCTTCTTCTCTGTTTTACTCTCCACCATCCCTTACTCCTGTTCCCTTAGAGTCATTCCCAAATAGAAGGCAGTCTAGAAGGCAGACTTGCAAGGAAGGGACTCTAGAACTGGAACAGTCCCCTTTCAAACAGAGATAAGGACCCCATTACTGTTAGTAAGTAGGATGGTAATAATCCCAGCATGCAGTCGCATCATTTACCAGAACTCCTGTGATCAGAGATTAGAAAGAGATGCAAGGGGAAAGTGAAGCATTGGCTTGTGTCAGTGCTTTTTAATCAGGGGCGATTTTACCCCCCAGGGGACATTTAGCAATGTCTGGAGACATTGCTAAATGTCTGGTACCGCTAGGAGATGTACTATGGCATCTAATAGGTAGAGGCCAGAGATGCTGCTAAACATCCTAAAATACATAGGACAGCCCCTCACAAGAAAGAATAATCTGGCTCAGAATTTCAATAGTGCCAAGATTGAGAAACCCTGGTTATGGCACATAGAACATATGAGGACAATGGTGATTATATGGATGATGGCCTTGACTGGCTTTTGCTAAGTGCTTTAGAAGCCTTGAAAAAAGAAAAGGATAGTCCCAGGTCAGCCAACTCTAAACTCAAGGTACACTGTGAAAGCTAGGAGGCCTCCATAGACGCTTTTAAAGAGATCTTTATCTCCTGCAGCCACAGGACAGACTGTGTTGGAAATCAAATCCAGGGCTTATTTAATTGATTTAACTATAAGGGTAAGAGAGCTGCACAGCTTTGTTAGGTCTATGACAAAGTCATGGCCCTGATACAAAATACACAGAACCCTGGAACATGGAACAGGGACATTTGGGTCACTTAATTGAGAATTTTTAATTCCTGGATTCCCCCAAACCTTCAAGGCCAGCAGCAGCAGCTCTCTTCGCCATACTACAGGAGAGTAGCCTCTCCTTGCCTGGAATCCCTGCCAAGACTCCTCCTAAGGCAAGTGGCTCCAGAGGTGACACCTATCCTCCTCCCTACCTCCCCTCATGGTCTCTATACTAGAGTTAGGTTTCAGCATAGCCTAAGTGGGGAAATACAGTCCCTGATCCACAAGGAAATAGCATATATATTGAAAAAATGACAGGACCTATGTTCTGGTAGGAACAGGGGTAACATGTGTGGGAATTTATTAACCTGGAAGCATTATCTCATTACGCTGGGTTTAACATCCAAGCAAGGATACATAAAACCATCTTCATATGCTTCTGAGATGGCTCTTCAGTACTTGGATACAATTATGGCCTATGGAAATGAGGTGGAAATGCCAGAACTTTCTTGACAGTATCAAAGGAGTCAGAACGCCCAGGGGAGTGAGAATGTTAGATTGTTTTTAACACGCAAGACCAGAGAACCTATCACCAGATTATATTCCCAAGCCAAGTTCATCAGACACTCCCTTCACTAAGGCAACACAAAATGCACAGGTGAGGATCTCTAGTGTTAGTGGGGATGGTAGGATTCTAGAATAGCAGAGGCTGGATGGTGACACTTAAACAACAAAGGCAGGGTGGATGTAATTACAGACCAAAGGGGCAACCAGAGGGCTTCAACCCATGGGATCTGTGGTGATGGCTAATACACCATGCTTTTCCTAGGAGTTAAATAAATGGTCAGATGACTATTACTTGACTTGTATAACAACCTCACCCCCAAAAGGAAGAGCTAGTGATCAGAAGGCTGATGACAACTGCTACAATGGAAAATAGTACTTCCTCATAAATTTCCCAGATCTAGGCCAGTTCACGAGCTCAGAGCCTATTAATTGAAAAGGAGTCCAAGTCTCTTTAAGGAAGAACCCTCCTATACTGCTAAAAGTATTTATGATAATTACTTCCCCAATCTTTCCCTGTAAGGGATCTGTGGCTATCTCAGACTACTCAGGCTGCTATAACAAAATACCACAGACTGGGTGGCTTAAACAATAGAAATTTATTTCTCACAATTCTGAAGGCTGGAAAGTCCAAGATCAAGTGCTGGCCAATTCAGTTACTGGTGAGAGTCTTTTTCCTGGCTTGCAGATATCTCTCTGGTGTCCCTTCTCATAAGGGCACTATCCCATCATGAAAACCCCACCCTCATGATTTTATCTAAACCTAATTATCTCCCAAAGGCCCCATCTCCAACCATACTTCCACACTGGAGGTTAGGGCTTTAACATATGAATTTGGCGGGGGACGCAATTCAGTCCATAGCAGTGGCCTTTAACCCGAGTAACTCTGGCCTGAGGAAAGAGAAAGACCCAGAGCTGTCAAGAGCTATTGGATACAGAGTATGAGCTGGCTCTGATACCAATGGACAGGAAGCACCATTAGGGTCCCCCAGTTATACTGGGGGCTCATGAAAGCCAGGTGGTAAATGGAGTTCTCCTGCAAGCAAGTCTAATGGATTTAAAGATCCACACTGGATCTTTAGTAGTTCCCTGGTCCCTAAGTGCATAACTGGGAGAGATACACTTAGCAGCTGGCAAGACCCTAACATTTACTCCCTGTCCTATTAAATAAGAGCAATTATGGTAGGAAGGACCAAACAGAAGCCTCTAACATACCCACATTTTTGACCAATTTATTACATCAGAAGTAAAACCACCTCCTTGGAGGAATTACAGAGATTAGCACCAACATCAAAGGTTTTCTTCTTTATATCCCTCAGTATGGAGGATCAAAAGCTGTTTGTGGGCTTCCCTGGTGGCGCAGTGGTTGAGAGTCCGCCTGCCGATGCAGGGGACACGGGTTTGTGCCCCGGTCCGGGAAGATCCCACATGCCGTGGAGTGGCTGGGCCCGTGAGCCATGGCCGCTGAGCCTGCGCGTCCGGAGCCTGTGCTCCACAACGGGAGAGGCCACGACAATGAGAGGCCCGTGTAAAAAGCTGTTTGTTTTTATGTGGGATGAATAGCAGTACATATCACTGTCTTACCCTTAGGTTATGTTAATTCTCCGGCTCTCTGTCACAATATGTATTTAGTGACTTTGTCTTGATATTCCGTAGAACATCATGGTGGTCCACTGTACTGATGACATAATGCTAATATATCATAACCTAGTGAGCAGATGTCCTAGTAAGACACGTTCATACCAGAAGATGGGAGATAAAAAGTATGATTGAGGGCCTTCCATGCTGGTGAAGGTTTTTTTACCTTTTTGTTCCAGAGGGAGTTAAATGTATATAAAAGTTGACAAAGTAGTAAAATGAACCCCTAGGACCAATATTATGGCCAATCTTATTTCATCTATATCCTCACCCACTTCTTTCATTCCGTATTATTTTGAAGCCAACTGGTGAAGTTATTAGGGATCCAGTAGTCTGAAGCATGCCAGGCCATCCTCTGTAAGGTAAAGGCAAGTTGTTGTACCCTGTACCCTCTACCACTAATAAAAAGACATAGTGCTTGGTGAGAATACTACTCTAACCCATTTAATGGGTGCCTTGGAAGGCTCCCACCTTTGAGTGAAGCCCAGAGCAAGAGAGAGCTCTACAGTGTGTCCAACTATAGTACAAGGTTCCCTGCCATTTGGTCCACATGACCCAGCAGAATCAATGCTGCTAGAGATGTTCATGGTGATAAGGATGCTGGGTAGAGTCTCTGATAAGCCATAATAAAAGAGTTTCAGTAAGATTTCTAGAGTGCCAGAGCAAGGTCATGCCTTCTGTAGCAGGGAGCTATTTGCCTTTTGAAAAGCAGCTATTTGGCTATAACTGACAATGGGACATCAAGGGTCTATGCAACTAGAAATATCCAGTAGGAGCTAGGTATTGTCAAATTCTATCAAGTCATAAGATTTAGCAGGCACATAAGCAACCCATCATATAATAGAAATGGTAGAGTCAGGATCAGGATTGAGCAGGTCCATACAGTTCAGGTAAGTTAATGAACAGGTGGCTCAGATTCCATGACACCTACACCTCAGCTATACCAACATTTCTCCCTCAACTCAAACCTATGGTCTTATGGGGGTGGTTCTCTATAACCAACTGATAGAGGGAAAAAAACACTCAGCCCTGTCTCACAGGTGCTATCAGCCAAAAAATGGATTGTTTACTGCAACATAGCCCCACTTAGGAGTGGCTCTAAAGGACAATGGTGAAGGGAAATCCTCCCAATGGTCCAGCTATAAGCAGTGTACTTGGGCATTCATTTTGTATGGCAGGCGAAGTGGTTCAAGGTATGGACTTACATATACTCATGGGCTATGGCAAACAGTTTTGTGAAGTGGTACCTGCTGGCTCTCACACATGTACACCCTGAAAGTGCAGGGGAGTCGACCAGTGGAGCCAGAACTAGTAAACAAATGTCTCTTCATTCTCTAAGGCTCTTTAGAAGGTCCCAGCTGGATCAAATCCCAATTACCCACAGCAATTAGGGTTGGGAAAAAGCTAAGGCAAGTGAAAAGAGTGAGGCACTTGCCTCAGGTGCAAAATTTAAGGAGGTGCCAAGAAATTCAATAATCAAGATAAATAATATTTTAACATAGTATTTTTAAAAATCAAAACCAATATAAAAATCCATGAAGAACAAAACATCAAAATTTTGGGCTTCCCTGGTGGCGCAGTGGTTGGGAGTCCGCCTGCCGATGCAGGGGACGCGGGTTCGTGCCCCGGTCCGGGAGGGTCCCACATGCCGCGGAGCGGCTGGGCCCGTGAGCCATGGCCGCTGAGCCTGTGCGTCCGGAGCCTGCGCTCCGCAGGGGGAGAGGCCACAACAGTGAGAGGCCCGCATAACGCAAAAAAAAAAAAAAAAAAAAAAACATCAAAATTTTAAGATACGATCAGTTATTACTAATTTTCTCCTTTGGTCTCAAGCTCTAATGTCACAGCACATCACTGTCACTGATCCTGGTCAGTAGCAATGACCAGCTCAGTTACACAGTCTTGTGTCGGCCTTACCTCCTTCCCTGTTCACTCTCCGTAGTCCTTCACTCTCTTCCTTGGGATCACTACTATAAATAAATGATCTCTACATAAATTCTTATCTCAGGCTTTGATGTTTTACTGGCGGACAGGGGAGGCTGAAATCTAAGCTAAGTAGGACAATGACCACAGGAAATATTGTTCAAAGAAGGATTCTTGTGAAAGGAAAGGGAAACGCTATTAACAATTCTACTGGACTAATAGGCATAAATCACAGCTGTCCTGGCACATCTAGACATATGGTCTTATTACACATAAGGAAACTGACGTTCCAAGGGGGTAGGAAGCCCCTCTCCCTGTAGACTGGAGGCTACAAAAAATGAGGCAGAAACGTCTCCCACCTCTTAACCAGGGCCTGGAGAAGCAAACACACTTGTACAAAATCTCCAAAGAGATGGGCCCTTCAGCCTGTCAATCACATCTGCCTCAGGAACCCCAGGACTCCCACTGCAGGCCCAGGCTAGCAGATGGGCCTTAAGCCTGGACACGAGCAGACTGGTCCCTGCTCTGGTTACCCTGCCAGAACTGGGCGGCAAACTGGACCTTCTCCTCCTCCCTTCCTCCCTCCCTCTGTTACCGGACCGTGGACTGCCCCTTCTGCAAACTTGAGGCCTCCAGTCCAAGAAGACTCTGGCAGCCAGCCTCGATGAAGAGCCCCAGGGGATCAAAATCAGAGCCCAGGAGTGGTGACAGCTGGGCCTCCGTTACCGTGCTCTCACAAAGGACCAAGCTCCGTGTAGTGTGTTCTCCAGAGGCCCCAACAGGATCCTGGGATGACCCGGTAGTCCTTGCTCCCCACCTCCCCTCAGTCCGAGCTTGTCTCTGACGCACCGCGATCTTGATCAGCCCAGTTTCCCCCTTTTCAAGGCGAGGCTCCGGGCTGTCCCGAAGCCGCCGGCAGGTGACTGAATCCAGCTTGGGGGTTAGTGAGCACCGGGTGGGCGGGCGCCGGCCACTTGCGCTGCGGCGGGCCAGAGGAGAGGGCGCGCTCCTGTCGCCCCTGCGCCCGCAGAGCGCCAACCCACGCACTCGCCCGTCAGCGCCCCGCCCGAGGCCCCCTTCAGGCTGGAAGCGGCAGAGGAGAGACCCCTGCCCGGGACGAGGTCTGTGGCGGCGCCGACAGAGAGGGTCGAGGCCCGACCTCTCAAAGACCTTGCTCTGCAGCCTCGACTCTTCCCATTCTCCCGCTCGGCAGTGAGGCCCTACCCGGCAGCCTGGGGCTGGGCGCTCAGCACCTAGGGGGCGCGGGGGCCGGGGATGGGGCGCGGGAACTGGGCCTCTTTTCTTTTCTTTTCTTTTTATTAGTTTCTGCTTTATAACAAAGTGAATCAGTCATACATATACATCTGCTCCCACATCCCTTTGGGCCTCTTTTCTGTACGGAGGCGGCACCGCTGACCTCCTAGCCTCGGCGGGGTGTCTGGCGGGGTCGCCGGGGGCTAGGAGCAGAAAACGGGCGGAGCCGCCCCGGAGCCCCACCCCAGCCAGCCCGCTGCCTCGCCCTGCCCCGCCCCAGCCGGGATCGGGGTGTGGTCCCGAGTTTCTACCGTGGCTTCCAGCTTTGCGTCCAGCTCCCAGGAACCTTCCAACGCCCTCAGCCCGTTTCCTGGGAACGGTGCAGGCCGTGCGCCTCGCTTTCCCTCAGCCGGCCTGGCCCGCGAGAACGTTCTGACGACCCCGGCGAACGCCCTCCACCGCGCGACACTGTCCGGGGAACGCTCTTATCATCCCTGGTTGCCAACTGCAGAGCAGCGGCGGGGAGCATGAGGGACTACGACGAGGTGACCGCCTTCCTGGGCGAGTGGGGGCTCTTCCAGCGCCTCATCTTCTTCCTGCTCAGCGCCAGCATCATCCCCAACGGCTTCAACGGTATGTCAGTCGTGTTCCTGGCGGGGACCCCGGAGCACCACTGCCGGGTGCCGGAAACAGCGAACCTGAGCAGCGTGTGGCGCAACCACAGTCTCCCGCTGCAGCTGCAGGACGGCCGCGAGGTGCCTCACAGCTGCCGCCGCTACCGGCTCGCGACGATCGTCAACTTCTCGGCGCTCGGGCTGGAGCCGGGGCGCGACGTGGACCTGGAGCAGCTGGAGCAAGAGGGCTGCCTGGATGGCTGGGAGTTCAAGCAGGACATCTACCTGTCCACCATCGTGACTGAGGTGGGTATGTGAGTGACCCAGTATCTGCATCAGTCCCCCTCGAGACTGGCAGTGCCTGGGTCAGCCTCCCCCACTCCTCATCAAACCTGGCCAGCAGTCACCTGGGTTATACTTCCAACACAGGTGTGCAGCCCAAGAGAGCAGGACTCAGGCTCATTCCCCATGGGTTTGTCTCGTAGGGAGGGGATGAAGAAGGGAGAAGGGAAGTAGTTGTCAACTGCCTTTTCCTCTGGCAGTTTCACAAAAGACGAAGTTGTTTCCCAAGAGCCTAGATACCAACAACCCCAGGCTCCCCAGATGGACAGCCTGAGTCAAGTTCCTGCCGTAGGCATGAGGAGGGGGTGTGGGGGATGCTGCTGAGCCACCTGTAGACACAAAGAAGAGTCTTGCTGCTGGGCAGGGCATGGGCAGGTGTGGTCTGTTCCCTGGCCACAGGCTTCTGGAAGCATCACGGGGTCTCCTGCTCTGCCATACAACTATGGTAAGGCTTGGGTCCTGTCCTGAGCCTCCAGTTTCTCTGAAAAGGAGCAGAAGGCCTCCTGATACTGGTGGAGTACAGGGAACTAGAGGAGGCATAACCCTGGCCCCAGGGCACTCATGAAGGGACAGACTCACAGAGACCGTCTGAGCATAGGGCCCAGTGGTGGACAGAGGCTCCGGCTTATGCCATTAGCCCCTTAGCATCCTGAGTGGTTTGGTGGCAGGATTTCTAGGTTTCAGCAGTCAGAATACACACGTACTTTGTCCTCTGCATTTCCTGCTTTGCATCTGGTAAGGGCCAGGAGATGCTACGTCAGGGCACATCTCCTTCTGAGGAGGGTATCCTCACAGACTAGTTTCCTGCTATTAATCAGGCAGATAGGATTCCCAGTTTCTGGCCCATCCTCTGCGCTATGTGAAAACCTGAGCATGGCCTCTGCTAGTCTTTTATCCCCTTCCCCAGCACAATGTGGCAATAATTAGACACCATGTCTGGCCTTGTGCTGAACACCAGGCTATACATATCTGGGGTGTGGGGTCTGCTTTTGAAGCTCAGATACCCACGGGGACACTGGCTGTGTTAGAGAGAGCTAACATCAAACCTGGTTAATAACAGGGTTCTGGAACCTGAAATCAAATACTGACTGGCTTGTTGTGTGACCTGGGGCAAAAAAATGGCCCTCTCTGTGGGGATAGCAGGGTGAGGAACTACTCTAAGAAGGGATGATAAATTTGAAGTGAGTCTGGAAATATGAGCAGGACTTGTCCAGGCAAAGAACATGGAAGATTCTGGGAATGAGATTTCATAGATCAGGGTGGCTTGGAGTTCAACGGATGGCAGGTGAGGCTAGAAATGCCTACAGGGGCCTGTCCACAGTGGGCCTTGTAGGAATGTTGAAGAGTTGAGTATATTCTGAGGACAGCAAGGAAATAGTAAGGGTTCCAAGGAAGGGGTAACATGGTCAGATTTGTGTTTTTAGAAAGAACTGTGTCAAGCTGCTATGAAAATCAAGAAGACCAGTGAGGAAGCTGTGGGAGTTGCCTTGGCAAGAGATGGGTGGCCAGCTGGGAGTGGTGGCTCTTGAGTCTATAAGACCTGTAGAAAGTGGGCTCAGCCTATGGAGCGCCTCTGGATTCCCCCAGCATTGGTTCCATGCCTACCTTGGTCCCTGAGGTGGCCGTGCTTCTCTGGCTTTGATCCCCTAGCAGGGGCTCCTAGTGCTTACCCACCCTCTGCCCACAGCCTGATCCTGAGGGATCCAAAAGTAGGGGCCAGCTCACCCCACCTCTGTTCCTGGAAGTGTGGTCAGCACCTGAGCTGGAGCTGGCCCTACTGGCTGCAGCCCTCCTTGACAGCTGGGTTGACCTTTCTCTTTCCCCTTCTTTTTTTTTTATTTTTTTATTTTTATTTTTTTTGCGGTATGTGGGCCTCATGCTGTTGTGGCCTCTCCCGTTGCGGAGCACAGGCTCTGGATGCGCAGGCTCAACGGCCATGGCTCACGGGCCCAGCCGCTCCGCGGCATGTGGGATCTTCCCGGACTGGGGCACGAACCCGTGTCCCCTGCATCGGCAGGCGGGCTCTCAACCACTGCGCCACCAGGGAAGCCCTCTCTTTCCCCTTCTTTACTGGTTTTGTTCACCTCAGGGTGTGAGGGGTAGGTAGCTGCTAGCTTACAAGTCCATAGCTACCCTTGTTGTACCCTGCTTACAAGGGCCTGTGGACACCTCTGGGGATGCACATCATCACACACTCACACACATGCACCAGGATTTGCTTTTTTCAGCAGCCTTTCTCTTCCTTGCTTCCTGTTTGGGTGCTGGGAGTAAACTAAAAGGCAAAGGAGCACTAGTGGTTGGGAGGAAGGAGGGGAGAAGCATGGAAGTGAGTAGGGTGGGTGGTTCTGCCTAGAAAGGTGGTGGCACAAGGAGGAGCTCTGGAGTCAGACAGGTGGGTCCGTTCTGACCCCACCCCCAAGCACTGGGCTGACTTCAACAGGTTGCATCACTGCTCAATCAATGCCTCAATTTCCTTATCTATAAAAGGGGACACAAGCAAATGGAAAGATGCTCAACATCATTAATCATTAAGGAAATGTAAATCAAAACCACAATGAGATGTCACCTCACATCCATTAGGTTGGCTGCTATTAAAAACAAAAACAAAACAGAAAAATAACAAACAAAGATGTGGAGAAGTTGGAACCCTCATGCACAAAAATGTAAAATGGTGCAGCCACCATAGAAAACAGTGTGGCAGACTCAATAAATTAAAAATAGAATTATCATATGATCCAGCAATATCACTTCTGGGTGTATATTCAAAAGAATTGAAAGCAGGATCTTGAAATATTTGTATACCCATGTGCGTGGCAGTATTATTCACAATAGCCAAAGAGGTAAAAGCAACTCAAATGTCCAGCAACAGATGAATGGATAAATAAAATGTGGTATATACATACAGTGGAATAGTATTCAGCCTTAAAAAGGAAGGAAATGCTGACACAATGCTACAACATGAATGAAACTTGAGAACATTATGCCAGGTGAAATAAGCCAGACACAAAAAGACAGAAACTGGGGCTTCCCTGGTGGCGCAGTGGTTGAGAGTCCGCCTGCTGATGCAGGGGACATGGGTTCATGCCCCGGTCCAGGAAGATCCCACATGCCGTGGAGCGGGTGTGCCTGTGAGCCATGGCCGCTGAGCCTGCGCGTCTGGAGCCTGTGCTCCGCAACGGGAGAGGCCACAACAGTGAGAGGCCCACGTACTGCAAAAAAAAAAAAAAAAAAAGAGAAACTGTATGATTTCACTTATATGAGATATGAAGAGTAGTCAAACTCATAGAAACAGAAAGTAGAATGGTAGTTGCCAAGGGCTGGGAGGAGAGGGAAACAGGGAGTTATTTAATAGATATAGAGTTTCATTTTGCAAGATGAAGAGAGTTCTGGAGATTGGTTGCACGATAATGTGAATATATTTAACTCTACTGAACTGTACACTTAAAAATCGTTGAGATGGTATATTTTATGTTGTGTGAATTTTATTACAGTTGTTAAAAATGAGAATCATAAGAATGTCCAGCTTATCCAAGTTGTTGGGAGGATTCGATGAGATCATGTGCCATGCTATATCCCATAGCACCAGCAAAATGGGCATCATAGGTGGGTGGATGAGGAGTGGAAAGGGAAAGACCTCATCACCTCTGGCTGGGCAGCATGGGCATTGTGGGAGCTGTTCTAAAGTCCAGGTTGCAGCCAGTATAATGGGTGATGAGACTCGCTGGAGGCAGAGCCCCTTTCCCAGGGTGGAATTCTAGGGCCCAGAGAATAGGACACAGGTCTGAATCTACTGTGCCAGGGGGAGAAATGGCCTCAGCTCCCCAATAAGATCAAGCCCAGGGGCCCTGAGTAAGTTCTCTGCATCTCTCTGACACCATACAGGTAGAGGGACCACCCTCAGATTGTCTCTGCTTTATACCTCTGAAGGGGTCTCCTGATGGGCTTACCCTCTGGGACAGAGAAGCCCACCTGAGCCAACCCCCTGACACTTTCACAGGGAAGACGGGTCAGCCAGGGGCCCAAGGATGGCATGTTCTGCTGTGGAAATGCCTTTTAGAGAATGCCAGGAGGCGGAAACCTGGTGTCTGAGTTGGGAACTGTGTGGGTGCGTCTGCCTATGTGTATAGGTGTATAAGGTAGTTTCTTTCCTCTAGGAACTCATGGGTGGAGCTGCAAGCAGCTATGCCCTTCACCATGATAGAACGTCCAACAAAGGGCCTGGGCCTCTGGAGGCACTAGCCTTGTGCTGTCTTTCTTGGGACCTGGGGTCAGGGCTTGGACAGCACAGGACACACTGATTCTCCACCCACAGCCCAAAGGTATGAAATAGGAACAAGGGAGCCTTATCCTCTGCTAACAGGGTGCTTATGGGGGGCACTAGGAGCAGCGAAGGCGGGAACGATGAGACAGACTGAGCCTGGCATCTGACTGACAACTACATGGGACTCCATGTGGCAGCTTATAGGGTTGTACCTCTTTTGGGGCCTGGGTGGGCTCTGCCAAAGGTGAAGAGTTTAGGCTGTTATCTTTCCATCAGGCCTGCAGGCTGCCTTGGAATACTGCTGGCTAGTGTGAGACTGGCAACTTGGCTGTTGGGACAGCCTGAATATTAACCAAGTTCACAACCCAGACCTGCCCTCTGGCAGATTCCAAAGGGGATAAAGTGGGGACTTCTGCCTCCAGCCAGTACCAACAGACTTATTTCCAGTCAGTGCTTCAGAAAGAGAACAAATAAAGGAGACTGGGGGGCTTTCCCTAGCTCTGGCCTGAATTTGCTTCCCTGTTTGTTTATCAGCTGCCTCACGCCAAACAGTTTGCCTGTTGCCTCTAAGCTCTGTTCCTCTGACAAACGCCACCAGGATCTCAGAATGTGCCTTTGTTTCGAGGCTGCTTCACCCAAACCTCCTGCCAAGTTTCTGGACAAACAGATTTTGTCCATCTCTCCTGGTGGGCAGCAGAGCCCTCACACTTTGTCCAAGAGGTAGGGTCGTGCGTTGACAAAAACAAGACTTGGGAGAACTGGTCAGAAGAGCTTCAGGTGCCTCGGGCTTCGGAAGGGACTGTTATTTCTTCTTTGTGACAGGATATTCGATTTATATTCAAGGCTAACACAGCCCTGCCTTGTTATCTGAAGCCTTGGTATCGTTTTAAGCATGTCTGTAGAGTCCAAAAAAAAAAAGGAAGGGATCCCCATTTGAAGCAGAGAGAATGGAGGCTCTGGGGAAAGGCTTGGCTGACTCACATGCCCTAGCAATTGGCACAGACAGTCCAAGGCTGGTGGCTCCTGCTCTGTGTTTGCAGGACTGGAAGGCAGGTTCATAGTGGCACCTTCCAGAGTTGCCCCTTGGTGCTACGTGGCTGGCACAGACCCCATCCTATTTGCTCTCATTCCCAGAGTGGAGCCTGGTAGAACTGTGCTGGATCTAATGTCAGGATGTAAGTGGGAGAGCCAGGTCCCTGAGTGCCCCTTCTTCCCTCAGGCCCCTCCATTCCCATCCCCACCATCCCATTTAAACTACCTGGGTCTTCTGCTTTGGCTCCACCTCTGATGACCACAGAACTGAGGCCTCTCCACCTATGGGTGCTTTTTCTTTACATCTAATATAAAGAAAAAAAGATACTGAGAACATTTTAGGATTTAGCCTCCCTCCATCTCCTGAGCTCCAAGTTGCAGAGGCTAATTCCTGGTGAGTGCAGCCAGGAGACTGGGGGATCCCATCCTCCACTCAGCCCATATTAATATAGTGGCGCCTCTACTCCAGGTTCCACAGGCTGAGAATATTGAGGCCCTGGGTGCCCTTGTCCCAGCTTATTGTAGAGTGGAGATTCCATGCCAGGAGAGGCAAGCCAAAAAGAGGGATGCTACCACCTCCAACCAGCCTCTAACTTATAAGGCAGGGGGTGTCATTCTGTGGGCACTTTCCCTTCCCCCCAGTCCTGGAGCAGGGACTCAGAGATTTTCCCCAGGGGAAAAGTAGTCCATAACAACAGACGGCTCTGAAGCTGTCCCCACAGGAAATAACTTCATTTGAAACAAGATGTTCAGAAGTTGAAGCCTAAGCGTGCTCTTTAAAACAATGGAGACTGTGGTAGTAAACAATTAAGAGGAGACTGGTAGCTCCGTTTGAGCAACAAGCTAACCCATAGGGCAACTAGATTACCAGAGAGAACCAGAAAAAGAGACAACTCAGAGCAGTCAGAACAAACCTCAAAGATTTGCCTCAAAACTACTCCTTCAAAGGGGCTTGAATTTAATTGAACTAGACTATAGAATGATTTGTGCCCCAGGACATTGTTGAAAACAATAAAGGAATGAACCAGTAATTGGTGGAGCCTAACAGCTAGGTGTGATATCAGCAGAGGCAAACAGCTTAATAGAAAAACTGGGGAAAGAGAGAGTCAAAAAGAGCCCTGCTAAAACCGTTGTCATCCCAGGGTGACTGTGTACATGCCCAAGGCTGTGCCCTCTGAGGAGCAACATCAGAGGCTTCACACTGCAAGGGAAATAGTCTTCACTAAGGTCCAGCCAAGTCATTAAACAAATAAACAAACAAACAAAAACAAAGACAAGCACCCCCAGGTTTGGGAGGGCTGTTCAATGCCCAGAGTTTCCACAATATATTTCCTGAAATGTCCAGTTTTTAACCAAAAATTACAATACATGCAAAGAAACAGGAAAATATGACCCAAACTCAGGGGAAAAAAAGCAGGAAATAGAAATTGCCTGAAAGGGCTTAGATGTCAGATCTAACAAAAACTTCAAAGAAGCCATTATAAATATGTTCAAAGAACTAAAGGAATTCATGCTTTAAAAAGTAAAAGAGGGGCTTCCGTGGTGTTGCAGTGGTTAAGAATCCACCTGCCAATGCAGAGGACATGGGTTCAAGCCCTGGTCCAGGAAGATCCCACATGCTGCGGAGCAACTAAGCCCGTGCGCCACAACTACTGAGCCTGCGCTCTAGAGCCTGTGAGCCACAACTACTGAAGCCCACGAGCCTAGAGCCCGTGCTCTGCAACAAGAGAAGCCCATGCACCGCAACTAGAGAAAGCAGGCACACAGCAACAAAGACTCAACACAGCCAAAAATAAATAAATTAATTTATTTTTAAAAGAGCAATAAAAAAAATAAAAGAAGGTATGATAACAATGTCCCATCAAATACAGAATACCAATTAAGATATAAAAATAAAAGTTATAGGGCTCCCCTGGTGGCGCAGTGGTTGAGAGTCCGCCTGCCGATACAGGGGACGCGGGTTTGTGCCCCCGTCTGGGAAGATCCCACATGCCACGGAGTGGCTGGGTCCATGAGCCATGGCTGCTGAGCCTGCGCGTCCGAAGCCTGTGCTCCGCAACGGGAGAGGCCACAACAGTGAGAGGCCCACATACCGTAAATAAATAAATAAATAAATAAATGAATAAATAAAAGCTATAAAAAAAAGAATCAAATAGAAGTTCTGGAGTTGAAATATACAGTAACTGAAAGTTAAAAATTCACTAGAGAGCCTTAATAGTAGATTTGAACAGACAGAAGAAAGAATCAGCAAATTTGAAGACAGAGCAATGTAAATTATATAACCCAAAAAACAGAAAAAAGGAATGAAGAAAAATGAACAGGGTCTTAGAGAAATGTGGAACACTATTAACCAGACCAACATGTGCATAATGGGAACACTAGAAGGAGAGGAGAGGAAGGAGCAGAAAAAAAAATAGTGAAAGAAATAATGGCTGAAAACTTCCCAAATTTGATGAAAAACATTAACCTACACAGCTCAGCAGCTCAACTCCAAATAGAAGAAACAAAAAGAGTTTTACACACAGACACATCATGGTAAAGTTATTTACAGTTAAACACCAAGGGAAAATTTTAAAACAGCAAGAAAAATAGGACACATACAAGGAAACCCCAATAAGATTTATATTTGGCTTTTCATAAGAAACAAGAGAGACCAAAAGGCAGTGGGATAACATATTCAAAGTGCTGAAAGAAAAAACACATCAACCAAAAATGTTGTATCTAGCAAAACTGTCTCTTAAAAATGAAATAAAGACATTCGCACACACAGACACATGCACGCATGCACACACAAACCTGAGAGAATTTCTTGCTGCCTTAACAAGAAATACTAAAGGAAGTTCTTCAGGAATAATTTTTTTTTAATGCACAACTTATTCTCTGAAAACTACAAGGCATCTTTGAGAGAAATTAAAGATGTAAATACAGTAAGTCCCCTACATACGAACCTTCAGGTTGTGAACTTTCAAAGATGCGAATGTACGTTCACGTGTCCAATCACATAAGGCGTGAGTGAAACTGCAGCTTGCCCTCTGTCTCTCATTGCTGATGATCCTTCAGCTCTACCATCTCCCACCTCCTCTCCTTCCTCCAGTCAGTAACTCTTCTTGCCTGTTCACTCCATGCCAGCCCCTGTATGCCAGCTGTTGTACTGTACTACTGTACTTTTCAAGGTACTGTACTGTAAGATTAAAAATGTTTTCTTTATTTTTTGTGTTTGTTATGTATTGTTTGTGTGAAAAGTATTATAACCCTATTACAGTACAGTACTATATAGCCGATTGTGTTAGTTGGGTACCTAGGCTAACTTTGTTGGACTTACGAACAAATTGGACTTACAAATGTGGTCTCAGAACAGAACTCGTTTGTATGTAGGGGACTTACTGTAAATGGAAAGACATCTCACATTCTGTTCATGAAGCAGAAGACAATATTGTTAAGATGGCAAAACTCCTCAGATTGATCTACAGATTCAATACAAAAGGTGTTCAGTATCATTAGTCATTAGGGAAATGCAAATCAAAGCCACAAGGAGATACATCTTAACACCCCTGGGATGGTTAAAATTAAAAAGACACACAATAGGGACTTCCCTGGTGGCACAGTGGTTAAGAATCTGCCTGCCAATGCAGGGGACATGGGTTCGATCCCTGGTCCAGGAAGATCCCACATGTCGCGGAGCAACTAAGCCTGTGCGCCACAACTACTGAGCCTGCACTCTAGAGCCTGTGAGCCACAATGACTGAGCCCACAAGCCACAACTACTGAAGCCCACACACCTGGAACCGGTGCTCCACAACAAGCGAAGCCACCGCAATGAGAAGCCCGCACACCGCAACGAAGAGTAGCCCCCCCTCACCGCAACTAGAGAAAGCCCACATGCAGCAACAAAGACCCAACTCAGCCAAAAAAAAAAAAAAAAAGACACACAATAACAAGTGTTAACAGGAATATGGAAAAATTAAAACCCTTGTTCATTGCTGTTGGGATTGTACAATGATGGAGCCACTTTAGAAAACATTTTTCAAGTTTCTCAAAAGGTTAAACATAGATTTATCATATGACTCAGCAATTCTACTCTTCATATATACCCAAGAGAAATGAGAACACATGCGCTTGCAAAGTCTTGTACACAAAACTTTATAGCAGCTTTATTCATAGTAGCCGAAAAGTGGAAACAATCCAAATGTCTATCAACTGATAAATGGCTAAATAAAAGGTGGTATATCCATACAATGGTATATTTTTCAACCATAGAAAGGAATGAAGTACTGATATTTGGTACAACAACATGGATGAACCTTGAAAACATTATGCTAAGTGAAAGAAGCCAGTCACAAAAGACTATATATTGTATGATTCCACTTATATCAAATGTCCAGAATAGGCAGATTCATAAGTATATTAGTGATTGCCACAGGCTGAGGAAAGAGAATGGGAAGTGACTACTAATGGGCATGGGGTTTCTTTCAGGGGTGATGAAACCATTCTAAAATTAGATAGTGCTGATGATTGCACAATTCTGTGAATATAGTAAAAACCACTGAATTGTAAACATAAAAATGAATTTTATGGTGTGTAAATTATACCTCACTAAAGACCTTATAAACAGAAAGAATTAAGTAGCCAGCTTTTTCCCCCCAATGGTCAGGAAATTTCCAGTTTTAAGTCTGCAACTAAGTTATAAAGAAGAAATTGTGGGTGGATATATATACTATTATTAACTAACTACTACTTCCTCTTCTTCCCCCCAAATGAAAGATATAACTATAAGAGAACACATAGAAATCCATTCTTAAATGAACTATTGCTAGTTTTTCATTCACAGCTGTCTCTGAGATTGAAGTCCATTTATAAAGGGATTTTACACCTTGTGGTAAAAGCTTTTCTGGTTTTTCGTCATTGAATAGGAAGTTCTCTTTTCTAACAATCTCTTCTGCCTAGTCAGGTTTAAGTATAACCTGCTTTGCTTATTCATTAATGCTGTTTGTTATAAGTCATGGTTTTGGTTAGGACAAAGGCATGAGATCAGTAGAAAGGGAACTACCATTTAATGAGGCCTGTAATGTGTCACTGTCAGACACACTACTTACGTTTCCTGTCCAATGCTCATAACGACCTCAAGAGGGAGTAGTATTGTCACCTCTTTGAAGAGGAGAAAACAGGCTAATGGAGGTGAATGAGTGGCCCAAAGTCACACAGCTGGAAGTGGTAGAACCCAAGAGAGCCTGTGCTCTTTGCTCAACATCAGGCTGCCTTCCAGAGTTCTCAGTTCTATGCAGGTCACAGGGATACACTTATCTTTATGGTCCTTTATGTCTTTGGTAAAGGCTAAAATTGCTAGACTTTAGTTACTTGGAGAGTTCAAGGTTGAGGGTGATTTTCAAAGGACAGTGTGTGAGGGACTTCCCTGGTGGCGCAGTGGTTAAAAATCTGCCTGCCAATGCAGAGGACACAGGTTCAAGCCCTGGTCCGGGAAGATCCCACATGCTGTGGAGCAACTAAGCCCGTGCGCCACAACTACTGAGCCTGTGCTCTAGAGCCCATGAACCACAACTACTGAGCCCGCGTGCCACAACTACTGAAGCCCACCCTCCTAGAGCCCGTGCTCTGCAATAAGAGAAGCCACAGCAATGAGAAGCCCGCACACTGGGACGAAGAGTAACCCCTGTTTGCTGCAACTAGAGAAAGCCCGCACGCAGCAACAAAGACCCAATGCAGCCAAAAATAAATAAATAAATGTAAATTTTTAAAAAAAGACAGTGTGTGATACCACACATTTCCAAACTAATTTTCCATTACTCCTAATTGTTCAACATTCATTCATCGACAATTTGTTAAGCATCTACCACGTGCCTAGCCTTGTACATGCATTAGTTATCTAGAATGATTATATGAATGTGTTCAGGTTTTAGAACTCTGTCCATCTGGAGAAGGTTGAGCAGGGGGTGCCTCTTTTCCTCTCTAGCCAGAGAGCACAGTGGCCCAGAACAAAGCCCACCCCACCCCGGATGGCTGGGCTCATGCATGCACATGTGCACACCTGGTCTGTCCTGAAAAGTATGCTTGACCTTGAGCTTTGTGGAGGCAGTGACCATGTCTGCTTTGTGCCCCATACACAGTCTGGCCCAGAGCATGTGCTCAGTGATGGTTGAATAAATGGCTAAGCAATTCCTTTTACCAATCCACTAGAACTCAGGCTAGTCATTTCATTGCCCTATGCCTTCATTAACTCATTTGTAAAATGGGGATAAAGAGAATACCCATTTCACATGGCAACTTTGAGATCCCATGAGTAATACAAGGCACACAGTGAGCACACAGTACACTGTACTTGTCCTTCCTATTATTATTACTGTTGAGGGCATGAGACGCATATTCTTCTAGGCCAAGAGTGACCTCACATCCCCTATTACCTTGTGATGTGGTTTTTTGTTTTTTAAAGCAGAGCTGAAGGCTAGATGGCCCAGCCAAATGGAGCTTACTCTGCTCTGTTAGAGAACATTGGTCTAAGACCTTGAGGATGAGACAGACACAGTAATCCTGTGAGAGCACATCCAGTGCCTCAACCCGGCACAGTTTGGGACATTCTACTCTTTGTCTATGGTGTGTGTGGGAATGTGGGTTATGTTTCAGTAATGGTAGTATTTGACCTTAAAGCACAGCTCCAGAGCGATGCCAGGCAGTTCCTCACCAGGCCATCAGCCATTAGCCTCTGAGCTGACTGTGTGTATGTATGTATGTTTGTATGTGCATGTGTGTACACACATGTACAGAGACCCACGGGACAGTTCTGTCTCATCAAGGAAAAGACTGTCTCCCACTGGTCCTGCCATGTCATTGTTAACCACAGGGAGTTCCCTGGGACCTGGCTATTGAGGCCCCAAGACACAGCCCTAGAAACCCCAAGGGACTGGGGCAGGCAGGGCCTGGCCTCCTTAAGAATAGCCCCGTGGAGAAAACAGCACCCCCTACAGGCTGGCATCTGATTTATTGGACCCCAGTTCCATGAGCCGCAGCCAAAACTTTATCTGCCAATCTTGTCCTATTACGAGGTCTCTTGCAGCTTTTGAAAAGACTCTCTGGGTACAGTAATTCCCCAAGAGGGAACCCAGCCCTGGAACCAACCATAAGTAGCCATGAGGTGCAGCTGCCTTCCCCTGCCAGGTGTGAACAGGATCTCCCTGCATGGTGTTGACAGGGCTTCTCGGGCCCCTCTTCAGGGAAGGAAGGGGGACCTAGAACCATGGCCTCATGGCCTCCAGTAGGAGAGCAATGGGGAGCTGGCCCTCACCTCACCTTTCTCAGCACCCAATTCAGAACTCCTTTCCTTGCTCCATTCCCCAAAGAGACTAGGCTTGACCCAATACCAGGGCCAGCTTCATGGTCATCAACCCATGCAGTCACACAGGACCCCACACTTGGTTTTAATGCTCTGCTATTGACGTCTTGAATTTTTTTAAATAAATTTATTCATTTCTTTTTGGCTGTGTTGGGTCTTCGTTGCTGTGCATGGGCTTTCTCTGGTTGCAGCGACTGGGGGCTACTCTTTGTTGCGATGCACGGGCTTCTCATTGCAGTGGCTTCTCTCTTTGTGGAGCACGGGCTCTAGGCACGTGGGCTTCAGTAGTTGCAGCACGTGGGCTCTAGAACGCAGGCTCAGTAGCTGTGGCACACGGACTTAGCTGCTCCGCGGCATGTGGGATCTTCCCGGACCAGGGCTCGAACCCGTGTCCCGTGCACTGGGAGACGGATTCTTAACCACTGCGCCACCAGGGAAGTCCCGACGTCTTGAAATTCTTAATCATTTTTGAACAAGGGGTCCTGCATTTTCAGTTTGCACTGGGCCTGCAAATTAGGTAGCCAGTCCTGTTTACTACCTTTGCTCATGCAATGCCTGGCTCCACATCTAACAGCCTTCCTCTCTCCTTTCTTTCTCTAAGTGCTATCTATCCTGCCCAAAGGCAATGTCCTGACAGAAAAATATTTTTAAAAACACAAAGGAGAGCACATTATCTTTGGAAGAGCTTTTCTGCTTGACTGCAGATGGAATGGTGATGGTTGATAATGGACATGTTAACACCCCTACCAAACTTGGGATTTTCTTGGCTCTGTCCATGTCTAAAGGCTGTGGTGTGGGGGAGATCTTCTGCCCCTAGTCCTGGTGTCACATTCCTTGAAGAAGTGTAGGGCGTAATAAACTCGTTTTGTCTGGCCTTTGGAATTCTTGTCCAAAGCGGGACATGGGTACAAGGTTAAGTTCTGAGGCCCAAGTTGGTATTTACTTGCTATGACTTCAGGCAAACACCAGTCTCAGAGCCTAAGTTTACTCTTCTGCAAAATGGGTTATGCTCCACATCATGAGGCGCTGGGGCCGCAATCACTAACCTCTTTGTGTGTTGGGGCAGATCCCAAGATCTTTTCTGACACTTTGGCGAGTGATGTTTTAGAAGTGGGTGGTCATTGATTCAGGTACGTGTCTTGTCTACCCCTTCTGACCTGTGGCCTGGCAGGGCACATGAATCTGGCCATACAGTTTTGGAGGGTTTGTGCCCTTTCCACTGAAGCCTATTCAGGTACCCCAGTTGAAGCAACACTACTCTGGGTGTGGTTTCAGACTTATCCTCAGTTGTGCCTGAGGGGTAGAGAGCAGAGTTTCTGGTCCACGTTGTTTTTCTTCTGCAGAGCTGTGCTTGGGCGTCCCACTGTAACCAGCATTGTGAGAACAAGCAGAGGCAGATTTATGAATCTTGTTATTGTCTCCAGGATGGGGGTGTTCTCAAAGACATTATCCTCAACATCACAGAGTGGCCCCTTTGTGGAAGGAAGTATATAGGAGAGGCTTCTTTCAGGTCTCAGGACTCAGAAAAACTGAGCTTTTGCAGAATGAGTTTATCACTTTGCACACCATGATCCTGAGAGCTGAGCTGCTGGGATATTCAAAGCCAGATTTCAGGGCTTCCCTGGCAAGCAGACAGGCCTTTGGGCAGGACAGCCAGAGGTCAGTCTTACCCCTGGCTTGGTTATTTTGTAACCCCTCCTCCCCTGAGATTTTCATTTGCCCGGATTCCCTTAGCTTTTTGTTGTACACATTTCTCTTGTATGTATCCTTATAAATGGCCTCTCTCTGCTGCAGATGGGACATGATATAAATATGTGAACTCATTTATAAATCTATTTCAGGGAAGTTGTGAGGATTAAGATCTAAATTGCTTTGGGAATGTCATGGGAGCAGCACCACTGCTGAGTGGGGCTGGGATTGGGTGGGAGGCAGGGGATTTTTCCTATAGTCTGGATCATCTTGCCACACACGGCAACACCATGACCACAGCCCCGAAATACTTATTGGCAGCACCTGCTTGTTTTTTAATTAATGAAAGCTCACTGAACACACTGAAATTTCTGCAGCCTCCCCTTGAGATTTTGCTGAATTGACTTAAGAGCTGGAAACTGAAACTCTGCCTCAGACTCTCATTCTATGGGTCCACAAGCAGGGACTTGCTAGGGCTACCAGAGCCCACGGGCCCTGGGGAATGGGAGGGACGCACTTCTGTGAGGGCTGCATGGGAAGGAGGGTGGAGGAGTGCAGAGGGGAGATAAGGAGCACTGGAGAGGGGTGGGAACCCCACCCCTAGCACAGTGGAGCCCCGGATCAGGCCCTAAGTGTGGCCTACGGTATAAGTGGACCAGGGAGCACAGGGTTCTCTGGAGGATTCTGTTCAGAAAATATAATCACAGGCCCCTGGGGACCACGTGCACTTTTCAACAAAGTAGAGGAATCTTTTACAACTGGATCGTGTGACCATGCCCTCTACCCTGCCCTGCAGGCATTTCAAACACCTTCCCTCCATGCAGGGATGCCTTCTGAAGCAGAAATGGCATCTTTGCTTCATACCGCTTCACAGCTGAGGGGTAGCCAGTCAAAGCCATGCCTCAGCTCACTTCTCAATACACGATGTAAGCAGGGCCAGAGGTATCACCCTCCCTTTCGGAAGAGGAGGGTGAGCCTCAGGCAGGACAGTGACTTGCCCCAGTAAATGGTAGCGTCAGGAGTCAACCCCAGGGCTGCGAGGCCTATGCCCTTTGCATAAAAGTGACAGCCTGGCACAGGGGAGGAGAGCCTGCCTGGCTGCCATGCTATGCCCTTGGAGCTGGGCTGGAGCACTGGGCTCACACTTCACGTTTTCCCTGGCAGTGGAGTCTGGTGTGTGAGGATGATTGGAAGACGCCCCTTACTACCTCCCTGTTCTTCGTAGGCGTGCTCCTCGGTTCCTTTGTGTCTGGGCAGCTGTCAGACAGGTAAGGGCACTGGGCGGGAGGAAGGGTGATTGTCAATTCACTGCCTGTCTTGGGGTTGGACTGAATTTAGGGTATTTTCACCCAGAGAAAGGGAGGCCCCTTAGGCCACCAAGTGAGTGACAGGAGGAACCATGATGTCCCCTCTGTCCTCTGCCCTCAGCCCCTTGCGGGGACCCATTGAAGAGTGGAGCCCTTATATCACCAAACTCCTCGCAAATATACACTGCTGCCTCCCCACCCCACCCCTAGCTCTTGGATGCCTTGTGATCTATCCACAACCAGCCATAAGCCAGAGTCAGGGCCAGACTCGGGGAGTACCTTCCCTAACAGTGCACCCACCTCTGCTGTGGCTTAGGCCCCTGGCTGGACACTGGGGCCACAGAGCTGACCCAGGCTGGTTCTGGGCCTTCTGGGGCACACAGTCAGGAGGAGACAGCATTGCAGCTCTGGGAGATATGCCCTCACTGGCCCTTGAATGTTCTTGGGTACCAGAGCAGGGAGGTGGGAGTGCTCAATGGCAGTGCTAGGGAAGGCTTCCCAGAGGAGTGGCTGTCCCTTCCCCAGTCATGAAGCCCAATGGGACCCCAGACCCAACAGACTGAGAACTGAGTTTGGAAGATGGGGTGGGAGACTGTTCTGCTCATACCTGTGTTCCCTTCTAGCCATTGGACACTATCAGAAAGTCAAATTAAAACTCTTATAAAAAAAAAAAGACTTAAGCCAACTATAGTGTCATTAATGGACGTTGCTGGAAGCTACACTTTCCATAGAGCAGTGGTTCCCAATTTGGGATGCACAGTAGAGTCACCTGGGAAATATTTTTAAGTCCCAATACCCAAACTGCATCCAATTGTCTACATCCAGACGATAAGCATGTTGGAAGGCAGGTGCTGGCACCGGTATTTTTTAAAGCTCTCTTGATTCCGGGAGCAGCCAAGGTTGGAAACCACTGACATAGAAGGACTCTTGGTTCTGGATTGACAGAATTCTCATGTTGTTGATATTAGATGTATCTGCAATCTGTATTGTACTCACATTCCAGAAATATGGTGGCAGCTTCTACCTATGACTCCTTCTAAAGAGTAGATTTCCACATGGTCCTTGGCATAAGCTGCTCTGTGCTTTTGAGATATGGTGCCTCTACAGGAGGCTCAGAATCTCATAAGTTACCTCCTGGGCAGATGGATGCCTGAGGCCTCACCAAGGAAGAGCCTGGGAGGATGTGACAGGAAGAAAGCCTGTCACAGCCCTGAGAAAAACAAAGTCTGCAGCAATGCCTGACTCAGAGTTTCCACATGCCCTGATGACAGTGCTGCTGTGAACTTCATGGGCCATGTCTTGTCCTGTGCTGTACTCTACAGGTTTGGCAGAAAGACCATCCTCTTCGCAACCATGGCTGTGCAGACTGGCTTCAGCTTCCTGCAGATTTTTTCCATCAACTGGGAGATGTTCACCATGTTATTTGTCATCGTCGGCATGGGCCAGATCTCCAACTATGTGGTGGCCTTCATACTAGGTAGGAATGGCTTCTGACCCACAGGACTCCTTACAACCCTCTGAGAGGCCTAGGAAGAGGGGACCACTGGAGAGGGCACAGGCAGTGCTCTTAGCACAGAAGGAAGCACCTCATCTCATGGGCTGTGCTTCCAAAATGTGATCAGCCTCGGGGATATATGTGCTGGTGGTGGAGGCTCTAGCCACAGGTGCTTTGATGCATCACAGGCAAGACAGGCATGCACAGGGAGCCAGCTCTGTGCTGGGCCCTGAAATGTGACAATGAAGAAGAGCTGCAGCTGGTAAGAACCAGCCAGGTAATAACTGAGACACATTTCAGGAGCACAGGGCTCGTGAGAGGGACAGAGGAGGGTATCTTGAGGGAGAGACAGCCTAGGGGTGTCTTTGATCTGAGCTATGAAAGCTTGAGGTTTCTGCCTGGGCTGGGGCTAAAGAGTGTTCCTGGCAGCTGGGCGTGGCCCATGGAGGTACTTAGGGTAGTTGGTGTGCCCAGTACACAGGTGGAGGAGGCACGTGCAGACAGGAGTCCAGTGCCAGCCAGCCATCGTTGGGCAGATCTGGCCTCACCCCTAAGTCAGAGCCCACCCCCAGAGCATATCAGCTGCATGCAGGACAAGCCTTACTGCTGAGAGCAGTCCTATCTCCTAGCAGCACCCTTGCTTCTGGAATATCAGGCTGCATGAGGGGGACTCACAAGCTAAAGGTCGTGAGGAGGCCCCCAGGGCCTTTACCAGCTTTTACTGGGAGGCAGCAGGGTGAGCTCCGGGCAGGTTGATAAGGGTCATCCGCCGGAGTGAGTCCCCAGCAGGCTCTCTGAGCTTACCTGCTCCCTGTGAGCAGGTGAGAGAAAGGGAGATGGGGGCACATCTGGGATAATAGACACCAATTCCCATAATCTCCAGTGTGATCAGATTTCCTTGTTGTCTGTCCCAGTTTGTCCCTATTGTCACAGCGTAATTACCAATAGTGCCCCTTTAATGTAAGTCTAATGATTCTTCTTGTCTCAAAAGTCTGAATCTAGTAAGATGATTCTGGTCACGTTTGAGATTCTGGATGACTCATTGGCTTTTGAGATCCTGTGTTCTCTTAGTTGAGGATGTGTACACCCTGTCACGTTGCCAAGATGGAGCTGTTCAAATTCCACTCCTCTAATCATTTGTAAAGAGCCCCTCTCCACAGGCCCAGCCTCAGTGTCTGAAGAGGGAGGAGGGGAGGGTATGCTGAAGCCACAGGGCCCCAGCGGAAGCACCCTCTTCAGCAGGCCCCAGCAGGATGGGGCCTCTCTCCTCCCTGCAGAGGGAAGGAGGGGAGCAAGATTTTCTTAAAGAGGGTCATTTGAGGAGAGGACCCAGAAAGCTTCCAGCCAGTGGTACTGGAAACTGGAGATGCGAGGAATTCAGGACAGAAGTTATACCTCCTGATGCCTGATGGCCCCAAGGACACAGGGCTCTTGGACACAGCAGAGCCTGTTGTTCTCATGGTTTAAACCCTGCAGATTCCATGTTCCTTTTGATGACCGCCCTATACCTGGAAAGCCCAATGGGTAGCTTTGCTTGGGCCAGAACATACCAGAGACTAAACAGAGGAATCTGCCTGACGCCAGCAGAGCCCTTTAGGAGGACCTAAAGAATCACCTGAAATGGAAGGGCACAAGGTAATAGTGAAGCCAGAGAAGCCCTGTCATTGGAATCAGGAGCCAGGTGGCGTCTGTGCCATGCACGGCATCCCCTAGGTCCTGCTGAATGGCAGCATTGAGACCTGCCTTTCCAGGGGCAAAGGGTGCCTCTGGAGCCATGGAGCCTCCCCAGTGTGAGTGGATGCGGCCAGGAGAGCCCACCCCAAGCCTCCTGCAAGAAAGTCCCTGCCCAGCTGACCTTGACACTACAACCAACTTCCCTCCCTACTCCCCATGATGAGACGAGTGAGAAAGCCAAGGGGAAAGTAAGATCTGTAAGATCAGTCAGAGCCTAGATGTACAAGCCAGATCAGTGGGTGGGACACTGGGTATAGCAGGCTCCCCATCAGCCTGGTCCAGGGCTGTGGTAGGGTGCTCTGGGAGCCTCCCTGGCTATAGTGTTACTCTACTGGGCTCTGCAGGAAACTGCTGACTTTTGTGCACTGGTATGAGCCTCCTTATACTGGGCTCTCAGGCCTGAACGTTTCAGAGTGTCACTGAGAACCAACCTGCCCCCTGGAGCAGCCAGACTTGCTCGTCAGCGCCTGGGGTAGGGTGGGGTGGGGCAGACTCGGCGGAGGCTGACTTCTGGCAGTACAGCAGTGCTCTCTGGTGTTCCAGGACTAGCATAGTCAAATTCTGGGTTTTATTTAACTAAAAGAAACCTAAGCTTTGGATCTGGTCTGCGTTCTGTCTGGGCCTTCCCTTTTGCCCTCTGGCTCTAGGGAAGGGTTGGCAAGAGTCTGTGGTGATAATCTCCCATTTTAGGGGTCTTAACATTAATTCAGGAAGCTGAATCACTCCCACTCTCAAAGCAATGCGAAAATGGATCCTCTCCTTGCTCTGCTTTTTAACAATTATAAAGCCTGCCAGAGTAACAGGAGACAAGAAAAAGAAAGGAAGGAATGGTGCTACTTAAAGGAACAGAACGTGGATACACCTGGAAGTGAGGGAGCTGCCAGAATGAGGCTTGTTCAGGAGGAACTGACCACTCAGGACCAAGGCCACTGGCCCTACCCACAGTCTAGCTCCCCCTCAATCTCCTACTGTTTCCCAGAAATAACGCCTTTGACCTGTCCACAGCCTCTGGGTGAAATGCCAGCGGCATCCTCCTTTATCTCTCATAACCAGCTGCTTGAATTTATTTTGTCTCCTCCTGATCCATTAATTCAGTATTTTCCCAGTATTTCTAACATCAACCTCCTCTGCAATATTTGTTCCAGCATACTGAACTGTTTAAAGTTCTGCTTCCTCTGAGGTCTAAATGTATTCTTCCTTTTGATAAGTACATAACTGATGGCATCTTCCTTTATAACTTTGGCTACCCGGAAGCTCAGGCTGTATCAACTATGCAGCCTTTATCAGCCACACAGGTTTGTTTTTTTTTTTTTTTTTTTTTTGTGGTACGAGAGCCTCTCACTGTTGTGGCCTCTCCCATTGCGGAGCACAGGCTCCGGACGCGCAGGCTCAGCGGCCATGGCTCACGGGCCCAGCCGCTCTGCGGCATGTGGGATCTTCCCGGACAGGGGCACGAACCCGTGTCCCCTGCATCGGCAGGCGGACTCTCAACCACTGTGCCACCAGGGAAGCCCAGCCACACAGTTTTTTCATGGAGATATCGTTTGAATACCATAATGTTAACTCTTTAAAGGTGTATAATTCAGTGGTTATCAGTGTATTCACACAGTTGTACAATCATCAACTCTACCAAACTCCAGAACACTGTCATCACCTGCCATTAGCAGTCACTCCCCCACACTCCTCTCTCCCCAGCCCCTGGCAACCACTAATCTACTTTCTGTCTGTGTGGATTTGTCTATTCTGGATGTTTCTGATAAACAGAATCATACAATATGTGGCCTTTGTGACTGACTTCCTTCACTTAATGTTTTCAAGGTTGGTCCATGTTGTAGCATGACTCAGTATTCCATTGTATGGAGATGCCACATTTTGTTCATCTCTTCATCAGCTGATGGACAACTGGGTTGTTTCCACTCTCTGACCAATTTGGAGAATGTTGCTATCAACATTTGAGTACAAGTTTTTTGTGGATCTGTTTTCAGTTCTCTTGGGTATGTACCTAGGAGTGGACTTGCTGGGTCAGGTGGGAATTTTATGTTTTACCATTTAAGGAACTGCCAGACCGTTTTCCAAAGTGATCCATTACATATTTTTGTTCTTTTCTCCAAGGCATAGCTTTTCACCTTTCTTTGTATTTTACTTTAACGTTACCATTATTTTATTTTTTTCAAATTATAAGCTACCTCAAAACCTTCAAGGGATGAGGTGGGATATAAATACATTAAAAAGATGCTGAAATTTGCCGGCAGCCCTTGTTTGCACTGGACTGTGTGAGGGAAGAACCGGGGGGACCCAGGGAGGAGGAAGGACTCCCTCCTGTCTGTCCTCAAGGGGCTCACATCTGGTCGGCAGAGGCAGCCATTGCAGTTGTTATAGAGAACGTGGGTCATGGCCTAGGAGTGTTGGGAGGAGCTCCTTTAAATTTTCTGGGCATATGCAGAAATAGGAAAGGTTACTTTTAACTAGAATGATCTGTGAAAGTTTGTAGAGGAGAGAGAGGAAGCAAGGGAATGTCTGCTGTTTTGATGAGAATTCAGAGTATTTTCCTGGGAGCAAAGAGAGGTTCTGCTGTCTTCCACCGGGTCTCTTGGTCAAAGGCACTGTACTTTCCAACATTCCCCTGACATCTGGCACATGTCAACTGTTTGACCAGGATGAAAGAATTAATTATTCCTGAGTACCTACCACATGCCAGACACTTGGCTAGGCCCTTTATCTACATTATCTCAGGCCTCATAATAATAGCTCCATGAAGTAGGACTTATCAAAGTCACTCTAGTAGCAAATGAGCATCAGGGAGCCCAGGCTCTGCACATGACTAATGGAGGCCACTCCTATCCTAGGGCCCTTGGGTCCTACCCCATATCCTGGCAACTGCACCACAGTCTTGTTTCTTGAGCTGGGGTCTGCAGACCTCTGTTGGTCATTCATGGAGTGGCAGGTCCTGCCTCCAAGTGAAATGGATCCAGTGGTTCCTGGGCTGACTACCACAGAAGGGCCCTGATCAACATGGTAGTAAGCCTGGCACTCTCTGAGTCACTCCCTCTTGGAGAAAGTGCTCAGATTCTGGTGGTGGTGACAGGCAGTGGGCAAACACTCCTGGCCAAGACATGCCTCTTTGGCTTAGATGTCAGAGTCTCACTCCCAAGTGATACTCAGAGGCCCAACCAGACCAAGACCAAGTGGGCTTTGTCCTAGGAGTAAAAACCTAGGAGGTAAAGGAGGCCAGGACAAGGATCCCCAGTCAGCGGAGCCAGAAATCACCAGTCACCTATCTCACTGCCAACTGAACACATGGAGTTTCTGGCACCTGCAGGCCGTGAAACGTCTTCAGGAAACAGGACTCCTCTCCCAGTGTCCCTCAGAGGGGTCTGGTTGGCCTCTAGTGAGTTCAAAAACCAGCCCAGGTGGGGAAAACACAAATCCTAACTTCTAAAAGGCAGGTGTGGCCTCAGCCATCTCCCACATGTCTCCACTAGGACCTCAGTTGAAGGACTGCTTGACAGGGCCAAGGCTTTGCTCCCAGGTAATTTTTTTTCCTGGACAGTATCCACAGGTCATACTGATCAGGCTTAAAACCTGGCTGTCCCACTTAGTACATATGTGTGAATTTAGGCAGTTTGCTTCAACTCTTTAAGTCTCAGCTGATAATGTGTAAAATAGAAGTAATATTAGTTCTTATATATAATTGTTGTGAAGATTCAAAGAGATAATATATGTAAACACTCAGTCTGGAACCTGGCTCGAAGTGCCTACTCAAAACACTGCTAGCTATGAAGATGATGATGAAGATGATGATGATGGTGTTCAAGGCAGGGTGATTGTCTAAAAGGTCAGTGAGCAGGAAGTCGTGCTAACAAGGAGCTATTCAGGTTTGTGCCATCTGTGTTGCTCCACAGAAAGGCAGAGGGGTAGATTTATGAAGCTTCTGTCCCCCATGGGTACTCTGCAAAGTTAGAACAACTCTGTTCTGGCCTGAGATCCAAGCTTAGAGAGGGAGATTATCCAAGAATCCAGTGGTGTAACTTCTCTCTCTTCTCTCATCAGGGTCATGGAAGTGTGAGGGAGCTCCCTTGGCCTCATGAGTCTACAAGATTCTCACTTGGTCCTGGGCACTTTCTCTTTTCCACAGTCACATCCTCTGCTGCTTCACCTCTGGATCTCTACTTAGGAATAAATCACCCCCTATTCATTCTCATGTAATAATAATCACAGCCGAAGTGTTTAGAAACCATGGCATGGTGAGTCTTCTTATGGAGTGGTAGGAAGGTCATTAATGGGGTAAGAAAAGATCTGGAAACAACACTCCCGATCCTGAAAGAAGTCTGGCCCTATTCCTGGAAATGAGCTTAGAGGCTGAGAAATGCCCTGGGTGGTTAGGGCTGTTGTCTGCAGTCCAGGTTGTGAGGGGTACACAATCCTGGCCATTTCTATCAGTCTGGCTTTTAGAAATGGCTGTTCAAGAGGGAACCACTGGCACATCTTCAGTTATGCTGAGTGAAGAAGAAGAGAGGTGAGGACAGGAACAGGTAGGAGGTGAGAAAGGAAAACCAACAGAAGTAGTAATTTTACTGCTTCTCTAGAATTGACCCTTAATTCCTTAGCCTGGGTTCAGGGCATCTAAACACGATTGAAAAACTCTCTCTTGAAAGCCAAGCCTGAATGACCTTCGAATGATCTATTTTGTAATTTCTGGGCTACTTCTCGGTAGTGGTGGGCAGATCTCAAACAAAAGACGGAGCTGTTGTCATTGGCCAGATCTCTGCCCTGGGGCAGAAGACCAAGAGTGAACTCTGGGTAAAGGGCCTGGAGTTTTGTGACAACAGAAGGAGCTTGTTCTTGGACTCCCTGTCTCAAATCAAGCACTCCAAGGAGCAGGCAACATCTCTGGAAGAAGTGGGGCTGAGCGATCCAGTGTGGTGCTGAGCAGAGCAGGAGCCTTTCCCAGAACAGGGCCGGATGCCAAGCAGTCTTGGACCTTTGTGGTGTTCTGGGAAAGCTCTGTGAGCTCCTTCTGTGCGTGGATAGCTCCAGGGCTGCCTCCTGCCAGGCGGGAAGAGCAGCTTCTTCTTGTCTTTCATTGGGCTGTATGGACTGTGACTGCCTGGGGCTGAGCCCTGGGCACAGTGTAGCTGCAGCGGAATTCAGTCCTGGGTGCTGGGGCTCTGCTCTGTGCACCTCCAGAGCCAGCTGGATCCTTTTTATCATTTCTCAGGGCTCAAGGGTTGCTAAAGGTGTCCTAACACAACTCAGTAACTGAACTCTCCACTGTTTCCGAGAGACCCGTGTCTGCTTATTTACAGTGGAGAATTGTGGGAAAGGCTGAATGCCCCATAATCCACTCGCCCTCAGAAGAGCCCCCCCACCCCCCGCCCTGGTCTCCTGGGACACCCTTTCTGCTCCTTACCCCAGGGCTCTTACTTTGGAAATGTGGCATCCTCAGAAGAGTTTACCTCTTAGGTCTGGGCGTGATGTTCCTATGACATGAGGAAGCCTTTAAAAAAAGAAAATCTGTGGCTCCTTTAAAATCTCATGAAAACTCATCCTTCTATGAGGTGGTAAGTCTTGGGTCACGTCCCACCTTCCTCCACCCTGACCACTCCTGCTCTGGGCCATGAGGCAAACACCTTTTCCCTTTTCTAAGTGGTTATGTTTTAAACTCTAACTGCCAGGTAATGATGTAAAAAGCAAATATTAAAGTGAGTTAAAATGCTAATACTCCTCCCTTGTTTTGAACAGGAACAGAAATTCTTGGCAAGTCAGTTCGTATTATATTCTCTACGTTAGGCGTGTGCACATTTTTTGCAGTTGGCTACATGCTGCTGCCGCTGTTTGCTTACTTCATCAGAGACTGGCGGATGCTTCTGCTGGCGCTGACGGTGCCGGGGGTGCTGTGCTTCCCGCTGTGGTGGTGAGTGTGGCTCCATCCCAGACAGCCCCCTGCTGCGGGCCAGCAGCCTGGAGCCCAGAGCCTGGGGCTGACCGTGGCGTGGGCTTGCTGATCTCACTGGAACGGGCTGGGGCCTTGAAGCCCAGAGACCGTTTGGCTCTTTGGGGTGGGCCTACGTGCTGGGGTTTGATTCCCCACCGTCCCACAAAGCACCATTCTCAGGAAACCCAGTCCCCCTGAGGCTCTCCCCCCGCTTATCTGTTACTGGTGGTGATTGTTTGTGGAGATGGTCTGTTGGGTTTTGTTATTTTTAACTCTGCCCCCCTGCTCTTCTGACACTTTTCTCTTGCTAGGAAATCTTGTTCTCCTCATGGCTACAACTAATGTAACTTCCTCAAACTTCCCTGTCGCGTGATGCTTTGCGTCTGAGATGTCACTGTTTATCTGCTTTGTCTTGAAGGGCGAGAGAACTCCTTCTGTTTAATGAGTTGTTAGAGAAAATGGTCTCTTCTCTCCTCTCACTACCCTTCAACCAAATTTTGGCACGTCAGTGTGGGAATAACAAAGTGTTGAGACGCTGGCCCCAGTTTCACCCAGTATGGCTATGGGGAAGATTTTAGGTGAGAGAACAGATTAAGAATGATGGAATAAGGTCACAGCCATACCCTTTTTGGGGAGGGATTCCCCATTTCTTTGATTTTTTCCATATTTAAGCAAAAGGAAAGGGGATTTTTCCCATTATTGGGTCTGGCGCTCTCTCTCTCTCTCTCTCTCTCTCTCTCATTAATTAGTCCTGGTTTGGTTTCATGATGTCAAAATCAAATCTCCCAGCAGTGACTGGTTTTACTGAACTGCTTTATCTCTACTGGCTCACACACAATGAAAGTTTCTCTGATCGTTTTTTAGAGCTCAGAGGTTAGACTAGCCCTCGTGGTTGCCCTGTCCTGTGGACACACTGCCTGAGGAAATTTCCTAGAAGGGCCTTCATCTTGCTGCAACTGTTAGGCAGCTGTAGAGGCTGACAGGTAGTACATCTTGACCTTGTTGGACCAGATGGCTCTTGTTAGACCACTCCGAACTACTGTCCTTTTATGACCTCTAAGACTGCTATGATTTACCAGTGCAGATTCTTGGCACGGGTGTGTATGGGGGAGAGAGAACACTTTTTTTTCTTACTTCCCTAGAATTTGAGAGACAGTGTGTTAGAGGTTAGATACTATTCTGATTTCCTGACCCAGTCTGAGAGCAGGGCAATTTTCTGGAATGAGAATCAGCAGCAGCTGTAGCATCATCATCATTATCATCATCATACCCTCTGTCCCTCTCTCCACAACCCCCCTGCTAACTGAATTTATTTTAAAAGATGTCTTGTCCTGTGTCTCTCAAGACACAAGACAAGATTATTCAAAGGTTAGTTTCTGCCTCTTCAAATGAATGATTTTAGTAATCTGTGTTCTTTGGCTTTAGTTGTCCCTTTGGCATAAGAGACCAGTACTTTAAAAATATGTTATAGTCAACTTTATTACTGTATGATTCTACCAGAGAGAGAGAGAGAAAGAACAAAAATAGAAGGGCCCTGACTGACCATAAGGGATTAGTAGGGATTTTAGTTTGTGGGGCTTGGATCTTTGCCTCAGAACCAAATATCACAGCAAGGAACAGCTCTGATAGGTCAGCCTCTTGAGTTTCTAGAACGGAAGGTCCATCCCACAAGGACCTGCCTTACTCTTGCCCTGAGAAGAGTTGTTCCTCTATTGCCCATGGGCTAGTTGGTAAGTGTTCCTAGCTGTGGGCACATTGTACCAGGGACAGGACTGCCCCAGACAGAGGGCAGCCCGGGGCCAGGACAAAGATGCTGAGTGCTTGTCCTGAAAGTTTAACAACAGTTTTACCATTTTCCTATAAAAATAAAATAGCTTTCTTTTGAACATCTTGTCCTTGAAGGTGGGACTTCCTGAAGCAATGCCCGTCCATCCTGGTGGGCTGGGATGATATGGGGATTGCTTTGAGCTACTGTGACCTCTGCTGCCTACTTAATATGTAATATAGACTCTCCAGCAACACCCTTCCCCTGTTCAATTTGAATTAAATCTACCAAGAGGCTATAGTGTACAACCTTATTTGGCCCTCCACTAACTTGGAATGATCAGCTAGACTTAATTCTTTATGCACCAAGAAACCATGGCAATTCAAAAGTAGAGATCACAGCAATCCTGAGTACAGAGGGCTGAAAATGGAGCCACTGCAGGTTGTTTGGGGATTTTTTATGTCCCAAATTTCCTTTAAAAGGCTTGGCAGTAAGTGATCACAGGTACAAATGGACTGTGTGTGTAATGGGTGGGGAAGGAGCCCATAGGTGCAACATGGGGAAAGCTTTGCAATATCTAGCTGACTAAACGTTAGGAACCTGAGACCGGTGATGGCACTCAGAGCTTGTAGTAAGAAAAGTAGGATATTTCTAAGAACAACCTGGTTGGGGAAAGATACCTCTCAGAAGTAGAAGTGCCCATGCTGTATATAGTGGCTGTGGGGTAAGACCACTAATTCTTCACTAATACAGTTGCCAGTAGCCACATGCAATGATTTAAATTAAAATTAATTAAAAGTAAATAAAATATGAAATTAGTTTCTTCAGTCACACTAGTCACACCAGCTCAATAACCACATGTGGTTAACGGTTGCTGTATTGGATAGAGCAGATACAGAACACCAGTGAAAGTTCTTTTGGACAGCACAGCTCTAATTACTGAACCTGAGTGGCCTAACATCATCACAGTTGCTACAGGGACCAACCAAGGGATATATTCCAAAAAATGCAGACTGGGTTCATTTTTCAACCCATGTGCTTGTAGTAGGCTAGGGACGGAAGCTGGGGGTTGGCTATTCGATATGTTGTGTTTTGCTCTGAGATAATTCCTATTGAGGCTTTGGAGGGGCCTATTAATTATAGGAGGACTATATCTGCTACATATAATTTATTTTCTAGGATAACTTAATACTGATGAATAAGTAAGGAAAACAAGAGCTGGCAGAAGATTGGCTAAGCAATTCTGAGAAATAAAGATTAGGAAAGAATAGAAAAATTAAATAAAGTATAATAAAAATAAATAGAAATAGAAAAATTAGGAAAGAATAGAAGTCAACCATGTTTGAGCATCAGTTAAAAATGTGGATAGATTGTGTAATAAAAAATATGTTTCTAACTAACACAACATTGTTAGTCAACTATACTCCAATATAAAAAAAATTTTTTAATGTTTCTAGGCATTAAAAAAATAAGACCACATTGGCTGTGGTCTGGTTTGGGTACTCACTGAGCTGAGAATCTGTTGAGAGCCATGCGGCAGCCCACAGGAACGTGTCAGTGCACTTACCTCCTCCTCTGACTGCAGGAAAAGCCCGAGAAACACAGATGCCTTCTTTTACCCAATAAACTTGTGAGCATCACCAGCTGGGCACCAGGGATTCTCCTAGGGATAGACACACTGAAAAGATACTAGACTGTGTTTCTTTTATGAGCCACACCGTCTATGAAGTTGTGGATGGTGTTCTCCAGGTGCCCTGGCTTAAACATACTCAGTTAATGTTACCCCTTATAGTGTGGCTCTGGCTTCAAGTACAACTAATGATCTGTCTTTTGATTTGATCATAACTTTGAAACTTGAAGGTGCTTTTATTTATTCCTACAAATAATGGAAATCTTTGAGGCCTCCCTCTTGATGTTCTTTAAAAAGACAAACTAGAATTTTACAAAATAAAAATTATTCGGGGGCAGCTTACAGTTGATAGCATCAACCTTGCTACTGTGAAAAATTATAAAACATTCAAATGAATTTTAGGTTTATTCCTGAATCTCCCCGGTGGCTGATATCCCAGAGAAGATTTAGAGAAGCTGAAGATATCATCCAAAAAGCTGCAAAAATGAACAATGTAGCTGCCCCAGTGGTGGTTTTTGATCCTGTGGAGGTAAGGATTTGCAAATGTTTCCTCCTGAGATCAGTTATGCATTCTTTTTTTTTCAAAGTCTTCTTTATGTATTTTTTTAATTAATTAATTTATTTGTTTGTTTTTGGCTGCATTGGGTCTTTGTTGCTGCGCACAGGCTTTCTCTAGTTGCAGAGAGTGGGGGCTACTCTTCGTTGCAGTGCGTGGGCTTCTCATTGCAGTGGCTTCTCCTGTTGCAGAGCACGGGCTCTAGGCATGCGGGCTTCAGTAGTTGTGGCACATGGGCTCAGTAGTTGTGGTTCGCGGGCTCTAGAGCGCAGGCACAGTAGTTGTGGCACACAGGCTTAGTTGCTCCGTGGCATGTGGGATCTTCCCAGACCAGGGCTCAAACCCATGTCACGTGCATTGGCAGGCAATTCTTAACCACTGCACTACCAGGGAAGCCCCAGTTATGCATTCTTGATTATGGAATTTAATTTGATTCAATAGGTTTTGAGTGCCTATTATGTACCAGGCACTGTTCAAGGCCTTAGAGACACAATGATGATGAAGTTCTGAGCCCTCCTCAAAGGGCTGTGGACCAATTAAGTGCAATAATATATGTAAACTGCTTAGCATATAGCAAGTGTTGATTAAATATTAGTTCCCTTCCCTTTTGCAAGTTTATCTCCAACTTTTTTTAAATTTTTTTGCTTTATAACAAATTTAGTCAGTTATACATATACATATGTTTCCATATCCCCTCCCTTTTGCGTCTCCCTCCCACCCTCCCTATCCCACCCCTCCAGGCGGTCACAAAGCACCGAGCTGATCTCCCTGTGCTATGCGGCTGCTTCCCACTAGCTATCTACCTTATGTTTGGTAGTGTATATATGTCCATGCCGCTCTTTCACTTTGTCACAGCTTACCAACTTTTTATTGGTCTTGCTCCACACCATTGATGCAGCTACATACTGGCGATTTTTGAATGTCCAGATTAAGAGGGAAAAATGTGTTTGAGGGGTATTCCACCCATGGGCTCCCCACTGTACTCTGAATCTTACCAAGGTCTGCTGCGGAAGCTGTACATGTCTTTAGTCTTGCTATGTTGTGTCTAGAACCTTAAGGCCTGAGAGCACAGGCTGGAGGATTCATCCCTGTAGGCGGGAGGCCATGAGGAAAAGCAGATATTCAGTGGAAGCAGATTCTCTTCCTGCCAGTCAGTGAGGATTCACAGTGTCCTTGGCCATGCCTCGTGCCAGCTCCTAGAGAAAACAAGAAAAATTAGACACATGAGGAGCATAGAATGTAACCACGAGTGTTAAGAGGATTAGATGGAAGGTAAGTGATGACATGAAGGAGGAAGTCCCCAAGGAGTGGACACTGTGAGCCAGCAGAGAAAGAGAGTAGAGTGACTCAGGGCTGAAGAGGCAGGTCCAAACCAGGGAGGACACTTAGATGGATGGAGAGGATGGGGCAATGGCACTCCTGGCCAGAGGGTCAGGAACTGCTCAGGACACCTCAAGAAAACTATATGCTTCTTAGTCTTTATGCTTGCCCCACGCTCACATCTGTGCTCCTGGCCACCCCAGGACTTTGGAGGGTGGCAAGCACGCCAGTGCTCCACCCTGAGGGCTTCCTCCATTCCTGGCCTTTGCGACCTCTGACAGAAACAGATACCCTGGTGATGGCTGGAGGATTAATTACAGTGGCTATGAGCCCAAGCTCTCAGAGGGCTGCCAGGACAAATATGTCCTAATCCTTTGCTCTTCAGATCAAGAATTCCATTCCCAGCCTTGGTCAATATAACTGGATGCCTGATCCACAGGTCCTGTCTGTGCCTGGTACCACTCCCAGAACCTTCCAGGAGGACTGCTAGTTCCCAGTAGTTTATGCAGGGGCTTTCTTTGTTGGGATAACAGGGTTATACTGCCAGGGGCATGTTCTAGAGTTGTACACTCCACGTAGTGCAGAAGCAAAAAGGTAACATGGCTGTGAGCTGAATGAGGAGGTGTCTGTTTTCGGAAAGAAGGATGCTAATATTTGGGAAGCACCTGCTACAAGGGCAGGTCTGGCACTCTTTCTTCCTTTGTAGTAAAAATTCCTTCCTCAGCCTCTTACTGAACACACATCATAGGACCACAGAGTCATTGTACTTTATCCTGAGGAGATAAAAGTCTCCACCTCAGAGCCTTGTAACTTTTTAGTTTCAATTCTTTTTTTTAAATTGAAGCATAGTTGATTTACAATATTGTGTTAGTTTCAGGTGTACAGGAAAGTGATTCAGTTATATATACATATATTTTTTTCAGATTATTTTCCACTATAGGTTATTAAAAGTTATTGACTATAGTTCCCTATGCTATATAGTAAATCCTTGTTGCTTACCTATTTCATGTATAGTAGTTTGTATCTGTTAATCCCATAACTCCTAATTTATCCCTCCCACCCTCCATCCTTTTGCCGTTGGTAATCATAAGTTTGTTTTCTATGTCTGTGAGTCTGTTTCTGTTTTGTATGTAGATTTATTTGTATTATTTTTTTGATTCCACGTATAAGTTATATCATATAATATTTGTCTTCTCTGTTTGACTTATTTCACTAAATGTCATATTCTCTAGATCCATCCATGTTGCTGCATATGGCAATATTTCATTCTTTCTCATGACTAATATTCCATTGTACATATATACCATATCATCTTGAGCCAGTCGTCTGTTAATGGGCACTTGAGTTGTCTCCGTGTCTTGGCTATTGTAAATAGTGTATTGATAGTTTCAATTCTAATAAGCTTGATTATCTAGATTCCTAACACATGGCAAGTTAACGTCAGTAAATTAAAAGTAAAAGAAGGAAGCCCATCAACAGCAGTATGAAATTGCCACCAACCACTGATAGCTCACATCTTTTCCTCAATGGTGCAGTAATTATAGTAATAGTTAAAATGTATGGGGCATCTACCATGGTTAAAGTACTATGCTAAGATTTATATATATGATCTCATTTAATCTTCTCAACTCTTGATTATTATACCCATTTTACAGAGAGGTAAATTGAGGCTCATAGAGGATAAATAGTAACTTGCCCAAGGTCTCCTAGTTAACCCATGTGTGTTCTGACACTGAGACAACAACAGGAAAAGTATTAAAAGCAGATATGGACCTCAAGGCAGTTTGGGGCTATATGGCGCTACTCACTCAACAGGCCCTAAGGCTCAGTGTGATTAAGGTCACCCATAATGATGCCCATGAGTCAAGGCAAGGCTATGTTAGCAGTCAGGCTTTATATAAAGAGACAGTGAAGCCAATGTTATATATTTTAAAGACTTCTGGCTAAAATGGGCCACAAACATTTTTAAATGTTATAATAAGCATCATATATTTAGATGCCCTTATTCCCTGCAAATTCCAGACTTCTGAGCATGTTCAAAGTGATGTGAGACTTACATGCATAAGAATATACTGTCATAGCCAAAGATACTTCCTCACCACCTCTTAATCTCATGGTTGTGTGCATTACTTTAACAACAGGAGCTAACCCCCGTGAAGCAGCAGAAAGTTTTCATTCTGGACCTATTCAGGACTCGGAATATTGGCACAATAACAATTATGTCCTTGCTGCTATGGTAAGTAATAAGAGATCTGGAAATGCGACATACAGAATGTAAATATACAACTGATATTCTTTAATTCAGGGGACAAGGTCAAGGCCTGGGTCTTCCTGAGGCAAAATTAAAATTTTAGAATTTTAAGTTATTTGGAAAGCCTTCAATTTAATTCATGGAACTGGATACTGAAAAAAGTGTCACAGGGAACAATATTTAGGTCTGCAATACTGTGACCCACAGGGAAATGGTTCCCTGCTCCTCCTAGAGTTACTGGGATTAAAACTAATGATGTCCCTGATGCCTGAAGCTGAGACACTAATTCAGCTCCTGCTTCCAAAAGCTATACTGACAATTAATCAGTGAAGTGAGAATACCCTGAATCCCCACTGCCTGCTTTGGAGTTTTGATAAGCTTTTTATACTTGCTCATAGGAATCTACCGAGTGATTTTCAGGCCTAGAAATAATGAACTGACTTTGTAGGCAAGATTTAATAATTTATCTGCCAAGAAATTAGGAAGAAGACAAAAAGAACATGCCTACCCCATGATGGCAGCACAAAAAATGATGGTAATCAGAACAGGTAGAAGATGGTGGTGTGGAAAGATGCAGAGTTCATGTCTCCTCACAACTAGGGCGTCTGCCAGATGCTGGTGGGGGACCCCAACGCCCAAGGAGATGGGAAGAACCCCCAAGCGCACTGGTAGAACATGGGAGGACTGAGGGGGGGAAGGAGAAGTGGAGGCCGGACAGGACTGGCACCCCTGAGGGGTGGCTCAGAGTCGGGGAGAGGTTCCCATGCCTGAAGGGACCCTCGGGGCTTGGATCAGGGGGAGCACACCCAGTGTTTCCCCTGCCGAATCAGCTGGGGAAGTCTGTCCAGCTCTCAGTCCGGGTCCTATGCTCTCAGAGGTTCCCTCCAGGCCGGGTTGGTCCTGGAGGTGTAGGAGGGAGGCTGGAAGAGAACAGGAGAGGCAGGTGGGAGGGACCCTCCAAGATGGGAGGAGCAAGAGAGGAGCAGAGGGTATTTGCCCTACCCACTCGAGCCCAGGAAGCCTGCTGGGCTCCCAGGTGGGTTCCCCCAACCTCTGAGACCAGAGGCGATGGTCTGAGCCCCTTCTGCTCTGTTGAGCCTAAGCCCCACCCCAAGTGCCCCCCAGGGCCTTTTCCAGCTCTGTGGGTCCTAAGCATAGGCCCTGCCCACTGCCCAAACCTTGCCCCTGCTTAGGCCCCGCCCTCCACAGCCAAGGCCTTTTCCACTGTTTTTTTTTTCTCCATCTCTTTTTTAATATCATGGTTCTGTTTTACCTTCCAGTTGTTGTTGTTTCATCTATATTTTTATTTTTATATTTTTTCTAACATATCTGTCAGTTTCCTAGTCTAATTTTATTTTCTACTTTGTTATTGTTCTCCTTTTTTTTTTTTTTTTTGCCACATCACGCAGCTTGCGGGATCTTGGTTCATGACCCAGGGGTCGGGCCAAAGCTCCTGTGGTGGGAGCTCCAAGTCTGAACACTGGACAAACAGAGAACCTCAGACCCCAGGGTATACTCATTGCAGTGAGGTCTCCTGGAGGTCCTCATCTCAGCACCAAGACCCAGCTCTACCCAACAGCCTACAAACTCCAGTGTTGGAAGCCTCAGGCCAAACAACCAGTGAGACAGGAACACAGGGCTTCCCTGATGGCGCAGTGGTTGAGAGTCCGCCTGCCGATGCAGGGGACACGGGCTCATGCCCCGGTCCAGGAAGATCCCACATGCCGTGGAGCGGCTGGGCCCATGAGCCATGGCCACTGAGTCTGTGCCTCCGGAGCCTGTGCTCCGCAACGGGAGAGGCCACAACAGTGAGAGGCCTGCGTAATGCAAAAAAAAAAAAAAAAAAAAAAAAGACAGGAACACAATCCCACTCATAAAAAAAAGGGAAAAAAATGAGACAGCAAAAAAATATGTCACAGACGAAGGAGCAAGGTAAAAACCTACAAGACCAAATAAATGAAGAGGAAATAGGCAATCTACCTGAAAGAGAATTCAGAGTAATGATAGTAAAGATGATTCAGAATCTCGGAAATAGAATGGAGGCACAGATTGAGAAAATACAAGGAATGTTTAACAAAGATCTAGAAGAACTAAAGAACAAACAAACAGAGATGGGCAACACAATAACTGAAATGAAAAATACACTAGAAGGAATCAATAGCAGAATAACTGAGGCAGAAGAACGAATAAGTGAGCTGGAAGACAAAATGGTGGAAGTAACTGCCGAGAAGCAGAATAAAGAAAAAAGAATGAAAAGAATTGAAGACGACCAAAGAGACCTCTGGGACAACACTAAATGCACCAACATTCGAATTATAGGGGTCCCAGAAGAAGAAGAGAAAAAGAAAGGATTTGAGAAAATATTTGAAGAGAATATAGTGGAAAACTTCCCTAACATGGGAAAGGATATAGTCACCCGAGTCCAGGAAGTACAGAGAGTCCCATACAGGATAAACGCTAGGAGAAACACACCAAGGCACATATTAATCAAACTAACAAAAATTAAATTCAAAGAAAAAATATTAAAAGCAGCATGGGAAAAACAAAAAATAACATACAAAGGAATCCCCATAAGGTTATCAACTGATTTTTCAGCAGAAACGGCAGGTCAGAAGGGAGTGGCAGGATATACTTAAAGTGATGAAAGAGAAAAACCTACAACCAAGATTACTGTATCTGGCAAGGATCTCATTCAGATTCGACAGAGAAATCAAAAGCTTTTCAGACAAGCAAAAGCTAAGAGAATTCAGCACCACCAAACCAGCTTTTGTTGTAACAAATTTGTTGTAACAAATGCTAAAGAAACTTTTCTAGGCAGGAAGCACAGCAAAGAAAAAGACCCACAAAAACAAACTCAAAACAATTAAGAAAATGGTAATAAGAACATGCGTATCGATAATAACCTTGAATGTAAATGGATTAAATGCCCCAATCAAAAGACACAGACTGGCTGAATGGATACAAAAACAAGACCCATATATAAGCCGTCTACAAGAGACCCACTTCAGACCTAGGGACACATAAAGGCTGAAAGCGAAGGGATGGAAAAAGATATTCCATGCAAATGGAAATCAAAAGAAAGCTGGGGGCTTCCCTGGTGGCGCAGTGGTTGAGAGTCCGCCTGCCGATGCAGGGGACACGGGTTCGTGCCCCTATCCCGGAAGATCCCACATGCCGCAGAGCGGCTGGGCCCGCGAGCCATGGCCGCGGAGCCTGTGTGTCCAGAGCCTGTGCTCCGCAACGGGAGAGGCCACAGCAGTGAGAGGCCCGCGTACAGCAAAAAAAAAAAAAAAAAAAAAAAAAAAAGAAAGCTGGAGTAGCAACACTCATATCAGATAAAATAGACTTTAAAATAGACTGTTACAAGAGATAAGGAAGGACACTACATAATGATAAAGGGATCAATCCAAGAAGAAGATATAAAAATTTTAAATGTTTATGCACCCAACATAGGATCACCTCAATACATAAGGCAAATGCTAACAACTATGAAAGGGGAAATCGACTGTAACACAATCATAGTAGGGGACTTTAACACCCCATTTACACCAATGGATAGATCATCCAAACAGAAAATAAATAAGGAAACACAAGCTTTAAAGGACACAATAGACCAGATAGATTTAATTCATACTTATCGAACATTCAACCCGAAAGTGGCAGAATACACTTTCTTCTCAAGAGCACATGGAACATTCTCCAGGGTAGATCACATCTTGGGTCACAAATCAAGCCTTGGAAAATTTAGGAAAACTGAAATCGTATCAAGCATCTTTTCTGACCACAATGCTATGACATTGAAAATCAATTACAGGAAAAAAAAACTGAAAAAAACCACAAATACATGGAGGCTAAACAGTACGCTACTAAATGACCAAGAGATCACTGAAGAAATCAAAGAAGAAATAAAAATATACATAGAAACAAATGTCAATGAAAACACAACGACCCAAAACCTATGGGACGCAGCAAAAGCAGTTCTAAGAGGGAAGTTTATAGCAATTCAATCTCACCTCAAGAAACAAGAAAAATCTCAAATAAACAATCTAACCCTACACCTAAAGCAACCAGAGAAAGAAGAACAAAGAAAATGCAAAGTCATTGGAAGGACAGAAATCATAAAGATCACAGCAGAAATAAATAGAAACGAAGAAAACAATAGCAAAGATCAATAAAACTAAAAGCTGGTTCTTTCAGAAGATAAACAAAATTGATAAACCCCTAGCCAGCCTCATCAAGAAAAAAAGGGAGAGGACACAAATCGATAAAATTAGAAATGAAAAAGGAGAAATCACAACTGACACCACACAAATACAAAGGATTATAAGAGACTACTACAAACAACTATATGCCAATAAAATGGACAACCACAAAGAAATGGACAAATTCTTGGAAAGGTACAATTTTCCAAGACTGAACCAGGAAGAATTAGAAAATATACACAGACCTTTTACAAGTAATGAAATTGAAACTATAATTTAAAATCTTCCAACAAACAAAAGTCCAGGACCAGATGGCTTCACAGGTGAATTCTATTAAACATTTAGAGAAGAGCTAACACCAATCCTTCTCAAACTCTTCCAAAAAATTGTAGAGGGAAGAACACTCCCAAATTCATTCTACGTAGCCACCATACCCTGATACCAAAACCAGAAAAAGATATCACAAAAAAAGAAAATTATAGACCAATATCACTGATGAACATAGATGCAAAAATCCTGAACAAAATACTATCAAACAGAATCCAACAACATATTAAAAGGATCATACACCATGATCAAGTGGGATTTATCCCAGGGATGCAAGGATTCTTCAATATATGCAAATCAATCAATGTGATACACCATATCAACAAATTAAGGAGTAAAAACCATATGATCATCTCAACAGATGCAGAAAAAGCTTTTGACAAAATTCAACACCCATTTATGACAAAAACTCTCCAGAAAATGGGCATAGAGGGAACCTACCTCAACATAATAAAGGCCACATATGTCAAACCCACAGCAAACATCATACTCCATGGTGAAAAATTGAAAGCATTTCCACTAAGATCAGGAACAAGACAAGGATGTCCACTCTCACCACTCTTATTCAACATGGTTTTGGAAGTCCTAGCCATGGCAATCAGAGAAGAAAAATAAAAGGAAAACAAATTGGAAAAGAAGAAGTAAAACTGTCACTGTTTGCAGATGACATGATACTATACATAGAAAATCCTAAAGATGCCACCAGAAAACTACTAGTGCTAATCAATGAATTTGGTAACATTGCAGGATACAAAATTAATTCACAGAAATCTCTGGCATTCCTATATACTAACAATGAAAAATCAGAAAGAGAAATTAAGGAAACAATCCCATTTACCATCACAACAAAAAGAATAAAATACCTAGGAATAAACCTGCCTAAGGAGGTGAAAGACTTGTACTTAGAAAACTATAAAACTCTGATGAAAGAAATCAAAGATGACATAAACAGATGGAGAAATATACCATGTTCTTGGATTGGAAGAATGAATATTATGAAAATGACTATGGTACCCAAAGCAATCTACAGATTCAAGGAAATCCCTATGAAACTACCAATGGCATTCTTCACAGAATTAGAGCAAAAATTTTACAATTCGTATGGAAACACAAAAGACCCTGAATAGCCAAAGCAATCTTGAGAAAGAAAAACAGAGCTGGAGGAATCAGGCTCCCTGACTTCAAACTATACTACAAAGCTACAGTAATCAAGGCAGTATGGTACTGGCACAAAAACAGAAGTATAGATCAATGGTACAGGATAGAAAGCCCAGAGATAAACCCATGCACATATGGTCACCTAATTTACAACAAAGGCAGCAAGAACATAAAATGGAGAAAGACAGCCTCTTCAATAAGTGGTGCTGGGAAAACTGGACAACTATATGTAAAGGAATGAAATTAGAACACCACCTGACACCATACACAAAAATAAACTCCAAATGGATTAAAGACCTAAATGTAAGACCAGACACTATAAAACCCTTAGTGGAAAACATAGGAAAAACACTCTTTGACATAAACCATAGCAAAATCTTTTTTGATCCACCTCCTAGAGTAATGGAATGAAAAACAAAAATAAACAGATGGGACCTAATGAAACTTAAAAGCCTTTGCACAGCAAAGGAAACCATAAACAAGATGAAAAGACAACCCTCAGAATGGGAGAAAATATTTGCAAATTAAATGACGGACAAAGGATTAATCTCCAATATATACAAACAGCTTATGGAGCTCAATATCAAAAAAACAAACAACCCAATTAAAAAATGGACAGAAGACCTAAATAGACATTTCACCAAAGAAGACATACAGATGGCCAAGAGGCATGTGAAAAGATGCTCAACATCACTAATTATTAGAGAAATGCAAATCAAAACTACAATGAGGTATCACCTCACACCAGTCAGAATGGCCATCATCAAAAAATCTAGAAACAATAAATGCTGGAAAGGGTGTGGTGAAAAGGGAACCCTCCTACACTGTTGGTGGGAATGTAAACTGATACAACCACTATGGAGAATAGTATGGAGGTTCTGTAAAAATCTAAAAATAGAACTACCATACGACCCAGCAATCCCACTACTGGGCATATACCCTGAGAAAACCATAATTCAAAAAGAGACATGCACCACAATGTTCATTGAAGCACTATTTACAATATCCAGGACATGGAACCAACCTAAATGTCCATCAACAGATGAATGGATAAAGAAGATGTGGCACATATATATATACAATGGGATATTACTCAGCCATAAAAAGAAACGAAGTTGAGTTATTTGTAGTGAGGTGGATGGACGTAGAGTCTGTCGTACAGAGTGAAGTAAGTCAGAAAGAGAAAAACGAATACCATATGCTAACACATATATATGGAATCTAAAAAAAAAATGGTACTGATGAACCTAATGGCAGGGCAGGAATAACGATGTAGACATGGAGAATGGACTTAAGGACATGGGGTGGGGAGGAGGAAGCTGGGGTGAAGTGAGAGTAGCATGGACATATATACACGACCATATCTAAAATAGTTGGCTGGTGGGAAGCAGCAGCATAGCACAGGGAGATCGGCTCAGTGCTTTGCGATGACCTAGAGGAGTGAGATAGGGAGGGCGGGAGGGAGGCTCAAGAGGGAGGGGATATGGGGATATATGTATGCATATGGCTGATTCACTTTGTTGTACAACAGAAACTAACACAGTATTGTGAAGCAATTATACTCCAGTAAAGATCTATTTTAAAAAAAAAGATTACATAACATTAAAAAAAAAAAGAACTAGTAGGCTCCTGCTGCAGCTAGTCTAATTTTAGAGCCATCTTGTATTGCAATTAGAAGTCATCAATGACAGAGTTTATGCCCCTGAATTAAGCAAGTGTGTCCTGGGCATGTGGCTTTCCTCACAGTAGATCTCCTTAGTTCTTACATGTCAGCAGGTATCACTGATGCAAATGTACCTTGAGCAGTGGCACTACTGAGCCAATAATAAACTAATCACTAGTTTTATCTAAGCTGCTCTTATTACCAAATGTGGGAAATCACTAAGATCCCAGAGCAATAAAGTTTCATTTTTTGTTTTGTTTTGGATTAGCCCTTGTGCTACCCAACCTAGTAGAGTATGTGTAAAAAGATCCGACATTGTTCCTGAAAATATTTTTCAGGTGTCCTCTGCTTTTCAGTCATGTTGATAATAAGTGCATTTCTGCACAGAGGAGTTTGCATAGTGTAGTGTTTTTTCCACAGAGAAACTTTTATGTGGATGTTAACTATAATGACAGGATATGCAGTGTGCACTCTGTGATACCTTTTATGGGACTTTCACTTTCTTCCCTACTAAAGTGAGTTTTACTAAATCAATTGGAATTTACTATAAGTGGATCCCACAGTATTACCTATATTTCTTCTTCTCCTCCTCCTCCTCCCCCTCTCCTTCGCCTTCCTCTCCTTCTCCTTCTTATTCTTTGGGGGGAAAAATGACATATAGATTTTATGTTCACTGATGTGACTGACATTCTTTCTTCAAATAATAGCTCTGAAGGAATGAGAATATACAAACTCTCCTATTGAAACTTGAAATTAACTAGATTAGGATAGGTATTCTTGAATATTGGTATATCTAGACTAGTGCTGTCCAATAGAACTTTCTGCAATGATGAAAATGTTTTATATCTTTTTTTGTCCCTTATGGTAGCCACTAGCTGCATGTGGCCACTAAACAATTGAAGTGTGGCTAGTGCCAAAGTGAGGGACAAAATTTTAAATTTTATTTAATTTTAATTTATTTACTTTTTCTTTCTTTCTTTTTTTTTTTTTTTTTTTTGGCCATGCTGGGTCTTAGTTGCAGCACGCAGGATCTTTGTTGCTGTGTGCGGGATCTTTAGTTGCAGCATGTGGGCTCTTAGTTGCGGCATGAGGGCTCTTAGTTGCAGCATTCGGTATCTAGTTCCCTGACCAGGGATCGAACCCGGGCCCCCTGCATTGAGAGCACAGGGTCTTAACCACTGGGCCACCAGGGAAGTCCCTAATTTATTTACTTTTAAATAGCCATATGTGGCTATTTGTAAGACAGCAACATCTAGACAATTTCCTGACCATCATGAAATTTTAAAGAGACTCAAGCCATCCTTTTGTCATTTTTGTCTTTTTTCTTTTGTCTTTCAGGATGCTAACCTCAGTGGGTTACTTTGCTCTGTCTCTCAACACTCCTAATTTACATGGAGATGCCTACCTGAACTGTTTCTTCTCTGCCTTGATTGAAGTTCCAGCTTACATTACAGCCTGGCTGCTACTTCGAACCCTACCCAGGCGTTATGTCATAGCTGGAGTACTGTTCTTGGGAGGAGGTGTGCTTCTCTTAATTCAATTGGTACCTGCAGGTAAGAAGTTATCCAATATTAACAGCTTACCAGAAAAGATCCACACCTTGACCGGGCTAATTATTAGTCCCTGTTCCCTATTTATGTAGCCTTTGCATCATAAGTCATTCTTAAGTCAGTTATACAAGTGATAACTAACTCTGTGATTTCCCATGTTCAAAATTACTACCTTCAAATAGAAGAGTTAACCTTAGAGAATCAGAAATCACCACCTGAGAAGGAAGAGTAATGCTCCCAGTCATCCCCTTCACAGAAACATTCACCTAAACCCTCAATCCTCTTTCTCTGAGTCATAATCCCGATTCCCAATTTCTTGGTACTTTCTTGGTATTTTCAAACCTTCTCTCTGATGTGTATATTCAAGTGTTAGAGTTGGTAGTACATGCCAGTTCCAGTATAAATTCAGTGATTTTTATGGTCTGTAATCTTTAAGTAGTTAGAGAGCACATGAAAAGATATATGCTTCTCTTTTCCCCTTATGTCTAACTTTCTCATATTGTTAAAATGTTAAGTCAACAGATTTTTTATATATAGTACTATGCATAGAAATATATAATTCTTAATAATAATAAACAGGATAAAAATGATTGGTCTTTCTCTTCAAAGATTAAACTTAACTGTATTAACATGCTAACAACTGACTATGAAACTGTTGTAATAAATAAAGGTGGACAAGGTCACAGAATGCATAAATGATCTAGAATAACAGAAGAGTGAAGCTCAAAGCAACCCTTCACGCTCCATCTTTGTCCATGTCCAATTAGTAAGGCTTTGAAGAGACTGTATAATTTGGGGAATATCTTTATATTATAAAACATTCCTATACAAGCGAAAAGGACAATACAAGCAACTGTTAAGAAAGTATCACTTCTAAAAGCAACTCTGTTTACACTGGGTCTCTTTTCCAGATTACAACTTCTTGTCCATTGGTCTGGCCATGTTAGGAAAATTCGGGATCACCTCTGCCTTCTCCATGCTGTACGTCTTCACTGCAGAGCTCTACCCAACCCTGGTCAGGAACATGGCTGTGGGGGTCACATCCATGGCCTCCAGAGTGGGCAGCATCATTGCTCCCTACTTTGTTTACCTTGGTGAGATGCTTCTTATCAGTCTATTCTTTTTTTAAATATAAAAGTAATAGGTTTTCATTATGAAAAATGCAAACAGCATAGAAAGTACTGGAAAAAGTACAAGTTCACCTCTACTCTCTTACTTCCCCAAATCATAGCCCTCAGAGGAACTACTATTAACAGTTTGGTGAGTAGCCCTTCAGACATTTCATTTTGCACAACATATATATATATATATATATATATATATATATATTTTTTTTTTTTTTTCCCAATACACGGGCCTCTCACTGTTGTGGCCTCTCCTGTCGTGGAGCACAGGCTCCAGACACGCAGACTCAGCAGCCATGGCTCATGGGCCCAGCCACTCCGCGGCATGTGGAATCTTCCCAGACCAGGGCATGAACCCGTGTCCCCTGCATCGGCAGGCGGACTCTCAACCACTGCGCCATCAGGGAAGCCCAATTTTAGCTTTTATATTATCGAATTTATCAATCTGGAATAACACCACAGAGGGGCTTTAGTGGGGTGTTCAGTGGATCTAGGATCTGGCACTCCAAGCTAAACCTCATCAAGAACTCTACTGGCGAGAGATGTGGACACAGCTCCTTATTCTTCCTAGTCATCCATTGGTTACCTACTGGTTCAAACACACACACATACACATCCCCAAAGACATATGTGAATGCTCAGAAAAGGTATACTCTAAATCCTTACAGAGAAAGAGAGACATTTTCCACACAGCTGCCCTGAACACCTGAGAAAGTACATTATTATATAGAATGGTGTTGTTTCCCCTTTGTTCTTCCCTATACTTTCAAACCATGCTCATATGGTCTAATGGTGGACCACTGGTAAATAAGAAATGGAGGAGTCTGAGAAAGAACTTTGTATTCCACAGTAGTGGCTCCTGTTGGTGACACAGAGGCCTCAGAGAAGCTTCAAGATTGATATTTTTTTGTCAAATAAAATTCTTGGGTGTGTTATTCCTCTGTAATCTCTGTATGCAGAAGGGAAGCAAGATGAGGATCTATTATTCCCCTGTCTGAGTAACACCACATAAAGAAGAGGTGGAGTGGTTCTTCCAATTACATGTAAAACCAAGACATATAAATGCTGCAAAAAGAAACCACAGTGCCTGACATTTATTGATTTAAATTGGATTGAATATATTAATTAGTTCTTTTAAGAGTCTCACAGCTCTGCGGACCAAGATTTCCACAGCAGCCTACTGGTTTGGGCAAAAGCAAAGGTCATATCAGTCATAACGGCCAGTAGCTGTCCCTGCAACATCCTGGTCAACCTCTTTCCCCTTGGTGGCCTCCCACCCCCCCATCTCCAGTGACCTCTACCTTAAGAGGAGAACTTTGGCAGGCAAAAATTTCTATCAAAGGAACATTTATCACACATGATTAAGTAGTAGCTTAGAGAATGCCAGTTGACATGAAAGACCTTATGATAATGCAAAATTGAGTAGGTGAATGATTATGGAAATTCGGAGGCAATGACATCTGCCAAACAGAAACTGTGGTATTTTGCACACTTTTTTTCTTCTGTGAATATTCAGGTTTAAAACTGCTCTCAAATACTGTTTGCCACCTTTACAAAATGATTCTCAAGAGCATCTGGAGAAACCCTGTATATAATTGATGTTCTTATGTCCTGTGCCTTACAGGTGCTTACAACAGAGTTCTGCCCTACATCCTCATGGGCAGCCTGACCGTCCTGATTGGAATCATCACTCTTCTCTTCCCTGAAAGTTATGGAATGACTCTACCAGAGACCTTAGAGCAGATGCAGAAAATGAAAGGGTAAGTGGAACTTTAAAAAATGATATCAGAATTCCTCAGAAAGAATAAACATGAAAGAATAAATAGGAAAATTCTGAAAAGAAAGTGTAATAAGTGGAAAGTAGCTCTATCAGATAATAAAGCATATTATTAAGCAATGGTAATTAAAACAGTATGATGGTGGTAGAAGAAAAGAAATCACTGGAATGGAATAGAGTTCAGAATTAAATGAAGAAAATATGAGAATTCAGTGTGTGATAACAAGTAGCAATTCAAAATCAGTGGGGAAAATTTAGATTATTCAGTAAAAGGTGTTAGAACATTCAACTAGCCATTTTGGCTAAATAAAAAGCTTAAATCTTACTTCAAAATATATCAGGATAAATTCCAGAAAGATTAAAAATTGAGAACTGAAAATATAAAGTGATAAATGTACCAGAAGAAAACATAAATATTTTTATAACCTTAGAGAAGGCCTTTCTGAGCATATTATGAAAAGCAAAGAGCCATAAAGGAGAAGATTGATATATCTGATTATGTAATTTTAGAAATTGTTGGTACAGCAAAAACGAAACCATAAATGAGAGCAAAGGTCAACAAACCAGGGGGAAAATATTTGCAACACACAATATAGACATAGAGTTAATAAATTTAAGATGCAAGAAGGTCTTAGAGATCAGTGGGAAAAAGACAAACAACTCAGAAAGAAAACTGGCAAAGGTCATGAACAAACAGTTTATAGAAAAGGAAATTTCAGTGGCAAATATATACATATAAAAGAAATACTTGTCCATATTAATTAAAGCATAAAAAATGTCAATGTCATTTTTGGCCTATGAGATTGTGCAAGGGTTTTCCTCCTGATATCAACCAATTCTGACACCAAATAGGTGTCCTATAATTTCATCCAGTTATGACTCTAATTACTCAGGGCTAGCATCAGACTCTACAGGTTAAAGGCTCACTCCCACAAGACAGCTTTCTCTTCAGATGCCAGCCACAAGTAATGGTTCCCCAAGGTTATCCACATTTCTGGCTATTGGGGAGGGGGAAATTTACCCTTTTACCCCTTTAAGGTCTTGTGGCTAAACTAATCATAAAATTGACACCAGTCAACAGGAGAAAAATAAACAAATTTTAATTCATTACACAGAGATCTCTCAGAAATAGGACCTAAGAAATGGCCAAAGCAGGAAGCTTTTACACTTTTTAGACAAAGAAACAATAAATTTGAGAGGAATTGACAGGACAAAGAAACTTAGGTTTGAGTGCTTAATTAGTAAGGAATTTAAGCAAAGTTCGGGCTTGTGTAGTAAATTAGTAAAGAAGTAACAAGGTTTGTTTATAGAGATTTCTTGGCCCAGCCCTGAAATTCCCTGTCTTTGGTAATAAGGGTGTCCTTCTACCTCCATATGCAGGGATTGCACCTTTCACATGAGGGATTTATTCCCTGCTTTCAGGGGCACAGAGGAGGCCAGAGTTTCCCTTTGCATCAGCTGCTTCACAAGCAACTTCAATTCAAAATAATCAATATGCCATTGTGGCAAATTTTGGGGCAGCCTGCCCTGAGCTCCAACATGTCCAACTTGGCTACAAAGTCTGGTATTTCCACAGCCCTCCTCTTCACATTCAGGAATTTGCTAGAATGACTCACAGAACTCAGGAAAACATTTTACTTACTATTACTGGTTTGTTCTAAACAACACAAATGAACAGCCAGGGGGAGATGTACACAGGGTGAGGTCCAGAAGGGTCCAGAGCACAGGAGTCTCCATTCCTGTGGAGTTGGGGAGCATCGCCATCCTGGCCCACGGATGTGTTGGCCAATTCAGAAGCTCTCTGAACCCCAGTGTTTAGGGGATTTTATAGAAGTTTCATCACATAGGCATGATCAATATTGATTTGACCTCAGTCCCTCTCCCCTCCCTGGATACTGGAGGATGGGCTTCTAGTCAAGGCTTGGTCTTTCTAGCAACCAGCTTCCATCGTGAAGCTATCTAGGGACCCACTGAGTCACCTCATTAGAATAAGAGGCAAGACACTATTACCCTTGTCACTCAGAAAATTACAAGGGATTTAGAAGCTCTGTGTCAGGAACCAGGGACAAAAATCAAACATCTTTCATGACATCATAGATTGGCAAACATTTAAAAGACTAATGGTATGGTAGGAGAAGTTTAGATTCTAGAGTGAAACTGCCTGGCCTCAAATCCCAAATCTACTGAATAAACTTGGGAAATTTGCTTACTTTTCACTAACCTTAGTATTCCCATCTGTTACATGGAAATAGTTCATATGGCTTTTGTGATGTTATATAAGATAAAGTGTTTTTAGTGTGTAGCCGTGATAAAAGTCTATATGTGAGTGGATTCTGATCCCATACTGAACATGTATAGTGAAAGATGCCCATTTTTTATAAGTTGTTTCTTCTAACGATAAAACTACTTCAATATCAACTTTAACTTAACCAAGAACTTCATGCTTACCACTCTAGTCTTTCCTCAGGAAAACTATAAAATCATAGAATACTAGCTCTAGACTCATGAGGTTCTTATTAGAGTTAAAATAATTACCTGTTCATTGACTGGAGAAATGTTTTTCAGTGTCAGTTAGGCATTTTGAGGAGAGGAGTCTTAAATATTTAATTTTCTTTAGCACTTATCTTATTTTCAGGTTTGGATATAGGAAAAAAACAAAAGATTCAATGGAGAAAGAAGAAAATCCCAAAGTTCTAATAACTTCATTCTGATAAAATTCCCACCCTATTTGGTGAACTGAAAAACAGATCCTGACTATGAAGACACTAAAGCCTTTCCTGATGAAATGGACTGACTATGAAGATTAACACTAAAATGGACCTTGCTACTAAGAAATGCTTGTCATATGGCAAACTCTGGACCACACTTACAGATAAGCTCCTTATTTTAAAAAACAAACCATTTCCAGAAAGTCCTCCATACTAATTAATTCGATAAAATGGGTTTGTAGGATTTTTACAAAACGTGTTGGTCAAGGACTGGTAAATCCATATAAAGATTAACATGCATTTCCAAATACAAATACTATCCAAATTTCTTAAAAAGTCATTGAATTAACACAACTATCAGGCTTGGGGGTGTGTGTGTGAGTGAGTAAACCAGCATGTTCAAAATTACAGTAGTTTTTGAAGTGAACTCATACACTACTGTAGCCAAATGATTATAAGGAGTATTCCTGTCCAGGAAATTTTATATACTCCTTTGAGAGGAATTGATGGCAGATATTAATAGCATTTTACAAGTGAAATACAGCAAGAGATCAAGTAGCCTGGCTCAGATGGCCTGTCAGCCTTTAAGAAGGGAACCAAGGCAGTTCCTAGCTACAATTTCAGCAGCTATGGCTCACAGCCTACTGAATGGTCCACATTTGTTGTGCTCTCTGTGAACACTTGACTAAGCTTTCAGTTCACTAAGACTGACTTAAGAGACCTTTTTTTGGTAAATAGAGAATCAGGAAAGCTGCAAACTAGTTAGATTGGTAGAGGTGGTTTGTGTGCCCCATAGCCAAGAGGGGTCAGCACCCAGGAAGAAGGCTGTCCAAGCCAAGAATCTGGAGAGCCTTTTAAAACAGTTCTTTCCCTTAATACATCCCTTCCTAAATCTGGTATGCAGTTGTATCCTCTTCAACCAGGGATGCATCTCGTTCCAGGAATGAGCAAGGTAAAAGGTAAAAGCCACTAATGGGATAATGTATTAGCATAAACTCAGAAGATGAGTGTCAGCTCTGTGTCTCACCACATTTTAGGCATGCTGACATGATAACATAGCAAGAAGTTCGTCCTGGCGACCTGAGCAGCATGCTTTCACCAAGGGCGGCTCCTCTTGGAGCAGCACGTGACAAGCTACTGACCCTTTAACATATCAGTGCAATGGTGCACCTGTAGAATAGGCAGCCACTAGTTTTTAATATGCTGCTTGGTGGCATCATCTCCTAAAATTAATTATCCCCAAATGTAAATATTCACTATCTAAATATTTTTCAAAGGAACCTTTGATGTAACATCTTGGTAAACAATCCTTATTTCTTTAAGATCTTTATCTGGAACTTTTCTGATTAACTCAGAATTTTTCTTTATATTGCCATATTTCTAACACGTATTTTATATCCTACTGACACATTTATCCCACCTTTTGATTGTTACTTTAAAATCCAGTAGAATATCTTAGAATAGTTTATGCTTTGTCACTGGGGACTCAGGTGCACAGCTTCATCCACCCAGCGCCTTTATATTCCCCATTGATGCAGCCTGTCTAGATCGCCTTTCCACCTACCCTGCCAGACAGTAGTAGCTGCCTGTCCTGCAAAGAGCAGGCCCTGCTGCCTTTCAGGAAGCGCTCCTTGAACTTCCTTCCCACCAGCAGCGACTGTTCACTCCTCTGTGCTCTTCTGGTACTTGTTAACTTCACTCAGTTGGGCTCTTGTCTAGTTGTCCCCCCACACACACAACATGTCTATAAGCCTCTGGGAGGCCAGGGACCTAACTTTGCTTATCTTTTTATCCCTTGCAGTGCTGCTCACTGTAGTGCTTTCTTGCATATAACAGGCATTTGAGGATATTCATTTTAATTAAAATATTTTGTAACACTAGCGTGGTGAAAATGTTATGTTTGAAACATAGACACTTGAATTTTTAAACACCGAAGTATAAAATGCTCTTAAATCTTTTTCTAAATATAAAAAGTAAGAATGTGGACTTCCCTGGAGGTGCAGTGGTTAAGAATCCACCTGCCAATGCTGGGGACATGGGTTCCATCCCTGGTTCAGGAAGATCTCACATGCCACAGAGCAACTAAGCCCATGCGCCACAACTACTGAGCCTGCACTCTAGAGCCTGCGAGCTACAACTACAGAGCCCGCGTGCCACAACTACTGAAGGCTGTGCACCTAGAGCCCGTGCTCCGCAACAAGAGAAGCCACTGCAATGAGAAGCCCGCGCACCACGACAAAGAGTAGCCCCCTGCTCACCGCAACTAGAGAAAGCCCACGCACAGCAATGAAGACCCAACGCAGTCAAAATTAAAAAAAATTAAACTAAATTTAAAACAAAAGTAAGGATGTGACAGCTGCCTTTTACTGCTGTTTGTATGGGTGTTTTATATTTTATAATAGTAAGAGATGACTTTTTAAAATCTGTTTATAAAAAGGCAACAAGTATACAAATGAATTACCTCCTTGGTAGTTCAAAGACCAAGTAGATCTATACATGCCAAAATAGTATTCGATTAAATTCAAGATATATTCCTGATTTTTAAAAACTACTTTTAAAATTAGGCCTACAAGGCAACTACCTGAACTTGCTTATGAATATCAGTCTCAGACTGACAGCCAATATTACACTGCATGTTAGAGTGTAACATGAAACACTGGAAGCATCCCATTAACAGTAGTTTTATGGATACATGTTTTAACATCTTTTCAACATTTTTGGGTAAGTTTTAGTAACTATAATCATAATATAAGATATAGATAAGAAGTAAAACTATTACAAAATAGACAAAATTATCAATATTACAAGGAATATATAATGATATTCTAGTTTTAAAATCCAAGAGAATTAATTAAATCTAGTACCTAAGAGTTTCAATTTAAGTGGAGTCATATAAGAAGTGTCCCTAAATCAGCAACTTTTTATGTACTAAAAATAACCAGCTAGAAAATATACTGGAAAAAACCAGGTTCCATTCCTAATAGTCATAAGAACATAAAATACCTAGAAGTAATCTCTAAACAGATGTATAAAACCTAAGTGAAAAAATTATTCCATTTAATTGAGTTGAGTGGAGACATGCTGGGTTTTTTTTTTTTTGTTTTTTTTGTTTTATTTATTAGTTTTTTATTTTTGGCTGCGTTGGGTCTTCATTGCTGCACACCGGCTTTCTCTAGTTAGAGACATGCCATTCTTGAATGTGTAGAATGAATTCTGTGAACCTGCATTCTTACCAAATTAATTCACTATTTTAGCATAATTAAAGTTAATATTTCACTGACGTATTTTAGGAATTTAAAAATAATTCTAAAGGGCATCTGAAAGAACAAATAGGCAAGACTGTCTAAGAAATTTTTGGAAAAGAAGAGTTGTAAGGTAAAATATTCCCTCAGATTTAGAAATACAAAGATAAATAGGAAGGCCAGAAACCGACCCAAATGTTTATAAAATTGTAACATATGATAAAGTGTATTACAAATTATCAAGAAAAGGATAAATTTTTCAAAACTAGTGCTGGGACAATTGATAAGCTGGGGAAAAATAGCATCTCACCATAAAACACATACCAAGGGCTTCCCTGGTGGTGCAGTGGTTGAGAATCTGCCTGCCAATGCAGGGGACACAGGTTCGAGCCCTGGGCTGGGAAGATCCTACATTGCCGCGGAGCAACTAGGCCCATGAGCCACAACTACTGAGCCTGTGCGTCTGGAGCCTGTGCTCCGCAACAAGAGAGGCCGCGACAGTGAGAGGCCCATGCACCGCGACGAAGAGTGGCCCCCGCTCACCGCAACTAGAGAAAGCCCTCGCACAGAAACGAAGACCCAACACAGCCAAAAAAATAAATAAATAAATATAAGTAAATTTTTAAAAAACACACATACCAAATTCTAAATGGATTAAAGATTCAAAAGGAATAAATAAATAGATAAATAAGCTGAAAGAAAATACAGGTGATTGTTTAATCTAAGGATGGATAGGGAATTAAAGATAAGGTAAAATAGATTTTGCTATAAACTTTAAAAAATTTCTGTACACCAAAAATCTTAAAATTAACACAAATTGGAAAAATATTAACAAAAATATATTGGACACAGCGTCCTTTCTGTTTATGCATCAATTTAAAAGTACCAGCTAATACTCCAGTTAAAGCAACTAGTAAGACGGTTAAGTGCATCTTTGGAGACCATTGTTCCTGGGCCTAATTCTGGGTCTGTCATTTATCAGCTGTGTAGCCTTGAGCAAGTTATACAGGCATAACTTGTTTTATTGTGCTTTGCTTTATTTGTGCTTCACTGATACTGCATTTTTTACAAATTGAGGTTTGTGGCAGCCTTGCATTTTCGGATGATGTTTAGCATTTTTTCGTAATAAAGTATTTTTTAATAAATTTATTTATTTTATTTTTGGCTGCGTTGGGTCTTCGTTGCTGCGTGCGGGCTTTCTCTAGTTGCACGAGCGGGATCTAGGGGCTACTCTTCATTGCAGTGCGTGGGCTTCTCGTCGCAGTGGCTTCTCTTGTTGCAGAGCACGGGCTCTAGGCACGTGGACTTCAGTAGCTGTGGCTCACAGGCTCTAGACCGCAGTCTCAGTAGTTGTGGTGCAGGGGCTTAGTTGCTCCATGGTATATGGGATCTTCCCAGACCAGGGCTCGAACCCTTGCCCCCTGCATTGGCAGGCAGATTCTCAACCACTGCACTACCACGGAAGCCCCAGCAATAAAGTATTTTTAAATTAAGCTTTGTACATTGGTTTTGTCTTTTTTTTTTAAGACACAATGCTGTTGCACACTTAACAGAATGCAGTATAGTGTAAACATAATTTTTATATGCACTGGGAAACCAAAAAATTCCTGTGGCTCGCTTTACTGTGATATTACGGTGGTCTGGAACTGGACCCGCAATATCTCCAGGATATGCCTGAGTCTTCCTAAATCTCAGCCTCTTCATCTGTAAAAGGAGGCTAAGCAGTTCCATGGGGTGATTGTGGGGAGTACACGAGATAATGCATATATTTAGTCTAAGTGCCTAGCAGACTTAGATGTTTTCCTCTATCTCACATCTCACCGAACTCAGAAGTTAATCATTATAATCAACTTCCTTGCCCCCTTTCTTAATCCACCTTACTCTATCAGGCAAACTGCAAGGCTGGTTAAATCCAGCCCCCCTCCTACTTCCACCGGTACCTGCACAGCTAGATGTAGCTGGGGAAAAATATGCAAAACATGCTGACTGGTTTCATTTAAAATTAATCATCAGTCATCAAGAGGAACCTTACTGCTGACTGACAGTCATGCTCCACTGCCCTGGTCCATTCTCTATCCTTAATGACCTTTCTCTTCAGAACTCTAATATCTCCTCCCCCATGCTCACCCTCAGCTGTGCCTTTGCTTCCTATTTCACTTAAGCTCTTACCATCTTAATCCACCAACCTAACTGCATTTGTACCCATCACTCTGTCTTTTCTCCTATTACTTGAGATAAATGGTCTCTGCTCCTAGCACAAAATTCTCTGTCTCTCTCTGTCTGTGTGTGTGTGTTTCTGCACTTGGTGCCCTCACCCCTTCCTTACCTACTCAAGGATATTGCTCCAGCAATTAATTCCCTTGTCTGCCCCATGATCAATCTATCAATCTTTTCTCTCTCTACTGGATCTTTTTCATTCAGCATGCAGACATGCTGGTATTTCTACAATGCTGAAAAAGCCCTCCCTTGACCCCACTTCTGCCTTCAACTACTGTCCCATCTTTCCCTATCCCTTTACAGCAAAACTCCTCAAAAGAGAGCTCTATATTTGCTACTGCTAGTTTTTTTCTTCCAATTTTCTCTTGAGCCCACTACAATTAAGTTTTAGCCACCGCCTCTTCACCAGAGCAGCTTTTATCAAGGTCCCCGATGGCTTGCATGTTTTGAACTGAATGGTCAATTCATGGGCTTCCCTGGTGGCGCAGTGGTTGAGAGTCTGCCTGCCGATGCAGGGGGACACGGGTTCATGCCCCGGTCCGGGAAGATCCCACATGCCACGGAGCGGCTGGGCCCGTGAGCCATGGCCGCTGAGCCTGCGCGTCCGGAGCCTGTGCTCCGCAACGGGAGAGGCCACAACAGTGAGAGGCCCGCGTACCGCAAAAAATGGAGAAAGGACACTCCCTTCAACAAATTTTTTTTAAAACCGGATATTCACGTGCAAAAGAATGAAATTGGACCCATACCTTATACCATATACAAAAATTAACTCAAAACAGACCTAAGCGTAAGACCTAAAACTATGAAACTCTGAGAAGAAAAGATTCCGGACATTGAATTTGGCAATAATTTCTTGGCTATGACACCAAAGCACTGGTGACAAAAGCGAAAACAGACAAATAAGACTACATCAAACTTAAAAACTTTTGAGTGTCAAAGGAAACACCAAAACAAAAAGCAACCTATGGAATGAGAGAAAGTATTTGCAAATCATATATCTGATAAAGGGTTAATATCCAGAATACAAAAAGAACTTCTACAACTCAAAAACCAAATAACCTGATTTTAAAATGGGCAAAGGAATTGAATAGACAATTCTCCAAAGAAGATGTAAAAATGGCCAGCATGCATATGTGAGGCTCATCATCACTAATCATTAAAGAAATGCAAATCAAAACCACAGTGAGGTACCACCTCATGCCCATTAGGATGGCTGCTATCAAAAGAACAGAAAACACATATTGGTAAGGATGTGGAGAAACTGGAATCCTTGTGCACCTTTCGTGAAAATGTAAGATGGTACAGCCATTATGGAAAACAGTACAGAGGTTCCTCAAAAATTTAAAAAATAGAATTATCATATGATCCATCAATCCCACATCTGGGTATATATCCAAAATAATTCAAAGCAGGATTTCAAAGAGCTATTTGCACACCCACGTTCATTACAGCATTATTCGCAATAGCAAAGAGCTGGAAGTACCCCAAATGTACATCTACAGATGAGTGGACAAATAAAGTGTGGTTTATACATACAGTGGAATGTTATGAAGCCTTAAAAAAGGAGGAACCTCAAGGACATTATGCTAAGTGAAATAAGCCAGTCACAAAAGGACAAATTTTGTATGATTCCACTAATAGGAAGTATCTAAAACAGTCAAAATCATAGAAACAGAAATTAGAAAGATGGTTACCAAGGGTGGGGGGAGAGGGGAAAAGGGAGGAGGAGGAGTTAGTGCTTAGTGCATTTTGGTTTTGCAAGATGAAAATGTTCTAGAGATCTGTACACAACAATGTAAATATATTTAATACTATGGGACTGTACATTTAAAAATTGGTAAGATGGGGACTTCCCTGGTGGCATAGTGGTTAAGACTCTGAGCTCCCAATGCAGGGGGCCCGGGTTCCATCCCTGGTCAGGGAACTAGATCTCACATGCATGGTGCAACTAAGAGTTCGTATGCCACAACTAAGGAACAGGCAAGCTGCAACTAAGGAGCCTGTGAGCTGCAACTAAGGAGCCCACCTGCCACAACTAAGACCCAGTGCAACCAAATAAATTTTTAAAAAATTGGTAAGATGGTAAAATTTAATTTTTTTATCACAATTTTAAAAACTGTATGGAAACAGTTAAATAAATAACAGCGTGTTTTTATGAAAGAATATTATTCAGCCTTTAAAAACAGAGTTTAAGAATTATTTTTAATAACATGATACAATACTTGTGATATAATGCAAGTATTTTTAAAAGTATACAATAGTATTGACCAAATAATGAATGCATGCATGAATAAACTATGTTTAAAAGGCATTAAAAAAAAAACTAGAAGGGACTATCTCAAGGTATTAATAGTAGGTATGTTTGGATGGGGGATTATAGATGACTTCTATTTTAGTTTCTTTTCTGTAGTTTTCCATACTTTATAATTGTTTCACAAATAACATTATTTTTATAATCATATAGAAGTTAAAATATTAAAAATTTTTATTTTTTATTTTTATTTTTTTGAGGGTCCACTCAATAAAAGTTTTTCTTTTTAAACTTCTATGTGATTATAAAGTGCAAAGTCCTGGGAAGCAAAGATGAAGAACATGAAGAATGTAAAATCGGAGCTCTCCATGGGCTCAGTCTAGCCAGATTATAAACTCCTTCCTTTGTGGCCTCAGCAACTAGCTCAGTGCCCCGACCTGGAGCTGAGCTCTGTGGAGGTGATAGCCAGGTCAAAGTCATTTTCTCCCATCCAGACCTGGGCATTTTTATCTCTCCTCTCACTCTGCTTGAACAGCAGTTACCTCTACCCTATTTAGACCAAGTCAAACTTGCTCTGCTGAGGTGAATTACCTTACCACGAGGTTATATTTAACAGACTGCTGAATGGGTCATAAAAAATTATGAGGATTTGGACTATCATCAGCCAGTGTCTCTGCATTGGCACAGAAACATCTGAAACCTGATTTTTTTTTTTTTTTTTTTTTTTTTTTTTTTTTTTTTTTTTTTTTTGCGGTACGCGGGCCTCTCACTGTTGTGGCCTCTCCCGTTGCGGAGCACAGGCTCTGGACACGCAGGCTCAGTGGCCATGGCTCACGGGCCCAGCCGCTCCACGGCATGTGGGATCCTCCCTGACCGGGGCACGAACCCGTGTCCCCTGCATCGGCAGGCGGGCTCTCAACCACTGCGCCACCAGGGAAGCCCTGAAACCTGATTTTGAGAACCTGGAAACCATCTCTCTACAACACTGCAAACTTAATCCCTTTTGTCAAATACTTTCATTCTGACTCCCCTCTGTGCTCCCTGTCCCTTCATAGCCCACTGCCTCACCCTCCCACTGTTTACTTCCCTGCTACTGTGTCCTCTGAAACCCCCACTCCATTGTGAACAGACAGCTTTCCTCCATCAAGAATATCCCTAGGGCTTCCCTGGTGATGCAGTGGTTGAGAATCTGCCTGCCAATGCAGGGGACACGGGTTCGAGCCCTGGGCTGGGAAGATCCCACGTGCCGCGGAGCAACTAAGCCTGTGAGCCTCAACTGCTGAGCCTGCGTGTCTGGAACCTGTGCCTCGCAACGAGAGGCCACGATAGTGAGAGGTCCGTGCACCACGATGAAGAGCGGCCCCCGCTTGCTGCAACTAGAGAAAGCCCTCACACAGAAACGAAGACCCAACACAGCCATAAATGAATGAATGAATGAATGGATGGATGAATAAATAAATGAATGCCAAAAAAAAAAAAAAAAAGAATATCCCTGGTTGCTCTCTCCATGCCCTTGCCTTGACAGAGATCCAGCTTCCCTCAGCACTCCACTTCCTCCTGGTCCCTGTCTCTCAAAGGGAGGCTCTTTCTTTTCCACTTCAAAGCCAGGTAAGGTCTCAGGATTTTCTTTGTTCCCCACCATAATTCCTTCACTTTCACATGACAAAATGTCTCCTTTGAGGTTTATGCTGTGCCCTTCTGGTTGCTGTTACCAACAATCTGCCAGTTGTTTATCCACATTCTATGAGTTCTCTGGAACCTGACCTGAGGTATTGATGACTTTTGTGCTCAGGGTGATGAGTAATCCTACACCACATCCTCATAGTACTTGATCTTTACCAGTCAAGTACTGGTACTTTACCCTCAAGTACTTTACCCTCCCTGTCAAGGACGCACCCTGGGCCCCGTCATCAGTCACAACTCCACTTCATTCCAGAACCTTTTATTTTCCTCACAACCCTTTAGCTCTGACCTTGACATCCTTTCCTTTCCCTTCCAGTTTATACCTCACGATCCCCTCGATTCACTCACACCACTACCCTAGTCCTTTTGTTTACTAATCTTGCAAAATCTAAGCCCAAGATAAGTCAAACCATTTTACTTTTCACTCTCAATCTGCTCCTGAATTAAGATAGAAGGGAAGGAGGATCATTGATGGATTGAAGGAACATGTGGGTTGGGAGAGTGACAAGTGGGGTGAAAGTCCAGCTGTGATTGAAAAGGTAAATTTGTAGAGACAACAATTCACATGGTTGTGTGATCTTCTCTAGTGTTGCAGGACAGGAGTGAAATGCACAAACGGTTGGATTTGGGGATTTGCAGTACAGGTGAGCAGAATGACAAGACAATGGAGGAACTGAGATTGAAGCAAAGGACTGTAATATCTAGATTGAAGATGAAAGGGAATAAAAACATGACAACTTTTTTTTTTTTTTTTTTGGCTGTGTTAGGTCTTCGTTGCTGTGTGCAGGCTTCCTCTTCACTCTCCGTGGCGAGCAGGGGCTACTCTTCGTTGCAGTGCACGGGCTTCTCATTGTGGTGGCTTCTCTTGTTGCAGAGCACGGGCTCTAGGCATGTGCACTTCAGTAGTTGCAGCACGCGGGCTCAGTAGTTGTGGCGCATGGGCTTAGTTGCTCTGCGGCATGTGGGATCTTCCCAGACCAGGGATCGAACCCGTGTCCCCTTCACTGGTAGGCGGATTCTTAACCACTGTGCCACCAGGGAAGTCCCCAAAACATGACAACTTCTGTTGATTCTAGTATGCCATGTCCATCAACTTTCTTTCCCTTTTTTTTGGTGTATGAGAACCTGGCACAGTGTTAAGATTCAGAGTGTCCAAAAGAGGAAACTGGCAGATCAGCCTACCTAATGTGGTAGGATCAGTACCATCTTTCTTGGACCATTCACGGCCAACAAAGACGTGACCATGGTGATATGAAACCTAAGGAGACTGAATGTAGTCAGTTGGTAAGGGTCGAGGGCTAGATTTCTTTTTTCAGAATAATGAGATTAATAATTAATAGTGTAGACCACTATTGAGGCAGACCAACCAGAGTTTTAATTTGGCCCTGCCATATACTTACTATAATCACTGGGTAAATTACTTACTTCGGTTTCCTTATCTGTAAAGTGAGGACAATAAGAATATCTTATAAGCTGTTGTGAGGACTAAATGATGTCTTGGGCTATTGTTAGTATTATTATTGTAATAATATAATAGCAGAGAGGGTGATACTTTCCCAGGAATTTCTAATTTCTAACCTGGCATCTAGCTCAGAAGATTAAGATCTTCAATAACTTATATTATCCAAATTTAACTCAGTCAAAACCTTCTGATATTTTTCTATGGAATCTTACTCCAGTATGACTGTATCCCACATGGAGACCTATGTGTTCCTATGCATCTTCTCTTTTGGTTGATCTCATCCAGACCTGTGGCTACAAATACCATCTACATGTGGATAACTCTCTAATTTATATCTCATTCTGACCTCTGCTATGATCTTCAGACTCATGTGTCCAACTGTCTCCAAATTTATATTTAAATTTAGGTTTAAAATATTAATGTATTTAAATATCAGTTTATTTTTATATTTAAAATAAAACTCATTTGCACAGGCAACAACAACAAAAGAATAGATAAAACTGAACTACATCAGAACTTAAAACTTCTGTACATAAAAGGATCCGATCAACAGAGTAAAAAAAGGCAACCTGTGGAATGGGAGAAAATATTTGGAAACCATATATATTTATATTTTTTAATATCTTTATTGGAGTATAATTGCTTTACATTCTTGTGTTAGTTGCTGCTGTATAACAAAGTGTATCAGCTATACATATACATATATCCCCATATCCCCCACTTCTTGTGTCTCCCTCTCACCCTCCCTATCCCACCCCTCTAGGTGGTCACAAAGCACCTAGCTGATCTCCCTATGCTATGCTGCTTCCCACTAGCTATCTGTTTTACATTTGGTAGTGTATATATGTCATATATATATATTGTATATATGTCAATGCCACTCTCTCACTTCGTCTCAGCTTACCCCGAGTCCTCCAGTCCATTCTCTACGTCTGCGTCTTTATTCCTGTCCTGCCCCTAGGTTCATCAGAACCTTTTCTTTTTTTTTCTTAGATTCCATATATGTGTTAGCATACGGTATTTTTCTCTTTCTGACTTACTTCACTCTGTATGACAGACTCTAGGTCCATCCAACTCACTACAAAAACTCAATTTCATTTCTTTTTATGGCTGAGTAATGTTCCATTGTATACATGTGCCACATCTTCTTTATCCATTCATCTGTTGACGGACACTTAAGTTGCTTCCATGTCCTGCCTATTGTAGATAGTGTTGCAATGAACATTGTGGTACATGACTCTTTTTTTGTTTTTTTAATTAATTTATTTATTTTTATTTTTGGCTGCCTTGGGTCTTCGTTGCTGCATGCGGGCCTCTCTCTAGTTGCGGCGAGCGGGGGCTACTCTTCCCCGTGGTTCCTGGGCTTCTCATTGGGTGGCTTCTTTTGTTGCAGAGCACGCGCTCCAGGTGCACGGGCCTCAGCAGTTGTGGCACTCAGGCTCAGTAGTTGTGGCTCACGGGCTCTAGAGCGTAGGCTCAGTAGTTGTGGAGCATGGGCCTAGTTCTTCCGCGGCATGTGGGATCCTCCCGGACCAGGGCTCGAACCCATATCCCCTGCACTGGCAGGTGGACTCCCAACCACTGCGCCACCATGGAAGTCCCTCTTTTTGAATTATGGTTTTCTTGGGGTATATGCCCAGTAGTGGCATTGCTGGGTCATGTGGTAGTTCTATTTTTAGTTTTTTTAAGGAACCTCCATACCGTTCTCCATAGTGGCTGTAACAATTTACATTCCCACCAACAGTGCAACAGGGTTCCCTTTTCTCCACACCCTCTCCAGCATTTATTGTTTGTAAATTTTTTGATAATGGCCATTCTGACCAGTGTGAGGTGATACCTCATTGTAGTTTTGATTTTCATTTCTCTAATGGTTAGTGATGTTGAGCATCTGTTCATGTGTTTGTTGGCAGTCTGTATATCTTCTTTGGAGAAATGACTATTTAGGTCTTCTGCCCATTTTTGGATTGGGTTGTTTGTTTTTTTGATATTGAGCTGCATAAGCTGTTTGTATATTTTGGAGATTAACCCTTGGTCAGTAGCTTCGTTTGCAAATATTTTCTCCATTCTGAGGGTTGTCTTTTCATGTTGTTTAAGGGAAACCATATATCTTATAAGGGGTTAATATCCAGAACATAAAAAGAACTCCTACCACACAACAACAAAAAAACGAAAAACCCAATTAAAATGGGCAAAGGACTTGAATAGACATTTCTTCAAAGAAAATATACAAATGACTGATAAGCACATGAAATGGTGCTCAACAGCACTAATCATCAGAGAAATACAAATCAAAATCGCAATGAGATATCGCCTCACACCTTAATAGGATAGCTACTATAAAAAAAAGAGAAAATAACAAGTGTCAGGGAGGATGTGGAAAAATTGGGACCTTTGTGCACTGTTGGTGGAAATGTAAAATGGTGCAGTCCCTATGGAAAACAGCATGGCAGTTCCCCCAAAAATTAAAAATAGAATTACCATATAATCCAGAAATTCAATTTCTGGGTATATACTCAAAGACTTGAAAACATGGACTTGAAGAGATATTTATACACCTATGTTCACATTATTCACAATAGCCAAAAGATGGAAGCAACCCAAGTGTCCATTGACAGATGAATGGAAAAACAAACTGTGGAATATTACTCATACATACAGTGGAATATGATTCAGCCTTAAAAGGGAAGAAAATTCTTTCACACGCCACAGCACAGATGAACCTTGAGGACATTATGCTTACTGAAATAAGGAGTCACAAAAGGACAAATACTGTATGATTCCATTTATATGAGGCACGTAGAACGGTCAAATTCATAGAGACAGAAAGTACAAGGGTGGTTGCTGGGGCTGGGGGGAGTGAGGAGTGCGCAGTTATTGTTTAATGAACACAGAGTTTCAATTTTGCAAGATGAAGAGTTCTAGAAATGGATAATGGTGATAGTTGTAAAACAATGTGAACATACTTAATGCCACTGAACCATACCCTTAAAAAGAGTTAGGATGATAAATTTTATGTGTATTTTACCATGATAAAAAATGTTTTAATTAAAATAAAGCAAAACTCTTAATTTCCTAAACCCCCTATCCCACCCAATTTCCTCATTCCAAAAACTGGCACCAAATTGCTTAAGCCAAAAATCCAGGAGTCACCCTTAATTTCTTCTCTCATGCCCATATCCAATAATAAGTCATGTTACCTTTTGCTTGCAAAATGTATTCTGAATTCATCCATGTATCTCTTCCACAGATACCACTCTACTTCAGGCCATCCAATGCTCTTGCCTGGGATGCTGCAATAGCTTCCTAACCAGCTGACCTGTTTTCATGCTTGTCCTCTACAGTCAATTATCTATATAGCAGGCAGAGTACTCTTTTAATGATAGAAATCACACCTTATCCTTTCTCTGCTTAAAAATACTCTGATGGTTTCACATTGCACCAAGTATGAAATTCAAACTCCTTGCCACTGTCTACAAGGCACTCGATGATCTGGCCTCTTGCCAACATCTCTGACCTTATGTCCCACCACTTCTCACTTTGATCACTATGTTCAAGTCACGCTGGTCTTCTCTCTGTTGCTCCAACACCCCAAGTGCATGCCCTCACTTCACAGCCTTTGCACTTGCTGCTCCTCTGCTTGGAACACTGTCTTCCCAATTCCTCACATGATAGTTTCCTTCTCACCCTTGTGTCTCAGCTCAGATATCACCTTCTCAGAAAAATACGCACTCACCAATCAGTCTAAAGTAGCCACCCACTGACTGTCACTCTTTACACCATCATGCTGTTTTATCTCTACTTGTCACTTAACCACTATTTGAAATTCGTATTTATTTTCACAAGTTTATTGTCAGTAGCACCATCCCACAACTAAAATGTGAACTCCGTGAGAACAGAAATCTTGTTTCTTTTCTCAATTCCCAGAACAGGGTTGGGCACATAACAACCTTTTCAAATATTTGCTGAATGAACGAAGAAGTAAATAACATTAATGAACCCATTTTCCTTCTATGTCACATACATACATAAAAGCCTTTGGGGAAAACTTGTATTTCTAACATTAGCTGTCACCAATGTCTTTTCCATCTATTCTAGAATATGATAACCAGCCTTTAAAATAGAAGCAGCCTATTTCACATCTCACTTTATGTAGGTATACCTGAAGGGAACAAGTTTACATTCCTACCCCCACTCAAGTTTGTGGCAATGAGTAATTATTTATATGGGATTTTAAAATTCGCATGTGTCTCCTGAAGCCAAATTGTGGGTTTTCACATTGGAAATTATACTCATTCAAACGAAAAGTCTGGACATCTAAGTCCTTAAAAAATTGTTCAAAGTATTTGATTATATAATTTTCTAGTCTGCAGAATATTTCAAGGCCCATTCTCTTCATGATTAGTTACCTATCTGTCCAGAACAAAATAGACTAGCATTAAAATGTAGAATCATAATAACAGTACAAATGTGATTTCTCTGGCCCTTCTGTTTGTGCAACTCCAATCTCCTTCAAAGTCAAACCTCCAACCACAGTTGGGCTCATGAACAAAGACTTTTATCTTTTTTTTTTTTTCTGAGATGTATCTGTAGTGGACCCCTGGAGAACAGCACAAAAGTGCTGCGTACCCACTGACACCTGAAGTCCTGCTATGCCAAGCTCAGCTGCAGCTGCTCTACTGTAACCAAACTGCTGATATGCATAGGTAATGACATGCCACTTGGGATGTTGTCTGATGAGGTGGATAGATTCCTGTTCCTTCACTCTTGGGTCACACTCTGATGTTATGAGGCCAAAGCAAACAATGTCTCATAGAGATCTTGGCAAAAATAGCTACTTCAGATTTTACTCAAGGTCCCCTTTCTATAAAATCCATACACGACCTGTGGGGTCAACAGCAGAGGCTGGACAGACCCTCTGAATCCTCCTCCATTCTGATGCAGAAGCTCTAATACTGGACTAAGCCTGGACCCTCTACTCTTTTTTTTCTCAAAGGAGTTCTTTCTTTGGAGGCTTCCTCTTCCTCAGGCAAGTAAGTACTGACTACTTCATCCCACACAACCTACAGACATGTCCAAAGGTGCTTCTTCAGAGTCAGTAATCAAAATAAAACTATTAATTATGGCTAATATTTATTTCACACTTAATGTGTCCTAGGCACTGCGCTAAGCACTATCATGTGGGAATTTGAGGCTTGGAAAGCTTTAAAAACTTGCCAAGGGACTTCCCTGGTGGTCCAGTGGTAAAGAATCCACCTTACAATGCAGGGGACGTGGGTTCAATCTCTGGTCAGGGAACTAAGATCCCACATGCCATGGGGCTACTAAGCCCACGCACAACTACTGAGCTCGCGCGCCTCAACGAGAGAGCCCACATGCCACAAATTACAGAGCCCACGTGCTCTGGAGCCCACGTGCCACAACTACAGAGCCCATGCACCCTGGAGCCTGCGTGCCACAACTAGAGAGAGAAAACCCACACGCCACAACTAGAGAGAAGCCTGTGCGTTGCAAGGAAACGCACGCGCACCGCAACAAAAGATCCCACATGCCTCAATGAAGATCCTGCGTGCCACAACTAAGACCCAACACAGTGAAAAAATAAAATAAATAAATAAATAAATAAATAAATAAATAAATAAATATTTGCCAAGCTAGGACTTGAAGGAGTCAGCAATTGAATACTGATCTTTATACAGAGGTTATGCTACACTATGCTGCCTCATACACTATGCTGTCTCTTGTCAGGAAAATAAATTAAAAATTCTGTTGAACAGAAGGTAAAACAAATCAAGGAGTTATAGATGTTTATTCTTCTGTATTTTAATTCAACATATTGTTCAATAATCTGTGCATTAGTCATATATTGCTGCATAACAAAGTACCCCAAAATTTATCAGCTTAAGACAATGAACATTTATCTCTCACAATTGATAAAGTTCAGGAATCTGGGAGCTACCTTAGCTGGGTGGTTCTGGTTCACCGTTTCTCATGAGTTTGCAGTCAAGCTATTGGCTAGGGCTGCAGTTATCTAAAGACTCAACTAATGATGAAGTTGTCGCTCATAAGCTCACTCACATCAGGTCAGAGCGCCTCAGTTCCTCATTGGCTGTTGGCAGGAGTCTTCATTCTTTGCCATCACCTGGGACACTCAAAGGGCTGCTTACAACATGGTAGGCAGATTGCTTCTCCCAAAGAAAGAGATAGAGAGAGAGAGAGAGGGAGGGAAAACATCTAAGAGGGAAGTCACTTTGTAATGTAATCACTGAAATGAAGAAACATCACTTGTGCTATATGCTGTTGGTCACACAGACCAATCCTGGTATGAAGTGGGAGGAGCCTACACAAGGATATGAATACTGTCAACCAAAAAAAAAATGCAGGAGGCTGTAAATAAGAAAAGGGTTTACTTGGGGTCTTAAGAATGGCAATTTCAGGGCTTCCCTGGTGGCGCAGTGGTTGAGAGTCCGCCTGCCGATGCAGGGGACACGGGTTCGTGCCCCGGTCTGGGAGGATCCCACATGCCACAGAGCGGCTGGGCCCGTGAGCCATGGCCGTTGGGCCTGCGCGTCCGGAGCCTGTGCTCCGCAACGGGAGAGGCCACAACAGTGAGAGGCCCACATGCCGCAAAAAAAAAAAAAAAAAAAAAAAAGAATTGCAATTTGGGGGACTTCCCTGGCAGTCCAGTGGTTAAGACTTCACCTTCCAATGCAGGGGGTGCAGGTTCAACCCCTGGCTGGGGAGCTAAGATCCCACATCCAAAAAACCAAAACAGAAAACAGAAGCAATACTGTAACAAATTCAATAAAGACTTTTTTAAAATGGTCCACATAAAAAAATATATTTAAAAAATAAAAATAAATTAAAAAAAAAAGAATTGCAATTCGGGAGATACAGATTAGGGTAACCCTGAAGGAGTGTTCCACGGAAGAGAAAGAGTCAGGGGCTTATAAAGACAAAAAGCCACAGAGGTTGTTAAAACCTGCCTGGCAAGAATTATAATTGACTCTGATGCATGTCAGAAAATAACTGTCCTTAAGGAATCATGAGTTGTTTTAGGGTAGGAATCTGATAAGTAGATAGACTGTCACAAGTTAATTTAGGGTAAGGGTCCCAGTAATTAGCTTGAGTTTCTGGTAGGTGTTCTGGATGACTGCGTCAGGTCAAAACGTCAGATTCCACCCAGACTGAGATGTCCATAAATCACACTTCTTTTTTTTTTTTTTTTTTTTTTGCGTTACGCGGGCCTTTGACTGTTGTGGCCTCTCCCGTTGCAGAGCACAGGCTCCGGACGCGCAGGCTCAACAGCCACGGCTCACGGGCCCAGCCGCTCCACGGCATGTGGGATCTTCCCGGACCGGGGCGCGAACCCGCGTCCCCTGCATCGGCAGGCGGACTCTCAACCACTGCGCCACCAGGGAAGCCCAATAAATCACACTTCTTTAATGGCCTCTGCCTCCATTTTATAAAGCTCTCTTAGCAATACTGACTCCATTTTGGTTTTTGTTACATAATACCAGGACTCAAGGATCATTGGGTGCTAGCTTGGAGACCAACTACCACATCTGCTAACATTTTAATTCCTTTAATCTAGGGTTCTAACTCTGAATCTGCTATCTACCATATAAATCAGTTTTATTTCCCTTATTTATAAAATAGGAACATCCCAATTCAGAATTTTGAGGGTTAAAGGGCCTCAGGTAACTGATTCTCTCAGATTTTGAGTTCAATCTCTCTTTTAAAAGATGCAATTCAGGGCTTTCCTGGTGGTGCAGTGGTTAAGAATCCACCTGCCAATGCAGGGGACACGGGTTCGATCCCTGGTCCGGGAAGATCCCACATGCCGTGGAGCAACTAAGCCCATGTGCCACAACTACTGAGCCTGTGCTCTAGAGCCTGCGAGCCACAACTACTGAGCCCAAGTGCTGCAACTACTGAAGCCTGCGTGCCTACAGCCCATGCTCCACAACAAGAGAAGCCACCTCAATGAGAAGACTGCGCACCGCAAGGAAGAGTAGCCTCCACTCGCCACAACTAGAGAAGGCCCACACACAACAACGAAGACCCAACGCAGCCATAAATAAATAAATAAATAATTTAAATAATAATAATAATAAATAAAAGATGCAGTTCAAATAATAATAACATTCAGAGATTAATCCCTGCCCCACCAAGAACTGGAAGACCCTGAGTTGCTCCTGGCTTTGTGCATGTGGACAAGCCATTTATGAGAAATGGTCTGTTTTCTTTTCAGGATCTGCAGCTTCTTTGGTAGCCTGGTGAATTGTTTCCAAACCCTTTCAGGACTGTTTTCTGATGCCCAACTGATATTTCTTAAAATAAGACTTTTTCACCTTGTTTGGTCTGGACACAGGTCAGCATTTTTCTCATAGAAGCTTTCGTTTATTTTGAAATATTAAAACAATTTTGAGAGTTGATACGAGAAATAAAGATTATGTTCAAGAAGCTCGGTTTTCCTTTTCTGTTAGTTCCAGTAAAGGACTGTTACTTGAGATAAGATGTTAGAAAGGATTAAGTACATTTAATCCTAGCCGGGCGTCTTTAGGAGGCAGGAATATTGGATAGTAAGTATAAAGGAAATGAGTAAGACCTGTGTTAAGAATTTTAGCATAATTTTTAAAAAACATCTACTGTGGGACTTCCCGGGTGGCGCAATGGTTAAGAATCTGCCTGCCAATGCAGGGGACACAGGTTCGAGCCCTGGCCCAGGAAGATCCCACATGCCATGGAGCAACTAAGTCTATGCGCCACTACTAGCCCGCGTGCCTGGAGCCCAGGCTCCACAACAAGAGAAGCCACCGCAATGAGAAGCCTGCACACCGCAACAAAGAGTAGCCCCCGCTCACCGCAACTAGAGAAAGCCCACGGGCAGCAATGAAGACCCAACACAGCCAAAAATAAAAATAAAATAAAATAAGTAAATTTATAAAAAAAGAAATCTACTGTGCTTTATGGAAATGTTTATTTCTTTGTGTAAAACATGCTGGCAAGGTTAGCTTCCCCCTATTTTTATTTTCAGTGTAGAATACAATCACTATTAAATAGTTTATCCAACAGATTACATTTTAAAGTGTGCACTTAGTTCTCTTTTGATCACTAAGCCACTATTATTATAAAAAGGAAAATGCTCCAATGTTAAATTTAGCAACCCTAGTTCTTAAATGCCTTAGAACAGTGTTGTGCAATAAGATAGCCCACAGCTACATGTGGCTACTGAGCTCTTAAAGTGTGGCTAACACAAAGAGAAATGTGTTATAAAATGCACACTGGATTCTTAAGATTTAGTATGAAAATTTTAAAAATATAAGATCTTATTTATGTAAGAATGTAAAATATTTCAATAAATTCTATATTGATTACATTATGAAATAATAATGTTATGGATATATTGGATTAAATATATTATTAAAATTAATTTCACCCATTTCTTTTGACTTTATGTAAGGTTGCCCTACACAATACATCTGAATTTCATACGTCCCTGTGCATATTTTATTAGTATAAAATTATTTGTTGTTTGGGAGTTCTGGGTGGCCTGATGGTTAGGATTCCCGGCTTTCACTGGCGTGGGCGGGGTTCAATCCCTGGTGGGAGAACTGAGACCCCGGAAGCCACATGGCAAGGCCAAAAAAAAAAAAAATTTCGTTATTTATCAGAAATTCAAATTTTAAATGGGTGACCTATACTTTTATCTGCTAAATCTGGTAACTTTATTAATATGACTACTAGAAAAATTTAAATTACAAATGTAGCTACTTATTCTATTGGACAGTGAAGCTTTAGAATCACCTAGTTGCTTTTTTGAATTACCCTTCAACTCTTAACTCTGTGCAGAAATAACTAACCTGAGGGAAACATTTAATCCTAGGCTGGGATCGTCAATAATCTCGAAGTTAAAATTTTACATTTGTTTGAAGTTAAAGGACAACAAAGGGGCTTGTTACAGACCAAAATATGAAAAGGGCATTTGGATTAGAATTAAGTCCTTGCTCCCAGGCTCCCCATTGGGGTAGTTAACGGCTCCGGTTTCAAGATAATCCTGGTCACTCTTACAAAAGTGGGAGGTGTCAAGGGCAGTAAACTAGCAACGAGACCTTGGGCCAGTCACAGTGCCCCTTTTGGCTTCGGCAAGGGGGGGGCGATGCAGTATTTTTAATACCTGAGCCTAGCTTCCGGCTCGCCCGGGCTCCGCGCTGGGCCAGCGAGCTCGGCCTCAAACGCCGCCGAGGTCACGAGTCTCGCGGCCTTCCTCAGCCCAGCCAGGGCTCCTTCGGATGTAAACTCAAGGATGGACCCACCGAGGGCCGCCGAGGCCGACTCCACCCGGGAGCAGAGACCCGGCCCGAGCTCCAGGTGCGCGCGGCGGCCCGGGCCCGCCCACCGCCGTCACGCGCGGCCCAGCTCCGCCCCCGTCCGCGCCGCACCACCAGCGGCCTGGGCGGGCTTGGAGGCTCAGGCCCAGAGCCCGCCCCGGCCTTGCGCACTATGTAAGGCCGGTCGCTTCGGCGGGGCAGCAGCGGCGGCGGCGGGAGCTTGTGACCCCGTTCAGTCGGCAGGTTCCCTGGGCCAACTCACTCTCGATCGCGCAGTGCGGGTCCACCGCGCACGCGCACGCCGCGCCCTGCCCCAGCGCGCCGCCGCGTCCTACGACCCCCGGCCGTGCAGGCAACTGAGGGCGGCATGCGGGACTACGACGAGGTGACCGCCTTCCTGGGCGAGTGGGGCCCTTTCCAGCGCCTCATCTTCTTCCTGCTCAGCGTCAGCATCATCCCCAACGGCTTCAACGGCCTGTCGTCCGTGTTCCTCACGGCGACCCCGGAGCACCACTGTCGGGTGCCTGACACAGCGAACCTGAGCAGCGTGTGGCGCAACCACAGTCTCCCGCTGCAGCTGCAGGACGGCCGCGAGGTGCCTCACAGCTGCCGCCGCTACCGGCTCGCGACGATCGTCAACTTCTCGGCGCTCGGGCTGGAGCCGGGGCGCGACGTGGACCTGGAGCAGCTGGAGCAAGAGGGCTGCCTGGATGGCTGGGAGTTCAAGCAGGACATCTACCTGTCCACCATCGTGACCGAGGTGGGTACCAGATCCGCGTCCGGGGCCTGGGACCGGGGAGTAGGCAGGACCTTAACAGTCTTTAAGGTCCTGCACTCCACCCGCCAAGGTGCGCGCTGGATGCTGTCACTCCCTCTCTGGGACTCACACTACACACTGGCGATGGCCATCGTCCAGCCAGGTGGCTCCGGAGAACTTTTCGTGGTGACTTCCAGAGAGATCATGGACGTCGCAGCACGGGTGTCAGGCTGGCCGCCCATTCTGTTAGCTATCTTGGAGAGGAAGCCAAGAAGGCCCTGGCGACTCCTTGTAGATACTCTAAGATTCTGAGTAGTCAGAGACTTTAGACGGGGGTGGGAATGCTGAGGACTAGAGCTAGAGCTTGGGCCAAGGAGCTGTCACCATTTTTCCTCCAGCCTTTTGGCATCTATTCAGAGAGAGGGGAAATGCCCCTCTACTTTCTCAAACTTTTTAAGTTAAAGGAAGCATGGCTATAAAACTGTCTCTTGCTCCTTTTTCCAGTTACTACTTCCCCACCCACCTTCACCCCCAAATGACTGTCTGGTCATTCCCCGTAAAGAATTGCTTACCTTTTGCTCAGGGTTAGTTACTAGCCTTTAAGGATTCATGCATCTGAAGATCCATTCAGGGTTACTTGTTGACCTGAAATGTTTTAGGGTATTCTAAGGAAATGTCCTTAGCCAGATTTAGTTCATAGGAACTAAAGAACCTTAGTTCTTTAGAACCTTAGTTTAGAATTTAGAACCTTAGTTCATAGGAAGCAGGGGGAAAACCTTTCTCATGCCCCAGCCCCTTGGATTTTCCTTTTGGGTGGCCTTGTCTGTCCCCTGGTGACCTTGCAGTCATTAAAGTTGGATGTATGATGTGATGTTTATCGATGCATGTGGATGTGCTTTGCATCATACTCCGACACTGGCACTCTAACTCCCTGTAGTCTCAGCAGAACTGAGCAAGCAGGACATTGAAAAGAGCACTCCTTGATAGGCTCCAGGGTGCCCGGGTTCACTGAGTGTCAGGATCAGGGGTTCAAGGATTAGGGAAGTCTTGGAGGAGGAGGCTTCTCAGTGAGTCTGGGGTATATAGTTCAGCAGATGCAAAATCTGGAACAGCAAGAAACAACCTGGCAGGAGGGCAGAGTTCACAGAGAAGAGGCTGAAGGGAACGGTGCACAGGCCTGGTATGGCATCAAACCCCGCTTGAGCCTCAAAGGGGCTTACAAGGGTTCTGGAGACCCTGTGTGTGTTGCTTCTGGGGGTTGTCACCCTTCAAGGGAGTCTTGAGTGCTGCTCTAACAGACGTGTGTGTGTGTGTGTGTGTGTGTTGTTTTTTGTATGTTTGGACACTTGATGTCCCCAGCATCTGTGCCTCCTTACTCCACATGTATGTAATAGGAGTAAGAGAAGAGCCCCACTGGGATCTCTGAGCAAGTGACATCATTCCAGTGTACTCAGGCATTGTTACTTGAGAAAAGAGGTACTGATTGGAGGTAGCTGACTGTGATTTGTGGCTGACGAGTGCATGGAGTATGAAAACTTCCAGTCATCACAAATCCTTGGTCCTAGCCTCGCAAGTGAGTCTGTCACCCTCCTGGAAACCAGTGAGCATTGTGAAAGTAGAGGCTGTTCCTCAGATTGCAGGCAAAGAACACGGAGGGGAAGCCACACTCCATGACTCAGAAGTCCCTGCAAATTCTGCTTCTGGCTACCTGTGGAAGGAAAAGGCAGTGAAGTCAGAAGTAGCTCATGGCATTTCTTAGGATTTTTCCCTAACCCCTGTGGTCCCCAACTTACTCTAGTCATTTGCTCTTTCTTTGCTGCCCCCATCATGCCTTCGGCTGAGAGTGGTGATGGCACTGATGAGCTCCCAAAGGCCGACTCTTCCAGAAGGGTCCTTGAGCTATGTTGCTGCCAATTGCAGCCTTTCCTCATATATTTAGCCAATTTCTTTAGCTGTCTTAACAGTTTTGTAAGAGCTATGTGCCCTTTCACCTACTTTCAGGTTGTCAGTCTTTGCAGGGAGGCAAGATTAATATATTACTTAGCACTTTTTTTGAGGATGCTGGAATGCCAGACTTTAAGTTCAAGGCCGCTTGTTCTCTTCTGGTGAACAGTCACTGTTGGAAGCTGTTGCATTAACATTCTGAGAGCTCCATTTTTCTAAGGCCCATTTTCTTTCAACCTGGACCTGGCCTGCTGACCGTTGCAGCTAGTCCTGTGCCTGCTATATGTCTCCAAGACTGCCCTTTGCCCCAAATCATAGAGCTGTTTGTAAGTATACTGGTATTGAATTCCTATTCATGTTTTTCATCAGAAAATGAAAACCTCAGGTCCCCTGTTTGATTTTTTTTCTTTGTTGGGGTTAACATGTGCACATGTAGTACTAAACTTTGTGGTAGACTTAACATCTCTGTATCTCCTGCAAGTCCTAACATTAATGCTGGATACAGATTGGATACTTAGGAAAATTTTTATTGAATGGATTAATGAATAATTTTGAAATCTTCTCTAAAGTGTGAGAACTGAAGAAGAAAAGAACAAGTTCAACTTATGGAAGGGAAACTTAGGGGTGAAAGGCACTGACTGGAACATTTTAAAGTAAATGTAATCCCCCACTCCACAAACTGGGGCTTACCCCTGCGTGGATCTGCAGCAAGGCATTGGGACTGGCAGAAAGAAGGGGCCACTATTTATGAGGTGAGAAAGGTGGTTCTCCCATGTTTCAGGAATAGTTTGGTGGTCCATGTGCTTCTAGGCTAGCCCCTTCTCTAGCCCTTCAGTCACCCCTGGAGTGCTGGGGAATCAGCCACCCCACTGTGCAGTGCTGCTCCAATACCTGAGTGTTTCTTGGCCCAGGACTGCCTCCTTCTCGGGGAACCTGGGTGATTTCTCAGGCTGCCTGGGTCTGAGACACCTGCTTTTTGGTGTCTCCATAGCACAGCCTGTGGCCAGAAAGTTTCCTTTAGAAACTTCTAACTCTTCTGGCACCCATGACGTGGGGTCTCTTCAGCCAAAACCCAGGAGTCCTCTGCGTCCCCTTGCTCCTTGCCAGTCTCTGTTTCCCAGAAGCCCCCTGCCCTGGCCCTTTGCAACACTTTTACTCCCTGTTGTCCTGGAGAACCTCTTTTTCTGGACCAGCTTTTCCATCAGCCTTATGCGCGTGTAGTCTTGGAAAATAGGAGAGCCCCCACTGTTATCTCCACGTCCACCTGAAGAAAAAGCCACATTGACCTGGGAGGCAGACCCCGGGCTGACTCTGGGGTGGGGAGACCAAAAAGACCTGGAGACTGTGCCTCACTGGTACGCCTTTGCTGACTTCCCTCACTCTAGGAAAGCGCAGACCCTTTTCCCTGCCTTTGCAGCTCATGGCAAGCCACTTGCTGGGTCCCTGAAGGGCCCTGTGCGTGTACAGTCACAACAGACCCATCTGGCCATGAGTGGTCAGATTGATAGTCTCTCTAGCTAGCTGAGAACCGACATCCTGGGTCAAAGTTCTGACAGTTGTCACAGAGAAGGTGTGAGGGAGAAAGGAACATAATCTGTTCTAGAGAATGAAGCTCAGGGTTCATCTGGGCTTTGGGCAGCCAAGCCCAAGGACTAAACCCAAGGGATAATATGGTTTGGAAGGTTGACTGTCGTTTTATTCATCTATTCACTCACTCACCTAGGTACCAAACAGCTACTGAGCCTCTCCTCTGTGGGGCACTGCCAGGCTTTGTAGAGGATATGGTAGCAAATTCTTTTTCTTCTTCTTCTCCGTGCCCTGACAGCCTTGGGGCAAGGATTCACCGTTAATTGCAGCAGGAGACAGGATGAAATGTGTGTAGAATACATGGCATTCAGTAACAGGTAGTGCTTACCAGTGTGTTTGACCGTTCATGCGGTCAGCCTAGGTACATCTCTGGGAAGAGCTTCTGCCCTGTGGGCACAGGCCCTGTCTCTTTTTTCTTCCAGCCAGCTCACAGGTAAGGACATTTAGTCCCAGGGAACTACATCATCTCTCTACTTCCCATAACTGAGAAGTAGCACCAATTACATACTGTGTGCAAGAGACACAATTTCTCTTTCTTCTTAAAAATTTTAACAGCTTTATTGACATATAAATGACATAAAACAAACTGTACATAACTAAAGTATATAGTTGGAAAAGCTCTGAGATAGAGATATAGATACATACACATACACACATATATCCATGAAGACAACACCACTAGAAAGGCACATTTCTGACCAGGAAGGGTGGCAAGTCTAGGCCTCTTGCAAGGGTTACTCCCAGATGTTTTCAGTTTGTGCCTGCTTTCATAGCTAACCCAGCTGAGGGGTAAGGATACTAGACTCATGACCTAAATCTTAAACCTACACATTTAGTTCTAAGGTTGATCCCTGTTATCATCAGCCAGTACAGCCCATCCTTCGTACCAAGTGGCAGCATCAGTGAGCTGGTCTGTAGCTGCTTTAGTCGCAGCTGCCAAGCCAGGAGCTCAGTGTAGAAATACTATATTCCTCTATAAACACAACAAGCCCGGGGTACATAGCCTGGACTCTATGGGCTTCTCATCGCCCCCCCACCCCCGCCCGCTTAAGGAGGAGTCAGGCCAAGTCCAAGAGCCCACTGCAGTCCATCTGGTGGTTGACAGGTAAGTGGATGGATTGGCTGGGTGGGACCTAGCCCATGCCTGCCCTTCTGTTCATTTTTTGAGACCTGTTACCTTTCCTGACCCTACTCACAGGCCCCTTGTGGCCAGGAGGAAAGAAGTGTTAAGCCATGCTTTTGGAGGGCCCAAAGCCAGGCTGTGAGAATTGTTGAGAAATGTCAGTAGTGGATATAGAGCCCAGTTACCTCAAGTAGTTGCACGCTTGCCCAGAGCAGGGACAGGCTGGACCAAGTGGCGGTGGTGAGGCTGCAGGAGCCGGAGAGATGCTCTGAGGACCTAATCCAAGATGAGCACTACAGTCACCTTGTCTCCTACAGAGCATAGTCTGACCTGGTTCCAGGTGGCACCTGGCCTTGCCAGTCCAGAAGTCCCTAGAAGCCTATATTGGGAGACCTGGCATGGGGAGGGGGTGGGGTTCCACCCCAGAACTCACTGCAGAAGCCCCTGTGGGTTTCTAGTCTAGCGCAGCCATATCAGTCCCCAACCCTCACGAGAGACCTATTGAGAAGCAGCTACTGACTCTATTCATTTTTTGTATCTCTGTCGCTACAAAAGTAGTGCATGCTAGGTGGGAATAGATCACATCATATTCAAGAGCAGCAATAGGCATAGTCTGGTCCTGAAGCTCTGCCTAACACCCCCAGAGGCTAGCACCCCATCACCAAGTCCCTCAGCTCTGACTCCCCTGCTACTCCCATCCTGACTTCAGCAGCCCTGTCTGGTTGGGGGCTGCTCTAGGAGCACTCACCCTCCTAGAAGGGAGATGGTATCTGGGTGCTGGCATGGCTGAGGCTGCAGAGGTGGGAAGGCTGCCATAGCCTGAGTGATTGGGCCTTGGTGCTCCTTGCTTGTCTTCTGCTAGTCTGGGCTTCTTCTAGATTTAGGAGTTGGTAACCCCCAACTCTTTCCTGGAGTGGGGATCACCACCCCATTCTCAGTCCATCCAACGTGCATGCTTGTTCCAGAGTGGAGAGCCAGCTATGTGGCTCTTATCATCAGCTGCAGGGGTTCTTTGTGTCCACCCTAAGGGCTGCCCTCCGACCTCCTCTGTGCCTGGAGGCACTGTGCACACACTGCCCAGCAGGGCCGAAAAGCAGACTTGCTTTTCCCTCTGACCCTGGCCTGAAAGAGATGCTTTATTCTTGGAAGCCGCACACTTCCTGGGAGCCAGCAGGCTCCATGGAGGGCAGGCCTGCAGCCGGGTGCCAGGCAAGCAAGGGTCTAAATTCCCTAGAAGGCGGCCTTCTTGGTTACTACTGAGCACCATCTCTCTGTTCTGGGAAACATTTTTCTGGGAACCACCAAGCTTCCTATTTTGGTTTTTCTTCCTTCTTTTGGCCCTTGTTAGGCTGGAGCAACCTAATGTCTGAGTGTTCAGGTCCTTCCCCATGCCCATAGACCTCTTTCCGTGCTAACTAGAGATGGAACTCTACACTGGGTACTGGGAACCTCAAGCACTGTAGCCTGTCCCCCCCCACCCCCATCACTGGTTCACAAATGGGGAAATTGAGGCACAATGAGGGGAAAAATCTTGCCTGAGGCTGGGTAACTAGTTAACAGTAGAGTAGAAGCTAAAACACAGCTTCTTGACTCCCAGCTCAGAGCTCTTGGCTGTAATTGGGCCTAGTGTTGGCACAGCATCAGGGATCCCAGCTCTAAATGTCAGCAGAAGGACCCAGGGGTCACTGGCCCAGAGTTGAGGCCTGAGCAGAGCTGAGGGAACAGATCCAGATGGTGCATACCAGGCCCTCTGGCCTCAGTCCCTCACTGGAAGCCTTGACCCTTAGAGCTGCAGAGCTCTGCTCCAGAACCACTCCTATACCACCCCTGCCAATGACCTGAACCCCACTGAAAGGGTGCCCTGCCCCACCCACAGCCCCAGCCTCAGCCCATGTCCTTAGAAGCGACCGTGAAAGGCCTCGCCTCCTCCTGGGTTGGCACATGGGCAGAGTACTTGCTCCCAGCCTGTCTCCCCGTCTCAAATTGGTAGCAAAACAATGAGGCTAAGAGCTGTGAAAAACAGTATAGTCAGTCTCCCTGTGAGGGGAAACCTGCTCTTTGCCTTGCTGCCCGATGAGCCATCGCCTGCCTCAGTGAGCTCACACACCCTTGTGGTAATGTAAACAGAGCATGCAGGGATGCAGGATGTCCTGATTTCATTTTCCAAGAAGGCTTACATTTAAAACATTTTTAAAAAGAAGTGAGTGATACATCCCTTTGCTCCTCTTTCAGTGGAACCTGGTGTGTGAGGACGACTGGAAGGCCCCGCTCACGGTCTCCTTGTTTTTCGGGGGTGTGCTGGTGGGCTCCTTCATTTCGGGGCAGCTCTCAGACAGGTAAGGTGGGTGTCTACTCCTGCAGCTGCAGAGCACCTCGGCACAGAGCAAGGTAGTGTTCTCTCAGCCCAGGGCTGTGTGTTTTTAAAAGGCGAAGGCACATCTATAGTATAGACTCCAGACCAAGTAAAGAGAGCCAGCAACCTCCTCTCACTAATGCTTGCTGAGCGAAACAACCTCAGCCGAGTGTATACATGATCCAGTTGACCAGGAAATATGCCACAATTTACTTCTGCACTGCCTGGCTGGCCTTCCCTAGGTGAGCATAATTCTTTGGCGTCTTCAAGCTTAGGAGAGGGAGACACCACACACACGCATGTCAGCTGTGTTGTAGATCTTAGGGCATTCCATAGATGGCTGCCTCTGTGTTCCCAAAACCATTGCTCTTTCCTCAAGGTGAGAGGTCTCACTAGCCAATGGCAGTGTGATGGGCAGAGCTCTTATGTCCACAGGGCTGATTCCCTTTTTCTAACAGGCTTGTGGTTATGGTATTTCTCAACCATCAGGAAGTGTGCTGTTTTGACCCATAAGCAGGTTATTTGTGTAATTCCAAGGCTCTTAACTCAAAGTCCATGGCTTAGGGAGTTCATCTCCTCTGGAAATCCCATACAAAATTTTAGAGATTGTATGTGAGCATTTTTCTGGGGAAAACAGTTCCATAGTTTCCGTGGTGTTCTCAGAGGGGTTTATTACATTGTGTCTTGTTACCCCAGAGCTTCAGGGTCTGTGAGTGAAGCCCATGGCAAGAAGAGCAGCCTTCAGCAAGGTCCTTGGCCACACTGGGTCACCCAGTGGAGAGGAGTCCCAGCATCGTCCCAGCAGGGGGAGTCTCTAATAGAGAAGTTCAGGGTGAGAATGTCATCCTGCCTTAAGAATACAGCCATTTTATCCTGCGGCACACATGCAGAGTGATGTTTTGGCATGTTTGCATCTATGGATTAATGTCGTTACCTGAGAAGTCTTTCCTCATAAGAAATATGTGCATTTCTCACTAGATTTGTCTTTTCCAGAGTGTCATCTAGGGATTTTTAATGCAGTCACCAGTGAGCATTAAAGAGTTAAGTAGACTGTGACCACTGACTGATGATTCTAGATGAGCCTGAGACACTTATCCCTTTAGGGGAAAGGCCTTTGCTTCCCCAGACCCTTAACTTAGCAGCAAGCATCAGCTGATTACTTATATTTATTTAATAAACACAGAGCATCTAATATGTGCCATTCACTCTTATGAGCACTGTATACCAAGTAAAACAACAACAACAACAAATAATTTAATCTTCATAACCCTATGATGTGGGAAGCATTATTATTCTCAGTTTATAGATGGGAAAAATGAAGCCCAGAGGAATTAAATGACTTGCCCAGAGTCACACAGCTGGCAAGTGGCAGAGCTAGGATTCGGGCCCAGAGTCCTGATCCTCTGTTTCGTGTGGACTACTGTTCTAGGTGCCTGCTCTTCTAGAACTTGCCTTCTAGGAAGGCAGAATGTATTAAACAAAGAATTGAGGGAAGTACTTGTTATCCTTTGTGGTGGTAAGTGATACAGGGGAGAAGTACAGGGTGCTCAGAGAGGGTCTGACAGAGGAGACCTGAGACGGTGAAGCACTGAAGCATGTGCTGGGGGTTGAAAGATGAGTAGAAATTAGCTAGCTAAAGGGGTGAAGAGAGGAAAGAGTGTTCTGGGCAAGAGAGCCAAGAGTACTTAAGCCTAGACTCAAGCAAAGGCATAGCACACTTTAGGAGCTGGAAGAAAGTGTTGGCGGGGGGTGGGGGTGTGGAGAGTGGTATAGAGACAAAGCAGGGAGGCAGGCTGAGGCCCAAGCAGAAGAGCAGGCCAGGCTTAACAGATGACAGGGGTCTGGGCCTTTGTCACAGAGAAGTGGGCAGCTTTTGAGAGTGTGACATCCTCAGATTTGCATTTTTACAAAGTTGTTTGATAGCTTTGTGTAGAAAGGATTGAAAGGAAGCAAGGAGGATTGTGGAAAGACCAATTAAGAGGTTATCACAATCATTTATGCAGGAAATGAAGGTGGCTTCGACTAGGCTGAGGGCGGTAGACATGGGGAGGAGTGGTAGGAGGTAAAACCAACAGGACTTGGCTATGAGTTGGACATGGGAAGTGAGGGGAGGGAGACTTCTGGCCTGCACAGCCGCGTAAATGACAATACCCTTCTCTAAGACAAAGCACTCTGGAAGGGGAACATGTTTGTAGGAGAAGATGTTGAGTTCAATTTGAACATACTGAATTTGGGGTAACTATGAGACTTAGGGGTCTCATAGGAGGAATGGAGTATGGAGTTGGATGTATGGATAGGGTGCTCCATGGGAGGTTTGGGCTGGAGAAACACGTTCAGGAATTGTCAGTTGATAGAACCCTCATCAAAGCCCCGTAAGTGGATGAGATTGCCTGGGAACAGTATAGAGTGAGAGGAGGACGTGCCCTGGACGGAGCTTAGAGGCCCTCCCAGAGGGGTAGTGGGAATCCCCCTCTCACAGGGTTGGGTGGCAGCTGAGACTCAGAGGAATTACCTTCATGTGAAAGACTAGGAGGAGGTACCCCAGTTACAGAGTTGAAGCTCAGTGCATTTTTCTGGTCAGCTGTGTCATGGGGTAGGGAGATCTTTGTGGGCTGGCCTCAGAGCCATGTAACACCATGATTACCTGAGGAAAGTGTTTAAGTTCCCAAAGATCTGCTCCTGAGGAAACAGTAGAAACAAAGTTGGTGTGTATGTTGAGGACCACCTTAGTCTTTAGAAGGGCTAGTACAGGGTTTCTCAAACCTTAAAAAAAATTTTTGCCAGCAGACTTCGTCTTTTAAATAGGATCGTTTAAGTTCAGTAAATGAAATAGCTAAAAATGTGGCTGTTCTGGCTACAGCACCTACCTTCAGCTCCCTACACCACCCCTCAAGCTTGTCTGCACCCCCTTGGAAGGCCCAGGGCTCTGTGGGATGGATAGTTTACTCCTAAGTGAGCCAATTCAAAAACCTAAGCCGAACAGATTACCTAACGGCAGTGGATTCATGCCCTCCAGGGTTGTCTAGAATATCAACTTTTTATATAGGACTCCTTGCTGGAATATGAATAAGCCAAAAAGTCAAAAGCAATTAAAATAATCCTGGGCTGTCAAAGCATTTTATCTGACGTCATTGAGTTACCTCTATGTGCAGAAATAGAAGAGAGGCACAACTCTGGGAGGAAGTAGCTGGTATTTCCTATTTTTGTAGGCATGTGTGTGTTTGACCTTTTGTTGACAGGCTTTAAAAGTGAGCATTTCTTACAAATTAAAACTACAATGAAGTACCACCTCACACCGGTCAGAATGGCCATCTTAAAAATAACAAATGCTGGAGGGGATGTGGAGAAAAGGGAACCCTCCTACGCTGTTGGTGGGAATGTAAGTTGGTGCAGCCACTATGGAAAACAGTATGGAGGTTCCTGAGAAAACTAAAAACAGAGTTACCATGTGATCCAGCAATTCCATTCCTGGGCATATACTTGGAAAAACTATAATTCAAAAAGATACGTGCACCCCTATGTTCATAGCAGCACTATTCACAGTAGCCAAGACATGGAAACAGCCTAAATATCCATCAACAGATGAATGGATAAAGAAGATGTGGCACATATATACAATGGAATACTACTCAGCCATAAAAAAGAACAAAATAATGCCATTTGCAGAAACATGGGTATAACTAGAGATTATCATACAAAGTGAATTAAGTCAGAAAGGGAAAGACAAAAACCGTATGATATCACTTATATGTAGAATCTAAAATATGGCACAAATGAACCTATCTAAGAAACAGACTCACAGACCTAGAGAACAGACTTGTGGTTGCCAAGGGCGAGGAGGGGAGGGAGAGAGATAGACTGGGAGTTTGGGGTTAGTAGATGCAAACTATTACATTTAGAATGGATAAACAACAAGGTCCTACTATATAGCACAGGGAACTACATCCAATCTCCTGGGATAAGCCATAATGGAAAAGAATATAAAAAAAGAATGTCTATATGTGTATAACCGACTCACTTTGCTATACAGCAGAAATTAGCACAACATTGTAAATCAACTCTACTTCATTTTTAAAAAATAGAGAAAAAAATGTTAGTGGCTATCAGAGAATGCAGCTGATTTTTATTTTCTTCTCTGTGCTTTTCTATATTTTACAAATGTCCAATTTATGCATAAATATCAAAGAATAAAAATAGACAAATATTTCTAAAAAAAAAAGTGAGTGTTTTCTGGCCCCAACCCTGGATTGCCAAGGACTATTGCAATGTAAGGGTTCCCTGAGTCTTCCTCTTCCCTACTCTCCAGGGAGCCCTTGGGAAGGGAAATCAGGGTAGGAAGGGCCCTCCCCTTGGTTGTCGTGCAGGGCACTGTTGTTACAGGACAACGCAGGGCAGCCTCCTTTTAGGTCAGGGTTGCTCAACCTCAGCACTGTTGACATTTTGAGCCAGAGACTGCTTTGTTGTGGGAGACTATCCTGGGCATTTTCGGATGTTTAGAACATCTCTGGCCTCTATCGACTAGATGCCAATATCATCAAAAACAACAAAACCCTGTTGTAATGGGAAGAAGCAGCAAACTCTTTACCGTGGCTGAAGGTCTTGTGCAATCTGGCTCCTGCCACCCTCTACTGAACAGCTGCCCTTCGTGTTCACCATGCCCCTCTAGCCACAGTTGCGTGTGCTCTCCTCACAGTCACAGTGAAGAATTCCCGCCCCCCTCCCCGTGCCGTGGCCTTCCTTGACCACGCAGGCGGCCTCCTTAGGGTCCCCGGTTTACATTACCCTGGTTCCTTGTTCCTATCAGAAATTGGTAAATAAAAGATGAGACCATATGATTAATATTGGCCTCCCCCACTGTACTGTGAATATCATTGAAAGCTTGGTCCCTCTCCCCTACTCCCCCTTGTCAACAACTTCTTTTCCTTTGGGTCTGGTCTCAGTGTCCCATAATCAGGGAGACCTTCCCTGAATGCCCAAGTACCCAGCCCCTACCTTCAGTCCAGGATAGGTTCCTCTGCTGTGTCCCTTGTGGGCCAGGATGCTGTGCCTTCAGTGCTCTTGTTCCAGTGTGTAATTGTACATTCAGCAGTGTCGTTGTTCGATTAAAATATGATCACTGTCTGTCTCACCAACTGTAGACTATAAGCTCCTTGAGGGCAGAATCAGTGTCTTTTTTTAATTCAAATACATCCGTAGTGACTAGTATATAATAGATGTTCAAATAAATATTCATTGAATGAAAATGGGTGTCTGCTAGCCCTGGGCAGACTCAAGCTGAATCTGCTAGGTTGAATGAACTTGGTTGACTTGTTCCTCCTTGTTGTGTCACTGTCTTTAAAAGCAAACAAATCCCCAAAAAACAATATTTTTAAAAATTTTTAAATGAACACAGGTACAGAAACCACACAGAACAAATGAGGCTTAAACACTAGCCTGACTTTTATAATAATCACTTCCTTGTGGGTTTTTTGTAGTTTTATCGTCCAAATGTACATCCTTAAACACAAGTTTAGTCTTGCCCACTTAAAAATTTTTTTATGTCTTTTAGTCTACTTTAACCTATGGATTCTCCATCCATTTCTTTGCCTGGGCTGTTCTACCTGTAGAATTTCCCAGTTTGAATTTTGCTAACTGTGTGCTTATGATACCATTGAGCATATTCCTCTTTTCCCTGCATTTCTTGCAGATTGCAGCTGGATCTAGAGACTTCATCAGATTCAGGTTCAGCCCCTTTGTAAAGACTATAGGAGTCATGCGATGTTCAAGTGTCTCTTTTTATGATGTTATCAGTCATTGAAACACAATGCCCATATCTCTTCATTCATCGGAGGTTGTAAAATGATGATGTTCTAGTTTTATCACTTTGGTTTCATTTAATAGTTGGAATACTTTTATGAAATGATACTTTCCCTCATCTGTTATTGGTAACTGTTCACCATAGTTTACATAGAAAAGTCAGGACAAATGTTTTCCCCTTTATTTACCAGTTTTCATTTATCATGAATTGTTTCTCCATCATCCTCCAAAGTAAACCAGCTCTTTTAAAAAAAGTAATAAATGATGAATGTGTGAATTTAAGTATAACGAATGTGTGTCAATCCCCTGTAATCACTGTCTTAATTCTGGCACTGCCTTTTGGGCAACCCTGGTGCCCAGGCTCCACATTGGTCCTGGTGAGTGGGGAGGGGAGTAACAGCATAGGGACTGAGAGGCCAGGATTGTGCCTGCACCAGCTGCCCTGGCAGCAGTGTCCGCGACCCCTCCCTGAAATGACTCTGGGGAAAGCCCCTCTTGGTGGGGCCCATTCCTGCTGCCTTCTCCCAGCTGGTTCTCTGTCACTCTCCTTTCCTTTCCCAGGTTTGGTCGGAAGAATGTGCTGTTTGTGACAATGGGCATGCAGACTGGCTTCAGCTTCCTGCAGATCTTCTCGAAGAACTTTGAGATGTTTGCCATGCTGTTTTTCCTTGTAGGCATGGGCCAGATCTCCAACTATGTGGCAGCATTTGTCCTGGGTATGGCCATCAATTTGGAGTCGAGTACTTGATCCTGTGTTTCACCATCATCCCACCACTCGCTTTCTGGAGACAGCTGTGATGTCCCTCCAAGGGAGGTGGTCTCTGGCAACACCGACCAGGGATTCTTGATGAATCCAATTAGTAGTCAGGGAAACTGAGTCTGCCAAGTGCCCAGCCTTGTGTCCCCAGTAGCCCAATAGCTTGACTGCTGATTTCCAGTTCTTTTCTGGCCCCCCAGGTGTGGCACCTTGATCTCATTAGTACTCGATGGCCATTTTGCCAGAATTCACCTAAGATCTTAAAAATAGGGCTTGCCTCTGCCCAGGGCTGGGGTAGCTAAGGAAACAGGGAGGCATGACATGAGGAGCAAGGGCCATGATTGGCAGGCTCACCAAGGAAGAAAACTGGCTCTTCTGCAAAACATAGTGGCCAGTGAAATCGACTGGCAAGAATGAATTGATAGGAGTGGGCTTTACTCACATGACCTTCAGGGTTTTAATTGAGTCCACACTGCAGGGCTTTGGCCTGCTGTCACTGAAAAGTTGCCAGTCTCACTGTTCAGAGGCATCTAACTCTAGCTTATTGGTCTTTGGGTTTCTTGGGTTGATTGTTAAAAGGATTATTTGTTTCTCTTCACAGTTGATAAAATATTTTTCCTTAAAGCGTAATAGTCAGCATGTGTGGCCTTAATAGTGACTTCCCCTTTAATGAATCTCCTTCCTCAGTGAGGATTAAATTTTGAGGCCTCACGTGGCATCTTTAGCATAGGGCTTCAGGAGATGATGACAGTTCCATGAGAGAACTGTCGCTGTGAGGCCACAAGGAGGCACCCGCAGCAGGTGGTCAGAATCCCATCCCTCCCTAGGGCTTGGAAGCTTCAAGATAATTCTGCCTGCTTTCTTATCTGTATGTTGGAAATTACACACAAGAAGATTAATAAGGAATAACCGGAATTAAAATACTAACATGACTCCTCCCTTGTTTTGAACAGGAACAGAAATGCTTGGCAAGTCAGTTCGTATTATATTCTCTACGTTAGGCGTGTGCATATTTTATGCATTTGGCTACATGCTGCTGCCGCTGTTTGCTCACTTCATCAGAGACTGGCGGATGCTTCTGCTGGCGCTGACGGTGCCGGGGATGCTGTGCTTCCCGCTGTGGTGGTGAGTGTGGCCCTGTGCCCGGTGGCGCCCACCAGCAGTATGTCTTCTCTCTGGCCTTCACTAGGGGGCAGCAGCAACCCACAAATCCCCATTTGGGCTCACAGAGACAGAAAATCTGAAGTCTTTATAAGGTGTTTCAGAATGTTTTTCCATACTCAGAAAAGCCAAAAACAAAACAGCCCCAAGACATCAACAGACTTGTTCTCAGCCCTGTGCTGGGTTGATTGGAGTGCAAGGAGAGGAAAGAGCAGTAGCTGCGAGACAATGGAGTTTAGCATAAGCTCCAGGAAGCTATCAGACTGCAGGACAAGACAGCTTAGGCCCTGGCTCTGGTTGTATGTTGCCGCACCCTCGTGCCAGAGGCACCGGGAGAAGAGGGAGCACGTGTGAGAGTCCTCAGGGTAGCTGGATGGAGGAAACCAGGCTCCATCTGAGCCTCCAAGATAGAGGTTGTACAGGCAGAGAGGAGACCATTCTATATGGAGAGAGAGAACACAGCCGAGGGGCTGAGGCGAGAATCGCCCCTTGCAGGTGGGGATGGTGAGATCACTGGTCCACCTGGTTGTGAGAGCATTGCAGAGCATAGTGGGAGAAGATACAGAGCAGAGATGGTACAGATGAGTCCTAGTTATGACCTAAGGGCAAGGGCTACCTCGTGAGGTAGAAAATAAGATCCATAAAGTCTCAAAACACCTAAGTGCCTTATAGAGAGTCAATTGGATGAATCAAGGTGGGGCAGGGGGAGGGGGGAGAGTGAGGAAAAACTAGAGGCTATAAGAGGCCAGTGCAAAAGCTGCTGTGGATGCCAGGCACAAGCAAGGGAGTACGTCAAGGTAAGGGTCTGGGCTGGGCTAAGCCCATGACAGAAGCCAAGCTTCAGGAGCCCATTTTGCGCCTGTCTACTTAGTGTCCAGCAGGTGGCACCACCACTCTTCAGAAATGGAGGTGGCCAGTGGGGAGGAATCCCATCATGGTGTGTTGGCCCCTCTAAATTTTGTGTACTTCAGTGAAATCAGAGGCTCACACTTACTGGCTCTAGTATGGTGCATCTCTTAGCTTCTGGTTTGGAAACACCAAACATCCCTCAAACCTAGCTCTGGTTCTGAAACCCCCTTTCCCACCTCCACTTATGCTCCACCTGGTCTGTGGGACAGGAAGGCCTCAGTGAGATTGCTCCTTGTACTTCCAGGTTCATCCCTGAGTCCCCCCGATGGCTCATCTCTCAAGGCCGATTTAAAGAGGCAGAGGGGATCATCCGCAGGGCTGCCAAAATCAATGGGATCGTTGCACCCTCAACCATCTTTGAGCCAAGTGAGGTGAGCACCATGCGGGAGCTGGTGGGAGGGCCTCGGTGACCATGATTTTAGGGTAGGACCACACAGCCCTGAAGTGCTCCCGTCACACGGGAGCCCAGCTCTCCCTCTGCCCAAGCCCCAGCTGCCCACAAGGCAGGTCCTGTTAAAATTCAGAAGTTGAGAAGGTGCCAACTGCGTAAACTCCTTCACCTTTCCATGGAGTTTAGGTTTTCATACTTTAAATAATTATTTTCTAAGTGATCATACAGTTGAATCATTACTTTTAATAATAAAAACTCTTTATGAGTTAATAGGTCTTTCATGAAATTGGCATTTTGGGAAATCATTGTTTCTTATACCTTAGGTTGTTTCTCATCTTAAAAAAATAATACGAGTACCTAAAGTATGAAGCAAAAATAGATTTGGAGTTAGAAATGTCCTGTCTCCTTCCACCCACCAACGGGGAGTTGTTGAGTATTGTCTTGGAGCCAGGTCCTTTTTGATATCCGCCCTCCCCCTACCCCACCCCTCTCTGCAAACCCTGTTCTCAGGCGCCATGAGTAATTTCCTGGCTCTGCCTGATTCCTGGGTCTTGCTTCTCCTTCCTGTTCCCTCTCTTTCCACCTCCTCTGCAGCAAGCGGTTTTCCTCAGTCTCATGCCTCTGAGAAGAGGTTAGAAATTGTCATTGCTGGCTGATGGGGTTCTGGAGTGTGTCCCTGCTCTGACAGGAAGACAAGGTCCTGTCTGTGAGAACAGCCACCAGCAGTCATACCGCAGTGCGCAAAGGCATGCAGATGCAGACCTGGGGCTTGGGAAAGAGAGACCGGTTATTATAGGCAGCAAAGAGGCTGCTGGCCACTGACAGCCCTGCCGGCCTCACGGTTAGGCAGTGGCCCAGCACCAAATCCCACTCAGCACATCCTAGAAAGGACTCTGGTGCACAAAAGTTCAGGGAGGGGTAGGTGGCAGGGAGGGCTTTTAAGTGAGGTGGCCTCAGTAGCTTTGCAGAGGTCAGTCTGGATGAAACCGTAAGTCCCACTGGCATCTTTGTGGAAATGAGGCTATTCCAGGGGATCCATTAAGTCAAAAGTTGACCTTTTGTTGAACTGCTAACTCGGGAAAAACAAACTCCAAAGCTGGGTTTGCTTAAGAAAGCAACATCAGTGTGTTTAGATGTGTGGTTTATTAATGTCCTTGGCTGTGCCAGATTTCATAGGAAGTTACTCAGAGTGAAGCTGAGGTCAATTTTCCTGTTTTTCTATCTGAAACTTTTTTCCTTGGAAGTAGACCAGTAACTACATGGTATGAGGACTGAAAACATTAATTCTTTAAAAATATAATATCAATAAACTACACAGCCAGTTTCTCTCTCTGACCCAGAGGGGCCGGGAGCCAGCTTTGGAAAGGAATGCTCAGAGGCCTCCCTGGAATGTGGCCATTGACGGGGCTGGAGGTTTTGCCGGGAGGGGGCAGTCAGCTTGGGCCTCCTCCTTGGCTGCATCACACCAAGGGCTGGTCACTTACTTTTCCTCCTCATTCTTGTTCACTAATTTGTTATCCACAAGGCCCGGTGAAGCCTTCTGCAGCCCAAGACATAGTCACTATACTTACCCTTCTTTTCAAGCAAGAAACATAAAACACTCCCTAACTCGGAGACGCAGAAAGCTAAGATGCCAGGGTTTCAAGTATGTTCTTGGGTCTCTGAGTCTCCAACCTTCTCTCTGTCCCGTACCCTTGTCATGTTGTTCCTGCAGCTACAAGACCTAAGCTCCAAGAAACAGCAGTCTCACAGCATTCTGGATCTGCTCCGAACCCAGAATATCCGGATGGTCACCGTCATGTCCATAATTCTGTGGTGCGTAAGTGAGACATACCTAAAGCCTCCAGACAAAGCTTCTGGCAGCGGCTGTCAGGCCTCGCGTTTGCAGACATGTCTCAGATCAGAATTGAAAGCCTGTGTCATCAGAAAGTGGCAGGGATGTGCCTTGCAATTAAAGAAGTGGGCATGTCCCAGTTCTTAACGGAATCTCAGAAGAGGAGAACAAAAACTGTTGTGGGGGCTTTTGGGGTAAGATATGGGATCTTTGGGGATCCCTCCGGGTCATAAGGCAAATCGCTGTTCACATTGGATCCCTAGTTTAGTTGTTCCTGTTGCCTGTGCATCAGACAGTGACTGAGGCCTTTAAGAAGTTCTAAGTGAAGACACCATGTCCTTTCAGTTATAGAGGCTGCTAAGTATGTTCTGGAAATGTGGAAGCAGGACATCCTCCCTCTGGGATGTTTGGAGACTGTCCTGGAGGCAGAGCCATGGCCTACATGTCCTCATCAGGTTCCTTCTAACAAGGTGTTTCACCAAGTGTGTCAGGGAGGGATCTGTGATTTACCAGAGAGAAGGAACACATCCGAGTGCCTGGATAGCATTTGCTTAGTGGCCAGACCCTTGGGATTACAAGTGACTACCTGAGCCTGCGGGGGAGGAAGGCAGACTTCATCTCAGAGTGCTTATTGCTGGAGTCAACAAGCCTTGGCAGCCAGCCACCCATTTCCAAGGAATGGCACGGGATCCCTTAGGGCAGTGCACCGCCCCTGAGTCGGCCTCAGACAAAACCAGCTTTCAGCCTGCACCACAGACCTGCCAGCCTGTGATGAGTCACCCTTCCGTGGTTCACCCAGGCACCCCTCCTGCTCTGGATTTCCCAGGGACTCCTGTACATGCCCTTTTCCCTGATTGTACCAGCTGTGGTTTCAACCTGCAGATGAGTTAAAAACAGTCTGATTCATACTGGTCAGGTTTGCCAAAGACTGTTGACCATCAATAGAGAGAATGCCTACTGGGGACAGGGTCTAGGCCACGGGCAGCGGGGGGCATGCAGATGGCCCACTGGGAGCTCCCTCTCCTCCCCATGAGTCTGGTGGGGTTGGGGTCACCTGCTTCTGACCAGCCTCTTCCTGGCTGGTCGCCCCAGAGGGTCCGCCAGGGATCTTTAAATGTTTGACCTAATGATTGTTCCTTATTTTATCTCATCAGTCTTATCACACCCCACTTGCTATCTGCCTCCTTACTCATACCCTAGCTTCTTCTGCAATTGTTGGATTTGGGAGGTTCAGAGAGTAGGGAAGTAGGCTTTTGTGAGTGCTTTAGCTTAGGATTTTTTTTTTTTTTTTTTTTTGCGGTACGCGGACCTCTCACTGTTGTGGCCTCTCCCGTTGCGGAGCACAGGCTCCGGACGCGCAGGCTCAGCGGCCATGGCTCACGGGCCCAGCCGCTCCGCAGCATGTGGGATCTTCCCGGACCGGGGCATGAACCCACGTCCCCTGCATCGGCAGGCGGACTCTCAACCACTGCGCCACCAGGGAAGCCCCTAGCTTAGGATTTTTAAAGCCGAAAGGCAGGTTGGAGTTTTTTTGGGTTTTGATTTTTTTTTTTCCAACAAAGTGAATCTATCTGAATTATATGTCTTTTTGCTGGAACACTTTGTTTAGAAAGCTCTGAAAGTGCTCTGACCCAGAAGGTACCCTGGTCTCGGGGGAAGTTATCTTTCTTTCTAAGAAGTAAGACTCAGGGTTAAATCTGCTGCCCTCCTGGTAAGGATAGTTTTGAATTTCCTGCAATAATTATATTTTAAAAGTTGTCCAGGTTGGGAGGCACATGGATGCCACTTCTCCAGCTTTTTTCTGCATTCTGTTTCAGGATGACCATATCAGTGGGCTATTTTGGGCTTTCCCTTGACACTCCTAACTTGCATGGGGATGTCTATTTGAACTGCTTCCTTTCGGCTGTGGTTGAAGTCCCAGCATATGTGTTGGCCTGGCTGCTCCTGCAGCACCTGCCCCGACGCTATTCCATGGCCACTGCCCTCTTCCTGGGTGGCAGCGTTCTTCTCTTCGTGCAGCTGGTGCCCCCAGGTAGGTACCATACATGTCTGCAGTCTGGGATATCCATTGAGTCACTCAGTCTCTACCAGACTGTCTCGGCCAGTTAATAAAGAGAATAAAATTATGCCATTACAGCTCATCTGCATATCTGTGTTTTCGGCCAACAAATCAAGAGAAAGTATCTCCTGGGACCAGACAGTCATCATGGCCTGGGCTTTGGGGGAGAAGGGAGAGTAACCATGTGGGGCTGGCAGTTGATTGTACTCTCTACCCAAGTTAATGTGTGTGTGTGTGTTTTTTTTGTAGAGTGAGGGGGAGGAAAGAGGGCCATCCTCATGTCTTTTTAACATGGCCCCATCTTAGTCATTTATTCATTCAATAAGTAGCTGCGGAGTGTTTACTGTGGGGGAGGCACTGTGCTTGGGGCTGACGGTGCAGAAGTAAAGGAGTCGGGCAGAGCCCCAGGCCCTCCTGGCGCTCAGACTCCAGTTGAGAAGACAGACAACAAACAAGTAAATAAAATGCTTGTTATAATACAGACTGTGTTACCTTTAATAATGACACTGAAGGACAATGGAGAGCTAGTTTATATAGAGTGGTCACAGACAGTGGCCCTAAAGAGGGGAAAGTTGAGCAGAAACAGATGAAATGATGGAGAAACCCATGAGAAAGTGTAGGAGCAGAACATTTCAGGCCAAAAAAGAGCAAAGGCCAAAACCCTGAGGAGGAAATGAGCCTGGCACGCTTGGTAAGAGATGAAGAGAGGAAAAAGGGCGGGACCAGGCCATAGCGTGGCTCTCACAGGCCAGTAGCAGGAGTTTATTTGTAAAACCATCTTGGTATCCCACAGAAGGGTGGGAGGCAGCCCTCTTTGAAAATTCATAAAACGGTTTATGGATCCTCATGTCCATCATGGTACCGAGAGTTGTCATGGGTTTGGGGACCTCTGGTAATCATTTGTGGGCCCCTGAGGCTGGCAACACTCTGCACAGGAAGAGCCCCCACTGCAGCGTGGCTGGGAGCCCAGGAATGTATGTAGAGGTTCACACCAGAGCTCAGGCAGACCCACAGGCCACTCACAGCATCTCCTCATTGGCACAGTGAGCAGGAGAGATCCAAGGATCATTCCTGAGGGTCTGCTGGGCTGTGAAGTGTTGCATAGAGTGCAAGCGTGAAGTGAGTTATAATTGAACTTCCCATTCATCCACAAATCCTTAATTCCACAGTGCCTGCAGCATGAGGTTCTGGGGTGCCAGCTCCCCCCTCTGACAGACATGTCTTTAATGACTTTTGGACTGGAGAGCAGGTTTCTCTGGGTTATTGAGGGGCTCACTCTGGTGGTCTTTAGGCTGAGAAAAGCATGTCCTCACACAACTGCAGGTCCCAGCCTCCTCTCAGTAATCAACTTGGAGGGACATAAGCCCCTTATCCCACAATAGGAAGTTATAGAAACTTTCCTCCCCGACCCTTCCCAGGGAGAAAGTATGTCTGTTTCAGGCAAAAAACTAGTAGCAGTGTGCCTTGGGTTGGTGCCTTCTCCTACTTTCTTCCCTTTGCTCTTCAGACTTGTATTATTTGGCTACCATCCTGGTGATGGTGGGTAAGTTTGGAGTCACTGCTGCCTTCTCCATGGTCTACGTGTACACAGCCGAGCTGTACCCCACGGTGGTCAGGAACATGGGTGTGGGAGTCAGCTCCACAGCGTCCCGCCTGGGCAGCATCCTGTCTCCCTACTTCATTTACCTTGGTAAGTCCCGTGGGTCGAGCACACACAGGAGGGATGGGGTGGAAGCACTGATTGGCTTTAATGCGACCTGGGGATGGCTTGTTAACAGGAAAGCAAGCACACTCAGCAAATGGGGTCCATCCAGTACTGAATCTATGCCTGGAGAAGGTTCCTGTCTGGGTGCACTGTGGTGGAAGCGTTCGTGTGGAAAACAACCTATAGACAGCTAGAAATTGACAAGAGTGGAGGGTTTTTGTCTCTCTTTTAGCCTTCCTAGGCCTTCCATCAGAGAACGTAATTCCCCTATCCTAAGAAATTGCAGCGTCGTTTAGGGAGCCAGTGTACTAATTGGGGAAATTTCTTCTTGGAATTATAGTTTACAAGGAACAGGACGGGAAAGTTGTCTATTCTAGAGGTCTGATGAACCGAGAATTTCTGTAACTTGAAGCACTTAACACAGCAGTTTTACACTGTGCAAAGATCTGCCTCGTACCATTTTATGTAATAGGGCCCCAGTTTTATCTTTCTCAGAATTATTTCCTCATGGCAGCTGCTGTCCCCCTGCACATGCCTAGCTGGCACATCTCTGGGGATGGGTGACACCCACCTTGGGAGTACTCAGAGTGCTTTGTGAACATGCTACATAGATCTGACAAGCAGAAACACCTTCTGATCTGGCCTGAAGACAAATCGAGTGGTTTGTGACACATCTGGAGAGGTGGAGGAGTTATTCCTATCCCTGGACACATACCTTGAGTTCCTTGGAAACCCAGCATTAGGAAATAGGGGGTTTTGTGCTTTTTAAAATTAATTAATTAATTTTTGGCTGCATTGGGTTAATTAGTTGATTATTTATTTTTGGCTAGAAAATAGGAATAGAGGGACTTCCCTGGTGGTCCATGGGTTAAGACTTCCCTGGTGGTCCAGTGCGCCCAGTGCAGGGGGCACAGGTTCGATCCCTGGTCGGGGAACTAAGTCCTGCATGTCGCACAGCACGGCCAATAAAAAGGAAATAGGAATAGAAATGGCCCAGCCCCATCCTCCCAGGCTGCACCCATCCCCTGCACCGAGGTGTTGCTGCTCTGTGCCAACTCTGGGTTCTGTGACCTGCCTGGGTGCCAGATTCCAATATGGCAGCTCAGACTGGGAGATGCTGAGGCCGAGAAGGCAGATGATCCCTGTTAGAGTCCTGGGGACACAAAGGGAGGGAGAGAGACCATGTCAAACTGCACTCCTGGCTTGGGGCTCTGTCTGCTTTGCCACAGGTGCTTACGACCGCTTCCTGCCCTACATTCTCATGGGGAGTCTGACCATCCTGACAGCCATCCTCACCTTGTTCCTCCCAGAGAGCTTCGGCACCCCACTCCCAGACACCATTGACCAGATGCTAAGGGTCAAAGGGTAAGGGGGCCTCCTTCTTCACAAAGTTAATGCACTGGGTCTGGGCCTGGCAGAGAGTTCCCCACGAACTCAGAAACGCCATGGACTAGTTTAGCCATAATAGGACTGGGTCACCATGAACATCTCAAAAGCAATAGCAGCTCTGGGATAGTACAGAGACAAGAAGAAACCTTTCAGAATCTGCTGTATGATATTTTTCCTTTAGTGAGATAACCTCAGCTCTGGGGCGTTTTTTGTTTGTTTTGAGACTGGTAGACATCTTTTTAAGATTTGTTACTAACATTTGTTTGGCTTGTTGTTATAGAATAAAATACAGGCAAACTCCAAGCCACACAAGGATGTTAAAAGATGGTGAAGAAAGCCCCACAGTCCTTAAAAACACAGGCTTCTAACACAACCTACAGTGAGAAAGTAAAGAGGAAAGACCGTCTTGTCACAAGTGGCTTGTGCAGACACTGAGTCCTTCAGTGGCAAAGGTCTTTGCTGTTCATTCTGTGGATGCTGTGTCTGCCTTGCTCATGGATGGATACCCAGACTCAGCTGCATATGGTCCTAGAGCACCACCTTCCCTCCAGGGACACCATGGCTACTGACGGACAATTTTGGGTAAATCCTAACTATTACAGTGATGGACTTGGCACTTCCTAAGAAGTTAACTAGTCACTAGAACCAGTAGGATTTGGAAGAATATGAGAGGCATTTGCTAAATTTACATTTTAATTTCAGACTGCCTGAAAAGTCCCCTGATAGAACTGGGAGTCTAGTTCTCCACCTCCTCACCCTGCCAAAAAATCCTTTCCCTGTTTCCCACTAATGGTGCACTTTAGAGGAAAAGAAATAATTTCACAGGGAGTCTGATTTCTCATACTTTCTCAGTTACAAAGGATATTAAATGGGATTGTTGCTTCCCCAGGGCAGGAGAGCACAAGTCTGGGGAAACCTAGAGGTATTTCATATGGAGAGGACTCAGCAGATACAGAACAGAGACAAGTGCATTGACTTATGAGCTCTTGGGCCAGTCAGAGTGACTATTGGGTAGACTTGTTTACATCTGATCAAAGCACTGGGCTTGTGCAGGCCCATAAGAGATTCGTCACTGAATCTACTATTCTTATTTTCCACTGCTATGTGAATCAAGTCTCCTAGTTACTATGGTTTCTGATGTATGGTTTGAAGGAAGTATATCAATGAGAAAGAGAGACGAGCAAACTTGTCTCTTCTCCCAAAACTATAATATGGATTTTGATTGTGTTTTGTTTGTTGTTTGTTATTATGTCTTTTTTTCTCCTTAAGTTATTTGCACTTCAGAATAGACTTAGGAAAGGCTGGTTCCTTAGCCTCCTGGTTTGTGTCTTTTATTTGTTTGTTTCAACCCAGAATCACTCTGGCAATGGTCCACAGTTGCCACTTAGGCAAGGCCTCACCAGCCTTAGCTACTAGCACTTCTGTGGGTGCCAAAAATGACATCATTGTGTGTGTTCCTTTCATGAAACTTAATCATGGAAAAAAATTACAAAGAAGAAAATTAAGTCGTGTTCACAGTCTTTCAGAATTGCTCACTTCAGTGGTGTAACATTGGGAGATATTTTGTGTTCAGTGTAAAATTGTCTTCTGTTTTCTGATTATGCTACCATGGTACTTCTAAAGCATAGGCTGCACCTGGTTAAAAAAAAAAAAAGTATTTTTGTGAAAGCTACTGAAGTGCCTTGGGAAATGAAGATGTTTTAATAAATCAAATGATTTTTTAAAATAATAACAACTGCCCACAACTTTTATTTCCACAATTTGGTGAGCCATGCCACACCATCACGTCACTTTTCTCTATATCAGCTTGGGCTAATTCTAGCAGTGGTTTATGATTAGCCTCTAAAGCTAAAATTTAATCCCCATGTACTAGAGACCTTCACTCTATTGACTATGGACTGAGGCAGCATTCTTGCACAAGTGTCTTAGCCTGGGTTCCTCAGAAAGCAGAGCCTGAGGCCAGTGCTTCTGTGCAGTTAGGTGATTTATTTGGGAATAAGAGTCCAAGGATCAGAAGTAAGGGATAGGGGGAGGAAACAGGGAAGGAAGGAGACCTAATACCAGGATGCATTATCAGGATGGCCAGCACCAAGGGCACTGTTCCATCCAGCCAGGATTTCTCAGGAGCCTTATGAAATTTATCTCAAAACCATCTGCACTATGATGAAAGGGGAAAGCATTTACATATTGGCCTTCATTCCCCATTCATCAAAGGCAGCCCCACAGGTGTCAGTTCCCACATTTCCAGGTTGCACATGGATGAGTCCCAAACAGGTTCTGTCTCCTGGATAGAAAGCAAGAAGTAATGTACTGCAGGCCTGAGGTGAAGCTGGTCAGAGTGTGTGAACTGGTTGCTGCAACAGTGACTTGGAGTAAGCGGTGGGGCTGAGGGGACTGGGGATTGGACGTGGTGCACAAGATATGTATAATGCGTCAGGGAGATCTGAGCTAGAATGTGTAGAGACATGGGTAAAAAGCTCCAGGGTTGGATAGATAACTCAAAAAACGTGTAGCATAACAAAACGAGCAGCATCAAACTCAGGTGGGGAGGGAAGGAAGCTTGGTTTCTACAACAGTGTTAACTTCTCTACTCTCCTTACACCCAGTTCTGTGCAGAGTTCCTGATTAACTGACATCACAGTGCCTCCAGAATATAATTACAGTTCTTCCTGCTCTTTCTCCTGTTGCACAAATGAGCAGTTCTGAGTTTTCTCTCTTATTCTCAATGTCACTGATCAGTCATCTGTGACCTTCTGGGCGCAAAAATCATAATTACCTGAATACTTCAATCTCTTCCAGTGGCAGGGCAATAGCCCAAGTCCCTGCTCCCAGGCTGAACCAAGTATCTGAAAAATCCAAGGCCTCTGTGCAGGCCTGCTGGACTCTTGTGTGACTTGTTTCCATCAGTCATGATTTTGGGAAACTGACCAGATTATCCTGCCCAGGGATCTCCTCTCAAGGAACCCACAGGGATGTTTGGTGCATGGCAAGGTGCTCAGTTAATGCCCATAAGAATTAGAAACCAGGATACCCACAGAAATGCAAAGGACAAAGCAAAGGCAGTGGAGGAACAATTCAGATTTTAAAAATAATAAAAAGCCTTCTACCACAGATCGAAGTGCAAACAGGAGTGTACCCCATAATCTTTACCTATTCTTGGCAACTAGCTCCTGCCTCCCAGACCTCCCTGGAACACTATCCTGAATTCCAGAAGGGCTGGTGTTTGCCAAAGAGAATTAGTCTGCTTAACACCTAGAATAAGTGATGATGAATGCCTTGGGCAGAGGGCCATGTTCCCTGTCAGGTAGTAAATATCACAACAAATCTTTCCCCTAGGTGTTTGTCATTTAACTGATTTTCCTAAAGGGCTTTTTAAGGTGACAGAAAGAGGCTTGATGCAATTCAACATTAACAATACCTTAGGTTGTGTGCCATTGCTATAAAAGCACTTTGGAAAAATACATCTATATTTTCATTTGATCCTCATAAAAGTCTTATGAGATTGAGAAAGGATGCCCAGGATGACACACCAGAGGTTTCTCAGCAGAAATCATGTCTTCCTGGAGTCTCAGGCAGACCCACCCCAGAAGGTCTCACCTTGGGAAGAGGGGGCCTCATCTCAAGGACAGGTGTGCAAGAGGCTTCCAGAGACACTGGGACATCATCTCTCTGCTGGGCCAGCCAGAAGGCAACAGCCAGGCACCAGACTGACCCTTTTAACCCCAGAAGTCTCACATGAGAAACTCTTCTCATGGATGTGTAGGGGAGGTGTGGACATACACTCTATACATCAAGGAGAGTCTGCTAAATGCATGCAGCGGTATCAGTATTTCACAGGGCTAGCCTACTGAAACTTCAGAACTATTGTATTCATAATCATGTAACCTTTGATTATGAACGAAATAGTTCTGAAAACAACAAATGTCATCATAGAATTGCCCTCCCCTAGACCAAACAAAATGAGCATAAAAAAGTAAAAACCTATGAATATTTTTCACCAAAATTAACCAAACAAGAAAGCAGCATAACTTAAAACAATACACTTTAAAAATCGGTGGAAGGGAAGAAACAGAAGATTCTAACATTGCTCCTCAACTCTTTAGCCATACTGGAAAGGCATCAACATCTGAAACAGTCTCTCTATTTACCCCCATATCTGGCAAACAGCAGACAGGGTGAAGGTCTCTATTTATTTCCCTGTTCAAAGATTTTTGGCAACTACTGTAGAGAACAAATGGATGAAACAGAAAATGGACAACAAGGCTGATTACTCTGAAAGAAGTGAGACCTGCTCTATGAGAAATGCTAAAGGGAGTCCTTCAGGCTGAAATGAAAGGACAACAGCAGGACTTCCCTGGTGGTGCAGTGGTTAAGAATCCGTCTGCCAATGCAGGGGACACGGGTTCAATCCCTGGTCCAGGAATATCCTATATGCCACGGAGCATGCTCCATGTTCCACAACTACTGAGCCTGCATGCCACAACTACTGAAGCCCATGTGCCTAGAGCCCATGCTCCACAACAAGAGAAGCCACCACAATGAAAAGCCCACGCACTGCAACGAAAAGTAGAGAAAGTCCATGCACAGCAACAGACCCAATGCAGCCAAAAATAAATAAAATAAAATAAATTTATTTTAAAAAAAAGGACAACAGCAATGCAAATCCACATGAAGGAATAAAGAACATGGAAAAAGGGAACTACCTAATAAATATAAAAAACAGTATTAATAAGAGTGAGGAAATTAATACCAATCTTACAGAAAAAAGGATTATAAGAGAATACTATAAACAACTGTATGCAAACAAATCAGATAACCTAGATGAACTGAACAAATTCCTAGAAACACAAATTATCAAAATCAACTCAAGAAGAAATAAAATCTGAACAGACTTAAGTAAAGAGATTGAATTAATAAACAAAACCTCCCAACAAAGCCCAGAATCAGATGGCTTCACTGGTGAATTCTACCACATATTTAAAGAAGAATTAACACCAATCCTTCTCCACTTCTTCCCCAGAATAGAAGAGGAGAAGACACTTCCTAACTCATTCTATGAGGCCAGCATTACCCTGAGACCAAATCCAGACAAAGACGTCAAAAGAAAAGAAATCTATAGACCTAATCCCTTATGAACATAGATGTAAAATATTCGACAAAATACTAGCAAGCCAAATCCAGCAGTATAATAAGAGAATTACATACTGTGACCAAGTGGGATTTATCCCAGGAATACAAGGGAAGTTCAATTTACAAACATTAATCAATGTAATACAACACATTAATAGAATGAAGGTTTTAAAAAATGATCATATAAATTAATGCAGAAAATCATTTGATAGGGAATTCCCTGGTGGTCCTGTGGTTAGGGCTCCATGCTTCCACTGCAGGGGGCACAGGTTTGATCCCGGGTCAGGAAACTAAGATCCTGCAAGCCGCGCAGTGCAGCCAAAAATAAAAATCATTTGACAATATCCAACACCTTTTCTTGATAAAAACAAAACACTCAACAGACTAGAAATAGAAGGGGAACTCCCTCGACATGACAAACGGCATCTATGAAAACCCCATAGCTAGTGTTATACTCACTGGTGAAACTGAAAGCTCATCCCCTAAGATCAGTAACACGACAAGGATGTTCATCTGGCCACTCTGTTCAACACTACTGGGAGTTCTGACCGTAATAATTAGGCGAGAAGAAGAAATAAAATGTAGCCAAATTGTGAAGAATAAAATAAAGCTACAGTAATCAAAACACTGCAGTACTTGCAGAAAGACAGACATATAGATCAATGAAATAGAATAGAGAGCCCAGAAATAAACCTTCACATACATAGTCAAATGATTTTTTTTTTTTTTTTAAATGCCAAGACCGGGCTTCCCTGGTGGCGCAGTGGTTGAGAGTCCGCCTGCCGATGCAGGGAACACGGGTTCGTGCCCTGGTCCTGGAAGAACCCACATGCCGCGGAGCGGCTGGGCCCGTGAGCTATGGCTGCTGAGCCTGAGCATCCGGAGCCTGTGCTCCGCAACGGGAGAGACCGCAACGGGAGAGGCCACACAGTGAGAGGCCCGTGTACCAAACAAACAAACAAACAAAAAAACCAAGACCATTCAAGGGGGAAAGGACAGTCTTTTCAACAATGCTGCTTGGAAAACTGGATGTCCACACGCAAAAGAATGAAGTTGGACTCTTACCTTTTACACCATATGCAAAAGTTAACTCAAAGATGGATTTAAAAAAAAAACTAAACATAAGAGCTAAAACCCTAAGACTTTTTAGAAGAAAACATAGGGGGAATTCCATGACACTGGATTTAGAAATGATTTCTTGGATATAGCACAGGCAACAAAAGAAAAAACTAGATAAATTGGACTTACCAAAATTAAAAACTTTTGTTTATGTCAATTACATCTCAATAAAGCTGGGGGAAAAAGTTTTGTGCATCAAAGGACATTACCAAGAGATGAAAAGGCAACCTATAGAATGGGAGAAAATGTTTGAAAATCATATTTCTAATAATGGGTTAATATCCAAAATATATAAGGAACTCCTACAACTCAACAATTAAAAAAAAATTTTTTTAAAGGGCAGAGGACTTGAGGAGACACATCTTCAAATAAGATATACAAATGGCCAATAAGCACATGAAAAGATGTGCTAATCATTAGGGAAATGCAAATCAAACCACAAATAAGATACCATTTCACACCCAATAGGATGGCTTTTATTCAAAACAAAACAAAACAGAAAATAATAAGTATTGGTGAGGATGAGGGGAAATTGGAACTCTTGCGCATTGCTAGTGGGAATATAAAACAGTGCAACGGCTACGGAAAACAGCATGGCCTTTCCTCAGAAAAACCAAACACAGAATTACCACATGATCCAGCAATTCTAGTTCTAGGTATACACCCAAACAAATTGAAAGCATAGACTTAAACATATTTGTACACCTATGTTTACAGCAGCATTATTTACAATAGACAAAAGGTGGAAACAACCCAAGTGTCCATCAACAGATGCGTGGATAAACAAACTGTGGTATATATACACACAATGGAATACTATTCAGCCTTAAAAAGAAATGGAGTTCTGAGACATGCTATAGCATGGATGAGCCTTGAAAACATTGTTAAGTGAAATAAACCAGACACAAAAGGACAAATACTGTATTCCATTTATATGAGGTACCTAGAATAGTCAAATTAATAGAGACAGAAAATAGAATAATGGTTCCCAGGGGCTAAGGGGGAAGAGTTAATGGGTAAATAGTTTCAGCTTGAGATGATAAAAAAAACTCTGGAGATGGATGGTGGTATTGACTGCACAATTTGAATGTACTTAATGCCATTGAATTGTACACTTAAAATGGTTAAAATGGGACTTCCCTGGTGGCGCAGTGGATAAGACTCCACACTCCCAATGAGGGGGCCCGGGTTCCATCTCTGGTCAGGGAACTAGATCCCACATGCATGCCACAACTAAGGAGCCCATGTGCCACAACTAAGACCCAGTGCAACCAAATAAATAAATAAATAAATTTTAAAAAGCTTAAAATGATAAATTTTAGGTTACATATATTTTACCATAATAATTTTTTTAAAAGAATTGTTCAAGTATAATGGAAATAAACATTCTTAAATAATTCAAGCAATAAGGTACCCATGAATCCTTTTTGAAAGAAACTATTTAAAAATTAAAGCCAGTCCATTATTAAATGAATCCATTCACAACCCATATAACAAAGAGCTAATTTACCTAGCATAAAAAGATCTACTACAAATGAGTAAGAAATCAACAACCCCAATAGAAAATTGGGCAAGAAATATAAATAATACACAGGTATTGAAGCATAGATGACTTTTAAACATATGAGAAGATTCTATACCTCTCTCCTAATAAGAGAAATACAAATGAAAACTATACTGAGATATCATTTTTCACCTGTCCATCCATCCTCCTCTCTGTATAAATGCAAAGAAAAATGTATCTAATTATATTTTCCTAATATCAGTAGTAATAACTTTTAGATAGTGGGATATGGGGAGCTTTTTAAAACATTTATTGTTGTATTTGCTATAGTGTTTATATTCCTTATAATGAGCATGTATACATTTTTAAGTAGCTTTAGTTAAAAAATAAAACTGGAAGTAAATATGCAAGATGAGGACAAAGATGAATTATCTTCTTCTGTGTAATTTTCAGTATTTTTTTAGACTCCTCCAACCCCCTCCCAAACTTTCACATATTTTAATGTATTTCAACTCCTGATAGGACAAACTTCCAGTTTTATATTTCTTTTTGACATTCCTGCCTTCATACATACATCGTCCTCCTTCATCTCTGATTATCCTAATTCTATCCCTGTTCAAGGTTCACCTCAAAGCACATCCTCTTGGGAGGCACTATAGCTTATTGGCTAAGTGTACACACCTGGTGCAGATATGTGGTCCCTGAGGTCCAAAAGTAGGCTTCTCCACTTACTAGTTCTATAAGTTTGAGCAACTCACTTAACCATTCTGAGACTCAGTTTCCTCATCTGTAGAATAGATTATCGATCTCATTAGGTTTTTAAAAGGATTCAACTGGATCATGCGTGTAAAGTACACAGCAGAACTAAATTTGTGTTGAAAATAATATTGCTATTCCTCCTGACACCCCCCCCATGTAATTATTGACTCTACAAATAATTAATCTTTGTTTTCTGTTTGGTTTCATGAGGGGAACTATAACTACCTTTGGGGGGAAAGACAAGTCTTCTACCCCTAAAGTAGTTAAGTAGTACATTCACTTTACATTTGGTAGCTTTTCTTTTTGTTCAATAGATATTTTTACTCATTCATCCCTTAATGAGAGGCAGACCCCTCAGGAAAATATAATTCGTGATGCCCACACTGACTTCTTTTTCTTTTTAGTCCAAGCAGATTAATGGTACCTGGGCTTCTCGAAAGCTTTGGTAACAAAACATGTAAACTCACTTACTGTCAGCCTCCAGCCTTCACAGTGAGATGGGTTTGGGCTGTCTGGTGTCTGGGATTAGTGAAGGAAATGTTTGACCTATGAGAAAGCTCAGTAGTAGTCATGATTTGTGTTCAAGCCTGTTTCAATGGGATAAGCCAATGTTGGACCAGAAGAGCTCTGCCCTCTCACAGGTGATTCACTCAAACAGCAAGTCTCCACAGCAAGGTCATCCTATGCCACCCAGCTCTCCAGGGGCACCTTGCTCAGGGAGAAAGAGATATCAGAACAAGAGTGCCTTTTGGTGTGCTAACTTCTTTTTCGTACAGAATGACAGAGATTTCCATCTGTATTGCCAAATATATGTCTTTCCCTTTGGGAACACTTATAAAAGACTAGTCCTTTTCCCCAGAAAACCAGGGACACCCAAAGCAAAATTATTTACCTTTGATTGTTCAAGAACAGTTGCTCACTCCCTCTATATTTTTTGACTTTTGCCTCCTCCTCAAGAAAGTTAAGAGATATTTTTGCTATTGGCAGGTCGTATTTTTCTAGAGGCAAACAGTTATAGTATTGAGTTCTAAAGTGAGGTTTGAAGGTTATCCATGGAACAAGCGTTTTATAAAGACACTGGCTCACACAGAGGGCATAGCTGATAGTTTAATAGTAAAGCAGAACATATCTTATGAATGGGAAAGTGGATAGAGAGGTCCCCTGCCCACCTGACACCTCACCCAACATGGGCAGAACCGAACCCCTACACAACTTGGTCCTTTTCAAGATTCTCCAACTCAGTGAAGGACATCATTGTGTCAGTTTGAGTCCGCCTAGAGCAGACAGCAAGATGGTATTAAATGTGTGAGTTTAATGGGAAAAATGTTCATGAAGTGTAAAGAGGAGAGGGAGCAAGAGAAGGCAGAGAGAGACTCAGACCATGATGCAGGTATGTCCCCTGTGAATGGGGAGAGGGAAGGAAGGAGGATTAGGTAGGAAGATCCTCAGACTGCAGAGCTCTGAGAAAGTGCTGGCCACACTGATGGGAAGCCCCAGAATAGATTTCCTGTTGGAGGAGTCCCACCTTGGGCAGAAATGGCCTGGCTCTTGTACCCACACTGTGATCATTCATTGGCTGGGAGCAGCCAGAATGTGAGGTCTTGTGTAAATACTGCAGTGGATCTGAAGGTGCAGTGGTTGGAGGCTCTCAGCTAACTATGTTCATTGTAGAAGGGTCTCTTGAAGAGAGATCTGAGTACCTACATTCCTGCCACAATCATTCATTCAATTATGCAACCTGGGAGTCATGCTTGGTATTTCCTTTTCCCTTATCTCTAAGACCCAATCCATTGCTAAGTTCCTGACCATTTTACCTCCTAAACAGCTCTCACATCTGTCCATTTCTCTCCGTCTCCCCTACCACTACCACCATCATCTTGCTCCCAACAGGTGACCATCTTTCAATCCATTCACCACACAGCAGACAAAGCAGTCATTTCAAAACACAAGTCAGATGCTATAACCCCTTGCTTAAACAACATCAGTGCTCATGGAATAAAGACCTAAGTCCTGAGCATGACCTTCAAGGCCCTACCTGTTATGGCTTTGCCTTACTCTATAGCCTCCTGTGGACTTGGGTTCTTCTTATGGCTCAATTGACCCTTTGAGTATCAGATAGACAATGGTTCAGATCCAGCCTTCTTCCAGTTCCCCAAATGTTCCAAGTTCTTTCCTGCCTCAGGACCTTTGCACATGCTGTTTCCTCCACTAATTATCTCTTCTCCAAGCCCATGCCCCTTTACCCAGTTAACTAATCCTCATTCCTTAGCTCCCAGTTCAAACAACCCTTCTTCTGAGAAGCCTTCTAGGACCCCGCCCCCCCGGGAAGTTCAAATCCTTCTCATAGAATGAAATGCCCTTTGTAACATTTAGGACGGTATTCTATAATTGACTGATTATTTGGTTGTCTGACTACATCACTAAAGTGTGTTTCCTGAGGGCAGAGACTGTGTCTATTTTCACTTATTATTGGATCCCGAGGATTAGCAGAGCAGCTGTATTTTGCAGTTGCCACAAAATACTTGTTGAATGAATGAAGTATCTAAAAGAGTTTTTAAATTTTTTTCCTTTTTATTTGAATCACACCAGATGTTTTCTTTTCTAACCATTTCTTTCCATTTATACTGTTCTCTAGCTGTGTTGCCTGATCTCCTCCACCCCACCCCCATCCCCACTCTCTGCCCATGATAAAGTTTTTGAGTGCTGGCCTTGGACTTGGATTTTCAGGTCTTCATTGATGAGCACTACAGGCCTGGATAAAGTGCTTGCTGCAGAACTTGCTATTGCATAAGATTGTATTCTAGATTTAGAAGCTCAGGGAGGGTAAGATAGAAAAGTGAGTTGCCCTCAAAGAATTGGGATACAAAATCAAGTCAATCAGAGCAAAGATATGCTTCTTAAAGAGAAATAAGGACTCCAGGACTTACAAGGCCTAACAATACTGTTATTCAGTAAGGCCTTATTTTATCTAAAAAAGAAATGTGTCCATCTGAGAAGGAGCAGCCCATGTAGCATAATAAAAAAGATGTGAGTGTTGATCAGGCACCATCCCAAGGAGAAGAGCCAGCCAGGCCAGCAGGAAAGAGTGCCCAGTACCCCCAGCAGGTCATTTGACCTTTGCTGTGGAAGACACAGCAGGCTACCCAAGGCTGATATCATTAAACATTTAAGGCAGATAATTCACTCTTCTGATTCTATTTCAAGCTCGCCAAGCCACTTTCTGACAATTAGGCTCCAAATTGCACAGTTCAAAATGCACAGAAGAGAGTGCATTCATCAGGCAAACTCTAGAGTCTGGTGTTCTGAGCGGTTTTGCTTCTAACAGGAATAGTTAAGCTCCAGGTTTTGGAATCAGCCTTTATTTGAACTCTGACTCTACCACTTATATACATATTAACTGTGTGACCTTGGGGATTTCCTTCATTTTTTTCCCCCAACTGAAAAAAAGATCGCAAGGCACTACAGGACTGTAGAGAGAATTAAATGAGGCAATGTATGTAATGCACTTAACATAGAGTCTAGCAAATAGTTAATGAAATCAATAAGTTTGCATCCTGATTTTACACTTCGCTGATTTTTAGTCAACGCTGGAACACTGAAAGATGAAATTTTTGACCCCACAAGGTTGAAGACCAAATCTAGACCTTGGGAAATCACCAAGACTCCAGGCTAGCCATCACCTCCTGGCACCTCTCTGTTCCCATGTGTAACATCTATAAAAGGTAACCAGGATTTGGCTTTATCTTCTTGTGACTTTTTTTTTCTCTTTTCCTGCCCCTCATCTCCCAGGCATACTTTTTTTTTTTTTTTGCGGTACGCGGGCCTCTCACTGTTGTGGCCTCTCCCGTTGCGGAGCACAGGCTCCGGACGCACAGGCTCAGCAGCCATGGCTCACGGGCCCAGCCGCTCCGCGGCATGTGGGATCTTCCCGGACCGGGGCACGAACCCATGTCCCCTGCATCGGCAGGCGGACTCTCAACCACTGTGTCACCAGGAAAGCCCCCCAGACATACTTTTGATGTAGCTTTAGCTCTACTTTGCTCTCACGGAGTCAAGAATTATTGTGCTGTAACAAGGAAGAGGCTCCAAGGCTTGCCTTGATTTTTTTTTTTTTTTTCCTTTTTGCTTCATACCACAGACCAAAAGCACCTATCTTCTGGAGGGTTTGAAACGTGTTTTTCTAAGGTCATCCTTTGGCCTGCCCCACTGCCCCACCTGCTCTTGAGGGAAAAACTGCAAGGACACATGAAAAGACACAACATCAGTCACAGATCAAGACCTCCATCACGCAGGGAATGTGCCCAAATTACAAACAGGCAAACCAAAGTGACTCTGGCAGATTAAGCAGTTTGTTTTGTTTTTCTGTTCCAGTTATCACACTGCTCTATGACAAAAAAATAACAAAGAAACACATGGCAAATTGTTTTTTGGGTATGGAGTCTTGACAGTGTTTTTCGGTTTCTATAGAAGTGCTTACAAAAGTATTTTTCAGCTGTCAGTGGCTGATGCTGGACAGAGCTCTAGAGACTTCTGTCAAACTTTGTTAGCAGTGGCATAATTATAGGGGTTAATTGTCAGGCTAAGTGTGAGGTGCCTTCCAAAAAGACTGCAGTGCCCTCCCCATCCTCCCCTCCAGTTCTTCTAAGTGAAGATAAGACAGTTCGACCTTTGAAAACTATCCTTTTATCAACTGACCATTAGAGAATGTCTATCACGCATCCAGAAAAACAATGACTTGGTCATTGTAGGAACCCACCTACAGCCTAATAGAAAATACCAAATATTTTCTCCCTTATATCGTTTCATTTAATTCCCACAACCCTGAGGTAGGTATGGTTATTATCCCCATCCTACAGGAGAAGAAACTAAAGCTAAGGGAGTAAATATTTTGCTCCAAATCACACAGCCAACAAGTGCCAGAGTCAGGGCTTTAACCTGGAATCTCTAAATCCTCGGGTATTGATAGGCACCACTCAGACCAGGATTCCAAACCTTAAACTTGCTATTCCAGTTTTTCTTATCAAACGAAGCGCCCCTCATTTCACCGACATCATTGACTTTTAGTTCCCCGCTGACCCAGGATGAAGAGCCTGGTACCTCGTGGTCAGGAACGGGCTGTTAGCGGTGCCTGTGCCCCCAGCTGGGCAGAGGGACCAGTGCGCATGCCTGGGCTGGGGAGCGCCGGACCCCTGGGGTCTGCGAGCGAAACTTGCAGCAGTTACCTCAGCACCTCCCACCGGGACCCCTCAGAGGCTTTCCCCCGAACGCCCAGGCCAGCACCCGCCTGCTCAGGCCAGAAACCCACGAAGCGCCGCCGGCAGTCAGGTCCCGGGCCCGCCTCCAGCTGCGAGGCCCCGGCGGGCGCTAAACGAAGGGCAGATGAGAAAGCAGCCCGGGCGGCGCCGTGGGCCGCGTAGCCGGGCGAGGGCGCAATGAGCGGCCGCGACGTGCGCAACGGGCTGGCTAGCAGTGTCTCGGGTGGACGTGGCTCCAGCCGAACGCCGCCCGGACGGCCGCGTGCCGACCCGAGACCCGGGCCCCCGCTTCTGGCTGCCGGCCCGCGCTCCGCGTTCACCGCGCGCTCGGGCTCAAGCCCGCCTCTCGGCCGCTTTCGCTTTCGCTTTCGCTTTCGCTTTCCTGCCGAGAGTGTTGAGGAAAATGAAAGTGGCGGTGTCCAACAGCCGGCGTATCAGCCGTCGGGGCGAGGGGCGCAGGGTGCGGGGCGGTGGGCCTGGGGCTGGCAAGCTGGGGCCACAGCCCGCGCCCGGCGAGGTAAGCGCAGCCCTTTCGTGGTCGCCTCGCGGGCTCCTCCTTGCGGACCGCGCGGGCGGGACGCCAGGCCGACGTTGGGCGAGGGCCGGCCTGGCCGGGGGTTCCTGCGGCGGGGCTGGGAGGGCCTGAGATGCGGTACCGTTGGGCTCTTGTGGCTCTGATCCTCCAGGCAGGGCTGGAAGCCCAGGGCGGGGTGGCGGGGGGCTTGGACAAACGCGCCAAGGATCTGGCTGCTTGGGGTCGAGGTGGGGCGGGGGCTAGCCAGGCTACCACTCCCATCACACGTTTTCTTTTTGTAGAAGGCCGACACCCCCCTAAAACCCCTCCCCCCCCGCCTCCACCGAGTTTCTGTAAAAATCAAAGTGGGAGGATGTATGTAAAATGCCGAGCAGAGTGTCTCACCTGAGCCCAGCAGGGAGAAATTAATAATTTACGCCTTCTTATCTCTATCAGACTCCTCTGCTTGGGCACGCAGCCCCATACCTGGCTTGCTTGGCCACGTTTTTCAGATCTGGTGTACTTGGGCACACCTGGGGTGCCTTTCAGGTGTTCCCTGAGCTGGCAAGCTTGCAGCTCATCTCTCTTGGTCGTAGGCATGGAGAGTAACTAGGCCAGGATGCCGCTCCCTCCCCAAGGCTCTGCCCAGGTGAAAACAGGGGCTGACTCTGCAGGGGCCCCAACCCCAGGGCTGGCAGAAATGGTCAGGGGTGGATGCACTTGGGGACTCAGTCCATCCCAAACAAGACACTTTCTGTCCACCAGCAGAAGGGTGAAAGATGAATGCCCAGGTCTTTACCCTTGGTCATGCCAGCTCAAAATTGGGCTCCACCTCAAGGCTATGGAGACAGCCCCTGCCCTTGGGTGTCCCCCATTCCCTGGCAAGAGAAAATAAATATGCAAGGTGCCCACAAGACCAGTTGTGTAGATGGGAGGAGACCCTAAGTGTTAGGAGTAAAGTGACTACATCTGCAGACACTTGACTTACATTTGAGTGATGATGGTTTTTGTAGGCAATACCAAGAACACCCCCCTTTTACTCAACTTTTGTCTCAACCTAATCACATGGATCTGATCATAAGGCCCATTACTGAAAGAACACTTGAATAACCTTAACTTTGAAAACAGCCTTGACAAAAGATCAAGGACCTAATTTTTAAAACATGGAGTTCCCCCTCTGTACACCCCTTCAGGGTGGTGGTGAGTATTTATTGCTTTTAGAAAATACCACCTTTATCATGAACCAGAAAATCAGATTCTTTGATTTTGTGATGTACTTTCAACGAGCTATTCCTTTTCTTTGGAATTCGTTAGTCTCTTCTCTCTCCTATTAACTAAATTTAAGCTGAAATGCATGGTTCTCTCCCTTTCCTCTCTTCTGCCTGTGGGTGGAGAGGGAGAGGGTTGTAGTAGACACCATCCACAGCAGTTTCACCACCCCAGGTTCTTGCTTCCATGTTCCTGAAAACCGAATGAATCCGCTAAAGACCGAGCAAGCCTCCCTACTACCTTCTTTTCTCGTGGCTTTATTATTCATTGGTTTAGCCACCAGCATGTGATGTACTTTATTACATTTTTCACAAGAAAATAATGCATGGGATTTTATTTTCCTTAGAATCTCAGGCCTTCAAAACTGAATTGCTCATACTCTTCAGTCATGGCACACTATAACTCTTGGTCCATTTAGAGTCTGTCATTTTGTTTTATTTCGTTATTTCCTCCTCTTATCCTCCATTTCTCAACACGCTCCTTCCCATGCACGCACACTTAGGCAGCCATGGTGGCATATTTGTTTGTTTTACAAACAACCTTTCCTTATATCTTCTCAGAAAATGAGTATCTTTGAAATGTGTCATGTTTTGCTTTTGTTGTACTTATCTAAATAAATACTGCTGTGCTATAAGTCTCATACTGTTTCTTTGTTTCCCTCAGAACTATGTTTTTAAGTCGAACCATATTGATATATGTAAGTCTGATTCATTAATCCTGGCTGTTGCATAATTTTCTATCAAGAGTGTACACCACAAGTACTTAACTAGTCCCCTGGAAATAGACATTAAGTGGCCTCCAACTCCTTGCTTCCACAAACAGTGCTGCACCAGATATCCTTTTCAGTTTCTCCGTGTGTTCTCCGGCAAGAATGTCTCTGAGATAGATAGATCCATAGATAGGTATGAGATTGCTAATTCTGGGATACTTGTAGGATGTCTTTTACTAAAAACTGCTACTTTGTGCTGCTGAATGGCTTCATCAGTTTCCTCCCACCAGGAGTCCATGAAGAGTCCCTTTTCCAACATCTGCCAGCACTTATTATTATCTAATTTACTATTTTTTTGTCAAACTAGTAGGTTAAGCAGTACTCCATTTCTGTTTTAATTGAGCATCTCATATTGTTTTGCCATTTGTGAATTGCCTATTTGTCTCATTAGTCTTCTTCTAGGTTTCTGATATCTTCTATCTGGTTTTCATTTTGATCCTTATGTATTGGTGTGCTCACTAAAATGTTAATCCTTCGTGAAATGTCAATGTTGTAAATCTTCCCCTAGTCTGGTCTCTTATCTGTTAGCTTCATTTATGGTCTCCTTTTTATTATTATTAACAACTTTATTAAGATATAATTTACATACCATAAAATTCACCCATTAAAAGGATACAATTCAGTGGTTTGTGGTATATTTACAGAGGGTATAACCATCACCATAATCTAATTTTAGAACATTTTTATTACTCCATTAGCAGTCATTCTCCAGTATCCCTTAATATTCCCCTCCCCAGCCCTAGACAAGCACTAATCTACTTTCTGTCTCTATATACTGCCTATTTCTGGACATTTCATATAAATGGTATTGTAATAGTATGTGGTTTGTTGTGACTGGCTTCATACACTTAGCATAGTGTTTTGGAGGTTTATCCACACTACAGCATGTATCAGTAGTTCCTTTTTTAAAAAATTTTTGGCTGCATTGGGTCTTTGTTGCTGCACGCGGGCTTTCTCTAGTTGTGGCGAGTGGGGGCTACTCTTCGTTGCGGTGCGCGGGCTTCTCATTGCGGTGGCTTCTCGTTGCAGAGCACAGGCTCGAGGCACGCGGGCTTCAGTAGTTGTAGCACGCAGGCTCAGTAGTTGTGGCTCCCAGGCTCTAGAGCATAGGCTTAGTAGTTGTGGCGCATGTGCTTAGTTGCTCCGTGGCATGTGGGATCTTCCCGGACCAGGGCTCGAACCCATGTCTCCTGCATTGGCAGGCGGATTCTTAACCACTGCACCACCAGGGAAGCCCCAGTTTTTTTCCTTTTTATTGCCCAGTATATTCCATCATGTGGATATACTGCATTTTGTTTATCCATTCATCAGTTGAGGGACACTTAGATTGTTTCTGCTTTTTGGCTATTACTAATAATGCTTCTATGAACATTCATGTACAAATTTTTGTGTAAACATATATTTTCACGTCTCTTGGGTATATACCTAGAAGTGGAATTGCTGGATCATATGGTGTGTCTTTGTTTAAACTTCCAAAGTAGCTGCAACATTTTACAGTCCTACTAGCAGTGCATGAGTGTTTCAATTTGTCTACATCCTCACCAACACTTGTCTATATTTTTGATTATAGCCATCCTAACAAGTGTAAATTTCTAGCTCATTGTGGTTTTAATTTGCACTTCCCAGATGGTTAATGACATTGAGCATCTTTTAATATGCTTATTAGCCATTTTTATATCTTCTTTGGAATAAGGTCTGTTCAGATCCATTTGGAAAATTTGTCTTTTATTATTGAGTTGTGTTATTTATATATTCTTTTCTTTTTCTTATGACGTCTTCCGGAATCATCAAGGTGTCTTTGTCCCCATTCCTTCCTTCCTTCATTTCATTTAGTGACTTGGAATTCTGTATCCTATTAGGAGCCCTCATTAAGTTCTAAGCATAGGTAAACATATTTTCCTATAAATGCTAAAAATTAATCAGAATGTCCAACTTCATTTCAAACATAAGAGACTTTTTAGCATGTTTTTAATTCTCCTCTCCCACAGGCACATACACACGTGTGTCTGCCTAAGAATTATTGAAATAATCTGGAAGCTTCCTATTGTTGTTAACTCTTCATGCTTCAAAATACGCTTTTATTTTTCTATTTTAGAAGTCTTAACAATTGCATTAATCTGTAACCTATTTGTGCAGTTGCTCATTGCACCAAGATAGGAAGGCTTAAACACATGTTTATTTTAGAGTTTTCATTGACTTACTGTAAAATTTTTAGTGATTTGTGTCTCAGGAGTAATGCCTCTCTCGGTCTCTTATTTCTCAAAAGTATTCTTTGGAATCCATGCTATTCTGATCCTCATTTGACCTTTGCCAGCACAAAAGCATTCTAAAATATTTGCAAATGCTAAAGTCACTTCCTCATGTTTTACTGAGTTTACTTTAGCTTGGTTAAACCAAGTGCAATATCAGTTTGTGTAAATTTACCACTAGCTGAAGGTTCATATAATTGCCCTCCCCAGGGTCAGAAACTGGCTGGAGGAGTATGAAAATAGCTTTGAAAATTCAGCTGCTGAATATCTTACACTAAAAAGCTTAACATTTTAACATTTTTGTTTATAACTGTATCTGAGGGTGAAGTAAAGTGGGCACTCTCATAGTAAAACTATGGTAAAACTAACTTGGATGGAGTTTATCAAAACCTTTTTAAAGTGTCCATACATTTTATCCCAGTAATTCTGCTTTCAGCATGTATCCTAAAACATGTTTGCCTTTGGGCTTATTTCAGGTGGTGCAGGGTAATTCTAGGCGGGATACATTTGCAGCATCATCTAACACTGACTCCCATGGTAAGAAAGTTATTCCTCTGGTCAATTCCTTTCCAATCTTCTGATCAAGGGAAGGAGAAAAATCTCACCTTGGAGCTAGTATGTCTTTAACACCTTGTTAAGCCTTCCTAATCTCCCACTTGATATAAAAGGATGAGCAAAGGGATAGCAATATCAACTGTATTTTCATGACACTGTTGTGTTTTCCATTGTATTTATTTATTGTGACTGCCTTCATTTATGACATTTGATGCTGGTTTTCCATTTACAATAGTAAATAAGGTTTGCTTTTAAAACACTTTTATTTAAGGGCAAAAATGAGTTGATTTAAAGAGAAGTACAGTACAGATGGCATTTAATTATGGCAAAATAATAATGTTGATGTATGGATGACTGAAAGGTGTGAAACACAACCCTAAGAAATAATCTGAGCTTCAGACACAGATTTTTAAATGGGGAGGTGTTCTTATATATGGGGCTGTTCCTCCCAGTGTGACTTCCGTTATCATAAAGTTAGAAACCACTCTGTTGTCTAACAATAAGGGATTAGTTAAGTGATTTTGATACCATGGAAAATAGTGATAGAATAGTGCCAACTATTAAAGTATATCTACTGACATGGAAAAATTATATACTGTTAGATAAAACAAAGCTGGTTGCAAAAGAAAAATATACACAGTATCCTAATGTTAAAAAGAGTGTGTATGTGTGTATGCCTGTGTGTGTGTTTGTGTGTGAAAAATTGGAAGAAATATTTACAGATAAGTTATCTCTGGACTGTTGGGAGTACAGGAAATTTTTGTGGTTTCTACTAATAAACATATCACTTTTGTCAACAGAAAAACAATTTAAACATATAACTTTTTTTTTTTTTTTTTTTTTTTTTTTTGCGGTATGCGGGCCTCTCACTGTTGTGGCCTCTCCCGTTGCGGAGCACAGGCTCCGGACGCACAGGCTCAGCGGCCATGGCTCACGGGCCCAGCTGCTCCGCGGCATGTGGGATCTTCCCGGACCGGGGCACGAACCCGTGTTCCCTGCATCGGCAGGTGGACTCTCAAACACTGCGCCACCAGGGAAGCCCCATATAATTATTTTTTATTTTTATTTATTTTATTTTATTTTATTTTGCGGAATGCAGGCCTCTCACTGTTGTGGCCTCTCCCACTGCGGAGCACAGGCTCCGGACGCGCAGGCTCAGCGGCTGTGGCTCATGGGACCAACCGTTCCCCGGCATGTGGGATCCTCCCAGACCGGGGCACGAACCCGTGTCCCCTGCATCGGCAAGCGGACTCTCAACCACTGCGCCACCAGGGGAGCCCCATATAACTATTTTTAAATTAATGTGTCCTAACCTTAACAGGACTGCCTGGTATTTTGCCATCTGCAGGCACTCCTGGGTCCTTATATGCTCCTAGAATCCAGTTAGGTCCCTGTGGCTTCCTGCAAAGCCATGGGAGGATGACAAGACTTTCTTGTCACCCTTCAGTATCCTCCAAGGTACTTGTCTTGGTGGGTACATATTTATACTTTTGGAGTAAAATAGAATATATCTAAAATCCCTTGAAATAATTTTTATTGCCTCTTCTTCTCAATAGCCCTTTTAGGCTGGACCAAATTAGGATCCCACTTTTTCAGTAGGTCTGAATCATTAAATAGCAATGGAGGAAATGCTGAGAGAGGGTCTCCTAGTTTCTCCTTTATTCTCTTTCTTTAACTTCTGCATTATGCTACTGACCATGAAATTTCTACATGTTAGATATAATCATGGTTCTGTTTCACCTGGGTTGAAGATAGGTATATTTAAATTTAGATGCCTCCTTTCCAGGATTACAAAATCTCTCTTAGGAAGAAAAAAAGGTTCACTGCAAGGCCTAATGCTTGGCAGAAACAATTGCTACTTTTTTCCTAGTAGAAATTCCGAGAGGGTTAGTTCTTAGAGCGTGTTCCTGGAAATCCCTGGACTCCTTTGTGGGAAAGGGGTTGGCAGGTCCCTGTTAAGTGAGCAAATGGTGTCTCTATCTGGAGGTGGTCTTACAGCCCTAGTGCAAGCTTCCTCCTTCTACAAAGGGTGGTAGGCGCTGCCCAGAGTGAGCCAGGCAGGTCCTGAGCCTAAAGAAGGCCTACTGCTGCATTCCAATAATGTCTGGAACTTGACTGGCCGACTACTTCCCTTCCGGGGTCCTTCAGCTCCTCTCCACCTCACTGTCACCGCTGTGGTTCAAGCTCTCACATCTCTTGTCTGGATGACACAGTGACCTCCAGCTGGTCCCTGCCTCCCCTTCCCATAACCTCTAGCCTGTGTTTTACAAAAACCAGCGTGTATTAGTCTCCTGTTTTTGCTGTAACAAATGAACACAAAATTAGTTGCTTGAAACAATCCAAATTTATTATTTTACAGTTCTGAAGGTTTCAGGAGGGCCCTTTTGCCTCTGAAGACCCTGGAGGAGAATCACTTTGTTGACTTTTCCAGCTTCTGGAGGCTTCCTGCATTCCTTGGCTCATGGGCCCTTCCTCCACCTTTAAAACTAACAAGTCTTTCTCACACTGCCTCACTCTGACACTCATCTGTAGTTGAATCTCTCTTTGTGTCCCTCTTATAAGGACACTTGTGATTACATTGGGCCCGCCTGGATAATCTCCCCATTTCGAGATCCTTAACCTAATCACACCTGCAATGTCCTTTTTGTCATGTAAGGAGATATATTCATAGCTTCTGGGGATTCAGACATCATCATCTTTGGCGGGGCCATTATTCAGCCTACCACATAGTGTAATCATTTATTTATTTATTTTTATTTGTTATTATTTTTTTATTTATTAAAAAAAATTTTTTTTATTAGTGTAATCTTTTAAAAACACAGGCATCCAACCATCTTACTCCTCTGCCTAAGGCCCTTGTGTCGTGCTCCAGTTCTCAGAGGATAAGGGCATCTTGTGGCTGGGAGTGCTGTGCAAGAGCCCACATCCCTTCTCCACCTCCATCTGCCTCCTCTCTCCCCACTCTGCCTCTGGCTTGCTGTCTGTGATCCAGCCTTTGCACATGGTCTGCTTTTTACCAAGGATGCTTGTCCTCCTCCCACTCCATCCCAGGCTTCTGAGCTTCCTAGGATGCTCTCACTGGGACCTGTGCCATTCTGCTATCACACCTACCATGAGTTAACATCTTTGCATTTATTTAGGTGATCATATGCTTCTCCTGTGTGAGTAAGTAGCCCTTACAGGCAGGGGCCATGTCTATTTTTGGCCCATCATTGCATCCCAGCATAGTGCCTACTTGTGGTAGATGGTTAATAAGCACTTGGAAACGAATGAATAAATGAATGAATATTAGCAGCATTGTCATCACTCTCTATCCCCTTTACCCTGCTTTTTCTTCTGTACAACATTTATCACCTCTTCTGTTGTGGCCCCCCTCCACCAGAATGGAAGCTCTGTGAGAGCAGGGACTTTGTCTTTGTGTCCATGCTGCTATTCCCAGGTTCTAGAGCAGTGTCTGGACCATAACAGGCACTTGATAAATATTCAGGGAATGAGTGGTCTGGAGGGTGCTCAGAATCTCTCACAGAGTTTTCATATTTGACCCTTTTTTGAAATCAGGTTTTATGAAGGTTTTCATTTTAATTATTCAGCCTAACTCAATAATCAGGCAAATTGGCAGAGACCTCCTAAAACATTCACCTATTTTTTTAAAAAATTATTTATTTATTTATGGTTGCACTGGGTTTTAGTTGAGGCAGGCGGGCTCCTTAGTTGCAGCTTGCTGGGTCCTTAGTTGCGGCTCCAGGGCTCCTTAGTTGTGGCTCACCAACTCCTTATTTGTGGCATGTGAACTCTTAGTTGTGGCATGCATATGGGCTCTAGTTCCCTGACCAGGGATCGAACCCGGGCCCCCAGCACTGGGAGTGAGGAGTCTTATCCACTGCGCCACCAGGGAAGTCCCTCACCTATTTCTATGAGGATTAAATGAGATAATAAATGTAAGTCATTCAGAGCAATGTCTGGCACATGTGTAAGGGTTTGCTGCTGTTGTTGAGAAATACTTGAGGACTTCCCTGGTGGCTCAGTGATTAAGAATCCGCCTGCCAATGCAGGGGACACGGGTTAGAGCCCTGGTCTGGGAAGATCCCACATGCTGCGGAGCAACTAAGCCCGTGTGCCGCAACTACTGACCCTGCACTCTAGAGCCCGTGCTCTGCAGCAAGAGAAGCCGCCATAATGAGAAGCCCGTGCACCCGTGCACCGCAACGAAGAGCAGCCCTCGCTTACCGCAACTAGAGAAAGCCGGCGTGCAGCAACAGAGACCCAATGCAGCCAAAAATAAATAAATTTATTAAAAAAAAAAAGAAATACTTGAGCCCTTGATCATTTAGAACTTTTACTATGTCTGTCACAGCTCTGTGGTGGGGTCCCAAACACAGAACTGAGTGAGTTCTCCTGTTTCTTACACCCGGACAGGACCCAGGTCTTCCAGCTGCCTGGGGACAGGCCCAGGTTGGGGGCTTCAGGTGGGTGATTTGAGCCATAACTTGTGTTTTTTCTGTTTTGCCTGCAGATGGCAGCAGGCCCTGGACTTCCCTGCACTGCAGGTAGTCGTGAGGCTGCAGAGAAACAAGAAAATGGACTCCCTCCTCCTGCGGACAAGAATGCCAGCCACCAGCCATGGGTGAGCTTAGAGGTTGACCAGAGGTTCTCTTATTTGTTCTACATTATTTGGTTTTTGTGTGTGTAAGAATTGGTGCAAATCACACATGTTTGATATTGAGGTAGTTTGTTGATTTTCACAGTTTGTTTATAAAAACAAAAAAACAAAAGCAGTGAAACCAGAAGTATTACTAGAATGTTGCAGAGGGGATGCAGGGCAAGGGGGCCATCCTCTGCAGTGTGAGTGTGGTGTCCCTTCCCTTCTGCTCCTTGGGCCTGTCCCCTTGTGTCATCCTAGGAGGTGGTACCCACCCAGACAGTCCCTTTAATTCAACAAGTGTGTGGGAAGCCAGAAATATGAGGTGTTCTTTGCGTGGACTTCGTTGGCCTTCTTCCAGTTGCTCATAGGGTGGACTGTTCGTGTACTGCTGGAGAGCCATCCCTGGCCCAGCAGGGCCCAGGGTTTCTGTCTGCTTGCCTTGCCTTTGCAGCCCCCTTGGAGGGCTTCTGCATCTGATCTTCCCTCTCATCCCACAGCTGGTAATTTCACAGCTCTAGTTTATCGATCCTAAGACTCCCCATTAGTGTTGTAATCTGAGCAGTTTGAGTGGAGATTGTTTATATTCTGTTTCAACCTTATTTGTTAGCTTTACCCTCAATAGACACTAATTCTAAGTTTTATATTTGGGAATAAGGGTACTTTCTGTCCTTAATGCTAAGGGCAACTACACCACTTATTGGCATTCTAATGAGGAGTCTAGCAAAAGCCTTCCTTGATTATCAGCATCTTCTCGGTTTGGTGGTGTCCTTCCCTTACCTGCAACCCTTTAGGGCCCTGCCTGACAAAGTTTTTCTGACATCTTCCCTCAGTGTCGCAAGTCTTTCTTTGCGAGGAACTTGATGATCCCCACCTTCACCCAGCCTGTGCCAGCTTTGCCACAAGCCTCTGTGCATCAGGTACCATGCTCCACAGTTTACATCTTATTCAATCTCCACAAGAACTTGGTCAAATAGGTGATATAATTCTTCTGTTACAAATATGGAAACCAAGACTCAGAGATTAGATTACTTACAGAGCTAAAATGTAGCAAGCCAGAGGGGCAGCCCAAGGTCTCTGTAGCTCTTGCCTCTTATCAGAAAATTAGGCTGACCACCTATGGGTAGAAGATAAATTATATTTGTTCTTGTAGACTGAAAAAGGAACAAAGTGAAATTAATGGGAAACCACATTATAATTCCCAAACAACCCCCATTTCTAAATTTACTATCCTAATTTTACACAGTATTATTTTTCTTTCTTATTTTATCTAACCTTTATTGTTGGCACACACTGGTAAAATTTGCCTTTATTGCTGTTTGCCTTATGTGCATCATTATGTGTACCAATTGATGCAAGGTAGTTTAATTGTTCATTTGAAGAACCTGTAACCTCCATAAATTGGAAAAGTTTGATTTCAAAAATTTGAAAATTCTTCCTCTGTACCCAGGAGGTTCGGTGACTTGTTTGAGGATGAAGGCACTGACAAACCCTAAACTCCCTGAGCATAACTCTTTCTCAGCCTAGTTCTAGTAACTGATGCAACCCAAGTCTAAACTGTCAAAATCAACTGTTTTATAAACCAGGTCACTCATAAGTACCTGCTGATACCTGAATGTTTTAAAATATTACAGTTAAAACTGCGGTCAGTGAAAGAAAAGCTGTCCTTTGTTCTGTGGGACCTTTCTGAGCACTGCTTTGGGGCACTTATTCTCAGGCCACTCAGGACAAATAGCCTCAAGGACACATTAACTCTGGATGTTTCAAACTGATAGACTTATACAATAGTCAGTCTCACAAACAACAGTCACTAACTTGAGATTGTGGGGTATTTTTTGTGTGTTCTCTTTTTAAAAAAATTTTATTGAAGTATAGTTGATTTAAAATGTTGTGTTAATTTCTGCTATACAGCAAAGTACAGCAGTGTATTCAGTTATACATATATATATTCTTTTTCATATTCTTTTCCGTTATGGTTTATCATAGGATATTGATTATATTTCCGTGTGCTATACAGTAGGACCTTGTTGTTAGTACACTCTATATATAATAGTTTGCATCTGCTAATCCCAAACTCCCAGTCGTTCCCTCTCCCATCCCCCCTCCACCTTGGCAACCACAAGTCTGTTTTCTATGACTGTGAGTCTGTTTCTATTTCGTAGATATGTTCATTTGTGTCGTATTTTATTTTATTTTTTTTAATAAGGTTTATTTTTTTATAAATTTATTTATTTATTTTTGGCTGCGTTAGGTCTTCGTTGCTGCGTGCGGGTTTTCTCTAGTTGTGGCGAGCGGGGCTACTCTTCATCGTGGTGTGTGGGTTTCTCATTGTGATAGCTTCTCTTGTTGTGGAGCACGGGCTCTAGGCATGCAGGCTTCAGTAGTTGTGGCACATGGGCTCAGTGGTTGTGGCTCACGGGTTCTAGAACGCAGGATCAGTAGTTGTGGCACATGGGCTTAGTTGCTCCGTGGCATGTGGGATCTTCCTGGACTAGGGCTTGAACCCATGTCCCCTGCATTGGCAGGTGGATTCATAACCACTGCGCCACCAGGGAAGCCCTGTGTCGTATTTTAGATTCCACATGTGGGTGATGTCATATGGTATTTGTCTTTCTCTTTCTGACTTACTTTTCTTAGTATGATAATCCCTAGGTCCATCCATGTTGCAAATGGCATTATTTTATTCTTTATGGCTGAGTAATACTCCATTGAATATACATACTACATGTTCTTTATCCATTCATCTGTTGATGGACATTTAGGGCGCTTCCACGTCTTGGCTATTGTGAATAGTGCTGCTATGAATATATGGGTGCATATATATTTCGAATTATAGTTTTGTCTGGATATATGCCCAGAAATGGGATAGCTGGATCATATGGCAACTCTATTTTAGTTTTTTGAGGAATCTCCATACTGTTTTCCATAGTGGCTGCACCAATTTACATTCCCACCAACAGTGTAGGAGGGGTCCCTTTTCTACTCCCCCATCTTCAGCATTTGTTATTTGTAGACTTTTTAATGATGGCCATTCTGACCAGTGTGAGGTGGTACCTCATGGTAGTTTTGATTTACATTTCCCTAATAATTAGCGATGATGAGCATCTTTTCATGTGCCTATTGGTCATATGTATGTCTTCTTCGGAGAAATATCTATTTAGGTCTTCTGCCCATTTTTCAATTGTTTTGTTAATTTTTCTTTATTATTGAGTTGTATGAGCTGTTTATATATTTTGGAAATTAAGCTCTTGTTGGTTGCATCATTTGCAAATATTTTCTCCCAGTCCATAGGTCATCTTTTTGTTTTGCTGATGGTTTCGTTGCTGTGCAAAAGCTTATGTTTGATTAGGTCCCATTTGTTTATTTGTGCTTTTATTTCTATTGCCTTGGGAGACGTACGAAAACATCAGTACGATCTATGTCAGAGAACCGTTTGCCTGTGTTCTCTTCTAGGAGTTTTATGGTGTCATGTCTTATATTTAGGTCATGTCCTCTTTTTTTTAAAACAGCTTTTTTGAGATATATTTCTCATACCATGCAATTCCATTTAAAATGTACAATTCAGTGGTTTTTAGGATGTTCACAGGATTGTGCATTCATCACCAAAGTCAATTTAGAACATTTTCATTACCCCAAAAAGAAACTGTACCCCTAAATTATCACCTCCCCAATCTCCCCATTTCCCCAGCCCCTGGCAACCACTAATTTACTTTGTGTCCCTATAGATTTGCCTATCCTGGATCATATAAATGGAACCATACAATATGTGGTCTTTTGTGTCTAGCTTCTTGCACTTAGCATGATGTTTTCAAGGTACATCCATGTTGTAGCATGTGTCAGTACTCCATTCCTATTCTTTGCCAAATAATATTCCATTATATGGGGATACCATATTTTGTTTATTCATTCATAATTTGATGGACATTTGGGTTATTTCCATGTTTTGGCTATTACAAAAAATGCTGCAATGAGCATTTTTGTGTACAGGTTTTGTGTGGACTGTGTTTTATGACTCTGTAAGCTGTAGTGACCAAGTCCTGTTTTTAAAAATCTGAGGAAGGAAGAGAACTAAGTTGATGTTTGAAATTTAAAGGGACAGTTTCTATGTGTAGATGTAGAACTGCATTCAAAAAGATTATCTATTTAATATGAGGTTAAAATCAAACGGTAGTAGATCTAATTCTTCTCCATATCACTTGAGTTTTCTAAGCTCTGTCTTTTAATATTCTTGCTTAAAAAAACACAAGAAAGAAATATGTATTGGTCCTTAGGTCTCACTTGAAATAATGTAGAATTAGTTTGGATGGAGAGTTGTGCAAGTACCTTTTTCCAGATGTATTTAACAAGTGGGTGGGGGAAGTGGAGGCATGGATCAGAGAGAGGAACAAGGCAGGAGGAGAGTCTGGGGTGATGTTGGTTCAGCTAAGCCAGGGCCTATGCTCATGGCCACATGGCCACAGGGCACTGGGCAGTCATACTTAGTGTGGCTATTGCTTGTTATCTGGGTGATGTGCTTTATAGCTGAGTGCTTCTGTGACCAGTTTCACTCTGCTTCTGACTCACAAAGCTCTGGTGTTGGGCTGTTGGTTTTTGGTAAAAGCAGGTGTTGGGAAGAATATGTTGAAGGGTGAATCAGCCCCTAAGGGACTCTGAGAGACATGGTCCTAAAAACATTTCCTGGCTGTTTGTTGTGTTTTTTTTTTTTAAACACCAGTTAACAGTTTTCAGTTTAACTGTGTTTTCCTTCCTGAAGTCTTTAAGTGAGACTAGTACTTGTGATTTATTCTATGCATTGTTTTCAGGGAGTTCCTTTACTTGTCAAGTCTGAGCTGGAGGTAGAGGTGGGTTTTTTTTCCACACCAAGTATGCAGAAATAGGAATGATTTGAATTTGTCTCCAATTTATTTTTATATCTTTATTTTCCTTCCCTTGGGTAATAGAGGTCATATTTGGGAGCATTTTAACTGAATTCTAACTTCAGGTGAGTCAGTCAGCAGGAATTTTTACATATTATTTAATGCCTGGCTGCGGGGGGGACATCATAAGAGAAGAGACCCTCAAGGATCTCTTGATCCATGTGCCCTCAAGGATCCCACATTCTGGTTAGAGAGTCATAACTTTATTCCTATCTGTTAACATGCACTACTTATACCAGTGAGTGCCCAGAAAAGCCCATGTCAGGGGAGACTTGGTGAAGCTTGCCCTTGGGCTTTGGTAGGCTCAGGTAGGAGAGAAGAAGAAGAAGGCTACAGGTACACAGATGTGAGAAGGGGCAGCAGTTTCACAGGGGGTCGGAGGGACCATACCCGGTGCAGTGGATTGACTGGATTTTGGTGGTGGTGGGATTTGACTGTCAAGCCAAGGAGTTTCACTTTAAATATCATAAAGAATAGGAAGGGAAGACTTTTGAACAGGAGGACAAGCTTACTGTATAAAGTAGGGACATTTATTTCCATTTTACACCTGAGGAAAGCAGTGTTTTTCAAGTACTGTCTCCTCAAAAGATTCTCCAAAATCACATGGCTGGTGGAGGTTGGATCTGCCAGACCCCAGAGTCCACACACACGCCTGCCCCTGCACTGGCCTGCGTTATCTGCAGAGCACAGGCTGGTCTCCAGATCACCAAGGCTTCCTCCAACTCTGACCTCATGTGACCCTCTGAATCTATACATGACTGCATTTTTTTGTTAGTGTCACTCCCTGGGCTGAACTCGTCTAGGGGAGAAGGGGACTTTGGGTAAGTCACTTCCCAGCCTATCTGAGGCCCTGGGAAAGCAGGGGCAGGAACCCAGCCAGGCCTTCATGGTCTGCACAGCAACAGTCTAGACAAATTCCAAGAGCTGCAGAGATTGTCAGGGGAGTTTTGGAGCTACAGGTCCCCAGGCATGTCTTCCCTCCAAAGGGGGAGCTGCAGGGCAGATCGAGATCCGGGCAGGGTGACAGCACAGCTGCAGCCACAACACAAGTTGACTCTTGCTGCTACCCTAGTCCTCCAGCTCGGGCAGGAGAATGTGAGGACTTGGTTTGTACTGATGTTTTCCATTCATTCCTTTGTTTTTTCCTTTACAAAGTTTTCAGCAAATAGTTAAGCACCTAAAAGTTATCAGTCTGTGGGCTTAGAGCAGCAAACAAAGCAGCCTGCCCTCATGGAGTTTGCAGTCTGATTCAGGAGACAGGCAATACTTTATAGAGTATCTGGGAGCAGTAGGTGCTGTGAGTAAGAGTCAGGCAGGGAAAGGGGTTAAAGTGACAGGCTAGTCCAGGAAGACTTCTCTAAGGAGGGGGTCTTTGAGCAGAAATCTGGGTGAAGCCAGGGAGCAAGCAATGTGATTGTCTGTGTTCCAGGAAGAGGGAACACCAAGTTCATAGCCCTGAGTTGGGATTGCTGGCAGAGCAGGAAGGAGGCCGGTGCACCAGGGAGCCAGGAGAAGAGTGGGAGGAGGGGCTGGCCTTGCAGGGCACTGTAGGAAGGTAGGATTTTGTTCTTGGCCCAGCTCTAAGGTGTGGTTGAGGCATTGTTCCTGGCTGGTTGGCTTCTAAGTCTGCAGGCCTCGCAGATCCTGCACATCTCAGTATCCTTCTGTATAGACCCTCTTCTGGCAGTATTAACCACCATTTGTTCTGTTGTCTGCAATTGTGAGCCCTATCTGATACAGAGCTTTGCCGGGAGAGAGAGGACCAACTACATTCAGAACTCAATATTGACCAGCTTTGTAGTGAAATAAAATTTGTTTTTAAGGTTAGAAAAGGTGTACTTGAATATTATGTTAAAATGTTTAAATTCTGGTTGGAGGGGCTCCACCTTGACAAAAAATGGGCCTTTTATCATCACTGTCCCCTCTTCTAGGAGCCAGGAATCCTGGTTCTGTCTCCCTCCTAACCTGCCAGCTGAGGGCCTAAATTGATCACCCTCGCTTGACCTTTCTGGTGCCACCCGTAGAATTTGGCTAGTCATGACATTCTTGCTCAAAGGGAAGGAGGGAGAAAAAAAATGGCTAATTGAGGGTCTTTCCCATTTTGGAGGTCTCTGATTCTATGGACAGATTCCACAGAATGTGCTTCAGGGGGTTAGGATTATACCTTAAGTGATGTCCAGGGGGTTGTGATATATATTTGTATTTTGCAGCCACCACCACCCCCCCTTTTTTTTTTGCTTTCAAACATTTTTACAACTGTCCTTGATCTTTATGAAGTAACTCTGTATGTCATAGTGGTGAAAAGCTTAGAAAAACAGACATAGTCCTGAGAGCCAGAGCCACCTTTACTAACTGTGTGACTGTGGGCATGTCCCCTAACTTTCCTGTTCCTCCACGGTTTCCTGAAAATGGGAATGAAAATAGTACCTACCTCAAAGGATACTCTGAGGATGAATGTGATGATGCATCCAGCATAGGGCCTGGCTCAGAGTAATACCTCAGTGAATGGCAGCTACAATGATGATTATATGTAATCATTCCCATTTAACAGGAAGGAAATTCTAGACCAGGGAGGTCAAGTGACTTGCTTAAGATCATGTGGAGAGTTAGAGGCAAAGCTGGAAATAGGAACTATGACTCATGGAGTCCCAGGCCAGTGCTCCCTCCCCAGGATTCACCTTGGTCTCCAGGAGAAAATGTTAATATACAGAAACAGTTCTGAGTCTAATCCTTTGGCAGCTGGTTCCGGCTATTGTAGGGGATTGGGGGACAGGCCTTCCTCAACACATAGGGCCATCAGTCTTGGGCATTAAGAGCCCCTCAGGGAGGGTCATCCGTGGTAGCAGAGGCAGGGAGCCTCCTTCTTTGTTTCCTGAGAGGCGGAGTGGGGCTAGGGGTGGTGTGCTTCCAGTGCTCCTCTTCCCCATTCCCCACCCTTGCCTGGTGTTGGCCAGACCCTGCACCACCCCCTGCCCCCTCCCCGGGGCAACAGAGACTGAACCTGGAGTGGGGAGGAGACAGGTGCAAACATGCAGATGGCAAGTGGGTACTCTAGAACTCTCTGTTCCTGAGCAAAGCTGGGCCCTTACTCCTGCAGCAAGCTGGGTGTGGGAGGAGTCTCCCTAAGACCCTTTGGAAAAAGAAGCCTGACTTTTGCCCTATGGGTCAGGAGTGGCAGATGCCCTTTTCATCTGCCCTAGTCACACTGTCACATGAGGACTGCTCCCATTGGTCTTAGATACACAGTTGTGGCCCTTGCTCCTAGAAAAGTAGATTTCAGGGCTACCCAAGTGGGTTTTCCCAGGGTATGGACAACTCTTAGAATTTTGCTTCAGATGGTATAGGACAGTGGAGAAGTCCACAGTCAGTTAGGCCTGGGTTTGAATCCCAGTTCTGCTTCTTTGTGTGTGTACACAGGTGAGTGGGGGATGTACTTGGGAAATTATTCAGCTTCTTCACCTCTCAGTTTCTACATCTGTAAAATGGGAACAAGAACAACCTACCTCACAGATTTGCAGTTTGGATTAAATAAAATAACCTGTGTGAACTGTTTAGCATGTGTGTGGCCCATGGTAGCTATTTTTTTTTATCATCCTTGTCATTCTTTTTTTTTTTTTTTTTTTTTTTTTTTTGCGGTACGCGGGCCTCTCACTGTTGTGGCCTCTCCCGTTGTGGAGCACAGGCTCCAGACACGCAGGGTCAGCGGCCATGGCTCACAGGCCCAGCCGCTCTGCGGCATGTGGGATCTTCCCGGACCAGGGCACGAACTCGTGTCCCCTGCATTGGCAGGCGGACTTTCAACCACTGCGCCAGCAGGGAAACCCGTCCTTGTCATTCTTATTAAGCATATCAGTAGGCTCCACTAGTCTGTGGGTGGAAACAGCTCTCACGTGTAGCTCAGCTTCATGTAGGCTGTGTATCTGCCATGACTCAGGAACCTAGAATGACTGAGCCAGAAAGCTCAAACCTGTCTTTGCTGTACTATTATTTACAGTCGTTTCTATTATCTGGGGTGGGTAATCAAGTTTCTGCTGATGTGTAATGCCACTCCATTCATTTCCCTGTTTCTTTTCTGTTTAGTTCAGTGTTCTTGAAAGAAAAAAGTTATATAGTGAAAATGTATTGAGGGTTTTATACTAAAAGTTTTATGTATATTATCTTCTTTAATTCACATAATGACCAAATGAAGAAACAGAGGTTAGATGATGCCTAAGCTATACTGCTTTCATGCAGCAGACCTGGGCTTCACAGGTCCAGTTCCACAGTCCACACTCAGCCCTGTACTGCCTCCCTAAACAGGGCAGTGGTTGACTTTGGTGGCCTTGAGAGATCAGGTAATCAGGTCTATCCCCCAACCCCCTTTCTGTGTGTCACAGAGGGGAGAATCTGTCCCACTTTAGAAACTTTCCTGAGAACACTGTGGTTCTTCCTTTGGTAGCCATTTCAGGGTCTGTGGGGACAGTGGCTTCTCTCTTAGTTCCCTTGTAGTGTCCTCTTGAGGCCAGCTGTCCATCCTCGAGGGTTGTTCTGTCAAGAGTGTGCTCTTGTCCTCAGGTGGACATGCAGACAGTGAGGGTGACGTTCCACTGGCACACAGGTGGGGGGGTCTTCTGCCACTCTCACTGTGGTGCGTGGCATCCAGTGCAACTGTGGCCAGACATCATCCCTGTTCGCCCTCCAGCCGAGTTGCCTGACCACAGCTAACTCCTTCCTCACAGGTGTGTATCCACCTGGTTCTGGGAGCAGAGGAAGTGGCCTGTGGGCCAACTGGGTCACTTGAGGAGATGAGTGGCCATGTTCAGGATGGC